>NC_133417.1:86012500-87262500 GCF_049350105.2 Macaca mulatta
ATATGTGTGTGTGTGTGTGTGTATTCCCTATCTCAGAATCAACACCTTAGTTACTTTTCTGACAAATATAATGTAGTCAAAACATAATCTCTTATTGCTCCTACTGATAAATTATTTGCGTCTGGCTTATTTGTAATTTGGTGGCAGAATCAATATTTGGTAAAATGATTCTGAAAGCTTCAGGGGCACTACAGTTTTCATTTATTTACATGATATGCTATTTTTAAAGAACCAGTCATTGCCAGAATTCTATGTTAGTTCATCTTCTGAGAATATAATGGAAAAAAAAGAAAGAAAGAAGTTCATATCTAACGTACATGGAGTTTTCTTCTCCAGTCTGAGAAGTTCTTAAGTAATATGCCTCAAGTTTCACTTCCAGGCCCACCCTTGCTCTTCTCTGTTCAATACCAGAAACTAGAGTTGTGTATCATCCAAGTTTTTCTAATTTTCTATTTTTTCAGCAAGTATCACTGTGTGCCCACCATGTGCATGAATAAAGTCCCTATTTCTGGGTGGCTACAGCCCAGTTGAGAAGATAACACATAGATGTGAAATATTGAATAAACAATACAACAAGCCAGTATACATTTAAATATGCCAAAGGCAGAAATTGTTGAGGAAATTCACTTCTGAAAACCCTTAACATAGTCTGTAAAGCTTAATATATGCCAGTTTTTCAATTTCCATTGTTGTTTACAAAAATGAAACGTTGAATTAAGAAAAAAAAAGCACCATCTGCCTACCCATGCAATAATGCTTGGTTTTTATTCCCAAGCATATCAACCACTGGCTTGGCATTTTAACGAACTGAAGTACTTTTCTCATTAGATTGTGTCTGTGTCTACAAAATGCATTTTCCTGGTTACTCATTTTAATATTTCTGCTCTCTAGCTCTGCCTATGCTGGACTTGAAGCTTTCTGTCTATAAGTACAGCCACCTTGTTAAATGACTCGTACCTTCTAGGTACCTCAAGTGCAGACTATACCTGGTGCCCCTTCTTTTTCAGTTACTTATTCAATCAATTCCATCAATCCTTTTATCAATTGATTGTTTAGTCAATATTTATATTGATTGCCTATTTTCTGTGGGCACAAAGGGCATGTACAGGCCTTTAAAGATACAGAGAAGTATGATACCTGCCCTCAATTACATTTCAAAGAAAAAGTGCATATAAAAATATTCTGTCTGGGCTGGATGTGGTGGCTCATGCCTGTAATTCCAACACTGTGGGAAGCTGAGGTGGGTAGATCACTTGAGCTCAGGAGTTCGAGACTAGCCTGGCCAAGTTGGCGAAACTGTCTCTACTAAAAATACAAAAATTAGCTGGGTGTGGTGGCACACACCTGTAACCTCAGCCACTCCGATGGCTGAGATATGGAGAATCTCTTGAACCAGGGAGGGGGAGGTTACAACGAGCTGAGACTGTGCCACTGCACTCTAGTCTGGGCAACAGAGCAAGACTATATCAAAAAAAGAAAAAAAAATCTGTCTTAAGTAGAATTTTCTAAGTGTCAGAGGGAATGTTACACATTTATTCATTCAGCCCATCAATTTATTTAGCAAACATTTTATTGAGCATTGTGATATGTCAAGCATTCTGACTCACTGGAGATACAAAGATGAATAAATCGTATATGGTGCCTGCCTGCCTTGTATGAATTTAGAGTAAGTTGATACCATGGTAGGCTAGAACCTTGTTCCTCAACGTTTGTCTGAGAACTGGGAGCATTGGCATCACCTAAGAGCTTTTCAGAAATAAATAATTTTAGGCTCCATCCAGATATGTTGAATCAAAGTCTGCATTTTATCAAAGTGCCCAAGTGATCCAAAGTAAAGTTTGAAAATCACTGGGCTAGAAGGATTATGAAATGCTTTTGTGGAGGAGCTGAAATAAGTAGGTATCATCAAGTTTTATTAAAAGAGGAAGGAAGACTTGTTTAAAAGGATTGGATAAAATCTGAAATCTAATTTAGGATATGGGGTTTTCAGAGCTAGTTGGGAATGATTCTTCAAACAATGATGGGAAATGACCCAATAGTTGGTGATGATCCAGAGGGAGAGTAGTGGTGATAATGTATGATAATATGGCATTCAAAGCTGAGAGAAGGATGAATGGTCTAGATTCTAGACTCTAGAAGTAGCAATGGGATACTAATGGTGATGTAGTGGCTAAAGGCCAGACTTTCTCATCCCAGCATGTGAAGGTAAACACTCATATTCTCACACGTGATATTTAATTAACTTTTAGGATTTATACTTTTTGAATCCTAAAATTGTAGTGAAAATCAGTAAGTAGATACAAATCCATCTAGTAAAATGTTTTTATATATGCCAGTTTTTTCAAAATATGTTTAATTTATTGGACCTTAAATATGAGAAGAAAAGGAGGTAATCTTAATGGAGAAAGACTGTTTACATCTTTATCTACACAGAGTTATGTCTTCAGAATCAAGAGAAGTCCCACACAAGATTGTGAGAAAATGAAGTTTATCTGTAGTGGCTTTACGTACTTCAATCATCTTTTTGTTTTCTTCCTCTCAATTTTTGTAATCCAACACAAGGAAATCAAGACACCATTATGATTAGAAGTCAATAAGGGTAATATTGAGGGATTGGTGACCTCCTCAAATGTATTGGTTTTTGTTTTTGCTTGAGACAGAATTTTGCTCTGTCATCCAGGCTGGAGTGCATTGGCACGATCAAAGCTCACTGCAGCCTCCCAGGCTAAAGCTGTCCTCCCATATCAGCCTTTCAAGTAGCTGGGACTACAGAATCACACAACCGTGCCTGGCTAATTTTTCAAGTTTTTTTGTAGAGATGAATTCTCACTATGGTGCCCAGGCTGGTCTCAAACTCCTGAGCTTAGGTGATACTCCCACCTTGGCCTCCCAAAATGCTGGGATTACAAGTGTAAGCCACCACACCTGGCAAACGCATCATTTTGAATCACAGGATCTCAACTGGCTTCTGTCCTGTGAGGTCAAGTCCTCTACACAGGGATACTTCCCCTCACAGGTCTGAAAGAATTTAAGGGGCCAATGCTGTGTAACCCAACCAGCTTATGACAATCATAGACAAGGTACCTTTGCTCACTGGGTCCTTAAGACTGCCTCCACAGATGATTTCATTTCTGAGATGCTTTAAAAGTGACAACCATATCTCCTGTCTTTTTTTTTTTTTTTTTTTTTTATATCTGTTAGTGTGGCTTTAACATTCAGTGTGCTTTAAACACATGACTTATCTGCACACAAACCTGAGCTGACAGGGAGAAGCCTGCAGCTCTCCAATAAATGACAGACTTAATCAGTGAGACATAGAGCCTAGAGCAGTGTCTTGGATAAAGTCTACCTTACAAAGCTCAGAGATGATCAGAATATTTTCATTGCTAATGTTTCAAATGTATCTGCACAATGATAAATTATGTTTTCTCTGAATAGAGTGCTTTGAAATCACTTGAATGGTAAATCTAGAATTAAATATTCTTAGCCAATAATACTACCTAAGTATAGAAAGCTGGAGAAGTAAATGGGGCTATGTAGGGGTTTGGAAAAAAGAGTTTGCTAGCTAGAGGTAGCATCCCTAGGTGAAAGTTTTATAGCAGACTTAGAAGGTTAATTATCTAATAAGTCAGAGTGCTGCTTTGAAAGCTAAATTATTTTATTGTAATTCAGATAGCTCATGTTTTGGGGTAAATGTTTTTTTTACATAGCCACAGAAATGTCCTATCATGAAATAAATTAGTAGCTATATTGAACATTAGTAAATGTACAGTGTTTCAGGGATAATATTTTTTATTACTTTGAGTTCTACAAGTAAAGATGTTTGTAACACCACAAATATGAGTTAAATGGCAACTGAATATTTCACTGATGGCAAATCTTCAATATTTAATGGTAGATTTGAAATTTTACTTATGAAGGTCATCTGGAGCCATATACCGTATAGTAAATTACTCAAATGATTGATTTTTTAAAATATTGTTTTAGGTCAAAAAATAAAAGAAGATGGAAGGAAGGATGTACAGAAGGAAGGGGAAAAAAAGAAAGAAACTGTGACTATGAAGTAAGAACAATTTTCCTCATTTGTATTGAAAATTCTCTTTCATTCCAAATGGAAACAGCACTGGCTTCATGATTCCTTCTTAAGAAACTGTGGCTGGTGGAGTGGCTCACTCCTGTAATCCTAGCACTTTGGGAGGCCAAGGCCAGCAGATCACTTTAGGTCAGGAGTTCGAGACCAGCCTGGCCAACATGGCGAAATCCCTTCTCTACTAAAAATACAAAAATTAGCGGGGCCTGGTGATGCGCCTCCCAGCTACTCAGGAGGCTGAGGCAAGAGAATTGCTTGAACCCAGAAGGTGGAGGCTGCAGTGAGTCAAGATCATAGCATGGCACTTCAGCCTGGGCGATAGAGCCAGACTGTCTCTCAAACAAACAAACAAACAAACAAACACAAGAAACTATCATATCATGGCCACAAACCTTTGAATATATGTGTTCCAGTTCCAATGTGTTGTCCCAAATAGGTTTCACTGTTCTGCAGTTGGTTTCATGCTTATATGCTACTTAATTTTAACAATCACTTATCGATCATTATTTCTATAATGAAAGCCACACTATATACGTTAGTACACTATCTATATTATTACCAATAATATAATTTTTAGCTTTTTTCATGTAGGAAAATGAGAATTTATAAAATAACAGATCATATAATTAGAAACTATAGAGTAGAATATTATCCTTTATTCCTCAAAAGATAGCTGCATTTTAAAAGAAAATTCATTAGGATCAACAAATGTCACTTCTGTAAATATGAAGTGTAGAGTCAAAATTATTTTTCTAACCTTAAAGTTAGTTTCATATTTTTTTTCTAAATATGTTGATCTCAAGAAGTGTCAGCTCTATATTTTGTTTCTCTTTTAGCCCATACTTTGTTTTCATTCAAACTTCTTTCCCACCACATGAGAGTACCACCAGTGAGAAGGACTCAAAATAGCTTTCTCAATTAAGGAAAAAAAAAAAAGTGGGAGCTGATAGAATAGCTGTTTAGTGACTGGCTACTGGAGTCCAGCCCATGGAAAAGAAAAGTGTGGTAGCAAAGGTGGCACCACAGAAATGATTATCAGTGGAAAAAGTGTCATGCCTCATGTGACCTCTGTCTGTTAATTTAACATGATGCATTTGAGTATAAAAATAATGGGCTGTGTCAGCCTTATTAATTATCTATGTTTATTCTAGAAGTCAGGATCATGAAATGCCTCCAAACCACATGATTTAACAGGCTACTTTAGACCTTTACTTACAAATCTCTGAGCAAGCAATTGATAATCCCATTGGAAGGCTCTTCTGTAGTCAGGGATGCTGTACTGAGCTGGACTTGAATAACACTAAAAGTAGCTGCAAGATGGTGGAATAATTGATTTTCCATAGTGGGTTCTTTAGCCTGGTAGGACAAGTTTCCTAGTTAATGAAACTGTTTTGTTGCTGAAGCACTTCCCTCTCTCATACTGCCTCTGTTTGTTCATTATAGTTTAAATACACTGCATTTAGGTTAATAATGGAAGCAAATTAGCCTATTATAACTATTTACATGTTCTTCTTTGGTGTCATCTTTAACACGGCCTTTAAAAAGCAAGAACGCAAGTTGGCAAGATAGTGCTTCAATACTGGAAACTATTAACACCTTAGAATTTACTGGTGGACCATTTTAAGAGGGAGATGTTTGTGAATGGGATACTATGTAGAAAGACCTTGCCATTGAGGGCCATTTTTTTTCTAATTATTCTATCTAGCTGGTCAGTGTGTGTGTGTGTGTGTGTGTGTGTATGTGTGTGTGTACACAGTCATATTTACATTTCGACTATGAACTTGCAAGAACATCTCTTTGTTCATAACTTCTCTGGATCTTGGCACTATGTTGGGTACCCAATGACTCTGTAATTCATGTTTATGAGGGGTAGATGTTCTAGTGAAAGCACATGAAGATTGGGATGAGAAGGCTAGGTTTCAGTTCTCTTTGATGCTTACCACCTGTGTGACTTGGGCAAGTCACTTAACCTCTTCGAATCTCAGTTTATCACCTCTAAAAGAACTATAATAATATCTTCTCTATTTATAGCATTCTAATTTGTTTGAAGATCAAAAGAACTATAATAATATCTTCGCTATTTATAGCATTCTAATTTGTTTGAAGATCAAATTCAATTATGAAAATAGTAATAAAATGCTCTATAGTTATAAAATGGTCTTAAGCCCTCTATTATTATTAATAGTAAGTAAACTTTAAAATATGATCTAGCCTTATAAATTTTTCATATTGTATGATCCTTCTTACAAAGTTTAGAGGAGCATTTTGTTGCTAATATTTGCTATGCCTCTACGTTTGTATGTAGTATCCAAGGAATATAATCTTTTTAGATCATTCTGGAAAGAAAAATCGTTATTATGAAGGAAAGAAAGTGGGAGCTTGGTTAAATATCCAGGTTCACCTGCCATCTAAGAGTTATAAAACAATCTAATCAGATGAAGACCATTATTTATATAGGTTCTCGCCATTGTAACTAGATTGATAACCAGATTTAGATATGCCATTTCAATGCATGTCTCACCAACATGAAATAATTAGTAAGTTAATATACATCAATGATGCTTCTTTACTTTTTAACAGTAAAATCTTATTGTTCAGCTAATGTCTGCATTAGGTAAGCCACTTAACCCACTCAAACTTCAGCTTTATTCTTATAAGGTGAGAAAGTGGCATTGAATGATCTCTAAGGCCTTTTTTGGCTCTGAAAAGATTTGGATTTGTGATCTTGTGTGTCTTTGAGTATGTCATAAGTAAACGATGCTTTCACATCAGGAAAAGAATCATTTTAAACTATCTAGAAGTTATTCTTACATTAACTTATTCACTTCCATTATAGCTCTTATCACAGCCTCTAATTATCATGTATATTTATTTATTTTCCTGTTTAGGGTTGGCCTTTCTGTGAGACCTGAGACTGTCTTGATCACAGGTGGCCAGTGTCCAGTACAGTAAATATTTGTTGAATTAATGAATGAATGAATTCAACTTTATCTCCAGGGTGCCATGTCTTTATTCTTTAAAATAACATCACTGGGAGTTCAGTAGGATGTAGCAATGGTTGAATCTACTATTTATGTAAAATAATTAATAGAGGAAATGATTAAATGTTTTGCTTTCTATGTATGAGAACCATCTATATTTTACTAGTTTATGGCTTTATTACTTTAGCTAATCAAGAGTGGGATTTTCATAAGAAAGTTGTTAATGCATTTGGTTTTTTAAACACTAAATTTGATTAGCTATTTTGTTCCTAAAATTTATGATTGGCTCAATGTACTCAATATACTTGAGCACATTGTAATATCTAGATACATTCTTACATTAGGTAAATAAATTTGCCTATTATTGGCATGTATTGTCTTATGACAGAAGAATGTTTGTCACCATTAAAATTGAATTGTAAATTTTAGAATTCATTGTGAATAGCAATATATCTTGAAATTTCCTATTGAGTTATTAGAATATACATTCTTTTCTACATCTCACTCATGTAGTTTCCCATAACATAAAAATGTTTGAACATCTTGTCATTTATCCTTCACAAACTGACTGAATTACTTTGTCAACATAGATTCAAGTTAAGGTCAATCTGGTTGCTATTTTCTGGCTTTAAATTGGTTGGAATAGTAGATCTCTATTTGTAAGACATTAAACAGTGAACATCACCAATGAAACTTTTCTCCCAGTGAAGTAAACCTTTTCAAATTAGAAAAAAAAAATCAAATTGCTTTGGAATACAGAATCACAAAAATCAGTGACAACTGAGCCTGTTATTCCCTGTTGTGGGACTTTCTAATAATAAGTCTCTTGAAAAATTACAAAAGGCATTATCTTTCATTGTCATTATTTATATACAACAGGAACTAGTTTTTCTAACAATGCCAGTTTCATCAATGAACTAACAATTTTTCTTCATTGAAAAGCTGTCAAGTTATGGTGGAGTGTAACTATGACAGTTTGTTAGAGGCAAACATTTGCAGCTTTCTATTATGATTTGTTCCCCAATGGATCTGGGAACCATTCCTCACAATAAAGCTAAGCCTATGTGTGTTTCATAACCACACTTTAGATTACAAATTAGCCAAGAGGTAAAAACAAAACCAGTGAGACTTTAAGGAACACAGGTTTTGGTGACATGGCAGAGAAAACAGGATAGAAAATTATTTGCCTGCCTGTAAGACATTTGTAGTGCCTTGGCCACTGTGGACAAAATCACTCTTCAGTATATCCTTGCTGTGTAGCAAGAGTTGAACAAGAGACTCTCATCATAAACTTCTCTCACTATCACACATGCATGTATACATATTTATGCGATACTTTTATTTTGACTATTTTTGAACTGCAACACATTGCATATTAATTGAGTAAAACTGGTTTTGAATTGTCTTTTTAAAAGGTGCAAATTATGGTTTCAAAGTGACCTGATAGAGGTGCAAATGAATGTTAGCACAACATTTCTAAAATGGAATTATTTTAAATATATGCATATAGATATGAATTCAGAATTGGTCTACTTCATTTTTTGGTTGAGGGTTTACTGCCTTAAAATGGGAAATAAATGTGTGAATTCTATCAAGGGTGTGAAATTCTCCATTTGTACAGACTGGAAACTTGGTAATAATTATGAATATATAGCAATAGCAGAAATTATACAAAAGTTTAGCAACATTTTAATTTTAAATGCAAGTATTTCAAGAGTTGAGAATCTACTTGGAGAGATTTTCTTGCAGTCTTTGATATTAAAAAGTTAGGGATTTCTGAACAGCCTACAAATGTAATTTACTTATAATTTTAAAACAGAAAGTTGCATTGACTCACCTTTCCTATTTCTAAAGCTGTTTATTCAAAGTGTGTCTGAATCTGATAAACCCATGAGCCCCAACTTCACACAACCTAAGCGAAACTTAGCCTTTCTCTCTTCTCACATCAGTGGACAATGGGCCTCAGCTGCAGGGAGCATTAGAGAAGCTTGCCCAGTCTCAAGGCCAGCTGGAAGGCCAGCTTCCCTGCTTGTCAGCCAAAGAGACACTTGGCACTGAGTTACCTTAGGGCAGAGGTTTAACATGGTTTGAATGAAGCTTGGATTTTGAAGTATCTATCTCTTTAGGTCGATGTCACTGGGAGTCCAAGACCCCTCTTTCATTAACTGGCCTCTCACATAGATGGCAATGATGACAGAAAACAGCCAACCACTAAAACAGTTGGTTCTTTTTTTATTATTTGTAATTTTGTCTGTTTGCATGAGAGCCTGGCAGCATATGGCCTGATGAATTAAAAAAAACAAAACCCCGTAAACTCTCATCTACTGGCCAGAGCCTTCAGCTCATGGCATTAGCAGGGGCTAGTGCTGCTCCACCTGCCACTTGTCTGGAGGGTGGGGGAATAAACTGATGACCTACTAGGCTTCCACAGCCAAATAGCACTCAGCTAATGCCATGATTTAATTCCTAACAGTACTGTCAGAAATGACTAGAAGTGGCAACACCCACTGTTTCAATAGTAAATCTGATTGGCAAGCTACCTGATCTCTGCCCTACCTAATATTCTACACTAATTATACCCTATCAGACCAGCAGGAATTGTGAGGGAGCAGAAGTACTTCTAATGCAATGCACACAGATCAGTTTTGAGTAGAAATACATAGAGATGTGCATTCACATGATCATCTCAGGATAAAACGGAGTAGTAAGTAAACTTAGGAAGAAAGAAACATCTTCACAGTGCATCTATTTACTTAATTATACACTTGATCTTTTCAAAGTCAAATACTGATATGGTTTTTAAATTTTTGTATTTCTGAATTAGCCATTTTTTTTAACCATAAACTTGGAGAAAGGAAATTTATCTTATGATTTATCTTGAGAACTAAACCTTTCTTTGGCTAAAATGAAGAAATTACAATTATTTGTGTTAATACCTTATAATTAAAAACAATCACTAACCATTCTTTCTCTCTGTTATTTTGTGTGTATTTAACTTATGATTATACAGCATCAACAAACCATACAAGTATATAAACAGAAATAATATATAGCCTTTCATTAATTAAATGGATTTGTGTAAAAGTAAAAAATAAGTCATTCAAAATTCAAACTGAGTCTGCTAACCCATTTTAATCTAGTTTAGACATTTTTTTTCCTACGTTTTAATATTGCTAATTACATTTACACTACAGGCATGGATCAGCATTACCAGTGATGACTGCACATCTTTAGTATAAGTGCAAGAAAGGAGGAAATAATTTGGGTGTAAAAAGCTTCTATGACCTTTTCACGTGAGAAATTTCTTGTAAGAATTTTCACATGAGAATTTTCTTGATAAGCCACAGCAGACAAATCTAGCTTTATGAGATTGGGCAGAGATAAGACAGTAAATCCTTGCTAATCCTAGGTATTGCTGTCTCACTAAGTGCTAAAACAACAAACAACCAACAACAAAACCTCTATGAGGTAGGTAAGAGGGAATTTAAAAATATTTAACAACCAGTAGAAAGGGGACTGACCAATCAGGATAGCAGCACTGGAGTATAATCCCAGAAGCCTCATTACTTGTTGAAGCATTGACACTTTGGTTCCTGAATTTAGGGAGGTCAAAGGATTCTGGTGTAGAATGGGACATGAGAACTGGTGGGCTTTCATAGCAGCTATTTACCAATGTATGAAACTGTTTCACTGTTGGTTAACCAGCATGGCAGTCAGTACCTCTGCGTGCTGGCTGACCATCAGTCCCAGAGGCGGGCCTTATCCTACAGATGAAGACATTGTGACTTAGACAGGTAAATTAACATGTTCAAAAATCATCCCGTTAACAGGAGACAGAGCCAGGATTTGAATCCATATCTATCTCGCTCCAAAGACTGAGATTCCCTCTGAGTGATGTGGATAAAGACATCAGATACATGCCAGTAAGTCATAAAGGTTGAGCAAGAGCAGAGGAAATCTATTTCAAACTCAACTGGTTCTTTGATATTAGACTGGTACACGTTCCTACATGTAATTGGTAGTTAATAAGTTTGTTAAAATAAAATCTTTATTGCTGCACTTCTACATAGAGAGATGTTTGTAAGACATATGCAAGCCATCTTTTTAGATACGATGCAATTGTAAATAAGAGCAAGACACTATTTTTAAAAAGAAAAACACCCTCTGCAGTACTCTGTAGTATTATTTTTTTTCAGCTGAGGTAATTTAAATTGAACCAAACTAAGTGATCAAGTTTTGCTTCAACTCAAAATGAATATAAATTACTAAATCTCAAATTGTAAGGAAGATTTAAAGCAGGGGTGTGCAATCTTTTGGCTTCCCTGCGCCACCCTGGAAGAAGAATTGTCTTGGCCACACATGAAATATACTAACAATAGCCCATGAGCTTAAAAAAAATTGCAGGAAAAGATCTCCTAATGTTTTAAGAAAGTTTACGAATTTGTGTTGGGTGTGCATAGGACAAGCTTGGTTTAAAGATTTAAGGTTTAAAATATTCATATATAGACGTGAAATTTGTGTTGAGCAGTAACATGTAGTAAGTGCTCTGTGGTGGTCGATTTCTTCCTGATGAAGTAAAAGAGATTTTGCAAAGTAATTTCAAATTGATGCTAATCAAGCTTTCTTCCTTCTTATGGGACTGATCAAGGTGAGACTGTAAACACATGCAAATATATAACCACATTCTATTTAGAAAGATAAGTTCAAGAACATTGATTTCACTAGATAAAATGTAGGTAGTGTATAAACATATATGTCCCTAGATTATGAACAGATTTTGTTCCAAATATTAATTTGTAATTCGGCATTCTAGAATTTTATATGCAAATTTCTATACATAAAAATGAAATGAGTAGTTCCTCAGTTTTACTAGTAAAATTTATTTTACCCATAATGTACTTCAACAATAGAACTAATTCTATTTTAGGTCCTATTCTCCATGTAGTATATTGTTAATAAGGGAAAATATTCTGAATTTTAAATGAATTTTCTGCAACATATTTGGTTTCAGACCTCTGGTCTTGACATAAAATGAATAAACTGAATACCCACAGATTAGAGCACATCCTCCTATATTTTCTCAGAAATAAGACAAAGGTTCATCAAGTAAGGGGCTGAAGGATGAAGCTATTTACTTAGATTTACTATGGGTTTCTAGGACAACTGAAAAACTGCAAATCTAAGAGATCCAAATTCTGACAATCAATGTGGATCATAGCACTTAGAATTTAGGAGCTGGATGGAATTTTAGATATGATTAAGTTCCGCATATCGTTCTAAACTGAACAAGCTGAATAACAACTCTTTCTCCTCCCTCTTCATTTAATTCATAAGCATGGGTTAGGGCCAAAGAATATCCACACCTTTGACTGGCCTATTTTACTTGTTAGTAAGGTACAAGGTAGCCATATAGCAAGACAGTTATAGTTGAAGGCCCTGTGACAAGCAATGCTTATCGTTCATTACAACTTTCTTTCATTAAAGCATCCATTGTTACCAGAGTCTACTCATTGTGCAAATATTTCTTGAATTTCTCTCCTTCGTGCATGATCCCAGTTGATGGGGAAATATAGAAACAAATAAAATGTGGTTTTTGCCCTCAAGAAGATTATCTTTTTGGTGAGAAGATAAAGTCAAATAACAATTCAAGAGTTTAATTAAGAAAGTAAATACATGCTTGCAAAATAAATGATTCAGATGAGCTAACACAAGCTCAGAAGAGGGAAAGAATGCTATACATTAGAATTGAGATTGACTGACGACCCGTGGAAAGGCAGGATCACTGAGGCTGGGATCTAAACTATTTGATTAAGTGTGGATGAAAATGAAACAAAAGTACAGAATGTGGGAAAAAAAGAACTGAATACCAACTGGTGATTTATTGGAAAGAGTCAATGAGAGGGAGAAGTACAGGTTTCATGTGTGAAACCTATAGTAAGCCACAATCATTTTCTAACCAGTTGAGTAGAGGCAGAAATAGCCTGATATAGTCAAAATGGCCTTGGACTTGGGGACGGAATAGTTGTCAGGATACAGAGGTTCATCTCTTTTACATACCAGAAATACAATTTTGAATAAAACGATCAACTTCTCTTATCTAATGTTTCTTGAAATGTGAAACAAAAGGTTTGAATTTAGTGTCTAAAGTGCCACGCAGCACACAATTTCTAAGACCTTGGATTCATTTTTGATGAAAATAGAGAAGTGAAGTAGCTGCAGAACCAAAAGGAGAAAACTTTTCAGAGGACCAGAAGGAAGCCGGAGTGGTTGGTGACATACTGGGAAGTGATGCACTAGGTAGAGAAATCAGTGAGTCTTGAGGGACATTTTGCATTTTGAAATGGTATCTGGGTCTGACCCAGGACTTTGTGTTGCTGCCTTCGATCCCCTTCTGCTAAGCATACCTGTTCTTTAGTTACCCTTTTCTCTCTTTTACGCTTCTTTCCCTGTCATACCTCCTCTACCCCAACTAGATGCACCCGAATGGTAGAAGGTAGAATAAGGAGGAGATGCTCTGCTTCTCTTATTGTGGTTATTCATGGATCTCTTGCTTTTCCCCTTTTGATTTGAGCATTTTGAATTGCCACCAAGCAACTGCAACTGTGCCTCTTTGGTTTGTGCCTCTTTGGCCTCCAAGGCCAATGATATAATAGCTATATCCTTCAAACCTGCCCAGACATACCTAGAGAAAACATTTTCCGGTATCTCTAGGTATGTGTGAGCTAGGAGGAAGGTTAGTTAGGAGCAGAGACCAAAAAGAGATATAATGAATGCAACTCTATGAATCCCAAGGGAAAAAGTCTCTAATTGCAGAAGGAGCAGTAACAGTTTTAAGCTGGAGAGCCTGGGTTGGTGCCCAAAACATTTCTTTGTTTGCCAAAAGCTGCCTCAATGTGGTATTTCCATCAACACCTATTTGTTGAGAGCCTACTCTGTGCCAGACACTATTATACAGGCTGTAATTTTCTATTGGCTCTAAGCCATTCTGATACATAAAAATAAAGTGAACATAGTTTCTTCAAAAGGGATTAGCATTTTATAATCTAGTTCAGCCTCATGTGTTAGCACTTAGTCTGAGTATTTGCCATTGTGAAAATATGCAGTATCTATGTATTTTTCAGATATGAGCCAAAGTATTGAAAGCATTTCAATACTTTTAATTAACATTGTTCTTTAAAGTGTTCAATCTTTAACCAAAATATTTCTCAAGAAGTATTTCATGGATATACTTGTTATTTATTTTTGTTCTCTGAAAGAAATGCCTCCTGATGTTAAAAATCATTTTGCTGATATCTGTCTTATTCCTTTTTAGAGTCCTCTATAGTCTATCAATATAGAACTAGCTGCAGTTACCAGAAAGTGCTGTATTGTTTTGTGCTTCTGGATCTTTGAATATGCTAGACTGCCAGCTGGGAATGCACTTCCTTGCATGAGAAATGACTACACAATATTCTTTACCACAGTCCAAGAATCAACTCCTTTGATCAACTCTTTTACCCTAATTAGAATGTCCATTTCCCCACTTGGGGTCCAGTGTATTCTGTATAAATTCCTATTGTTGTAATTCTCACATAATATTCATAATTTTTTGTCCAGTTTTCTTTTCTCATCTTATGATTTCCCATAAAATCATAAGATTTTATGAACTTATTGAGGGCAGAGATTATGTCTTATTTGTGCTTATATCCTCAGGGCACACACAAAAAAACTCAATATATGTTCAGTAAATTCATTGAATGAATAAATGAATCAATGAACAAATAAGCAAATGCCATATGCATGCATACATTCAACTCCTAGGAACACATTGTACTGGTACAGTAAGGAATGCAAATAAATATAAGACCCTTTCCTGAAGATATTTCTAAGATGTATCAGCAGTACATTATATGGGATGCATATAATGGTTCCTGGATAACATATTTTAAAGAAAGAAGGCTTTCTTTAAAAGGCAGTCTCAAAAAGGCAGTCTGTTATAAAAGTCGTTGTAAGTTGAAAAAAAAATGTTTTTTAAAAAGCAGAACTCTGTAGTTAAAGAAAATTCAGTAGCCTAAATTCTTTACTACTCCATGTGTGGGTATAGTGAAACATTAGCTGTCTGATATTACACTATTGTTGACTTCTCGGTTTTAGTATTCAGAGAATGACCTGAACTTAGCTATGTTAAGTTACTTGCTCCACAGGAAACCACCTCTGTAACTGTTGCTTGTGCTTTCTCTTTAGGCAACACCCAAAGCCACTGTCAGATGTCATGGGAATGAGACCTCACAAGGTAAGTGCAAAGAAAACAGGAACAAATACATTTTCAAACAGAACTTGGTGAAAACATTGGCCCAAGAATGATAGGAAGCACCGCCTTTTGGGGATCCTTATTTGGGCCGTGGAAGGGACATATAGCCCTGTTTTATATGGAATCATATATGGTGTGAGGAATATGAGTCAGATCCTGGGTTCCCAAGTGGCCTATCTGAGACAGAAGCAGGCTGTGTTGTCTAGACAAAAGGAAATGCTTTGTTTTTTGAGGGAATGTTATCAGAATTTTAAAAGCCAAATGATGGCTAGAGAATATAACTAAAATTTTATTGACGCTTTGTTGTTTAGAAGGCTTTTTCCCTCTTTGTTTCATTCTAAAAGTCTATCTTTTTGTCCAATATGCAAATTAAAACTTAATTAAATCTATGATTCCGAAGAGATATAGGCCTTATTACACAGCAGGCATTCTCTGGCTTTTTTTCACATCTGGACTTTTAAACTTTGGGGAATTAATGTCATGTCTAAGATTTCTTGTAGTCTTATTTTGCTAAATACAGGATACATAGCTATTTTAAATGAGTGTTTCATAATCATCCAAAAATGCTACAAATTTCAATGTGAAATAGCTTTTTCCTACGTTGTAAATATTGGATGATTAAGCATTCCTCATGCCTTTTGCATGAAAAGGCAACATAGACTTTATTAGATATCTGTGGTTCTTATTCTTTGAGTATTTGCCTCCCTATTGACCTTCAGCCTTTTGTGCTTCTTTAAAGCCGTTTCCATCCCCCTACTTCCTCCTTCACAGAATGTAAGATGTCAATGAAAGAAGATGAAACCAGAGGTTTTAAAAAAAGATTGGACAATAATGACTAAAACAATCTCCTTTAGCTTTTATTTTTAACCATTTTATGTGTTTTTATTGATATAAATTGCTTTATTATGATTATAGTTGGAAGTCAACATTTTGGCATATTAAAAAGACCATTTCCTTCCAACCTAGAAAATTCTATCTCATGTTGTTACATGTTAGGCCTCTTAGCAACTTATTCTGTCCTATAGCTTTGTGTTGACACTGCCATTTTGGAGTCCCCAGTTCTAGTCCTGTCAACTATTTCTCCATAGGAAACTGAACCAGAGGTTATACCACAATTTTCTTTTATTTTTCTCAGCCGGAGGATTTTTTTTCACTGTGAAACTGTCTGGTTTCCTACTGGTGGGTCTAATATACAGAGCTCTCTGGTTTGACATATGTGATAAACTAACAAGAATATTTGCATTTGTATAGCTTTTATATACAGATATTTCACTCTCCTAATACTATTTCGAGTTATAGATACATGTTTTTTAAAAGCAAACTCAAATGGCTGACAAACAGCTGCTGCGTAGACTTTGGTGCCTGAGTGCCTATGTTTATAGATTGCTTATAGAAGTGTGAGTTCTGATAGCCTTTTTGGAGATGAATCTAGCAATATCTATGGCTATTTATTGTGGCATTTGCTGAAGTTCCTTCTACAGCCTATCAGGCACAGCATCACTTGGACCTTAGGCAAGATATATGTCTGACCGCTTTTCCTGCCCTTCTGTCACTCTGCATTTACTGCAGTGACATTCACAAGTGTTCACAGTCTCGCTGAGTATCTCTCCCTCAGAACTCAGGTGCTTTGCTGTTCCTTCTGACTGGATTGCTCCTCTCTTAACAGGCCTCGTGGCTTACTCCCTCAAGTCATTCAGGTTTCTGATCAAATACCTCCTCAGAGAGCTCTTCCCTGGCCACCCCCTTCAAAGTAGTAAGTAATTTCATGTAACTTTGTATCCCCTTATTTAGTTTCATAAAAATATAACATTATGTTACATATTAAATTAGTGCCTGTCCCCTCCACTAGAATGGATTCTTTATGAAAGTGGGAACTTTGTTTTGTTCATTACTCTATTCCTAGAGTTGAACAGGCACATAGAGGGTATTAAGTAAAGGCTTGTTGCACCAATAATTTGTGGTAGCAAATGAATGAAAAAATAAACAAATATAATATACTTGGTAAGAGAATCGTTAGATAAATTGTGGCATATCAATAACATGATCAAGTCATTGAGAAGAATAGAATTAGATCTATGTCATCCAGGGAGTTTCAAAGTTTATTATTAAGGAAGAAGTGGAGATGCAGAAAAGTTTGTATAATAGGACCCTGAGCAATGATCTACATATATACGTATCTATCCATCTATTTGATCCATCTATCATCGCATAAGAATGATGGATATCGTAGGATATTCACCAGGTTGTAAGCGTTAGCTTTGTAGGGAAATTGTGCAGTGTGATTTTGTTGAACAGGGTATGGAAACAGAGACTAGAGGGCTCAAAGTTGGCTGAAATATGTAAAATGATTGCCAGTTTGAGATACATCTTCACTTGCTTCTGCTAGATACACTTCAGAGCAACTTCAGTCATATCTTCCTTCCCTTGCCGCCCACACTGTGACTTAGTGTCAAACTCTGACCCATTGTTGCTGCCTTGGCCTTCCTTAATTACTCTCCTTTGGAATTCCGTGTTGGTGCTCAACGCTTCCATGCTGAAATGCAGGTTCCACGCAGTCAACTTGTCTTGTCTTTGACTACTATTTAGAACCTCTTTGCATTCCTTGAAAAAAGGCATTTGTCTCTTACTGATGTGTTTTGCCCGTGTTGCCTATGCAATGAGTCCTTGATGTTGTTACGACTGTTGCTGATCACTTTTGGTGGGTTTTGAGGAAAAACTATGAAATCGATTCTAGACAATTTAGACTTTTGTGGTTCACTGGGGCCCATAAAACTCCTGAGCCAGGGAAGTGTGACTAGGAGAATAACGATATTTATTCAATGATAATGTGCTCCACATACATAAAGAGAACTCTACACAGCCCCCGATGGAAAGTTATGGAAACATTCTCAAGTTAGAAACAGTAAATGTTTTGCAAATAAAGTGGCACTGTCTTAGAAATGCCAGAAGGCAGAGGCAAAATATTCGATTTGATAATTAAGAATATAATTAATGATGAGAAACCCTATATTTTAGAGTAAGACTATATCCCCTTTATCATGGCATTCAGTCATTTGAAATTTTATATTCATTAATTTGGTTGTATTTTCCACCAACTCTAAGGAGGAGCTGGAGGGGTGTGTACTTTTTTCGTTAACATTGGATTGCAATATTCAGGCACCTATCTATTCTCACTTTAAATAAAATAATTTAGGAATGTTAGTTCTAAACTCAAGCTGAGGCAAAATAAAGATTTTGTAGTGATTTTCATTTGAGAAGATACAAAGGTTTTGCCAATATACAAGTGTGTTACTTATATCCTTAGAGGGTTTCCAGCTTATTACTGTTTTAAAGATGAACATCAATGGCATTACTTGTGAAGAACATTAAAGATTATTCTAGTACAATAAGAAACTGTATCAATTCACGTCATAAGCCATTTTGGGTATTAGAAAATTAGTTTAAAAAGTAATTGTTCTGAGTGAGGAAAAAAATATGTTGAAGCCCTGCTGTTGGGCAAAATAATCTGAAGAGTCTATTTTTCTGAGCTTTTCTTTGAGCAGTTTCTTCCATCAACACATTTTTAAAACCAAATTCTTTTCTTTTCTCAGACAATATATATAATGTGCAGAGAAGTCGGGAGTGATAGACTAATGTGATGTAACAATTTTAACTTTCTCACATGCATGCTTAAAAATCATGAAACAGCAACAAATTGTAGCAGTTTGTAATTGTTTGCTTTTGTGTTAAATGCTGGGCTGTGACAATCACTTGTTTAGGACAGAAGTCTTTTTGATTATGTGAACCTGAACCCACAGAACTCAAAGGAAACATGTAAATAAATAAAGAAGTGCAAATACCTTTTTTGCATAAAGAGCAGTCCATCAGACTCATGATGAGCTTTCTCCTTTTGTTGCTTTAACTCTTTCACAAAATGTTTTTTGTTTGTATATGTTTTGCAGTGTCCTTTTCAAAATTAATGACCTGGACTTTTTGGATCATAAAACAATTCTGAAAGCCCACATTATTAGAACCATGGGGGAAGTTTGCATCTGTTGATTAGCTGAGAAGCTTGCTTTCACTATTAATATGCAACAGTACTTTCAGTTATGTTCTGGTAAAAGTAAGTATAGATATTAGACATCAACTCAAAAACTTTTGACAAGACAGGTTTCTATAGAGAGGAATCTCCAGTACTACAGGGTTTTGCTTCGTAGCAAAGTTTAACATCTTTACCCCTTTTAAACTCTTGAAACCTAAAACTCAACTAGATAATGTACTTCAATCTTATTAGTTATAAAAAATGTACTAACTACAACGGCCTTTCATCATGGACATCTAAGGTTACCCCACAAGAAACTTCAGAGTAATTGAAATGAAGATCTTAGCAGGCTCTTCTCTGTATTTTAAATGTGTCTGCCAAGCAGTATGCTCAGGAGCTTGTTAATGGACAGTTGTTTCAGATAATGTTCTTTATAAATATCATTGACCTACCTACTCTATACTTGTAGTCTCTCCACTAAGATTTATAATTTTCTGTTCTCATGTTAAAACTGAATGCATATGATTTATTTCTAGTAAGCTCCATCAAATAATACAAAACACAATGTCTTTATTTCTTAAATGTGTATATGTACTGACTGAGAGTGGCAGGAGGCAGCCAAATGCCTAGGCAGATAGGGCTGTGTTTTTGGTTAAACCACACCTCCAAGTCAAAGACAGTTTAAAGCCTGATAGCCAAGCTACAGATTAAATCCTCAGACTGGGTTGAGAACTTCTCTTCCTGTTTGGCGCATTCTTCTGATTCATCCCCACCCATCACCTGTTTTGCATATACGTACCCTTTCCTAATTGGTTTTCTACATTGTCCTGCCCACCTTTGAGTGGTATCTTCACTTTAACCTTTTTTGCATACTCACAAACCAATTAGTATGCATTCCCCATTCCCAACCCATCAAAGGCCTTGGACCAAGTCACACGGGGAAATTTCCTGCCTTTGGGTAGGGGTACCACTCCCACATCCCCTCTCCACTGAAAGCTGTTTCATTGCTCAATCAAATTCTTCTCTGTCCTCCTCACCCTTCAGTGTCCAGCGTATCCTCATTCTTCTTGGGTGCAGGACAAGAGCTGGGGAACCACAGAATGTGGGTATAAGCTATAACACAAGTGAGCTGGGACACACCAGCATGGCCTAGTGGGGCCCGGGTGGGGTGTCGTCAGCCAGAGGTCGCTGGCTTGCAAAGTGACTGGGAAGAAAAATCCTACATCATACTGTTTTCTGTTACTATATAAATAAGAAATGCTGAGAGAGGAATAGTAATAAAAATAATTTTTATTTAGAGAACTTGAAAAATGTTTTCATAGGATTCAGATATAAAAATGATCACAAAACTCAAGGAAAACAGGCATGCTATGGAAAACATAATGAACAGTATACTAATGTTTTCATACATGAATATGGAAATCTTTAAAATAAGCATATTTTAAATTTTATAATTTAAAATTTATTATGTGTAGCAAAATTTCTAATATTTCATTTTATGATACACATAGTAATTATCTTATATAAGAATTAACTTGAATAAATATTTTTAAATTTATATATTATCTATTAAACCCATTCTCTTTTGTATTCTTTCTCTCTGTCCTTATCTCTCTTTCTCCATAAGCACACACATATTTTTTTTAAATCAAATGCAAGAATGTAATATATTGATAGAAATGTAAAAATTGAGGTTTATATGAAATTTCAGATGATGACAGATATAAGCACTAAAATTTTATTTAGAAAATGCAAAGAAAATATTTCTAAGAAATAAAAGCTGATTACTTGGTACAGGCTAATTTTAATGACTACATATAATAACTCATAGATGCAAATTTTACATGCTTTATTGCTCATAAACTGTGATTTAGATGAAAAATTTGTTCAGTGAGTACATTAAAAATTAAGATAAATTTGTTATTGTTGCTTTGTGAAAATAAGACATATTCTTCCATTAGCAGCATCTACAGGAATAAAGCTTTTTCAAAATTTCTGGGTTCCTTAACCACTAAGATGGACCTCACTATAGGAACATCTTGGACCTTATCCAGTAAATTTCATAAATCAGTGTCAGCACTTTAAGTCGGTTTCATCTACAACAGTGAAGCATCACAAATACTACAAACAGAGCTTCTCTAAGTTTCAGCATAGTGCAGTATGCTTTGGTTGCAAATTTTACCTTAATTTACTTTTGTTTACTTTCAGCTAAAGAGCATGTTCAATATAAGATTAATGTAAAATGAGTCCCGGCTCCAGGCAAAGTGAGTTCATACCCTTTCCTTTATTTTATTCTCTAATACCTTTACTCACAGCTTTTATATAGTAGCCACTGTCTGACAAGTACAAGTTTATATATTTGTTTGTTTTCCTGAAAACTACCGCTCAAGTAAATTTGTCAAAAATTAGAAGTAACCGTCTGATTGTCATTTTGTTTAGTAAGTTTTATGTTTTGCTAACAGACTTGTTTATCATTGAATAGATATGACTTCTAAGCTGTTAAGAATTCCATATTATGTTGACCTGTGTCTTCCAAGTCCAGTTGGAGTTAGCGAAGAAACTGAGGTAGGCAAAGCTGCTTTGGCTCCAAGAGGAAAAATAGTTTTTATTTCATGAAAATGCAAATAATTAAGGAGGTGGGAGCTAAAAATATGTATAGAGCTAAGACTGTCCAGGAAGAAGTTAGAGAAGAAAAGGAGTAGAAAATAAAACCATGCAAATTCACAATTTAAACAGAGAAGAAAAACTCAGAAACCGAAAAGAGATAATCTGGAAAGTAAAAGGAAGTAACATCTCAGATGACAAAAAAGGGGGGAATTGTGAAAAGAATGGAGCCATCCGCATTATCCATTGTTGCAGAAAGCTCAAGTAGCTGGAAAACAGAACAGGGTTTAGGGATGCTAGCCACTGACAATTCATGGTGGCCTTTTAGAAAGCAGTCTTAGAAGACTGACGTGGCTGCAAGGATGGGATGTGGAGCCAGTGAGTATAAAGTGACTCGAAAGTGTTGAGTGAGAAGCTGAAAGAGACAGAGTACATAGTCCGAGCAGGAAGGAAGATTGAGGCAAGAGATGCATTTGATTTTCCAGTTTTTGAAAAGAGAATTCCATTTCTGATATAAATACATGGATTTAATCTGAAATGTTTCTGTATTATTTAGAAGGTTTCAGGGCTGTAGCTTTAAGATGACATAGTAGAAATAAACAGACAAAATTAACTTAGCCACTTGAAAGAATTTACACTAAGCTTAAATACAAAATTGTAGTCACTTTTAAACTCTCACAAGGTTAATTTAGGATGTACTGGCACGTGTTTCATAAATAATAATTAAAATGACAAATTTCCACATCTTTATTTCTGTGAATATTTAATATTTTATGTTCTATTGATGACATATGCCATCTATAATGCTGTTATTTTAATGTTAAGTTAGAACTCATTGTATCTTCAGAATATGCTAGCATATTTCATAGAAATCCAAGAAATATTTTCATTATTATAGAGAATTTTGAATGGAACTTTTATAAATACTAACATGGGGGGGGAAGGACAACTCCTATAAATTTGCATCAATAATAATTGTAAATATCCTGAACTTATGAAGAGAAACAAGTATGAAAAATCATGAAAATAGTGAAGTTACAAACTATTGTGAATGTATCTGTAGTCCTACTGGTTCAGCCTGTAGTGAATAAAATTATTAGATGTTTCACTTGATATTGTATTTAAACCACCTAAAAAAAAAAAAAAAACTGAACAGTTTACCATGACCTGCTTCATCCTAAACTTCTACATTTTGGTGTTCTCTTAAGGCAATATCCTAGGTCACCTCTCTTTTCTGACTAATCTGTCCTTGGTGATTTCATTCATTCCCAAGGTTTGAAGTATCATCTATACATTGATTACTACCAAATTTATATTTCTAGCAAACGCCTCTTCTCTAAACGCATATATCAACTTCTTCCTCCTTCCTCTCCACCTCCTCCTCCTGTTCTGCTTCCTCCTGATTCTCTGCCTTCTTTTCCTTGTAACAGCTTAATTGAAGAATAATTGACATATAATAAACTGCACATATTTAAAGTGTACAACTTGGTAAGTTTTTACATATGTATTCACCCATAAAACCATCACTACAAACAAAAGAGTGAACATAATGATCACCCCACAAGTTTCCTCATGCCTTTTGTAATTCCTCCCATTCCCCTGCCCCATCATGAGTCCCTAGGCATCCAAAAATCTGCTTTCTGTATACACTGGTTTACATATTCTAGAATTTTATAAAAATGGAATAATTTGATAAATGAATGAAATGTTTTCATAGTATTTTGAAGGTTTCAAGGCTATCTATAGCTTTAATATTACAAACTGCAAAATACAAAGATACAATATTAAACAGCCATTTGAAATAGTATTTTAATCATTCTGTTTATGGCTTTTTTTCTTCAACCCATGTTTTCATAGTATTTTGAAGATTTCAAGGCTATCTGCAGCTTTAATATTAAAAACTGCAAAATACAAAGATACAATATTAAACAGCCATTTGAAATAGTATTTTAATCATTCTGTTTATGGCTTTTTTTCTTCAACCCAATTATTCTGAGATTCATCCATGTTGTTGCATGTGTTATTGAATGTAGTTCACTCGTTTTCGCTGCTGAGTAGTAATATCTTATTGCATGACTATACCACAATTTGTTTACTCATTCATCTGTTGGTGGGCATTTGAGTTGTTTCCAGTTTGGGGCTATTACAAATAAAGCTGCTATGAACATCTGCATATGAGCCTTTGTATGGACATAGGTTTTGATTTCTCTGGGGTAAATACCTAAAACTGGAGTGGCTGGATCATATGGTAGGTATATGTTTACATTTTTAGGAAGCTGCCAAATTGTTTTTTAACATAGTTGTAGTATTTTTTCATTCTCACTACCAGTGTATGAAACCTCTAGCTGTTCTCCATCCTTGCGACACTTGCTATGGTCAGTACTGTAATTTTAATTCTAATAAGTGTGTACTGTTAGTGTCCTGGTTTTAATTTATATATCCCTAGTAACAAATGATGTTGAGTATCTTATCTGTGCTTATTTGCTATCTGTATTCATTTTTGGAGAAGTATTTGTTCAAATCATCTCCCTGTTTTTAAATTGGGTTGGTTGTTTCTTAATATTGAGTTTTGAGAATATGTAATATAGTTTTTTGGGGGAGATACATGTTCTCTGGCAGATATATACTTTGTAAATATTTTCTTCCAGTCTGTGGCCTGTTCATTTATTCTCTTAACAGTGTCTTTAAAAGAGCAGGCATATTCAATTTTGCTGAAGTATAATTTACCAGTTTTCTGTTTGCTGTATCATGCTTTTGGCATAATATCTAAAAATTGTTTGTCTAAACTAGGGTCAAAAAGATTTTCTCTATATTTCCTTACAGAAGTTTTAAGGTTTTATGCTCTGCATTTAGGTCTACAATCCATTTTCAATTAATTTAGGTATATGGTATGAGGTATAGATCAGTTTATTTTCCCACATATGGATATATAATTGTTCCAAAACCATTTTTTGAAAGACTATTCTTTCTCAGTTGAATTGCCTTTTGACCTTTGCCAAAACAGCAGTTGTCTACGTATATGTAGGTCTGTTTCTGTACTCTCTGTTCTATTCCGTTGATCTATTTGGGTATTTTGATGTCAAAACTATGCTGCCTTGATTACTATAGATTATATCCATCTTGAAATTAGGTACTATTAGTGTTCCAACTATTTTCTTTTTTAAAAAGTTTTTTTTTGTTTTGTTTTTTTTTTTTTTGAGACTGAGTCTCGCTCTGCAGCCCAGGCTGGAATGCAGTGGTGCCATCTCGGCTCACTGCAAGCTCCACCTCCCGGGTTCATGCCATTCTCCTACCTCAGCCTCTCGAGTAGCTGGAACTACAGGCACCCACCACTATGCCTGGCTAATTTTTTTGTGTTTTTAGTAGAGATGAGGTTTCACCGTGTTAGTCAGGATGGTCTTGATCTCCTGACCTCGTGATCTGCCCGCTCTGGCCTCCCACGCCTGGGATTACAAGCATGAGCCACCGCGCCTAAAAAGTTGCCTTGAAAGTTGTTTTGACTAGTCTATGTCTTTGCATTTTTAGATGAATTTCATACCTCAGAGAAACTCTATTTTTCAATTATCTTTATTTCAGTTTTTCATTTTGATAGTTTCTAATGCCATATCTTCAGGTCCACTAAATCTTTTTTTCTGCGATGACTAATCTGCTATTCATACAATTCATTATATTTTTTATCCTGGACTTTCTAGTGTTTATTTCTAGAAGTTTTATTTTTTAATATCTTCTTCTATGTCTCTACTTGAATTTTTTAAAATATGGAAAACACCCTTGTCTGCTAATTGTAACACTTGTATCATTTCTGGATTGGTTTCAGTTGATTCATTTTGATTCTTTCTTTTTTTAAAATGTAATACTTAAAATAGGTCATATTTTCCTACTTCTTTCCATGCCTGTTTTTTTTTTTTTTTTTTTTTTTTGACAAGGTCTTACTCTGTCACCCAGGCTGGAGTGCATCATGGTGCGCTGCAGCCTTAACTCCCTGGGCTCAAGTTATCCTCCCACCACAGCCTCCACAGTAGCTGGGACTACAGGCATGTGTCACCAGTCTTAGCTAATTTGTTTTAATTTTTTTTTTTTTAGAGCAGGGTCTCACTTTGTTTCCCAAGCTCTGGTAACATTTGACTGGCTGCTAGGCACTGTGAATTTTACCTTGTTGGGTGCCAGTATTTTTGTATTCCTATATATGTTACTGAGCTTTGTTCTAGGGTAGAGTTCAGTTACTTAGAAATAACTTGGTCTCTTCGTATATTACCTTAAAGATTTATCCTCAGTGAAATACTAGCAAATTGAATTGAACAACACATTAAATAGATCATTCACCATGATCAAGTGGTATTCATCCCAAAGATGCAAGGATGGTTCAATACATGCAAAATAATAAACATGAGATATCACATCAACAGAATCAAGGAAAAAAACTATCTGATCATTTTAATAAATGCTGAAAAAGCATTCATTCAATAAAATTTAACATCCTTTCCTGATAAAAACTTTCAACAAATTGGCTGTGGAAGACCATACCTCAAAATGATAAAGACATATTTGATGAACCCACAGTTAATATCATACTGAACAGATAAAAATTAAAAGTTGTTCTACCAACATTTGGAACAAGACAAGGATTACTACTTTTACCTCTTTTATTCAACATAGTTCTGGAAGTCCTAGACAGAGCAATTAGGCAATATAAAGAAATAAATGGTATCCAAATAGGAAAGGAAGAAGTCAAACTGTCCCTGTTTGCAGATAACATGATCTTATATGTTAAAAAACCTAAAGATTCCACCAAAAACCTCTTAGAACTGAGAAATAAATTCATGAAAATTGCAGGACATAAAATCAACACACAAAAATCAGTAACATTTCTATATACTAACAGCAATCAATTTGAAAAAGTTATCAAGAAAGCAATTCCATTTACAATAACTATGAAAAACCGCTAAGAATAAATTTAACCAAGGAAGTGAAAGATCTCTACAAGAAAAATTGTAAAACACTGTTGAAAAAAATTCAAGAGGACACACCTGTATAGAAAACAAAAAGATAGCCATGATCAAGGATTAGAGGAATTAATGTTGTTAAAAAGTCCATACTACCCAAAATTATCTACAGATTTAATTTGACTCCTATTAAAATAACAATGACATTCTTCACAGAAATAGCAAAACAATCCTAAAATTTTTATAGAATCACAAAAAATCCTGAAATAGTTAAAGCAATCATGATAAAAAACAACAAAGCTGAAGGCATCACACTTTCTGACTTCAAATTATATTACAAAGTTCTAGTAATGAAAACAACATATGTATATACATATATGTGTGTGTCAAGATTCTGTGAGTTGCCAAATATTTCGTACTTAATATTAGCCAGCTAATGATGAGTCTAGCTCTCCTAGAATATTTAGAAATCACAAAAGTACAGCTATTAAATTAACATCAGCCTTTGGGTCCATTTTTTGTTTGCTTACTGCTGCATGGTTACCTGTCTGTTGGAATGTGGGTTCAGGGATTAACCTCTCCACAATCATTTAAAAATGTGGCACACTTTAATATTTGGAATTCCACATAGAAACTGGTTTGTCAAAGTTTATGATCTAAGTTGTTGGCCCTTTCCTTCTTTCAGTGGAGACCAGACTGCACTGACAAGATCAAAGGTAACACAGGCTTATTTCTTCTTCACACTGATGTAACTTGTTGCCCCTGGGAGATTTCAACCAACTATAGCTAGGCATACTCACATTAGTGACAAGTTGAGCAGTATGGTAGCCATGCAATACAAAGGTATGGCTTCTACTCTGTTAGTTGAAAACAGACTTCAAAGCTGGAAATGAATAGATGTATCTGTATTTTGCCATATTTACTTAATTTACTATAAAAAGGAAGTGGTATGATTTGATGTGACTTAAGATTGTATATGCTTCCTAAATTTGCCATCTTTGTAGATTAAAGGAGAACACTGAGATTATGGGTGTTAACAGCCCATCAGAAACTCATGGGATATATTCTGCCTATAAAGAAAATCCTCTTTCTCTCCTTGACTCTTTCCTCTCTTCCTTCCCAGTGAGGTAGGGGTCCATAAGGGATGATGGGAATATAGTGGCTCAGTCTGATGCATGATATTATGAGATGAGAGCCCACACGAGTTTAGGAGGTTGGCTGTGTCGAGGAAAAGATGACTAGACAGCCTGGAACGCAATTGCAGACTGTGAAAGATTTAAGAAGATATTCATTTTGAGGGCAGAAGTAGCCAGGCATAGTGCTGAAAGATTTTACATGTAAGGGACATCGGATTAGTACATATACTGAAGATATTGAGAACCAGGTTTTTTACTATCCATATGATATCCATATGGAAAGGGAGGACATTAGAAAGAACTTCATGGTGTTGGATTAGATGGAAGTATAAATGTAAAGTCAAGGTTTTCAATATATACTGACATGTGCAAAAATACAAATAGGTATAAATATATGTATGCATATATATAGAGACTAGCTCCATTCACTGGGAGAACCTGGAAACATTGATATCCCAGTTGCAATAAATACATCTATCACCCAGATGTTTGTTTATAAATGCCATCCTCCATACAAGAAAACAGAGATACTTGGAGAAATAGCTAATCCCAGAGTTTGGGAAGAGAATGTACACCTTGAGCCTTCTTGTGCCAGAATGTAAGAAAGTACTCAATGAATAAATGGGACATACTCAAATACACAGAAGCCAGCATGAAAGAGTTCCTACTGGCCAAGCCAGGACAATAGGCATATCAAAATAAGAAATGGTAATAAATTCAACTGACTTCATGAAAACCTTTTTTTTAAATCATTGTGAGAATACAAACAGTTTGTTTTTAACTTTATCCCATTCAATCTAGTGTTTATTTCACTTTTCTGATATTTTCAAGTGGTTAAGCTGTTGAAAAGCCATAGAAGTTTCCACATGAAGTATATTCCCTGATGAAATGATAATATTTCCTTAAACTTTAATAATTGTGGGAAACAATGCCACTGATTCCCCTGCCCTTAATTATCTAGTCAAAGAGATTAATGTCTCTGTCCCTTGACAATGCAAAAGGTAAATCTGAGTGGAAGGGAGGACAATGGCATTTTAGGCATGAACCTTATTTATTCATTGTCGTTCCCTCTCTCTCGTTCTTTCCAAGCACAGATAATCTCTCTCTTTTTAAAAAAATTCTGGCATATGTTAGTTTCATATATAATACACAAGTGAATCATATAACTTACTAAAAATTTTAAAGATAAGATTATAATTTTAAACATTTTAAAACAATTTACAATTTGGTTTTATTTATGTCATTATATATAGAATATATATAATATACATTATATCTTATGTGCAAATATATATGAATCTCCTTATGCTATAAGAGGGAAATAAGCATAAAAATGAAAAACAATAAAATCACCTAATACAGAAGGAGCAGGACTGAGGTAAAAATGAATAAATAAAAATTTTACAAAAAGAAAATCATTTAAATCATGAGTTTAAAAGAGAGAGAATTTAGGAGAAAATAGAAAAAGTCAAAGGAGAGTAGACTTGAGGACAATTTCAGGTAAGAAGTGTGAAGAAGAACAGCAAGAGTAAGGAGACAGAAAAGTGAATGCAGATGGTCAGGAATGGAGGGAGGAAAAACAGATATGAAGTAGGGCTATCCAGGGAAGAGAAAATCTCAAGAGCTGCAGTTGGTGGACAGTGTATATTGCCACATGAGTCATTGCATTTGGAAATTAGGTGATGGTTGGTGGCCATGGAGAATGGAAATTCAGTTGAATATATGTATAGAAGCCAAATTCTGGGAGGTGAGGCCAACGTGGGAAAAGCAAAGATTAAAACTAGCCCACGTCCTCCTCAAGTTTTAAGCAGCAGTTCCAATTCCACTTCCTACAGGAAGTCTGGGCTGAGTCTTCTGCTGGCAGATGCTTCCTTAGCACCCTGTACTCTTCCTACCATGTCACTGATTAGACCTTTATGTATTATTTGATTCTGGTTTTCCTGCAGGTATAGGACAAAGACCACATCTTTACTCATAAAGCATCTAGCACAGTGTTTGGCATATAGCAGCTGCTCAATACATAAATTTTAGCGTTAAATCATTAGAATAATAATTTGAGAGAGCCACATAGTTATGTTTTCAACTACAATGGAAACATTCAGAAACTTCCTCAATAGCATCCTCATGAAAAGAGAAAAAGACAATAAATTGAAGCAAATTTTTCAAGTCAAGCAGTATAATTAAATAGACAAACAAAAAACCTGAGGCACTAATGCCTTAATGTTGAGATTATGGCAAATGTTAAAATGGAGCAATATAGAGAAATGAATGAGAGAGGACCATGGCATGAGACAACAGTAATTTAAATTCAGGCTATGTTTATGAGATTTGTAATGTGAAACTTAACTTGTGTGAGCCTCAATTTTTTCATCTTTAAAATGAAGATTAAAATCTAGTGATAACATAAGGACATGTGCAAAACTTGTATACATAGTAAATGCTTAAGAAATATTAAGTATTATAATAACTACTTCTATTTTCTAGTTTTCATTTTTATGTAGTTTAAAATTGTTGAATTTAATAAACTAAAAAGAAACTTTCCAAATAATGCTGATAGCCAGTATACAAAAGTTTTCATGTTTTAGACTTGTTAATGAGAGAATTGTGAGCTTCTACAGAAAAGACCACTGTCTTATCCTCCAGATTATCCTTCATATTCGGCAAACAGTATGCACTACATATGGAATTTTGGCATCAAAGAGACAATAAATATATGAAATATTCATTTTCCCTTACTTTTTTGTCTCTCTTTTGCAAATATTCTTTCATATGTAAAAAATTAAACCACCATGCAAAAGAGTGCAGTCCCTGATGAAAAGCTGAGATAAGAATGAAATTAAAAGTTTGAAAGACTTAAAATGAAAATACTGAAATAAGCCAGTTATGAGGTGGTTGGTAAGTCTGCACCCTTTTGACATTGCTTGCCAACCCCAGTACTTGTCTGTTAGATAATAACTGCAATTACTCTACCTACCATCTAACCCTCAGAGTCTCTGTTGATTATTATAGATAGTTCAGGTGTCATTTTATAAAAATTGGAAAACAAATTGATTTTGTTTTTCTGCACCACTACCATCAAAATGCAGTCTGTATGCCTGTCATTAGCAGAACTGTGTATATAATTTATACATAAAGCTATCATAGACTTATCCTAGACAGTATGCCAGAGGATAATGTGGAAATTATGCTCTTTTGTGTAACTGGGAAGGTCTCCAAGAAGAGTGCCATTTCTTGGAACAGCAGAAGTCTTTTCTCACATGAGCTACATGACAGAGGAGTGTTACGCAACTCACCCATGGATGCTGGCAGCCAAGTAACACCCAGAGTTCTGATTCTGCATTATGTAATTGGAAATCCCTGCAGTGCAGTAACTTTTCGATGTGCAGGATGATCTAAATTGATGTCTCACTTCTACTCAGGGAGAACTAGACTGCCAATGATTTCATTTGATATTTTTTGTTTTTGTTTTTTGTTTTTTTAGGGAGAGATACTATTAGAGAAAATTGTAATCAATGTTTCTGCATGTCTGTTTTGTGCCGTTCCTTTTGATTTACTTTTTCACATCTGTGAGATTGTGTATTTTGTGAGCTTATGTATTTTAGGGGTGTGTGTGTGTATGTGTATATATGTTTACATTTGCTCAGTTTCTGTGAAGTACTAAGAAGGTGCCTTGGCTATTATATGTATCACTTTTGCATATAAAGCATGGTTGCTTAGTGGCCAAAACGTGGGACATATTCTCTCTAAGGCAGCAACTAGGTCTTTTGGCTGGCTCCAAAGATGATGCCTTTGGTTATTTTGCAAGTGTTACTATAGGATCTGTTGCCTGTGACTCTCTTAACTTCCTGAATGTGTTTTCCTTTCTTTCAACCTGAAGTCAAAGGTATTACTACTCTTTCACCTGATTTCTCATAAATGATTGTTTACCTATGACATTTTCATAATAAAAATGTGTTTCAATGAAAATTGTTTCCTTTTGGTTCATTTTCAGTGTTGTTTTATATTAATACTAAACAAGGACTTTCACCTGGAGGAAAATAGTACTGATTATTTTGAAACTGGCATTTTAACTGTTCCCTCATGGCTTCAAATGCATATGGGATCCTTTTATTCGCTATTACCCTCTACTTTGACTCTTTAGAATGTTTTAAAAGGGAAATGTCTTTATATATAAAAAAAATGTGCCTGGGCAATGAAAGAAAATAATTTATATTTTGTGGAAAACCAAGCTCTTCCTCCATCACTAGCAAAATTTCTAGCTCAGTCTAATATTCCACTTTCTCTTTCTTGAATTCCAGCAACAACCTCCCAACTAGTTTCTCCATAGCTACTCTGATGCCCCCTAAATTGGTTTTTGCATGAACAATTCATATTTGATTATATTAACCCCTTCTTCTCTTCTATATACCTATGCTTAAAGTTCTTTAATGGTGTTCCTTTGTTCTTAGGAAAAGAAAATAAACTCTTCAATATGGCTTACAAGGCTTGGCTTCCTCTTCCAGCCTCATCTCATTTACTCCATGTTTTCCCTTCTCTGAGCTCCAGTCTCACTTTCCCTCTTTCATGCCCTGAAAGCCCCATGCTCGCTGTTACCCACACGTAGCTCCTTGTACTTGAAACATGATTGTTCATAGCTTTTGCTCTGTTAGTTTCACGGTTTCTTCAAATACTAACTCAGTTATGACTTCCGCAGAGCAGCTTTCCCTCTCCAACATAATTTGTTCTTTTCCCACAGAATTATACTCCCATAGCACTGGGTTTTTCTCCTTTATATCACTTAATATAGATGAAAATTTACATTTATTTTGTGTAATTACTTTGATTAATATTGATCTTTCTTATTACACAAAGGCAGGGATTATGCTTTTCAGTTTTTGTTTGTTTGTTTGATTTTGCTTAACTTTGTATCCCACAACCTAAAATAATGCCTGCGATGTGGTAGCGGCTCTATAAACACCTTTTTTTCCTTCAGATAAATGAAAAAAAAAATGAAGTCACATGGCAAGAATTTGAAATAAATCTTTACTAAGTCTATTGTGATTATTTAAGACTAGAAATTATGGGCATTAAGCTACCTAAGTGTATTACAGTTTTCTTGGATCAGATGATTTTGGCAAAAATATTGAACTTGAAAGAGGGGATTGCTGTAATTTCATCTGAACGGACTCTACATGGAAAGTGCCTTGACACATGAAAGAAGACGAATCTGGGATGGATGCTAATCTTTTTGGTCTTCACAAGTAGAGATTAGGAATTGATCACTGTGTCCAAAATGCCAATGCGAGGAAATAGGTAGTCATACTGTAACAACATTTGTTGAGTTATAACTACGTGTCAGACATGCTAAGTTCTAAACCTATGTAACTCATTTATATTCTCAGCAGTCTTCTGAGATATTAGTACTGTTGTCATCTATGTTTCAGAGAAGAAGAAACTGAAACAGGTTAGGTAACTTACCTCCTGGTCACAGAAGTAATTGGTGGATTTGAGGATTCACAGGATTCTAAAACCCAGCTGCTCTACTGCTTTCTTTAAAAAATTAAGATTTTTGAGTTTTGTATAGGAAGTAGGAGTAGGAAATGAACATTTTGTGTTTTGTCATAAGTAGAAGCATGAGAAGAACACTTATCTTTAAGAATAAGTGGAGTCTTTTTGCTCTCCCCAAATATAAATGTCATCTTCATTATAATTCCAAAAATATAATGAAATAAAAATTAAAATGATAACCTATCTTATTCTTTCAATTCACTTAAAATTTTTTTGAGTTATTTGAATCTATACACTGGAATCTTAATACTGACCTTGGCATTAAGGTCCAGGTAGTATTAATAATATGAATAAGTTACATTTGTGTTATTATTCTACAGTTTATTAAGTGCTTTTACTTATATAGTAGATTTAATTCTTCTGAATATTTCATAATTATATCCATTTTAATAATATGAAGGTGAGTGTTAGAGCTCTCAAGCATACAGTAGATGGCTAAGTTAGGGCTAGCCTATAGATTCTCTGACTTTGGTCCAGTGCAAAGGCTTTTCTATGACAAAGCCCTTTAATTGCATGAAACTTATAGAACAATCTTCTTCTGGAATACACATCTGCGTAGACAGGGTGTGGGCACTATTCAGTATATGCTGAAATATTTTGTTGCAATGTGTTCTGTTTTGTTTGAGTTCTGCTGTGAAATTTTAGTAAAATTGATTAAACAATTTTTCCTATGGAAAAGAGAAAAATGAAATCATTTTAAAAAGAGAATCACCATTCAAGATATACACACACATATATATTTTCTTATATATACTTTATACATGAGCATTAGTATTTATTTTACAAGACTGCAAAGGAATTATGATTAACAACATTTTCTTCAGAGCTCATTAGAATCATGATTTCTAGAAAATAATAAACCGAGCTTAATGTTGCTATTTTCTTATTGTTAGCTGCTGGGAATAATAACAAATACAAAACATCTAAATAGATGGTAAAACAATTAAAATGGCATTTTATGATATGTCATATTATTAAGGCACAAAGGGCAGAATTTGTGATGTAATAATTATGACCTTTATTTTCCTGAAAGTTTGATTTCTTCCAGTTTTCTTTTTAATCTTGCTCTGTTTACATCAAAGTTTTAAAACTTCCTCAGTGTAACATTAGCACAGGAAATGAATGACAACAGGGTAGTTGGTCTGACCTCAAGACCTCCATATTTTTACTTTGAGGGACTCAGCGCTTGCATGTACTGAAACTCTACCAGCATATAGCAAAGTGCAGTGAAAATAAAATCAGAAAAGACTTCCTCAAGGTTGTGTGTTTTTTTTTTTCTTAGCCCAAAGAATAGTATGATTTGCATTTCCCATCAGGTTTGGTTTTGAATCTTCCATAGCGTGTTATATTGATACGCTGCTGCAGTGCCTTCTACTGTGGTAGGAAGATGGGAAATCTATGGCTGTGTAAGAGTATGATAAAGAAATGAATTCAATTTTATTTTTAATTTGAACATCCCTAGATATAAACTGATAGGTCAGCCAGGAGTTGTATCAGAATTTGCAGTTGGTTATCTAAAATCAAAATCACAGGAGGCAATGTTCTTATATTCTGAGTTGAAAGCTCAAATGTTGCAATCGATGTTTATGTTTTTTAGCAAAATACAGTAGTTCCTTTTTAATGGTTTTGACCTTTTCAAAGAAATTACATTAAAGACCAGAAAACCTCACATGTTGTTGTAGTCCTCCCCCGGTGAAGCAGAAAATGTTATTAAGTATTATATATCTTGTTTCTGGTGCGGTCTTTGCAACACAATTGTGAAAAGCCTTTGCTACTTGGTAAAGGAGAAAAAACCCTGATGCTGAAAAGGACACATGATAGATGATAGCAATGAACATGAGCTCAGAGACCTGGGAGGGAGTTCTAGTCCTGCTACTTACTAGTCTTAAGACAGGCTCTTCACTGCTAAGTGACAGAAAAATATAGCTAATAATTCCAGCCCTACCTAATTCCCATTGCTATAGTGGAGCCACACCATCTTGTGTATGGTGACTCTGTGAAGCTTTACACTACTGTCACATGCTTTCTCAATCATATTTATCTTTTATACAATAGCTCACAAATTAACAATTCTTTTACCTTGCTTCGAAATACCAGCACAGTCACAAAATGAATGACTCAGGAAGTGTAGGTCTAGAAGAACCAGATAATTGCACATAAGTTTGCTGAGATCAGCATGGTTGTTATGTTATGGGTGTACTTTGTTAGCTGTCTTTATTTTTATTCTCAGCCCTTTGTAGTGCTTTAAATGGCAGAGGTTTTGAGAATGGCTGTCCCAATGACGTTACTGAGGGCTGAGGTTAAGCATTATATAGAATAGTGGTACTTAGTTGTTGGCCATTACTGGTTTCCTCACCATCTGTGTCAAAAACTGTCAAAAGTATGTATTATTATGCTGATCACTAGGCATGGATACCCAGGTTCCCTGTGGTGGCCTGATTCTGCCATGTTGCTGTAATTATAAAATAAAATATGACATGTTTTCCTATTTCTCTTGAGTTAGAAAACAAGCCAATGCCATTGAGGAGTGTAGTGGTGGAATATGCCAGTAACAAGTGGCATCTAACTTTGGTGTCTTTTACTCTTAAAGCTCACTTTGCATCTTAGCCAAGAATGTACTTGATCTAGCTCACAGTCCCTATTCCACACAAGGACCAAGCTTCTTTCTTTTTTATGATTGACATAGTTTTTGTGTAGGTAATATATTCAAATGATTCAAAACCCAGAAAGTATATAGATATCTGTGAAAAGCCTTCTTTCCTTCCCATCCTGCTGTTTAATTTCTACACATTCTTCCCCATCATGGCCACAGACAGGTAATGTGTGTTATAGGTTTCTTGTGTATTCTTAAAGAGATAGATTTTTTTAATAGCTGTAACTCAATAAAAATATATTTTATTTTTCTTTCTTAAAAAGACTCATAAATGATGTGTATAAATATATTTATATCTCTTACACCTCACCACAATGCTGGTGTAATGATTTGACATTAAAGGACATCACAAAGATCTAGTTAAATTAGCCTTTAATATATAGCTAAGAAAAATCCTTGGCAAAATTTGTGTGCATTACAGAGCTCAAATGCCTAAGCATTGCCTGCCTCTGTTCTCAATAAGCATGTGTTTTATTTAAAGAGAAATCATCAGGTTTATCTGGGTTCATCCTAATGTATTCAGCACATTAACACTTGTTTCCAATAGAGTTTAACATAGCTTCTTTTTACCCATCCCTTTAGTAAAATCTTTTATAATATAATAATTTAAACCCAACTTATAAAATATGAAATTCATAGCTCTAATCAACATTAAAAGTATATTATATGTATAAATATTTAAATATTTCTTAAATTTTTATTCATTAAAAAATCACATACTGGTCTTGAACAGTGTTTCAGATGGTTTTTAGTTATGTAAATTATTTCTCCCCTGACTGTGTAATTACATGATGGACTGATTTCTAGAGTATCATATACTTAATGTGAGTTTCTAAAAATGCTTTAATCATATAATTGCTAGTTTATCAAGTAGAAATATAGGTTTGAGAACACTATCATTATGTCATTATTTTCCACAAAAGACTGTGAAACACACTGAAGAGGCTATTATGAGGCAAATAACAGTTTTCTGTGGTGTCTAAATTTGCAAGGATTATATTTAAAAAAAGAATAGTAAAGAAAATACCTAAAGGTAAAGAGTTTTAAATCTAGCCTGCCAATTTATGTTGTATCTCTATGAAAAACCAGTCCAGACAAAGAGAATGAATACGTTAAGACTAGAATAATGAAGATAGTAGGTTATCTAACTCAATGAGTGATACTAATATTTAATAATTGATTCACTAAATTCTGCAAGAAAGCCTAAAGAAAATGAAATAAAGTGGAGGCATTTTATTTTATTTATACTAGAATCTAGTTGCATTGCTCTTGTACTAATTATTACTGGCTGTACCATGTTCAAATGTGATTGAAATAGATAATCATTTATCTTCAACTGGTCTGCAACCAGTGGGAACAGGGATATATAATCTGGAAAAGCTAAGTGGTTAAATTCAAGTCTAGTTTTACAGAAATTAAAGATTTAAAGAAATGTTTTCTGATTTATTGAGTAGTCACAGGTGAGAAAATGTTTTTATTTTCAACGAAGTCTAGCAAAAGTCTAAGGTTAAAATTGCTCCCTCTGTGGGTTTAGATGAGAAAAGAAGACTCATAAAAAGTCTCTTTCTCAATATATTTCTGTTACACACACACACACACACACAGAGTCAGCCTTTCGTGTGCAGGGGTTCCACATCCCTGTGTTCCACCAATGGTGAATGGAAAATATTTGGAGAAAAGAAGTATGGCTGCATCTACGCTGAACAAGTACAGACTTTTATTCTTGTCACTCCCCAAACAATACAACAACTATTTACATAGCATGTACTTGTATTAGATATTATAAGTAATCTAAAAATGATTTTAAGTATAGGGAAGGATATGTGTAGGTTATATGTAAATACTATACCATTTTATATAAGGGACTAGGGCATCTGTGGATCTGGTATCTGTGGGGGTTCCTGGATACCTCCACAGATACCAGATCCACAGACAGCTATATTATTTCTGGATACCCCCACAGATATCAATACATTAGACTGTATATCTATTACCCCATCTCCATTTAAAACGATTACAGCTACAGCTCTGAGCAGAAGAAAAACCAAAGGCAGGATGTTAGATTTATTGATAAATGCCTATGTTAAAGGTGTTTGTATATTGTGGTTTCAAGTTTAGATAGTTGTTTGTTGTTATTTATTCTGTTACTATTTACTCAGCTATTGAATATAGTTCATGACGAATATATCTAGATGATTTCTATTTTCATGCAATTAAAGCATTTTTCTCCCATAATGAGTTTTTTTTTTTAATTAGGTTGTTAAATTGCCCCTACATTGTGCTAATCTTTTGGTTTCCTTTTACCTTTTAAAAGAAATTAAAAATAATATTCTAGGAAAATAATACATTTTAAGCATTTTAGTTTGCCGAAATGGTTAACAGTTGATTTATTTCTGACCATTTAGGTCTCTCAGGAAAACCTGAAATTCAGTGGAGGGCGTTAGATGGTGACTTTTGTGGCTTACGCTAGAGCACTGCAGGGTGGTGATTAAGAGTCTAGATTAACAGATCAGAATGCCTGGGTTTGAGTTCCTGCTCTGACTCTTATCTCTCTGTGACTATGACCAATTTAAAAAACTTCTCTGTAATTCAATTTCCCATTGTAAAATGGGGTTGGTAATATTAAGTGCCTCATAGAAAATTAAAGGTCATTATGTGTACCAAATGCTTAGAACTCAGTGGAGCACATGGTATACCCTCATTCCATGTGAGTTTTTCCTTGGTTTTACTACCTAGGGGCCTTTCCTGTTTCCTGAGTCTGTGGCTCTCCCTCTTCCTCTTATACCTTCTTCACTGTTCTATGATTCCCTCTTTCATCAAATAGCCAGTGCTTAGAATACATCCACAATTTGTTTTAAAAGTGTCTCTGCCATTCAATAGCTGGGCAATCTTGAGAAAGTTCCTTAATTTCTCAGCCTACTGTGTTTTCTTTTGTAGGAATCTGTTTTCTTGTAAGGATCAAAGGATATATTAATGTGAAAATGCTTTAAAATATGCAAGTAGCTTGAAGTGTGAGTGCTAGAAAGGAAAAGACCATACCCTTGTTTGTTTCTTTTTTAAACAGAGGTTATATTTTCTGTTAGATTTGTTTTTGAAAACTAGAAAATACAGAAAAGCAGAAAGAAGAAAAAAATCTGTATTTCTTCTGCTGATAGATAAGTATTGTTAACATTTTGTTATATTTAAATTTATTTTCCTATGCATTTTATTATATTATTTAAGTCATAAAATAGAAATGTAATATGGTATTGATGTGCCTTGCTTTAATTTTGGCATACTGCTAGCATACCAAATCTAAAACATAATTTAAACAATTATTCTTTCAGTCATGATTGTCAATCTCTCTTTTTATATATTACACAGGCATGTGTATATATACACACATCTGCATAGGCACATCTGGAATGTATGTGTGTATATCACAGAGAGGATAGATAATTATTTTACTTGTGCTATAATGTGTTTTTTTCTGCATGATTTATGTGTTGCTTTGTTTGCCTTTCAGTGTAATATAACGCACAACTTTTGTTTTATACTTGTGGATGATGAAGAGTTTTACTCTTAGATACTAAAAACTATCATAAAGATAGCCATATTTACCTTCAATCTCATCATCAAATCAGACACTATGTATTATAATATATCATATACTATAGTATATGTAATTTATAATATATCTTATGTGATATATAACATATATGATATATAATATGTGATTTATATGTTATAAATCATATATGAACAATCACTTTATAAACAACCAAAATATTCTTCTCCCTAGTATGTTATTTGCTCATATACCTTAATACAATTAATACAATTAAGGAGGGAAAGATAGCTGTGAAAATTTGAGGTTGAGGAGGAAAAGTCAACAAAACTCCCAGCTTTAAGAACACATAAATTTGAAATTCCCATGGATTATTATAATCTGAAAGCAATAGTTAATAAAGCTTATTTATAGAGTGATTTTGATTTTGAGTGTTAAGATGATCAAAATAGATGCAAATACATATACATTGAAATAATTTTGATATAGTTATTCTAACATCTTGCATTTAGAGTTATTTGAAGGCAGTCTTTAAGATTTACATTGTGGTGTAGTTTTTGCCAACTACTCTAATCCATTACTAAGTAACCATATAATAGCTGTGTTAAAACTTAGATCAAAAGAAAAATGGAAAACAGACAACGTTTGAGAAAAATGCAAAACCAAACCAAAAAACACCCTAAAGAAGCAGAACAATATAAAATTAAACACATACACACACACACACGCACACACATACATACACACACTCTAGCGTTCATAAGAGATACTCTGGTAAACAAAAGTTGTGATACTAGAATTGAGGCAAACAGCGTCCACGGAGATGCGCATTAGCCAAATTGAATCAGCCTTAAATTCAGATGGTTCAGCTGAGTTTTCAATATATTTGATTTTTTTTAAATTTAAGAAGTACTTACTAAGTGTCTACTATATGCTAGAATATCTGCTATGGCATTGGAATTTAAAAATAAAATAATTTGTGAAGTCCTTGCCCTCCAGATCACAATGTAATGATGTAGACAGATACATAGATAATGAAATACAACATGGCAAAAGCAGTGACGTGTGTTAGACACAGGTTTTGAGAACATTCAAGAAAGAAAATGTAGTACCACCTGAGATAGGGTGGGGAGTACAGTTTCTGGGAAGGAATCCTGGGGAGCAGACACTGAATTGTATGACCCTGAGGAGTCAGGTAATGGAGGGTGGAAGAAGATGTATAAACCAAACTCCGGAAGCAACAAGAGTTTGGTATGCTAGTTCTGTTGTTGGTGCCTATCTGTGAGGTGGGAAGACCGGATATTCTGAAGGGAGGGGAATGATTATTTGAGAATTTTAAACCTTCAACTTCCATTTTAGATAGGTTATTCTGCTATCTCTGGGCAGGATGGAGTTGAGGAAAACGATAAAACAGACAAAATAGTTACGTTTTGTGACATTCTCAAATTTCCTCATGGAAGATCTTTAAAAAATTAATAGAAAAGTCTAAAAATAACAGTCCTTTTGTGTGATAATTCTACTCTTCTCTGTAGATAGAGAAGCCTATTGGGGGAAAATACAGGAGATAGATTACTGGGAAAGAAAACAATGAGACTTCTCCCAGCCTCTATATGCAGTCAGGGGGAATATGGAAGCTATGCTCCTCGGAGACCACATTGGTGAAAACTGCTGAAGGATTATCATTGGAGAAGGGCTTCTTCAGAAGCAAAATTCTGACTTAAGGAACTCGTTTAGTGGTCACTAATTAAATCAATGTGGCAATCCAATTTTTACTTTTTATCAGACGTCATTTATGTTTCCAATATCCATAATGGAGAACTAGAAAAGATAAATATATAGAATGGTGAAATTAAAACAGAAGAGTCTACGATAATAAATAATTTATTTCACTGATTGTAAAGAATTATAAGCTATTTTACAGCCAAAAATTGTATAAATTGCAAAAGAGCAAGTATGAATTTTGTTAATAACAAAAAGTACAAGACAAATCTAAACTAGAGAAAAAATCCTCAAAAATTTCTAGTGATAACCCATCATCTTTTTGTCTTGTCTCCCACACTTCTTCTAAATTACAAATTAAACTGTGTCTTCCCACTTAGACATACTTTTTAATCTCTTGGGAATGAAATGCATACTGTAATTCTTCATGGTTCAAGTGTAAGTTAAACAGAGCAGAGTTTAAAGTTATAAAAACGCTTAACAGGAAATGTCAAAATTCCCCCAGCCAGTAACCCAGTGAAGATTGTAGTTCATAGCCTTTTCAGGACTACTATTATTTGTTACTGCTATGGAAATTACATCATTTCTGGGTAGACAGTATTTTTAAGGCTCCTTGACCTTTACTTAGCCTGGTTGGTGAGTGTTCTTTGAGGACTCACAGTTGTAAACATGGTCTTAATTTATTTGACACTTTGTTTTATACTTTTTTTTCCCCTTCAAGTGTTTTAAGTTATATTCACACCTGTTAATAAACTAATGGCTGCCTATCTTCCTATCTTGCCCCTGTATTTTTTTTGTGTGTATTTTTCTCACCAACTGCTAATTTGGATTCACACTTTATTTTTAATACCAGAGCTCAACAGTTTTCCTTCCTGTATTCTGCCTGTATTCCTCCTTGCTTAATCCCCATAAAACAGCCTGCCCTGCCAAAAACTATGCAGAAACAATGACATTTCTGTCTGAAATTGTTGCTAGACATGCCATGCTATTAAGGAATGGTAAATATAAGGAATCTCATTTCTGGCAAGTTACAATCTCAGCTTAAAAAATATTTCCAAGCATCAGCTTATGCAAAGAATGTTGCAAACTGTCAAATTTGTGTTTTAAACCTTTTTCATCTGCCACAAAAAAGAAGGTATATTTATCAGTCCTACATATATGTACATTGATGTTAGTGCATACCTTTAAAAAACTAAATAATCTTTTTCAAGATGATCTTAGTCCTTTAAAATTTTGATCTTGAAGAAGTTAGTTCCTCAATCTCCTTTATTTCAATGTCATTTTTCATTAGATTATGTGCTTTTATCTAGCAGAAACAAGCTAATCAAGTCAAAATACTAAGTTAAACTCATGTGTTTTAAAAGTGAGTTGAAGGGACCACAAAGAAACATGCTGCTGTTTCTAAACCAAATGTTTATAATGCACAAAATATGAGGCTTAGGATTATTTATTAAAGCTTTATATTTGTCACTTTAACACAAGAACAGAAAAATTTAGACTATATAAGTATATACAAGGGTTACTATTAACTCCACATGTATCAGAGTTTAGGTTTGACCCTTAATAACTACACTATTTTGGGTACTTTCCTTAATTTCCCTAAGTTTTAGTCTTCAACCTTATAATGGCAAAAATAACATTGTCTTGGGTTTTTTGTGAGAATGAAATAAGGGACATATACAAAATTCTTAGTGAGGTAGTTGGCACTTGGTAAGCATACAGTAAACGGTAGATAAAAGACCAAGGACAGAGGAGGCAATGTTTAGCAGCAGGAGAGAGGGGGCAATATTCAACAGCTGGAGGAAGCTTTGTAAGTGTGGAGATATTCACTGGCATGGCCCTAATTCTAGTGATCACATTGAACTACTTTGTGATATATAATTTGAGTTTTAGAAGCAAAGCATGGATTACAAAATTCTAAGACAAGGAAAATAATTTGAGGTTCTCAAACAAGTACTGAGGTGGATTTTTTAAAGAATAACTTAGGGTGGTAGGATGTAAGAGAAAGAAAATGCCCAATATGAGGGAAGAGTTTCAAACACATCAATCTTACTATGTGGTTTGTGATTACAGAGTTCTTACAGAATGCTTTGTGTGATGGGAAAATACTTATTTAAAAATCACTCTTCAATTTTAAAGGGTTCATATCAAAGTTAACACTAGTGAATGTAACATGAGATGGTTGATGTATAAAACCAACCCACAAAGCCAAAGTTCTCCATACATTATTCGGCTTAGACCCTTTCAGCCAGCAACAGAATTCTCCATGTGGCTTGCCTCAGTTCTAGAGTCGCTACTCCCACCAGAAATGCTAATGGCAATTCTCTGAAACAAGTATCACTGAGAAAAAATTTTTTTCCTTACTTTGATTCTCAAACTTGGAAATCAGTTAGCATTTCTGATTTCACATTCACATGTTTCAGAAAGGAAAATAGGCTTCAGGAATCTTAGCAAATACTCTAAGCATAAAAAGGCCATTACACACTTAGCGTTTTCCTGTCACTAAGGATTAATAATTGTGAAAAGAAAAAAATAAATAAAAAGAAAATTTTATCTGGATCAGATTTCTGAAAAGAAGATTTTTTTTGGTAAATTTAGGAATGAGAGAGGTCAAAAGTGGACATAGTATTGTTCATATTTATTAATATTATCTTCATGTTAAGTTTGTCTAAAATAATGTGCTGTATTTACATGATTATTTTATACTAGGAATTAAAAACATTTTATATAAATTTAAACCCCTATGTATCCACATGAGTGCCAAACAGCTTGCTCTTTTAACATTGCTGTAAAAAACATTCTGAAGTCCTTTAGCATATGGTTCTCAAAATATTGAGGCAACCCAAGGCCTTATCTACCTTTCTTCTTAAGGAAAATATTAGCAGCTTTCTTGTTGGTAGGAAATTAGAGGTTAGAAGCATGCCTCACATTCATAAAACTCAATGACATAAATGTAGCAGATATATAAAACCTGTAGAAGGAGATCTGCAATCCCATAAATGTTATTATTATAATGGGTAAACCAGCAGTTAACCCCCACAATACTGACTGAAGGAGTGGGGAATGCTTTACATTAATAGTTATAAATCTTTAGTCTTTGAGGTGTATTAGGGAAACATTTTTCTATGGAATTCAAGGAGGCAGTGGTAAACCAGAAAATTATTTTTAGTCATAAAACAGAAAATAATTTTTAGGTACCTGGCATTCTGGCATGGTATCCACCAGTGTGTATTTTTCCTTCATTCTCAAATTTCACTAGATATAGAATTCTGGGTTGATAGGTTATTTTCTTTCTACTCTTTAAAGATATTCTTTCTCTGTGTCTAGCCCCTTCTGTTTCTGATAAGAAATTTGCAGTCATTTGAATTGTTCTCCTATATAAAATATATCATTTTTATCTGGCTTCTTTTAACATTTCTCTGTTTTTATTTCATTTTCAGCAGCTTATTACAATAGATTAGATATTTGTGCATATGGGTTTTTTGAGGATATTCTGTTTGTGGTTGACTTCTTAAATCTATAAATTTATCTTTTCACCAAATTTCAGGAAATTTTTGCCATTATTTATTCCAATTTTTATTCCATTCTTTCTCTTTCACTTTTCTGGGACTCCAGTTATATCCATGTTATACCTTTTTAATACTCCACAAAATGCGGAGTCTCACTTTATTTTTTTCTAATTATTTTTCTTTCTGTTTTTCAGATTGGATGCTTTGTATTGATCTATCTTCAGGTTCACTGACTCTTCTGTCATTTCAGTTTTGCTCTCAGGCTCATTCAGTAAATTTAAAAAATTTCAGGTATTGAATTTTTCAGGTCTAGAATTTCCATTTGGTTCTTATTATACTTTCTATTCTTCTGCTGAGATGTTGTTTTTTAATTCATTTTACATATATTTACATTTATGTTCTTGAGAATAGTTATAATAACTTCTGTGTCATCTCAGAGTGGGCTTTAATTCTGTTCTCTTAATAATGGGTTATATTTTATTGGGTTTTATTTGGTATATTAAATAGTTTTATATTATAGCATTATCATCATGAATGATTTATTATAGAAACTGTAGTTTATGTTATGTTTATCCTAAGAACACTGTGTTCTCTCAGAAGGACTGACAGAACTCACCGACAGCTATTATACTCATGGTTTTGGTTCATTACAGAGAGTAGATTCAGATTATAATCAGTGAAAGTCAGAAATGAAACATATACACAGAATCCAGGAGAAGTACCAAATGTGGAACTTCCGTTATCCTCTCCCTGTGTAGTCAGGATGCATGACTCTCCTGCCATTGGTGCATGACAATATACATACAGTATTGTCAACCAGGGAAGCTTGCCTGAGCCTTGGTGTTCAGAGTTTCTATTGGTGGCTCCATTATGAATTCTTCAACCCTTCTGGGCATGACCTAAAGCCCCAACTCTACATTGTAATAATTGGTCTTTCTCACGTGGTTATCCCCCACCCTAAATACTATCTGGTATGGCTTCCAACTTAAATCATATTGTTGGACAATCTGGCATGGCCTAAGGTAAACAAAGACACTTCTATCAGGAGAGACCCTTCACAAATCTCCTGGCTGAAATTACCTCCTAAAGGCCAGCGCTTCTTGGTGGGCAAGATCAAATTCTATTTTTTAACGTATATTTTTTAAAATTTTAAATTGATACATTAGGCCAAATTCTTTACTACACATACTTGTTATTAATGTCAGCTAAATACATTAAGATTAGTGTTGATTCCTGTCTTAGTCTGTTTTGTGTTGTTATAAAGGAATAACTGTGGCTAGGTAGTTTATAAAGAAAAGAGGCTCATTTGATTCACAGTTCTGCAGGCTGTACAAAAGCAGCATGACACCAACATCTGCTTCTAGTGAGGAGTTCAGGAAGCTTCCAATCATGGTGAAAGGGGAAAGGGATTTGCACTACATCACAAGAGGAAGGAAGCAAGAGAGAGAGAAGGGGAGGAAGGTTCGGGGCACTTCTAAACAATCAGTTCTCAAGGGAACTAAAAGAGTGAGAACTCATTACTGTAAGAGTGGCACCAAGCCATTCATGAAGAATCCACCCCTATGACCCAAACACCTTCCACCAGGCCCCCTTCAACATTGGAGGTCAAATTTCAATGTGAGATTTGGAGGGGAAAATTATCTATACTATATCAGTAATACTCATTAATCCATCAAAGACATTGAAGGTACTGTGTTCTTGTCACTGCAGAAACTATTAGTACTAATGAAGTTGATACTTTATCTTCTTAATAGCCTGTGGAAATTCTTGGGAAGCATTTCTCTTTATTTTTCCATGCTTTCTGATTATTAGCCTTTTATATAGATTCATGAGCCCATGGCAGGGGGCAATCCACTTGACAGAAAGTCTGTCCTTGGAAGCTGACCTGCTTTTCTTGAATGAGATATTTACAGTTCTACTTTCTCTTCTCTTTTTTATCTGAGAGACTTCTTAGACACTCAGTCTAGGAGACTGGGTTTCTTCAGGAACCAAGTAGCTATGACTACTCACACTTAAATCCTAGAGTGAACACAACTTAACTGCACCCTAGCACGTGTTCATTAACCACAATTTATACCAGCATTGCACATCAGAAGATTAGTGATTCCATCTGGGTCTTTGTGAGGAAACTTCGTTTTTCCCTCATAAGGAAGCTGACCCGTCTGATTTAATGGTTTCAAGGGATGGTTACAAAATATAGTATTACATATTTCATTATGGTGTATTGTCCAAAATATAATAATGTGAATATCATGTATAAGTCATTTTTGTTTATTTATAGGTAAACAGAGAAATATTGTAAATATAATGTCTCACCCTACTGTTTAGTTACCTTGGAAGTCTATCGTATTTCAAAATGAAGCAGAATGCATGTTTCTTCATTTTATTCAAATGAATAATACTGTAAATACTTTTATAAACAAATTATGTATCTTTCCAATTCTAATAGACTACAAGTAATAGTAAAATGCATTTAAAAACTTGATGATCACATGATTACAAAGGTAAGAGAACATGTGTCTTTAAGATGTGGCAAGCAAGGTACCCAGGGTGCACCTTCAGATTCCAGCTCCGCACTTGTGCTAGCCTAGGGCATCTCATTAAATTTTGTACCCTGTACACCTTGCCTGCCTGACCCTAGTCCTGACCCCCAATATATCCCAGTTCTATCATTTGTGGAGTGTGTGACCATGGAAATGCAAGTGACTCTCTCTAAGCCTCAGTTTCCTCAGGAGGAGGTAACAGTAATTTTAATGTAATGACAGTGTGCAGGGTGAAGGGAACACACAAATAGAGCCCATTAACGAGATGTGAAAGTGCCTCAAAACTCACAAAACAATAGAGGTTAAACTGATCTGAGAAATTTAATTACTTTACTTTCCCGAGGAGAAAATTGACACTGAGTTGGAAGGTGCAGGGACTTATCAGACGCTATTCATGTTTTGGGGCAGAACCAATGTGAGAGATAAGTTTCCAGGATTCTGTTCAACATGCTTTCCACTGTACCACACTTACTGCACAGCGTAGTGAACTAGGATGGGGACTCTGGATATATAGAGGAGGCAAATGGATTCAGGAAAGTTACAAAGTAATCACTGACTGGTGATCATTGTAAAGTGTTGGCTAAGACGTCACAGTAGATAGATGTTTACAATTTGGATCATTGATAACTAAGAAAATGATGCCATCAACTGAAATAAACCATGAAAATTTGTAGGAGAGATGGTGAGTTGGCAAAGAATTGAAGTAGAAAAAGCATGCTTCAGCCAGGATATGAAGGATTTAGATAATCTATAAGGAATAATTTTTTTTTGAGAAAGAAGACTGCTAGGGGCTTGTAATGGGATATATAGGCAGACTAAAAACATTATGATGGTCTTTAAAAACAGGGTAGTTTTCTGGGGTGGCTTAAGTATAGCATTGCTTATATGCAAGAATTTGTCTTCAGCGATTTCTCAAAGTCCATCTGAAGCCTGTGGTTCTTTGAAGCTCTTAGATTTAGTGCACTTAGTCTGTTAAATGGATGTTGGATATGCGACATAAAAATACAATGGATTTGAATCAACCTTTTGTTTTTTTTTTTTTTTTTTTTTTTTAATTTATTTATTATTATTATACTTTAAGTTGTAGGGTACATGTGCATAACGTGCAGGTTTGTTACATATGTATACTTGTGCCATGTTGCTGTACTGCACCCATCAACTCGTCATTTACATCAGGTATATCTCCCAACGCAATCCCTCCCCCCTCCCCCCTCCCCATGATAGGCCCCGGTGTGTTATGTTCCCCTTCCTGAGTCCGAGTGATCTCATTGTTCAGTTCCCACCTATGAGTGAGAACATGCGGTGTTTGGTTTTCTGTTCTTGCGATAGTTTGCTAAGAATGATGGATTCCAGCTGCATCCAAGTCCCTACAAAGGACTCAAACTCATCCTTTTTTATGGCTGCATAGTATTCCATGGTGTATATGTGCCACATTTTCTTAATCCAATCTGTCACTGATGGACATTTGGGTTGATTCCAAGTCTTTGCTATTGTGAATAGTGCTGCAATAAACATACGTGTGCATGTGTCTTTATAGCAGCATAATTTATAATCCTTTGGGTATATACCCAGTAATGGGATGGCTGGGTCATATGGTACATCTAGTTCTAGATCCTTGAGGAATCGCCATACTGTTTTCCATAATGGTTGAACTAGTTTACAATCCCACCAACAGTGTAAAAGTGTTCCTATTTCTCCACATCCTCTCCAGCACCTGTTGTTTCCTGACTTTTTAATGATTGCCATTCTAACTGGTGTGAGATGGTATCTCATTGTGGTTTTGATTTGCATTTCTCTGATGGCCAGTGATGATGAGCATTTTTTCATGTGTCTGTTGGCTGTATGAATGTCTTCTTTTGAGAAATGTCTGTTCATGTCCTTTGCCCACTTTTTGATGGGGTTAGCAACGGCAGCAAAAGCCAAAATTGACAAATGGGATCTCATTAAACTAAAGAGCTTCTGCACAGCAAAAGACACTACCATCAGAGTGAACAGGCAACCTACAGAATGGGAAAAAATTTTTGCAATCTACTCATCTGACAAAGGGCTAATATCCAGAACCTACAAAGAACTCAAACAACTTTACATGAATCAACCTTTTGAATGGTGAGTGGAGTCAGCTATGCTTTATCAGAGGGGTCACTGTGGTGTAACCTTTCCAGATCCTATGGGCTGGGTGCTTTTAAAGACTCAAGCATCTGAAACTTCATCCATGCACTAAGCATATGTAATCGGCATGTCTGCCAGGGCAGTTACAGACAAGAAAGACTTGTCAGGAGGCAGCATCTGCACCAGAGAACTAGGAAGCTTCTTGAGTTGACTTTTCATCAGTAAAAGTGGGATGATGAACCTGGCCAAGTTGTTACAACATAGATTCTTGTAGAAAGTAACTCCATAACCTCAAGGTTACATTTAGCACCATTTTACTTTTCTGGCTCAATTGGTAAATAGTCACGCATTGGCCATTGTTCATTTTCTTCAAACATATCTAAGGACTCAAAATAATTTTAAGAGAAACAAATTTTAAAAGATGCTATTACATTTCAGCTTTTGTTATTGTGAGAGAAATCAGAGTGGCCAAAAATGGTATTTCAAAATCCTGCTTTTGAACTTTCCTAGGCTAAAACTCAGAAAAGCTGTTTCTACTTTGGTGATATGTGAGTCTTGGTGATTTCAACCAAATACATTTGCTATATTTTAATGGAGTAGTTTATCTATAGCATCTTGATGAGAATTTGGAGGCTGCTTGTCCATTTAATTATGGTGATGGGCACCACTCACAAAGACAGAATGTGTTCAAAGCTATACTCTTTTCTTTATGGTGCATGGATTTTATTTCAATGACTATTATAGAGAGTAATATGGAATGAATATTATTAACATTATTAATTTAGCCAAACTAGAGAAAAAAATATTTCTATAGACTTGTAGCAGTGTGAATTCATTACAGCATGCATTGAAATTGGGTATTTGGGGATAGTGACTGCCCTTGGTGTGTATCTATTTGGATGGAATGGAAATGGTCTATAGGGATAAAGTTTGATGTGCTGGATCTTGGGGCCATGGAGGAAGGTGATGCTGAAATGATGGAGACATTACGGCGTCTACGCACAAGACCAGTCTATAGGGCAAAAGTCAGTCTCTTTAGTTTTGAATAAGCTAAAGAAGAATGCGGAACCATTTTGTAAGGGTTTGCAGTTTTGTGAGGAATTGGAGCAGAAATTTTGGTGTACATGTCTCTTAGTCAAATGATGGGACACTGCAAATGAATTAGAAGTGTTCTTACTTTCCCTTGTAGCATTAATTAAGTCATATCCTTGTTCTATAGTTGATGTCCATTTCATGGAGAAATACGGGATCAAACTCTTGAAGAAAAATTACAAAATTTAGTTTTTATCACCACCATGCTTTTAGCAGTAAGAAAAAATGTATTTATTATTTATTCATTCATAATATGTTTTCAGCTGGATTCTAGAATATCAATTAAAGAATTGAGAGAAGCATCAAAAGCAATGGTGAAATTGTGGAGGTATGTTAGCTTTATACAGCCTTCTGATCATACCTGGATAATGTTTTAAAAGGTGATATCCCATGACAAGAGTGATGCTTAGTTAGAATATGAGTTGTTTTGCACCAACTGTGCTCTATCTGACACATCACAAATATTTGTGGTTATTGCACATCCCCTGTAGATATTAGTGTTTGCAATCCCTGATCCAGAAGTATGTTTTCAAGGACCATATGGAAATATTATCTCTTTTTTTTTTTTTTTTTTAGACTGAGTCTCGCTCTGTTGCCCAGGCTGGAGTGCAGTAGCGCGATCTAGGCTCACCACAAGCTCTGCCTCCCGGGTTCACGCCATTCTCCTGCCTCAGCCTCCCTAGTAGTTGGGACTACAGGCGCCTGCCACCACACCCAGCTAATTTTTTTTTTTTTTGTAATTTTAATATAAACGGGGTTTCACCGTGTTAGCCAGGATGGTCTTGATCTCCTGACCTCGTGATCCTCCTGCCTCGGCCTCCCAAAGTGCTGGGATTACAGGCGTAAGCCACTGCACCCGGCCAGAAATGTTATTTCTTTACATTACATAAACATCACCAGGTCTAACCACGCTTCAAGTTCAAATAAAGTCTCATTAATGTTAATACTAATTAATTATGTTTCTTTTATTCTACATATATGACTGTAGAACTTCAGCCCCACATATTTCTGCATATATCCAGGGATATCTCACACACGTACAAGAAAAAAAAAAAAAAAAACACTCATGTTTTTTACCTTGCTGCCAGAAACTCTTTGGAGGGAGTTGTCCTACCACAGCCTCTGCAGCTGAGGTAGGACTGCAGCCCTTGTGAGGAAAGCACCTTCACTGAGACTCCACTGCCCTCAAGGGTGGCTACCACTGCTTGGCCGGTGCCGTTCAGACCCCACCGGATATTGCTACTCTCTTTCAGTCCAGAGGTGGGGATATTCCTTTTCCATATTAGTTTTAAACTTATTACTAGGTGCCAGAGCCCATACTCTTAGAGATTCACTGGACAACGGCTTCTTTAGTGCTGACTTTGATTATTCTTCCTCATTCATTGCCCAACCCATCCTTAGAACTGTTTGGCAGAATAACACCAGGCCATCCCATTATATTTTTTCTCATATCTTTCCTCATGTTCCTCCAATTTCCAACTCCCACATACTTCCTTTTCCTCCTTTCAGTAAAAAATTACAAAATCTTAAATGCATTTCACCTCACCCAAATAGGCACTCTGAAACATGACCCTCAGTCTCTCAAGCAGATAATGGAACTCATTTTTGGACTAGCAGGATATACCACTAAATTTGTATCTCCTAGTATAGTTAGCAAACTGCATCTATTTTCATCTTTTTATGGTTTGCGTACCCATAATCACATCTATACAGGTATACTCACAAGTACAATCTTTGTGAAACCTATTTCTAAAGTAGGGACTATTCTTTATTTATTCTAGTAAGTTCTACTTAAACATTCCTTTCTTGACATCTTTGGTTTACTCATAAATTAAAGTTAAGCTAATCTATAGTCAATTATTTACATCCTTACATAATAAGTAAGAGTTACAGAACATAATATTAGTCTTGTCTTGCCATACCTTTTCCCATATTCTCTAAACATGCCAACCTTTTTCAAGACACAGTTCAGGACTCCTGCCTGTGAATCTTTTTTTGATTAGTCATGTCTTATTTCAGTCACTGCCATCACATTAGTTCAGTTTCAGAAAGGGCTTTTTATGGAACCCTGCACCCTGCTTTTTTCTTTTCTTTCCTTTCCTTTTTTCTTTTTTTTTTTTGAGGCAGAGTCTCACACTGTTGCCCAGGCTGGAGTGCAGTGGCCCGATCTTCACTCACTGCAACCTTCACCTCCTAGTTCAAGCGATTCTCCTGCCTCAGCCTCCCGAGTAGCTGGGACTACAGGTGTGTGCCACCACACCCAGCTAATTTTTGTATTTTTAGTAAAGATGGGGTTCCACCATGTTGCCCAGGCTTGTTTTGAACTGTTGGGCTCTTGTGATCCACTCACCTCGGCCTCACAATGTGTTGGGATTACAGGCGTGAGCCACTGCACCAGGCCGTGAAACATTGCTTTCTTGAAAGATGTTAATAAGTGTTCCTTGGGAGGGGTGAGGGAAGAAATTTGTGCCCAACTAAACTTGGGTAATTCTGCTCACTGTTATCTACCTTTCTCAGTGTACCTAAACACATTAAAAGTTTTAAGGTGTGCGGTGGCTCACGCCTGTAATCCCAGCACTTTGGGAGGCTGAGGTGGGCAGATCATGAGGTCAGGAGATCAAGACCATCCTGGCCAACATGGTGAAACCTCGTCTATACTAAAAATACAAAAAAAAAAAAAAATTAGCTGGGTGTGGTGGTGTGTGCCTGTAATCCCAGTTACTCATGAGGCTGAGGCAGGAGAATCTCTTGAACCAGGAAATCAGAGTTTGCAGTGAGCCGAGATTGCTCCAATGCACTCCAGCCTGGGTGACAGAGTGAGACTCCATCCCAAAAAAAAAAAAAAAAAAAAAAGTTTTCAGTGCTTTATAAATGAAGAAACTAATTTCACTCTGTATCCAATCTTATAAATATATATATATACTCTAACACTCAGATTACATTTGTTACATATTGCAACTTTGTTAAACTGAAATTTCTTAAGAATAAACCAATGTTCCCTATTTCTATCATTAACTCTCCTTGGTACGTGATTTAATATTGTCTATAGATTCGCTACACTTACTTATCAGATACTAGACCCAATGCTAAGTCCTGGAGATTTCAAGATGAATAATTTTTATAAAGATTAATAGACCAAAGAGTGGGTTCAATGAGCAGTATGTTGATGATAATTAGTATTTATTTAACTGTAAATTCCTTGGAATTTGATCTCTAATTCTAACTATTAGAGTTTACTGTTTCTCTGATCTATTTCAGAATCTGCTGTTGTTTTTTTCCTGTTGCTGTTATACAATTGTAAAAGGGCTTTTAAAAATATTTGAAAACTGGGTCAAGTGTGGCAGTTCACACCTCTCATACCAGCCAGCAGTGTGGGGGGCTGAGGTGGGTGGATCACTTGAGCGCAGGAGTTGGCAATCAGCCTGAGCAATAGTGTGAAACCCCAGCTCTACAAAAAAAAAAAAAAAAATTGGTCAGGCTTGATGGTGCATACCTGTAGTCCCAGCCTCTCAGGAGGCTGAGGTAGAAGGATCAGTTCAGTCTGGGAATTCAAGACTGCAGTGAGCCGTAATCACACCACTGCACTCCAGCCTGGGTGACAGAGTGAGACCCTATCTAAAAAAAATTTAAAAAAGAAAGAAAACCGATAGCAAGTTGCCGAAATATTACACAAGGATTTATAGTTTTATTTTCTGTTTCACTGTGATTATGTAAAAGTAAAAATATATAAATATAAGACATAAATACACTTTATTCTTAGGAATCTAATGTCTTCTTCAATTAAAAATGAAAAAATTTCTAACAGAAAGGATCAAGAGATTGGAAAGTAGCCAAATAAGTCTTTAAAACAGCATTTCCAGGAATCTGATATACCAAAAGCAAGGAGCAATAGGAAATACAGATAAAGGCAGGAAAAGGGTAGATTTTGTTACAACGCTATTGTGGTTTCTGAAAGAGTTTGGCCTCATTGGGTGATGCACATTAGTGTTAATTTCTAACACTCAGAAGATTAGTAGCTTTTATACCCAAGAAGTGAACAGTCAGAGTTCAAAGAACCACCCACCACCCCAGATCATTCAAGAATTTTCACTGGTGCTCTACTATAATTCACTAAAGTGAATTATAATTCACTTGTAATTATGGCCACCAAAAGAATGTTTGTGTGTGGTTTTTTTTCCATTTTGTAATTCAACAGGCACTTGTTGGATCACTAGTTGATGTCATGAATGTATTAGGTGCAGTGGTGGTGATGGTGGTTGGCTGTATTTGAAAATAAATAGTATATTCTGGGGAGAATATAGCATTTTGAGAGAGAAGGTAGGCTTAAAAATATAGAGTGCTTTCAAATACACTAAAAGTGTGTAAAAAATATTACTACTACATGAGGAAAACACAACAAAACTTTAAGAAACCTCTTGAGGAATATCTGGTTTGGCTTCAGTTTATTTAGAAGAATGAAGAGCTAGGCAAAATGCTAGCACACACAACACAGAAACAAAATAAATTACAAATACCTTATAAATAAATTATAAACTACCTCGAGGAGACAGATGAAAACAAATATTAGAGTTAAAATCTTGGTAAGTGAAGATAGATATGCCGCAGAGAAAAATTTGAAGAAACTGTGTTTGTGGAGTTTGATGAGGCTCTTCTCACAAACTATAAATTCTGGTCTTTTGATGAAATGGAAGGTTCTCGCATTCTATGGAATAATAATGATTTTTTATGTCAGCCCTGGAGAAAAAATCCTGGTGATATTTGGAGACCACCTGTTCTGGGTAGTTTCCATGGTAAGTCATGAGGCATACCAAGATTCTTACAACCCACCAACTTCTTCATGCTTTTGTGAATATACTGAGAAGAAAATGATATCACTGAGAAAATGGCTTAGAATGTATTTCTTATAAATTTTAATTCTAAGGTAGAAACTGAAAAGGTTGGATTTACAGGTGGAATTTTAAAAACAACAATAAAACTCCTCCTGCATTTGTGAAGTCTGGCATAGAAAGAAGAATAAGGGAAGTGAAACACTGAGCCCACAAATAATGTTGAAGAACATAATTTTTAAAAATGCCATTGCTCATGATGAAAAACACATGGGTTTGACAAGAGGAGGAAACATCTTGTTACAGAATGCAAGTCTGTCAAAATAACCTTAGGTTGGTGAAGAGTATTTAGGAATTGAGAGGGTTTGGGCATAGGGAAACCAAAAAGAGGAAGATACCAAGAATTTCTCAGGAGGAAAAATAATTAGAAACTATTATTGTACCCTCAGATACCTATGTTCCGATTCCCAAATATAGGGAATATAGAATTGAAGATACATGTATTTGTAGAATGTGAGAATAAAATCATTTAATAGAGGAAGAAAATATTTCAGAAGGATGCTGCCACCTGGCTATCTACAGGATGGCCACTGCCAGCAACTCCTATTGCCACCTACTACAGGTTTGGATCCCAAAGTTTATGGATGTTAAAATGGACCAAGCATGAATTGACCTCTCTATATCCTTTTTAGAGGATCTACTTTTGATTTTTAACTACATCCTCTGGAACCATGATAAAGTTAGTTTCATTTCTCAGCCCTAGGTCTGTCATCCCTTTCTTAGGCAGCCTGGGTCTGGGCAAGCCTGATGCTGAGTTGCTCTTACGTTTATGGTTCAGGATTGGGTATACACCTGTCCTAGTACAAACTTAAGGGGGGTTTCCTAACTACTAAGATCATATCTGTTATTTTGTGTTGTATTAAAAACATGAATATAATTAGTTTACAGTGGAGACCTCCAGCTATCTCTGTCTTTAGGGACAGTTAGTAGCAAACTACCTGTGGCTAATTGTAGAGAGTAGTCTATAGAATATTTTTCTTGGCTTTCTCCAAGTGCTGAGGACAGAAGTCCTTTGAACTGTGAAGAAAATAATGTAGAATTTGGTGGTGGAGGAGGAAGAGGGGAGGAGAAAGAGGAGGAAGAAGAGGAAGAGTTGTCTCACTTTCTTTACCCCCCTCCATCTCCAACTCCCCGCCTGTATTAGTATGTTCTCATGCTACTAATAAAGACATAACCAAGACTGGATAATTTATAACAGAAAGATGTTTAATTGACTCACAGCTCCCCATGACTGGGGAGGCCTCACAATCATGGTGGAATGCAAAGGAGGAGCAAATTCATGTCTCACATGGCAGCAGGCAAGAGAGAGTGTGCAGGGAACTCCCCTTTACAAAACCATCAGATCTCATGAGACTTATTCTCTATCATGAGAACAGCATGGGAAAGACCCACCTCTATGATCCAGTTACCTCCCACCGGGTCTCTCCCATGACATATGGGAATTATGGGAGCTATAGTTCAAGATGAGATTTGGGTGGGGACAAAGCCAAGCCATATCATTTTGCCCCGGCCCCTCCCAAATCTCATGTCCTCACATTTCAAAACACAATTGTTTTGTCTCAACAGTCCCCCAAAGTCTTAACACATTTCGGCATTAACCCAAAAATCCACAGTCCAAAGTCTCATCTGAGACGACGCTAGTCCCTTCTGCCTATGAACCTGTAGAATCAAAAGCAAGTTAGTTACTTACCTGATACAGTGGGCGTACAGGCATTGGGTGAATATACTCATTCCAAATGGGAGAAATTGGCCAAAACAAAGGGGGTACAGGCCCCATGCAAGTCTGAAATCCAATAGAGCAGTCATTACAACTTAAAGTTCCAAAATGATATTCTTTGACTCCATGTCTCATATCCAGGTCACACTGATGCAAGAGGTGGGCACCCAAGGACTTAGCTCTGCCCCTGTGGCTTTACAGGGTACAACTACCCACCCAGCCCCGCTTCCTTCACAGGCTGGCATTGAGTGACTATGGCTTTTCCAGGCACACAGTGCAAGCTCAGTGGATCTGCCATTCTGAGGTCTGGAAGATGATAGCCCTCTTCTCACAGCTTCACTAGGCAGTGCCCCACTGAGGACTCTGTGTGGGGGCTCTAACCCCAAATTTCCCTTCTCAACTGCCCTAGCAGAGGTGCTCCATGAGGGCTCTACCCCTCCATCACACCTCCGCCTGGACATCCAGACATTTCCATACATCCTCTGAAATCAAGGCAGAGGTTCCCAAACCTCAATTCTTGACTTCTGTGCACCTGCAGGCTCAACACCATCTGGAAGCTGCCAAGGCTTTGGTCCTGCACCTTCTGAAGCCATGGGCCCAGTGGCACCTTGGCCCCTTTTAGCCACAGCTGGAATGGCTGGGACATGGCACTACCTCCCTAGGCTGCACACAACAGGGAGGGGCCTGGGCCTTGCCCACAAAACCATTTTTTCTTCTTAGGCCTGTGATAGGAGGAGGTACCATGAAGACCTCTGACATGCCCTGGAGACATTTTCCTCATTGTCTTGGCAATTAACTTTTGGGTCCTCCTTACTTATGCAAATTTCTGTAGCTAGCTTGAATTTCTCCTCAGAAAATGGCTTTTTCTTTTCTATTGCATTGTCAGCCTACGAATTTTTCACACTTTTATGCTCTGCTTTCCTTTTAAATGTAAGTTCCAATTCCAAACTGTATCTTTGAATATATAACATGAATGCTTTCAACAGCACCCAAATCACATCTTGAATGCTTTGCTGCTTAGAAATTTCTTTTGCCAGATGCTCTAAATTATCCCTCTCAAGTTCAAAGTTCTACAGATCTCTAGGGCAGGGGCAAAATGCTACTGGTCTCATTGCATATCGAGAGTTATCTTTACTCCAGTTCCCAAGAAGTTCCTCATCTCCATCTGAGACCACCTCAGTCTGGACATTATTGTCCATATCACTATCAGCATTTTGGTCAAAGCCATTCAACAAGTGTCTAGGAAGTTCCAAACCTTCCCACATCTTACTATCTTCTAAGCCCTTCAAGTCTCTAGGAAGTTTCAAACTTTCCCACATTTTCCTTTCTTCTTCCGAGCCCTCCAAACTGTTCCAAGCTCTGCCTGTTAGCTAGTTCCAAAGTCACTTCCACATGTTCAGGTATCTTAATAGCAGTACCCCACTCTACCAGTACCAGTTTACTGTATTAGTCTGTTCTTACACTGCTAACAAAGACATACCTGAGACTGGGTAATTTATAAAGAAAAAGAGTTTTAATGGACTCAAAACTCCACATAGCTAGGGAGGCCTCACAATCATGGTGGAAGGCAAAGGAGGAACAAAGTCACATCTTACATGGTGGCAGGCAAGAGAGCATGTGCAGGGAAACTTCACTTTATAAAACCATCAGATTGCATGAGACTTATTCATTATCATGAGAGCAGCATGGGAAAGACCCTCCCCCACGATTCAATTACCTCTCGTGAGGTCACTCCCACGACACTTGGGAATTATGGGAAATATGGGAGCTACAATTCAAGATGAGATTCGGTGGGGATGCAGCCAAACCACATCACCACACTAGAGTTAACCACATGACTAATGTCTGGATCCATTCATTTACCATCAAAACCAAATTCTCCTTTGGTTCTACCAGTTCATCTCATTTCTACCCCTTCAATTATAGTTTTCCTAAGGACCTGTTAGTTTATTGAAATCAGATGTGTCTTTTGAATAGTAGGGGTAACTCTGGAGAGATTTGTTGAATATTTGTGAACTCATGCAGATAGTTGTTACTTACATATATTGCTATCATTGCTGAAGTGCAAATATATTTAGAGATAAACAAGAAACAAATAGTGAACTAAGAAGTATTTTATTCACATTTTAAATAATTTTAAAAGCCAGAGTTTGCTCCACTAAAATGTGAGAGGGGAATATAATAAAATGAAAAGCACTTTAGCCTTCTCGGTTTTCTCCAATTAAAAGTATTTTGTAAACTTTGGGAGGCTGAGGCAGGAGGATTGATTATGCCCAGGAATTTGAGACTGGCCTGGGAAACATAGTGAGACCCAGTCTCTACAAAACATAAAAAAACAAAATTAGCCTGGTGTGGCGGCACACATCTGTGGTCCAAACTAATAGAGAAGCAGAGGTGGGAAAATCACTTGAGCCTGGGAGGTTGAGGCTGCAGTGAGCCATGATTGCACCACTGTACTCCAGCCTGGGTGACAGAGCAAGACCCTGTCTCAAAACAAACAAACAAAACAAACAAACAAACCCCAAAAAAATCAAGGTGGAAAAAACATTTTGCAGTTATTCAGAAAACAAAAGGTTTTAAACACTAAATCCACATTTGCTCTGTAGAAAATGGGTGTGGAATATGCTATGAAATTATGTGCGTATGCGTTTTCAAAATGGCTTAGGTTAGAGTATGCTAATGGCAAGAATTCTATTTATTCTATCTAATATTTTTGGTTTTAGTGTTTAATCTTTCTTTACTTTCTTTTGCTGAGTATTACATAGAGAGATAGATAAATCTGTTGATTATTATGGAAATGTGAAATGACTTTCTTTTCTAGTTGAGAATTCTAATTGATTTCTAAAAATCAAAGGTATTATCATCAAGTATTAATTTTCATAGACAGTAGCTAAAAAGGCTTTAAACCTAGGATTTCTATGTAAAAGATTATTAAATCAAATTTATCCATGAGTGTGTATATCATTTAGAAAAGGTAAGTGAAAGCTGTTTCTCTAATCCTAAGCAACCATATTGTCAGAGGAGGGGTAAAATCATGCAATGATGTCACAGGATCTGCATAGAGATCAAATACAATTTAGAAGAGTACTTCTCATACTTTAATGGGCATATGAAATCAGCTGGGGATCTTATTAAAATGCAGATTCTTCTCCAGGAGAGCTGGATAAGACATTTCTAACAAGCTCCCAGGGAATCCCTATGCTCCTGGCCCTTGGACCACACTACGTAATGCGAGTGATGATTTGGAGTAAGTTTCATAATTCCACTTGATTTTACTTTACCCCCCTTCTCTCCCAGCAGTCAGCCTGAGGTCAGAGTAAATTGTCATACTGAAAGGATAAGCTGAGGAAGAGTTTCTATAAAACTTTGCTGTGGATAAGTCAACTAAAAAGAAGTTACATGCCTTTTCACTTAGCTTGCCAAAGTTGATCATGGGCTACAGGAGAAACAAGAGATCATTGGTAACATATGTACTGCATGAAAACTTTTTTAACGATATAGTTTGTTGATAGTTAAAGGCAGGAAAGTGGGAATCTTCTACCAAACTACTAAATATTTATTATCATTAATATGTCTCTTAGTAATATAAAGTAAAAAGGAATTATTGCTTTGAAAGAAAAAATAAAATACATAGGTTGTAAATAAATGATTCAACACCATCATAATGATATATTTCTGACTTTTCAAATTAAATGTATACCTTTCTCCTGGTAATTAGGTAATTTCTCATTTCCTACAAATGTGTGAGCTCCTTGATGGCAAGGATCATGCCTTATCCCACCTCTGTGTAGTCTACAGGATGCAGTGCAGTTCCAGGTGCATAAAGTTTTGCTAGCATTTAGGACCTATTAATCATGTGCATCCTTTTTTCTTAACTCTTCATTCCACTGCTTTATATTGCAAACAAGGTGCCTAAGTATAAGGCCAGTCTTGCCTTGAAAGATGCGGTTCAGGGTGCACATGTGGTTCTGGTTTTCACTTCCTGAAGCTTGTTTGTTTTGAGGTGATTCTTCTCCTGTTTACTTTTGTGTAGAACTTTGTCTAGAGTTTGAAAGAGAGGCTGACAAGAAATGTCATAAAATTTTCTGGGAAAAAAATTATCTAACTTTTAGGACTCTAAATGTTTATTAAATTATGGTTGAAGTTTGTGGGGTGAGTTTATTATACTACTCTTTTTTAGGTATATTTGAAAATTTATGTAGTCAAAATCTAGAAGAAATTGGGACTCAAAACAAGGAAAAATACTATTTATAAGGTTGAGCATATATGAGAATAGAAAAACAAACACATAAAGACATGGCATATGTGTTTACTAAGAAATTAAAGCATATGTGTGCAATTCGATAAAACTGAGTTCAAAATCTTACAGGTTTTTTCCGATTAATAAAAGGTTTTAGTCTCTACTTACAGAGACTGAAAAGGCTGAGGTTTTTAGAAGCTTATCACTGTCATGATCTCTTCAAGTAGATTAAAAATGGTCATGTATGAGGGGGTATTTTAAAAGGCTACAGTGATAATGAAATTTCCCTGCTAATTACCAGGATATGAGAACACAGCTTCAGGCTTACTTGTTACATGGGTGCACTTGTTGTTTTGGCAATGCTCACACACTGAACTTGGCCTGTCATCTCAAATGTGCATCACAAAGAAAAACTACATTAGGAGTTTGATTAGTGCAAACCTAATACTACTGTTAGTGAAGCAAGTCAAAGTAAATTGAGTTACTGATTTATGCATTTGTTTAAGCAATAAACATTAACCAAGGAAATAAAGACACTATTTTCTAAAGAGTACGGGAGAAACAAGATATATTGTTCTTTTCCACAATATTTTGTAATTTAGTTGAGAGGATTGACTTGGGTTCTTAACTGTAAGTAATATAAACAGACTGTAGTAAGTTCTACCAGAAAGGTACATATGAAGGTCAAGAGAGGTTAGGAGGTAGAACAAAGTATTTTTGCTTCGAAAGGATGCCCCATTGATAATGGGTAAATAAAGTATCTTGCTGGGCATAGTGGCTCACATCTGTAATCCCAGCACTTTGGGAGGCCAAGATGGGCAGATTGCTTGGGCCCAGAAGGTCGAGGCTCCAGTGAGCTGTGATTGTGCCACTGCACTCCAGCCTGGGCAACACAGTGAAACCCTGTCTCAAAAAAAAAAAAAAAAAAAAAAAACAGAAAAGAAAAAAGGATCTGCATGTCCAACAGACTTCTAGATATATCAGTGTGAAAAATGTTATTTTCTGATCTGAAAATATCTTACCCCGTAGGCTTTAATTACTTTTATAGACATTAATAAACATATAAGGTCAAAATATAACATTTTAGTTAGTTAGATGGAGGTTACAAGCTATTGAGTATATGAATACAGTTACACATCAATATGTATAGTATGACTCCTATAATACAATAGTGTGTATATTCATGTGTATCTACATATATCTATCTATCTTGAATTTGAGAACTTTTTTGAGCAAGATATATACCTTTATATCTAATTCTTTATACTAGACTTAACTATTTTTAAAGAGTATAAAAACTTTAAAAATAGTTAAGTCTAGCATAGAGAATTAAGTGCGTGGAATAGAAGAAAATTTTACTTCATAGGTGAGTTCTGGGAGATTTTTACTTTTTCTTTTTCACATTTTTCAAAATAAAAAGCTGTAATTTTAGTTTCAATATAGAAAAGATACTTTAAAACTTTCTAGTCCACTTCTGTGCCTTTGGCAAAATAATAAAATCATATGTGGGGACTTTGCTTGTTGGTTTTAGATTTTCCATTCATTTAAAACAAAGTGCTAGACTATAATTTCATATTTTTATCACACAATACTAGAAAAAAATACACTAAAATTAAGTGTGGTTGTGTGAGAGTGGTCAGGTGAGTGATTTGTTATCTTTTCCTTATGTTCCAATTTTTTGATAATATAATATACTGTTTTGATTAGTATTAATTAAAGAATAAAACATAAATTTATCTAAAATTTATAGGCTTATGTAATGGCATGTATGTGCATTTCAAGACTATGTGCAAGGTTAAGCTTATAATATATTTTAAGACTATTACAAAAATAAGTTTACAAAAACTAGGTACCCTTTATTTCTAAAGCATGAGTCAATGAAACATTATACATTATACTATACATGAACAATTAACAGGTTAGTGATGGCTATCTATGAGGAGATTTATTTTTCTCAAAAAGTGATGCATTCACATTAAAACCATAACATACAAGTTGGACATTTCATAAACATCTGCTTAAAGTGTCAAGATGTTTTGGTTATTTTTTTCCTAAAAGTCAGTGGTAAAAGTAGGTAAAAACATTATCAGATATCAACACGTTTATTAGGAAGTGTTCATCATGCATTTGTCACTCCTACTACCCGACAGCTGCATGTAACACAAAGGCCAAGGACTCTGGTTTCAGACTCAGGTCTACCACGTGCATACCAGATGGATCTTTTACCATGTTACTTAATCTCTCTCCGAGTCAGTTTCTCATTTGTAAGAAACGAGGAAATAGAAAATAATGATTCTTTTTTTCTCTTGGTGGAAATATATCTACTATGTTTTTGTCAAAGAAACCTCATGCTTTCAATTGGGTGGGTGGGGGCCCTAAGGGCTATTAGAGAGAATAGTTGAGGAAGAGAAAGGAACTAATATTTATTAGATGTCTTCTCTTCGTTAGCAAAGCTGATTTCATGGGAGTGTGACCAGTGCAGTCACCCAAAGCTCCATGCCCCCTCAGAAGTGTCCTGAACTTAGTTTAAGGTTGTATAGTCACCATTATAAATTCTTAGTAATTATATCTTTCATTTGCTGATTTGTAAATAAAGTCAGAAATAACAATGGAGCAAGTGCTGGGGGCTTCCCCACCACCCCAGATGTGTTTCTGGCTGCCAGCTCCCCTCCCCTTTGCACCCTGGGCCCTGACTGGCCTCCCTCACCTAGTGGTGCCTGTTGGGGCCCTTCTTCCTTGTCAGGGGCCAGGGTGAAGGCACGGGGAGGGTCTTGCGTGTCCTGCAGTGTCTTGGAGTGGTGTCATGGTACATTGCACAGGTGGGAATGAAACTTTTACCCACTTGCGATCCAGGTACCTTCCTAGTGTGTCCCATCTGCCTCAGGTTGGAGTTGGGCTAGTAGGAAGGGAAGATGCCTGGCCCAATGCCCCTATCCCCAGAGCTGGGGCATGAAGCCTTGATTGGGTAGTCAGCAAGAGGGGCAATCTAGCACCTGATGAGCTACACGTGTTCAGGTGAGTGCACGCAACACAGGGCGAGACTGGGGACACCTGTGAGCATCTTCACTCGCCTGGTGAGTGTTCCCGTGCCCCAGGAGCACAACATTAATTAGCAAATGAAGAATGTCCTAAGAAAGAGGCTGCGAAAGAAAAGTAAGTGCTTTATATATTATAATCTGTCATGACAATTTTCCTTGCCTTTAGGACCACACACCCCAAATTTTCATTTTGTATTAAGCTCTGCAAGTTATCTAGCTCACACTATGTGTCAAGATGTGCATTAGGTTGCTGAAAAGATTAAATGAGGTAAGGGATAGTAAACATCTAGCAAAGGGTCTGGTACACATTAGGCCTTCAAAAATAGAAGGAATATTGGAAGTAAACCGTGGGCCCAAAACACAGAAAAAGATTAGGAATGATCTTGTGAAAGGGACAAGGAATCCTACCAGCATCACTAGGGAAGGATCCTTCCATTTCGCTCTCCCTGCCCTGCCTCCTCCCTGCAGTGTGAGAGGCTGTTTCTAGGGTGTGATTTGTCTCTTTGATGTTGAAGATTTTTTTTTTTTGAGGATTTATTTTACCATGTTTTTGATATAATTATTTAGAAAATGGTTTGGCAATGCAAGAGGCCATTTCTAAGAGCAGAGTGAAAAGGATTATATGTTGAACAAATCCTTTGCAGTGCTCCATCTAATCACCTGAGCGGTGTTTTGACATGGGTCAAAAAGGGAGACTAGCGAAATGTTAAAGCCAGAAGGCTGCTTAGAGAAGCGCTATTTCAGCCTCTTCTTTTTCAAGTGGATTTGCTGCTGTTCTCTCTTTTTCTGTTCATGTGTGTGTTTGAGCTTCAAAGTGGAGCATGGCAGGAGAAGTGTGAACCTGTGTATGGTTACAGGCTCTCACCAGAAGAAAAAATATATCTGTCTCTGGGAAGAGAACATGCCCTGCCTATTTTTGTATAGTAAGACTATTCATGTAATAAAAGTTTACATAGCTTGTTGAGAAATATTTTCCAGAAAATTAAGCCTCTATTTCTCTTATCTTCTTTTTAACTTTGCCACTAACCCATGAGCAATAAAACTGGGAAATCCTATAAAGTATTATGGCCAATAAAATAATTCATGAATGTAATATGTTTGGTCTGGGGAAATCTATTTTTACCCATTATATGGTACATGAGTGCACTGTAATTTCTTCCAAGTAACTTTTGGAAGATATCAGGCAAAATAATTCAATATGACTAGCAGTTATTTTCTGGAGACTGGTATTGTTTTGACATGGAGTGCATTGAAAACATATGGTCTTTCATGTCTCTTGCCTGTGCTTTCCTTGAAAATGTTTATATTTGCTTGTGATAAAATGCATTAAGTTTCATAATCCTGAACAACCTTCTGGTACATGATTCATTTTCAAACAGTGCAACTGGGGAAACAAGTTTTTACAAGAAAAAAATAAGATTTTCTTAAGTAGCTATGCATTTTGTACAACACAGGTGCCAATTTTGATATTTTTTTCAAATGTTAAAATTTCAAAACAACTGCTAGGAAAAATTTCCTGTATACTGTGCCCTGTCCTTTCCCCAAATAGTCGTATTCTTCAAGAATCGATGTAAGTTTAGCCAGGGCTTATCAGCTTACAAAGCTTACAAAGTCTGTGCTCATTTGATCTCCTGATGTGGTTTCAGTGTTCAGTGACCCTGTGATTATGACAGTAAGCGTTTTCTATGCATGTGGTAGAATGAGATCGCCCAAGTGAAAGGTTTTCCTTGACATAAGATGATCATAAAAAGTTCATTTTTTTTTTCATATTCTTTGATGAATCTACCAGGCATGATTGCTAATGCTTTCTTCCTTTATGTTCAGAATCAGTAATCTTTCTCCTTAGCATTTGCTGTTTTTAAAGAAGTAAAAGGTGATTTTGACTGTGTTCATTAACAATGGGAATCCAAAGTAAATTTTTAAGACATCTAAATGCACTTAAAAAAAAAAAAGAAAAAATTTCAGGCCGGGCGTGGTGGCTCACGCCTGTAATCCCAGCACTGTGGGAGGCCGAGGTGGGCGGGTCACGAGGTCAGGAGATTGAGATCCATCCTGGCTAACACGGTGAAACCCCGTTTCTACTAAAAATAATAATTAAAAAAAAAGTAGCCGGGCTGGTGGCGAGCGGCTGGTGTCCCAGCTACTCGGTAGGCTGAGGCAGGAGAATGGCGTGAACCCGGGAGGCGGAGCTGGAGCTTGCTACTGCCCTCCAGACTGGGCGAAAATGTGAGGCTCCGTCTCAAAAAAAAAAAAAAAAAAAAAAAAAAAAAAACAAAAATTAAAATTCAGATACACTGAAATCAAATTTTAGAAATTGCATCCCAGTTGTTCAAACTTTATATTTTGATTACTTTCTTTAGATGCATTATAATTTAATAGAACATACACCATCTTTCAAAACCATGTATATTTTTACTTTTTCTGCCTTTGTTTCAGTATATGGCAAATTCAGCTTAATATAGTGGTCGGTGCTAAATTTAGAGTAGTCGTAACGTGCTGGTGGAGGACTTTATTCCAAACTAGAATTCTAAGGCCCATTTGGAAGACTGGAAAATACCTTAGTATATTCAGTGTTGAAAGTCTACAACTTTTTTCCAAAGCCCCGTTGTAATACTTATATAATTAAATGTTCCGGTAATGTTGAAATGTCTGAATTGATTGGAATTATGTCTTTTTTAGAGAATATCAGCACACCAAAGAAGAATTTAAAGAGAAAATCCCTACCCCCAAATTTATGGCAAAACCAACTAAAATATCAGTGTAATTACAATGCCCAGTCATTTTATAACGAATGTAGTTTTCTAAAGCACACAATTTTCCAGTACTTTCAGCTAACTTTCAAAGAAAAAGTATTTAATCTTTATTTGAAGTAGTAGTTAATAAGGGCAAAAACAGCTTGGATACAAGCACACTGGAAATCATTCAAGATTCAAATTGTTAAAACTGATTCAATCTGGTCACTGTCTTCGGTTTTTCAGAGATTACTCACCTGTAGTAAATTGAAAAATCAGGAAACACTGTATTATTACAACATTTTCCAGTTGGACTATTAAGTACTTTCTGGAGATTTCGTCTCTGAAAAATATGGGCATGACATGCACTGTTTGTTCTATTTGTTTTGAGAAGAAGATAATAATAGCAACAAAGAAGCAATCGTCTTAAAGATGTACAAATATTCTCATATGGGCAACACATGAATTCTCAAGGTTAAGGCACTTTGAAAGGGATTTTTGACTTTAGGGAAGTTACATGGGCATAGGATGGGAGAATCAAGCCAACCATTATTAGTATGATTAAACCATTCTAACACAGGCACTACCTAGAATAGAAACAAGTCATCCAAAACCTGATTGAAGTGAGGTAATGAGTATAATAAGCTACAGAAGCAAGAAAAATCAGGGTGCCTCCAAATAGCTTTGTTTGATTCGTGTATTAAATTTAGAGGGCTGTAACCTGGAAGGGAGTATTTAGTAGCATTAACATTTTTAGATGCTACTCCAAAAAATCTCACAATTACTTTGTGACCCAGAGTATAATTCTTATTATCCAACTTCATTGTGAACATTTTATTCAAGGAAGAAATATTAGAACTTGTTAAAAGTACATGCCATAAATTTGTCAGAAATAATATGCCTCTTTCTTGTAAAATATTGATATTCTGGACGTACTTCTTCCTATGATCTTAATTACCTGAAATCAATTTGGCATGCTTTGTAATATCTGTAAGGGGTCCTTGCCCATCTCAAATCAATAAAATGTTTTATGTGTTGAAGATGTTTCTGTTTTAGCAGTCAGATCCAGCCAGCAGAGCAGATTTCTGAGTCTAACATTGAATGGTTTTGTTTTGGAACATTGTGGATTGTGAACATTTTTCTGATGGGAGCCAAAGAGAATAGAACTTTGCCCTACAAATGTATATTCTAAAGTTAGTCAGAATTTAACTTATTTAGGTTAAATATTTCAAAATATATTTTCAACTCCTCAACTTTAAAATTATAAAAATATTTTGGACAAATATCCATTTATTTTCTCACCACAAGCCACTTTTCAGTATACTAAGAGAATACGAATTAAGTTCAAAAGAGCAATCGATGTATCTCTGGGAAAAAAAGTTCTGATTATTTTATTTTTTGTGTAAATCTGTTCAAGCTGAATCTAACTTTGTAAAGAAAGCTAGAGACCAGGCCCTGCAACCTGTGCTGCCCTCTCTTTAACAAGGTTTTGGTCAATAACTATAATTGAATCACAAAAACAGAATATATATCCTAATTTAGGGGACTTTGGGGTTTTGTGTTGGAGAATCTTTTAAGCTGCTGGCTCTTGCTTGAATCAGAAAATTCTGACAAACATAGCAAAATCCAGGTAGATGCTGGCTTCTGTCGAGGAACTAAGTAGAAGGCCAAGGGCTGAAACTATATTGTGTACAAGAAGCAGCTGAAAGGGACCCTTCGTGATTCTCTTGGCTAGTTACAAATTTTTCAAAATTATATCTTGTTTTTAGGAGGCAACCTCCAGACTCACACATAATGAGCAGCCTTGGGAAATGGGCTTCATCTGATGGCCCCATTTTTAGTAGTCATTCTGAAACCTAGCACTGGGGGAGATTAACAGAAATCAAGGTCTTCTGTGAAGGCAGCTGAGACTCTTTTACTTATTCCAAATACACAATTTAAAGGAGTGTAAAAAAAAGAATGTGACATGAACACAATACCTATTGCAGAATCCACATATAGAGATGGTCAGAAATTGTCAGACTTAGAAAGTTCTCAGAGTTAGAGGTCATTTATTACAAATTACTCAACTCTTTTTCTTATCTATTAAACTGAGGACTGGGGTGATTTAGTGACATTCTTGCTAAGGCATACTTATGTGACAAGGTGCAGAAGTAATTAGCTAAATAGCAAAATGAAACTGATATTCCTGTTTGAAATCTATTTTTCTTTTTCAGATTATGCTTCTTAAAACATGTCTTAAATCAGTTACTTAAATCCTCAGAATATTTCAAAGCTTTGTCATTAGCTACCAGATGAAGAACAAATGCTTCCAGCTGGTGTTCAATATCTTCTGATTTTCCTTTATGGTGGAGGTCAGAAAGCTCAAATACCGCTGATATCAGTTACCTGAGAATTGTTGAAGCAAAATTTATGAAAAATGTTTATCTTTATTACAAAACAACAACAAAAACTCAGACTAGTCATAAAAAAAATGGCAGTGGACATTTGCAGAGGGAATAGGAAGTGTTAGGGACCGTGGCCTTCAACAGAGTACCTGCCCTGTCCTCCAGGAGTCTACTTTTGCTCAAATTCATTGATTACTGACATGTGGGGATGCAAACCCAGCATTGATATCAGAATTTTAGATTTTTCAAGAGAAGCCTAACATTGAGAGTTGTACGTGTAATCTCCAAATATTTAAATACTGGTTGTTCTTTCTCTTGCTCATTCTCTCCTTCTTGTTATAGTTAGGAAACTACTGAGCAGCTCAAACAAGTCATCATTTTGCTCAATTCAGCTCTGGTCTGACATTTACTCCCTCGGTATTGTAGTACGTATCTCTTATTCCCTGTATAGGCTTTATGTTCCATGCTCCACCTTTCTCCTATCATAACTTCTACGGTCTTTCCTCTTTGCCTTTGTTGTTGTAGTTCTTATCCCCAGGAAAGCCTTATTTACATCCAGTTTATTGAAAACGTACCTACCATCACAATCTACCTCACATTCTATGTCCTACATAAAACTCCTCTCAATCCTCTCTGCCAGGCATCTCACTTCCTTATACATTTCCTGAGTAATCTCTTTTGTGGTCCATTGCTTAACTCTGCCTTGTACCTTTGCTGTTGATACTTTTATGCTCCTACTTCACTATAAGATGCATGAGGCAAGACCATCCCTGGAAACTCCACTGTCTGTGCAAATAGCACCTAAATATAGATGAATCTCAAATCTGATTTTGAACTTGCCAAGAGTTGGGAAGGAATATTCTCTGTGTTTGAGAATTTTTGTTTCCACTTAAAAACTGTAGGTCATGTGCTTATCAAAAGTAGGTGGGTTCATTCAATCCCCTTCTTTCTCCCCATAGCCCAGATACTATTGCACTGTGTATGTCAGAACTCACTTTTGTGGCATATAATGTGATGTGGAATCTACTTTTAAGGAGGAAAAGCATCACTGTACAGGAAGATCAGCTGGTATACAGAAAGTTGATTCTAGCCAGGATGATGTGCCTATTCCTTCCTCAATAAAAAGGCAACAGATGTATTCACTCTTCTTCTCATTTAGAGCCCTTTTTATTCCTCTTTCTGATACCATGAAATATTATTCAATATTCAGAGTTGATGTTTTGGGCCTGAACTTTCTTTGCTATACCACATTAAGTTCTGAGCTCCTGGTCAGATAACAGGCAATCAGGCAGGCTGCTGCACAGCAAGTAAATGACCACAGAATACACTGGGAACTTAGTCATGCATATTTAAAAGCACTTAGCCTGAGCACATTTTTATTGATGAATGATAAATGCTTTGACATACCTACACCACCATCTTGCTATTTAAATTTAAACACATCCCGGTAGTTAATCCCTCAACTTTTAACTGTAAAAAAGCCTTTATAGAAAGTCATGCTTTATTCCACTCACTAACCAAGCTGAGGGCTTTAATTATAGTTTAAGAAATTTTACTGTAGCCAGGACATGCCCTAAGCTATATTCTAGTGAGCAGAGTTGTAGTTCTGTTTATATCTAGCATAATAAACATCAAGGGACCATTAAAAATATTCAGCATTAAAATTATTAAAAAATTCAGGGATATTTAAAATAAAAATACCCATTTCCCAACCACCTAACACATAGTCATTAATTTGATGTCTTCTAGTTTCTTTCAGTTTTACACCAAATATGCAAATACTTTTTACCTAGTTTTAAGTATACTTTATGTAAACTTTTTCTAGACTACTCTTTTACGTTTCCCATATTCCAGTAGATTGTTGATGGAAAATTATCTATAGATAATAGGACCTAAATATCTATATTTTGAAGGATGCTGTTTTTATAGAAATCAATAAAAAATATAGAATCGTAAATCAACAATGACTATAGGCTCTCCCTAAAAATACAGGCTCTCGCTTCAATAGTGTATTGTTTGCTGATGCTAGAAGTGCAGTCCTGAGATCACTATACAGAATAGGTTCGTAGAGGAGCTGAGGAAATGTTGAAAGGCAGATGCTGGTCAGTATTCATCTTTAAACAAGTGTAACTTGTATTTATGAAAAATTTGACTACTCTTAGAAAAGAATTGACACTGGTGTCATATCAGCCAGTCATGAGTCCCTTATGGTCAAAGAGTTTTCCTTAGGAGGTTTCCTGAGGGAATCCTGGGAATTCCCCGAAGTGGCAAGGCTGGCAGGACCATCCTCCTTGCTGTTAGCTTTAATATACTGTGTAGTATTGCTGTCCTGTGTATGCAGTTAAGTAGCTTTATGGATTGTATGTTTTAATTTGAAAAATTTGCCCTCACAAAAGGGATAAGTGGCTTTAAAAGATTCCAGAAAAAAAATAAAAGTTGAAGATAATAATAACAGAAGCCAAGCAAATTTTAACAAATATACAAATTCTTCACATAAATGGCAGGCGATAAGCAGAGTATCATGATTTGTATTTTGATATGTTATTAAATAGTGTTTTCCATTCTCAATTTCTTTCTACACTATTTTTAAAGCCTGCTCTTATTCCTTGAGTGGGAAGTGGGAAGGAGCAGAATGTCTGCCTTGCATCCAGGAGCAGTGAGGCTGTGATCAGCAAGCATGGGGACCGTGTGGATGGGATGAGGCAGATGCATTAGGGATCTCAGAAACTGACACCCGAAGAAGCCATGTGTTGAGGGGACTTAGTGGAACCAATATGGATTGATATTAGCTGGAAACTCATCCCTGCTAACCCCTTTTCCCTGGTATTTTATAACTCCCTCAATCCCCAAATAAGAAACAACAGAAGCCCTGCATGGCATGGTGGTGTACACTGTAGTCCTAGCTAACTTGGGAGGCTGAGGAAGTTTTGAGAAGCCCAAAAGGTCAAGACAGCGGTGAGCCATGATCACACCACTGTACTCCAGCCTGGGTGATGGAGCAAGACCTTGTCTCTGAAAAAGTAAAAAAAGAAAGGGGCAACAGAGAGAACGAAGAAAGAAGTCCTGGATTGACAGAGTAGATTTCAGTCACCATGTGGAATAGGAGACTTAAAAGAGAAATTACAGACATTTCTTACACACCTGAGTGTGTGGCCTGAAAATTATACCAGCTCCAATATGTACAGTGAGCAGTTTCAGTTCTCTTTTATTTATCTTCCTGTTCTACACCCGTGGTCCCCAAACTTGTTTGCACATTGTTATCACCGGATGAGCTTAAAAAGCTGCCAAAACCTGTGTCTCATCGCTAAAGATTGTCAGTTGAATTGATCTGGAGTGTGTGCTGAGCGCTGCCATTTTAAAATGATCCGCGGGTGCTATGGTTTCAATGCATGGCTGCTCCAATCCAGGTGCTGCCAATGAGGTGGTATTAAGAGGTGGGGCCTTTACTAAGTGATTAGGCCACGAGGGCTCCTCCCTCGTGAAGGGGATTGGGTGCCCTTTTAAAAGGGCTTTGACGGAATGAGTTCATTCTTTCTTGCCCTTTCCACGATGTGAGGATGCAGCAAGAAAGTCTTATGTGCAGCTATGTTTGGGAATCACTGTTCTAGAACGTTTCCAATGGTTTGTCAATATATAACTTACATGGCTCATTTCTGTGCCTTTCCAAAATAGAAGGCATCTATCTACTCCTGATGACCAGTTCTGAATTTAAAAAATTCAAATGCAATTTTGATATTATAATTTACTTTCTATTATGTGATAATTGTACTACAAAACAAAACAAAAAACAAAGTGTAAGAAGTTTTTTCCTACAGTCTCATAACCAATAGCTGTCTGCAAAATGCAGTCTTGTTAACACATGAGTTGTATTAAATATAAATTATTTTTGAATTATATATAATTAGATGTATATAGGTAAAATATATTATGTACATACATACTTATTGGATGGGGAAATATCTAAATATCTTCTTTATCATATCCTAGATTAGTGTTTTAGGCAGAGGATCTTTTCGCACTATTCCTTGTAAGTAGAAGCTAAGCATAGGTTAACATAATTTCTTCCATGTCCTAACTAAAACCTCATTTTATTCTTAAAGCCTCACATAGAGCTTAGCAAGAAAACTTGATTCTCCGCTTTCTTTAACCACTCACCCAGTTCAGTTCATACTACATTTTAAGGGACTTGAATCTCCTGCTTCTCCCTGTTACCTTAGTTCAAACCAGCATCTCTTACCCAGATTACAGCAATAGTTTTCTAACTGGTTTCCCTGCACCCTAACTTGTTCCCTTTTAATCCTTTCTTCACACAGCCACTAGAGTGATCTTCATAAAATATGTATGTGTTCATTTCACTTCTTGATCATGCAGAGATTCCCATAGCCCTGGGATGAAATCTAAACTTGTTAACTTGCTTTAGAAGTTTCTTTATGTTTTAACCACTGCCTCTTCGGGCTAACTCTTGTCAGCCCACCACTTAAGCTTCATTCTTAGGACTTCCCGTTTCTGAGAAGCACCAAGCCCTGAGAGCTCTTCCATGAAGTTCGGCTTCCTCTTTCACGAGGAGACTTTGATTTGGGAATTGTTTGTGGATTCTTAAAGTCCAGATTGCCGAAAGTATTGGAGCACATGGTGCTTCTTTCTCAAAACACACACCATTCTGATCACATTTCTCCATTCACTTGCCTACGTGAGGACAGAGGCCTTGCCATGTTTGCCCAACATTACTCCTTAGCATCTGACACAGTTCATGGCACGCAGAGGATAAAGAAAACAATATTGTGTAAGCGAGGGAATGACATATATAGGTTCCTTTTCGTACTCATTATACCTAACTCCAAGCTCCTCCTGAACTAGAAAACTCTCTGGCTAAAATCTGATCAGTCGTGAAGCGTGTGCACAGGAGCAACCATGTGAGCAGACAGATGTACATATGCACCTCAGCTGATTTGATATTACCAATTTGGAGATCATAATTAAATGCCAAGTCTATTGTCATAGCCTGCTTAAGGTTCTGGGGGAGATCATTTCTGCTCTTTCATTTGTGGACCATACTATGTAGAGTGAATCATTAGCTACATATTTATGAATGGTTTTGTAAGGTTGGTTCAAATGTATGGGTTTATGTTTCTATGTTCTCTACATTGGTATGTCCATGATATTTCATCGACATTTTACTGCGTCTCTGAATTATATATTCTTTGTTCAATTGACATGAATTTGATTACAACATCAACTTTGAATTTCAAAGTTAAAATTATCAAGTGCAAAGCATAACATGCCTAAAAGCTGTGCTTTTCTATAATGTTTTAACCTAAATGTGGATAGTAATAATTAGAAGATTAATGAATTTCAAGAGATTTTTTGAGTCTTTTAAAAAACTTATTTGTGCCATACACTTTCTGACTGTATCTGAAAACAAATATTTACATTTATATTTTAAAGTTGAACAGTAGACTTTATTCTCCTCTACCTGATTAATACTTACTACTACAAACATGGAGCACATGGCATGTGCAGCAGCTAATGTATCACAAAATAAGTGTGATTGACAGGAAGAAAAAGAAAGCAAATAAGCTTTTTCAAGTTGTCTTTTTAAAATAAGCTTGTTATTTTTGCCATCTCATTGAGTTTCCCGGTTGCTTGGTGAATCTTTGAAGGGATCAGCAGTAGTGTTTATTGCCAACTAAGTTAGGGCTCACCATAGTACATTTTGTAAAATGTAAAAGGAAATTCTGTGTAATTTTATCTTTTGACATATATTATAAAAAGAAGTAATAGCTTGTGGAGTGACTCACATAAGATACCAAATACAACACAAAATGGAACATATAAAGTCAGTAATAAAGACAAATAACCTGCTAACCTTCTTAAAGGGAGCTGCCATCTTTTCTGGATGCCCAATATCTGGAATTAGATTAATTATCATTCTTAGTCCAGGATACACTATCATCATTTGACTAAGCATGACCATCTTTTATTTGTTTTAATGACATAAAAATGCCCATGAGCCTACAACTTCCCCCAAGAAGTGGAATTTATATTTATCTATACAATATTATTTATATGTATATACTATTTTTGAATCCCTTTCTCTCCCCTCAGAGATAAGCACTATCCCAAATTTTGTATATATTATTCTTTTAAAAATAGTTTCAGCACATACACATAAACAAACAGACATGCATATACTAAACAATACATTGTTTATGTTTGTTTGGTTTTGCTGCTTTTTGTTCATCATTGTTATTGAGATTTATCCATGTTGCTGTATCTGTAATTTATTTGTTTTCAATTACTTTACAATATACAATAAACATATACTACAATTTATTTATCCATTTTCCTGTCAATAGACGTTTGGAATTTTCAAAGTTTTTGTTAATTTTAGTAGGCGCTCTCTTATGCGTGTCTCTGTGCACACATGTAGCTCTTTCTCTGTGTTTGTATCTTGGAAGGCCAGGGTACGAAATATTAAACTCTACAAGATTTACAACTCAAGAAATTATTTTTGACAAACTGATTTATCTTCACTCTCTAACAAACACTTGGTATTGTCAAACTTCTTAATTTTTGCCAAATCTTTGAAGAATAATATTGTGATCTGATATTCATTTTCAAGAGTTTTTCATAAGATTGATCAGGTTTATCTGTTTGTCAAATATATTTATTTGGATTAAAATACATATTATATCTTTTTCCCAGTTTTCCATTGCATTTTAATTTCTTTTTTTCTTACTGATCGAAATGACTTTTTCTATATACTTGATACTAATCCCTTCAGTATATCTGTTGGAACTATCTTCTATTTTGTAGCCTGTCATCTTTACAATGTCTTTTAATTGTAATATGGTCAAATTTATCAATATCTTCCTTTATGAATTAAGCTGTACAAAAAGATGTGCACACACAAGTATTGGGCATATATATGCATGTAATATGTGTGTATATGTGAATATATTTTTGCTATATGATTATTTTCATGATTCCAAATCTCATGATTCCAAAAACAAGTTATTTGTAGAATGGAGGATACCAAAGCATGTATACAGACTCATTATAGGTTGTTTTTGGAATTGAGAATTGTTAAAAGAAAGAAAAATTTCACCTTAGTATTGAAGAAATATTGCATTCTAGACTTATTTTAGTACACAAGAAACTCCAATTTTAGTCAACTGATAATTTCCTATTTTTCCCAGGTCAAAAAATTACACATTATATGCAATGAGAATACGGGTATTCTTGAGAGAAAAGGTATCTAAAACTTCTGGTATTTCACATGTACATATAACCAGATAGCTAATAGTAAATCCAAAATGCAAGAAAGAATTTATGTAATACTTTTAAAGTAATAAAACTAATACCATGACATAAAGTTATATCTAACTTTTCCTGAGTGCTTGCTAAGTACCAGGCAGTGTTAAGCACCTTGTAGATGTTAATACACGCTGTTCTCAGAGCAACCCTATGAGGTAGGCACCACTGTCCTTATTTACACATGATAAAAAGGGGACAGAGTTCCATTTTCTTTTTGTCCTAGTTCTCCTGGAAAATAGTGGAGCTAGAATCTGAACTTAAGCTGTCAATACACTTGATAACAAAGGGAATACTATTCCAAGCACTCTGGGAAACACGTGTAAACCAGCAGGGAATCAGACAAACCAAGCTGTGTAACGACCTAGCCATGCAACAGGCAGAAAGCAACATTTCCCAAGGATTTTTATCACTTTGGAACTGGTGAACATAATCTGCTTCTTGTGAGTGTTCACATCCTTTAACTTGTGGAAACATGTAGTTAGTTCCTTTCCATCTAGCCTCCAGCAATCATTCATGCATTTAGGCATCAGAACAGTGCGAAACCCAGCACCTGGAGCCCTACCAAAGCGGACTTCAAATTTTCCCCACTCCAAGTCTTCTTGGTGAGGCCTGGATTTTGGCCAGTGAAGCCTCATCACTAACCTGTGTGTGTCTCAGGAGAATTGGTTGTCACAGTGTGCTCCCTTTTAGATAGAAACAAATATTATATATCCTAGCCTTCACTCAGTATAAGATGAAAGAAAGAATAATGGGGTTTCTGAAATTTATAGCTCAAAAGTGAAGAGAGCTGTGAAGTTGAGACCAGTGTGACTTCTGAATCCTTATTTGGCTTCTCTGATGACTTATAATAATAAAAATTGCTGCTTAAAAATACATCTGATGGGAACAAATCAACACCAGTCTTCTTAAAGCATCCTGAAAAATATGCTTTCTATAAGTGACCATTCTGGCTACTATTTTTGTGAAAAGGTAGATGAATGTAAGGTTTGTCTTTGTCTTTTTGGATTGAATTCATTTTAAGTCCAGAAATTTGAAAATAAATATTTAAAAATCAAGTGAAAAAGGAGAATTAATAGAGTGTTCTGAGGTTGGAGAGACTCTCCAACAAACAGCAGCAAAATGTTGTTCTCAGACTTGCTCATCCAACTGTCAGCAGCAGCTAACCCTGCTCCTCAATGCACAATTCATTGTCTGCCATGAATGTCACCTGCTATTGCCTGTGAATGAAGAATGACAACTGTACATAGTAAAGAGAAAGAATGGTATTGCATAAAAGTAACACATTTCTATTAGAATTTGTCCTGATTCAAGTGCCATTCATTTGTAGACAAGCACTAAAATGGAAAAAGATAACTTGAAGACACAACATTTCTTCTACTTAATAGATTTCTTAATTGTGCTTTCATTTACATACTTTTATTGATTCCACAATATTAACCTTATTGAGTAAAGTACACATATAAGAAAAATATGATCATTATTTTATAATGAAATAAAAGAGTGATTCTTTGGCATTCCTCTTTTTGGATTGAAGCAGAAGGCAGTGCATTTGGCTAAACACTTGACTTTTCACTTAGCTATGTCCAGAAACAGAAATGCTTACCTTAAGCCACATTTATTAATTACAGGGGATCTCAGGCTCTTACACATAACAGGTGCTTGCTAAGTGTTTGTTGAAGGAACAATAGAGAGAGTCATCAGTTATTTTAAGACTGTGATATGTGACCCTTATTTTATTATAATTTTTTTTCTGAATATGGCATACGTGAAATTCAATGGGAGAAAATAAATTGGCTTCTCCATTGTAAAATGACAGTTTTAGGTTGAGTTTCTCTTAAAGGTATTTTTTACTTAATGATTGTGTTTGGCTAATGAGTAATATATTTCTAACCCATTATCAATAACATCAAAGAAATAATTTGGGGAGAAGTACACCTACCCCTACATAATCATTTCAAATTGAGTCTTGGCTACGCATGATGCTATTCCAAAACCCTCATGTTGGCTGAAAATAATTTTATTTGACTATTCACTTGAGGTTTTCAAGAAAATTTGTAGAGACTCTCTGTATTTTGTTTGTTTTTGTGTGTAATTCAAATAAAAATACATTTAATAAAGGCATATCTTAGAATTTTAACAGCTATATAAGTCAGGTAAAAAGCCATATTTATATTAGCCCCAGTAGATAACCATAAAACTCAGACATAAAATTAATTTCTCAAAACACACAGAATGAAGAGAACTCCCTGTAGCTTATGTCAGCTGTCAAACAGCAGTGATATGTTGTCCTTCTCCACTAAGTTGGTTCACCACCAGCAGGTTTTAGTTAGCATTATTATGATAGTGAATGACCCTAAAGAGGGCTCCTGCATTCATTTAAAGCTCTTTCCTAATAACCCACAGCTGTGTGAACACCATCAGCTGTGGGAGTTTCTGTTGGGCACTTTGAAAGTGGTGGTATGTCACTCCATATGGTTCTTATGGCTTCCTTTGACTACTCATATATTCCATCAGTCCAGCTGTCAAGAGCTGATTCCTCAGCTGGGCCGATGACTTGAAAAGCTACTCACCAGTCTTTAATTGTTTCTCAATGTTTCTGCTAAAATCTAGGGACTCTTTGTTTGCAGAGGGTAAAAAAAATGAAGAGGAGCTCATTTCAAATTAAAGCAGCAAAGGCTCTGAATGGGACAATCCCCCCAAACTCAGTAAGCTTTTGTTTTTACATACTAAAGTCCTCCTGGTTGTGGGGATCCGAAGTAATTTGGAGAATTGTTATCGCTTCAATTGCATGAAAATGTAATCAGGCTTTTGCAAAGGAAGCCTCAAATGGAGCTTTGGGCACAAGTTTAAGAAGTGATCTTATTTTGTTGGCTTATAATAGAGGAATTTAACTTTCAAGCTTGTTTTCTGAAGAAAAGTAATGAAAATAAAGAGGTAATGGCAGTTTTGCTGTAAAACTTTAATTTGAAAAGAATTGTGGGATCATTACATTGTTTATTTGGAAAAAACAAAGGCATTATTGAAAAAATAACAGAATACCTCAACATTTTGTGGAAAATTAAGTAGAAATAAGGGAAAGGGGGTAACTGAATGATTAATCCCATTAATTCTGTAATGAGATTAAAGTTTTTGTTTTAGTCTTTTATATTGACACCACCTCTTAATTTAGAGCCACTCTTACAAAGCCTTAGCACTTTATTGCTTGAATTGTCAGAGGAAAATAATGTGTTGATGTTTATATGTTACCCTTGTTGAAATTTAGACATTTATCTTTTTTAAAATATTGGAAAACCCTTTTAAGAAGCTTGGTAGAAAGGAGACAGTTTCCAGGGAAGATAGCTTAAGATTGATTACTTTTGTATCTTTACCCTTCTCTTACCTATAAAAATTTATTTAATTTTTCATGTTTCTGTTTATCTACTTTCATAGAAGCCAAGGAAACAACAGAGTAAATCCGGATATGAGAAACTCTTTATAAATACTTATAAGTACTGTTGGCTACAATAGTTCTAAAGCCTTAACAAGTGATGTTGAAAGAAAATGAATAATGATTATTCCTATTTCATTAGGAGTTAGTGTCTGTGAAATCTTCCTAAATCTTCAAAATCAATTAAGATTTTTTTTATAGAAGCTTGAAGCTAAAGACTCTAAGAAACATTAGTGGAACTTCATTTGCCCAAAATTAATGGTCCCTAATAGTAGTTGGAATTCCAAGAAAAGGGGTTCGTTGTGTAATTTTCAATTCTAATTATACACCCACTTTGTTTTAATGCTCTCTTCACACTTCTGAGAGTTCAGTTATATTGTGATAGCCATTGATTACTTTCTCTTACTACTTTATCTTTCCTTTTACATTTTATAGGACAGAAATCATATATAATTTATTAACAAACTTTTATACCTTACAAACAAAATATCAGTAATTGGTCTTTCAAATCTTTTCTTTTTTTTTTTTTATTATACTTTAAGTTCTAGAGTACATATACACAACATTCAGGTTTGTTACATATGTATACATGTACCATGTTGGTGTGCTGCACCCATTAACTCGTCATTTACATTAGGTATATCTCCTAATGTTATCCCTTCCCCCTACCCCCTCCCCACAATAGGACCCGGTGTGTGATGTTCCCCTTCCTGTGTCCAAGTGATCTCATTGTTCAATTCTCACCTATGAGAACATGCGGTATTTGGTTTTCTGTGCTTGTGATAGTTTGCTGAGAATGATGGTTTCCAGCTGCATCCATGTCCCTACAAAGGACACAAACTCATCCTTTTTTATGTCTGCATAGTATTCCATGGTGTATATATGCCACATTTTCTTAATCCAGTCTGTCACTGATGGACATTTGTGTTGATTCCAAGTCTTTGCTATTGTGAATAGTGCCGCAATAAACATACATATGCATGTGTCTTTATAGCAGCATGATTTATAATCCTTTGGGTATATCCCCAGTAAGGGGATGGCTGGGTCAAATGGTATTTCTAGTTCTAGATCCTTGAGGAATCGCCACACTGTTTTCCACAATGGTTGAACTAGTTTACAATCCCACCAACAGTGTAAAAGTGTTCCTATTTCTCCACATCCTCTCCAGCACTTGTTGTTTCCTGACTTTTTAATGATTGCCATTCTAACTGGTGTGAGATGGTATCTCATTGTGGTTTTGATTTGCATTTCTCTGGCCAGTGATGACGAGTATTTTTTCATGTGTCTGTTGGCTGTATGAATGTCTTCTTTTGAGAAGTGTCTGTTCATATCCTTTGCCCACTTTTTGATGGGGTTGTTTGTTTTTTTTCTTGTAAATGTGATTGAGTTCTTTGTAGGTTCTGGATATTAGCCCTTTGTCAGATGAGTAGATTGCAAAAATTTTCTCCCATTATGTAGCTTGCCTGTTCACTCCGATGGTAGTTTCTTTTGCTATGCAGAAGCTCTTTAGTTTAATTAGATCCCATTTGTCAATTTTGGCTGTTGTTGCCATTGCTTTTGGTGTTTTAGACATGAAGTCCTTGCCCATGCCTATGTCCTGAATGGTATTACCTAGCTTTTCTTCTAGGGTTTTTATGGTGTTAGGTCTAACATTTAAGTCTCTAATCCATCTTGAATTAATTTTCGTATAAGGAGTAAGGAAAGGATCCAGTTTCAGCTTTCTACTTATGGCTAGCCAATTTCTTACATTCTTACATATTCATAATTGCCAAAACTTGAAAGCAATCAAGATTTCCTTCATTAAGTAAATAGATAAACTGTGGTACATCCAGACAGTGGAATATTATTCAGCACTAAAAGAAAACAAACTATCAAACCATGAAAAGAGATGGAGGAAGCTTAAATGCATATTACTAAGTGAAAGAAGTCAGTCTGGAAAATCAGCACACTGTTTGATTCCACCTATATGACATTCTGGAAAAGGAAAACTATGGAGGTAGTAAAAAGATTACCAGGGTTACCAGGAGGTAGGTAAATAGGTGAACATGAAAGATGTTTAAGGCAGTAAAAACTATTCTCCATGATAATACAGTGGTAAATACATGTCATTTATACATTTTTCAAAACCCAAAGCATGTACAACATCAAGAGTGAGGCTTCATGTAAACTATGGACTTTGGGTGGTAATGATGTATCAGTGTGGGTTCATTGATTATAACAAATGGGGCACTGTGGTGCAGGTTGTTGACAATGGAGGAAGCTATGCATGTGTGGAGGCAGGGGGCATATGAAATCTCTGTACCTTCTACTCAATATTGCTATGAAACTCAAACTGATCTGAAAATAAAGTTTATCTTAAAAATAGCTGAGGACTTTTAAGGAACAGGACTGATATTTTATCATAAGATACATGTTAGGCTATGAGCAGCTGTACAGCACCTGTTCCACTGCCTCAGACCATCTACGCAGTGTGCTCTGCGTATTTTCTAGTTAGTGGTAATTAGGAGGGAGTAAAGAGCTTGGAATGATGGCAGAAACCTAGCATGGAAAGGGCTCTCAGGAAGAATCAGGGCATGGCGAGAGTACCTGTCAGAGAAGCAGCTGCCAGGTGGATGGCTCAGGAGTGAATGGAGACCACTTCTCTTTTTCCCAGAATGATACTAACAAACCATTGGATGTTGCATTTGGCATGTTGGGAAGAGAGTTGACAGAAAAGCTGTCATCTGCTTCCATACTTGTACAAACGATCTATTTTATTTTGCATTTTGTAATGCCTCTGTTTGAATATATGGAGGATAATGTACTGAAGAAATAGTGTTAGGTGGATAATAGATACTGTATAAAGTTGTAAGTGAATGGGGAGAAAAACATAAGAGGCAAACTTGACGCCAGATGGATAGGGATAAAAGTAGTAACTATAACCATTACATGGAAATATTTCATTTAATTTCGTTTTTTGAAAGTGCCATAGTAATTTTATAAGAAGGACATAAAATGAGCAGATTTTAAGCTAATGCGTATGGAAATATGAAAGATAAAGATTTTGAGGGAAATAGAAAGTGTTTTTTAAAAAAATTCTAAACTGACATAAGGAAATCTCATAGTTCAGTCAACTAGAAGGGAGATAAAATAGTGTCCAGGCATTTCTTAATTAGAAATTTCTTTTTTCTCAGCCCAAAAAGAAAATTTCCATCTGTTCTAGCATCTGCTTATTGTGCTTCAAGAATTTCTTCAGTTTAACAAGTAGGTGTGTCAATTATGACATCTGGAAATGTTTATAAAGACACATACAAAAAAAGATCAGGTGGCTGCTAACTGATTACATAAGCTTTTCACAGATTCCTTGTATATACATAGATTTGAAATCGCTGATCACATGGCACTTTTATGCTCTTTTTAAAAAGAAGCTTTAAATTTTTGTAATATTGGAAATGTACCTTCTTCTTCCTAACCTATTTATCATGAGAAGAGCAGAAGGAGGATTGCCTAATCATGGCCATAGTAGGATTTTAGAGATGTGACTTCCAGGTCTGTTTGTGGGATTAATCCCCTTTGGGGATTTAGGAAAGTGGCTTTGGGAAAATTGCCTAGTTTCTATTTGACTCAATTTGTTCACCGGTTAAAAAGCAAATTTAAATACGTCTTTATTCCAAATATACTGAAATATTAAGAAAGAAAATATGCTAGAAATAGAACCTATGAATCAAACAAAGACCACTACATTTGAAACTTCTATCTTTTATATTATTTACTTTGGCAGCTCTGGATTCTGATACTTTGTCATTTCTAATTTTTATTTGAGGAGGAAAATACTCATGATCTTAAAAGTGTAGAGGTTCTGAAAATGGGTGGAATATGTAAACTTTTCTTTCTACCTTTTAAAATCATTTTCAATGTTTATGTTAATTTATTAAATTATTTTTGTTTTATCTTTATAGCTATAAAATGTCTCTAGTATTTTATGCTTTCAATTAGCATCAGGCACTCATTGAAGCAGCAAGTTTTGTACAATCATTTTTATCTTTCATATTTGAAAATTGAAAAAGTGAAAGGGCATAAATTTCATTGGTATTCTACCATGTGCACAAAGCAAAAGACCCTTGCCTCCTTCCTCTAATGTATATTCCAATTCTACTTTTGTTTGAAGTGATTTTCTATGGTCTTACAGTACAGATCTTCCTTATGTGGCTATTGGGGTGGCTCCAGGATGTCCTGAGGATTCTGTTTCTGACCAGTAAACTAGTCTTCAAACCGTGACCAGAACTCATGAGCCCTTCAGTCTGTAAAGGTCATGGTCAGTTGTATAGAATCATTATTCTTGATGCAAGACACACTACTATTGTTGATTTATTCAGGGACCACAGTTGGGTTGCCTGCAGTGTGAGGCTATTATAAACACATGCACATGCTTCCTAGTACACATGGCTATATACACATAAGGAAGTGGAATCGCTGAGTCAAATGGTATATAGATAGATCACTCGGAGTCATTCTGTATTCTGTCCATATATTCCTCTTCTGGTTTGATTGGAATTCTATGTGCTTTGGGAAGAATGAGATAAGATATAGGAAAGGCTGAGAAATTGAGGAATCTGATACAAACTTGCCTAATGTCATATAAGGTGAATGATAGTTGGGGGATCAAAGTGCTGATGTTTCTTCACATATTGCCCAAGAAGTAAAGAATATGAGAGCTCTTAAGTGACCCTCCATATTTTGGTGACTTGTTGGAATATATTCAGCAAGTATTTGCTATTCTGTATCTACCCATAGCTATAATATTAAGCATATTAACAGAGTCAAAAATGGAGAATTGAAAAAAGCTTATATATTACCAGAAAATACAGGAAGAGATTCTCAAGCTGAATTTAACTAGGTAAACAAATTAAGACCAAAATGAGAACCATCTGACACATACAAAAAATAAACTGGCAAAAATTAAGCAGTCTATCACCACCAAGTGTTAGTGAGGATGTGGTGCAACTGACTGTATTATTCATTGCTGGTAGGAAAATAAATGGGTTCTACTACTTTATAAAATAAATTCATATTATCTTGTAAATTAGAGCATTTATATACCATTTGACTCAGTGATTCCACTTCCTTATGTGTATACAGCCATGTGTACCAGGAAGCTTGTGCATGTGTTTATAATAGCCTCACACTGGAGACAACCCATTGTGGTCCCTGAATAAATCAACAATGGTAGTGTGTCTTGCATCAAGAATAATGATTCTATGCAACTGATGTACATCCAAAATAAAAGACCAAATGAAACAATAGAGACCAAGGGTATCTGACACAGCACCTAACACAGAGAATGTATGTAATCATTTGTTGTATAAATGAATGATAAAATAATCAATTTCAGAGTATTATGTGACTGACTAGGTTTTAAGCAGTCTTTCCTGACTAACCTATTTACCTCTGATGAGTCACATAACAAATCCTTACTAAGAACCACTTTACCAATTATTTTCTCATCACTCAATGATTCTGAGTTATGTTCATTTGTATTTTGCTATGTGAATAGTACTAAAATGTTTTTACCCTGCCTACTATGCTAACTAGAGCCAACTTACAAACTTTTGGAGAGCAAGAACCATACTTTCAGGTGCCTTTTTCTTTTCTAGAACTACATAGAGTAAGAAGTCAGTAACTACTTTAGGACTTTATGATGAAAAAATTCACTTGAATTTTACTCCTTACAAAAATATCTGTTCGGGAAAGAATAAATCATGATCAAAAGCAGTGTTTGAACCAGGTTAAGTGCTCTATGAGTTCAAGTTGGAACTTTTAAAAAAATTAATACATAAGTTGTCAAGTTGTGACAATTATTTTTGTATGTAGGAATGTTTGTGACAAATACAAAGAAATTCTTTATGTAGTAATTCTACAATGTAATGAAATTCTTAGCACAGAAGGCATCAATGATAGAAAAACATTGTATATCTGATATTCATCCAATTAAAAACATGCTAAACAATGTGCTATGCTCATTATCTTGCTGAGAAAAAGGTAATCCAGAAAGCTGTTGATATTCAGTTCGAAGAGGTTATTTTTGTTTTTGTTGTTTAATCAAGTACTAATCAGGAGAAATGTACTTTATAATAGGAGAGCCAATTTATCTGACATGAAAACTACCCAGGCAGTTAGCCTTAGATGATTATTCTTAGAACCATCTTAGCCTATTTCCAATTAAACTGTACTTCCTGTTGTTATAGTGGTTACAATAGGCACAAGTTTAAAGAGAAAAAGAAAATGTGTGTCCCCACCCTTTCCCTTCTACACAGTACATCACCAATTTGAACCTAATACACAGATGAGTTCATGTGTATCAGAAGAAAATCTTTTGATAGAAAGTATCAGAAATCCCTATCCAAACTAAGTCAGCCAAAAGCGAATGTTATTGTTTAATGGAGTACTCTGTATCTGATATGAGCAGGATTTATTGCTAGTTCCGCTTCCTCTGCATTGGCTCTACTTCAAAGCAAACTGTTTTGTGGTGGGCACATTTCTTATGTAACAGACACATGTCTTATGTAACAGGAAAGAAAGCTCCTCTACTTCAAGAGCAGAGCTAAAACTTGGTTTCATAGGCTTACATTTAGTCGTGGGCTCATCCCTAACCAATCACTGTGTGTGGGAAATTGAATTGGTTAAGGCCTGAGATAACATGCCTCTAAAAACATGGGAGTGGAGAGTCAGTTGCGTCCAAATACATAGACTACATCTAGGAAGGATTGAGACTTACACAGAATTTAGGGTACCATTACTAGGGGTAAATCTATGCTAAATTATCTAGTTATCTACTATATTATACCTTTCAAATCTATTTCACATTTTCTTACAATATTCTAAATCATTGTGGGCTGTATAGTTTCCTTTTATTGGGCTATAGAGGGATTCTTGACAAGAGAGAACAGTTTTATTTTGTTTCTTTGTTGGTGAAGAGGCTGCAAGCCACTTTTCTGCCAGGTGAAGGACAATAAGCAGTCAATTTGCACCAGATTTTTTAATTCAGAGAGAAGAGTTGCTGAGGGTCTACCTGTATTTTGTAAATGAAGTAGCAACCCATTGACTCAGGAAAAGCAGGTATTAGGATGCTTCATGACTTGACAAACTTTTCCCTGTGTATCTTTTGCTATACGAACTCGGAGAAAAGTCCAAGTAAGTTTGCGTCATCAAAGCCTTCTAGAAGGAAATAGAATCTCCTCCCTACTTAATTTGAGTCTACATTATCACAGCATCAGATACATTATGATGATTTCAAATAAAAATTGAGTGTATCCCCAATGGAAACCTTGTTTTGAGGGAAGGCAGATAGAATGATAGTGAATTTTAGGAAATCATGAAGGAAGACTGATTGTGTAAACAGTCTGTGGAAGGCCTCCATCTCATAATACGCACCTTGTGGGAATAATGGCCTAGACTTGAAGGGTAAAAAGAGAGCTGTAAATTTGGAAGCCTAAGCATGGTGCCATGGTTTAAATGTGTCCCCCAAAACTTCATGTGTTAGAAACAGTCCCCAGTACAATAATGTTGGGAGGTGGAGTCTAATAAGAGGTGACTGGTCCTGAGGGCGAAGCCCTCATGAATACATTAATGTCACTATCATGCGAGTGGGTTTGTTATCATGAGTCTGTAGTTATAAAGTGAGTCTTGTCCCTGGTACTTCTCTCTGCCTCAGTGCTCACATCTGTCTTCTTCTATTTTCCACCATAGGATGACCCTCACAAGGTGCTGGAACCATGCTCTCGGATTTCTCAGTGTCCATAACCATGAGCCAAATAAACTTTTCTGTACAAATTATCCAGTCTGTGGTATACACAGGTAGAGCAGCAGAAAATGGACTAAGACAGATAGTATACCTCTGCAGCTTGTGTATCACTGTGAGAGAAGCAAAAGGGCTCAAAGGAATGTGCTGGACTGAGTCAGTTAGGTGCAGTCAATTCATATGGCAGCGGCAGCAGAAATGGCAATTGGCTGATAAGAAATGGGTCAGATAGGCCGGGTGTGGTGGCTCATGCCTGTAATCCCAGCACTTAGGGAGACCGAGGCAGGTGGATCACTTGAGGTCAGGAGTTTGAGATCAGCCTGGCCAACACTGTGAAATCCCTTCTCTACTAAAAATGCAAAAAGATTAGCCAGGCATGGTGGCAGGCACCCGTAATCCCAGCTACTTGAGGAGCTGAGGCAGGAGAATCATTTGAACCCAGGAGGCAGAGGTTGCAGTCAGCCAAGATCGCACCACTGCACTCCAGTTTGGGCGACAGAGGGAGACTCTGTCTCAAAAAAAAAAAAAAAAAAAAAAAAGAAAGAAAGAAAGAAATGGGTCAGATAGCTTGAGATCTTTCCTTCCATTCCTCTTTCCTTTAGTCTTTCTCTTTCCCTCCCTTCTTCTTCCCTTCTTCTTCTTAACTGTTTTACTACTCCTATAAAAGATGAGTAACTGAGATGGTCCCTTTGGACTGTGTTAGCTTCTGTGATTCTTGTCAACTTGGTTAAGTGGAGGGTACGTTTCAGGAGGTAGCCACTGGATTTCCTTTTAAATTGGTCCTGTGGGGGATTGAATGATTAATTTGATTAAAAATATTTATGATCATAATTATACCTCAAGCTTGTAATGCAGGTCACATTGATTTTTACCTGATTAAAAAAAAATTCAAAACTTCAGGAGTTATTAGTAAAAATTCTGCATTTCCTGTTTTCTCAACTTCAAACCTGATTAAAGATAAAATTTTCTTTAAAATAAATTGTTCCCAGATAATCAAATGTAAGTTTGGATGGTAATAACACAATAAAGAAAGAATGAAGAAGAGAAACAGGGGAGGGATAGTTGGTCAGCAGAGAAAAATGAGATCCAGAGAGTCAAGCATTGGCACTTCCTATCCCTGCAGAGGGAATGCTGGCTCATGGACCTGTCAGACATCTTGGCAGGAATATCTCAGTTCTCTGTCAAGCTCCCTTAGCCAGATGCCATTGAACAATCAAATCAAATAATTAACTCAGTTCATTTTCGAATTTCATGTTCATGAAGCAAACTTCTAATTATATTTTGGGTTCCCCACAGGAAAAGAATTCACTGAATAAGGAACATATTCTTTGGGAATCCTTGGTGTCAAAGGATGGCAACATCAGGCTGGCCTTTGAAAATGCTGATGTAAAAATTATTCAAGAGTACAATAAAAATTGATAGAAAAATACATTAGAAAATATAAAAGTAAACGAAGACAATATAACTCTCAATTCAAACTAAAACAGATAATTGAAGGGCGATAGCTCTCTTATAAAGATAGAAAAAATAGCAAAATTTGTGTTTGGCTTTTATTATTCATTTTTGGGGAGACTTACTATATGGGTCCTGGGATATAGCAATGAACAAGATACTCATGTTCTTTGCCCTTATGGAGAAAAATTATACTGGAGGAAAATTGATTATATTGTGACAGTTAGCTAACTGGTTTTAATTTTTAATAACAGATGAAAACAAGAAATAAAAAGTGCAATTAAAGCATAGAGTGTGGTGCTGGCTCTACTGTGATTTGTCAGGGAAGGCTTCCTGGAGGAAATAACATGTGTCCTACGATGTGAAGTCTGAAGGAAGATGAGAAATTGTAGTAGAGGGCAGAGAAGGAGAGTTCTACATTGTATGAGTTAGGGTTCTTGTTTACAAACAATAAGAACCAAATGACTAACCAGTGGATCAAAATGAAATTATTGAAAGAGTATTAAACATGTCACAGAATCAATTGGGGGATTGTAAAACAAGATTAGACAATGAGAAAGGACTTAAAAATGTAAGACAATGGAAAACACAGTCCAGAAAGCATCAGGGTAATTGTTTACCTGGGATGCTATCACTGGCCCTGTTTCCATTTGATATTTGTGATGAACTGTAAGTTTTTACTGTCACTGTGTCCTTCCTTCACTTTCTCATGTTTCAGAGTCCTGACAGGGGCATCTGACTGGCAAGTATGGTATCTATTCTCTAAGACGGCTCACACTGATGTTTGCTGCTTAGTATACATGCCCTTGTGTGGTCCCCTCTCTTGTGATATTAGGGTTCATTGTTGTGGCCAATAGAATACAGTAGAAGTGATGGTATGTGACTTCTCAGGCCAGATCATAAATAACATTGTCACTTCTGCCTTGCTCTCTCTTGGATAACTTCCTTAGAAGCCAGCTGCCGTGTGTGAGGACACTTAGGCATCCCTTTGGAGAGGTCTACATAGTGAGGAACTGAGTCCTTCTGCCAGTCCTAGCAACAACTTGTCAGCCATGTGAGTGAGCCATCTTGGAGTGTATCCTCCAGCCCCAGACAAGCTTTCAGATAATGTCTTAATCGTAACTTCATGAGAGACTGGACCAGAATGGCCCAGCTAAACTGCTCCTGAATTCTTACCCTACAGATGCTGTGTGAAATAATAAATGTTTATTTTTGTTTTAAGCTGTTATGTTTTAGGGTAATTATTTTCTGTTGTTTCTTTTTGAGACAGAGTCTCGCTTCATACATAACCAGGCTGGAGTGCAGTGGTGCGATCTCGGCCCACTGCAACCTCTGCCTTCCGGGTTCAAGCGATTCTCTTGCCTCAGCCTCCCTAGTAGCTGGGACTACAGGCATGCACCACCATGTCCAGCTTATTTTTGTACTTTTAGTAGAGATGGGGTTTCACCATGTTGGCCAGGATAGTCTCGATCCACCTGCCTCCGCCTCCCAAAGTGCTGGAATTACAGGCATAAGCCACAGTGCCCAGCCTAGGGTAATTTTTTTTTGTAGAAATAACTAGTACACATGCCTGATTCTTATTTGCCAGAAAGAGAGAAGTTGATTTTTTTTTTTTTGCAGATAAGAAAATAAACTCAAAGAGATTAGAAAATAATCTCTAATTTTTTTTCAAAATCATTTAATGAACATTTGCATGGCTCTGCTACCTATCAGACACTGTTGTAAAAACTTTACAAATACTAACTTATTTAATCTTTATAGCAGCCCTGTGAGGTAGGCACTATTAGTATCTGTTATGGACTGAATTATGTGTGCCACAAATTCATATGTTGATGCCCTGATTCTCAATGTGACTGTATTTGGAGATAGGGCCTTTAAAGAAGTAATTAAGCATAAATGAGCTCATAATGCTGGGGTCCTGATCCAGTATAACGGATGTCCCTATAAGAAGAGGAAGAGACATTAGGGATGTATGACCATGTGAGGACACAGCAAGAATACCCTGTCTGCAAGCCATGGAGAGAGGCCTCAGCAGAAACCAAAACTGCCAGCAACTTAATCTTGGACTTCTATCCTCTATAACTGTGAGAAATAAATTCCTGTTATTCAAGCCACCAAGTGTGTAGCATTTTGTTGTGGCAGTCCCATCCAACTAATACTAGCTAATGCCATAAGCATGCATGAGGCAGACTATTCAGATTGCTGCTTTAACTGCTATCCATTACAGTAATTACCCCACCCTTGCCCTTGATGATGAGGCTGTGGATAAAGAATTTAAGGCACAGACAAGTTAAGTAAGGTATCCAAGATTACACAGTAAGTGATAAGTTGGGATTTGAACTCTAAATGAACCTATTATGCTGTATCTCAACCAGGTAAGGAGATTTTAAAAGTATGCTTGCCTTAGGAACTTTATACCCAGTACCTTTTTAAAACAGAAATTGTTGGTATAGCTTCTAAATGGGCTTAATAAGAAGTTTAAAAAATTATTTTGGTTTTCACTGGAACAGATTAAATAATCCATTCTGCATTTCTTGGACTATTTGAAAATTTTTATTTTAGAAATGTTTGAATGCATGCCTGAGATATGCTGAGCTATAAATAATCTCTATCACTGTATTCTCTTTTTTTGTTTGTTTTACCCCGTAAAGTGTCCAAAAGACAGAAGAAGCATCTGATGGGTTGAGCCTTGGTCAAACCCAATTTCTATCTGTCATATCCTTGAATAGAGAGGGGAAAAAGAACCAAATGCTAGAATTTACCCTGTTGTGTGAATGCAACCCAAATGTGGTTCAAGAGATTCTCAACACTTGCCTTGTACTGAGACACTCAGCACTTTGTTGGTTCTCTAGAACACATCCAATTGTATAATATAGTGAGAAATATATGATAAATTTATATTTTTCTAAAAATATTGTTTATGGAGGGTAGGATTGCTGTTGCATAAAGCCCAGCAGAAACCTTATAAAATTCTACTTTAAATTGTTTCATTTTTATCCTCAAAGTTCCTCTCCTTGCCTTTAGCTTCAACTGTTATTTTTTTTCCTTCACTTACACAGACCCTGAAAAAATCCCTTGGCTATTTGATTCTTTCAGTTCTGTGCAACATTAGTTAACAAAACGAATGCCATATCTTCAGTATAGCAACAAAGACCTAAATGCAAGACCCAAAAAAATAAAACTATGGGAAGAAAACATGAGGGAAATGCTTCCGGAAATTGGTTTTGGAAAACATTTTATAAATAAGGCGAAAAGGTGCAGACAACAAAAGCAAAAATAAAGAAATGGGATTATGTCAACTAAAAAGCAAAGGAAACAATCAACATCGTGAAAAGACAACCTACAGAATGTGAGAAAATATTTGCAAACTATTCTTGTGACAAGAGATTAATATCCAGAATATGAAAGAACTCAAACATTTCAACAGCAAAAAAAAAAAAAAAATTCTGACTAAAAATGGACAAATAAATGATAATTGAACAGACATTTCTCAGAAGGCATACAAGTGGCTAAGAAATATATGAAAATAAAAGTTCAGTATCACTAATTAACAGGGAATTGCAAATTAAAGCCACAGTGAAGTATCATCTCACCCCAGTTAGGATGGTTTTTATCAAAAAGACAAAAAGTAATGAATACTGGAAAGGATGCAGAGAAAAGGGAACCCTTAAGCTCTGTTAGTGGAAAAAATAACTATATGAAAGAGAAAATCTGCACTTTCGTGTTTACTGCAGTGCTATTTATGATAGCCAAGGTATGTAATCAACCTAGGTTTCCAGCAACATATTAATGAATAAAGAAAATGTGGTATAGACAATGGAGTAATATTCAGTCATAAAAAGAAGAATCTTGTCATTCAAGTCAACATGGATGGAACCGTAGGACATGTTAAGTGAAATAAGCAGGAACAGGGAGTTAAACACCACATGTTCTCACTCATGTGGAAACTAAAAAAGTAAAGTTGATCTCACAGAAGTACCGAGTAGAACAGAGTATACTAGAGACTGGGAAGGGTTAGGGGAAGGGAGGGATAGAAAGAGATTTGTTAAAGTATATAAAATTACAGCTAGACAAGAGTGTATTAGTCTGTTTTCACACTGCTATGAAGAAATACCCGAGACTGGGTAATTTATAAAGGAAAGGTTTGATTGGCTCACAGTTCCATATGGCTGGGGAGGCCTCAGGAAACTTACAATCATGGTGGAAGGGGAAGCAGCCACATCTTACATGTTGGCAAGCAAGAGACAACAAGCAAGAGCAGGGAAAACTGCCTTATAAAACCATCAGATCTAGTGAGAACTCACTAACACATGAACAGCATGGAGGAAACCAACCTCATGATCCAATCACCTCCCTCTCTATATATGTAGGAATTACAATTTGAGATGAGATTTGGGTGGGACACAGCCAAACCATATTCTGCCATGGCCACTCCCAAATCTCATGTCTTTCTCACATTTCAAAACCAATCATGCCTTCTCAATACTCCCCCAAAAGTCTTAATTCATTTCAGCATTAACTTAAAAGTCCACAGTCCAAAGCCTCATCTGGGACAAGGCAGGTCCCTTCCGTCCATGAGCCTGTAAAATCAAAAGCAAGCTAGTTACTTCCTAAGTACAATGAGAATGCAGGCGTTGGGTAAATGTTCCTGTTCTAAATGGGAGAAATTGGCCAAAACAGAGGGTCTACAGGCCCCATGCAAGTTCAAAATCCAATAGAACAGTCATTAAGTCTTAAAGTTCCTAAATAATATTCTTTGACTACGAGTCTCACATCTGGGTCACACTGATGCAAGAGGTGGGCACCCATGGTCTTGGGCAACTCCACCTCTGTAGATTTCTAGGCTATAGCCCCCTTCCCCGTTACTTTCATGTGCTGGCATTGAGTGTCTGCACCTTTTCCAGGAGCATAGTGCAAGCTGTCGGTGGATCTACCATTCTGGAGGACACTGGTCCTCTTCTCACAGCTCAACTATGCAGTGTCCCAGAGGGGACTTTGTGTGGGGGCTCCAATGCCACATTTCCCTTCTGCACTGCCCTAGCAGAGATTGTCCATCAGGGGTCCAACCCTGCAGCAAACTTCTGCCTGGACATCCAGGCATTTCCATTCATCCCTTGAAATCTAGACAGGGTTTCCCAAACCTCAATTTTTGACTTCTGTGCATACATAGGACCTACACTATGTGGAAGCCACCAAGGCTTTGGGCTTGAACCCTCTGAAGCAATGGCCTGAGCTGTACATTGACCCCTTTTAGTCATGGCTAGGATGCAGGGCACCGAGTCTGGAGGCTGAACAGAACAGTGGGGCTCTGGTCCAGCCCAGGGAACCATTTTTCCCTCCTAGGCCTCCAGGTCTGTAATGGGAGGGGCTGCAGTGAAAGTCTCTGACACGCCCTGGAGACATTTTCCCCATTGTCTTGGTGATTAACAATTGACTCCTTCTCACTCATGCAAATTTCTGCAGTGGACTTGAATTTCTACTCAGAAAATGGGTTTTTCTTTTCTACCATTTGGTCAGGTGACAAATTTTCCAAACTTGCATGCTTTGCTTCCCTTTGAAACGTACTTTTCAATTTCAAGCCATTTCTTTGTGAACACATAAAACTGAATGCTTTTAGAATAATCCAGGACACATCTTGATAGAAATTTCTTCTGCCAGATATTCTAAATAATCTTTCTCAAGTTCAGAGTTCCACAGATCTTGAACAGGGGCAACATGCCACCAGTCTATTTGCTAAAGCCTAGCATAAGCGTATTTACTCCAGTACCCAATAAGTTTTTCATCTCCATCTGAGACCACCTCAGCTTGAACTTCATTGTCTGTATTACTATCAGCATTTTGGTCACAACCATTCAACAAATCTCTAGCAAGTTCCAAACTTTCCCGCATCCTCCTATCTTCTCCTGAGTCCTCCAAAGTGTTCCAACCTCTGCCTGTTACTCAGTTCTAAAGTCACTTCCACATTTTTGAGTATCTCTGTAGCAGTGCCTCACTACCTCAGTATCAATTTACTGTATTATTTCATTTTTCCACTACTATAAAAAAATACTGGCCGGGCGCGGTGGCTCAAGCCTGTAATCCCAGCACTTTGGGAGGCCGAGACGGGTGGATCACGAGGTCAGGAGATCAAGACCATCCTGGATAACACGGTGAAACCCCGTCTCTACTAAGAAATACAAAAAACTAGCCGGGCGAGGTGGCGGGCGCCTGTAGTCCCAGCTACTCGGGAGGCTGAGGCTGGAGAATGGCGTGAACCCGGGAGGCGGAGCTTGCAGTGAGCTGAGATCCGGCCACTGCACTCCAGCCTGGGCTACAGAGCGAGACTCCGTCTCAAAAAAAAAAAAAAAAAAAAAAAAAAATACCCAAGACTGGGTAATTTATAAAATAAAGGGATTTAATTGACTCATAGTTCTGCATGACTGGGGAGGCCTCAGGAAACTTACAGTCATGGTGGAAGGGGAAGCAGGCACATCTTACATAGTGGCAGGTGAGAGAGAGCAAGCAAGAATGGGAAAACTGTCTTCTAAAATCATCATATCTAGTAAGAACTCACTACCACAGGAACTACATGGGGGAAACTGCCCCCATGATCCAGTTACCTCCCTGTCTCTACATGTGGGGATTATAATTCAAGATGAGATTTGAGTGGGGACACAGACCCAAACTATATCAAGATATCAAGAAGGAATAAATTGTAGTGTTCTATGCCACTGCAGGATGAATGTAGGTAATAATAAAATATATTTCAAATTAATAGAAAGAGGATATTGAATGTTTTCAACACAAAGAAATAATGTTTGAGATAATATGCTAATTGATCTGATCACTATACATATGTATCAAAACAACACTATGGACCCCATTAATATGTACAATTATTATTTGTCAATTTTTTTAAAATTTAAAGGAAAGGTGAGGAATCAAGATGTCCCACTAGATGTAGCCAGGAAGAGCTTCTCCAAATGAAAGAGACCAGACCATCAAGTAGACTGGCATATTCTGAAAAGGTCTCTAGAAAGAAAGCATAGAGACTGGACAGAGGGAAGATTCAAGCCCTGGGCTGAAAGAGGAGGAATTTGGGAACCCTGCATGGGATTGCCTAGCACAAAGACTTGTTCCTGGCTCTAATGTGAAGGGATAAGTGAAATAGGCATAGAGTGGACCATTCTTGCTATGGACCTCTGGGATCTTAGCTGTGGGAAATGCCATGACCCCCATTGACATCTGAGCTGACAGGGAGAACTTCCTGGACAGTTGGCAGAGACAGAACTCCAACCTGTGTGGAGCACAGCCATGAATGCCCATACCCCAAGGCTCTCTCTACTCCTCCTGATGGCTTTAGCATTTGTTAGTTGCTCAACCTAGACAGGGCAGGACTGCCTTGTCCATGGGATGGGGCCAGTCTGATCTGAGTGTCCCACCCCCATCTTTCAGCCTCTGCCAGGGTCACTACCTGTCCCTACTCATTTGCAACACAGACTCAGCTGCCTAGCCAAAGGGCTCACTAGTGGTCACTGCAATATCTCTTTCACTGGCAGATCCAGCCTACTTGTCAGAGCACTTTTATAGACAGACCCCTGCAAGCATACATCTACCCACAGCCTTCCCCCAGTGGCACACACTCTCCACTTGCCTCCAGCCCCCTAGTGACTTGCTGATGTGTGCACGGACCTCTTCCTGTCCTGCTGGTTCACATGTGCATGGGGACTCACCACTGCCCTACTGGCACACTTTTGCTGACAGCCCCTACTGAAAGTTTGTTGCCAGTGGACTCGGAATACTTCAGCCACTCCAGCACAGCAGGTGGTTAACCTCAAGGAGCAAAACAACAAAGCTGCAATCCTACTACTGGCCCCCCAGTATTAGATCACATGGTTCAGGACTGCTGAGTTGAGCCTTGGCCCCCTAAATGCATCTAGAAATGAAGCCAATTGACTAAACCCAACTTATACCACAGTCAAATCTTCAAGGGATATTAAAGAATATAAAAGCAAAAAGCCTCATCCAAAAGATAGCAACTTCAAAGACTAAAGGAACATCAACTCACATGGAAGAGAAAGAATGAGCACAAGAACTATGGCAACTTTAAAAGCCAGAGTGTCTTCTTATATTCCAAGTGACTAGACTAGCTCCCCAGCAATAGTTCTTAACCAGATTGAAATGACTGAAATGACAGACGTAGAATTCAGAATCTGGATGGCAAGAAAGCTCATTGAGATACAGGAGAAAGTTGAAACCCAAACCAAAGAAAATAGCAGAATGAATGTTGAAAGACAACATAGTTGTTTTAAGAAAAAAACAAACTGAATTTCTGGAAATGAAAAATTTACTAAAGGAATTTCATAATGCAATTGGAAGCATTAATAACAGGACTGGTGAAGCTGAGGAAAGAATCTCAAAGACTGCTCAAAGACTGCTCCTTTAAATCAATGCAGGCAGACAAAAATAAAGAAAAAAGAATTAAAGAAGAAGAAACCAAAAAGAAATATGGGATGATGTAGAGATCAAACTTGCAATACATTGCATTCCTGAAAGAGTTGGAGAGAGAGAGCAAGCAACTTGGAAAACATATTTGAGGATATTGTGTATGAAAATTTCCCTAACTTCACTAGAGATGTCAATATGCAAATTCAGGAAGTTCAGAGAACTCTTATGAGATACTATGCAAGAAAACCATTTCCAAGACACATAGTCATCAGATTCTCCAAAGTCAATGTGAAAGAAAGAAATATTAAGGGCAGTTAGAGAGAAGGGGTAAATTACATGCAAAGGTAACTTACTCAGGCTAACAGCAGACTTTTCAACAGAAACGTTATAAGCCAGAAGAGATAGGGGGCCTATATTTAGCATCTTTAGAAATGAAATTCCAACCAAGAATTTCATATCCAGCCAAACTAAGCTTCATAAGTGAAGGAGAAATAAAATCTTTTCAGACAAGCAAATGCTAAGGGAATTTGTTACCACTGGACCTGCCTTAAAGGAGTGCTAAATGTGGAAATGAAAGACCATTATTACCTGGCACCGCAAAAACACACTTAACTACATGGCCCATTGACACTATAAAGCACTATATAAACGAGTCTGCATAACAGTCAGCTAACAACACAATGGCAGGATCAAATCTTCACATATTAATATTAACCTTGAACATAAATAGTATTAACACTTCACTTAAAAGACACAGTGGCAAGTTGTATAAAGAAGCAAGATCCCACTGTATGCTGTCTTTAAGAGCTTATCTCACATATGATGATACCCATAGGGTCAAAATAAAGGGATGGAGAAAGATCTGTCAAGAAAACAGAAAATAAAAAAGAATGGAGGCTGCTATTATTTCAGCCCAAATAGACATTATACAAGCAACGATCAGAAAGGACAAAGAAGGGCATTATATAATGATAAAGGGTTCAATTCAACAAGAGATTTAACTATCCTAAATATATATGTACCCAACACTGGAGCACCCAGATTCATAAAACAAATTCTTAGAGAGCTACAAAGAGAATTAGATAACCACACAATAATAAGATTTCCACACTCCAGTGACAGTTTTAGACAAATCATCAAGGCAGAAAACTGAAACTTAACACTTGACCAAATGGATATTTGATCAAACAGACACCTACAGAATACTCCACTCAACATTAATAGAATATATATTCTTCTTATCTGCACATGACATGTATTCTAAGATTAACCATATGCTCAGCCATAAAGAAATTCACAATGCATTTTAAAAAACCAAAATTACACCAACTACACCCTTGAATCACAGCACAATAAAAACAGAAATCAATACCAATATGATTTTTCAAAGTCATAAAATAAATGGTAATTAAACAACCTGCTCCTGAATGACTTCTGGGTAAAGAATGAACATAAAAGAGAAACCAAGAAATTCTTTTAAACTAATGAAAACAAAGATACAACATACCAGACTATATGGGACACAGGTAAATAGTGTTAAGACTAAAGTTTATACTGCTAAATGCCTTCACCTAGAAGTTAAAAAGATCTCAAATTAACAACCTTACATCACACCTAGAGCAACTAGAAAAACAAGAGAAAATCACCACAAAGCTAGCAGAAGAAAAGAAAGAACCAAAATCAGAGCTGAACTATATGAAATTGAGATGTAAAAATCCAGACAAAAGATCAACAAAACCAAAAGTTGGTTTTTCAAAAGAATAAATAAGATTGATACACTGCTAGCTAAATGAAGAAAAAAAGAGGAGATCCAAATAAACATAATCAGAAATGACAAGCTAACATTACCATTGACCCCAAAGAAATGCAAAAAAAAAAAAAGACCCTGATATGATTATGAACACCTCTATGCACACAAACTAGAAAACCTAGAAGAAATGTACTGAAAAATATAACCTCCCAAAATGGAACCAAGAAGAAATCAAAATCCTGAGCCAGCCAATAATGAGTTCTGAAATTGAATCAGAAATATAAAATTGACCACCAGAAAAAGCCCTGGACAAAGCAGATTTATAGGTTAATTCTACCAGATGTATAAAGAAGAGCTGGTACCAATCTTACTGAAATTATTCCCACAAATCTGGAAGAAAGGATTTCACACTAACTCATTCTATGAGTCCAGCATCATTGTGATACCAAAACTTGGCAGAGACACAGTGAAAAAAAGAAAACTTCAGGCCAATATCCCTGATGAACATAGATGCAAAAATCTTCAACAAAATACTAGCAAACCAAATTCAGTAGCACATGAAAAAGCTAATCCACCATGATTAGTTTTATTCCTGGAATGTAAGATTTGTTCAGTCTATGCAAATTAATATACACAAATAAATATATGTGATAAATATATGTAAATAATTGTTGATAGCATGCAATGGGGAAAGGACTACCCATTCAATAAATGGTGCTGGGATAACTGGCTAGTCACATGCTGAAGACTGAAAATGGACCCCTTCCTTTTACTATATACAAAAATTAACTCACAGTGGAGTAAAGACTTAAATGTGTAACATGAAATTATAAAACCCAAGAAGAAAACTGAGGAAATGCCATTCTGGACATACCTCTTGGAAAAGATTTCATGACCAAGTTTGCAGAAGCAATGGCGAGAAAAACAAAAATAGACAAGTTGGACTTAATTAAATTAAGGGGCTTCCACACAACCAAAGAAACTATCAACAAAGTAAAGAGAAAATCTACAAAATGGGAGAAAGTGTTTGCAAACTATGCATCTGACAAAGGTCTAATATTCACAATTTATAAAGAACTTAAATCAACAACAAAAAAACAACCCATTGAAAAATGGGCAAAGGACATGAACAGGTATTTCTTTAAAGAAGGCACAGCCAACAAGCAAATGAAAAAATACTCAACATAACTAACTATAGGGAAATGCAAATTAAGCTGCAATGAGGTACTATCTTATGGCTATTATTTTAAAAAATCAGAAAGACTATTATTTTAAAAATCAAAAAATTAAACATGGTGGTGAGGTTCCAGAGAAAAGGGAACATTTATACACTGCTGGTGTGAATGTTAATTAGTTTAACCACTATGGAAACCACTTTGGAGATTTTTGATAAAACTTAAAACAAAATTACTGTTCAACCTAGAAATCCCATTACTGGATATAAACCCAAAGGAATATACATTATTCTACAACAAGGCATGCATAGGTATGTTCATTGCAGCATTTTTCACAATAGCAAATATATAGAATTAACCTAGATATCCATCAACAGTGGACTGGATAATAAGAGTGTGGTACATACATACCATAGAACACCTCCCAGTCATAAAAAAAGAAAATGAAATCATGTGCTTTGTAGCATCATGGATGGAACTGGAGGCCATTATCCTAAGCAAAGTAACACAGGAGCACAAAACTAAATACTGCATTTTTCACTTATAAGTTGGAGCTAAATATTAAGTACACATGGACACAAAGAGGGGAACAATAGACACTGAGGCCTACTTGAGGGAGGAGGGTCGGGGAAGGGTGAGGGTCAAAAAGCTACCTATCAGGTACTATGCTAGTGAGCATAGTACCTGGGTGATTATTAGATTGTCTGTACACCAGACCTGAGTGACATGCAACCTACCCATCTAACAAATATTCACATGTACTCCTTGAACTAAAATAAAATTGTAAAAAAATGTGAATAACAATATTTTATTTTAAAAATTATTTAAAAAGCTACTGTCTAGAGGTAATGTTGGTGTGGGACTGGGCATTGTACAAGAAAGTAGGATGTAGAGGAAACTGTTGAAGAACTCCAGGCTGCCTACCTTGCTTTAAAGACACTCAAATTCAGTAAAAAACAAACATCCAAACAAAAAGTAAAAAGCAAAAAGAACACTATGCTAGATAACCAAAATATTTCCATGAGCCAGAATTAGTTGGTTTGCTGTTTGTTCTTCACTGTACCTCACTCTACCCTAAATGGTTTTTCAAAATATTCACCCAAGAAATATGAGGCTCTTTCAGAGCAGGAATTCTAGGGCTAAGAAAATATTTTTTTTTTCTGTGCAATGTTTGAATGTGCTCATTTACTTCAGATGTAATGAGATTAAGGTGACAAGTATTGCTTTTTACATGTACGCTTCAACTTCATTTGTATTATGTAGAAAATACTTTGAGTAACAGATGCTTCAGGAGTCAGTTTTAGCACATAAGTAAATTGTCACCAGTTCCTTTTACCTTCCCGTAGCACAGTATTGCTTCTCCTGGAAATTAAAGTTCTATGCCTCTATATTATTTATAAGACTCTGTGTTATATTTACAAGTATTTTGAATTCCCTGTTACACATTTTGAGTCTTCCTTTTGCTTCCCTCCTTAGAATGTGCTGCTATTAAATATTTTCCTCCTCAGATCATTCTAAGGCGGAAAATATTTAATAGCAGCGCATAATGACATGTAGGCATGATGAGAGTCAGTTAAATACTTCACCTGTGGTCTTAGTGCTTATAGGTGGGAAAACTGGTTCATCCATGCTGAAATCACAACAGTTTATTTCAGCGTAAATCAGAAAACCAACTCTCAGTTAACAGCCTGCATCCTGATTCTCCACTTATTTTGCTATGTGGTTTTAGGTAACAATTTGGTTTTCTGATCTAAGACTGTGGATGAAGTGCTGACCCTTTCCAAGCTGATGGAGAGGCTTAAATTAAAAAGAGATATGAGTAGAGATTGGCTGGGACCTGGAATTTTGGCAATTTTCTGCTTTTGCTAATTTTAACATTGCCCTTGTTTTAATCACTTCAGGCCAAAATACATCTATTTCACATTTATGCGAAACAAAGCAATGAAATCTTGGTGGAAATGGGGCACAATTATCTTAGTCTATTTTTTTTTTCTCAAATATTAGATTTTCAGTCATGGATTTTGTAGCATGTCTGTGTGCACTATTTTCAAAGAATAATGTAACTGAATAGAGAATGCATTTAAAGCTAAACATTGATGATATGAACAATCTGCTAAATGTTAATACAATTTATCCTTTTTAAAATTTATAAACATGACATATTGCATGCACTTAGTGCTAATCTATTTTAGACATTCATTTGGGTTGACCTATGACCATAATATATTATGTTCCTTAAGATATTTATCTTGTCATTTGGAAACAAGATTACAATTAATGGGACACACATGACTTTAAATTACTACTTCAACTAGAGATGTGTGAGTAATGAATTAGCCACAGCTTTGAACCCCTCTGCTTGTAATTTAAATTACCAGCCTTTAGCTGGTGCTTAATTGTGATCCATTAAATAAGTCACAGATTCAAATAACCACATATTGTTTTTGATGCTAGCCCTATCAGGGATATTTTCCCATTTAATTTACCTAACCCTAGGCTAATTTATCCAAATTCATGTATTAAAAACAAACATGAGAGAGAGCACTTACATGTTTCGGTTAACAGTAAAATAAAATCATAGCCAGAGTCTATCCAAACTAGAGGTACAAAAATTATCCTTTTTTTGCTGAGCTGTTAAGGAGCAAACAAAAAAATGATATTGGAGAAAGTGAGCTCATATGAGAGACTTCATCTGCAAAGCATTTTGCAGTAGAGGACTTCTGCTATAGTTTGAATATTTGTCCCCTTCAAAACTCATGTTTAAACTTGATCCCCCATGTTGCAGTATTGAGAGGTGGGAGTTTTTAAGAAGTAATTGGACCATGAGGACTCAGGCCTCATGAATAGATTAATCCATTCATGGATTAATGTTAGCACATTTTGCCACTTGGCCATGTGATGTCCTGTGCCATTTCAGGACTTTGCAGAGTCCTCACCAGCAAGAAGATCCTTCACCAGATGTAGACCCCTTGACTTTGGACTTCTCAGTCTCCATAACTGTAAAATATAAATTCCTTTTCTTTGTAAATTTCAGGTATTCTGTTATAAGCAACAGAAAATGAACTCATATAGCCGCTTAACAAAAAGTTTAATTTCTTATATTTTATATACTCCTTTCTCAACACTGACTTTCCTAGACTATACATTCTGGGAAGCACAGAATAGAAACACAATAAATATTTATTAAATGATACCTGATAATAAATGATAACCATAGTAATAAATCTCTACAAATCTTGAGTAATGTCAGATTAAATAATGCTTGGTAGCATCCATTTGGTATGACTGGATGGATATATTTTTATTGTGTATATTTAAGATATACAGCATGTTTTGATATATATAATGAAATGATTACTATGGTCAAGCAAATTAACATATCCACTTCCTCACATAATTACTATTTTTGTGATAAGAGCACCTAAAATCTATGATCTTAGCAAATTCCTAGTGTACAATGCAATACTATTAACTGTGGTCATCATGCTATACATTAGACCTCTTGGATGTGTATATATTCTTTGAGCTCTTACTGTGTGGTAGGCACTGCACTAAAATGTATTTTATGTATAAACTCATGTTTTATATATTAACTCACATACATATATAATACGTAGCACATGTACTTACATGGACCATATACTTTTCTTTCTTTTTGAGACAGAGTCTCACTCTATCACCCAGGCTGGATTGCAGTGGTGCAATCGCAGCTCACTCACTGTAACCTCTGCCTCCTGCGTTCAAGCGATTCTCTTGCCTCAGCTTCCCAAGTAGCTGGGATTACATGCCCGTGCCACCACATCTGGCTAATGTTTTTGTATTTTTTTTTTTTTTTTTTTTAGTAGAGATGGTGTTTCACCATGTTGGTCAGGCTGGTCTCGAACTTCTGACCTCAAATTATTGACCCACCTTCGCCTCCCAAAGTGCTGGTATAACAGGTGTGAGCCACCATGCCTGGCTGGACAGTATACTTTCTATCACATAAATAATTTAATATATATGAAACCTCTACAACAAGATCACAAGTTTCTTGAGAGCAGAGGTTATGTTTTAGACGTCTTTAGTATTTTCCCCCATGTACCTGGTAAAATGCTATTCACGAAAGACTTACTGAATACAGGATAAGATGTTCTTTTGTGACTTCACATTTTATAGTGCACTAGAGTGCAAATAGTCCCAAAGGGCTAATAGAACTATAAATTACCCATATCAATGACAAACAGCAATAATCTAAGAAATACAGCTTCCCTTTTGTTTGTTAAACTCCTGTAGATTTGCTAGATTTGGTCCATTAACAAATTAAATGCCTGGTACTAGGCTGGGGTGGGGATAAGTAAACTTCTACACATTTATTATCTAACTGAAGAAACCAGAATAGAAATATATGAACCGAGGAACAATTAAACCCTACACCATATGGTACCATTTATAACATGAGTTTAGAGAAGAAAGATCTTACAAGAGGGAGCAACATAACAGAACAGTTAGGGACATAGGCCTTTGAGTCAGGCAGATGGGGCTTGAATATGTTTTCTGCTACTTTTTAGCTGTGTTACTTGAGACAAGTTACTTCTCTGATCTTTTTATATCTTTAAAATGGGATCCTACTATTCTTAATGGAATCATGGCAATTAAATAAGGTCATATACGTTAAGCACCGAAAACATTGCCTTACATAAGGTAAACAACCGTTGGATTTGTCAAAAGGCTTCAAAGGGAAGTGATACTTCAGCTGGACTTTAGAGGACGGGGCTTTGGGTAAAAGAGGAAATGATCAAGACCACTTTAGGTCTAGGAAGACCATAAACAAGAGAAGGCAAAAATGACGACAGCATATATGAGCAAAAATGAGGAAATCTGTTTGTTAGAGCTAAGTAGAAGGAGAGAGTTGGCAGCAGTGGGAAATTAAATTTGTTCTGGAAAATGGGTTCAGAGAATTGGAAGCATTGATTACACGTCAGAGATGTTTCAACTGAAAGTGACCCCTAGAATGGAGGATCCTCAATTGCTCTGATGTCTGTATAGAGCACTCTCAGATGTTTAGATGACATATTATTGTGACTGAAGTATCCCTTAATATTAGCCTTTACTGCCAGCACTTGGTACATTGTCTTCAATATTAAGGACAATAAATATATTGTTTTCGATATAAATTAATGAATCTGCATGCTGACAGTCCTCTGCTTTGCTTTCTGTTGCACAGGTCTGATGTGTGTATATGTATATGCATAGCTATCCCTCTATGAAAGAGGAAGACTATGTGTTTAATAAAGATGACCAATAAGTCCTTAGGAATTATGACTAAAGTTTTGTAGAAGTATAATATACAGTAGATCCTATATAGTCTATATATTTGTTCACTTTTTTCTTCCATTATGGTGCTGAATTCTTTGATATCACTTTCTCGAAAAAGTATTCTGAAATGTCTGGGTTTAATAATAAAATTAATTTTAAGGCATATAGAATACCTATATTAAACCCATTTTCCAAGTTTTAAAATGAGAAACTGTATATCTTTTGACAATTTAAATGTCAGTTTATTGAACGTACTCTAAAGTTGAGTCAGAAAATTGACCTACCCAATGACACAATATGATGCATTATAATAAAATTAAATAGGACATTTTTCAAAATATCAAATTTAATTTTAAGTAAAATTAATTTTTTACCTATCTTCTAGAGAGTTTGGTTTTCCCATGCCCAAAGAGTTGGGAATAACCCATATTTATTGAATTTGGCTATTGAACTCTAAAAAAAAGTCTTTGAAAAAATCAATTGTTATGCTCTGTCCTTTAGAAATAGCTATTTGAGGAGTTGATAGAATTTTCCCAGATGTCTGACTGAAGCTGTCTGATTCTTATGTATATTTTCTCCAACATACAATATTTGGTTTGCAGAGTTGTGGCTCACAGGAAAATGGCTGCCTAACAGAGGCAGAAGTATAATTATGATATCATTAGAAATATTTAAATATAAATAACATTCTATATTTGTCCTTGTCACTTGTCTGGGTTTTGACAGGAGGAGCCAATTTTGATGGGATTCCTGTGGCCCCATAGATTTTTATCCTGTTATCCAATTTTCCGCTGCACTGCTCTCCTTCTGTCAAACTGACTGCCAGCCAGCCTTACATTCTCCCGAGAGGAGGAGCAAAGCTTTGTATTATAGTGGACAGAAGAAGGAGAACAAAAAACTGATTTTTCCCCTCCAAGTGCTATATTCTCTCTTTCTAATGGAAAATTCCATTGTCTGAGGGTTTGAGAGAATAGCGGGATAGAAAAAAAGGAAGACTTCACATTTTCATTCAATAGAGCAAGATAATGTTGAAAAGCAGACTGAAATCCAAAGCTGAGCAGCATACAGATCAGCAGACAGTTTTCCAGGATGCTCAGAGTCACGGGAGTTGCTGAGATGCTGCCAAAGCTGGTTTGTGCTGAGTATTCCCTAACATTTCAAATATGGGCTTGCTGTCATATAAAATGAAAGGATATGTACCGATCATCGTGTAAGGAAAAAGAACATTTTTCTTTCATATGAAGATGTCGCAGTGGAAGCTATTTTACTTAGGGGTTTCCATTGAGATTTGCTAATAGCGTAAGGCTTGGTGCAGAGATCAGACAGGTGACAAAAATGAGTGGATTATTTTAGTGGATTATTTTAAGATGGGTCATTAAACAATTGGGAAGAATAAGAAATGGGGTGGGGTGGCCAGCTTAGGTCCTATCTAAATAACAAATACCAAATTGCAAAATACCAAAGCAAACCAAAACATAGTCTGAGAATACCAAATTGGAAAGTTCTTCAAAATATCACATTGCATAACCCAAACTAAACCATAACATACTCCTCAGGCCGCACATATCTTTCAATTGAATATGGCCCATGGCCTTCTGGATGCAATATCTGCATTAGAGAAAGGGTAATCTTATCCTGCAGAGGAGCCAATGATATGTGAGTTAACTGAAAGGGCAGTTTCATATAGCCATGATTACTTAATGGTGAGATTAAGACCTTATTGTGTACCAGGAACTTTATTTTGTTCTTTATTTATATCACTTAAGTCTGATAGTAATCCTTGAAAAATGGATTCATTACACGCATAAAAAGCATAAAATTTAGCATACATTTTTCTTATTGTAATTAAAACTATGTGAGTTGCTGTCGGAATCTTGAGACTATATCATGATGTGGGTCAGATTTTTGTATTCATAAGTACAAATATTTATGCAAAATTGAAAATGTTGAACTGTGTAAGAAATTCTGCTATCAGATGTTAAAATTTATAGTTCCATTTTGAATTTAGCAAAATGCCTTACTGCTTAAGATATTATTTTCTCATAAGGGCATGAGTACTTATAATATTGGCAATATAGCTGGGCATGGTGGTATACATCTGTAGTCCCAGCTACTGAGGAGACCGAGGCAAGAAACTGAGGCTTGAGCCCAGGATATCAAGGCTGCAGTGAGCTATGATAGCATCATTGCACTCCAGCCTGGGCAACAGAGTGAGACCCTGTCTAGAAAAGAAAGGAAAATTCTTGGAATGTAAAAGAAATTCATTACTCCGAGTTTTCTTGGTAGTCAGTGCTTGAAACTGGAGGTTATGCAACCTTATGAATTAGGGATTTTTGTTTTTACCCTTAGTTTCATAGAAAATTAAAAAAAAAAAATCTGCCTTCTGACATTAAAAGGAGGTTTTGATTCCCATTAAAGTTCTAGACTTTGAGGAGTTGCTTAATAAATGTTATGTGAATGTTTGTGTCACTTTAATATTTTAAATCATTGCATCCTCTTCATAAATACATGTACTATATTCTTGATGGTATTTTGAAACTTTTTAGCCCCTTCGATCAAATTAAATTTTAAAATATATAATAATTCAGAAAATTTGGAAGTCCAGTGTACTTGAACTGATGTTTTGCAAATAGTTAAACACCAAAAACACTATATAATTTGCTTTTTAAAAATTATACAAATTTACAGCATACAATGTAATGCTTTGATACATGTACATCTTGTGAAATGATTAAATCAAGTCTGTTAACATATCCTTCACCTCACTTACCATTTTTTGGTGATGAGATAATTTAAGATCTTTTTGTTTGTTTGTTTGTTTTTATTTTTCAAGATGGAGTCTCGCTCTGTCTCCCAGGCTGGAGTGCAGTGGCTCCATCTCGGCTCACTGCAACCTCTGCCTCCTGGGTTCCAGTGATTCTCCTGCCTCAGCCTCTAGAGTAGCTGGGACTACAGGCATATACCACCATGCCCGGCTAATTTTTGTACTTTTAGTAGAGATAGGGTTTCACCATGTTGGCCAGGCTGTTCTCCAACTCCTGACCTTAGGTGATCCGCCTGTCTTGGCCTCCCAAAGTGCTGGGATTACAGGCGTGAGCCACCGTGCCCAGCCAGATCTACTCTTTTAGCAACTTTCAGGTATACAATATGTTATTAAGTATAGCATCATGCTGTACATTAGATCTCCAGAATTTATCAGTCCTATCTGACTGAAACTTTGTACCCTTTGACCAACATCCCACCTCCAATTCCCTGGCAATCACCATTCTCCCCTTTGCTTCTGTGAGTTTGACTTTTTTAGAATCTACATATAGATGAGATTATATAGTATTTGTCTTTCTGTGCCTGGCTTTATTTCACCTAGCATATTGTCCTCCATGTTCATCCATGTTGTCATGAATGACGGGATTTCTGTCTTTCTTAAGGCTATGTAGTATGACACAACATATATATACCACATTTTCTTTTTTCTTTTTTTTTTTTATTATTATTATACTTTAAGTTCTAGGGTACATGTGCATAACGTGCAGGTTTGTTACATATGTATACTTGTGCCATGTTGGTGTGCTGCACCCATCAACTCGTCAGCACCCATCAACTCGTCATTTACATCAGGTATAACTCCCAATGCAATACCTCCCCCTTCCTCCCTCCCCATGATAGGCCCTGGTGTGTGATGTTCCCCTTCCAGAGTCCAAGTGATCTCATTGTTCAGTTCCCACCTATGAGTGAGAACATGCGGTGTTTGGTTTTCTGTTCTTGTGATAGTTTGCTAAGAATGATGGTTTCCAGCTGCATCCATGTCCCTACAAAGGACACAAACTCATCCTTTTTTATGGCTGCATAGTATTCCATGGTGTATATGTGCCACATTTTCTTAATCCAGTCTGTCACTGATGGACATTTGGGTTGATTCCAAGTCTTTGCTATTGTGAATAGTGCCGCAATAAACATACGTGTGCATGTGTCTTTATAACAGCATGATTTATAATCCTTTGGGTATATACCCAGTAATGGGATGGCTGAGTCATATGGTATTTCTAGTTCTAGATCCTTGAGGAATCGCCATACTGTTTTTCATAATGGTTGAACTAGTTTACAATCCCACCAACAGTGTAAAAGTGTTCCTATTCCTCCACATCCTCTCCAGCACTTGTTGTTTCCTAACTTTTTAATGATCGCCATTCTAACTGGTGTGAGATGGTATCTCATTGTGGTTTTGATTTGCATTTCTCTGATGGCCAGTGATGATGAGCATTTTTTCATGTGTCTGTTGGCTGTATGAATGTCTTCTTTTGAGAAATGTCTGTTCATATCCTTTGCCCACTCTTTGATGGGGTTGTTTGTTTTTTTCTTGTAAATTTGTTTGAGTTCTTTGTAGGTTCTGGATATTAGCCCTTTGTCAGATGAGAAGATTGCAAAAATTTTCTCCCATTCTCTCCTGTTCACTCTGATGGTAGTTTCTTTTGCTGTGCAGAAGCTCTTTAGGTTAATGAGATCCCATTTGTCAATTTTGGCTTTTGCTGCTGTTGCTTTTGGTGTTTTAGACATGAAGTCTTTGCCTGTGCCTATGTCCTGAATGATACTACCTAGGTTTTCCTCTAGGGTTTTTATGGTATTAGGTCTAACATTTAAGTCTCTAATCCATCTTGAATTAATTTTCGTATAAGGAGTAAGGAAAGGATCCAGTTTCAGCTTTCTACTTATGGCTAGCCAGTTTTCCCAGCACCATTTATTAAATAGGGAATCCTTTCCCCATTTCTTGTTTTTCTCAGGTTTGTCAAAGATCAGATGGCTGTAGATGTGTGGTATTATTTCTGAGGACTCTGTTCTGTTCCATTGGTCTACATCTCTGTTTTGGTACCTGTACCATGCTGTTTTGGTTACTGTGGCCTTGTAGTATAGTTTGAAGTCAGGTAGTGTGATGCCTCCAGCTTTGTTCTTTTGACTTAGGATTGTCTTGGAGATGCGGGCTCTTTTTTGGTTCCATATGAACTTTAAAGCAGTTTTTTCCAATTCTGTGAAGAAACTCATTGGCAGCTTGATGGGGATGGCATTGAATCTATAAATAACCTTGGGCAGTATGGCCATTTTCACGATATTGATTCTTCCTATCCATGAGCATGGTATGTTCTTCCATTTGTTTGTGTCCTCTTTGATTTCACTGAGCAGTGGTTTGTAGTTCTCCTTGAAGAGGTCCTTTACATCCCTTGTAAGTTGGATTCCTAGGTATTTTATTCTCTTTGAAGCAATTGTGAATGGAAGTTCATTCATGATTTGGCTCTCTGATTGTCTGTTACTGGTGTATACGAATGCTTGTGATTTTTGCACATTAATTTTGTATCCTGAGACTTTGCTGAAGTTGCTTATCAGCTTAAGGAGATTTTGGGCTGAGACAATGGGGTTTTCTAAATATACAATCATGTCATCTGCAAAGAGGGACAGTTTGACTTCTTCTTTTCCTAACTGAATACCCTTGATTTCTTTCTCTTGCCTGATTGCCCTAGCCAGAACTTCCAACACTATGTTGAATAGGAGTGGTGAGAGAGGGCATCCCTGTCTTGTGCCAGTTTTCAAAGGGAATTTTTCCAGTTTTTGCCCATTCAGTATGATATTGGCTGTGGGTTTGTCATAAATAGCTCTTATTATTTTGAGGTACGTTCCATCAATACCGAATTTATTGAGCGTTTTTAGCATGAAGGGCTGTTGAAGTTTGTCAAAAGCCTTTTCTGCATCTATTGAGATAATCATGTGGTTCTTGTCCTTGGTTCTGTTTATATGCTGGATTATGTTTATTGATTTGCGAATGTTGAACCAGCCTTGCATCCCAGGGATGAAGCCCACTTGATCATGGTGGATAAGCTTTTTGATGTGCTGCTGAATCCGGTTTGCCAGTATTTTATTGAGGATTTTTGCATTGATGTTCATCAGGGATATTGGTCTAAAATTCTCTTTTTTTTGTTGTGTCTTTGCCAGGCTTTGGTATCAGGATGATGTTGGCCTCATAAAATGAGTTAGGGAAGATTCCCTCTTTTTCTATTGATTGGAATAGTTTCAGAAGGAATGGTACCAGCTCCTCCTTGTACCTCTGGTAGAATTCAGCTGTGAATCCATCTGGTCTTGGACTTTTTTCGTTGGTAGGCTATTAATTATTGCCTCTATTTCAGAGCCCGCTATTGGTCTATTCAGGGATTCAACTTCTTCCTGGTTTAGTCTTGGAAGAGTGTATGTGTCCAGGAAATTATCCATTTCTTCTAGGTTTTTTACTTTGTTTGCATAGAGGAGTTTATAGTATTCTCTGATGGTAGTTTGTATTTCTGTGGGGTCAGTGGTGATATCCCCTTTATCATTTTTTATTACGTATATTTGATTCTTCTCTCTTTTCTTCTTTATTAGTCTTGCTAGTGGTCTGTCAATTTTGTTGGTCTTTTCAAAAAACCAGCTCCTGGATTCATTGATTTTTTGAAGGATTTTTTTGTGTCTCTATCTCCTTCAGTTCTGCTCTGATCTTAGTTATTTCTTGCCTTCTGCTAGCTTTTGAATGTGTTTGCTCTTGCTTCTCTAGTTCTTCTAATTGTGATGTTAGAGTGTCAATTTTAGATCTTTCCTGCTTTCTCTTGTGGGCATTTAGTGCTATAAATTTCCCTCTACACACTGCTTTAAATGTGTCCCAGAGATTCTGGTATGTTGTATCTTTGTTCTCATTGGTTTCAAAGAACATCTTTATTTCTGCCTTCATTTCGTTATGTACCCAGTAGTCATTCAGGAGCAGGTTGTTCAGTTTCCATGTAGTTGAGCAGTTTTGACTGAGTTTCTTAGTCCTGAGTTCTAGTTTGATTGCACTGTGGTCTGAGAGACAGTTTGTTATAATTTCTGTTCTTGTACATTTGCTGAGGAGCGCTTTACTTCCAATTATGTGGTCAATTTTGGAATAAGTGTGATGTGGTGCTGGGAAGAATGTATATTCTGTTGATTTGGGGTGGAGAGTTCTAAAGATGTCTATTAGGTCTGCTTGCTGCAGAGCTGAGTTCAAGTCCTGGATATCCTTGTTAACTTTCTGTCTTGTTGATCTGTCTAATGTTGACAGTGGAGTGTTGAAGTCTCCCATTATTATTGTATGGGAGTCTAAGTCTCTTTGTAAGTCTCTAAGGACTTGCTTTATGAATCTGGGTGCTCCTGTATTGGGTGCATATATATTTAGGATAGTTAGCTCTTCCTGTTGAATTGATCCCTTTACCATTATGTAATGGCCTTCTTTGTCTCTTTGGATCTTTGATGGTTTAAAGTCTGTTTTATCAGAGACTAGTATTGCAACCCCTGCTTTTTTTTATTCTCCATTTGCTTGGTAAATCTTCCTCCATCCCTTTATTTTGAGCCTATGTATGTCTCTGCATGTGAGATGGATCTCCTGAATACAGCAGACTGATGGGTCTTGACTCTTTATCCAGTTTGCCAGTCTGTGTCTTTTAATTGGAGCATTTACTGCATTTACATTTAAGGTTAATATTGTTATGTGTGAACTTGATCCCACCATTATGATATTAGCTGGTTATTTTGCTCGTTAGTTGATGCAGTTTCTTCCTAGCCTCGATGGTCTTTACATTTTGGCATGTTTTTGCAATGGCTGGTACCGGTTGTTCCTTTCCATGTTTAGTGCTTCCTTCAGGGTCTCTTGTAAGGCAGGCCTAGTGGTGACAAAATCTCTAAGCATTTGTTTATCTGTAAAGGATTTTATTTCTCCTTCACTTACGAATCTTAGTTTGGCTGGATATGAAATTCTGGGTTGAAAATTCTTTTCTTTAAGAATGTTGAATATTGGCCCCCACTCTCTTCTGGCTTGTAGAGTTTCTGCCGAGAGATCTGCTGTTAGTCTGATGGGCTTCCCTTTGTGGGTAACCCGACCTTTCTCCCTGGCTGCCCTTAAGATTTTTTCCTTCATTTCAACTTTGGTGAATCTGGCAATTATGTGTCTTGGAGTTGCTCTTCTGGAGGAGTATCTTTGTGGCATTCTCTGTATTTCCTGGATTTGAATGTTGGCCTGCCCTACTAGGTTGGGGAAGTTCTCCTGGATGATATCCTGAAGAGTGTTTTCCAACTTGGTTCCATTTTCCCCCTCACTTTCAGGCACCCCAATCAGACGCAGATTTGGTCTTTTTACATAATCCCATACTTCTTGCAGGCTTTGTTCATTTCTTTTTCTTCTTTTTTCTTTTGGTTTCTCTTCTCGCTTCGTTTCATTCATTTGATCCTCAATCGCTAATACTCTTTCTTCCAGTTGATCGAGTCAGTTACTGAAGCTTGTGCATTTGTCACGTATTTCTCGTGTCATGGTTTTCATCTCTTTCATTTTGTTTATGACCTTCTCTGCATTAATTACTCTAGCTATCAATTCTTCCACTTTTTTTTCAAGATTTTCAGTTTCTTTGCGCTGGGTATGTAATTCCTCCTTTAGCTCTGAGAAGTTTGATGGACTGAAGCCTTCTTCTCTCATCTCGTCAAAGTCATTCTCCATCCAGCTTTGATCCATTGCTGGTGATGAGCTGCGCTCCTTTGCCAGGGGAGATGTGCTCTTATTTTTTGAATTTCCAGCTTTTCTGCCCTGCTTTTTCCCCATCTTTGTGGTTTTATCTGCCTCTGGTCTTTGATGATGGTGACGTACTGATGGGGTTTTGGTGTAGGTGTCCTTCCTGTTTGATAGTTTTCCTTCTAACAGTCAGGACCCTCAGCTATAGGTCTGTTGGAGATTGCTTGAGGTCCACTCCAGACCCTGTTTGCCTGGGTATCAGTAGCAGAGGCTGCAGAAGATAGAATATTGCTGAACAGCGAGTGTACCTGTCTGATTCTTGCTTTGGAAGCTTCCTCTCAGGGGTGTACTCCACCCTGTGAGGTGTGGGGTGTCAGACTGCCCCTAGTGGGGGATGTCTCCCAGTTAGGCTACTCAGGGGTCAGGGACCCACTTGAGCAGGCAGTCTGTCCCTTCTCAGATCTCAACCTCCGTGTTGGGAGATCCACTGCTCTCTTCAAAGCTGTCAGACAGAGTCGTTTGTGTCTGCAGAGGTTTCTGCTGCTTTTGTTGTTGTTTATCTGTGCCCTGTCCCCAGAGGTGGAGTCTACAGAGACAGGCAGGTTTCCTTGAGGTGCTGTGAGCTCCACCCAGTTCGAGCTTCCCAGTGGCTTTGTTTACCTACTTAAGCCTCAGCAATGGTGGGCGCCCCTCCCCCAGCCTCGCTGCTGCCTTGCGGTTAGATCACAGACTGCTGTGCTAGCAATGAGGGAGGCTCCGTGGTTGTGGGACCCTCCCGGCCAGGTGTGGGATATAATCTCCTGGTGTGCCTGTTTGCTTAAAGTGCAGTATTGGGGTGGGAGTTACCCGATTTTCCAGGTGTTGTGTGTCTCAGTTCCCCTGGCTAGAAAATGGGATTCCCTTCCCCCTTGCGCTTCCCAGGTGAGGCGATGCCTCGCTCGCCCTGCTTCAGCTCTCGCTGGTCGGGCTGCAGCAGCTGACCAGCACCGATTGTCTGGCACTCCCTAGTGAGATGAACCCAGTACCTCAGTTGAAAATGCAGAAATCACCGGTCTTCTGTGTCGCTGGCACTGGGAGTTGGAGACTGGAGCTGTTCCTATTCGGCCATCTTGCTCTGCCCCATACCACATTTTCTTTATCCACTCATCAGTTTAAATAACACTTAGGTTTATTCCTTATCTTGGCTATTGTGAGTAATGCTGCAATGAACATGGGAGTGCAAGTACATCTTTGACATGTTGATTTCAATTCCTTTAGATATATACCCAGATGTGGGGTTGCTGGATCATATGGTAGTTCTATTTTTAATTTTCTGAGGAACCTCCATACTGTTTTCCATAACAGCTGTGCTAATTTACATTCCCACCAACAGTATATGAGGATTCTCTTTACTGTGTCATCACCAGTGTCTACTTTTTGTCTTTTTGACAAAAGTCTAACAGGTTAGACTTTTCTAACAGGTGTGAGGTGATATCTTATTGTGGCTTTAATTTGTTTTTCTTTGCAAAAAAGAAATTAGTGATATTGAGAATTTTCTTTCATATATCTATTGGCCATTTGTATGTGTTTTTGTGAGAAATGTTTATTCAAGTCTTTTGTCTATTTTTTAATTGGATTGTTTTCTTGCTATCAAGTTGAGTTCCTTATGTATTTTAGACATTAACCCTTTCTCAGATACATGGCTTGCAAATATTTTCTCCCATTATGTAGGTTGGTCTCTTCCCTCTGTTGATTGTTCCCTTTGCTGTGCAAAGCTTTGTAGTGTGATGCAATCTTATTTGTCTATTTTTGCCTTTATTGCTTGCACTTTGGGATTATATCCAAAATAATTATTGCACAGTCCAATGTCCTGAAGCTTTCCCCGTTTTCCTCATTTTAGAGTTCTACATCTTAGGGTTGAGTCTTTAATGTATTTTGATTTTTATATATGATATGAGATAAGAGTCTAACTTTATTCTTCTGCATATGGAGATACGGTTTTCCCAGTACCATTTCTTGAAGAGACTGTCATTTCCCCATTGTGTATTCTTGGTATTCTTGTTGGAGATTCTTTGGCTGTGTTGGTATGAGTTCATTTCTGGGCTCTCTATTCTGTTCCATTGGTCTATGTGTCTGTTTTTATGACAGTACCATGCTATTTTCACTACTATAGTTTTGTAATATTTTGAAATCAGGTAGTGTAATGCCTCCAACTTCATTCTTTTGCTCAAGATTGTTTGTCTATTTGAAGTCCTTTGTGACTTCATATGAATTCTAGGATTGATTTTTCTATCTCTGTAAAAAATGCAATTGGAATTTTGTTAGAGATTGCATTGAATCTGTAGATCACTTTGGCTCCTCTGGACATTTTAGCCTTATTAACTCTTCTAATCCATGAACATGGGCTCTCTTTCCATTTATTTATACCTCTTCCATTTCTTTCATCAGTGCTTTATATTTTTTAGTGTAGGGATCTTTTTACCACTGTGGTTAAATTTATTCCTAAGCATTTTTAAAATGCTATCGTAAATGTGATTGCTTTCTTGATTTTTTTGGATAGTTTTTGTTCCTGACTTGTTTTTGACTCACATTAGTTGATATAGTTAATCATGTACCATCTTTTCTCCTCCATCTTAAAGGACATGAATGAGACAGATTAAGAAGAATGCGTTATTTGTCAGTAGCAGCATTTTATTATCCACACTAGCTTTTAACAAAGCTAAAATCAGGTAGTCATACATTTGTAGTAGAAGTGACTAAAAACCCAACTATTTTTAAAAAGTATATTTTTTGTTGCTGTCATATCTATATGTTAACTTTACCTCCTGAAAATGAAAAAATATATTTTAGTATAAAATGAAATAAATATACTTACATTCTACTCTCTTCTATGAAGTATTCTGCTCATTGACCATCTATAGTTTATCAAAAAACAGGATAAATAAGATAGATTGAATTGCCTGGATATCTACTTAACATTGTACTAAAAACTTGTGGACATATATGCAGAGAAAAAGAAGTTATAAGTTTTGACTCATATTCTCTGCCTGTCTTAAAGAGCAGAAGGATCATATACCAATATTTTCTGACTTTAATCACAGGGGCAAACATACCCTGAGTTTTACAATTTTTTAATGAACCAAGGTTGTAATAAAAGAACTCAACTGCACAGTTTCAGGGATCTGTTGAGGTGGATTTTCCTGCTCTTCTCTTGAATAAATTTAGAACCAGAAATAAAAAAAATCATGAAAAACTACTTCCAGTTGTATTTGTGTACTTTTTAATAGAGTTGAGGCCATGGAAGATCTCCCTTAAGATTTTCTGGCTTCCTGTTTTTGTCCTGCTTGTATCATTACACCCTTAACCTGCCCCATTTTTCAATTTATGGCTTCCAATAGCATTTTAAAGGTGTCTTTTTTGCTGGCCCGTATGGAGGATGTTGATTCTGTTGTTCCAATAACAGTATGAAATATAGTTTGTGGTTGCTTTTTGGGCTAAAAGAAACTCATTACAATTTCCTGTCCCTTTGTGTGTCGCCAAAAATGTTATTGTTATTTTCAGGTCTGGAGATGTCTTTTGAATCTGTGCTACTTTTTAGACTTTTACATCAGCACATTTTTGTAAATGCAGCAAAATTTGTTGTAACAATTGAACTCCAATTAATCAGCAATCTTCATTATTACCAAAGGCAAGTAGGTAAACAAACCAATCAAACGTTTTAGGGGAATTCTTACAAATTTCTAAGGAGAGTCCATGTGTGCAGTTCTTTTTATGTACTATGCAACATAAAGTGCTAGAACTCTTCACTCCTCTACAAGTTAAGATTGTAAAAGAATAAATCACAAATCAGAGAGGAAAAGAAAATGGAAAATATTTAACAAAAGGTTCTAGTTCTCTAAAGCCTTGCTACTCAAAATGTGGTCTGTTTCACATCAACTGGATGTCCAAAATCAGAACCTTAGGCCTTACTCCAGACTTATTAGTAAATATCTGCATCTTAATGATCTCAGGTGATTTGTGTGCACAGTCAAGTCTCAGAAGCACGTAGTTTCTATTCAGTCAACAGAGTAATTCCAAACTTATCTCAGATGATCTTCTTATAAAGCATTGAAGTTTACATAGTCAAACTGCTTTGTAAGTACAGCCAGAATTATTTTTGTTTTAATCTGCAACACAAGTAAATTAATCTTAGTAATATGGTCAATTTAGTTTTAAATTGCTATGGAAAGTTTAAAGATAGTTAAGCTTAGAAAAGAATGTACAAAAGTTAAACGTCAAAGGTTAAATTTAAAAAACCAAAATACCTACAAACATGCTGTAAAATGTCCATGTGTGTTTAAGTGTGTTAATCTTCAAATTCATGCATTTTTTTATTACTTGAGTTGTTGACGGGATAGTTATTTTTGACTTATATGAGTGTAAAAATGCCACTGGGGAAGCAGACATATGTTTTTCTGTTCTCATAATTCAAACTGGCTGAATGAATTAAGCTCAAATTTATGAATATAATTTACCTTCAGGCTGAGTCTTTCTTATTAAAGTGGCAACCAGAGTTGAGAGTGACTTGAGTGGCATCTGTGAACACCTACAATGATAGGTTTTAAAAAGGGACACTTTCTCCCTTTAGCATTCACAGTTGATCATTATTTTTGAAAACTGATCATTGGTATTTGTTCTATTATTTTCAAGCCTATTGATCTGATGCTAGAGAGAGGTTTGTTTTCTTGAATGTTTTCATTTTTCAGTTTTTTCCTCCTTTCCACTTTCTTTCTCTCTTTCTCTCTTTCTGTCTTTCTCTTATTTAATTATTGATTGCACCTTATGTGCATGGCTTTGTTTCAGACTACAAAAAGATTTAAAAGAAACAGAAAACATAACTCTTGTCTTCAAAAATATCACAAGTTCCTAATATTTTCCTGAGTTAAAATGCCCTCTAAACATGCTTTACCGAACTGTTTCTCTTGTAATAATTATATATTCAGGGCCAATTACTTCTATTTCTTACTTTGTTCTGTTTCTCCTTCCTCACCACCCTTGTTTTTTTATAAGTAGATCAACAGTTACTATGGAAACATATCACTCTTCTGGGTGTGGTGACCACCACAATTTATACATGATACTTAAAATGTGAGTACACGAAACTAAGATCACACGTTACCCTTTTGATATTCATGCTTTGTTTCTAGATGTGCTTAGCCTTGACTAAGACATCTGTCATTCTATAAAACAGCTTTTACTCAGTTCAATACATTTGAAATTTTATTTCAGACATACAAAAAATATTACGTTAATCACAAACATATTTGTATTAAGCAAAAATTCTATTATTTAATGTCTTGCATAATTAACAAGATATAGTAGACGGACATACTGATATGGTCCTAAAATAGATGAGTTGTATCCAATTCTAAAACAAATTTGCTAATCCCATAAGTCCTGAAAGAGAAATCAAAGCAAATGAGTGTAAATATTAAAAATATACTTTAAAGTATATATTTTCAGACCTGTGGAAGGTTGCCTATGGAATGGAAGGGGAAATGATGTTTTCCTTCACTTCATGCCACAGAGTGAACAGTGTTAGTAGGAAAAATTCTTTCTCTAGCAATTTAGGTTTGAGTGATGGGACCTGTGAATTAATTGACAGTAGAACCAGGAGTTAAATAAATCCCTAAATAGAAGGGTTTATATATCAGTTTAACAAAGTGGGTCGGGAAATTTAGAGTTACAATGACTGTGGAAGGTTCTATTGGACATTTTCAGCCTGATGACAATAGACAATCACCTTCTTGCTTAAAAGCTCCCCTATATGGGCATTAATGGCAGCTGTGTTTTCCAGGAGACTCAACTTTTGCCAGATAAGTAAAGTTTAGATAAAATGTATTTCTCCCATCAACAACTTTTCCAAATTTTCCCATTGCACTTTTGTTTAAAAATCCATGCTTTGCATTTTTAATACAAGCTGATTGTCCCTAATCTGAAAATCCGAAATCTAAAATACTCCAAATCCCAAAGCTTTTTGAGTTCTGTTGTCATGTCACAAGTAGAAAATTTCACACCTGATCTCCTTTGATGAATTGCAGTTGAAGCTCAGACAAAATGCTGTTTCATGAACAAAATTATTAAAAATATTTTATAAGACTACCTTCAGGCTACATGTATAAGACATATAGAAAACATAAATTAATTTTTTGTTTAATCTTGGTTCTCATTCCCCAAGATATCTCATTATATATGTGCAAATATTCCAAAATTTGAAAATATTCAAAATCCCGCATTGATCCCAAGCATTTCAGAAAAGAGATACTCAACCTGTATACATCAATCCTCATTACAGTTGACCCTTGAATAACATGGGCTTGAACTGCACAGATTCATTTATACATGGATTTTTTTTCAATAAAAGATACACCAAGTATAACTACCTTTCCTGCCTTCCTTTCTACCTTCTCATCTCTTCTGCCTTTGCCACTTTTAAGACAGCAAGATCAACCCCTTCTCTTCCTCTTCCTCCTCAGCCTACTCAACGTGAAGATGATGAGGATGAAGACCTTTTTGATGACCTGCTTCCACTTAATGAATATTAGATACATTTTCTCTTCCTTACAATTTTCTTAATTTTTTTCTCTAGCATACTTTATTATCAGAATACAGTGTATAATAGAATACACAATTTATGTGTTAATCAGCTTTTTATGTTATTTGTAAGGCTCCTGGTCAACAGTAGGCTATTAGTAGTTAAGTTTTGGGGGAGTCAAAAGTTACACATGGATTTTTTGCTGCACAGGGAAGGATCAGTGCCCCTTACCCAAGGATTGTTCAAGGGTCAACTGTATATTCAAATAAACTTAGGAAATGTGTGTTGGTGTATACTTCATAATTATATCTCTACCTCAATAAAGAATTTGAATTTATTCTCTGTACTCTACTATCAAATATTAGAATTGATTAGAGTGGTAATGGGATTCAGGACATGTTACCCAAAATATGGCGTCTTGGCATTTGAGAAAACAGCAGAAGCAGGAAGCCCACTCTCACCTTCTTACTCTTCTCACCTGAAGCATATCATAAAACCTAAGAAGATCACTCTCTGACTTTCTCCTGCCCTTCTTTTTGGAAGCAGATCATGAGACCTTCATTTGAGAGGTGCCCTTCCTAAACCCAGAGGAAAGGAACATCTTTATCTTTGAAGGCACAGGGGCACAGATAAGAATCAGAAGAAGCAGGGCTTGCTAAATTCCCCGCAGTTTATTATTATTAGATTATACCCACTTTATCCAATCATACTTCTCCATGACTATCCATCTCTTCATCAGACCTAAGCATAAAAATATACTAGTTACCTGTTGTTGTTGTTTTTTTTTTTTTTGAATCTTTGTTTCCTTATGAAGGCTACAGTGTCACATAAAGCTTACATTAAATAAATATGTATGCTTTTCTCTTATTAATTTCTCTTTTGTTATTGGTGCCTCAGCCATGAATCTAGCAATGAGTGAGGAATGAAATATTTCCTTCCCTATAGCTAGCATAGCAACTTTGTTAAAATTATAGCATGAAGATGCATCATATAACCAAAAGTGATACCAATGTGCCACATTTTCCTTTTATAAAGGATGCTTTAAAAAGCCAGTTTAAGGAATGAACACAAATGGAAACACAGGCAATGGTAGAAGCATTTGTTTGGCTCCAGTCTATTCACTACAAGGTCCCCTAGATTTCTGAACTGCTCTATGCTGCTCAGTTTTCCTCTTGGGTTTTAGATTTCTGTTCTCTTTTCATGATCTCTTATTGTTTACATGACTGTCTTTCTTCTATTGGACACTAGCTCCTTAAGGGAAAAGAGTGAACACAACTCAACTCTCCCCACCATATTTAGTGTCTGGTACATTGTAAGTGGACGACATGTTGGGTGAAATATGTGAGGGATCAAATTCTTATTTGTCCTGCAAGAAATAACCAATGTTGGAAAAATTTAGGTATAGGTATATACCTTGGATTCTGAAATTATTAAATGATTGTATTCTCTGATTATGCCTGTGACCTGAGTTGTGGACAGAAGATATTTCTCCCTCTTATGAGTTCTTTTCTCACACATTTATAGAAATTAAGCCGGGAGAAGCAGCTACACAATGCAGCTACCCACTTTATTGACAGAGATCCAGGGATACTAGGGAAGCTGTGGCTATTGTAACATGTTTTTCCCACCCCTGCCCCAGCTAGCTTCTACATGGAATAACCACTGCTGCTACGTACATTATGCATACAACATACATAAATTACTATTGCAATCACAATTACTAACTACTGTGAGCATTCACCATTTATAAATACCAAGCCTTGTGCCTGGCACCTTACATATAGTGTCTTGTTTATTTATTCCATCATCCCTAAAAAAGAAATTAGTTATCCCCATTTTACATTTGAGAAGACCAAAGCTAAGAGGGGCTAAACACAGGTCAGTTAAAAAGCATTCCAAGTCTGGGTGTGGTGGCTCATGCCTGTAATTCCAGCACTTTGGCAAATCGAGACAAGAGGATCCCCTGAGCTCAGAAGTTTCAGATCAGTGTGGGCAACATAATGAGACCTCATCTCTACAAAAATTTTAAAAATTAGCCTGCATGCTGGCACACACCTGCAGTCCTAGCTACTCAGGTGGCTGAGGTGGGAGGATTGCTAAACCCAACAGATGAAGGCTGCGGTGAGCCATGATCATGCCTGTATTCCAGCCTGGGCAACAGAGTGAGACCCTGTCTCAAAAAATAAAAATTAAAATAAAAGTTAAAAAAGGATTCCAAGGCAGTTGCCCTAAATCATGCACCCAGTTGATGGGAGTGACCTCCCCTCTGGATGATTCTACAGTCAACAGAGTGCTAATATAGTTGAGAGCATAGAGTAGGAACTCAACATGTTTTGATTGGCAGTTTTATGTTAGCTCTGGGAGAATGCATGGCTAGGGATCTATAAAACAATGAAGAATGGCCCTCAAATGTAAGTTTTATTATTATTATTTAATCTTTAAGTTGCTTTTTAAAGTCAAGTCCTTCAGAGAGTGAGTTAGCTATAATTTTATTTTTTACCTTGAGATCAGCCTTCACTAATAACTTGAAATTATTAGAGTTGTGCAAGTTTTAGGGGGATTTTAAACAATCTAAGTAAAATCAAAGTAACACATGAATGTAGCTATACATAAAAATATCTATATGTATTTTTCCTGATGAATTCAACCACCCTGAGAAAAGTGTTACATGATTCAAATATGGTATATAAAAATGGTGATTCCAATGACTATTCTTTTTTGAAAGTATTAAGTCTTTATCTGTTAGCATGGCTTTCCTACTCTTCTTTTATAAGATAGATTTGAGTTTGTAAATTTTAGTCTTTGCAACATTATCTACTCCCGAGCACAGAGGAAGTGAGAAACTCCAAAATGTGTTCCACTGTTATGTGAGCCAAAGGCTGGTCAGTTCCTTGTGGTGACAAGAGCAGCTAAAGTGGCTGTTGCCCTCCCTTGTGAATCAGCCTCAGGAGATGAGACAGCATGAATGGAGAGCTCTGGACTCCCTGTTGGGGGCAGATCCCAAGCACAAATGTCATCCCTAATTCCTAGGAGATTCTCACCTAGTGCTGCAGAAAGCCCCTTTGCAGATTCTGTCCTTAAATAGAAACACCTACATCCAAAACAGGATTTTGTTGACATTTTCTTTGAACAAAAGTATCAAGCAACATGCAATTATTCATTAAAACATACACATTTGAGTAACCCATTTTATCTAGGAGTTGCTTAATTGTAGACTTCTAGATTAATTTTAATGTAAATAAGTTCACAGTAGAGCAAAAAGGATGCTAAAACTAGTTCAGAATTAAAAACTGAAAGAAAATTGGAATAATTTACTAGTAATTTGTAAAATTTTTATGTTTAAGAGAAACATCATGTTAGTTTCAAATGTATGTATTTATTCATTTGCTCAAAGTTTATGACTTGGTTAATATCCATATCCATGATTTGTGACTAGTTTTAAAAAATATGCGTAATTAAAATAATGAGTGACTTTTGTAAGGTTACCGTCAAATATTTTTATTCTCTTCTCCCTTTTTGATATCTATCACTGATTCTTTATCATGTTTGCTAGTATTAGCTACTAGCTGTGTAACTTGTATATTTATATTATGCATAAGTTATCTAATTCTCTAGAATCCTGTATCTATGAATTTTCTGAGTTAATACCCAAGTAATGCCCCAAAAATACCCAAGTAGTTTTCATTGATAAGAAATGAAGACTATGTTTTTCCATCTGAAACTGTTATCAAACACAGGGTGGTATGCCATCTTATCATTTCTGGTGAGGTGGATCTAGAAAGAGGGAGAGGGAAAGCCTTCTGCTCCTCTCACCTCCTCCTTTCACATGCATTTCCTCTACAAGCCTGGTCAGTGCCAGAAAGTTCTTTGTCCCCAGATACGAGCCATATGCCTTTTAATTCCCTATAATTGCTTTGTTGCCTGGGGTCCAGAAAGTTTTCTTGGGTTCCAGTGTCCCTTTCCTTAAAAATGAGAATTCTTTTGAGATGGCTTAATTTACCATGACCTCCTTAATAAAACAAAGTTGACATTAATAGAGAGTAAAATGGTACTAAGAACAGGCATGATGTTAAGGGAGGCTACCTGAGGGTGGAAAAGTGACTGGTCATAGAGACTGATTCTGATAATTCTTTATCATATGTCAATCAATGTTTTCTATTTAGAATATTGATACTATACATAGCATAAGGTTTGACTGTTGTTGAAGCATATTGAGGAGAATCTCTTTATATTTGATAATTGTCTTGGAAGTAATTTTATAGAAATATTCTGATATGGAACTGATGTCATAGGTATATACGTCAGACTGCCTAGAATAATAATATGGAATCACCAACTAGGAACACTATAGACCCAGGAGGATACGGTAGTTTATATAGGCCTCCATTTGGGGGGTATTGTGAGCATGTTGTCAAAACCAGATGTGATTCTGAATTACCTGATCAGTTCAGTCTGAAGAAGAGGTAAGTAGGTACCTGCCTCTTATTACCTTCACACCCCAAGCCTCCACCCCAATTTGGGGGAATTCTATGTCTTGAGACTACCATAAAAATTATTATTTGGTATGTTTACATGTAAAGATTCTTGAGACTCAAAAATTCCTAGTCTAGCAATAAAATAATTTTTATTCTTTGTCAAAAACTTTGCAGTATTGTTACAGCTCACGTTCCTCCAACCTTTGGGTGAAAAAGGTTTACAACGAATGAATATCTGGACTAGTATGGTTGAAAGCAAGATTGGATGGAGAAAGATCTCACACTGTGAAGCAGACCTGGCAAAGCCTTGGCCAACCCAGCAGGTGTCTCTAGAGAGAATATTGCTGATGAGTCAGGATGGCTGGGCTTTTGTGCAGGCTGCCTCAGACAGGGTGAGACTGCAAACAAGGTGGCTCCCTGCAACTAAAGCAGATCCCAAAGGAGCCCCATGTTAGAGGCTGCCTCCTTACAGCACTCCCTGCAGCTGCACGGGGGATGAGGGCAGCACATCTCCAGGTCTACCACACATCTTTTCATTTTCTTGATGACTTAGTCACCTACCTGATCGTTCTCCACATGGATGAATATTAACTTTTTGGGTCTCTTTATCATTTTAATATATTTGCTTATTGCCCAAAAGTGTTAGTGCTTGTAACTTCTACCACAGAAGTCTTACATAAAGATTAAGATTGGGGGCTTAGTTCCAATTATCCGCCTCTACCTTTTTGACCAGCTGTTTAGCCCAGGGTACATGTATTAACCTCCCTAAACTTCAGCCTCCTCATTTGTGAGTTGTCGGATGATTAAATGAGGAATATATAAAAATCCATTGGCTTAGCATCTGGTATATTGTATGTACCCAATAAGTGTTATTATTAAAGAGTCTGAGAAATTTTCTAAATGCACTGGTCAATATTAGAAGAAGAAACTGTCAAATGTATCTGCCTATTAGGCATCACGGCAGCAGAACAAAAACTATGTTAAAATAATTAAATAAATGCAAGGCAAGGGGTGAGAGAAAACACCATCTGGCAGCTCTCAGTGAGTCATTTAGGAGTGAGTTGGAAGATAATGAAGGCCATTGCATTCTGGTCATGGATGGGTCCTTCTGCTTGGCTGGTGTTATAGCCTTTCTCTGAATAAAAATAGTACATGCATCCTTTACTACAGCTCAGTAAACATAGATTATGTGAATAAAAATAAAAGAATGCACAACAAAATCTTTGGGGAGAATTGACAGTTTATTTTGTTTCTTAGTGTACCCGTGAATTTCAGCACAATCAACAGTTTAATCTGAACAGGAAGGAATTTGTTTTTTGGCTGTTTGAAGTAAGTTTTATACTGTTTTTCTAGCAGAACTGACCATATGAAATACTCATCAGAGCCAGGAAAACAATCTTCAGATTTAAAGCTGCATGGTGGCTGGAGTGCAGTACTGTATATAGAATCATAACAAAAACTCTGATTTGGGTTTGGTCACTACCTGGGAGGACATTGAGTATTCCCCAAGCCTTAGTTTCTCTTCAACAAAATGATTATGGTAATAAACCTTGTAATACCTAAATGAGATCAGATGAAAAAGGAGTATAATCTTCCTTTTTAAATACTTTGTAAATATTAGTTTATTATGATTAAAGGTAAAATACTGCTTTTGAAGGACAGTTTCATCTTGTGATTTTAAGATTAAACTTTAAAAAAAAAAAAAAAAAAAAAAAAAAAAACCTAAACTGACTACCAGTTCCTAGCCATGCAAAGTTTAGCTAAATTGTGGGAATTCATTTGGGGAAATAAATTTTGGTGCCTTGGCTTTCTTATCTGTCAAACTGAGATGATAATAATATATGACCTCACAGAGTTTTTGCTGAGATGCGGTGAGATGGTCTGGTCCAACACTCGAATACAGTTCCTTCCACGGGGTGATGATTTGTCTGCTATTGTTATATTTTAATACAAGAGTAAATAGGAGTCTTTCTTTTGGGTTTTGCACTCTTGGCGATTCTGGAATGGTTTACTAATATTTTTATTTTAATCCCAGAGCTATACAGTGATACCTTCTAACACACAGCTGGCATTTTGGAGAGATTACAGTGACAAAAAATAAAAGATGGGGACAGACCCTTGAAAAGGGGATAGAAGAAGAGTAGTTCTGGGTTTTGTTTTGTCTTGTTTTCAAAGATATTTCTATTGCCAAATTAATTTTATTTTTAAAAGTATGTATTAAAGAGGTATTAGTAAACTATAAAAGAAAATGCACAGGTGTGGGAGTTTTGAGCCTGAGCTCATAGTCTCCTCCCTGTCACAAATAACTGTCTATGGACATTGAACAAATCATTTAATATCATTGGCTCCAAAAGAGATGGATAAACAAGATTCGTGCTTCTCAAGCTTGACCACATATTAGAATAACCAAGACTACTTTTGTAAAACTGTATATCTCTCTCCACCAGGTCCACCTCAGAGCAATGGAATTATAATTTCTCTGGTAAAGAACCAGTCTGCGAGCTCGTCAGATGTTTAAGATACACAGTGAGGGTTATGGACCACCTGACTGGGTGATCATTAGGGTCTCTTCCCGCTCTGAAATCTTGTATATCTGTACATATCTTTTTACTACATTAAAAAGTACTTCTTGAAATGAAAACATATGTGGCATATTTAGAAAAGGTAAAGGAATTTGATTTAAGCTATTAGCTTCTGGAAATAAGCAAGCGATTTTCTTGAAGTTTATTGTAAACTATCAACCTCCCTTCCCTTGTGAGAGATGTAATGATTATGCTTCAACCTACAGGCTGTATATGGGACTCAGCTATCCCCTTTTCAGTTTATCCCCGTTTTTTTTTTTTTCTTTTTTATGTGAAGAGTTCTGCCATTTTAGTAGCATGGATCTAATAGAGGCAAAATTCTTATGTGATATTTAAAAACCATACATAAGGCCTCACCCCTACTTATGGACTACAGCAAGTGAGAACATATTTCCAGAGAGGGATATTTTCACTCACTGATCTTAGCATAAAGCATCAGCCTGAAAAAATGTTTTTTCTTAAACAGAAATATTCAGTGAAAAACACCAATAATTTCCATTTATATCGTTAAAACGATGGAAGGAACATATGGCTACGATTAGAAGAATGAATGTTAGTTATGAGGCTGCATTTGCAAGAGACATTAATTAGAACTGAGAGTACCTCAAGTACTTGACTTGGGAAACAAATTTGTTTAATAAGCTGCATGGTCTGCAGATGCCTTTCCCTCTTCTTTCGCCGTGATTCCAAATAAAGCAGTTTTATCGTGCAGAGCTAAGCGCGCTTGAGGAGTCACATGATTTTGTCCTTCACTTCATTTATGTTTGGAAGCAATTTGACATGACCCTCATATGGGTAACGTATCTCTTACAGCAATATACAGCCAGGTGAGGACATAATCATGTTAAATCAGGATCAGATTTTAAACTTTCTATTCAGAGATTTGTCCTTAAAGAGAACTCCATTCATTTGAATGCTACAAGCGAGTTGCTGATGTGCTGTCTCAATTCCTAGAGACGCTCTGCTCTGGGGTGTACTTGAGTGGAGGACACTCCACACGCCCTTTCTTGTGCTTGTATCAGCTCCTGCTGCTTCCTTTGATCAGTGGCTGATAAAATCTCCCCTGAGGTTTGTGTAGCTGATGAAAGCCATGTGTCTAGGATAAGGCTTTGGAATTTGATTTTTGGCATTATCATAATGTTAATATCCATTAGTACATTTTAAAACATAAGCACAAGGCCTTAGATGCAGGGAATTCTCTGGTGAATACCAGCTGGGGCAGCTGACATGTGGGTTATGTGGAACCCTCAAAAGCATATACTGTATCACTTTCTTAAGCTAGGAGAGCTGTAATGACTCTCTTGGGACAAATAAACATTTTCTGTCCAATCTCCACTTACTTAATTGCTAGCCTTGAGTTTTAGAGTCCTTGCTACCCTAAGTAAACTTATTTTAATAAAAGTAAAAATTTTCAGCTGTTTTTGGCTCTTGGTGAGGAAGACAAAGGTCAAATGGGAATTGAGGAAGAGCTTGATCACTCAGTAAGCCTACATTTGTAGAGTAAAATAGAAAGGTGGGATATGTAGAGAAGAAAACCAGGGTAAAAGCGAGGTCCTGGAGACAGACTTCCTGGCGTTTAGCTTTACTGCTTGCATGTTATAAATCTCAAGCAAGCTACTAAACTCTCTGTGCCTCAGTTTCCTCATCTATAAAATGGGTTTCATGACTGAATGAATTAATACTTGTGCTTAGCATAGTGCCTGTACATCAGAAGCACTCAATAAATGTTACTGTTCATAAGCAGAGCTCTGTGCTGGTAGTCCCTTTACTATCAAGTGGCTATCTTTCCTTAGAACCAGGTCAACTTTGTGAGCCTAATTTAAGATTCTTTTACTTTCCTGAGGCTGGTGCCAAACGGTTTGGTGATGCTAGAGGAGCGTGAACCTTAAATGCCAAACTGTCCTTGCTTATAAAGTGTAGAATAATTTAATGCTGCTTATAGGTATGTTGGAGGGAAAAAATAAGGACAACCTTGTAAATATTTTCAGCTCCACTGGGTGCAGCAGAATCAGAAGGTGGAATGTATAATAATTTGGCCTATCAGTCAAAACTTCAAAAACAATATTAACTCCATGATGTGAGCCATTTTCTTTTTCCTTTCTTTTTTTTTTTTTTTTTTTTTTTTTGAGGCAGAGTCTTGCTTTGCTCTGTCATCTGGGCTGGAGTGCAGTGGCGCGGTCTCTGCTCACTGCAAGCTCCGCCCCTGAGTTCATGCTATTCTCCTGCCTCAGCCTCCCGAGTAGCTGGGACTACCGGTGCTAATTTTTTTGTATTTTTAGTAGAGACGGGGTTTCACTGTGTTAGCCAGGATGGTCTCTATCTCCTGACCTCGTGATCCACCCGCCTTGGCCTCCCAAAGTGCTGGGATTACAGGCATGAGACACCGCATCCGGCCGTGAGACATTTTCTAGTAGAAAACTCTTTTAGTATTTAGATCTCTGAATCACAATAAGAAATGCTATTGAAGTATAACTGATTCCCAGACTGTGTCAATACAAGTATTAAGTTTCAGCCATTTATTAAAAACAAAACAAAAACTCATTTACTTATGTATTTTTAATATACCCCACCTAGTTCCAGAAAGTATTTAAAGCCACTGAAAGGCACATGTTGAATAGATTCAGAAAACAGGAGTTAGATACTGTTATCATCTTGTGGCTTTCAATATCACCACTTAATAGAAGTCAATAATAGTCCTCTTCTATGTTACACTTAAACACAGATCTTTGACTGCCACAGGTGTTACTCATTAAAATCCAATAGAAACAAAATAAGAAACTGTCTCCTAAGGAAAAGCCACTTGTTAGGGAGTTCAGAATTCAATAGCCATGTTATTTATTATTATAAATGAACTATACATTGATACCACAGTGGTCATGTTATCGCAGTTCTTGACACCTCTTAGAAGGCCGTTCTTTGTGACCCCACCCAATCTTCAGTTCCTCTAATGTGTTTGTGGTTACTTTTCTCATAACCTAATTGGATCCTAAAGTAAGAAATGAATGTATGCTGGTGAGGGAGTTGTTTCCTTTGACACATACTAGGACTTTAGTAAATGGTGGTGGTGGTGGTCAATGTTTCTTTCATACAGAACATAATAAGCTTGAAGAAAATTGAAGGAGCCCAGGGAGCCTGAGGTATATAGTGCTACCATTCAACTAACTGCAAGAACTTGGACCAGATACTTGATTCCCTTCAAACTCAGCTCTTAATCTACAAAATGAAGAGAATGAGCTAGTTCTGTATTCTCCTTTCTAACATGCAGTTTTCTTAAGATACTATGCATCAGCATAACTGTAGACCTTTTAGCAGTTATATTATGACCTAAAAAAATTCTTAAAATTGTGTTTAGTTTGTATATATAACACAAAACCAAATATTGAGGTTTTAATATCTATAGATACCTGACACAGGTAATCAAAGCTTTTCATTCTTTTGTATCATTTTACTGTTACACTTATTATTATGGGTCCCTTGTCTTCTACCATTTTAATATTCTTGGAGGGAGGTTTATTTATGTATGTATTTACTGCATGAAATGCAGACATTTAATTGAGAAGGAATATATTCTTGTCAGGCAAGTTGCTAACATTAACATGCATTAATTCAAGAAATATTTATTCAGTCATCTAGTAAATAGGAATAAAACAATGAATAACACATGGAGCTTGCCCCAAGAAGCTTATGGTCTAATGAGAGTACTGAAAAGCAAATAGATAATTATAAAACTGTGTGACACAGATGATGACTGGGGAACAAGCAGAGTGCAAGATGAACACAAGTGGAGACCTCATCCAACCGCGGAGATCAACACAGACTCCGCAGAAGACATGGCATCTAAGCAGATGACAACCCGGGTTAGTTGGAATATAGGATTATTTCAGGCAGGATAAGCAGCTCATGCAAGAGCCTGGAGGTGTGAGAGAACCATGCTTTTCGAGGAACTCACCGTATGTATTGAGCAGGAGAGGAAATAACTCACCGTATGTATTCAGCAGGAGAGGAAAGAACACAGCAGTAGGAAGAGGTGAGGATTTAGAGGTACACAAGGAGTTTGGGTTTCATCCTGAGGACAATGAAGAGACATTGGAGGGTTTTCATAAGAAGGGTAACATACAATATTAACATTTAAGAACAAACCAAAAACGCAAGAATGTGACAAATGTTATGGAGTAGAGCAGAGCTGGAGACAAGGTGATCAGTCAGAGAACTGTAACAATTAGCTAGGCTAGAAGGGATAATGGGTTAAATCAAAGTAGAGGCAATAGGGAAAGAGAAAAGAAGATGGATTCAGGAAATATTAAGGAGACAGAATCAATAGGATTTGATGATTGGTTCATTCAAAAATATATGTTGGAGCTGGGAGTGGTGGCTCACGCCTGTAATCCCAGCACTTTGGGAGGCTGAGGAGGGTGGTCAGGAGTTCAAGACTAGCCTGGTCAATATGGTGAAACTCCCCCTCTACTAAAATTACAAAAATTAGCAAGGTGTGGTAGCAAGCGCCTGCAGTCCCAGCTACTCTGGAGGCTGAGGGAGGAGAATCGCTTGAACCCAGGAGGTGTGGGTTGCAGTGGGCCGAGATTGCATCACTGCACTCCAGCCTTGGTGACAGACGGAGACTCGTCTCAAAAAAAAAAAAAGTGTTGAATTTCTGTTTCTGGTCATTATGTGGTAGCTGGTGTTGGACATATGCTCCCACTGTAAATAACTATGAGGTCTAGACCAACTATTTAAAACACTATTTGTAGGCACTGGATAGCAGCTCAGTGCTGGGCTACGATCCTTGCACAATGGAAACATATAAGGAAAGCTACAGATACACACACAGTTTCTCTCATAGAGCATTTTTCAGGCCATAGCGTAGGGAGATAGACTCCAGTAGAGAGCATCAGTTTGGATATAGAGATCAAGATATAGGAAATAGCATGTGGCTACTAAGTGGGCTGAGATTTGGGACAAGAGCATCAAAAATAGGAAGCTGCAGAGAAAAAAATCCAAATAAACAAAAATCTAAGTGAAAATTCATCTTAGGTATTTGGCTAACTCCTGGACTATGCAAGCACAAGATGAGATTTCAGAAGGTTTGGAAGAGAGTCTCTTCTGAGAGGCTGAGGGCTGAGAAGACCACCCTGTGCAGGAAAGATGCTGACGGGCAAGCCCAGCTGGAATGGAGAGACCTCGATGAAACACGTAAGCAATTAATTAGATCCCAGAAAGGCCACACTGGACAAGTAAGTGCTATGTCTTAAGAGTAAAAACTAGAATGGGCTACCCTAACAAAGCCTAAAACCAAGACTTAACAAGATAAGTTACACTTTTAGTAATTTAACTGCTCGTTGTAATAAAACTCAACCTTCCTCAGAATAAGAACATAATACAGTGCTTCTACAGTATTTGTCTACAATGTTCACTATTCAAAAAAAGTTATCACACACTTGAAGAAGGAAAAGTATCCAAAAGTATCCGATAATCAAGTGATTAAAACTGTCAATAAAAGCAAACCTAGAGGCAGCACTAACAAGAATTTCGTATTTGTAGAGCATTTCCTATGTGCAGATACTGTCTTAGCTATCAACAAGGCAGAAAAATATTCCTGAAGATATTCTTTCAAGCTTATCTTCTTGAAAGAGAAAACAATATTTAAGATAAGTAAAGTATGTGGTATATTAGATGGTAGAAAATGTCATGGAGAAAGAGAAAGTACAGAAACAGCATAGGGAATGTTAAGAGGGTGGGATTTTAATAGAGGACCAGAGAAAGAATAAATGTGTGGGGCGAATGAAGGGCAAAATGAAAAGATGACATCCATGGTTTGAGCTTGTGCCTTTATATTGCTTTGAGACAGGCAATTTAAAAGGTGGAGGAGACTTACTTTTTAAAGGATGGTATTTAGAAAATGTTTACTTTGAGGTGCCTATGAGACTTTAATTGGAATTTCATAATACGCAATTGGACACATTAATTTGGAGAGAAGAAGACATCTATTCTAGGGATGTTAATTTGGAAGTGATCAACATGTGATAAAAACTATAACAGTACAAGAAGGGAAAAACCCAGAAGTGCTTCAGGATTTAAAATACAGACCTGAGATGTAGAAGTAATAAGTGATAAATAACTGGATAGATGGAATAATGCAATAGAATATGTCATCATAAGAGTCAAGTGTTTTAGCAAGAAGAAGTGGTCAGCAATTCCAAACACTGAGGAATCAAATGAGCACTAAACTCTTTTCTTGGATTAGTAAACAAAAAATGTGGTGAAAATGATTCTGATTACAGTATGGGGCAGAATTCAGATTGTACTGAGATGAAGAGAAAGTAAGATGTAATTCTGTTAAGATATTGACAATGGTAAATGTGGCCATAAAGGGCAGTATTTGAGAGAGTTGTCAGGTTATGGGAGTGGAGTGTGTGTGTTTGTGTGTGTGTGTGTGTGTGTGCATATCTGTGTGAGTGTATGAGTGTGTGTCTTTTGAGATGAAAGACTTAAACACGTGAAGTATACTTAAATACTTTTTGAAGGACTACTTAACTATGCAGTCCAGATTAGAAACTAATGAGAGCATGATAATGCTAGGTTAGGCACATGGTATTTTAATGTCTGGGATGATTCTTCATTGCTACCCGAGGCACCGAGGAAACCGCTTTAGTGCTTGTTATACAGTCTCTCAGGTGATATTATTGTCAAATCTTGCACACCAGAAATTCTAGCTTTATCTCAGATTTTTTTTCATTTAATTTGATGTAAGCAAATTTTTTCCATCCAAAATATTAAAAGGAAAACAACTTTATGACAGTTTTTGTTAATGAGTTTACTTAACATTGGCTCAAGCAAAGTTTTGGCCCAGCACAATTTATATGCATCTCAAATTAAAAGAAACTTTTTAAATTACCACAATTACTATTTTTGAGATTGGAATCTAAAAATGGTTTTAAGTGGATAACACTTTTCCCTGCATAATATTTCTTTGTGTTTATACACATTATTTCTTAAACAAGGAGATGTTTATTATAATCTAGCTTAACCACAGAGCCCACATTATAATAAGTAATATCTTTGTTAGTAATTAAACACTGCCAAAAGTTTTAAGGAAGAATTCTGTGCAAAGAGTTTTTTCTGTTAATAGATGTATATGAACAAAGTGTAATTACTCTTAGAAGCCCATTATCTTTTTCATTCAGGATTAAACTAAGAAATATTCAAGATGACCCTGATTAGATTTTCAGGAGTAAAGTGATAAAAAGATTAGAATATATTTCAGGACTGGTGCCATATATCCCAAGAAAAAATAAAGGGAAATTTTGAAGTGAATGTTTATGACAATAGAAATGAATTGTGACAAAAACTTTATACCCATTCATTGAATGTATTAGAATTTATGAGCTTGTTCTGATGACAGAAAGACATCAAAATTAATTTTATCAACTACCTTTTGCTTTGAAAAGTGCAAAAGATATATACTTGAAATACATATTTTTCTAAGAATCACTCACTGATATTTGAGACATTCAAATTTTCAGCTAATTTAGGACATTTTCCTGAGTTTTAATGCTTTCTGCAGACTCTTTGTTACTGAAATGTCATCTTGACCTCTTTTGTGTTAAAAAACATCCAGTTATCCTAAAGTGTCTCTTTATTCGTGAATAAATGCAGATCATAAAGAAAGATAAGCTATTTTAACAAGTCATTTTGAAGGATTAATTATTGTTTTATTATACTGCTAATGCTCAAAGTGATCATACGACACTTAAGCTATCTTGGTCCAGATAGATTTGAAAATAACCAAAAGAATTTAGTGGGAATAATGACAGTGTATAGTGTTGCTGGAGGGAATATATTGAACAGGATAACCTGCTGTGCTCCTCAAACCCAGGAGGAAACATTATTCTTAACAGGGCATGAAACCAGATACTGATCTGAGTTCAATTAGCAGCTCTGAAAGTCTGGCTACATCTTGAAATACAATTATCATTTAGTATGTGATTTATATTTGTAAAGTTCATATTTTAAATGTGAATATGATTTGTTGTTTATCAAAGTCATATTTTCCTTGCAGTAGACTAAAAGTACTTTATAGAGATGGGCAATTCATATTTTACACACAGATATTCCTTCTGAGGAAACTTACCTAAACTTACGTGGTATAATGTGAGATTTGTGTTTGAGATTAGAAGCTGACTCTGCATTGTTGGAGGAAGGGGGAGAAATGTAAATGTCTTTTTCACCCTGTTCCCTAGTAGTTGTCCACCATCTGAAGCGTGGCTTTTTTCCATCCTCAGATGGTCTGGAATAAGGTCAAACAAACCAAGGCTATTCAAAAGAGAGCATTATCCTTGGCCTCCCTCCCTCTCCCTATTTTCTTGTCAAGGTCTAGAATACTACAGAGTTCTTTGTTTCAAACTTTCAGCACTTTTAGAGAACACTAAATAGCCAAGCACGCAGGCATTATGGATGCCTAATATCCATACAAAGATAACTCAGTTTTGGGAGTAGAGTCACTAAGGCTTTTCATCTGTAATTGGGAAGTGCTTTATACAAAGGCTGTTGGATTAAAAATTTCCCCTGTTGCTAAGAATGGAAACCTAAGTGCTGTCACCTCACATGGCAATTTGCATGAGTCTCTGGATTTTCCTGGATTTTGTGACAACACATTAAAGAATGTTTACAGCTCTTTAATACTCTTTTGTACACATGCAAGTTACTAATCTTTTTAAGTGTTGGCGAGTCCTAGAGAATGAGCCTACCGACTAGTCCTACAGTCAGCCATCATCAGTGAAAAAGGAACCAAGAACTCGTTCTTGAGGTTTAAAGCCAAAACTGACATTAAAGATATTTCCTGGCTGGATGCAGTGGCTCATACCTGTAGTCCTAGCACTTTGTGAGGCTGAGGTGGGAGGATCCTTTGAGCCCAGGTGTTCAACACCAGCCTGGGTAATATAGCCAGACCCTGTATTTCCCAGCTACTTGGGAGGCTGAGGCGGGAAGATCACTTGGGCTCAGGAGTTTGAGACCAGCCCAGGCAACAAAGCAAGACTCTATCTCTACAAATAATAAAAATAAAAAATGATAGCTTCTGACCTAATTAGTGACCTTGCTTATGATGGATAATTTTATGTGACACTTTGGCTGGCCATGATGCTGATATTTTGTCAAACATTAATCTGAATGTTTCTGTGAAGTTGTTTTTGGATGAGATTAACAGTTAAATTGGTGGAGTAGAACAGATTACCCTCCGTAATGTGGGTGGGTCTCAGCCAGTCAAAGACTGTAATAGATGAAGACCAAACTTCCCGCGCAAGTAGAAATTCTGCCAGCAGAGTTCCTGCGGGCTCAGACTGCTTCTTTCCCCAGTCTCCAGCCTGCTTTCTTACCCTATTCGATTCTGCCCTCGCCAAGCCTCCACAATTATGTGAGTCAAGTTTTAAAAATAAATCTCTTTCTCTGTTACTCTCCCTCTCTCTCTCTCCACACACACACAGAGAGAGAGACAAGTATATACAAATACATATGTATATATACACATCTTGTTGGTTCTGTTTTTCAGAAGAACTCTGACTAATATGCTGCTTAAAAATACAATTAAAATAATGCCTGACTCATGAAAATAACCCTGAATTATTAAATGAGTCAATGAATAAAAATATGTACCAGGAATTTTGTTTGTAAAAAATAGTTTAATAGTAAAATCTTTGGGGACAAAGAGTGGTTTTTAATACCTTTGAACCCCAAATAAATTGAAACTAGGTTAAGGTGCAGTCTTCCTTAGTGAGTTGTGAAACTTGAAAGTTTAAAAATGAACTAGTTCAGGAAAAAAAAAAAAGAAGGTTTGTATTCTAGCCTCGGCATTGCATACCATTAGCTTTGGAACGCTTGATCTCTCTAGGCCTCCAGTTGTTCAACTGTAAAATGACAAAGGTGGGTTAGTTGGTAGGTTATACAATCTCTTAATTCCATGATTCCCTCTAAAGACCTTTCCAGTAAGGTCATTCTGACTATATCACTAATCTAGAGGGATTTTACTAACCAGATCCCAATGCAATATTGTAGCACACAGCAAGTCCTCATGGTTAAATGGTTAATGGGAAATTTAAAGAGTGTAGTCATTGGGTGCAAGAAGGTATTTCTTTTCCAGTAGGCATTGTAGAGGAAAGCTCAGAGATAACAGAAGTTTCTTGAATTTACAGTTGATAAATGAATGTTAAAATCCCCTTCGTACTGTTGTTTGAGAATGAAGGAATCAAGGCCTCGTCACTAAATTGTATCATGAATAAAAGGTCTCTCATTTACATTCATTGCTTTGCCTACGTAGGAACTTGGTTGTTTGCCAACAACTTAATGTCTTGAGAAAGCTATAGGTCATTTTGCAGCCCAGCATTTAATAGCACCATCTCACAAATCTGATTAAATCTTTTTATTTTATCACCGGTTTGGGAGTACAATACAAGCTCCAAATAATAAAACTTGAATGACCCAAGCAGCAGTTCATGTCTCATCTCCAAACATCTTTCTTTTATAGAAAATTCTGTAAATTTTCTCTGCCGTATTCATTGAATGAAGTGATTTTTCTAAGCTGAAAAATAAAAGATCATTGCAATTGTGAATCTTGTGAAAGGAACAAAGACAAATATGTTCCTATAAAAATTTTCAAAAAGGATTCTTAATTTGGATTCAAATTATAACAATCTCCAGAGTTATTCCTCAGTCTGGTGTAGGTTTACTAAATATTTGCATAGTCTCAGAATTAAAAAATAGTTCTTCCAACTAAAAAAAAAAAAGAAAATGTGTTTTTATTTTGGATAAGGCATGAGTTACAGAGTGCTTGCTTTATTGAATAGCATAGGAAACAAATATCAGTATGATCAACATTAACTGGAATTCAATTAAGATTATTTTTTCCTAAAATAAAGTTGCTTTTTGTTGAAAACTCAATACTTGATATTAGAAAATATAGACAAAAGAACATTTAAAATGATACGAATCCCACCACCTAACAACCACTGTGCATAATGAAATACTATATATTCTTTCATATGGGTTTTTATAGATGCCTCTCTTAACTCCCTAGCTCCAAAAAACAAATATACACATAAACCAGATGTCTTCAATACTGACTAGTCTGTGAAGTCAAAATGAGGCCATATTTTCCTTGATGTTAAAATCATGATACTCCCAAGCCCCCTACATGCCTATAATTATGAAGCCCTGATTTTTCCTTGCCCATTAGTGGTTTTATCGTTCATTTGTTTTTGGAGATAGGCTCTCGCTCTGTCATCCAGGCTGGAATGTAATGGTGTGATAACAGCTCAGTACAGCCTCAACCTCCTAGGCTCAAGAAATCTTCCTGCCTCAGCCTCCTGAGGAGCTGGGACCACAGGTGTACACCACCACACCCAGCTAATTTTTTAAATTTTTTGTAGAAATGGGATCTCTCTGTGGTGTCTAGGCTAGTCTCAAACTCCTGGTCTTGAGCATTTCTCCTCCCTCGACCTCCCAAAGTATTGGGATTATAGACATGAACCACTTTGCATGCACCTCTCCCCACCACCCCCAATGTTTTCTATGGTGCAGGCAAGAATTTCACGATTTCTAACTCAAGCCAGGGGATTCCTCTGGTATATTTCACCTTGATGCAGAGATTGGCCAACCTTTAGCATGCCCTGTTTGCCTTACTGTTTCCACTCCACACAGCAATTCTCTGGAGTACCAGAGAGGAGCAGCCTTCCCCAGGTGTTAAGTTCAGTGATTGACACACTTCTCAAACCTGTAAGCCCAGAGTTCAAGCTCTTAGTAGTCAGTTTTCATTGCACACAGGGTCATGTTTTATTTTTCTCAAGGTAGCTTTTTAAAAAAATTCAGGTATGCCCAGGTGGCTGGATCAGGCATTAGTTTTACACTGCTCTCAAAACCCACACTTCTGATGGCCTAGATCTTGACGCTAGTGTCAAGAGAAAGTCCACCAGTCAAGACTTGCTGGATATGGCTGTGTAGGTTGCTTCCAGGTTCCAGTTGTGTTTTTCCTCCATTCAGCCTCAGCCAGGATCTCTCCAGTTCATCAGACCTATTCGAATGTTTGAATCTCAAAAGAAATTGAATTTTGATTTTCATCCTATTTCTTCTAGAAATCATCTTGACTCCTACATGAATTTGTGGATATAGATAAGTTCCTGGGGGAAGGTTACTATCTGGTTTCAACCATCAAGAGGATCTACAAGACAGGCCTTGCCATGCCCAAACATATATAATTATCATTCTTTCCTCTCAGAATTCAATAAATACTGGCCTTGCAGTGATCCTTCTACTAGGGAAGATCTACATACAGAATAATGGTTACATAAGCCACCTCTGGATTCATGTGGCTAACATTTAAAGCTCTGACCTGTCATCTTCTGGTTGATGATCTTGTGAAATTTATTCAGTGGCTCTGTGCTTAATATGTCTTCATCAGTAATATAGGACAAATAATAATCACACCTTTGTCGTATGTACTTCTAAGGATTAAATGTATGAATACAGAGTTAACAGTGTTCCTGGCACAAAGTTTGTGCTCAATTAATGTCAGCCTTTATTACTTTAGTGGTTCTAAACGTGGTTCCTTCCAGAACAATGAAAGGAGAAATGTCATCATCATCACTAATGGTAAAAATTGCTACTGAATTATTTTTTTGTTTTTTTGAGATGGAGTCTTGCTCTGTTGCCAAGGCTGGAGTGCAGTGGTGCTATCTTGGCTCACTGCAACCTCTGCCTCCTGGGTTCAAACAATTATCCTGCCTTACCTCCTGAGTAGCTGGGATTACAGGCGTGTGCCACCAGACCCAGCTAATTTTTTTTTTTTTTTGTAGAGACGGGGTTTCACCATGTTGGCCAGGCTGGTCTTGAACTCCTGACCTCAAGTGATCTGCCCACCTTGGCTTCCCAAAGTGGTGGGATTACAGGCATGAGCCACCACGCCTGGCCTGCTACTGAATCACTTCTCTATTACATAAAAAAGTCTAATTCATTGGTACCCCACCTTGCATTACCTAAATCTATAGAGATATGATTTTTTTTTTGAATCCATATTGTTTTGTAACTGCTCTCCACAGCAATACATTGTGAAACTCTTCCCCTTGTCAACAGCTATACTTCCAGGGTGTTTAAATTTTTATTATCCTATTTATAAGAGAACTATATATTTACCAATCACTTCGTATTTTCATGCTTTCAATGTTATCAGTGATGGGGAAAGAAGATCTCAGAGCTACGTGGTCATATGACTCCTTAATTATTTCCTTGGGACAAAATCACAAAAGGAATTTCAAAGCTTTTAAAATATGCTGCTAAATTGTCCCGGAAGCATTTACCTGTTTATATCAGTCAGCATCTCTGTATCCTCACCAACATTTTAAAAAATGTTTAATAGTTCGGTATACAAAAATGCATGTTCCTTTCATGACTACGCTTTTAAAATTAGTGAAGCTGAATGATTTTTATATGGAAGGTTTTGAATTTGTGTGTGTGTGTGTGTGTGTGTGTGTGTGTGTGTGTGTGTGTGTGTGTGTATGAGTTAACATTCTTAGCCTTTTGTTTTTTTGAGATGGAATCTCACTCTGTCACCCAGGCTGGAGTACACTGGTGGTGATCTCCCCTCACTGCAACCTCCGCCTCCCAGGTTCAAGTGACTCTCCTGCCTCAGCCTCCCGAGTAGCTGGGACTACAGGCGCCTGCCACCACGCACAGCTAATTTTTGTATTTTTAGTAGAGATGGGGTTTCACCATGTTGGTCAGGCTGGTCTCGAACTCCTGACCTCGTGATCCGCCTGCCTCAGCCTCCCAAAGTGCTAGAATTACAGGTGTCAGTCACTGCGCCTGGCCTTTTCAGTTGTTTTTAAAGAACTTTTTGTATATGTAAAATAATCACAAATTTCCTTACTGCTCTCCAGAAAGAAAGGAAATTTTGCTTATTAATTTTCTGTAAATAGTCCAGTTTTTCTCATGAGCCCCCATCTGGAGAAGGCAGTTGGTAGATGTAGCGGTGAGGAAGAACTTAAACTTATCAATGAAAGTATCTCAGATATTTTTAGTTTTAATGACTTTTGTTCCCCTGACAACTCAATCTCAAGTAAATGCTCAGGCTGAAGATATACTTTCCTTTTCCCTGATCCTTCAAGTGATATCTGATTATATTTTTGTGTTGGTGGTGAGTACTTAAGTGATTCCATGTAGTGGGAGGGGAGTATGTGGATAAAGGGTACAAAGGCGTCTGTGTAATCATCTGCTAGGTTTATTGCCTATCTGACTCTTTGATACTCTTGGAAGCTTCTACTGAAGCTGTAGCTGGTCTCTTGTCTTGTTCAGAGCCTGGAGCCCCCTTGCCTGCCTCAGTTGCATCTGATTTGGAGCCCTGTCACTGTCCATTTAGCTCTGGCTTAATCCCTCCACTCTTCAGGCTTGGAAACTTCTCAGCCTCAAACAAGAGTCAAGGGAAGGCCCTTAACTCAGGGCTGTTTCTCTTTCTGACCACTTCAGGTGGCCACTTTTACTCTTTCATCTCTGTTTCGGAGTTTCAAATTAAGGGTGAGGCACAAGCCTCTTCTGTTGTGGCTTTTCTCTCTACCTTTCTAAAACCCCACTCCTATCTGTGATTTTGGTTCAGGAGGGAAGAGCTAAGATACTTTTACCTGATTCCTTACTTCCCCACTTTTCCCTTTTCCACAGTCTACTAGGATAGAATTGGCAGATTTTCTTCTTTCTCTTCTGGTCGGATTTGATCTCCTTTATGTCATATTCTGTTCCTAGGGACAGTAAGCATCAAGGCATGGAAGAAACCTCCTGAACTGAATTGACTAGTCTTGGCAAGGTAGAATGGGTGCCTCAGGGCAACTACGAACCAGAGATTACACAGGGCAAAGATGCATTGTGTCAATGTTCCCCAGACATTGTTTGTTTTATAAATATATATGTACATATAGATTCAAATGTTCAAATTAGACAGAAGCGATATCTGTTATGTATGTTGCAAATGTTTTTGTCCTTGTTTTTCCTTTTTTAAAAAAATGTATGATGTTCCTTGATGTAGACAAGTTTTACATTTTCATGTTGTGAAATCTACCAATTACAAACTTTATGGTTTCTAAATTTTGTAAATCTTAAAGAGTCTTTTCCCTCATCAAGAAAAAATTATATTTACATCAATTTTCTCCAAATATTTTTATGGCTTTTCAAAATTTTACCTGGAGGCATTTGGTAGCTACATATACATATGTGTGTGTTTTTACATACATACACATACATATATACATATATTTCATAACCAACCCTTGAGCTAAACATATTTTGTTGAATAATCCACTTTTTTCCTCACTGATTTGAAGGGTTACTTTACCATATATTAAATTCTTATTTGTTTTTTTTCTGGCCTTTGTTTCATGTTCCATTGATATATCTGTTTATTCCTTTACTAGTTCAAAAATATATTTTCAAAACCTAGCTTTGAAATATTTTAATGTCTGTTCAAGCTATTTCCCCCACTGCTTTTATTTGTCAGCATTTTTGGGATCTTTTCATGAATTTTCCTCAGATGATTTCCAATTGGCATTTTCTTCATAGTATGTTAAAATTTAATATTAAATCAAGGGAAACTTTTAAAATAACAAAATACAAATCTATTTTTCTTCATAGAATTTGTTAACATTCACTAATTTGGAGAATGGAAATAATTACCTCTATCTCCATCTTCCTCATCATTCAGTTCTGTTAGAAACAAAATGCAATTTAAAAATTGCAAAGTAGAATGAAATGTCAAGGCTTATCTAGGTAAAAAAGCTAGAAAAATATTTGTGACTTCAATATTTGAGAATCAAACCAAAGAAGGTGGGGTTTTTTGCCTCATCCAGATAATATACATTTTATTTGTACTTGTATGAATTTTAGCATTTCTTTTCTCCAGATTTCAGAGTTTGTGGGTTTTTTTTTTTTTTTTTTTTTTTTTTTTTTTGCTATAATGATTAAGTTCCAAGACTTTCATGTGACTTTTTCAGTCATTTTAATGATGGAAAAAATATAGAAGTTGGCTATCAAATTTATCTTTATTTCTCCTTTTTCCTTTATCTCTTTGTTTTGATTATATCAAAATTTCATTATTGTCCTCAAAATTACTGGGTTTTCCCCCCAATCAATACTTATTCTTTTAGGCCTAGATTTATAAAAATAATCCCAAACTAATCAATGGATTCATTTTCTCCTGTAATTATGTATGCATGTATGTATGTATTATGTATTCCCTTTGAACTTAATCTTTTCTCTTAGGAACTATCTGTGGTATGTGACTTCAAAAGAAGATTAAATATTTATAGTTATTGGAGGGACTTGGAGGCCATGGATTTTGCAGAGTCTCCTCTAGTGATCTTCTGCACCACGAAGAGTCAAAGTCATTGCATTGGCCACTTTTGTCACTCTCACTCTTCATGTCCTCCAAATATACAAGGGAGATAGTGCAAGGACCAATGATTTGGGTGGCGTATTGTAAAGTCCTCTGTAAGAACCAAAGAAGTTTGTAATCTTTCAACTTTGAGGTTACAAACAGAGCAAACGATCCAGTTGCTTGTTATATAGGCCCATTTCCTGCTGTCGATGATCCACCTGGCTTAATTTTGGAACATAAAGGAGCACATCAAACTGAGCTAGAAGGGAGAAAAGATGATGAATGCCAAAGAATATCTTCACCTAAAGAGAATCAAATTAGCTATGCCAACTAGAGATGCCATCAATTACAGGCAAGTAATTCATGTTATCCTCACCTGTAAGGATTTCTGTGATATTTTTATCTAAAAGATTTTTTAAACTAATCCTTATTGAGTTTTACCAAAACAGATTATAATAAAGAAAACATAATATATTTTCATATAATTGGTTATGTTCTGTAATTTTAGCACCTTATTTTAAATTTAAAAACTGTGTTATAAACGTTAACTCCTGGTAATAAATTAGCAAAAACTGAGATTATTTGGTAGTATAACTACCCACATTTAGCACAGATGTTCAGCAAAAAATTAGGAACTATTTTGGAAGCTCTCATTAGCTGAGGTAAATTAGCAGAATATTTATGGGTAATATTAAACTGTTCAGATTCATATTTTGTTTCTTGATCGTTTTATAGAAGTCTCATAAATATCAACAGCTGGCTTAATTGTCCTTTAGAAAGTTCTTGTGTATATCAGCAAGACTGAAGCCCAATATTTAAAGGTTCTAAATATCAGAGCAGTTGAATATTTAGAATATTTAGTGGCCTGGCCAGAGGTCACTCAAGCAAGCTCAATCCAGCTCCAACTCCGTCCCCCATCCCCCACACATGGGGCTCCTCTCATCTCAAAGACCTTGCCTTTTCCTAAAGTAGTTCATGGAATTGGTATAGTCCTAAGTTGTTTTTCCCAAGTGATCTAATTTGCTATGGGTTCTCTATCTCCTAGTCCAAAAAGCCTCTAGGAGCCTAACTGATATTCAGAATATAAGGGATATACAGACTGAATATGTGAGAAGGGAATTAGAAGGCATTATTATGTTTGCCATGGATACTTCTAATCCAAATCAGTACCCTATATGCATGCCTTCTTCCTCATCTGACCTGGTTCATTCAGAAGCCCAAAAGATTCAATACAGGCCAGCACTAGATACTAAATTAACAAAACATTCAAACTACGTTTAGAACTTGTAAACATTGAGTACAGTGTGAGAACTCAAAAGTCAACTGTATTGCTCAATGACTATCACTGTATTGCTCAATGAATACAGTCAACTGTATTACTAAATGATGTCTTTGGTAATCATCTTCCAGAGAAGTAAACCATAAATAGTCTAACTCCTGATATTCAGATGACCAGATAAGAGGTTTTACATTTTAGGAAGGAGTAATAACTACCAATGGGAATGTATATTTTGACTGACTGTCAAGATCTTAAATGCCAATCTCAATTTGAACTGTCCTATAAACAAGTGGTATGAGACAAACAAAGCTTAAGATCAAGTACTATGAAAATGATATTAACGCTGATTAAACTTTAGATGTGGTCAATGGGAAAACTTAGAGACAGACAAACCGGTCCAGGTAATCCTCACAAAATCATCCAGGTGAAGGTGAAGTGGGCCTGAGGTTGGCAGTAACGTTGAAAGAAGAGAGGAATGCAGGGAACATTATGAAAATTAACTATTGGTGGCAACTGATTGCTTATAACAATAATGATGAGAGTGGATTGGAATTATACTGTAGCATTTTGAGTACAGTAAAGATGGCAAAAATTCACTGAAAAATACAGGCTAAGCTGGAAGGCTTCTGACTTTGGGGGATGCTATCATTTGCATGTTTGTCTTCTCCAAAACTCATGTTGAAATTTAATTGCCATTGTAACAATATTAAGAGATGAGACCTTTATTTAATAGTATTAAGAGGTGGGTAGGCCACAAAGACTCCACCCTCATGGGTGGGATTGGTGCCATTATAAAAGTATGAGGATGAACTTAAGTCAGGCATGGTGGCTCATGCCTGTGATCCCAGCTACTTAGGAGACTGACATGGGAGGATCACTTGAGGCCAGGAGCTCCAGCTTGGGCAACATAGTGAGACCCATCCCTCTTAAAAAAGAACAAGCTCAGTTTCCTCTTGCTGTCTTTTGCCTTTCTGCCTTCTGCCATGGAATTATTCAGCAAGAAACCCATTGTCCAACTGCCGACCACTTGATCTTGGACTTCCAAGCCTCCAGAAATGTGAGCCAATTAATTTCTGTTTTTTTATAAATTACCCAGTTCTAGGTCTTCTATAGCAGCAAAAATAGATAGAGACAGAGGAAAATGACAATTTGAAGCAAATAACTCTGGGAAGGATTCCACAGTAAGATATTGTCAGATATTAAGAGTGTGGGTTCACTTTTGGATTACTTGCCAATGGTACTCTGAGAAATCACATATTAGAAAAAGAGAAGGATGAGTCATTAGTACTTCTGCAAAATCTAATGATACTGTAACCACTGAAACACTGAAAGGAGGCACTGAAATAAGTTGTAGATGCAGCATGAAAGGTAGGAAATTTTGTAAAACAAAGTGCTTACTTGACACTCTTGGCAAGAAAACCCTACCCAACAGCATTTGGGTTAAAGCATTGTGTAGTGTATCAGTCAGAGTCCAGGTGGGAAATATTCAATGTGAACATTTCAATCAGAGGGACTTTAATGCTGGACACTGTTTACACAGGTAATATAAGAGCCAAGGAGACAAACAGGAGATGGTGAACAAACCCAGAGATTGGCAACAGCAGGAAATCACCATACACCTAGGACTAGAGGGCCACAGAAGATGTGATGTGGTGTGACCAGAGCCCAGAAACTGGTGCTGTGGTCACCAGCACAAGATGCTCCTGGAGACACAGAGAAGGGAAAAATACCCTGTCCTTGCTCTGTAGCCTGCCCACCAATCTTCCATCATTGCCTCTCATTGGCTGAGCCTACCTCCATGCTAGAGGGCAAGGGATCCTGGGAAGTGTGGTTTCCTGTAATGCCGGGCAGAGGAAGGACAGGGCTGGAGCAGATCTGTCTGAGCAAAAAGGGGCATATAGTCAGCCTGTTACATGGTACCTAACACAGAGTAACTTAAGGTTTTGATGGCAACTTCCTGAAAAACTTTTGGAAAATAAATACAAATTAAAAAGTTGATATTTATTTCTCATCTGTAACTGCAATCAGAACAAAATTGCAACTTTCAAATGCTACTGAAAGCAGAGAATGTAATGGCTGTCTAAATTAGGGGCACATGAGTTTTCAGCTGCTGGACTAGCCTTAAGTCCAGCCTTCCCCCTCCATTCCATTACCGTATTGATATCACCATGGGCTTCTTCTCTAGTTATCATAACTGCTGAGCATCCACAAAAAAACAGTTCTGTCATTTAAAATAAAACAGATGAAAGTTTTCCATGATGCAAGAGTGGGTTTTTAAAGATAATTGTGTTTCTTCTCTTCTGTAATTAGGACTGGACTTTATTTTGTATTCTGCAAATGATTTATGATCTCCTAGCTAGAAGAATGAAAAAGACTCATAGTTTTAGGTGTGTTGCCTTTGACCTACTATAGGTCTCTCTGCAAGTAACTGTGCTTACATAGAAATAAAGAACACTTGTGGTGTGTGGTTGGGTCAGTATTTGCACCTTGCAGCTTGTCCTCAGAGCCCGTGCTATACCCGTCATGGTGTGCAGTCAACTCTCTCAAGTAGTCTCAGATGTGGACACAGGACAATTAACACAGACTTCTCTACAATTACAAAGAATTTGGTTTGGTGATACCCTTCTGAGGCTCTATTTGGACAAATATGCTTGACTGACTGTCAACTGTAGGGGATGAAGAATTATCTGATGACCAAATGGGAGGCAAGAGAGTAGTAGCCAAGTAGTGAATGGAGTCTGGTCCATTTCACCTGACTTCTTAGGTATTTTACTTGGATTTGGAGTGTTGGTTACTTCATGTATAAAATAATATTGTGTAGCCACCTCATAGGGCAGTTTTAAGAATAAGATGAAATAACATATGTAAAGCACTTGTCACATAGTGAGTAGATCTCAATATATAGTTGTTATTACATTATTACTATGATTGTTATTATGAACCTGGAACCCAGATTATATACTGTTTTACTATGATACATCCTAATTTACCCCGATACACTCCCCAAATCTGTGTTTTCATGTAGGCATCTAACATTAATAAGCCCTTCCAAAGGCTATAGCTTTAAACTATGGTTTAGTTCTAAATCTTCTGTCTTTGTTTAATAGCAAAATAAATGGGAATCAGCTCCCCACTGAAAACTTCTTCAAGATTAACAGAAACATTAAAAAAAAAATCCTTAGAGCGTTCAAGCTCTTTCAATATTCACTATTGTGAATATCGTTACCAAGTAATGTCCTAATAGTGTCTCCCTTTGGTATTCTCTTTGTATGCTAAGGTCCCAATGCATCTAGGCTATATAATGGCTCCCATACTTGTTCCATGCCTATGTCCCCCAGTCATGTGTTGTTCTTCTTTCCCATCTACCTGGAAAATCACACCCTTCCTCAACCTATTAAAATGTTAGTCCATCTTACATGTTTATATTTCACAAGGCCTTTTCTTATCTACTTAAATAAATGTATCACCCTCTGATCTCTGAGCTTCACAGTGCTTGTTTGTACCTCTCCGACTGCAATCACTTACTACCTTGTATTGTGATTGTGAACCTGTCTGAGCCTTCCCTGCTATGATGTAGATGTAGGAACTGATATTACATCTGGACATTCATTGTCACAGCTTTCATTGTGCTTTGTGCAGAGTAGTCATTTTAAAATTATGCAGATAATTTAATATAGAAAAAATGGGGAAGAATAACATTTTCACTTCAGTCCCCTTAGCCTCAGCTCAGCCATATTCTGGTTGGACACTTGGTTCTCTGATTTTACATTAAACATTGTCTAAGTAAATTATGCATTGCAGATATCATCTTTGAAAAATGATATTCAATGAGAAACATACTCCCATTTGTTTTCCTGTTAAGGCAAGAGAGTTTGGAATTAAAACCCAACCTACTACAGCCTTTGGAATGGCTCTTTAATTGACTGTTACATATGTACATGGGGATAAAAATTCTCTTTATTGAATTGAGGAATATACCACCAAACAGTGCTTGTTTTCCCAGATACCAAGGAAATAAGCATGCTTTCAGTGAATCAAAATCTTCTGCACTAACTCCTTCCTTCTGCAGGAGGCCTGTTGTTTGAGAGGAGGTAGAACACCCAAAATTCATTGCTCAGAACACACATACACCCACACACCAAATTTTACTTTTTAAAATTTTTCAATTCATAGACATTATAGAAATTGACAAGTTCGACCCAAGGAGAAAAATTCTGATTTTCATATGTTTAAGTATGTGTCACGATAAAGATGAATGTGACTAGAAAAGCAAACACATTTTGAATCAACAGGCCATGAATACTCTCTTTTATACATCATTTGGCATTGGAGTTTGCTGGGAGTACACAGTATATGAGTATGTATTAATGTGGTAAGAACCATCCCGTGGGAGAAAACAGAATGAAATAAAAGCCCCAGCTTTCGAGACTTGTTTCTGCTGAGGGTCTCTGTGACAGTGTGGCAACTGTCCAGGCTTTAAGCACTTGGCCATTGCATTTGGCTTTTAAAAGAGCCCAAGCCATAAATTCTGGTGCAATTAGAGCTGGTGAAAAGAAATATACCCTAGGAGTTATTAATATGTAAATCTAGTAATCTGGGAAATTGAATGGTCTCAGATTAGGGTTTCTGAATTTATGCAATCTAATTTTGACCGAAATGACACCACACTTCAACAGTTCTGTATAAATTTGACAGCAAATTGCACAATGTTTCTTTAAAATTAGTACAGAAAAAGAATGCTTCAGAAGAGTATAAGGTAACAACACACATAGCTACAATGCATCACACCAATGTTCCATGTAGTCTGAACTCTCATTTCCAAAACAGCCAATGCCATATGGTGTGGTAAATTACAAGATCCAATAGTAAAGGAGTTCATGCCTTTATGAATGGGGCCAAATGGTTCCTTTAGTTTATCTTTGTCAAACTTAGAATGTTTTATCTCAGTTCTGGTACAAATAACCAATTTTTCTTATCTCTGCCAATAGTCCTGCCATTTAGAAAGATAGCACTGATAGCTGGAAATGTTTCTTGAAATTTCTCAACAGCCATGCCTGTAGCCACAGCTGGAATCAGTTGTGAAATGGGATACATGGGTAATCAGTTTACAATATGGACGTGAGTTTTCACTACTATTACTCTGTTTACAAATACTTAAAACATTCTCAAGTAACCCGAAATAATCAATTTGTTTTGAAACCAAGTCACATAGCTCTTTTGCCTGACTAAAATAATAAATTGGTATAGTTAGCAGGCTGCATTAATCATTTCATATCCCCCTAGTACTACAAACACCCAGGGCACTCCGCATTCATTTTATCATGCTGAAATGTAGTTGAATCAAATATTGGTTCAGACCCAAATCCATCGAGTCCAATTACCTGTCTGACAGTCACATGAAGGGAAGATTTATGGGTAAGCACGGCTTTCTCAAAGTTAAGTATTGTGTTTATATATTTCTTTGCTTTACCTGCATACTGTAATCTGTTGTGGATGTGCTATATAAATGAATGTAATTGTTTAAATTATATTTAAATTTAAAGTTTATTATATTTGTACCTCTCTATAAAAATATCTCTTGCTTTTAAAAAATCAATCCAGTGAAAGCTCCAAGAGTGTCATCTAATTTGAATATTCAAGGATTTGGTTAGTAAGTTCATGTGAGTAAGTCTATTTGGAGAAAGAGTATTGATCTTAGAATAAGAAAACTTGGGTATGAATCTTTGCTCTCCTACTGATAAGTTGGCTGAATATGAGCAAGCAATTTAAAATCTGAGCCTCATTTTGTTTTAAAACTTAGTAGTACCTACCATATTTTCATTCGTTATTTCATTTATCCAATATTTATTGAGCATCTACTATATGTTAGACACTTTATAACATTCTAGTTACACAAAGATTGAATAAGAACTCAGTTCTACAGTCCAGGGATTCACCCATAAGTAGAAGCATGTTGTAAAAAAATAATTAGGGCACCATTGTGAGGAGTATCATAACTGAGATATCCGGACCAATATGCCAGGAGATTAAAGAAGAAAGTACATTTATTTATTTGTTTTGAGAGAAGATATCAAAAAATAAGTAATATTTAATTTGGTCCAGAGAACCAAAAAGAGAATGTACAGTATGGAAATATGAAAGGACATGGCTTAGAGAATTATGAAAAACATTGTGTTACTGGTATATTAATAGAATGTGGGAAGTGGAGTGAGAGGGAGTGGACATTCCTTTGCCATAGAAGACTAACAATCGTATCCACTGGGTCTCACATCATTTCTGCTTATCTATCCTTTCACAAAAAGGCCATTGGATTATACAGCCATTTATTTCCTTTAAAGAACATGATCCCCCTTTTTAATATTTTTTTGTGCTTAAATGTTCAATAATATTGCTTTTTACTATAGATTTAACCAAACTTCCAGGTGTGGGACAAGACTCAACAATCTATTTTCCAGAATCTTCTTGAGAAAGTGTCTTTGTGTAGGGAGTTGTATTGGCCACCCATCATTCTTTTTTAACATGGTGGTCTGAACTGCAAACATACATCTTTTGGCCGATGATTCTACAATTTTACTGCCTAGACCTCATAATATTCTCAGGTAGATACCTTTAAGCCCCATCCTGTGAACGTTAAGGCGGTAAAAAGTTGTTCATAGCTGTGGAACCCCAGAAGGTTCTGTGGAGGACATAAGCTTTGATCTAGATCTTAAAAGACAATTAGAAAATGAGTTGGCATTGCAGGCAAAGGAAATCTTATAAATAAGGTACAGAGTCAGGGAAACTCAGTGCTTGGAGCATGAAAGAGGAGGCAAGAAATATCATGAAGCCATTGAATGAGAAATAATGATTGCCTGCTTGCAGTTGGGCTTTATTAAATAGATAGTTCAAGGGTAATCAAAGATTTTAGATCATAATAATCTGAATTGTTCTCTAGGAAAATGAATCACAACTCAGAATGTAGAGGGAGATTGAGGATAGGGAATCCAGGTAGCTAATATTTAAAGAGTAAATATATAGTAAAAAAGAAAGTATTGAGTTGTGGCTGCAGCATTGAAAACAAACAGAAGGGAACAACTTGGAGATGTATTCTATGTAGAATCAATTGGCAAAGCAACTGATGGGGGAGGGAGGGATGGTGTTTAAAAGATTACAAACTTTTGAACTGAAGTAATGCTAGTTCCATGAATAGAAAATATAGGCACAGAAGGAAGAGGAGGAGAATGTTGCTGGGAAAATATAATGAGTTAATTAGCTACACATATGTAACGTAAGTAGCGATAATAGACTACTTATAAAATTAGACATATGGGTCAGAGGAAATAAAGCCTTCACTAATTTTCTGACATCTGTGTCCACTTCTCTTCTGGTTTTAACTATAAAAGCCTAAAGTGAAAGATGAATTATGATTACAAACCTATCCTTCCAAGTTTACTGGGAATTAAGTAGACTATTGTTCTAACTAACTATACCACACCCTCATCAATGTGGTCCCTTTTCATACTAATATATCACCCGGGTCTTTAACCCAGTAGTCTCAATTAGATCCTAAGCAAATAAAGAATCTCTATCTCTCCACTTTACTCCCATATGACAGCTGGAAAAGGTTATTGGTTCTGAACCCAGATAACTTCTGTGTAAGTCTTTCTCTTTCTAAACTCCTGTAATTAATCATTTCCAGATTGACAATAATTCTACTGTCTTCATTTCACAGACAAACTCATATGGTTTTGCAACACTTCAGATAAATTATTACTAGATTAGAAAGGAATGGAGATACCCTTTCAGGCTTCTCCAGTTTTGCTATGTGCTGTCAGGTCAACATTCTCAACACAACTAAACAGGGACAGATGGTGCCCATTCCCTCAGTGACAGTATCATCCAGCAATGTCAAAGGCATTTACATCCTTGAGAGAGAGATGCTTTATGACTAAAAGTTTCCCACCATGTGTACTCCAGAATACAGAAATAAAACTCCAGTAACAATCCATGTCCAATTATATTAAACTTTAATTACATAAATCATTAGAAATAGACTCAGTTACTTTGTTCTATTATCAGTTCTCCCATGGAATCTTTCTAGAAGGGCATTAGTGTGCTTGACTTGAAGGTACTTACACTAATGATTATGTAAAATTCAAAGGTGGATACATGTCCTAAAATGAAGGCTGTATATTTTAAACCACTATAGTAAAATTGAAAAAGGAAGGTGTTATTCAGGAACATAGTCATTAATTTGGATAACGTAAATTAAATCTTGTTTATTTAAACAATTTTCTTAACCTTTATTTGGTATATTACCAAATTGAATTTTATCTTTTCTGATTCTGTAAACCTGGACATAAATAACTTATACATTTGATAATTAAAAGATTTTAATGATAAATAGACTGTAATTATACAGTCTCATCCTGTCCATTCCCTCCTCTCCTTTTAAGGGTACCTAGTATTCATTTTTAAAACTATAACTTAAAATTCTTAAAGAATCTGTTGATCTGAATTATAGTTTTAATTCTGGTATTCACTATTTGTATAATCTTTGCTAACAGTTTTATTTTTCTGAATCTCAGATTCCTCATATACAAAGGACAAAGGTTATTTAGCTAAGATCTCTTCTATCTTTGAATTTCTGTTGTATTATTGTTCAGATGAAAATAGTAAATAAATAATGATATAAATATAAAATAAAGATTAGAGACATATGAACATTTATTTCCATCATTGAAGTTATATTATTTGTATCTAAAAGTATAAAGTGTTAAAACCTGTAAAGTTTTTTTGTCTTTGCCTTAGTTGAATATGACCATATTCTTATCTTGAAAATACCAGACCTGGGAGTACATCTCCATATCTTCTATACTATTTTTACCTCTGGATATTTCCATCACAGAGGTTATAGCCTCTAAAAATCCTCCATTGTATTACAATTATATGTACTATAATACATATGCATTACATGTATTAATTCAGTTACCCTTTGTTTATTGATTTCACTGTAATAAGTATGTTTAAAATATTAAGCAGTGAAGAGGAACAAAACAGTGGCTCATTAAACCCACAGACTTCAAGGAAAGTTAGCCAAAGGGAGCTGTTGCTTATTCAATAGCAGATCACTGTGTTGGAATAGACCACTGCTTTGCTCCATTACCTCTGAGTCCCTCTGCCATTAAACGTCTATCTTGCGATCTGACAGCTCGAAAAGTCACACATTACTTTGTGATGGTATTAGATTGTGGTCACATTATAAAGTCTGTCAACACTGTAAGTTTTCCTTGAAGTACTTCCTAACTTGCATCTCATACGTTTTTGGATATTGTGTCCTCATTTACATTTATCTTGAAGTATTTTCTAATTTTCTGATTTCCTCTTTGACTCACTGATTACTTAGTACTATGTTGTTTAATTTGCACATATTTATTTATATCTATAGATGAGCTTTGAGAGAATTCATATCTTAATAAAATTGAGCTTTTCAATTTATTAAGATGATACATCTCTCCATTTATTTAGGTCTTTGATTCCTTCCATCAATACTTTGTAGTTTTCAACATACAGATCTTACACATATTTTGTAAGATTTATATAAAAGTATTTCATATTTTGGAGCTATTGTAAATTGTACTTTTAATTTTAATATCCAATTGCTCATTGCTAGTATATAAACTTGTGATTCATTTGGGGCTATTTAACCTGCATCCTACAGCTTTGCTAAACCAACCTAGTCATTATAATAGCTTTTTAATAGATTCTTTGAGGTTTTTCATGTGGACAATCATGTCATCTAAAAAAGGAGACTGTTTTATTTATTTCTTTCAACTCTGGGTGCCTTTTATTATTACTTTACTATGCTGGCTAAGACGTGTAGTGCGATTTTGAATAGAAGTTGTCAAAGTAGATATCTTTGCTTTGTTCTTGATTTTACAGGGAAACAGTCGTTTGGTATTAAATATAATGTTATGTATATGTTTCCTTTTAGATATTCTTTATCAGGTTGATGGAGATATCTTCTATTTCTAATTTGTGGAAGGTTTTTATTATAAACAGATGGTATATGGTTTTAGACTTTTTCACTATTGAGATGATTATGTGTTTTTTCTCTTTGATATGTCAATATAGTAAATTGTATTGATTAACTTTTGAGTATTGAACCAGTCCTGCATTTGGGGAACAACCTTTACCCGGTCATGATATATTATTCTTTTTTATATTGTTGAATTAAATTTGGTATTATTTTTACAGATTTCTGTGTCCACATTTATGAGGAATGTTGATCTATACTCTTCTAGTAATGTCTTTTCCAGTTTTCATGTCAGGGTAATGTTAGCTTCACAGAATGAATTTCAATTTTCTGGAAATAATTTGCAAGGAATAGATATTGTCTCTCCCTTGAATTTTTGGTAGAATTTACCAGTGAAGCCATGATAGATAGAACTAGCTTTTGGGTCGTTGAAAAGTATGCTTGAGATGCTAGAGAGAGAAGAAAATGGGCTTGCTGCAAATTTCCATAATTTCATGCTTAAGATATTCATGACATGTGAGAGGAATGACCTGAAAGACAAGCTTCTGTTCACATTTTATCTATTTTTAGTCAATGATTTTAGCTTCTAAATTTAATATGGAGAAAAAAATGGCATCGTCTTGTAATTAAAAAGCAAAGAGGTACCTATCTCCTTAAAAATAAACCCACATCATAATACAACCTTTTTAAGAAAATGTCTTGCTAAAAACCACAGCAAGAAAACAAACCACCTGGGGCCTTCTGTAAATCTTACTTCAAGTAATAGCTCTAAGAGAGAAAGGTTGATTTGTTATTTTAAAACTCCTCAGACTCAAATATGTTCCTATTGTTCAGGAGGCCATAGTCTCTTGCTATCTATTCTCTAAAAATATTATCATACAAAATACTTGTCATAATGTAGATTAGGGAACATAACCATAATTTTATATAGGAGAACTTACAACTGAACTGTAACAATAGAAGAAATATTACAATCATACTTATAAAACACATGCAAATTCATTATTTTGAATAGGAGACAAATAGAGTCTCTTTTGTCTCAGGACAGAATAGAATCTGCAGCATCTTTTTTGCCCAATCCTAAATTGAAGTAAATATTTTTTTTCTGACTCTTCTCCAGGTGGTTGGGAATAGATACCACATAATCGAGGCATTGGATGGAGAGGAGCACCCCAAATAATTTCTATGTGGAATAATTCAGTTACTTCTCTCTCCAAATAAACTTACCTCACATTGATGATAAATAGCCCCTTTGCTTCACAGTCCTGAAGCTCCATACTATATGAGGACCTCAGGCTAAGTTTGGGGAATAATACAGTAACTAGAGCAGACAATTGCTAATTTCATAGTGGGATAATCATATTTCAAACATTTGGGCTAGTGGACTTCTAGGGAAGATGCACATTTATAACTTTGAGGCCAGTGAAGCCCATAGAAAAATATAAAATAGATGAATATATAAATAATATGAATAATTATAAAATAGATTGAACCATAGGAGAAAAAAATAGAGTTCTTTTCCCTGAGTCTGGGTGAGGCTATGACAAAGAGGGAACTGATGTTTTGTGACTTCAAAAGCTTGTTCATAAAAAAAGTCAGCGCTTTCCCTCATCTTTTTTCTCTTGGGATGCATACTTTAAGAACCTGGAGGTAACATGAGGAAATCCATATGCCCTGAAGTTAGCATCCTGGAGGCATCATTTGGAGAGACTACAGTGCACAGAAGTAGAGAGGCCCAGTTATGCCTGTCCCCAAGAGATGGAGTCTTCTCAGTATCAGTCACCAGACACGTGAGTGAATGAGCCTTCAGACGATTACAGGTCCCCATACTTCAAACCAGAGGAGGTCAGATATAGTGAAGCAGGGGCAAGTGGTCCTTGCAGTTCCTAACCCTAAAGAATTAATAAGCACAAGTCACTGCTTTATGCCACTATGGTTTTGGAGCAACTTGTGACACAGCAATAGACAGGTAAAATAGATAGTCATCTGATCTGAGGACAGCCAAAGATAGAAAAAGGAGGTAATTTACTATAATAACTTTTTCTGATAGAAACAATTAGATTTTTCTTTTGCTGAAATTTTGACTGGAATTACAGAGAGAGGGAAATCAGTTGTCAATGGGAACAAGATCATAAAGATATTGATGGAGAAAAGTCAGTGACAGAGGCTGTGAAGTATAACCTCGTAACAAATGAGAGTGTGTATAATACCCAGAGCAGAGGATGAGCTGGTTAGTTGGTAGTGACAAAAGACAGAGAAAAGTTAAATGACTATAATAATAGAAATAAATAGCTAAAAGTAATGGCTCTGGAGCTAGACTCCTATGTTTAAATCTTGGCTCCATGTACTTGGGAAGTCACCTAAATTTTCTGTGCTTAATTTTCTTCCTCCTGTGTACAAAGTATTTAGAATAATGTCTGGAATGTAGTATATGTTTAATATTATTATTGATATTGACACAACCCTTCTGCTGTGGGTGCAGTAAATTAATTGAATAGAAAGAGCTATCCTGTAAAACCGATGATCTTCAAGTTCCTCATTTTTTTAGACTCTTGGGTTCCCATAGTACTCTAAAGTACTATTATTTAAAAGTTATTTTTAATTTTCACCAAAGATATTATTCCTAACAGCAAGGCTCACAGGATGTTTATAGTAAAGTGTGTGTGTGTGTGTGTGTGTGTGTTGGCCAGATGGATGAATAGACAAATAGAAAGATTTCCCTGTCTATATGCTTCAAGTTTCATTTTTCTCTTTTGCAAAGCTCTGTGCACTTGAAATAATTCACAATTGCTTTTAAAATATATATATTGTTTAATGTCTCCATGATTACTGAACTGTAAGTTCCATAAGGGCAGAGGCTGTCTTTTGTTCACTGCTGCATTACCAGAAGCTAGCTGCAAGGAAAAGCTCTCAGGCCGGCTTCATTTAACCTGCTAGGCATTGGAATGCCTGGGACCTTTGGTTCACTGAGTCTCACAGTAAATGCTTCAGGAATATAAAGGAGTGTTTTGTGTTGGTTATTTGACCTGGTGAGCAAGCAGGCATAGAGCCAGTCTCTCTAGGAGCAGTCCTGGGGGCAGAGATTTTATTTAAAAATGTGAGAATAGCAAAAGTAATCATTTCTCAGATCTGACAGACTCCTGATCCCAACAGGATGGTATCGGTCATTCTTTGGGTATCTGAAGGTAATTGCTCCACCACAAGACTCCTACTATGTCCCCAGTTCTGGGGACTGTTTGCTCACAGGTGAGTTCTTGTATTCTTCACCTGTACCATTTTGCTCTTGGTATCTTTTCTTCGGTTGCTATCACCCTGTGACAACATCCACTAGCATAGATGTAAACCCCTAAAACACATTCAACACATATTTGTGAACTGACCAACTGCCAAGAAATTTCTTTACAACAAAACCACTGAGTTCTATAGAGAGTGTAGCTGAGGTTGAATAAGCCTATCTTTCTATTCCTTTTTCCCTTGTCCATTTTCATATGGTTGCAAAAATTCCTCACAGAGGAATGTATCCTCTGGATTTCTCCTAGTTATTTGTTTTTTTGTGGGGGGCAGAATAATATCCCATTGAGCTTATTAAAGAAAACTGCTGGCTAGGTGCGGTGACTCATACCTGTAATCCCACCACCTTAGGAGGCCAAGGCAGGCGGATCACGAGGTCAGGAGATCGAGACCATCCTGGCCAACACGGTGAAACTCCGTGTCTACTAAAATACAAAAAAATTAGTCGGGTGTGGTGGCAGGCACCTGTAGTCCCGGCTACTCGGGAGGCTGAGGCAGGAGAATGGCGTGAACCTGGAAGGCAGAGCTTGCAGTGAGCCGAGATTGTGCCACTGCACTCCAGCCTGGGTGACAGAACAAGACTCCGTCTCAAAAAAAAAAAAAAAAAAACAAACAAACAAAAAAAACTGTTAAGCACATTTATAAACTAAACACCAGAATTAGCATGTCGCCAGCAAATTTACTCTTGGAGGTCAGCTCAACAGGTCCTGTAAAGTGCCCTCTGTCAACTTCCAGGCTTGTCAATGGAAACAGTACTCCAGTCTAGTGATGAGATTTGGCTCTGTGTCCCCATCCAAATATCACTGTGAATTGTAATCCCCTTGTGTCAGGGGAGGGGTCTGATGAGAGGGGATTGAATCATGGGGGAAGACTTCCCCCTTGCTGTTCTTGTGATAATGAGTGAGTTCTCAGGAGATCTGGTTGTTTGGAAGTGTGTGGCACTTCTTCCTTCATGCTCTCTTGCTCTTCTTCTCCGCCATGGTAAGATGTGCTCACTTCTCCTTCGCCTTCTGCCATGATTGTAAGGTTCCTGAGGACTCCCACCCATGCTTCCTGTACAGCCTGCAAAACAGTGAGTCAATTAAACCTGTTTTCTTCAAAAAGTACCCAGTCTCAGGTAGTTCTTTATGGCAGTGTTAAAATGGATTAATACACCTAGCTACCTCTATTACCCAGGCCTTACTCATGAATAGAAGAAGACAAAAGTCATACTTCTTAGCATTGTATTACCACAAACCCTGGACATTTATGTTGTGTTGAATGGGAGATGCTACGGAATGAGAAGTCAAATGCAAACCTGGCCTTTATGGCAAGAAAATCACCTAAGGTAGAAATTCTGGATCATCTCACCAGGAGAGCAGCCAGAGAAAAGGAGAAGCAGTGTGTGCTGTGACTTTAGGCAAGTATCTTGGCTCCTCTGGGCCTCAGTTTCATCTTCTCCTGAGAAAATGGTTGTTAAATGGTACCTTATTTTAGACTTATTATGAAAATTTTCAAACACACAGAGAAGTAGAAAAAGGGTGCAATGGACATCCATATACACACCATCTGGGTTCCACAATTGCTAGCATTTTGCCATATTTGCTTCACTAATGCATGCATATCTATCTAAAATGTGCCAAGCCATTTTAAAGTGAATTTTAACTGTCAGGGCATTTCATCTTAAATACTTCAGCTTGTATATTCAGAAATTGAGGACATTTTTCTACATAACCATAGGGATATTCACAGGATGATTCTAGAGTCCTTTTATCTCTGGGTGTCTTAGACATCGTTTTTACCAGACATATGTGAGGAGATAAATAGGAACAGAGACAGATATACCATGAAGTGCATGCAACTTTAACTTCAAGACTTCTCACTTATTGACAAGGAAAATGATCTTAGCCATAACTGGCTAAGACCATTATCTCTTTTCAGTCTGGCTTCTCCTCTCTTACACCTCAACCTCCTATACACGCACATCCCCATATCAGGAAACATAGGAAGGGCTGTGAACATTTTTGGGATTCCATATAAAAAAAGGTTGGATAAATAATTTTTTTTTTTGCCATCACTGGTGTGCATAGTGAGATTATGGCTAGCTCTTCAGAGGTACAAATGACTTCTAAAAATACTCTTACTGTCCATGGCTAGAAGTCTTAAAACACCATCCTGCAGTGGCTGGTGCCAGAAATGTAAGGCATGGAAGAAACACATAGATGGACATGAATGGAACTGCAGTGAATCTGGGAAAAGACATCCAGTCAGTCGATATGTAGATCGGAAAGGTGAGGGTTTGGCTGTCACGCATGCCTAATGAAAATGCAAGTTCTTTCCTTTCAGGAATATACTGGCTAACATAATGCATACAGTTAAATATGCACTATACATACTATTTGGGGAATTGCACAAAATATAGTTTATCATAATAATCAGAAAACCTGTTGTTGTACTACACTGAATGCCTCTGAATGAGATGTTGCATGTTTTATACATCTAAACATGTTCTAGAGAATCTCACTCATTTTTACCTAAGGAAGTTTGGCAGCTTCAGAGAAAGTATGCAAAATTTTCAGTGGCACTGTGAAATGTAAGCATAATATGTTAATGATGTAAATATGGCAAAATGTTAATAATTGTTGAATCCAGGCAGTGGGCACATAGATGCTTGCTGTGCTATTGTTCTATATTTGAAAGTTTTCATAATGAAAAGTTAAAAACACCACCTTGCAAAATCCATTTACTTTGTAGGAGAGGAAATGAGCACATATATCAATAAGTTGATATGTGGTAAAAAAGGAATTTGATTATACGATCATACTGGTTCATACTACACGGTGGCATTTCAAGAATGGATTTGGTTTGCTATAGTGTATTACTTAATTTCAGCTTAATTTTGTATGTTTTTCATGATTGTTCATCAGCTCAGCATTCAAATATGACTGAAATGAAGTATGTTGATGGAAGCCAAAAAAACAAAGTAAAAGACAGAATACTGGCAGAAGCTTCAAAATGCCAAAAACTCACTTAGCATATTGTAATGAAATTTAGAAGCTCAGATGTCAAAATCAATTAAAAATTTTCTATGTTATCAACTAAAAAATAACCTTTTAGTCATACAAAAGCAAAGACTAAATCTACGTTCTCTATAACATTGTAAAATCATTATCATATGGCGAAGCAATCAAAGAGTATGCAGCCAAAAAGCTGGGGAAAATAAAGTTGTGTCAGGTGGTTAATTATTGAAATACATTTTTTTGAATTTTTGATATCTATGCTATTTTCTAACTTTTCAATTATGTAACTTGTTGCATTTTTAACTTTTCAATTATGTACCTTGTAGCATTTATCTCATTTAAATTAATATTTACCTTTGTAGTTTTGAATTTATAATTTTGTAATCTTAAAGAGGGCTGAAAAATTTTATATACTCAAGGTGTCAAGATCGATCACTGGCTATCTAGATTTCGTACAAAATGCAAATAGAAAAATTGTGTTTTCTGCTCTTATTTCTTTTCTTGTGGCCAATGTGTAATATTAAAGCTAATGTAATATTATAAGTTCAAATATTTTAGTATTTTAGTGAGGAAACTAAAGCTCAAAAACCTGACACATTTTCCAAGTCAGATCAGTTGGCAGCAACACACAATAATCATGTTCAAGGCTCCTGATTCCTGTCCCTTGTTCTTTTCATCATATTATGTGGTCGGTCTTTAGTTAAAGAAAAGTGTTATAAAACAGAATGCTCAAAATATGGCATTGATGAGATGACTCTGTGAAGTTCTTACTATTAATTTACTCAGTCACTAACTTATCTATCAACCATTCAGTGAGCACTGGGCATTCACAGGTGGCTCCTGACCACAAAGCCCCTGACCTTAAGCAGCTCCAAGGAGCAGACGAATACAGTCCAGCAGACTAATCCAGAAAAATGTTGCAAGATGCATAGTAATTGTACATACTGGAAATCCACCAGGGAAAGAATGTGAATCTTCTGATCCATAATATTATTTGTGACCCTACATATTCCTTGTGGATATGTTGGAGGACTGGTTCTGGCTCCGTCTACTACCACAGAAATAATCTCTGTATTGTATCTCACTGTCCTTCCCACCACACACACACTCTATTCTTACTCTAATTCTTACTCTGTTTCACACACACACACTCTATTCTTAGTCTAATTCTTACTCTTATTCGCCACACACACACTCTATTCTTACTCTAATTCTTACTCTAATTCACCACACACACAGTCTATTCTTACTCTAATTCATACACTCTATTCTTACTCTAATTATTACTCCAATTCACCACACACACTCTATTCTTACTCTAATTCATATACTCTATTCTTACTCTAATTCGTACTCTAATTCACCACATACACTATTCTTACTCTAATTCATACACTCTATTCTTACTCTAATTCTTACTCTAATTCACCGCACACACAATCTATTCTTATGCTAATTCATAGACTCTATTCTTACTCTAATTCTAATTCAGCACACACATACTCTATTGTTACTCTAAGTGAAGAGTATTAGAAATAATTTTACTTCTGAATCCTCCACTACACACACACACACAGACACACACAGAGAAAGAGAGAGAGAGAGAGAGAGAGAGAAATGTATTAAATTGGATCATGCAATTCTGGAGTCTGAAGACCTGATAACCAGGAGGGTCAACAGAGTATGTTCCAGTCCAAGTCTGAAGGCAGGAGAAGACCCGTGTCCTAGCTCAGAGACCATCAGGCAGACAGAGTGGATTCTCTCTTTCTCGGTGTTTTGGTCTATTAATGCCTTCAAGATATTGGAAGAGACCTACATTGGAAGAAAATATGCTTTACTCTATTAATTCAAATAGTAATCTCAGCCAGAAACATTATCCTAGACACAGTCAAATAATACTTAAATAACTGGGCACCTGTGTCTCAGTCAAATTTACACATGAAATTAACCATTACATCCATCTTTCTTCTCTGTTTCTTGATCTCTTTCTTCATTGCTACCTTAGATTAGCGCTCTTCAGAAGCAGACTCTCAGATGAGAATTTGTGGAAAAGTCATTTACTAAGAAATATTCCCAAGGGAAAAAAGATAAGAGGAACAGACAGTGGGACTGGGAAGGAAAGGAGGCCAAGCCAGGGTGGATTAAGCCAAGTTCCAGTGAGATGAAGAAACTCTGGAAGCATGCAGGCCATACCTCAGAGATCGCCCTGGCAAGTGCTGGGGAAATGGGGTATTTATACCCACACAAGTCCCATTAGTGGTAAGGATATAAGTTTTCAGCTAATTTCTGTTCTCTCTCCACAGCAATCATAGGCTGTGGCAGCCAGAGAGTAACCCTCTGAGGAAGTATCACAGGTATGGCTTTTGAAAATGGAAGCACCATACCCAGGCAGATCAAAAGAGATTTGAGAGAGTTGGGAGGAACACAGACAGCATGTGCTACAGTCGTTGTCATCTTAGTAATAGCCACAATAATCTCAATGTCATCAAAGACTCTGCACAAGACCCTGAACTGCCTATTTTCCATATATGCTATTAGCAGTCAATCATCACATCAGATTTATTATAATTAGTACAATCTCCATTATATAGAGGGGAGGAATGGGGCTCAAAGGAAAATAAGTGACCACAGGAACAGCCGGTTGCTGATGCAGTCTTTCCCACCCCCAGATGCTGCCAATTCCTTGTCCCATGTCGTTGCCCACTACCTCAAATTATCTGCTGAAAATGCCATGTACTTGCCATGTGTATTAGTCTGTTCTTATGCTGCTAATAAAGACATACCTGAGACTGGGTAATTTATAAAGGAAAGAGGTTTAATGGACTCACAGTTACACATGGCTGGGAAGACCTCACAATCACGGCAGAAGAGGAAGGGAGAGCAAAGAAACGTCTTACATGGCAGCAGCCAAGAGGGCTTACGCAGGAGAAGTCCCCTTTATAAAAACCATCAAGTCTCATGAGACTTATTCACTATCATGAGAACAGTACAGGAAAAACCCACCCACGCATGATTCAATTACTTCCCACGGCTCCCTTCCATGACAAGAGGGGATTATTACAATTCAAGGTGAGATTTGAGTAGGGATACAGAGCTAAACCATATCATCATGTAAGATAATTGGATAGAATGCCAACATGTCCATGTGTGGTAGATAAAATGTTACATTAGTTATAGTTGCGCTCACATATATTTTATTAACTGCCTAGAACATAACCCTGCATTCATTCAAAACCCTCCTAATATTGATGAAAAGTAATGCAGGTCTAAGCTGGCAAACAAAAACAGCTGCAGTTTCTCTAAAAGTTTATTTTTAAAAGCTACTTAAAAAATGCAATAGTTGGCTGTCATGGACCTTTTTACACCCAATTTTACACTCTGGGTTTCAGAAATTTGCTGAATATGAAACAAGTCTTTGGACTACCAAGTGTAGTGCTATTTTTTTTTAGTAACAAGACACAGTATTTCCAGATTTAGCCATTCAGTGCTAAGTGTAAAGAACAAGTGGTGGAAAAATTCTGTGTGTAAGCTGTAAGTGCTAAGAACGTCCCATGTTGGGGAGTCATATAACTTCACCTCCTAAAGGCTCTCAAAGAGACAGCTGCATGTTTTTTAAACAAAAATAAATGGATTTGTATACACTACTCCAGAGTTAGCAATTACTTTGATTTCTTCATTAAAAATGCATATAAGTAAAGACATAATTAGGAACGTTTAGGAAACTTTGTGTTTTCTGTAGTTATTTAATTTTTTGCAAAAGGAATACTATCAAAAAAACCCTTTCTCAATGTTAATTTGGAAAGTGGCTTAGTAAGGGATAGTTGAACCAAACCACAGCATTGTTTTAGGGTGGATATCAGGTTGTTTTTCTTAGTGAGTGATTTCCTCGCCTATCATAAATTAGTATTTTCAGCTTCTGAGATTTCTCAAAGAATTGAACAACAGAAAATTTATTTAAAGTGATATCTTTCAAATTAGAGCTTTCTAATCATGTATGTGGGGGAAACCAGAAATTTGATAAATGTGCACAATTGTACAATATTTAATGTGTTTAAAAGATACTAAAAATACTTTCTTATTAATTTTAACCTTGCATTTTAACACATTTGGCTTCTTTTATTGTGGTGTCTAGCATTATTTTCCATAGAGAATTGCACTTCCAGGAATGCTTCAGCCTGTGTGGGTCCATTTAAAGTTACCTTATAATAATGATGATATGAATTCATGCAGTAATTAGGAGAAAGATTGCTTGAGGCACCTAAGTTATGTGGATCCAACTGGACTTCTTTTGGAAAACAGAGCTAAAAAAGGTTATCATCTTCATTTTGTGAATGTTTTTTATTTAAAAGGAAAGCAATGCTCATAAAAGTTTTAATATTATATACTAGAAGAAGAGCGAACTATTTCAATACAAGTTCCTTAAATTTTCAGGCATATTTATTTTGGTTTCCTTCTGGACACTGGTGGGTGATGGTTATTGTTTTCACATAATGGTATCATATGTATGTGACTTCTGACCCTGGAGACAAACCCTCCCCACACACACACTAGCAAGGGACCCACACAGTTTTCTCTCCAGTCCCAAGGAATCTCTCCTCCCCGTCTTAGTCTTCTCAGAGGCATCTACCTCTTTCCTCCCCTCCCCATCACCCAGAAGAATCTCTTTAGGGAGAGAAGGAAAGGGTTTCAAGTATCTCTAAGCAAGGAATTTAGAAGTGAAATCTGCTTAGGCCGGGCACGGTGGCTCACGCCTGTAATCCCAGCACTTTGGGAGGCCGAGGTGGGTGGATCACCTGAGGAAAGTAGTTCAAGACCAGCCTGGCCAACATGGTGAAACCACATCTCTACTGAAAATACAAAAATTAGCCGGACATGGTGGTGTGCGCCTGTAATCCCAATTACTTGGGGGGCTGAGGCAGGAGGATCACTTGAACCCAGGAGACGGAGGTTACAGTGAGTCAAGATCACACCATTGCACACCAGGCTGGGCAACAAGAGCGAAATTCTGTCTCAAAAAAACAAAAAAGAAAAGAAAAGAAATCTGCTTAGCATCTGGAAATTTGAGGGCAGAAGAAAGGAAAAATACAGTCATGTGCTGCATATCAATGTTTCAGTTAACAACGAACTGCATATACAATGGCAGTCCCCTAAGATTATAATGGAGCTGAAAAATTTCTGTCACTAAGGACATGGTAGCCTCATAGTACAACACATTGCTCAAGTGTTTGTGGTGATGCTAGTGTAAACAAACTTATTGCAATGCCAGTAGTATAAAAGTCTAACACATTTAATTATGCATAGTATGTAATACTTGATAATAAAAGGCTAGGTTGTTGGCTTATGTATTTATCACGCTTTTTATCATCATTAGCATGTACTGCTTTCATTTCATTTTTTTTTTTAAAGTTAACTGTAAAACAGCCTCAGGCAGGTCTTTCAGGAGGCATTCCAGAAGAAGAAGGCATTGTTATCATAGGAGATGACAGCTCCATGCCTGTTATTGCTCCTGAAGACCTTCCAGGGGGACAAGAGGTGGAGGTGGAAGATAGTGATTTTGATGATCCTGACCCCGTGTAGGCCTAGGCCAATGTGTGTGTTTGTGTCTTCATTTTAAATGTAAAGTTTAAAAGTATAAAGATGAAAATTTTAAAAATTGGAAAAAAATTATAGAATAAAGATATAAATAAAATATTTTTGTATACCTATACAATGTGTTTTGTTTTAAGCTATGTTATTACAAAAGAGTCAAAAGGTTTTAAAAATTACAGTTTATTTAAAAATTAGGGTAAGTTAAAGTTAATTTATTATTAAAGAAAGAAAAGTTTTAAAAATAAGTGTAGCGTAGCCTAAGTGCACAGTGTTTATTAGGTCTCCAGTAGTGTACAGTAATATCCTAGGCCTTTACATTCACTCATCACTCACTCACTTACTCACCACTCACTCACTCACTCACTCACTCACTCACTCACTCACTCAGAGCAACTTCCAGACCTGCAGGCTGCATTCGTGGTAAGTGCCCTGTGCAGGCATACCATTTTTAAATCTTTTATATTGTATTTTCACTGTACCTCTTCAATGTTCAGCTATATTTAGATACATAAATACTTACCATTGTGTTAGGATTGCCTACATTATTCAATACAGTAACATGCTAGACAAGTTTGCAGCCAAAGGAGCAATATGCTATACCATATAGCCTAGGTGTATATAGGCCATATCATCTAGGTTTGTCTAGAATACTCTCTGATGTTTGCACAAAGATGAAGTCACCTAACAGTGCATTTCTCAGAACATATCCCCATGGCTGCCTGACTGTATGTGGAAAAAAATGATTCAGTAAAATTTTTTAGAATATACTGTTCTCTTTCGTCCCCACCTATGATATTTTACTATGAAGTTTTCATCTTCTAATGCAGCATATCAGTAAGTCTCTCAACCCATTTTGCCTCTTTCTTACGTTTTTGGGAGTCACAGACTTCAGCTGGATGGAGTTCAGGGAGACAGAGCTCTGGCCAACCCCCAAAGCAGAACGCAGGCAGGAGGGTATGGTGTCCACATTGCCTCATCCGAGGCAAAACTACAGCTATGTCAGGAGGGCATGGTAACACCTGAGTAATACTTTGTATCTTCCTTACCACCTTGCTAAAGAAAAGCCAGTTTTAGACACAGCGATATAGAAAAGCTTCTTTTTTTTTTTCTTAATTTGGTGAAGATCACCTTACCAAGTGAGGATCACCTTACCAAAGTGAAGATTTACTCACTTTGGCAATAAAACATGTTTATTAGTTTTTAAGCACAGAAAACTTATTTTAAAAATTTTCTTATCTTTAAGAATACAAATCAAGGTTTCAAAAACATTTTCAGTTGGAAATCTTTGGGTAGGAAAACTGCAGTAATGAGCAAAAGGGATAAAAAGGTAAAACATGTGCCAAACAGATGTTGCACTTAATTTCATGCCAGAACAAATTAAAAATCAGAATCATGCTTTATGATTTAAACAATGGACAATCTATACAGATGTGTGTAGGCTGAAAAAATTCTCCTTGTGAAACTGGACATTTTTAAATTGTGAGAATCTACTTTCTAAAATCAACTGGGCTCAAAATTACTAAAACAGAAATCTCTTCTTTTGCTTGGAGATTGTCAACAGTATCCAAACCTTACCAGCAGATCAGCACCACATGGAATGAAAATAACTTTGAGGTTCATGCATCAAATGTAAAAACATGATATAAAAATTTGAGAACATTTTCATAAAGACAAATAAGATCCATATAATATATGGTAATTTAAAATGTATTAAAACACACGAATTGGGCATCAATTAAGTTAGAAAGAACTGTGTTAGAACACCAAGCAGGTGGTCAAAATGGTAATGAAAAGAAATAAAAACACAGATAGTATGGAAAAGGCAGCCTGTAAACACCAAAACAGTGTCAGAGACACAGAGTCACTGCCTGGTAGAGAGGCTTGCAGCGTTTTTTTTAAATGTAAAGTATTTCCACCCCCATGAGGAGATTTCAATGTAGTTATGATATATTTGAATTAATATCTTAGAGATTTCAAGTATCTTCTTCATAACCATCATCATTAGACAAGAATAGAAGTTTTTAGATTTGAGGTCTATTTGCTTTCCAGAAGGGATCTGTAGATGGCTACAGAAGATCTCTGACTCCTTTACAATTGTATAAAATCATATATATATATATATGTGTGTGTGTGTGTGTGTATACACACATATATAATTTATATATACACATGTAATTTATATATATACATATGTAATTTATATATATATGTGTACATAGAGAGGGTACATAACTTTCATATATTCTTATGAGGGTTCCATGACTTTGCAAACATTAAGAAACCGTTGAAAAGAGCAGAGCTCTACTAGCAGGAGACATGTCGATTTATCCTACATAAAAATGACCCATGCAACCCAGGAAAGCTTTGCAAACAGCCAAAGCATAAAATGAATTAAATGCTTTGTTTATCCCTTCAGAAAAGTATAGCACAACAACTCCAGTCATACAGTTTTTATTTACATGAATAAATTACATGATTTATTACTATAAATCCAGCTATTTGTCATCAGACACTCTCTCTCTATAATCTGAAAAATTTCAAGAGCCATGGGAACTAACCATAGGTTATATTATGTTGCATATTACTGGCAAGTGCTCAAGAAAGAACTGGCAAGAGACAGTAAATGAAAAATAAATATGTGGCTCAATCTGATGGTCAAGGGACAATAACATAGGTAACAAGGAGGGATTAGGTCAAGCACATATTGTGGGTTGTAAACACCTGGTTTCATGTAATTCAACTTATCAATATTTATGAGCACTTACGGTATGCAGAATACTGTGTTTCTGGTGAGAAAAAAAAAGCTAAACTTGAAACTTTGTAATGTTATAATTTTTCTTGTTTTAACCCAAGAATAACTTGTCAAATCAATGAGGAAGATTTGGGCTTTGTTGGTATTTCACCAATAAGAGGATGGTAGCAAGCAAGAACCACAGTGTGGTAGATTTACGTGATGTTGAGTTAACTAAGCTGGAAGGATATTTCCCTCTATTCTTTGCCACATACTTCCAGGTTAATGTGAGATGCAAAAGACACAGTGCATGAGATGTGGTAGGTGGAAGTGGAAGCAAAGCAGAAAGCATGTTCTTTTATGCTGGGAAGGTCAATTGAGGGCACTTCTCTGTTTGCAGCCTTCTAATGTTGCTGTTTGTTTGAGGGCTCACCTTGTTGGTGCTGAGCAGTGGTGGGCCTGCAGCTCCTCCAGCTCCTGGCAAGGCCTGCAGCTTCTGACTCCCAAGTAAGGTGCATGTTGAGCTCTGTGATAATGAGCTCCAGCTTTTCCCACACTAGTTTACTAAAATTTATAATGCAGAAACCATTTTTAAGTAGTTTTGTGCTTGTCTGAGCTTAGGGAATAATCAGAAAAAACACACACTCTTATGAATCAGTTGTAGTTTCCATCACAGAACGCCCACAGCATTGAAGTCGAAGGTCATGAGAAGCTGGCCTCAGATCCAGTTTATCCTTGCCTTCCGCTCTCCATTGAGGTCCATCTTTCCTTACCGCTGCCTACCCTTTTTCTTATTCTATGTCACTCATAATGGTTCTCCTTTTCTAATTGATGTCATATACCAATGTATACTCAAATAACCTGACAGATATATACAGAAAAAGGATTTAAAATTAGGGGATCAATTGTTGATGTCAGAAGCAATATTTTTGCACGTTTTCAAACTCAATGCAACCCAAATCATTCCCATGCTGGTGTATTAAAATTTGTAATGCAAAAAGCATTTTTAAGTAGTTTTGTACTCTCAGGGCATAAGAAATTATTAGAAATAACAAAAACTCTTATGAATCAATTGTAGTTTCCAGCACTTTTACATAATATATTTTTCCTAATCACAACTAGTAGAGCAAAAACTTACTTTCTGCAGAAAAAGTAGAGAAAGGGAAAATCCAGGATCTCACTAAAGTCATTCTTTGGCTTCTTTTTATTTTTGGAAGTTGACTAGAAAGAATATTGATCTTTCACAGTGAAAGAAAAAGAAAAAAAATCACATCACTTTTAAATGTATTTGGTGCCGAGCTATCATTTATGGAAATAGATAACTGTTTCATAGTTAGTGGAACCCACTTATCTACTTTTGCAAATATAAGTAGTAGTTACTAGATACCACACTGACCCAGTAGTAGAGAGTTTAGGGAAAGAATCATGAACTGATTCGAGAGTCATTAGGTCTTATGGAAAGATAACTTACAAGAAAAAAATATCAACTCAAATTAGATTGAATTAAAGAGGAGAATTTATTGGGATGCATACTTTTTAAAATACAACCCAAGAGTAGAGATATAGCTCTTTATCTTTCTTTTTAAGTCTGAATCCCCACCCCTATCTTTGTCTTTTTCACTCCTCTCTCTCTTACTCTCCCTGTCTCTTATACACCCCTTTCTCCCTTTTTACCCCTCTCATTCTCTGTTTCCCTCCCTTCCTCCATCTTTCTCTTGATAGTTCAGGGTACATGTGGTACCCACTCCTAGCTTACATAGACTTCCAGCTTGAGTGCCACTGACCAACTAGCTAGTGTCTCTTCACCCAATTACTAGAAATATTCTTTGTTATAATTCAGCCAATGGATTGACTATGCAAGGGGAGGGTTTCCACTTACAGTCCAATCAGCTGTGGACAGGGAGCAAAGTACAAAAATGGCTACTAAGGGCAGTGAGTGACCCTTCTCAAAGAAGGAGAAGTGGGATGGGCAGACATCCTGGGATATTTTCCACTTTACAATGTTTGACTCTTCACCTAGTGGAAAGCAGTTGGATTCAGTTGCTGTTCTTGAGCAAAGAAGCAGGTAATTCTTGGTGCTTCAGCTCCATCACATTAATTCATGTAGAAAACCTATTTCTACTCTGGAGCCTATTTTTGAAAGCATGGAGTCTGTTAATGATAAGTACTATATAAATATTATTTATGGCCATTATAAGTCTTTTAATTTTTTTGTCTTTAAGGTCCAATTATTTTTTTTAAAGTGTTTGTTCTAGTCAGGTGCGGTGGCTCACGCCTATAATCCTTGCAATTTGGGCGGCTGAGGAGGGCAGATTGCTTGAGCTCAGAAGTTGAAGACCAGCCTGGGCAACCTGGCGAAACCCCATCTCCACAGAAAAATGCAAAACTTAGCTAGGCATGGTGGCACACGCCTGTAGTCCCAGCTACCTGGGGGGTAGAGGCAGGAGGTCACTTGAACCTGGGAGGTTGAGGCTGCAGTGAGCCTAGATGGCACCACTGCATTTCAATTTCAGCCTGGGGGACAAAGTGAGATCTCAAAAAAAAAAAAAAAACAACTTTGTTTTAGATAACTGGTCTCCTTATCCATCTGAAATAAAGGGTTCAGACTCCCATTCTCAAGGTATGATCATGATAAAAATGTGACCATAATTGTGAGAGATATTATGGTGTATCTCATCCCCCTGAGGTTGTACTCTTCTTTCTGAATAAGAAGAAAATGTTATGCTCCCTGAATGTTTATGCAAATAAAATATTTATGTTAACATTGAACCACAAACAAAATAAATAAGACATTTCTGATATATGAAAAGTACCACAGTGGAAGTGAGAAATTATGTACAAAAAGCAAAATGAAATTGCAGAATGCTGTAAGTTGAAGGGGCTTTGGGGAGCATTCAGAGATTAAATGGTCCAATCCAACCCTTTTAATTTCCAGGTTAAGAAATTGAAGGTTAGGGGAGATTAGGTAGCTTTCTAAAAATTAGTTTGCATCTGAGCTAGTGCTCGGTCTTGTAATTCCAAATACAAGCAAAATAGCAAAATCTTGCCTTAAAAAGTAAATCAGGGAAATTAAAATCTTTATGTTCTCTGTCTTTCTTAGAAATTATTGTTCACCCAATAATTCATCAATATGACATCACTTAAGGGTGTAAGAGAGAGAAAATTGTTGAATCTTTTTTGTCCATATAAACAAATTATGAACAAATTATTTTATTCATAGTAACTTTGTTTCTACCATGAAGCACTGCATAGTATATGCTTTTTAATAAAATTAATTAAAACTTATATTGTTAAGGATGCTTATAACAAATGATATCCTTGACTTTTACCAAACCAGAACTGGAGATTCAAGAGGGAAGAGAATAGTACAAGCCTTAGTTTCCATCACATTTAGCACTGAATATCCAGGACAGAGATCACATATAATTTATTGTATGTTTATAAAATATTGGGGAGGCTAGCAAGAACAGAAGAAAAGCAAAGAGAGATTTAAAGATTTCAGAAAGAGAGAATCATAATTCACTGTTTAAAACTTATGTGGGTCTGAAATTTATTCTATGATGAGCCTTGTCAAAGGGTGAAATGAAAAAGTTTTAAGATTCAGAGTGAATGATACATAAACTTATAAGACAAAATAGTTGCATCCATATGACAGGGGGAAAAGACTGGAGTTATTTTAACATGGAATCATATGCAATTGTTTGTATATTGCTTTTTTTCCCCCTTGAGACATTCTGGCTGCCTTACCCTTGGTCGAGTCTCTTGACTCATTTGTAAAGTTAAATTTCATCCAGGGAAAGCCTTTCATGTCTATTTATATCACATTCTACTTTCATTTGGTTTATTTAATGATTTATTAAATACATTAAGCATAGCACAATTTCCTATGAGAGTTGAAACATATGACTAAAATTATTTTAAAATTATGTTTATGTTGTGATTTATGAAATTGCAAATTGTCAAAGACATAAGGGATAATGGTAAAATAGCACACATTTGCTTGAAGCCTACACATTACTCCAAGACCTCACTTGAAAGCTGGTAATTTCCTTGAAATAGCCCATAGGGGAAGCATATGCAAGGCAACTGACAGCATATGGTTTGAATAGATGTGCCTATATAGTGAAGGACCAGACTGGGAGAAGGTATTAATGAAGAATATGAATACAGGAACAATTCCTTAACTTGGTGCAGAGACCAACCCCATTTTTATCCAATTTTTATAATCTGTATTATTTAAGGGAGAAAAATATTTTACTCAGGGTTGAACACTCAATACTTTAAGTGTGCTCTAATGGATGTATCATGTAGAGAGCAAGGCAATTGCTTACCTCTTTTATTATTTGGTGGATTTATAAAGTAGCAAAAAATGGTTCAGTAGTCATAGCAGCTTGTATTGATAGTGAACAAGTCACTTAACCTTTCTGTGTATCAATGACTTAAAACAATTCAATCATTAATTCAACATACTGATTGTCAACTACATGCAAAGCATTTTGCTAATTCCTGGGATGAAGGAGTGGGAGTGAGTGATAGGAGATGAGGCTGGATGAGTAGTAGATACCAGATTTAAAATGGCCTTGTGTGACATAATAAGCAGTTAGGATTTATCCTTTATAGTCTTTTGGGTGTTATTAAAGGATTCTAAACAAGGGAGTGGTATAATTAGGTCTTAGAAATAACACCCTGGTAGTAATGTGAGGCATAGGTCAAAAGAGGATAAACTTGGCCCAGTTAGGACAATGGTAATTAATCAGACCAGAAATGATGGTTGCCTGAACAAAGGCCATGTCAGTGGTGATTGAGAGAAAGGACGGGTTTGAGAAATTGTGAGGAAGTTTGCTTGTAATTGATTAGATTTGGAGGCCAAGAAAGAAGCCTGCTTTGATAGTGATCCATATAATAATATTGATTTCTGACTTGTAAAATAAAGCATATACAGAACCTTGCATAACTTCAATTTGCTCTTATAACAGTAAAAGTAATCGTTAAAGATTATTAACTTTGTCTATCAAGTTATACATGTAAACAAAGTACATTTTCAGACTGTGTATGTGATACAAACAAGCTTAAAAACTGGTTTTTGTTGTTTCACTTTTGCTAATAAATAGGTTGAGAAAGCTGGTCTAAATTGACAGTCTATAGTTTATATTTAAAGGATAGCTTTCGCTTCCCTATGGGAATGAGAAACAGCACTTATAGAAAATTCCATACAAAGCTTTGAGGTCTAACATGCCATGATTTGATAGACTAGGGCATCTGAATATTTAGTTCCTGACTCCAGAGAGCAAATGTTAGAAGACAGAATTGATGAATATTTGACTTAAACTAATTCCTTGAATATCTAGCCATGTATTTTATACCATCTATCATTGTGGTTTCTCAGCACTTAGAAATATGAGCTCTGAATAAAAATGTAGAGAACCACCTGTCTACATGGCAGTCTTCCAAGAATCCACAATCTAAATTATGCTTACCACTAGCAGGAAATGTAGGCAGCCACCTTCTTCTTGTCATTCTCAGATCCATTTTTCAAAGGAAGACTATTGCAAGGAAACTAACTTTATGTTAAGACTGATATAATAGAGTACACTTCTTGTACATGGCAGCTTAGAATTAGGTGCTAGGATTTGAGGGAAATCAAGTGAGGCAGAAACACTATACATAACTTCTGACATCTCTTTCAGGCATTTGATTTTGGAATCTAACACAGTATGAGTTTGCTAGTGACCAAGGAGGCCAATGAAGCAGAGTAGGGTTATTAAGTTTCAGTCTTTAATAGTCGAGTAACACAAGAATAGTTTCTTTTTGTTTAATTACTAGGTTTTTGGTTGTTTTTGTTAAGTTAAAAACTTTTTGATAATTTTCTGCCTTACAACTGTGTATAAGCCCCTGAATTGTTACGGTGTGAGGTACAAAGATAGAAGGGATGGCCTTTGTGTTAGGCTGTTCTTGCATTGCTATAAAGAAATACCTGAGATAGGTAATTTATAAGAAAAGAGGTTTAATCGGTTCATGGTTCTGCAGGCTGTACAGGAAGCATACCACCAGCATCTGTTTGGCTTCTGGGGAGGCCTCAGAGAACTTTTACTCATGGCAGAAGGTAAATTGGGAACAGATATGTCACATAATGAAAGCAGGAGCAAGAGCTGGGTGAGCAGTGCCACATTTTATAACAATTAGATCTCATGAGAACTCACTCACTATCATGAGGACAGAATCAAGCCATGAAGGATCTGCCTCCATGACCCAAACACATCCCACCAGGCCCCACCTCCAACACTGGGTATTACATCTTAATATGAAATTTGGATGGGACATCCAAACTATTAGGTTGGTGCAAAAGTATTGTGCTTAACCTAATATATCAGCCTGTAATCAATAGAGTGAGTATTAAGCTCTATTTGTGAGATACAAATATCACTGACTAAAAATGGAAAATAAAGATTGACACATAACAATGGTTTATGATTTCAAATCAGTATACTGTTAAAATTTCTATTAGAGAATTTTTTTTTACTAATTTCTGTTAGAGAAATTAGTAAATTCTATGTTTGTTATTTATAACATACCACAGTGGTTAAATATATGAGATTAAATTCGATCTAAGACCTAGCTTCAAAACTTGAGTCTGACATTTAATAGTGGTGAGGCTGTGAATCAGTTATTTAACCCCTTAAACTTTAATGACTTCATTTTTAATATTGAAATAGTCCTAGCAATTGAGCTCAAAGTAATTCTCATTAATAGTTGCTGGATAGTATTAGTATTGACAGTAGTAGAAGTAGGAAATCTTTTTTGTCCCACAAAATAATTGAGGTGAATTATTTTTAAAACTTAAAAAATGATAGTAGAAAATAATCAGGATATTTTTCTTAGTATATAAGAGTTAAGAAAGGAAAGACTAGAGTCAATATGTGTGAATTTATGTATATCTGTGTGATTAAATATGAGAGAGAGGTATCTTTGTATATTTGAGCTTTCAAATTTAAGCTTTAAATTTGGCTTTAAGATTCATGACAGCCAATTTAAAAGAAGAATATATTCAGTCATGTCATTTCTCAGTATCTATATGGGGAAAAGTATGCCAATTATTCAGATAAAGCAATATTTTTCTTAACAATAATTTGTTAATGGGATTTCTTATAAGAGGATTTATATAGAGAGCATATTACAGTAAATACACATTATGGTTTCAAACACTTGATTGCTGAAGCAAAAATATTAATGTATTGTTTTCTGTTTGATCTTTTGATAAAAGCCCGTCCTACCACCAGTGGACAATTCAGTGATGCAAACTCCATGAAGGATAAAGTTCATGGAATTCAACTATGTAGGTTTTTGGTAGTCCAGTTCATTGATCCAAGGAAGAATTTAGAGCAACTTGAGAGATAGTTGGAATATGCAATTATCTTATTTAATACAACATTTTCATTGGCTTTCTGATGACAGCTGGTGGCAGAAACTGTGAACCCATCGTCTGAGGTGAGGGTAGATTCATGCACTTTAGGAACAAAGGAGCAATTGGGATGATTGGGTTCCTAAGAGGACCAACCAAAATCCTCAGTGGACTACTCAATATAAAATACTTTTAATAATCATGGATAAGAAGAATTACTTACAGAGGGGAGAACTAGCCTTTTCAAAAGTTTTAAAATAGAAAAATATTGTTTTCTGAATTTTTTTCTAATATAAAGTCTGTTTTATTAAATTGAATATGTACATGGCTTCAGAATCTCAATATGAGACAACAGGGATAATTCATTAAAAAAAAAAAAAAAAAAAACCTGTTTCTGTAACAGTACCATGCTGCTTTGGTGAAATTGATTCTGTAAAAAGTGATTTTGGTAGTTTGATAGTAATATGTTAAATCTGTAGATTGCATGGGGGTAGGTTATGGCCATTTTATTGATACTACCTCTTTTCATCCATGAGCATGGAATGTTTTTCCATTTGCTTGTCTTATCTCTGACTTCTTTCAGCAGTGTTTTAAAATTCTCCTTGCAGTGATTATTAACTTCCTGGTTAGATGTAATTCTAGGTATGTTTTTATGTGTTTGTGTGGCTACTGTAAATGGAATTACATTCTTGATTTGGCTCTCAGTTTGAATATTACTGGTGTATAGAAATGTTACTGATTTTTGTACATTGATTTTGTATCCTGAAACTTTACAGAAGTCATTTATCAGGTCTAGATGCCTTTTGGCAGAGTCTTTAGGGTTTACTATGTATAGAATCATACCATCAGTGAAGGAAGATAATTTGACTCCTTTTCTTATTTTGATGCCTTTTATTTCTTTCTATTGCCCGATTGTTCTGGCTAGGACTTCCAGTACTGTGTAGAATAGGGGTGGTGAGAGTAGGCATCCTTGTCTTCTTCTTGTTTTTTGTTTTGTTTTGTTTTGTTTTGTTTTGAGACGGAGTCTCATTCTGTTTCCAAGCTGGAGTGCAGTGGCGCCATCTCAGCTCACTGCAACCTCCACCTCCCGGGTTCAAGCAATTTTCCTGCCTCAGCCTCATGAGTAAGTGAGACTACAGGTATGCACCACCACCCCCAACTAATTTTTGTTGTTTTAGTAGAGACGGGGTTTCACCATGTTGGCCAGGAGGGTCTCCCTTACTTCATCTGCCCACCTCAGCCTCCCAAAGTGCTGGGATTACAGGCGTGAGTCAACGCGCCCGGCCATTCCTGTTCCTAAGGGGAATGCTTCCAGCTTTTGCCCATTCAGTATGGTGTTGGTTGTGGGTCTGTCACAGATGGTTCTTATTATTTTGAGGTACAATCTTTTGATGTCTTTTTTGTTGAGGGTTTTTATCATGAAGAGTTGAATTTTACCAAAAGCTTTCTCACATCTATTGAAATGATCATCAGGTTTTTGTTTTTAATTCTGTTTATGTAATGAATCACATGTATTAATTTACATGTGTTGAATCAGTTTTACATCTTAGGGATAAAGCGTACTTGATCATTGTAAATTAAATTTTTGATGTACTGCTGGATTCAGTTTGTTAGTATTTTGTTGAGGATTTTTGTGTCTATGTTCATCAGTGATATGGGCCTGCAGTTTCCTATTTTTTTTTTTTTTATTGTGCCTTTGTTAAGTTTTGGTATCAGGGTGGTGCTGGCTTTGTAGAATTGGTTATGGAGGAGTCCTTCCTCTTTGATTTTTTTGGAATAGCTTCAGTAGAATTGGTACCAGCTTTTCTCTGTACATCTGGTAGAATTCAGCTGTGAATCCATCTGGTCCAGGGCCTGTTTTGGTTGGTAGGGTCTTTTTTAATGACTGATTCAATTTCAGAACACAATATTGATCTGTTCAGGGTTTCAATATCTTCCTTATTCAATCTTGAGAGGTTGTGTATTCCAGGATTGTTTCCATTTCCTTTAGGTTTTATAGTTTGTATGCACAGAGGTATTCATACTATCTCTGAGGATCTTTTGTATTTCTGTGATGTCAGTGGTAATGTTACATATGTTGTTTCTGATTGTGCTTATTTGAGTCTTCTCTTTTCCTTGATCCTTTGGATTTTTGGGTTCTCAGTTTCGTTCAGTTCTGCTTGAATTTTAGTTATTTCTTTTCTTCTGCTAGCTTTGGAATTAGTTTGTTTTCATTTTTCTAGTTCCTTTAACTGAGATGTTACATTGTTAATTTAGGATCTAGCAAAAACATGAAATCAACCTAGGGGCCCATCAATGGTGGATTGGATAAAGAAAATGTGGTACAAATATATTATGGAATACAATGCAGCCATAAAAAAGAACAAATATATATCCTTTACATCAACATGGATACAGCTGGAGGTCATCATCCCAAGCAAATTAACTCAGGAACAAAAAACCAAATACCACATATTCTCACTTATAAATGGGAACTGGGAACAATAGACACTGGAGACTAATGGAGGAAGGAGCTGGGGAATGGGGAAGGACTGAAAAGGTACCTATTGAGTACAATGCTCAGCCCCTGCATGATATAATCATTCATATCCCAAACCTCAGCATCATGCAATATACCCATGTAACAAACCTGCCATAGGTACCCCCTGAATCTAAAATAAAAGTTGAAATTATAAAAAATAAATACATAAATAAGTTAATTTAAAAACCTGAAAACCACTATATGCTAATTATATAAGTAGCAGTGCTGCATGTTAAGAATTATTAAATTGTTGGTTTGGAGAAGATTTTGGAAAATGGAATAACGGGATGGGATAACAAATGTATTTCTCTACTTATTTAAATTAAAACACATCTTTATCAGATAATAGCAGTATAAAGACATGCTGTGACTTACAGTAGTCCATTTTTCCTAGCATCATCACTGACAAAATTATAATAGTACATTACTTAAAAAGCACATGACATAAATTAATCTATTTTTGGCTTTATTTGTACCCATTAAAGTAATGTGAAATCTGTTTTCTCTTCGATCTTGTTTAGTCAAATGAACATGGTTTTCTTTATTCAACACTGAATGGTTAGTTATCAGGCTGTGTTGGTAAAGTGCAAGGTTGAGCAATTAAGATTAGGAAAGTGTTTGTCAAACCTATCTTATCATAAGACTCACTTGGGGTGCTCCTCAAAAATACAGATTATGCCACTACTCCAATCCTACTGGATCATAATTTGGGCAAGGTGAATGTTGTTGGAAATCTGTATTTTTAACAAGAGTGTAGGTAATTGTTTTATAATTAGACAAGTCTTGAAACATCGGACTAAGTCAATTCTTCTCAGAAACATTTTGGAGATGATCTTTGCTTTTGAAGATCATTTCCTCCACTTCCCTACTCTTTCACCTTTCAGAACCAAAGAACAATCCACATATTCTCCAACAAAATATCATGACCAACACTTGGTCTTCTTTTTCCTCCTACATGCAGAGTTCATTAGATTACAGTCTGCATAGATCTCTGCTGTGTTTTGGAATAGCAAGACTTTTAAAGTATATTCTTCACTAACAACTCCTGTGGTCAGGGGTTCATGTTGCCAAGGCCTCCGCTTAGCTTTAAGGAAATATAGAAGATTAAAATTTGGTTAATTCTGGCTTTACGTTTAATACATTGGGATAGGCCTGCCATTTTCCATAATAAATGGATACAGGACATAAGATGTTGGAATAATTTCCAAACACTCACTTTTTTTACATTGTATTTTCAGGTACTACTGAATATCAAACATTTACTTCTTGGCTTCTAGTTCATTTTAGAACTTTTGCACATTTTAAGTTTTTTAAGGTATGATAGGATTTTAAGATCATATTTAAAAATTCACAGTCAGACCTTTTCATTTAGGACAGCTAGCAACTCAATATGGTGTTTCTATAGGCTCTATGTTTTTCTTCAAAGTGATTTTTCTGCTAAAGATCTACCTTTAATTTTAAATAACATGTGGGCATGGGAAAGCAAGACTTTAATTTTTACAAAGTATCTACACAATGCCTTGCAAAAATAATGTCAGGAGAACAAGATCTACCTCACATTTCTAACTCACAAGATCTTTTTTTCATGTAGGTATGCTCAGTTTTTAATTGATTTTTTTCTCTATAGTAAAAATAAATTCATTCTTTTTGGATACTCTTATTTAGTACTAAGTAGCAGGGACTGTAGCTAGTCATTCAGTTCATCAAAATCTTATGTTGCGACTCAGCAGTGTTTAGTGACGAATAATTATATTTATTTATATCTACTTAATACATGAATTCTGAATCAAAATGGCAGTGTTTTTAGGGCTAGAAGTTGACATATCTTGTAGCATGTAAGTGCAACATATTCATAAAAAATAATTCATTTACAAGTTGGACTCCCATATCCTTGAATGCATAGCCACATTTGTTTTAGCAGACCATTCCTGGAAGATAGTACAGAAATTTACAAAGAAAACATTACTGTTTGTTTTTTGACAGACACTTTCACACTAAGAGCACTGTGTTTAGGAGGGTGAATTGATGTCAAACGTTGAAACCTTCAATCTGTTGTATCTGTGATTTTAAAATCCACATATTTCTGTACATGACTTCAGTGCAAATTATATGACAGGTTTTGATATTTCTTTTCTAAAGATATTGGAGGCCTTAATCAAGAGGATCCTTGAAACATATCCACCTGACAGTTGGAGGACAGTTCTATACCCCTAGAGGTGAGAACTTTTCTTGTTATTTGATTTCATTTGATTAAATGGGATGATCTTTCCCTTTAGTGTTGAGGTGGTCATATTTCATTACACCAACTGGCAGCAAAAGATAGCAATACAGAAAAGCTGAAAGTCAAACTTTGAGTTATAAATGTTTCTATGGCGGTGACCCTTTGTGAATTTAAAAATTGAATTTAAGACCCCTTTTCATCATTCTCCATATTTTCAGTCTTGGTCAACAGGTCTGCCCTAGTGTCAAAGTGTTTTATTACCCTACAAAGCTTTTAATTATGTGTTTGTGAGCCCAAATATATCTTAAAACAGCATGGTGGAAGCAGTGGCCCAGTGCCTCCTTGCTGGAGGCATTCTTGTAAAACAAAGAATTTTTTTTCTTATATGATCTTAGAATATATCCATTTCAGAATATATATGTTCAAGGTGTCCAAAATATGTGTGTGTATACATGCTTGTGTATAGTATGTAGTTTATAAATTTATTTGAACTTCACTAAAGACATCGAATAAATATTATGTATATGTTTGAAAATATTAAATGTCCAAAGAGTTTTTATAAAAACTAAAACTGTACTTTTGCATATTATTGAAAATAAGTATTTTATGAAGAAAAACATATTTTTTAAAACTGCATATTTTTATAACATTAATTTCTTAACATAATGGGAACTAGAGTCAACTTACAAAACCTTATCATTCCCAAAAGTGTCTAATAAAAGTAACTTGTCATTCAACTGAGCCACCGTGTATTAATAATTTTTCATGTGAAAAATCTAAGATGAAATACCAAGATGAAAAAGGCACTATTTTTGGTAAAGTGGCTCGTATCAAAATTATAGTTAATCTTGTGAAAATAATGAGTAATATTTTTGGTGAACAGACAAAATATCACATATTTTTCTCTCTTTCTCCCCAAATGGAAATATCTTGATCAATTTTTTCCTGATAACAAAGCAAATATATGTCCATACTAAAAAAATTCAGGCAATCCTGCTGAACCTTACCCCTTCTTGAACCTTTCTACCTCCCTACCTTCCTTCTCCACCCACCCTCTACTCCAGCTTTCCTACTTCATAAAGATAAAAATTGGATGCATGTGTAGACATGTATGTGTGGGTGTGTGCTTGCATATGTGTGTGCTTACATCTGTAGCACTTGGTATGTAGTTTAGTGCTTGGTACATGACAAGCACTAAATAGATGCAAGTTTAATTATAATTTATAGGTGACTCGATTGCATATTTGGTCTCATAACTTTTTTGGTAACATGCCTTTTACTCTTTATATACTGTGGCAGGGATTTTTTCACATATAATCATATAGATCTCTCATGTGTGTTGATGAATATTTTGCATTCATTTTATTGTTATATCTTAACTTGTTTTAATAAGTTCTGCTAGATGGTCATTTCAATGGTTTAAATTTATTTTTGCAAAAATGACAATGTTAAAATAAATATTGCTCTCCAAAAATATTGAACTAATTTATACTACCAAAACCAATAAATATGAGAAAACTGATTTCTTTCTACTCTCATCAGTACTTGGCATTACTAGTACTTTCTTATCTTTGTTACTCTGAGGAATGACAGATGATATCACATGATTGAATTAGCTGGCATTTTTGTTGATTGTCTTTGATGTGATTATTAGTCATTGGTTTTCTTTGAGATTGCCTTTCTATGTCATGTAACCATTTATTTTTATGAAATTTTTGTATGCTTTTGGTATGTTCTCTTTCTTTACATATTATGAATATTAACTCCATTTCTCTCACATAAGTTATAAGTCTTTTTTCTTCAATTTATCATTTGTCTTTTGATTTTTTATATTATATGGTATATTCTTCCATGCAGATATGTGTCAACTCTCTTTTTCTTTATGTTTTATAACCTTTGATGTCAAATTAGAAAGCTTCCTACTTCAAGACTTAGATAATACTTATTCTTATGGTTTTCCCATTACTTTTACAGCTTTATATTTTTATGCTAAAATCTCACCCATCTGTTTCATCTGAGAACTATGCTCATGCATTTATGCCTTCAGATAAAATAACCATTTTGGATTTTTGGTCAAAATGAATAATATCTATGAATTAATTTTGAGATAATTAGTATCTTATCAATTCCAAATCTTCCTACCCATAACAAATATGCTATGCCTTTTCATGTATTTAACTTTTCCTTTATGTCTTTTTAGATATCTTTCTAATTCTTTGTGTGGTTTTTGAACATTTCTGAAATCATATCTCTGCAGATATCCCTGCCAAAACTCTTGGAAAGGATTAGCTTTGGTTACTTTCCTCCCCTCTGAACAAATCATCATGGCCAAAGGAAAGAAGTGTTCTATTTGGCTAGGTCCAGTGAGGCCCTCGAGTGAAGCCAGGGAAAAGGAGGGCGTACAGGTTGGCGCCAACCGAATCCAAACTACGGGTCTGAGCAGGAATGCTGTGGGTGGGGTTTGAGTTCTAAAACAAGAGATGCTAGGTAGAAAAAGTAAGAGAATTTTATTTATACTAAATTCTTCTTTCTTTCCCAAAACTATGATTCATCTAAAGCACTAGCTCATCCCCATCAATGCACTTTAAACCAGACACCCTCCCTCTTCTCTCCACTTTGGTATTCATGACTTCTGCCTCCACAATCTCATCAAAAATTAGCAAATTGGAATTAACAAACCTAGAATGTCACAACAAATCTTTGTCTTCACAAAGTTTTATATCAAACTGAGATTGCTTTTGAAAGTGATTCTATTTTTATATCCATTTACTTAATGTTAATTTTTACTTTACTTTTTTTTTTTTTTTTTTTGACTTGGCTTGGCTTGGTAAACACAAGAAAATAAAGGTTTTCAGATTTCTTCCTTATCTTGTTCTGATATAAGATCTCTTTTTTGTTCTTTGTTTACATGACACTGCTTGGAAACTTTCTTGGGGCTCTATTTTAATTGTAGGATTCAAATTTATTATAATTTGGGGGTTGAAAATATGTGTCCAGAGACATAGGATGAGGGGTAAAATTAAATCAATGTTCCCATTTCGATCTTGGGTTAAGCATAGCAATGAAAAGAACTAAACATTCTAAATGGTTACAGTTCCAAACTAGGTAATTATTAATGATTAATTGCTTCTCCATGGAAATCAAAATGATGAAGGTCAATCTATACATTGATTTCTACAGACCTGGAGTGATAAATGGATAAATGGATTCTTTTGAATAGTTTGTGAAATTTATTATTCAGCTTTTACTATTTAGAAAATGTAATAGTCATATTTTCAGATTTCAAAATGCAATGACTACTGAATGTTTACACATATATTAATACTTATATTTCCAATTTCTTCTCCTAGTTATATAATCTCTGACTCCATGGTTTCATCTCCAAATTTAGAGCTCTTGGGAGCTCCATGGGTTAGATTTACTCACATCTTTGATGTAACCTGCTCAGGTACATTTTCCAGGATAAAGTTCCTCTGTGGCTTGCACATCAATATGAACCCATTTGTTTTCAGATTTCCACATAGTTTAGGAAGCTGCTGTTTGTTGATGTCACGCTCACTCTTATTTTCAGCACTATCTACAGATTTGTTCTTTTTGGTATAGCTTTACTGTCACTGAATGGCATCATGGGAAAGAAGTGAAATACACCTGGGTGTTCAGTCGACCATTTTGAACCAAAAGTCCAGTTCCCTTTTAACAACAAAGAATAGGGAAGAAAAAACCATACTACTTTCAGAAATGTTTTTTATTTAAATTCATATTTTTTCTGTCATTTTTGAGGGCTTTGCTAGGAACTATACTCAATGATAAATGCTTTATATGCATTTTCTCATTTAATCTTCATGTCACCCTCAAAGGTAGAGATTACCTTCCCCTTCTTATAAGGAAGAAAACTAAAGTTTCAAAAAGCTAAATAATTTGTCCAAATCATACAGGTAGCAAATAACGGATTTGAGAACTAAACCTATAGTTAGTTGTTGCCAGAAGCTATACTCTAATCACTCTACATACTGCCTTTCTATTCTCTTTCTAACTTAATGCCATCATTATCCATTTGGTCTACTATTTCTAGTACATTTAGCTGCAAATACTTCTTATTGCCATTGTAAACTCAGCAGTTTCCTAGATGTTGTATTTGTAAAGATGAATAAGGCAGTCTCTGTATACGTCCTAATTCTTGAAGAATTTCAAAGGAAGGGGAGCAAGATGACAGAATAAAAGGCTTCGCTGATCCCCCTACTCTGGCCAAGGACACCAATTTGACAACTATTTACAGAGAAAAAAGCACCTTTTATAAGAACCAAAAATCAGGTGAGCACTCATGGCACCTGGTTCTAACTTCATATCACTGAAAGAGGCACCGATGAGGTAAACAAACAAACAAACAAAAAAGTCCTGAATCACTGATGCTACCTTTTCCCCAACCCCAGCAACAGCAATTGATGCAGATAGTATCTCTGGGCACTGGAGGAAGGAGAAGACAGCAATTGTGAGGCATTGAACTCAGCACTGTCCCATTAAGGCAAAAAGGAAAATGGGACCTAACTCAGCCGCCACCTGCCCATGGAGGGAACATTTAAACCAGCACTAGCCAGAGGGGAATTGCAGTCTCAGTGGTCTGAACTTGAGTTCCCACAAACCTCACTACTGCAAGCTACAGTGCTCTGTGTCTCCAAGTAAACTTGAAAAGCAGTCTAAGCTATAAAGACTGCAATTCTCACGCAAGTCTAGGGCTGAACTGGGTCCAGAGACAGTGGACTGGGTGGGGTCGGGGTGCACAGGACGTACTGAGACATCAGTTGGGATGGCTAAGGGAGTGCTGGCATCACCCCTCCTCTAACAGCAGGTTGCACAGTGACTCCAAAAGAGATCCTTTTATTCCTTTCTTCTGCTTGAGGAGAGAAGCAGAAAGTGTAGAGAGGACTTTGTCTTGCATCTTGGAGACCAGCTCAGCCACAGCAAGACAGGGTATCGGTTAGAGTCATGAGGCCTCCATTCTAGGCCCCAGCTTCTAGATGATATTTCTAGACACACCCTGGGCCAGAAGGGAATTTGCTGCCTTGAGGGAAAGGGCCCAGTGCCAGCAGCATTTATCACCTGCTAACTGAAGAGGCCTTGGGCCCTGAATAAGCAGCAGTGACACCCAGGTACTACACCAAGGGCATTAGGTGAGCCTCTGAGACTTGCTGGCTTGAGATGAGACTTGGTACATTACAAGCTGTGGTGACTATGGGGCAAAACTCTTTCTGTTTGAGAAAACCAGAGGGAAAAGTAAAGGGGACTTTGTCTTACACCTTAGGTATTAGCATGGCCACAGTGGGATAAGCACCAAGTGGGCTCTTAGGGTCCCTGGTTCCAGGTCTTGACTCTTGGATGGCATTTCTGGATGTGCCCTGGGCCAGAAGGGGCCCACTGCCACGAAGTGTGAGTCCTAGGTCAGGCAGCATTCACCACAAGCTGACTTAAAAGTCCTGGAGCCATAAGGTAATTTTGGAGGTAATCTGGCAGTAGTCCTCATGGCCTGGGTGATGGTGGCTAAGGGTTGAGGCTCCTCTGCCTTTGGAAAGGGGAGGGAAGAGTGGAAGGACTACATCTTGTGGTTTGAGTACCAGCTCAGCTGCAGTACTATAGAATACCAAGTAGACTTCTAAGGTTTTTGACTCTAGTCCCTGACTCCCAAACAGCACCTCTGGACCCAGGGAAGAATGCAGGCCTGGCTGACTTTGCCACCTGCTGATTATAGAGCCTCAAGGCCTAGAGTGAACATAGGCAGTAGCCAGGGAGTGACTACAGCAGGCCTTGAGCAAGACTCAGTACTGTGCTGGCTTCAAGTCTGACCCAGTGTAGCCACAGTGGTCGTGGCCACAAGGATGCTTCTGTCACTTCACTCCTAGCTTTAGGTGCCTCAGAACAGAGAGAGAGGCTCTGTTTGGGAGAAAGTATGGGAAGAGAACAAGATTCTCTGCTTAGTAATCGCAAGAATTCTCCCAGATCTTGCCCAAGACCATCAAGGAGGTACCTCTACAAGTATGTAAGAACCTCAGTGTTACTGGGAGTGGGATGCCCTCTAAAGCAGATACAGCTTAGATTAAAACACATAAGTCTTTTCAAATATCTGTAAAGCATTCCCAAGAAAGATGGGTACAGATAAGCCCAGACAGTGAAGACTGAGATAAATATCTAACTCTTCAATGCCCAGACACTGAAGAACATTTACTAGCATTAACACCATCCAGGAAAACATTACTTCACCAATTGAGGTAAATAAGACACCAGGAACCAATCCTGGAGAAACAGAGATATGTGACCTTTCAGATAGAGAATTCAAAATAGCTGTGTTGAGGAAACTAAAAGAAATTCAAGGTAACATAGAGAAGGAATTCAGAATTCCATCAGATAAATTTAACAAAGAGATTCAAATTATTTAAAAAAAATCTAACAGAAATTCTAGAGTTGAAAAATGCAACTGGCACACTGAAGAATGTATCAGAATCCTTTAATAGCTGGTTGATAGCAGAAGAAAGAATTTGTGAGCTTGAAGATAGGATATTTGAAAATTCAGTCAGAGGAGATGAAATAAAAAAGAGTGATAAAACAATGAAGCATGCCTACAGGATCTAGAAAATACCCTCAAAAGGGCATATCTAAGAGTTATTGACCTTAAAGAGGTAATAGAGAAAGAGACAGGGTAGAAATTTTATTCAAAGGGATAGTAACAGAGAACCTTCCAAACCTAGAGAAAGATATCAATAACCAAGTACAAGATTATAGAACACCAAGCAGATTTAACCCAAAGAAGGCTACCTAAAGGCATTTAATAATCAAACCCCCAAAGATCAAGGATAAAGAAAGGATCTTAAAAGCAACAAGAGAAAGGCAACAAATCACGTACATTGGAGCTTCAATACATCTGGCAGCAGAATTTTCAATAGAAACCTTACAGGACAGGAGAGAGTGACAAGATACATTTAAAGTGCTGAAGAAAAAGTGCTTTTACCCTAGAATAGTATATCCAGTGAAAATAATCTTTAAACAGGAAGGAGAAATAAAGACTTTCCCAGACAGACAAAAGCTAACATCAACACCAGACCTGTCTTATAAGAAATGCTAAAGGAATTTCCTTGATTGGAAAGAAAAGGATGTTAATGAGCAATAAGAAATTATCTGAAGATACAAAACTCACTGGTAATAGTAAGTACATAGAAAAGCATGGAATATTAGAACAACTGTAACTGTGGTATGTAAACTACTTTTATCCTAAGTAGAAAGAGTTATTAACCAATCACAAATATTAACTACAAAACTTTTCAAGACATAGTTCAATATGATATAAATAGAAACAATAAAAAGTTAAAAAGGAGAGGGACAAAGTTGAAGCATAAAGTTGTTATTAGTTTTCTTTTTGTTTATATGTTTGCTTGTTTATGCAAACAGTGTTAAGTTGTTATCAGGGTAAAATAATGGATATAAAATAGTATTTTTAAGCCTCATGGTAACCTCAAACCAAAAAACATACAATAGATACAAAAAAATTAAAAGAGCAAGAAACTAAATCATATGACCAGAGAAAATTATCTTCATTGAAGGAAGACAGGAAGGAAAGAAGGAAGGAAGAGAAGACTACAAAACCACAAAATAATTAATAAAATGGCAGGAGTGAGTTCTTATTTATCAACAATATCATTGAATGTAAATGGACTAAACTCTCCCATCAAAAGACATAGAAAAGCTGAATCAATGAAAAAACAAGACCCATTGACCCCTTGTCTACCAGAAACACACTTCACCTATAAAGACACAGATAGACTGAAAATAAAGGGTTGGAAAATGGTATTCCATGCCAACAGAAACCAAAAAAGAACAGGAGTAGCTATACTTACATCAAATAAAATAGATTTAAAGACAAAAACTGTAACAGACAAAGAAGGTCACTATATAATGATAAAGGGGTCGATTCAGCAAGAGAATAAACAAACATATATGCAACCCTCACTGGAGCACCCAGCTATATAAAGCAAACATTATTAGAACTAAAGAGAGAGATAGGCCCAATACAATAATAACTGGAGACTTCAACACCTCACTTTCACAGTGGACAGACATTCCGGACAAAAAATCAACAAATAAACATTGGACTTAATCTGCACTACAGACCAAGTGGATCCAATAGATATTTACAGAACATTTAATACAGTGGTTGCAGAATACACATTTGTTTCCTCACCACATTGATCATTCTCAAGGATTGACTACATGTTAGGCCACAAAACAAGTCTTAAAACATTCAAAACATTGAAATATGTCAAGCATCTTCCCTGACAACAATGGAATAAAACTAGAAATCAGTAACGAGGAATTTTGGAAACTATATAAATACATGGAAGTTAAACAATATGCTTCTGAATGACTAGTAAGTCAATGCAGAAATTAAGAAGGAAATTGAGAAACTTGTTGAAAAAAATGATAATGGAAACACAATATGTCAAAATCTACGGAATATAACAAAAAGAGTACTCAGAGAGAAGTTTATAAGTGCCTACATTAAAAAAGAGGAAAAAACCTCAAATAAACAATCTAATGATGTATCTTAAAGAACTAGAAAAGCAAGAGAAAACCAAACCCAAAACTACTAGAACAAAAGAAATAGTAAAGACCAGAGCAGAAATAAATAAAAGTCAAATGAAAAAAAAAATACAAAAATCAATGAAACAAAAACTTGTTTTTTTAAAAAAGTTAAACAAAATTGACAAACTTAATAGAATAAAAGAGAGAAGATACAAATAAATAAAGTAAAAAATGATAAAGGAGACATTACAACAGACACTGCAGAAATTCAAAGGATTATTAGTGCTACTGTGAGCAACTATATGCCAATAAATTGGAAAATCTAGAAAAAAATGGACAAATTCTTAGACATATACAACCTACCAAGATTGAACCAGAAAGAAACCTAAAACCTGAACAGACCAATAATAAGTAACAAAATCAAAGCCATAGTAAAAAATTTCCCACTAAAGAAAAACCCAGGACCAATGGCTTCACTGCTGAACTCTACCAAACATTTAAAGAACTGTACACTTCCTAATTCCTGAGGTGCTGGTTCAAAGGAAAGTAGTTAAGTAAACTGTTAAGTTGTAATACAAAAACTGCCATATAAACAGTTCTGTGGGAAGCTAGAAGTGGAATATTTATAACAAATTAGCTGATCAATATTTGACATTAAATAGAAAGTAAATATATTTAAATTTTAAATTTTAAAAATCATTTAACATCTAGGACAGAGAAAACATTTCGCTTAATTTGGACTGAATAGAAAGTAAAGAAACATTGAACCACCAGAACCAATTGAAATTACTGGGTTTCAGACCTGCTCACAGTCATCATCATCATTTATCAAGCCATATGAAATTCCATTACAGAAAGGTGATACTAAATAAGATAACTTAACCCAGTTGGAGTATATGGGGCATAGTTAATATGCTTTTCTCTTGTTTTTATTATGGAATAAATACTTCTATTGATTATGAAGAAGCAATTCAATCCTTTTTAGCATCAAACCAAGGTAATAGCTTCTCTACCATTTTTCTGAGTTTGAATATTACTATATTTAAAAAAAGACAATTCCTGAAAAATTTTACCTAGCTTCACGTTTTATTAGAAACACAGCCAGGAAGATATTTCAAATTTATCCTACCTTAATAGTTTCTTCACACTGCAGTAGCTTAAGATTTTCAGATTCTGTTTCTTTCTTAAATATCCTAAAGGTACATGCCATTTTGGTTTCCTTTTAGATGCAGGGATGTTTTTAAAACACCAGATATCACAGACATGTGTTCTCCCCTTGCCATTATGGTGAGTATTATGCCCTCTTTGTAGCTTTTCCCTTCAGAAATAATCAATATGACTTTCTTATAGGCACATTTTAAGTCATAGAATTTAATGATATTATAGCTGAGAAGGAGGGTCCAATAGCTTTTCAACAGAGAATGTTACAATCTATGAAATTATGAATGAAGATTTCTGTGTAAGGGGGTTAAGTATTTTCATAAGGTCACCAGGCTAGAGGGGTAACTTTCTTTTACTTGGAGACCTGGTTTCAATAACATAGGATAGGAATGGTTTGTAAATAAGATATGAGTCAATTCAGATCTCTTGAACATTTTTTTTTTTTAATTTTACCAAAAGAAAATGAACCAACCTCTTAATGGTATATAGCAATTATTTTGATGCTTAATGGTCTCAGAAAATAGTTTAAGAATTACATAAAATGATATGTATGATCTTGGATTATTTTGTTTGTGGCACATTGGTTTAATTTAACATTCATAAGACATATATGGAATCCTGCTGCTTTGGTAAAGCACAATGTAGAGTTTAAAGATATGTCTCTTGTAATCAGACAAAGAACAGAGATAAAGATTCTGTGTCCAGTGAGCTCTTGAACTTTCTTAGAAGTCTTCATCACATGAGATTAGAAACAAAGCAAAAATTTGAATCAGTTATGTTTTTCTTTTTGGCTGATTCAGAAGAACTGCTTAGTCAGGAAACAACAGATGCTGGAAAGGATGTGGAGAAATAGGAACGCTTTCACACTGTTGGTGGGAGTGTAAATTAGTTCAACCATTGTTGAAGACAGTGTGGTAATTCCTCAAGGATCTAGAACTAGAAATACCATTTGACCCAGCCATCCCATTACTGAGTATACACCCAAAGGATTATGAATCATTCTACTATGAAGACACATGTACACGTATGTTTATTGCAGCACTATTCACAACAGCAAAGACTTGGAACCAACCCAAATTCTCATCAATGACAGACTGGATAAAGAAAATGTGGCACATACAAACCATGGAATACTATGCAGCCATAAAAAAGGATGAGTTCATGTTCTTTGCAGGGACATCAATGAGGTTGGAAACCATCATTCTCAACAAACTAGCATAGGAACAGAAAACCAAACACCGCATGTTCTCACTCATAAGTGGGAGTCGAAAAATGAGAACACATGAACACAGGGAGGGGAACATTACACACTGGGGCCTGTCAGGGAGTGGGGAGCTACCTAATGTAGATGATGGGTTGAAGGGTGCAGCAAACCACCATGGCACATGTGTACCTATGTAACAAACCTGCAGGTTCTGCACATGTATCCTAGAATGTAAAGTATAATACAAAAATAAAATAAAAGAAAAAAATAAAATAATTATAAAATAAAAAGAAAGGAAGTTGATAAATGTAATCGTGAAATGTGTATTAAGCAATCATTTCCCAGGTAATTTTTCTATGAGAAATTCAATGATTTTATAATTCCAATTGAATTACTTGGTTATACAGGCCTAGTTTTGACAAAACATGAGTAAATAATGGGACGTGTGGTTAGGAGGACTGAACCTCATGCCACATGCTTGTTTGTGTCGCAAAAAGTGAAACCAGCTGGGTCTGTTTGCCCATGGAGTTGTGCGTGTGGTAATTTAAGGAAACCACACAGTGTAGCAAAGGATGTTGGAAGGGGTTAGAAAGCAAAATTAATTTACAACCATGCCAGCTTTACATTGTTGTTAAAACACCACCACCTGATGCTATCATAGCACGTTGTTAATATTTCAATAAAGCAATACCTTTTAGTGACCAGTTTAATAATACAGATGACCATTTTCCTATGCTCTTCCTTCTTCTTACTTTACATGGTCTTCCAGAGTGACCTTTTACACACACATGGCTTCAGTGATTGCATATGTTCTGAACTTGGAGATCTATGTTCATGGTCTAGTTCCTTATCATATCAATGATATCCTGCTTACTGAATATTTCTACTTGGATGTCCATGCACACCCCCAACTCTTCCCAAACTATACTCATCTTCTCAGTCTTCTTGCTTCTCAGCTCCAAACCTTCTCCTCTTCCTATGCTCCTGACCTCAGTAAATATCACTTGCTACACATGCAGTCAAGCAGAAACCTGATTATCATCTTTAATTTCTCCACCTTTTCTACATGCCTAATGGATCACCAAGACCTATCAATTCTAACACCAAACTGTGACTCTAAAGTGTCTCTCTCCAATCTTAATACCATTACAGTAGTTCAGGCCCTCATCCAATTTCCCTGGATCATTATAGCAGTTTTCTAATTGTTGAAAATACCATTTGCATATAATTGTTAAGGATGCTTATATAACGAGGCAGTTATTATTATGTTACATAGTTATCCAAAAGGAAACTGTATCTTATGCCTTGGTTATAAACAGGGCTGGTATTGGTCTTTCGCTGTGAATGACAAATTCAGGCATGCAAAACCTATCCCTGCATATGGCTAAACCTCTATATGTATAATGTGTGTACATTACACATCAGTGATCCCACATTTGAACTGTGAAATGAGCTTATTGATGTTTCCCCAAATATGCCATTTTAGAGCTTTGACTTTAATTCAAGTTCTAATTCAATGTTAGACTGCTTTAATAGCTAGAGAACCATTTTCAGTTTATGAAAGAAATGCCAGTCCAAGAGGAAACTAGGTAGGACAACTATTTGTGTGTGTGTGTGTGTGTGTGTGTGTGTGTGTGTGTGTTTTAAGGAATAGTGCATCTACTCAAGTCGAGGGTCGAATAATTCTCAAGGAGTACTTCTTATTGTTGGATATAGAAAATAACACTAAATTTTTCAGCGTATAATTTTTATCAACATGTAAGAATATATCAACTTTCTAAATGATTACTTTCTCATGTTCGAAAATAAAGATATTTAGTACCATACAACTATGTCTCAAATAACATGACCATCACTTCAGTATATCTGTGTTGTTCAGCACCTTTGATAGTGAGCTGCATATCTGGACTCTCAATTTGCCTAATTTGTGTTAATATACTTTTATTTAGTAAATAATATATGGTAAATACTCTGGGGAGATTTAAATACAAATCAGACATGACTCCTACTCCGGAGGAAACTAAAGTAAAAATTGGTTAAAATGAAGAATAAGATAGCAGCATGCCCTTCTAATCAATAAGAAAAATATCAGACCACTTGGGTGGACTGATTTCATTTAGTACCAAATGAGAACACACTTACTCCGTATTCTTCACCTCTATAAATCTGTCCATAAGTTAAAAGAAGAGCTTTTGCTTTTGAAACACCAGGCATAGAGCTTTATATATTTTATATATTTTAGAAACCAAAAGTTAGTTTAGTCTGTTCAACCAAACATGAGTAAAAAAAATGAATAGTCACTTAAACTGGTGTTGTGGTATATGGTCTTGAATAAAAGTTATTGATTTGATATTTTTTATTGTTAAATTGATCTTTAGGTTATGATTGCTTATTGTTCCCTTTCTAGGCATAATCTAGTTTCAAATATACATTTAAAAAACAAATAGCAAAATATCCCATGATGCCTCAAATATAGATGTTCAAATATCCACCAGTAGGTCTATCAACAGAAACATGACACTCATTTGCAGAGGAGAAAAACTGCATCAATTGCCAGCTCTGTGGTACTAATCATTGAAAACAAGACTGAAGAATTTTGAATTTTACATGTGCAAACACATAGTGAAGGTTCTTGGAAATTATGATAGTGCCTATGGCCTATGTTTCATTACCAATCATCCTCTTACAATATTTTTTATGAAAGAACTGTATCATGTCACCAAAAATCGTAAAAGAAAAAAATTCTTGGGGACCACAAATATTGTTATTTCAAGCAGAAACCACATCATAATTTAGTTTCTTTGCATGTAGATTTTTTAGAGCATTACTCTACTTTGCACAGACTGCTTTCTAAAATCAGATACTTTTTATTACTTGAAAATAGTATGGTATAATGTGACAGGTCAATCATAACTTTAGTGATTTAGCTGTAGAAGTGTTATGAGTTGGCTGGGCATGGTGGCTCACGCCTGTAATCCTAGCACTTTGGGAGGCCGAGGTGGGTGGATCATGAGGTCAAGATCCTGGCCAACATGGTGAAACCTCCTCTCTACTACAAATACAAGAATTAGCTGGGTGTGGTGGTGCGCACCTGTAGTCCCAGCTACTTGGGAGGCTGAAGCAGGAGAATTGCTTCTACCCAGGAGGAGGCCGAGATGGTGCCATTGCACTCCAGTCTGGCGATAGAGTGAGATTCCGTCTCAAAAAAAAAAAAAAAAGTATTATGAATTATACAAGAACAATCTATTTTCTTACACACACACACATATATATATATATATAGAGAGAGAGAGAGAGCGTGCACGAGAGAGTAAACATCTTTCCATTCATACCTTGGAACTTAACTACACTTAAAATTAGAACCCTGGGGCACCGAAGATGGCTGAATAGGAACAACTCCAGCCTCCAGCTCCCAGCATGAGCGACAAAGAAGACAGATGATTTCTGCATTTTCAACTGAGGTACTGGGTTCATCTCACTGGGACATGTTGGACAGTTGGTGCTGGTCAGTGGGCATCACCTCACCTGAGAAGCGCAAGGGGGAAGGGAATTCTTTTTCCTAGCCAAGGGAATCTCCTTTGGGGATATACCCAAAGGATTATAAATCTTGCTGCTATAAAGACACATGCACATGTATGTTTATTGCGGCACTGTTCACAATAGCAAAGACTTGGAATCAACCCAAATGTCCATCAGTGACAGACTGGATTAAGAAAATGTGGCACATATATACCATGGAATACTATGCAGCCATAAAAAAGGATGAGTTTGTGTCCTATGTAGGGACATGGATGCAGCTGGAAACCATCATTCTCAGCCAACTATGACAAGAACAGAAAACCAAACACCGCATGTTCTCACTCATAGGTGGGAACTGAACAATGAGATCACTTGGACACAGGAAGGGCAACATCACACATTGGGGCCTATTGCGGGGAGGGGGGAAGGGGAGGGATAGCATTAGGAAACATACCTAATGTAAATGATGAGTTAATGGGTACAGCACACCAACATGGCACATGTATACATCTGTAACAAACCTGCACGTTATGCACATGTACCCTAGAACTTACAGTATAATAATAATAAAAAAAAACTTCTTTCTTATAAAAAAAAAGATCCGCTTGCTAATAATCAAAAAAAGTAGAACCCTATACATTAGCATATTAAATAAAATAGATAAGCATTGTATAGTAAATGTGATGTATATATTTGTGTATGTATTTTAAATATATACTAATATACATTTAGATATTTAATAATTCTATTTAAAAAATAAAAGTAATATATCAATATTATATTGATATATTTATTTAAATTTATGTTTAAAAAGTGGGTTATGTGACTTATTGCCTAACTGAATTAAGATTTCAGCAAAAATCAGAGATAATTTTTTGAATATCTTGGCGACATATATGGGGGGATGTACTACTTTTATTTTTAAAACTCTATCAAAGTACCTCCTGCTGACCAGGCAGAATTCTAAATACTTTACCAATATTAACTCAGATAATCATACGGACAACTCTATTCAGGATCTACTAGTGTGATGCCCAAATTGCAAATGAAGAAGTTAAGTAGCTTATATCCAAGGTCAGACCACAAAGTGGCAGAATAGGATTCAAAATGACTCCAGAGTCTATGTTACTGTTTGAAAAGAATATTCAGCCATATCTGAGCAGGTTTTATTTATTAATTAGAGGTCAAAGGCATGGAAAAGATTAGCCAAGTCTTGGTAGCTTAGTGGCAGGTCATCTAGGGCCCTGGAGTCTCTCTTTCAGCTGTCCCTCTGTGTGATATTTTGGAGCTGGGGCATGCCTTACCTGCCTCCTCCCGGGGCCCTATCTGCTGAATACTATGACAGTAGGCAATAAAGAGAAATTAGCATCAAACAGCAGCCCTTCTCTTTATGTAACATAGAAATGACCCTTTCGTTATTTTTGACTGACCACAGCTACCTTAGTACTAGGTTAGCCTTGGTTACAGACTGGGTTTTGATGATAAGTAGGACTTTTGTAATTCTTTGAAACCTCTGCAAGGCCTCTCAGTTGCCCTAGGAACAGTGTAAATTTGGGAGTGTAACTAAATACAGATCTTCACAGATTGGAGTTTGAGCTTGCTTCTTCAGCAAGGGACTGGGACTGCTCTTTACTACTACAGGATGTTTTTCTCATCTTCTAGAGCTTAAGTCAAAAAAAATCTAGTTTCTCTTTGGGTAGTGATGATGAACTGTAGATACTTCTTCACAAGCTCAAGGAAAACACATTAGACTTTTCTGGTCAAAAACGAAGGCTAATTATGCTACAGGAGAAAACAGAGTTTTAAAAGACAGTAACCATACTAACTCTTTTTTAATTTTATCACTGAACTTTGAATAATAGAACGTAAGCAGTTGTTTGGATTTAAATTATTCTTGCCTCTTGAATTAGTATTCGAACTCCCTAAGATCACCATATGTGTTATTTCAGAAAATGAAGAGCCTTAAAAATTGCCTCAGAAATTTTATTTCCTTATGTTATAATTGAAATTTGGTAATTTCCCTCAAGATTAATAGAAAAGTTGTCCTAAAATCAACAAAACATGTTCACTTAGTTTTTTCCCACCATACTATGGGTAGGAGCTAATATTTACTGAGGGTCCAGCATATGCCAGGCATTTTACCTCACTTAAGCCCATGCTCAGTATATGTGGTGAATATTACTTCTCTTTATTTTATTGGTGAAGAAATGGAATCTCAGAGGCATTAGACAAATTACCCAAGGCTACACAGGCTCTAAGAGGAGTCCAAACTGGGGTTATTCTGACCTAAAAATAATGTGCTTTGCCCATCACAATACCATAAACTTTTTAAAATATTGATCATTTCCACATTTCAATTCACCAGCATCATTGATGTACTTTAAAAGAGGAGCTTTTTTTAGAGGGAGCTATTTACTCTTTTGGTTGAAGGCATAGAAATTATGCAGAATATTATGCATAACTTACTTAGGCAAGTGCAGTGGTTAAAACTAAGTACTAGTGGCTTAAATACTTCCTTGTTAAACAATTATAATGCAGATTAAAGCCCAAATGTGAAATGTGAACCTTTACACCCTGAGCCCACAAAGGTCGTCCCCTCCTTGTGGACCCAATGCACAAAGTACAGTTGCCTGCACCTCGGAGCCCTCTTACGAATGGCTGGGCGGGATTACACAGGAATCAGCAGGTGAGAGGCATCAAAGGTTACAGCTCACAGTGCCCTTGACCCTCAGTCGAAGGCGGAGACTCAGAGTAGCTGTCAACAGAATGGAAACCCTTGTATGAGAGAATTGCTTAAAATACTTCAGTTGCTCTCTGTGCATAGTGGAGGCACTGTTTGTGGTTTGGGAAGCTATAGAGACAGTTAGAGGCTGTTGTCGCAATTCACGAGTGTATGTACTCATGTATATCTGTAATGTGGTGTGCTTTCTTATCTTCAAGACCATAGTTAAAACAGTTGGATTATGTTGATAAAATGGACCCTATAAGGAAAGTACAAGTTTTGACATTTCCTCATTTTGTAGCTTGTGTTCAGTTGGCAATGTATTAATAGTGAACAATGTTAACGCCTGCATGTGATGTGAACCTGCCAGTTAGAAGATGATAAATTATGGATTTATTATTCTTTTTCTCAATCTCTTGACAGCTGTGAGCAAGGCTGTTCCAAATTACCACTAAATGGTAGAAAGTTTATTACTTCCCTGGTCAAATAAAATACAAATACAATTTTACCCTGCAAAAATATTATTGAGTTAATGTCGCAAAAATCTTATTACTCTTATTGTAGTTAACAGTGCATAGTACTAAAGGACAACTTGGGAAATTCAAGATAACTTGATTTTTAGAACCTAACAGTATCTAGAAAATCACATATTAAATGTCTAATAAATATTTGTGAACTAAATATACATGAAGACAGTATTAACATCTCTCCAAGGGAAAAGTGCCTGGTTAATAACTTTTAATAAGTTAAGTGCTCCTAATTAGGAGTTGGCATTTATAATAGGGAGATGCTTTGTGATTTCACGTATGTAGAGACCTAGAGACAGAGATTTTATTGTGAAATAAAGGATGTATTGTGAAACAAAGGAGATGATCAGAGTAGGGTGGGTAAAGAAAATAAATAAGGAAAACAAAATAAACTTTATTACTTTAAAAATTTTTGTAATGTCTTTAATAGAGACACATTTTAAGGAGATTTTTGTTCACAGCTACAAAAGAGAATCATAAATGAGTGAGAGAAGAAAAAATAGAAATGATAGTGAATTATGAAAAAGGGCAAAATGAGAGGAATAAAAATTATATAAGAAAGGTAAAAGAGAAATGTCTAGAAGAAGAAAAGTATTTGTAAAATGGTTATAAATCTGCCCTTTCTTCAATGTTGAGGATCCTTTGGTTTCATATTCTCTGCTTCTTTAGACAGGATGTACATTTATAGACTGTTTACTTAGTAACTGAAACCTTTGCTTTTTTCCTCTTTGAACAATGAAACATAAAGTTAGAAGGGAGAAGTTTGTTCTTAACTACTTAAAAATGTAAACCTCATCTGGGGGCAGAATAGAGATTCAAAATATTCTTTAATAACCTAAACTGAAAAAACTTTAATACAATTAGGTTATTCTTACTGGCTATTAAGATTTCTTAGAACTTACTCTGTAAAATATTTTGTGATATTAATGACATTTGAGTGAAAGCCACTTCTAGTACCATTAATGGCATTTTTATTTTAGAATTATTTCTAAATAGAATACATCTAAGGAAACCATGAATATGTTCCCTGAATTGGAGAATCGTCTGTCTACTTGAAAACTGTCTCTGGCAGCACTGTGGCAGAGGGGTAAAGTGGTGTGCTCTGAGGCCAAACTGTCTGGGCTGGAGTCCCAGCTCTGCCCCTTACTGTCCAGGTAACCTTGGGCAAAGTCATTTCTCCTCTGAGAAGGTACTCTCTTTGAAGATGCTATCTCATGTGTTGAACTATAGAATAAATTTACAGATGCAAAGAACTCAGAAGGATGACATAAAAGAAGTATTTAATAAATATGTTATGACACATTATCCAATGTAGAAACAAGTAAACATCACTTCAAAACATAAAAACAGAAAGCCATTTAAAAAACAAATATGTTTGTAATCAAAGGTGAAGATTATTTCTTAAAATGAATATATATATATATACACACACACACACACACATATATATACACACACACGCACACACACACATATATATATATTCGTTTTTTGAGACAGTCTCATTCTGGTACCCAGGCTGGAGTGCAGTGGTATGATCTCAGCTCACGTCAACCTCTGCCTTCTGTGATTCTCAAGTGATTCTCCTGCCTCAGCCTCCTGAGTAGCTGAGACTACAGGTGTGTGCCACCACGCCCAGCTAATTTTTGTATTTTTAGTGGAGACAGGGTTTCAGCATGTTGGCCAGACTGATCTCAAACTCCTGACCGCAAGTGATCCACCTGCCTCGGTCTCTCAAAATGCTGGGATTACAGACATGAGCCACCATGCCCAGCCTAAATTATGTATTAAATCTATCAGAGTATCTTCCACGTAATAGCAGTTCAATAAATATTTGCTGAAAAAAACTGGGTAACTAAAATAATAAAATATAAACCTAGAGATATTCACCGAAAAATATTATTGAGATCTAATATGAGCTTATAAATGCATTAGGTCTATTTTGATTGAAGAAGAAATATAAGATGTAACCCATGCTCTCAGAGTGGTTTCAATTAGTTGAAGAGAGAAGACCACATATATAACAGACATAGGGATTATATTTTGCACATAACAGGTTCTTAATAAACGCTGAAGTACTTGAAATGATTGAGTGAAAATATCTGAAATAATTATAAATGATAATAGCAATTTAAGGCACTGTAAGGTAGGCATTCCGGGGATAAGAGCCAATGGGTTGATGTAGTTCACAATGTAGGGCTCAGGCTGATATTTAAAGAATATATAAATTTAAGCCTGTCATTCTCAACTCTGGTTTCACATTAAAATAGTGAGTGCCCAGATCCTACCACAAGAAAATATTATTTAATTGGTCTGAGGTGAAGCCCGGGCTTTTATGTGGTATTAAAGCTACAGAGGTGATTCTCATATTCAGTCAAGGTGAGAATCTCTGGTATAAAATGGCCAGTGAAGACAGAGAAGAAATTCCAGGAAGATTTAGGGGAAGAGGGATAGTAATGGGGGATGATTTGTGTATAGGGCCTTGAAAGGATGTATAGTGGTTCAAATGGGAGCTGTATTGAAGCTAGTCTAGATTAAGGTTGTCGTAACAAAGTCCCTGACTGGAGTGGCCTAGATGGGAATGGAAGTAATAGACATGCAGCTCTCTCATATACGTGGGCTTTGATTTTTAGATATGCCCAACTTAAATCTCCCGGGAAAGGTTGCATAATCTCTATAGGCCTTAGACCTCTTATCTATAAAATGTAAAATAATTCTACTCCAAGTAGCTCTCTCATAAGGTGTGGGGACAAAAGGACATGGTGAAAGAAAGAGATGAGTTAAAGATGAATGGGAAAATGGTGGTGTTCCCACAGAAGCAAGAAGATGAAAGTGCCTAAAAGGGAACAAAAGCAAGTCATATGCTTCACATATAGTCCTAGAAAAATAAATAATTCAAAAATTTATAAATAAAATACACTGTGAATTAATAAGCTGCTATTTTATAAAACAAATCTCAGCTACCTCCCAAAGACTACTAATGTATTTTCCCTCAAAACCGACTCCACTAACTCAAAAATCAAATTAGAGACTCATGAGCCAATTTGTGCAAAATAAGAAATGACTCTGTTGAAAGTTTACTTAGTGTTTTTAAATGTTCCTATTAAGAAGCAGAAGTATGTAAGTCCCGTGAGAAAAAAGTCAAATGAAAATAGGAAGTACTGAAAATGAAAGCCACATACGTTTTGTAAGAATTTGTCCTTCCAAATTCTCTTGGTATACTTTTTCTACAGCAAAATAATTGAAATTGTTAGACTTTTAGATAAATACTATCTACATGGCAGCATATATTAGTGCAGATATTTTTAAATTAAGCGTAGTGGCTTAGAAACACATTAAATGACCATTAGGCACCCTTTCTGGCTTAATACAAATAAAATGAAAAGTACTAAGTGAAGCAGAATGATCTAGGAAGAAGCGTTGACCTGTAATTAAATTGGGTTTTTTAAAAACCTGAAGCTCATTAATTTACCAGGCCAACTTTTGAAATGGTCTCTAGGTATCATTGGCCTGACTATATTTCTTTTATCTCCATATATTGTTATGTACTGTCATTCATTTTATTGCCACAGAACTTTGAGAGATAAACAGACATTCAATGCCATTTCAAAGTAGAGAAGCTACAGAGAGGGATTAACTATCCCCCAAAACATGGCTGGCTAAGCAGTAATAATGATCAGGCTGGAACACAACTTTCTTGAGTCTGATATTATTTCATTGTAGACTATCATATGCACTTTAGTGGTCACTGACCATTTAAAATCACATTCAGTAAAAATAATTACTATATCTTTCTTCTGCTTGTTATAACACAACTGAAACCAAATGCATTCTCTTTATGGAATTTTGTATGACTTGGACTCTGATAAATGTTACTTTATAAAATAAACAATAGTTCACATTTTCAATATGTGCAGGGCTCTAATTTTAGATAGACCCAGCTTAAATATTCTAGACAAGGGGCTTAATCTCTACATGCCTCAGATTTCCCATCTATAAAATAGATAATAATTTGTATTTTATATTTGTGAGGATTTAAGAATACATATAATGTTCTTAATATAAAATAGGCTCAATAAATATTATTTACATAATTTTGATGTTGAAAACAACTATTTCCTATGGCACACGTTTACCTATGTAACAAACCTGCACCCCTGCACATATATCCCAGAACTAAAAATAGATAAATAAATAATGATAAAAGAAAAAAATGCTAAACGGAATTCTTCATGTTGAAAAATGAAACAATGAAATAATATGATTTCATATGAAACCATATGAAAATATAAAGCTCTCTATAAAAGGCAAATATATACACAAATATAAGACTGTCATCCTAATGATGGTATATAAAATTCTCATAATTCTATGGAATTAGTATAGTGAACTACCAAACTGTACACTTAAAAAGGTATAAAATGGTATATTTGTTGTTTTAGTTCAATTAAAATTTTGTAAAATGAAAAAAGAAAATAACTATTTCATAATATGGATGTATTTATTAATTTATTATTTATTTAAAAAGTTGCATTTTATAAAGAAAAATAGCAATCTATGTTATAACCAAAGATACTCTGAAAAAAAAAATCAGGTTACAATGTGGAAAAATATTTCAAACAAAAATATGTGAAAAAATGAAAAGTACAATAAAAATATCAACATGCATTTTTTGTGAAGCTAGACAAGTTTATTTTAAAGTTTATGCAGAAAAATAAATATACAAGAATAGGGCCTGGCATGGTGGATTATGCCTATAATCCCAGCACTTTTCGAGGCCATGGTGGGAGGATTGCTTGAGCCCAGGAGTTTATGACCAGCCTAGGCAACATTAGTGAGACCGTGTCTCTACAAAACATTAAAAAAAAAAAAAAATAGCCAAGCGTGGTCCCAGTTCCTCAGGAGGCTGAGGCAGGAGAATCACTTGAGCCTGGAAAGTCAAGGTTGCAGTGAGGCAGCCAGTGAGCACTCCAGCAGCCTGGGTGACAGATTGATGCCCTGTTTCAAAACAAACAAACAAACAAAAAACACTAAAAAGAAAAGCTATAAATGGGAAGTAGTTATAACAAATGTTAAAACCTAGTATAAATCTTTTATAATTGAAACAATGTGTTACCAGCTCATGATAAAAAGACTGATGAGCAGAACTGAGTGGAAATTCTAGAAATAGATCCAGGTACATATTGAACTTGGGTATGTATGTGCATATCTGTACATTTGTGCATATTTCCAAGTTCTCTGCCAAACCTGAAAACCCATTTTTGGGAATTTCTCTCCTGCACTAACTTGGTGTTACTGTCCTGGGAGGTGAACCTTGATTTTATTCCATGCTTCTAGTGATCGATTTTACCAGCATTGTACATTACAACTTTCTGTATTGATGGAAATGTTCTAAAATCAGGGCTGTCCATTAGGGAAGTCACTGTCCATATGTGACTATTGAGTCTTTGAATTATAGCTAGTGTAACTGGGAAACTTAGTTTAAAATCCTATTTAATTTGAATTAGTTTATGTTTAAATAGTCATACAAGGTGTGTGGGGACGCTACTGGATGATCCTACCCTATACTCCAAGCTCCTCCAGGAGAGGTCCAAGTCTGTTTAGTTCACATCAGTGTCTAGCATAGTGCCTGAGGGATGACTGGTCTTTTTATTTCCAATCCATATTAATTCTATTACAGATGTATAGCAGGAGGGCTGGTTGCACCCTGATGTTCAGCTCCAAACCAGAAGATTAAATGCCCCAGTGCTGGATGTAGATGCTTAGAAGCATCGGAAGCAGCTGCTAAGGGTGGGGTAGGATGGGGCATGATCAGGGAGGAGAACTGCAGCTTGTAATAGGTATTTCTTGCAAAGGCTTTTCCCTCTGCAAAAGTTCACTCTAATTTACATAAACCTTGGAGTATTGTTTTTAGATAATAGGGAATAAAAAACAAGAGCAGACATAAACATATGTATTCACCTGCCTCAAGAAAATGAGAGCTTTCTTAAAATAGTATTTTCAGCCTTTCTCTGGAGAAATATGTCTTTGAGGAAACATACACTCTCAAAGGTTTAAGTAAACACTGGTTTCAGGAAAGCAGAACATCAGATGGAGGGCTCAACAGCAACAAAAGGAGGAAATTAGAATTTTATAAGAATTTCTCATAATCTAAAGATTATTTAAATCAGATCTTCGGAGACAATTTTGGGCAAAGTCGAATAAAATGTTAATGCTGGCATAGAGACAGCAAATGCTCTATGGGGGCATAGATGACTGATTGGACTTTCCGCTTTTCCAATCCCTCAACCGAGTAAGGAAAGCTACTCAACTTCTCTGAGCATTAGCTCGTTTATCTGCAAAAAGAGAAGAGTTTTATTGGGTAAGTGTGGTTTCCGGGGATGGAACTGTGGGTCAATGGTCAGCAGAGGTGAATTTCCCTCTACTAGTGTTTCCTGCCACACTATAGCTACCCCAAAGAGGTTGTCATACAGGGTTAAAGAACGTGAGAGCTGGAGAAGATTCTAGAAATCACCCAATCAAATGAGGAAATTGAGTAAAGAAACAAAGACAAAAGTGATACCAGCAGCAGACTCTTAAAAAAGAACATGGGAAAAGTCACCAGGCTCACACCTGCTCCATGCTCTGGGTCACCACCTTCAAAATTGGGACTCTGCTGAAAGTTCAGAGATGCTAACACTCAAGTACATATTTCAAGTTCAGCTTTCTCACACTGTAATTTCCAATATTTGTTTTTCTTTAGTTTGTTAAATGTATTGCCAGAGTGGTGAGATTTCTTTATTCGAGCAAGTGAGTACAATCACTTTACGTTAAAAAAAAAAAAAAGTCTCAACATTATGTAGTAGGAAGACAAGCTCTTTGTTCAGTCTTCTACAGTTTTCCCTCTTCTAATGCGACACTTTGGCTTATCTTAAATTCCAATGAACACAAACAACTTTCAGGGTTTCCTTCCTTCCTTCCTTCCTTCCTTCCTTCCTTCCTTCCTTCCTTCCTTCCTTCCTTCCTTCCTTCCTTCCTACCTTCCTCCTTCTCCTCCTCCTCCTTCCTCTCCCTTCCCCTTCCCTCCCCTCCCCTCCCCTTCTGTTCCCTTCCCTCTTTCTTTCTCTGGGTGACCTCTTTAGCTTCATTGTCTTTTCTCTTAGTGATCATAACACACAGCATAGAGATGTCTGATTTTGACAAAGGACTTGTGAAATTACACATTACAGACAAGGAATAGTTACATCAGTTATGAAATTTTGTATTTTATAGTACAGTGCAGAAGTGCAATATCAATGTATAGATCAAATATTTGCTAAAAAGAAAATTCCCTAAAGTCATACAATTTGGAAATTTGTTTTGTTCAGATTTGACTATGCTTTTGAGTTACTTTACAGCAACTATAAAATCCATTTTATTTTCTCCCCTGTTTCCTGATTTGGGTACTTAATTTTACATAGCTAAACATCTACAAACATTTTCTTGTGTCAAGTTAATCTTCTCATATAGAATTTTATTTTTTTTAGCTCAGCTACAATTTTATGTAATGAGAAATAATTTTAGGTCTGGTATTCAGATATAATAAAATATAAGAGAAGACAAACTAAAGAACCATAATTTTTGTTATGAGGTAATGTAACCTAAATATTATGTGTATGTCATGACAAAGAAAAGAATATACAACTGATATTTTACCAAATTTGGGGATATTACCCCGTTATGTCACTCTGGAGACGAACACACAGATCACTCCCAGAAGGCATATGACATGGGTAGTTTTATCATTATCCATTATTAGAGACTCTAGACCTGTAAATATTATTAACAATGTGCTTTCTTTTTCAGTGAGTCATCTGGTCTCACTACCCTTTTCTTTAGCTATTATTTCCCCAGTGTTCCTCTTACTTTCTTATTTTTAGGATCTCACTCCCTTTCTCACTCACTCGTCTCGTATCTGTTCCATACGTTACTTATTTATTCATTCATTCATTATATTCAGAAAGAACTTATAGGATGATAAGGTTAATATTAATCATAAAGGAAGATTCTCAGAGAAGACATTCATTCGCAGTGCTGAATTTTTGCTACTATTTTTTCCTTTAAGACATTATTTGGACAAATTCCAAAATGAAACCTCCACTCAACAATAGCTCTTTAAGTGAAGCTATTTTTTAGTTGATTTTCTCCCTTTATAATTTCATGCTTTAGTGCAGTATTTCTGGACACTTAACCTGTCCCTCCTTCTCAACAGGAATCTCTTTTTTTATTGAGAGTAACAAAGCCAGAAGGGGAAGCAGGTGCTCAAAGCTTCAGTGGCCACAACTGGAAAAAAAGAAAGAAAAAAATCTTCACCCCCAATCTATCTAGAGCATAATCTTTTTTAAAATATGCCTTCCTAGATATTATACTGTAGGTTTATTCAGTTTGCTTAACTGGGAGTGCATACGACCTGCAGACTTGCCAGAAAATTTCTGGGACATACTATTTTTTCTCATTCTTCCTAATGAGAGGGAAGCCCTAGGCAGCAAACTCCAATGGCACAGCTCAAGCTCTGACCCAGGGGTAATGGGCCTAACTAGAATAAAGACAAAGAGGCCTCCCAGGGGCTTCATCATTAGTCCTTTATAATCATAGTCTGTAGGAATCCACGGATCAGTAATCATAAGTCCAATTCTGAGACAACTTATTTTTAATAATATGAGCTACTTATAAAACCATAATGTGGTATAAATTAAATTATAATACCAGAGGTCCACTACTTTTATTTTCTAATTGGATGTAAAGTGATCTAAAATGATCTATAGAAATAATTAAACTTTATAAGGTGATAAATTAGTGAATTTAACTTGCTAATTATTGTGAGACATTGAAATATTAGTACTCTCCATTCAGATAGAAAAAAATATTGGACAAATTAAGTGATGATTTTTTTTTCTTATTTTTCTCCTATTTTTTCTTCAGATAGAAAAAACTATTGGACAAATTAAGTGATGATTATTTTTTCTTATTTTTCTCCTATTTCTTTTTTCTTCAGATAGAAAAAAATATTGGACAAATTAAGTGATGATTTTTTTTCTTATTTTTCTCCTATTTCTTTTTTCTTAATTCTCCAGGAATTCCAAGATCTACATTTTTAAAATGGAGAATATTCGATGATTTTCTTTCATTCAAAGTCAGTTCAATATGTTTTCTTCATCAAGCACAGAATGTTTCTCAAACCCAATTGCATTTCATATGTCATTGTAAAAAATAGCCTTTCATTTGTTAACATACTGGGGAAAAAGAAAAGCATTCTCATATATTGTTGTTGGGAGATAAATTGTTGGAATGTCTGTGAAGAGCAATTTGCCAACATAGATCAAAGGGAAAAAGCACATAAAATGTAATCATGAAATTCCACTTCTAGATATTTATTTAACCTCTACATATACAGGTTTATGTGCACAGTGATGCATATATGATGATATTTACTTGTGCATTTTTATAATTCCAAAAATTAGAAACAACCCAAATGTCATTAATAGAAAACTTGTAAAATAAGTTTTTCTATGTCCATAGTGTGGAATGACAGACATATTAAAAAAATAAATAAAACAAATAAAATCATGCAGCTATTAAAATTACAATACCTAATATTTATTGAGTAGTAAGAATTTATTAAATAAATATATAAATTCATTTAACCCTCATAATATCCCTATGATATATATATATATATATATAATAAATCCTGTTTTATAGTTAAGAAGACAGAGAAATGGAGATGTTTCCTATAGTGATCAAGATAGAATGCAGGTAGGCCCTTATAAAAACCCAGGTAGTTTTATACTGTGTTATACTATATAAACAACTATCAGGTATACAGAGTGTGTGTCCATTTGTGAGAGAAATACATTTGGAAAGAAAGAAGGGAAAGGACAGAATCTGCATTCTTAATTTATCTAAAGAATACAATTCTTTTAAAAATATGCCTTCCTAAGTATTTTATTATTTGCTAATGCACAACATTTTTCTAATATATTCAATAAATAAGTATTTTTTTATTAGAAGTTAGGGTTTCTATAAGTCATGCATGGCAAAGCATTTGTAAAATTCTGTGCTCTTCAATATTGTAGCCCCTAGGCACAGGCTGCTCTTCAACATTTAATATATGACTCTTCCAAATTGAGATATGCTGTAATGGTAAAATTCTTCCCAGGTTTTGAAGACTTTAGTGTTGAAAACAGAATGTAAAATATTTTACTAACACTTTTATAATGATTCATGTTGACATAATATTTTGATTTTATTGGATTAAAGAAATATATTGTTAAAATACATTGTCCAGGAATAGTGGCTCATGCCTGTAATCCCAGCACTTTGGGAGGCCGAGGCAGGTGGATCACCTGAGATCAGGAGTTCGAGACAGCCTGGCCAACATGGTGAGACCCCATCTCTGCTAAAAATACAAAAATTATCCAGGAGTGGTAGCGGGCACCTGTAATCCCAACTACTCAGGAGGCTGAGACTGGAGAATCGCTTGAACCTGGGAGGCAGAGGTTATAGTGGAGATCATGCCATTGCACTCCAGCCTGGGCAACAAGAGCAGAACTTTGTCTAAAAAAATAAATAAATAAAATAACCTTTTTCTTTTTACTTACTTAATGTGGCTCCTAGAAAATTTAAGATTACTCAAATTATATTTCTATTAGACAACAATAATTGAATGCTTTCATGTTTCATTGTACTTAACTTGCTTCTCCTCCAGCATGATTTCTCTAGCATGGAGGTTCTTAGTCCTTCATGTACATTAGAGTCACCTGAGAAACATTCAAACAATACCTGGGCCCCACTACCAGAGATTCTAAATTAATGTTCTGGTCTGAGGTCCCAGCATCACTATTTTTCTTTCTTTCTAAATTTTTTAAATTTTGCATTCTAATACGAAGCCATTGAAGAGAAAAACTGCTCTAACTATCTGAGCCTATTTGGGTTGTGCAAGAAACTTAATTTTTCAAAAGGTATTTCTTTTAATAATATGTTGATGCTAAGTTTTGCATTTCTTAACTAGGCAGGGACATTTATTTTGTTGAATGATGCCAAATATGTTGGAAGATTGGACTTTTTAACTAAAGGAATATTTTCTAAAAATTTAGTCTTTGCTTGGTTAAATTTGTTTACCAAATTTTGGAACAAAGAGCCTTATCCATATTCCTGTTTGTCCTCCAATTTTGGCCAGGAAGAAGCATTTAAAGCACTTTGAATAGAGCAAATAAAAGTTGTAAATCTGTTTATATTATGACTATGATAAATTAAAGGTAACCAACAGTACTGGTTTAAAGAATATGCCTTTACAAGTCACAAAAATAGATCTTTTTGTCCCCTAATATTCTCAGTGCTATAAAAGTGAACTGTGATAAACATACTAATAAAATTTTTGTGCTCTTCTGGATAAGCTCTAGTTTTATAAAATGCCACTAAAAGTTGATTCTTACTATACGTCATTGTATTCCATGGAGCCAATGTTCAGCCTCTCAATTTTTCTATCATTTTTCATAATTTATTCTATTTTCTGTCACAATGTTCAGCTCCATATTTCAACACTCATTGCTGATTGGATGGTAGTCATAAAATATGGGTGATTCAGAAATAAGGAAATGAAATAAAATAAAATTGTGGCTTATAAAATTACCCAACTTCAAAAAGGAAAAAATTACTCATAGAATATGGGATTTTTTTCTGGAGTCTTTGGTATCAGCTACATAATTGTATTCTGTTTGTAAGATATCAGAACCTAAACCATACAGCTCTCAAAGTTTTATTAACATTTAAGCTATTAAAAAGTTACCTCCTTTATGATTTTATTTTTTTTTTCCAAAATACTGAAATTCTCTTATCAGTTGGCAGTATTGGCAAGTTAGAAAATACGTTCCTTAAGGACAGGCACCAATCTGCCTTGTTCACTACATTTCTTCAATGTCCAGTAAAATAACTAACATGCTTTTTTTTTTTTTTTTTTTTTTTTGAGACAGGGTTCTTACTCTGTCAATGAGCCTGGAGTGCAGGGTTGCAATCACAGCTCACTGCAGCCTAGCCTTGACCTCTCAAACTCAAGAGATCTTCCTGCTCCAGCATCCCACAGTTATGAGTACACGCATGACCCACCATGCCTGGCTCATATGCACTTTTTTTAATGAAAGAAAATAGAAATTTATAACAAAATATTTCAAAGTACAATATAGCTCTGTTACAGTAAAATTCCTTAATGATAAAGTGAAGCTGTAATTCAATCACCCTGAATTTTGTCCTTTTTCTGTCTCTGTTTACTCCCAAATAATTCTAAAATTAGATTACTGAATTAATTTAAAATATAAAATAATTTTAAAACCAAAAATTATTTTCACATTTGGGGAAAATTTTCAAGCTATAATGTAAGCTTGGCCCACCAAGTATTCTTTCCATTGGCAATGGCAACATGGCAGCTATTTAACATTTTGAAACAGATACCGCTACTGTAACTTTCAGACAAATTGTAGTACTATATTTACCCATGTTATAGAAGTTGCGTGATTGTACTGAGTAGGACCTAGCATTCCACAAGCACACCTTCAGTTAAAGCCTGTGAGCTGTGCTACAGTCACTTCATCCTGTAAAGCCTGTTATGATAGCATCAGCCTAGTTCTGAACTTATGGGCAGTAGTTCAGAATCAAATGCTATGTGAACTAGTTCCATTGTTATTGAACACATGGATATAGGAGCAGACTAAAATATTTGCCAGTAGATTGCATGCAAGATCTTATTATCTTGAAATACTCCTTCGTAAAAAAAAATATGAATGTAAATTATAGACACTTGTAAAAAAAAACTCCATTCTTTTGTGTAGATGATAGCTGAAAAGAATTTGAATTTGTGAAAGGGGGCATGCAGAACTCAGTTGAAGTGGAATTTGCAAAACAAGGCAGGCAGGACTTGACTGATTTAGTAAGCTATCAGCACATCAGCTAAAAATATAATTTTTTGATCAAGTTAGCCTCTTGCAAAGGTTTGAAGTCAGAAACTTGATAATTGTTTGCAGAAGGGACATCTCCCAGGAGTACAAAATGCTTAGCAAAATAATCCTAATGATTGCTGGGAATTATTCAAGTCTCTCTGTCATTTATCATTAATATATCTGTATGCATGTACTTCAAAGTGAGTAAAACTTTCAACAAAGAGAAATTCATGCGTGTATTAAATTTAAAACAAAAACTATAAAATTATCTCTTAATTATAGAATAGAACTTTTTTTAGAAACTTCAATATTTTGGAAATATTTTGGAAACTATTAAATCCTAGGGAATATGCAGCTGAATTCTGGGCACTGTTTTCTGCTAAGTGGCCACAAAATAGTTACAACCTCATTTCCTGGGATTATAAATGAACTGTGTTTGAATCATGATTCTCTCCCTTCCTAGCTATGTGGTTATGAGCAAGTAGCATGACTTCTCTACCCTACATACAGATACCTTGTTTTTTAAACAGGAAAAGTAATAATACACACTCAATGTTGGGGCTGTTGTAGAAATTCATTTGGATAATAGATATGAAACAATAGCCAGTGTTCATTAAGTATGAGCTATCAATATTAATGATTGCTTGACTATATAACTGTGTATGCAAATAAAACTGTGCAAAATCCTTGGCAATAAAAAGTTCAGCTCTAGCCATTAACTCCTCTGGCTGGAAGATGTTTTTGCACAGCCAGACTAGTTTGTCTTTTGTTCTCTGAATTGCTTGCTGCTTAATTACCTAGTTACTGGGGTTGAGAACTAATATTCAAATATGAATCCTAATACTCTTAGTTAACAAAAAAGTCTATAAAAAATCTAGTGTTTATGTTATCATAATTTATCAAGAATTTGTGATCTTCCAGGTACTATGCATGAATAGTTTCATCTAATCTTTACAATAACTCTGATAAAAGTACTATTTTTATTCCTTTCCTGGTAAAATAACTAAAGCTTAGAGAAGTTATGCAGATTATTTATTTAACTTTGTGTTTTTAAAAGTTAAACTTTTAATGAAACTCATGATTTCAAAATATTTTTGTGTGAGATGAGGCTAAGGTAGCTAGCCCAGTGGGCAATATGCCCTATGTAAGCCAAATAAATTTCATGGTGGTGCTCAGGTGTACCTATTAAAACCTTTACAAGTAAAACTATTAGGATGTAAGTATAATGTAGATTGTTGGGTTGCTAATACGAATTTTCATATACTGAATTTCCATGTTATTATGCAGTTCTTTTCAGTGATGTACTACATATCACTTAATATGCAAAGTATCAATTATAAATTGCAGTTGGGACTATACACTCTTTGACTTCCTTTTCTCTTGAACCTATCATAGACCAGTCTTTTATAAATAAGTCCTTTAAGGCATAATACTGAAGACATTGATGGAAGTATGGGTGCTATGGCTATTGCAGTGAAATCAGTATATGCTTTCAGAATGGTAGGAAGACCAAATTAATGAATCACCTGAAACCATGTTACTGTTATAAAATCACCAGCTGCAAAGAAAATAAAAATAGACAAATATATTGAAAATTATTTGAAATTTGGATTTTAGTAAACTGTCAATGAGTGTAAACTTCTCCATTAGATATAGTGTGTTTTGGGGACACTCAAAGTTCTAGTTAGAAAGCATTTTGTCTCAAACACCAGTTTTGAAATGTACAAAGACTACCATGGGAAGCATTGAATTTTTAAAAGCCAAGCAGGTGGATATTCAGGCACCACAGAAACATCATACAGGGTGGTGGGAGAAGAAATTTCATTGTTGCAGAAGCACTGTTTATAATGTTGGTTTCTATTTCCCAGGATAGTGATACTCAATTGGTGAGACACCAAATCAGCTGTAAAAACAGTCGCAAGTGATGTTGAGTGGGACAAAGCAAGGGGAAATAATATCTTTTGGGGCAACTCCATCAAATACAACAATTCATCAGACAGTGACAGATATGACCTAAATGGAGAGCAGTGTTTATTATCCTGAGTACAATGAAGTCCATGATATTCACTGGAGACTCTAAGATGAATTGATTGACATTAGCAATTCAGCTGATCCTATCATGTTTGTCAGATATGAGCTGAATAATGGGTTCCAAGAAGACATGTTGTTTGGCCAATCTTTGTTAACTCTTACAACTGCGAAAGAGATTTTAAAATTATTGATAATTTCAAGAGAAACAATGACATGCAAGTAATATATTGGGTATGCACAGATGGTGCTAAGGCAACGGTATCCAATAAGAATGACTTGTTCCATGTATTCAAGCTGTTGTACTGGAAACAACATCTACTCACTATCCATGCATAGGGGAAGCTCTCACCACCAGAGATGCTATTTAAAATTTAAGAAACAGTCATGATGAAGCTATATAAAGACTATTAACCATGTTAAGGATTGGAAATTGAATTCTCTATTTTTTCTCTGTTTTGAGAAAATATTAGCATTGATTACAAACAATTACTACCTCTCACAGTAACTTGAAAAAAAGTGTCATGTCTTTGGTAACAAAACTTTCACAATGTAAAAGAGTACATGCATAATTTAATTAACTTTGCCAATCAGCATATTGAGGTTATATTTTGTCCTTTAAATAACTCATAAACTTATCATTTCAAGGTAAGCAAATTTTCACTATTATTCCACATGAAATTGAAAATGAATGTGATGGTTGAAGATATGAATCTGTGGGACACATACCCTGATTGGAGTAAACTGAATTATTATATTGCTCTGAATGAACTTATTTAAGAATTCATGAAAAGAAGTAACTGAAAGTATTCTGAAAATTAGGAATATTAACTTGATAAATATCTCCAAAGAGAATGACTTTGGCGAATGGGTGAGTGCCGCATTTTTCCATATTACCAAATATTACTGAAATATTCATATTAAAATGAATTCTGCAAATGAATTTCTACTAAAAGTCTGTTGAGCCAAAGTTATGGAATGTTATTGCACTGTGATCTATGAAGTAGCTCATTTTATGTCTACATTAGGATATTTGTAAAGATTTTGAGGTTACTACCTGTTGTCAATTTTTTTCGTAAATTTTCCATAGACACTTAAAAATTGGTGAATCCACTCTTTGTAGAGTATAGCACTCATGATGTAGCTATTAAATAAATGTTTATAATATTATTCATGACTTCTATATTATGAATTTTTATCTGGTTGTTCTTTCAAAGCCTGGGGGAGCTAATGGTCAAGTTTCAAGTTTCCCTTTTCTCTTCTGTTTTTTCTTTCTTATTTACTCACTCACTCACTCACTCACTCACTCACTCACTCACTCACTCACTCACCAGTTCTGCTTTGTAAATACTTGCTAAGTTACTCAGCATATTAAGGTTACAATAATGCTACCTTCATCTTAGACTGTAGCTATCTTTATAACAAGTTAAACTTTTTGTTCATAAAGAATGTTTAACCTTGAGCTCTACATTGTTCGATTTTAGTATTGTTTCCTATGCTTTATTTTTGTGTCTTTTATGTATACATTTATCCAACATTTTCTTTTTGTCTACTCTGAATTGACTTTGTCTTATATATCTTTTGTAGCTCTTTCATACATAGGGTAGCATACAGATATTCATTTTTGATCAAATTTGGGGAATCTCTATTTCAATAATGAAGGTATCCTACTTATTTTTATTATCATTTTTATAGACTGTTTTCTCTCTGTGTCTCGTTTCTTTTACTTTTGTCTTTTAATTTATTACATCTCACTATTTCTTCATTTTATTTTTGTTAAACTGTATTATTTCAGATTTTCTGTTTCTTCTTTGGTAATTTTAAAGTATAAGGTTTGTATTTAGATAGGTTAACTGTTAAATCATTTTTGAAAAAGGCCTTAAATGTTTATTTTTCTAAATTATTAACTTCAAAAATTAATTAGCTATGCCTGTGATCTCATGGCAATCCCACCTTCTCAGTAGAGTGATACTATTTATCCCTCTTGACCCCCCACTTTTTGTTTATTGTCACTCTCTCTTCAGTTGTATGGTTCTTATCGGTTTTTAAGTATGTTCTAATTTTATCCATAAAAAGAAACTTCTTCGCTTGACTGTACATCTCTGTCCTGCAACGGCTTCATCTCCTTCTCACTACTACATTTCTAGAAAGAATTGTCAATTCTAGCTGTCTTCATTTCTCACCTCCCTAGGCTTCTGCCACATTACTCCCTGGATTTTCCTTTTACCTCTGCGAGGCTGCTTCTCAGTCCTCTTTATAATGCCATCCTCCTCCACCAGACCTAGAAGTGTGTAATTCCTTAAGAGTTAATCCTAGGTCCTTTATTTCTTCTCTCTGGGACATTTATGCCAAGAGTTTCAAATGACACTATATACAAATTACTTGCAAATAGACATCTCTAGTCCCAGGTCTCCTCTTTGCCCACCCCAGGACTCCAGATTCATACTTGCAACTGCCTTCTTGACATCTCAAGGAACTGTCAAACGTGCCTTACAATCAATGCATCCATAACCGAATTCTTGATTGTTCTCCCTGAACCAACATATTCTTTCATCCCTGAACAAATAGAGCTCTGAGAAAGCCAAGAGTGAGTGATGAAAAGAATAGTTGGAAAGGAGCTGGGAGAAGTTGCCCAGCACCTGATCAAGACAAGCCTTGGAGGTCATGGCAAGGACTTTGGATGTTACCTTGAGATGCAAAGCCATTTGAAACTTTTGAATATGGAAGTAATAATATTTGTGTATGAAACGGTTCCTTTGTCAATAGTATGGGCAAGAGTGGAGAAGAGAAGTCAGTAGGAAATATATCACAGAAGCTTAGGTGATAGATAACAGAGGCTTGAAAGAAACTGGTAGAAATGGAAGAGACTAGATGTGGTCAGATTCTGATACCTTTTCAAGGTAAAGTAAGGAATATTTGTTGATGGGTTAGATGTTGAGTATGAGATAAAGAGAAAAATCCAAGACAGCTCATGAGATTTTATCAATCTCTAGTGATGGAAACTTAGAGGGAAAGACACATGGGGGAAGGAACTGGAATCAAGAGTTGAGTTTAAAATCTGCTTATTAGACATCAGGTGAAGATGCTGAGTGGGCATTGGCATTTACAAGTTAAGTTCAGAGTAGAGGTGAGACAAGCAGATATAAATGTGGGAGGCATCAGCATATATAGATGATAATTTAAAACATGTAGGAGTCAATGTAGATCAAAGATGAAAAGAGGTCCAAACACTAAGCAAAGAAAATTGGTACAAAATGGGCTTCCTCTTTTTTTGTGGCAGCCACCTCTGATTAGTATTTATTAAAGACAAAGAAAATACACCTTCAAGTAGGGGATTGGTCAACTTTCTTTCATAGCTTTACAATTTAGTCCCCACTTCTTCGTATTACAGGCTTACTTAATGATGTCGAAAGAGTCTCTTAATATAAGCCAGACCCTTCACAATATTGAAAATCCAAGTCAAGAGAAGCTATGCCACCCCTGGCTTTGAGTTGGATGGGGGCCATGCATTTCTCTTCTTCTAGCTCCAATAGGGAGTTTAAGAATGCTATTGATCCACATCAGAAGGAAAAGTTCTCCAAGGTTGGTGGTTCTTATCTCTCCCGTGGCCTGCCCTCATGTCAGCTCTCACCTCTCCTAATCTAGATATTTCAATGAGTACCTAATTGGTTTTGCCAAAATGTATGTCATTACTTTCACTCACAATTCATTATTCTCTTAAGAAGATCAGTCATATTTTATTCCATTTGGTCCTATCTTTGCTATATTTAGCCATATTTCATTTAGGTATATGGTTTGTTAATCTTGTTCCCTAGTGTCAGACACTGAGTTAAGTTCCTTAATAGATACAACCGGCCTGTGAAAACACAGAGGCATATGGATGTTAAGTAAATTTCATCAAGATCACATAGCTAATAAGTGAGACCTTGTTAGACTTTGCTTTCCACGGAGTCACAAAAAGTGATTAATTTCTAAAAGGTATAATATTCTTATTCTTATGTTTCAGTTTTTTTTTGTTGATGTGACAGAATTTTTAGTTTTTTAGAATAAAGGGGCAAAAAAATCCAAGATGTCATCATATCATCAATAATGTTGTAAGATTACTTTAAAATATTCACAACCATGTTTCACAGATGCTTAGATTTTATAGATAACTTATTGGCACATGTGTATGTGATCTGTGAGTTTTGAATTCCGTAGAAATATAAAAATTTTACCTTAGTAAATACCTGCTTGAGGAAACAAGAGGGTTTTCACTTCCTAAAATTTAAATTCATAAGTATAGTATATAAGCTCTCCATGAGCTGAATCCTACCTAAATCTTCAGCATTCTCTTTGCTGGTCTCATGCTGATGCCCTGCTCTCCAGTGTATTTAATTACTCACATTCTTTAAACATACCAAGCTGTTTTCTACCTCTATGCCTTTATTCGTATTCTCCCCAGTTCTTGGAATGCTCTTGGCCTCATTGTTTCCTGTGGGGGAAAAAAAAAAAATTCTACTCCTCCTCCAAAGCTTAGTTCAAAATTTTGAATATCTTGTTCAATACTGAACAAGAAATGACCAATCTGAAATGATCAATTGAACATCTAAAGGGAAACCTTACTGGGGCATATCAGCTTAATTTCAGCCCTTCAGATTTCACTTTATTTTCATTTCATTCCTTCTTTCTTTATAATTTTGATCTCTGTGGATCTGGTGAAATAATATATAACCAATGATTTTATAGTTAAATACATATTTCTTTTCAAAACATATTTTTTAAAAAACAGTGCTGGTCTGACCAGGCGCGGTGGCTTACGCCTTTAATCCCAGCACTTCGGGCAGCTGAGGCGGGCGGATCACGAGGTCAGCAGATCGAGACCATCCTGACTAACATGGTGAAACCCTGTCTCTACTAAAAAATAAATAAATAAATAAAATTAGCAGGGCATGGTGACCTGCGCCTCTAGTCCCAGCTGCTCGGGAGGCTGAGTCAGGAGAATGGCGTGAACCCGGGAGGCGGAGCTTGCGCCAGCTGAGATGGCGCCACTGCACCCAGCCTGGGCGACAGAGCAAGACTCTGTCTCAAAAAAAAAAACAAAAACAAAAACAGTGCTGGTCTACACTCTTACACTCTCTTTCCTGTCCTTTATAACATGTCAAATTCCATGACAAAATCTTACCAGACCTTTATATTAACACATCTTCCAAATTATTTAAAAGATCATTGCTTTTTCCATTTCTAAAGTGAGGGTTTTGGCACTCTTCCTGTACTTCTTACAGGAAGTGCTTTTTTTCTGGCCTCTGACACAGCTGAGATCAATGAAATTATAAGCCTTTTACTGAAAGATTATTTATACAGAACTCAGAACTATCTTAGCCCTTGACAATGTTAAATAAAAATCCACTAACTGACAGTTTATATTCCACCTCATGAAAGGTGAGAAACCAGCCTATGAGACCAAAGCAACTGCGCATGCGGGTAGGAAAAGAGCTAAAGTATGCAAGGAAGGTGCTCTTTTTTGGCCTCCTAGATTTAGTGATGTTCTTCTGCTGAAGGCACTTAACTAAACAAGAGTTAAGCTGAAACTCAAGTGAGTGAGTGTATGATGATATTTTCTGTGAATCCCCAAAGAAAAGTATACAGCCATATGTTTTAGCCATTATGTTATGAGATAGTGCCTTTTAGAATTTCAGTGTGTGGGACCACAAATCATCTGGAATGCTAGTTAATCTTGAGAAAGTATTTACAACAATCTAATGCCCCCTAGAATAAAAGAGAGCATTTAATGTGGCAGACCATGATGGAGGGGAGGCAATAAAAGAGAAAGCACAGCTTGAAGTGCAGTATAACTGGGTGACTTACACCTCCCTGCTGAAAGCAGCAGACTTGCAGTTACGGAACTGCTAATCTGTTCTACTGTTTTTTAATCAGATGTTGGCATTATCTGCCACTAATTGCTTTTTCATTTCCACTTGTAATTATTCCATTGCATGTTTGTAGTGAGAAGCTGAAAATGAGGCAGATCACTGAGAAAGAATTAATTGTTAATGAATAATCATCAGTAGGAAGCCAATTTCATTATCTTCAAAGAGGTAGCCAGAGATTAACCACTAGCTGTGGTTCTCCTACTTTCTGTGCATGACTGTAAAGTAATCACAAATAATCACGCCCTCCAACTTCATCAATTATTTTCTATTATGTGGACTGATACCCATTTTTGTCTTTGTTGTTTAATGATAATGGCAGTATTCATGCTGGGGAGTGCTAATTGGAAGGTGTTACATTCAGTGGGCTCTAGGCCTAATTATTAGAGCATCGTCTTCATTAGCACATGATCCTACAAGGGTGGCATGGTGGGAGTTACTAATTTCTCCAAGTTACAAGAATATCATGTTAGGAAACTTTTGCATGTCCTTATTCTAAGTAACACATAGAAAATCTTATGTCTAGTGAAAGTTGTATAGCTACCAAGAGAGATTTTCCATTTAAACAAACCAAATAGGAGGATAATAGGAATCTTTGAACACAAAACCTCTTTCTGCCCTAGAAGCTGGATCTGCCCAAGACTGTTGATGAGCTTTTGCTTCTGCTTTGTTTCTGCCATTTACCGACACACATTCTTTAGAATGACTTGCACAGGCACCTGGGATTATTACAGCTCCTGCGGAGCTTTGCCATCTATAAATGGAAACATCATGAGATAAGTTTGAAAGTCAGGACAGAAGGGTCCTAATATTTGTTACCTCAGTGACTGAGTGACACTACTGCCCACAAGTAGGGAGAAATAAATATTTTACCCTCTGTGACACTTTTACATGTGCTGGCTCACCTTGTCCTTTAACAGAGAAGTACAATCCCTTGCTGATAGACTTGCTGTAGCCTCAGAAACTCCTTTGGCACAAAACCCCATGTCCAGCATAGCATAGATACATTCACCTGCCTCCCCTCTCCATAATGGTCTAGATTTTTTAATGAGTGTGACTAAATAGACATCCTCTCTAATTTGAAATACCTTCCTCAGTGCTTTTAATCTTTCCCAGGCACCCAAGGCTCTATTTCCAACTAAACCCACAGATGAAGAAAGGCATAGCATTCCAGAATCTCAAGGTTAATAGAATACAGAACATGTTTTTTAAACATCTCTAGGAAGAAAAACTAACAAAAGGATAGAAATATCAGGTGTAGTTGAAAGAGTATGGGCTTTGAAATTAGTTCTAGCCATTTTGTTGGTGTGTGAGCTAGTGTAAATTATTTAACCTCTTGTAGCCTCAGTTTTCCTCATTAGGTTGTCATAAAAAGTAATGAGTTATATGAAATATTATATGTAAAGTGCTAAACTTGGGGCCTGGCACCTAATCAGTGCTGGCTTAGATAGGAGTCAATCATGAAGAACCTTAAATATCTGAAGTAACAACTTTTTACTTTAGAGGAATATGAATGCCCTTCAGAGGAGAATCACCAAAGAAAAGGAATAATGGAAGCCTGAAAATAGTTCAGACATTAATTAAAAATATCCATCAAGAGAAAGGAGTCACAAAGATAAAATTACAATACACCAACAACAGCCAAGCCAAGAGTCAAATCAGAAAGGCAGTCTCCTTCATACTGCCACAAAAAGAATATAATACCAAGGAATACATCTAACCAGGGAGGTAAAAGGTCTCTACAAAGAATTGCAAAATGCTGCTCAAAGATATCAGAGAAAACACAAAGAAATGGAAAAACATCCCATGCTAATGGATAGGAAGAATCAATATCATTAAAATAGCCATACTAATAAAAGTCATTTACAGATTCAATTCTATTCCTATCAAACTACCAATGACATTCTTCACAGAACTAGAAAATAATATGTTAAAATTCATACAGAACCAAAAAATAGCCCAAATAGCCAAGGCAATCCTAAGCAAAAAGGACAAAGCTGAAGGCATCACATTATTCAACTTCAAACTATACTACAGGGCTACAGTTACCAAAACAGCATGATACTGGTACAAAAACAGGCACATTGACCAACAGAACAGAATAGAGAGCCCAAAAATAAGGCACACTTATAATCACCTGCTCTTCAACAAAGCTGACAAAAATAAGCAGTGGACAAAAGACTCCCTATTCAATAAATGGTGCTGGAATAACTGGCTAGCCATATGCAGAAAACAAGCTGGAGGCCTTCCTTACACCATATACAAAAATCAACTCAAGATAGATTCAAGACTTAAATGTAATACCCCAAAGTATTAAAAAAAACCCTGGAAGATAACCTAGGTAATGCCCGCCTGGACACGGGAATGGGCAAAGATTGCATGACAAATGTACCAAAAGCAATTGCAACAAAAGCAGAAATTGACAAGTGAGATCCAATTAAACTTAAGAGCTTCTGCACAGCAAAAGAAGCAATCAATAGAGTAAACAGACAACTTACAGAATGGGAGAAAATATTTGCAAACTAACATAAAGATCTAATATTCAACATCTATAAGGAACTTAAGCAAATTTATAGGAGAAAAACAAACCCCATTAAAAAGTGGGCAAAGGACATGAACAGACACTTTTCAAAAGAAGACAAACATGAGGCCAATAAGCATATGAAAGAAAGCTCAATATCACTGATCATTAGAGAAATGTAAATCAAAACCACAATAAGATACCATCTCACACCATTCAGAATGGCTATAATTAAAAAGTCAAAAAATAAGAGATGCTGGCCAGGCACGGTGGCTTACGCCTGTAACCCCAGCACTTTGGGAGGCCGAGGTGGGTGGATCACGAGGTCAGGAGATCAAGACCATGGTGAAACCCTGTCTCTACTAAAAATACAAAAAATTAGCTGGGCATGGTGGCGGTCACCTGTAGTCCCAGCTACTCGGGAGGCTGAGGCAGGAGAATAGCGTGAACCTGGCAGGCGGAGCTTGCAGTGAGTCAAGATTGTGCCACTGCACTTCAGCCTAGGTGACAGAGCGAGACTCCGTCTCAAAAATAAAATAAAATAAATTTTTAAAAAAGAGATATTGGCGAGATTGTAGAGAAAAGGGAACACTTATACACTGTTGGTGCAAGTGTAAATTTGTTCAGTGATTATGGAACGTGGCAATCATACTTGGCAATTCCTTAAAGAGCTAAAAGCAGAACTATCATTTTACTCAGCAATCTCATTACTGGGTATATACCCAGAGGAATATAAATCATTCTACCATTAAGACATATGCATGCAAATGTTCATTGCAGCACTATTTGCAATAGCTAAGATATGGAATCAACCTAAATGCCCATCAATGACAGATTGGATAAAGAAAATGTGGTACATATACCATGGAATACTATGCAGTCATAAAAAAGAATGAGATCATGTCTTTTGCGGGAACACGGATGGAGCTGGAGGTTATCATCCCTAGCAAACTAATTAAGGATTAGAAAACCAAATACTGCATGTTCTCACTTATAAGTGGGAGCTAAATGGTGAGAACTTATTATGAACACAAAGGAAGAAACAACAGACACTGGGATCTACTTGAGGGTGAAGGGTTGGAGGAGGGAGAGGAGCAGGAAAGATAACTATTGGGTATTGGACTTAATTCCTAGGTGATGAAATAATTTGTACAACAAACCCCCATGACAAACCTTCACATGTACTCCAAAACCAAAAATAAAAGTAAAAAATATAGTGATTATACAGAGAAATATTAGCAATGTCTGAGAAAGACTGGATTTGGAGGATGAGAACGGGAAAACATGTTGAGTGCTATTCTAAGTAGACTAGGTTATAGGTGCCAGCTGCTTGATCATCAAGAGGGATACAACCATAGAGAAGAGGAAGCTACACCTGTGAGAGACCTGGCCTGTCAAAGGTTGAGCAGAAAGGTTGAAATGTCTTCTAAGTTTTCTTAGTAGTCACTGGTAAATGGTATAAAGCCTCCTAACAAACTTGGTGAAAATCATCCTCAGAACTTTCCTCTTAAATATATTAATTAGATAATCCTTTTACACAATGATCTTTCCCTAGGAACAAAATTACTTTATCTTTCATGGAAAATAACACTAGACTCTTGGCTTATCTATTTTTAAATGAGAATTTGGAAAGGAGATGGTGAGAAGTAGGGTAAAGAGGACAGCATACACATAGCTAGCTATCCCATATTTTCACAGTATTTGTAGTGTTACATGTGAGAAAAATGATTACCATGGGATGAACCTAATAGATTCTCTAACTTATTAATAGGTAACATCATTTTGGCATTTGCGCATAGGATTATTCCAGGATGGCGAGCCATAACCTGATGCTATCGCATGAAATGCGTCTTTTGTATAAGTCATCATAACTAAGACCTCTTGTTTACACAACTTGTTTGTCTGACTTGTCTGACTTGTCTTACATGTGTAGGGCATTTCACAGAGCACTGAACACACACTTCAGGATCCTGACCTTATTGTGATGTAGGCATTACAGGTGGTTCACTGATGACTGGTTGCTGTTGCCAAATGTTTTGTTTCTACCTTTCACACCCTTCTCAGCAACTTAACTAATGCCTTTGACAAGAGAAGCATGAGACAGAGTAAGTGGAAGAAAGCTGAACTCATCCTTTTATCAGGAGCCCACTCCTATGGTAACTAACCTACTTCCATGATAACAGCATTAATCCATTCATGAGGACAGAGCCCTCATGACCTAATCACCCCTTAGAGCCTCGCTTCTCAACACTGTTGCATTGGGGGTTAGGTTTCCAACATATGAACTTTGTGGGGCACATTCAAACCATAGCAATAGGGCATGGGGAACATCCCAGTTCCAAAATACACTCTCTTCATGACCTAGAGATAGGAATCACATCCAACATCTTTTTATTGGTATTTCATATTTATGTAAAATAATAATAATGATATACATTTTAAAGACTGTGACACTTTGTTCATTAATTCATATATCTGACATTGTACTAAGGAAAAGATATGTTTTTTGCCCTCCAAAGCTTAAAGTCATATATGTTATCATTTAGTGGAGGTCTTATTTCAGAGTGCTTTATAGGTGAGCAAGAGAAATCCAAACTAGGGATTTTTGAGGCCTCTGAGTATTTTCAGGGATAAAAATAGTTTTAAAAACTAAATAATATGATCTTACATGTCATGAAATTTTCTGAGGTGAGAGTCCTGAACTTCAGAGTAAAACTCACAAATTATATTGCTCTTTAAAACATATAAAAGTAGGTGGGGCTACAACATATGAAAATAAAACTTAATGAAATTAAGGAAAATACTAAACTGTCTTTAGGTGACTTCATTCTGTCATCAATTCAGCCATCATATATTTTTACAAATAAAATCTTTCTAGCACTTAATACATTTTCAGTACTTTCTATAAGAGATAAGAGCTCATTACATAATACCAGGCTCACATCCTGTACATTTCCATCTGAAGTATTAGATTCTGAATCAAACACAAAGATTAACAGATAGTCTCAGGAATGAAGCCATAACAGAAACTGCCCATGACAAGTGAAAACAATACCCCTAAAATGCTATTCTCTCATTTTGTCATCTCATATCAATTTTAATACCTTATGTCTCATCAGAGAGCGGTTATACTCTGACACATTCCCTCTAGGTGCAAGATGGCAGCTACTAAAATATAAATCACTGTAGAGAATTACTGGATTTAGAGCCAATTCTTCTAATCGAAAATAACAGCAATGTTAATTTCAGCTTGAGAATGATGGCTTTTGTATGGTGATATAATGGTACAGACTATAATAGTGTCAACTACCGCAATAAAATATGCTTCAAATGGGCTACCTTTTTTACATTTAGACTAGGGTGACTTCTGTCACATTTCTTTTTTTGGCATGAAACTGACAATCTATTAAATAAATATTAAACCCTAGCAGTCTTCAAAGCAGGCTGAACCATATCAGGATTTTAAATAACTTCATTAATTGCTTAACTACCTTTTCCCTAAATTCCTAAGGGATCTTTTGATGCTAGTCACTCTAATGAGTTACCAAGTGATTCATGACTTCAACCTGTTATCATGCAAAATACATTTCCAGTTGGAAATCTTTGCAGATGGTTTTGCCAGAAAGTAGGTAGCCTTCCTAGACTTTAAAAAGAGCAAATTTCAGTTATATATTTTCTTATTTGGTTTTACGTTAGTACTCTAAGATAATATCATGTGTCCAAACATTTAGTTCAGGCAATACGTGATCAATTGAAGGGTCTACTTGAATGGTAAAAGAAGATCTGGAATTATCTGTGGATGAATCATCCACGACAATTTTTTACTACACACTGGCTAGTCGTTGCTTTCCCATAAACTTTCCTGTTCTGTCTTTCCAAAGTATTAATATAAAACACAGAATTTTTTTAGTAATCTAGACAAGACATAATTTGTAAGGTAACTATTTTTCAAAGGACAAGAAGAAATAAGCATTTGTTTTTTAAAAGCTAGGTCTGTTTCTCTCCACTTGAATGATATTCAAACATTGAGTATTCTTTATTTTTAATGGCATATATTTTTATCATACTAGCACATATGCATACTTAAAGAAATACAGTAAAGCTAATAAAGATCATTCCTGGAGAAGCCCTTCTGGCAGCCTTCTGTTCTCTGTTGCAGTCTCGACTGACTGCTCTCTGGGAGTGGTACAGATCTGCTTTTTTAGGATTTCCTTTGGCCTCTGCCCTGTATTGAATCACCCATTTCCAGTGTTCTGAAAGCTAAATAGAAAAGGAGAGTTAAAGGAAATCATATAGATTTTCTTTTCATCTTCTTTATAGGAAGATGTCCTTGAGTCTGAGCCCTCTCTAGAGATTAAAACTTATAATTCCTGGAAGAATAATTAAGAGGTAGTTGCTTAATAATCAACTCAAATAATCCTCTTGTTTTTAACTCTACCATTGACTGCTGCTTTCAGTATCTGGTGCTTCTAATTTCTGAGCTTTTCAGGGTCTCTGTGTCATGAATCAATTCATGTTCCTGGGACTTAGAGATTTCAACTTTATTTTTTCTTTCTTTCTTTTTTTTTCCATCTTCCTATTTGTTAACATTGGCTCCTCTTCTTTCTTTTTGTCCTTGTGCATCATGATGACAATGATTTTATCTATCACTTCAGTAGTAGTAAGGAATGAAGCAGTGATAAACAGATTTGTTGTCTGCTATGTTAACTAGATGTTGATTATTTTGAAGCTTTGTCTTTTAGTCAAGCATTTGGGCAGTCAACAAATAGTAGGTCTACTGGGAATAGAAAATATTTCCAATCTATATAACGGAAACTCCCCAATTTATTTATAAATGTTTCAGTAATTTTTAATCCCTTCTCCTCAGAGTTATAGAGATTCCACAGCACTTCTCTGGGGAACTACCACATAGGAAAAGACATAAAAAGGCTGCTAGTAGGTGGATCATTGGGCCACCAACCTCTCCTCCTACCCCAAATCTAAGAAACTCCATTTTTACCTGTTTCAGATAGATGTTATTTGTTACATAACATTTTAATTTGACAAAAGTTTCAGAGATACAAAATGTTTCAACCCAATTTATGTCCAAAAGCTTAATAAATATTCAGTATTACTACTAAATAAGTTAAATGTAGACTATCTAGCTCTCTTGAGAATGAGTGACTGAGTTTTATGAGAAAGTGTCATCTAATGACACTTTATGTGCAGAATTATTCATTTTAATTGCTTTTTCTTTGCTATTACTTATACGTAGACTCTAGATTAGGCAGGCCCCTATATCAGCATGTTACTGGTGGAGGGTGTCCAGGTTCTTGGCTTCTTGAACAAAGAATTGGAAAAAACGCACAAACAAAAGAAAGAATGAAGCAACAAAAGCAGAGGTTTATTGAATGAAAGTACACTCCACATGGTGGGAGGGGGCCCAATCATAGGGGCTCAAGAGCCCTGTTACAGAAGTTTTTGAGGCTTAAATACCCTCCAGAGGTTTCCACTGGTTACTTGGTGTACACTTTATGCAAATGAACAGGATGAAGTAAAGTTATGAAGTCATTTACTTGGTGTATGCCCTGTGTAAATGAAGAAGATATTACCTCTCTTAGCTGAAGTGTTGCCATTTGATTCAGTTCTAGGAAGTCAGCATGAATTGGCTATAGGTTCCCTACCTCCAGACCCTATTCTCTTGCCTCAAGTGCATAGTTGCATTCAAAGTAGATGTTTTTATACCTTTAAAAGATGCTAAACTGGGACACAAAGTAGTGGCAAATTTCCTCAGACTGACTGCATAGTTGCTCTATTTTATAATTGTATTATTTTTGTTTGTTTGTTTTTTTAGAGAGAGAGAAAAAAACTAGACAGTCTTCCTCTGTCACACAAGCTAGAGTACAGTGGGACAGTCATAGCCCACTGCAGCCTCAAACTCCTGGGCTCAAGCAATCCTCCAGCCTCAGCTTCCCACGTAGGTAGGATCACAGTTTTGTGCCGCTACAAAACAGTTTTTTGTAGAGATAAGGTCTCTCTCAGTTTCTTCTTTTTACTCCTGTCTTCTCTCGTCTTCCTTACTCTTGTAATAGCTTATCCAGAAGTGCATTCTTTTTGCGTTAACTCTCTAGCATATTCAGATATCACAATCACATCATTCATTCATTCCATTTATAAACTGTCAATTATTCCATGTTTCCTGGAAATCATCAGGTAATTGTTTCCACATATTTAGTGCTCATTTAAATACCAAAGAGTTTACTTTTCTGGGCACAGAGCCGTTTAAAAAGTTGATATATTTTCAGAAACCAGGATTGTTTATCTTAACAGAGAAAAACTGACAGTATGGGAAAATAATTGATATAGGTTCTTCATTTCATATAGAACCAAACTAGAGGTAGGTAAACACCTAATTTATTTCACAAAGAAGCAAATTCCCATGTCCTTCTTTCTTTTGTTGTGAGTGTTGCCCTTGAGTAGAAGATAAGCGGTTCCCATTTATGAGCTAGTTCTTTGTCCATTCCTGGCTGGTATAACTTCAGAATCCAACTGCATCTATGAAATTTGGAGGCAAGCAACTAATACCTGGCTCAAGTGTTCACCAACTCTTAAATCATATTTTTATAATATATAATTTCTCAAATACAGAAAAATTATCACTAGACACATTCCATTCTATAAAAAGCCCAATATGTTATATATTTGGGGGCCATTGGGTTTTTACCAAAAAAAGACCTGTAAGCCTTGGAATAGGACCAAATTTTGAATTATTAAAGATTTGAAGCATGAATTCTCTGGGGTCATCTTTATGCATTTATGTACTCTAGGAAAGAAGCACACATACCAATTGTTCATAATTGCTATACTATTGTCAAATAATGCTTGATGTTTTCTTATTCAAAGGCATATGAGTTATAAAAAACTTGCATAATATTGAAAAAAGATGCTTCCAAATAAGAAGGGTGTTCATTGATATTTTACAACAAAATTTTGCCCATAGTTTCCTTTTTTCCTGTTCATTCATTCTTTCTTTCTTTTTTTTTTTTTTTTTTTTTTTTTTTTGGAGACAGAGTGTTGCTCTCTCACCCAGGCTCAAGTGCAGTGACACGATCATGGCTCACTGCCACCTTAAACTCCCGAGCTCCACGGATCCTCTTGCCTCAGCCTCCCAAGTAGCTGGGACTACAGGCATGCACCACCACTTTGGCTAATTTTTGGCTAATTACTAAATTGTTTATTAGAGACAGGTTCTCACCATCTTGGCCAGGCTAGTCTCAAACTGCTGAGCTCAAGCAATCATCCTGCCTCAGCCTCTCAAGTAGCTAGGACGAAAGGAGCATGCCACCATGCCCAGATAATTTTTAAATTTTTTGTAGAGATAGAGTCTTGCTATGTTTCTCAGGCTGGTCTCAAACTCCTGGGCTCAAGTGATTCTCCTGCCTTGGCCTCCCAAAATGCTGGGAATACAAGTGTGAGTGACCATGCCTGGCTGCCCATATGTTCTTAATTTCTGGACTATTTTATCAATTTAAAACAAATATTAATAGGTAGAAGTTCTATAATATATATATTTTTAATACCAAAATGAATTCCTCCATGAGTCAAACATTCTGCATTATTGCTAGGTAAAGCCCTACTCAAATAACATTCATGTTCTTGATGCCACTGCAGTCATTCCCATTGCTGTATCCGATTCAGTAGTGACTCAAGGTTTACACTGGGTTTCAGTGTCCTTTTGCTTTTTATATCTTTCATTTAGGATAGAAGATATGAGTTATGAGTATCTTTTTTCATATAGCATGTATATTAACAAACCAAATCATTTACTAGAACCCAAATCACACAGCATTTTTTCTTAATCAGATAGAATAAATTAAAAACCAAGAATCAGGTATCATGTCAGTATGTAAATACAGCAAATGTGAAATGAATCCATTTGATCTATACCACGATTCACATTTATAGCCAGTGTTCAAACACGATTCAAATCCAGATTATAGCATTTTCATCCAGTTCTGATAATGTCATACTGTGGCTTCACCTGAGCACATTGACTACTTAAAACTGATGTGTGATGGTTGAGGAAAGTCATACATTTTGGTTTTCATGGTTTATGTGTTTCATAGTGCTTTTGCAACTGGAAAAATATATTGTGGTATCAGCACTCAAGAGGGCACCCATTCACTCACGTCTTAGACAACTACAGCTTAAGTTTTTTAACATGTGATCAATTAGGCATTTTGGAGAATAAATTGTCTTTTCTCATAAGTTGTATGTTTTAAAAGGACTATAGTTAAATGGGTAGAAAGAAAATAAGGACAAACAGATACAATATTTATCTATTTATTTATTTATTTATTTATTTATTTATTTATTTTTATTTTGAGATGGAGTCTCACTCTGACGCCCAGGCTGGAGTGCAATGGCACCATCTCAGCTCACTGCAACCTCCACCTCCTGGGTTCAAGTGATTCTCCTGCCTCAGTCTCCTGAGTAGCTGGGATAACAGGTGTGTGCCACCATGCCCGACTAATTTTTGTATTTTTAGTATAGATGGTGTTTTACCATGTTGGTCAGGCTGGTCTCAAACTCCTGACCTCGTGATCTGCCTGCCTAGGTCTCCCAAAGTGCTGGGATTACAGGCGTGAGCCACCGCACCCAGCAAAGATTTATTTTTAAAGACTTCATCGGTTCTAATAATATAGATTGGTACCAAAGGATTTGACAAAAAGTATAAGGAAATGGAATGACTTTGGAGCCAAATATTAAATGAGGAAGCAGGATAGGAACTCTTCATTCATGTAGCAAAAATGATTACTTACTCAAGTAATTCAAAGCATTTTCCAAGGTACTTGGGTACTTTGAAATAACTGAACATGATCTTTGATCTCAAGATAGAAGGACATAGTAGTACTGAATAACAGAAAATGATATGAGTATAAGCAGGTTATTACAATATTTGCAAAGCTATGTAGAAAGAAAACAGTCATAGATAAAATTGGAGAAAGGAGAGGGTAATTTACTAGAAGATAAAACTTGGTTCTACCTAAAACTCAGATATATGACTGATTTCTTTCATGAGCACAAAAAGGTAGAGGAAGAACATAATCCATGAACCACCATTGTTGCTGCCCATATCCTTTGTATCCATTGCTGATAATGAAAGTATCACATACACTTAAGAAGAAAATAATTTGTAAAAGAAAAACCTCAAAGATTTAAAAAATTCTAGAAATTACATTTCAAGCTATAAGAAGCATTTGTTTTATAAAGGGTGGAATATATCATATTTCTTGTATTTTCACAATATGACAAAAGTATGTTTAATCATCTTCCCTTCTAACATGCTCCCTCTCCAATATTTCTTAGTTCCAATCATTGTTATCACCATCCTCTAAGTCATCCAGGTCAGAAAAGTAGTCACCATTCTTGATTCTTTCCTCTCTTTCAGCCTTGATGCCCAATCAATTCCTGAATTTTATACTTTTATAAGAATTTGTGAATCCTTTCTCTTTTCTTCATTCCTGTTACACTACTTCCATTGGTCTTTCCATCAATCTGGTGTTCTCCTTCTCTAATCCTACATAAAGAAGCCAAGGTAATTTTCCTGAAGCACAAATTAGAATGGATCACTTCTAGTTTAAAACCTTTTAATGGCTCCTCATTATCCTGAGGATAAAGTCCAAAACCCTTAGAATGTTTCCCAAGCCCAGCTGGACCTGGACTTCATTTGCCTCTCCAGCACACCCCTTGTGACTCTATGCCCTATTCCTTCCTCCATGTCAGCTGCAGTAATACTGGGAATGTACCTGGGCACCTTTTGTTTCTGGGCTTTCAAACAAGCTATGTCCTTAAACAGAATATTCCTTTCCTCTTCCACAACCTACTATCACCTGCCTTTCCAGCTTACTCAGAGTATTCACCAGGTCCTCAGTTTACTTGGGATTTCCACAATAAAGACTTTCTTGACTCATATGCTGAAGTCTTTTGTGGGGGGTCAGTTACTGTGGTAGTAAGTGTTCTTTCTATTGTTATTGCATGTTTACTTATACCTCTCACTCACAATGTTGCAAGTTCATTGAGAATAAAAATGGTATCTTGTTTATCATTAGATATATCCCCAACATGTAGCATGATACCTAGCACTCAATGAATGTCTGTTGGAGGAATTAATTAATAATAGACATTTTATGCATTCCTCTACAAAGTTTTGTTTAAAAGGAAGCAAAAACTGAACTAGTGTCACTAGACAAATCAGCCACAAGCCACATTAAACCTCCTTAATGCAATTTGTACAGTACTTTGGTACTGTTCATACTGGGCACTCTACTAAACACACTTTAATCTAGGCTCACTACAAATGATGATAGCTAACATTTATTGAATCTATAATGTTGGTCAAGCATCATGTTAAATTCTTTACAAGTACTATCTTATTTAATCTTAGGTACTCAATCCAAAAGAATGGCAGTCATTCTTAATTTTTCCCTTTCCCTCACTCTGCTTCTAGCAAGTACTGTCAACTCTCCTTCAAAATATATTCAGAATCCATCCACTCCTTCACTTCTTTCCATTTCTTCTCTTATGACCCTGGTGTAAACTACCATCATTTCTTTTCTTAGGTCAAGTTTATTAAGATACAGGTTACATACAATAAAATTTGCATGTTTAGTTCCACAGTTTGATGACTTTTGATAAATGTGAACTGCTGTATAACCATCATCACAACTGAGATTCAGAACATTTCCATCACTTCAGAAAGCTTTCTCATGCCCCTTTGTAGCCATTTCCCTCATCTCATTCCAGTCAGTGGCTATATCTGGTCTGTTCTCTGGCCCTGTAGTAGTGCCATTTCAAGAATCTCATATAAATGGAATTTTGAAGTATGTAGCCTTTTGTGACTAGCTTGTCACTGAGCATAATAATCATGATATTTATCTATCTTGGTGCATGTAGCAGCTGTTTTTTCCCTTACTATTGCTGAATAATATTATTATGGATAAACCAGAATTTGTTTGTTTCTTTATCGATTAATAGATATTTGAATTGTTTTTAATTTGGGGGTATTATTCAAAAAAAGGTTCTATCAACATTCTCATACAGATCATTGTATGGACAAATGTTTTTTCTCAATAAATATCTAGACATGGGATTGCTGGGTCATATGGTAGATGTATATTGAACTCTACAAGAAATCGCTTAACTGTTTTCCAAAGCCTCTGAACCATTTTGTATTTCCACCAGGAATATATGCATGTTTTAGTTGCTCGGCATCTTTGTCAACATTTGGTATTTTCAGGGTGTTTTTTAGTAGAAAACCATTTATCTGAAAGGTATTTTCAGTTCTTAAAATGTTAGTTAACCTAGTAGAAATGTAGTACTAGCTCATTATGCTTTTAACTAGCAATAATAATGTTGAGAAAAATTTTGTGTCCTTATTTTGCTACCTATATTTCTTCTCATGTGAAGTATCTGTTCAAATCTTTTGGAAATTTTAAAAAATTGTGTTATTCGTCTTCTTATGGAGTTATAATTTTTCTTTATATATTCTGATGAATTCCTTTAAGAGGTAGTTGCTTGGCTAACAGTCTGTGGCTTATCTTTGTTCCTATATTTCAAAGAGTAGTTTTTAATTTTAGTAAAGTCCAATGTATCAATTTTTTTATGACTCATACTTTTTGTTGTTGTTATTGCCCTAAGAAATCTTTCACTAACCTAAGGTCACAAATATATTCTCATGTGTTTTCTCTTGGAAGTTTTATAGTTTTAGGTCTTCTGTATATGGTATGATATAATGCTAGAGGTTCATTTTTTTTTTTTTTTGCATAAGAATGTATTCCTGCCGGGCGCGGTGGCTCAAGCCTGTAATCCCAGCACTTTGGGAGGCCGAGGCGGGCGGATCACAAGGTCAGGAGATCGAGACCACAGTGAAACCCCGTCTCTACTAAAAATACAAAAAATTAGCCGGGCGCGGTGGCGGGCGCCTGTAGTCCCAGCTACTCAGGAGGCTGAGGCAGGAGAATGGCGGGAACCCGGGAGGCGGAGCTTGCAGTGAGCCGAGATCGCGCCACTGCACTCCAGCCTGGGCAACAGCGAGAGACTCCGTCTCAAAAAAAAAAAAAAACAAAAAACAAAAACAAAAAAAAACAAGAATGTATTCCTAGGCTATACTCCTTTCCACTGTACAAAAATCTGATTTGTAAGAGCTGACAGGTATTTAATATCCACATTTGTTTACACTGTCGTGATCCCCAAATTATTTGCTTTTATGGTAGGCATAGGCCAGGACTATCATACTGACTTCCTCCTAGACATTATGAGTAACCCTAATTTTAGATATCACAGACTTGTCATCATTACCTGGATGCAATGTGCCATATCACTGTTCTGTGACCAACAGACACTGAAATAAGATGGTGCTAGTAATATCGTAGGAAATTAGATCTAGATGATGTGGTCTAGTCTCTTCTCTTGCATACTCAGGTTAGTGATATTGGCAATACCTTCACAACTTCCCTGATAGAAGGCAGCATCCATAGTCCTAGTATTGTTTTATGAAAAAAGCTTCTCTTCATTTTGTAACATCTACTTTCATCAAAACTGCAAGATACTAAGTCACAAAAATGCATAATGCCTTATTTTACATATATTTGCTGTTTTATATTTTAAATCAATGCAGATTTCACAATGGCATATAAAGAATTTAGTTGGATTTTCAGAGTTTTCAGAAAACTAGAAGTGAATTACCCTTCTGGCTAGAAGTCTGTTCGGGTTTCTCCTTCTGCCATCTTCCTATTCATGCTGCCTTTACTCCATGTTGATTCTAGAGATTTTATTTAAATTACACCAACTTACAGAGACATATCTGCCCTAGAGAAGTTTGAGTCTTTTAACATTCTAGTCACCACTAATGTTCCTTTTTCATTTAGGCTTTTAATTTGGATGAATTCCAAATTACTATTTATTCAGATAGAAACACTACTAATTACACAAAGCATCTTAATAAAGAATGGAAACACAATTCAGTGCATCCTCCTTGTGCTTTCTCATGCCTAATAGTTTTAAAATAGCACTAAGGAACTTTCTTTTATAGCTGTTGTCTAGTGGTGGTAAACCTCTTACTCCTTGTTATTTTTCTAATGCTGAGCAAGCTTTAGATTGAAGGGCTTTATGGAGAGTTCTTGATCTCTCACATAGATTTTAAATTTGACTCACATAGATTTTAAATTCCAACTAGGAATGTGTAAGGAAACATATTTGCCTGCCACTAATGTTTTAAAATAAGTCTCCAGAGTTATGCTAAAAACAGAGTATAGAAATTAAGGAATAAGCTTGATTTTCTTGATCCTGATACCCGTCAGCATTTACTGGATCCTAATCTTTTGTTTCTTTGCTGATGTTACTATAGCAGATGGCATTGACGGCCCCAGCTCTTCCCCTCCTCATGCCTCCATCCTTTGCTATGTGATTTTGCAGTTTCTCTATCAAGATGTGAAGTGTTTTCCTTACTTCTTGATTCTGAGTTCAGGCATGTAATTGGCTTTGGCCAATGGGATATCAGACAATGTGATGCAGCAGAGACTTGAAGATGCACTCCAGAGACTAGGTTTATTCTTTTCTGCTGCAGCAATTGCCATGAAGTTGCAGTCCCAGCCTAGCCTGCTGGCCCCAGAATGAAGGTGAGAGACATGTGAAGTAGACCTACAATTACCCAGTCAAGACCAGCTTAGATTACTTTGCCCTGAGATAACATTCAAACACGTGAATGAACCCAGTGTAGATAAGCTGAACCTCACAAACACATGAAAAATAATTGTATATCACTGAGGTGTGAGGGTTATTGTTACACAATCACCAACCAAATTAAAAACTTTTTGGGAACAGGGCCTTTGTTTCACTCATTTATTAAATCCCTGGTGTCTAGCACTCAGTAGAGGCTTATTTAATCTTTATTGGATGGTTTCATGAATAAAGAAGTCATTGAAAATATTTTCTCTCTTTTTTTGTTGTACTTAGATACCATGCTAATAGCCTTAACTGAGAGCTTCTATGTGTAATAAATAAAAAGGGCCATTCAATGAACTAACCTGTAATTAATCATCCTAGAGATGGTGGCCTATCTTTTTGTCCCAAGCTGTCCTGAAATAATTTCCACAGCCTCTCCTGATGCCCTGACTTGTTTAGTGTTTAACCGCTCTTTCTTTTTTTTTTTTTTTTTTTTTTTTTTTTTTTGAGATGGAGTCTTGCTCTGTCGCCCAGGCTGGAGTGCAGTGGCGCAATCTCGGCTCACTGCAAGCTCCACCTCCTGGGTTCACGCGATTCTCCCGCCTCAGCCTCCTGAGTAGCTGGGACTACAGGCGCCCGCCACCACGCCCGGCTAATTTTTTGTAGTTTTAATAGAGACGGGGTTTCACTGTGTTAGCCAGGATGGTCTGGATCTCCTGACGTTGTGATCCGCCTGCCTCGGCCTCTCAAACTGTTGGGATTACAGGCTTGAGCCACCGCACCCAGCCTTAACCATTCTTAATAGTAAGAAATTCTTCTGATAAAGATAAGTAGCCGTCAAAGAATGATCTGCAGACCATAAATAAGCACTGAATAAAAAAACTTTTTACAACCTAGCTAAATATAGGTAGTACTGTTTTGTCTCAAGTCAAGCTCTAGCGTAAATGGAAGAGTGAGCCATTTGTGTTTCCTTTTGAGCTCAACTCCTCCTGTCCTTCTCCCAAAATAAAAACTCTTAAAATATATACCTTTATCCTCTTCCCTATAAAATCCTGTTCTTATGAAATAGATCTGAAAGACAGCTAAAGAAGTAACTACCGGTAGTATTGCCTCTCATAGAAAACTTGCATGTTAAGATTCCTTCATTTATTCATTCATTCCATAATGCTGAGTGGCCACTCTGCCCATCACTATGGGGAGAAATGAGGATGCAATGGTGACAGATACAAACATAGTATGTTCTTTCATAGAGCTGATTTGGAGATCGGGGCAGGTTGGAAAACAGACACTGAACAAGAGTACTACCTGTTGGAAAGGAGAGCTAAAGAGGATGGTGGAGTGTATGGCAAGAGTTGCTAACCTAGTCTACAGGGCAGGAGATTCCCCTGGGGAAATGCTGTTTACACTTGAAGAAGTTGACTTTAGTTTAAAAAAAAAAAAAGCATGGGAAAATATTTCCTGAAAGACGAACTGTGTATAGAAAGGTCCTAAGGAGGGGCAGATCATAGTTTGTTCCAGGAACGAAAGGAATGCAGGCTGGCTGAAAGGAAGAGAATAAGCCTTGATGATAGTATTTTGAATTGAGTTCAAAGTTTTGTGTTTGTACCCAAAAGATAATTTGTGTTTTTATAACCTATTTGGGTGATGATTTCAGTAGAACCATCACCATTATACATCTATGTAACAAACCAGCATACGGACCTCCTGAATCTAAAATAAATAAAGTAACTACTACTACTACTACTACCACCAATAATAATAAATAGGCCAGAGTCTACTATTTTTTTTGGCAAGTCATCACTGATTCTATGAAGAAAAGCACTGGGTCATATTAAGCAAGCCTAATAATACTAAAATATTCTGTCTTAAGGCAGTATACTTGATATGAAAATATGAAATAATTTTTAAACAACTTTAGCTCTAATTTGCATGTCACAATAATTCTTGGGAAGATGCTGGAATAAAATTACCATGAATGTTTTCTTAAGAGACCACCCCCTTTGACCAAATTGCTAAACTTGCCAACTCTGTCAAGTCTCCCTGACCTATAGCACCCAGATGCTGTGGAAATGGGCTTTCTTAAGGATAAAATGCATACCTCTGCTGCCACTTACTGAGTTTTGTTGTTAACATGAATCAGTTGTGTTTATTCTCAAACTTATTTATGCTACTTATTTCTCATTTTGTAATTTTAAAAATTTAATTATCAAATAAAGAAATTTAATTGTTTAAAAGCTATGATCTAGATAAAAATCAAATTTAATGTTTTGGAAAGTACTGAAAATTGCTTTAAAATTGCTTTCAAATAAATTACAGGTAAGAAAACAGAAAATATTGGGGAAATACCATGAAAACCTAAATGAATTCTGCTTTGGATTGCTTCATTTATGGCTTTAAGTTTTTAATTCACATAAATAAAATAAAACAACTGGCATTTATTGAGGATACATAATGGATTTGTTTGTGTAACATGTCAATGCAGATCTCCAGCCGCTGGCCCCATACCAAAGAAATGGCATTGGCCCTACATTTGAAGTTTGGCAAATGAATAGATATATATCTTAAGTTAAACTAATATGTTATGATATGTGTGTATCTTTTTATTATTTCAGTTTTAACCTACTTCCTTGATTAAACCTAAAGTAGGTTTGATTTAACCTACTTCTTTGATTGTTGGTACCTATCTTATAAGAATTCTTTTACTCTATAAAGAATGTGAGTATTCATGCTCTAACATATAGGAAAGTTGTTACTATCCAAGTGTAGAGTGGCTACATCACTAGCTCTAGCCCTGTTAGAGTATGACTGAGATTATATATGATAATGAAAGTGTTATATATATATGTGTGTGTGTGTGTGTGTGTGTGTGTGTGTTATATTTTTGTAATTTTTGGAGACAACAGAAAGAGTGTTACAATACAGGAATCTGGAATCATTTTCTCTTCTGGAAGGATGTATTATTTGCTCCTTTGATTTATTTCTTCTACAGTGCAAAGACAGAAGCACATTTATTTCTGCTTAAAGTAACCCAGGAGTTAAGGATGCTTTTCAGAGGTGTTTCATGTTTTATTTTTTACTCTCTCTGATCATAACGGTAGGTGTAGCAAGAACAGGAAACTTCCAAATACTGCTGCTCCCTCTACACTCATTATCCTGGAGACCCTAATTCAGACAAGAAGAGTTTCCTTTCTGACTTAAGCAGGCCTCTCTCACTAGCTCACTTTTATAGCCTAAGAAAGGAATATCAGCCAGAGGTGCTTGGAATTTAGGAACACCCTCTTGGGGAGCAAGACTTCCTGGTTCCTCACTGGAAGGTCGCACATAAGAGGCTGACGTCAGCCAGCAATAATAATATATCTAGTTTCAGCTTTTCAACAGATGTAACTAAAGAACTTAACATATTGAGAAAAAGTAGCCTCCACCTCCAGTGAGTGACCAAGAGGAGCTCATAAAATCTGGGTTTCATTAAAGCAAGATACCACTATGTACCTACTACAGTGACCCACATCCAGAATACTAACAACAAATGCTGTGAGGATGTGGAGGAAGAAGAACTTCCGTTCGTTGCTGCTGAGAATGCAAAATGGTACAGCCACTTTGGAAGACAGTTTGGTGGTTTCTTACAAAATTAAGTATCTTCTTCTCATATGATCCAGCAGTCAGGCTCCTTACTATTTACTCAAACTTATGCCCACACAAAAATCTGCACACAGATGTTTATAGCAGCTTTTTTCAAAGTTACCAAGATGTCCTTTCATAAGTGAATGCATAAATAGGCTGTGATACCTCCAGATAATGAAATAATACTCAGCACTAAAAAGAAATGAGCTATCAAACCACGACAAGACATGGAAGAGTCTTACACGATTTTTATTAACTGAGGGAAGGAAATCTGAAAAGGCTACATATCTGCCGGTGGTGAATACATGTATGACTCCAACAGTCTGACATTCTGGAAAAAGCAGAACTATGGAGATGATAAAAAAGATCAGTGGTTACCAAACTGGGGGTGGGGGAAGGAATAGGATGAGCATAGAGGATTTATCAGACCATGACAATACTCTGTATGAAGTATAATGATGATACATGTCATTCTTATACATTTGTCTAAACACACTCTGTGTGACTGTGCACATTTAAAATATGGACTTTATGTGATAATGATGTGTCAGTGTATTTTCATCAATTGTAACAAACGTACCACTCTGGTGGGGGATGTTGATAATGGAGGAGGCTATGCATGGGTGGGGACAGGGAGTATATAACAAATTTCTGTCATAGTTTTGCTTCCTCTTAGATTTGCTTTCAACCTAAAACTGCTCTACCAAAAAAAAAAAAAGATTTTTTTTTTTATACTCAGAGTTTGTTTTGTTTTGTTTTTTTTTCTGGGATTAAGTTGCTTCCAGTGATATGCATTTACTAACTTCCTCTTTTCTTATTTATTTAGCAATCATATACAATAAGATGTACCTCAAGAATCCTTAGAAGTGGAGCAAATGAACAAATAAGCGAGGGCTACTCATGTCATTATAATTTTGTGGCTGACCTGGAAGTTATCTTGGTGTAGCTCTCTGATTATTTACATAATCTACTACTAGCTTCTCTCATTCTCAGGGTCTCTATTCTTAACCACAAATATTTAAACAATGTATTCATTGGCAATTCTAGATGACAGATGGACATGTGCTAAGATGATCAGTGTGCACACCTGATTTTTCTAAACAGCCCACAGTAAATGAAGAAGTGAATGTTCAGAAAATATCTGCCATGCTATATTTAAGGTTCTCATGCATATTTTATTTAGCATTACGAATTGATTGTCTAACAAAATTAGGTAGGGAAAATATATATCAGATCCATGATGTTTTGTGAATAATTGACTAGCCACACAGGTGCATAAGATTTCAGATGAAAATTCCTTCTTTTGTGTGGAATATGTACTATTAAAAGATTATAGCAGGAAATTCTATGGGTTCCTTGTCATCCTTTAGAATAACGAGATTTTGTGCATAGTTTATCAAATAGCCAACAGTTTTCTAAATTTCTTGCCATTGTTATAATATTACCTATATCACACTTATTCTAAGAAAATAAAATTTTAGCTCTTATTCTGACAATCATTATGCTTAAACAAAACCGCCTCTACTGTCTTCTATTCTGGGGAACAGGATGCTGCTTAAGCATAGCACCCTAGCCTTGCTCTCCTATTAGCCCTCTGCACTTTCACCTTGTAGCACTTAGCACAATTATAATGGTATAATGACTCCTGTAATGATTCATTTTATATTTGTCACCACTACTATATTATAAACGATATGCAGTCAAGGTTCATGGCAGAAGTTTTTAACTCATGCTATGGCCTCAGCCCAAAGCAGGTAATCAATGAATATTTTTTAAAATTAAAGAATGGATAGACAGGGGTGGGGAATCCATATTTTCCTCTACTCTTTGCCTTAGCTTTTCTAGGACTGCTGTGAGTAGTTGGGGCTAAAAGGAGGCAGAGGGGACCCAGGCAGCAAGCTCCTTTCCCACCAAAACCTCTGCTCAATCTGTCCTCAATCCCTCCCACTTTGGCTCTAGGTGTCAAATATCCTGCCATTGTGGACATACACAGATGAGGATATGATTACTGTGAGACTAGCCAAAGTTTTGGTGCACTGCCAAAATTTAAAAAAAAAAAACCCACCTCATTACCTCCTTTCTTATGCACATGGTCAAGGTCACTGTCACACTTCATGCCAACATTTATGTAGCACACACTTAGCCCCTTTTGTAGACAAAATTTATTGTGGACAACTATACTACTTTGAGTATATCCTCAACCTTTTGAAGTTCACCTCAGGGAGGAGAACCAGCAGGATAATTCACCCAATTCTCTTTAGTGTCATTGTCAGAAATAGAACATAAGATGGCTGGAATACAATTCTAGCAGAGTTTTATATTTTACTGTTTTATTCTGATTATTTAACATAAATAACTCACCATATACAGTACAGCTTAAAACAAATCATTAAAACTATATATGTAACATACTAAGTCTAGGTGGGTCCAGTGATGAAGCAGATATGAGGCTTCAACAAACAAGGTGAAAATACATTAAAATGAGCATTAACCACTATTTAAGGAAATGTATGTCAAAAATCAGGTTGTAATAATAAAAATAATATTAAATAGTCAGGAAGACAGTAATCAAATCTGATGATGGAATGTGGACTCAAAAATACCTAAAGATTAAGAAATTCAGACCAGGCATGGTGGCTCATGCCTGTAATCCCAGTACTTTGGGAGGCTGAGGAGTTCGAGACCAGCCTGGGCAACATGATGAAACAAAACCCACAAAAATTAGCCAGGGGTGGTGGCATATGCCTGTAGTTCCAGCTACTCAGGAGGCTACGGTGGGTAAATCACTTGAGGCTGGAAGGTGGAGGTTGCAGTGAGCCGTGAGCCGAGGTGGAGCCACTGCACTCCAGCCTGGGCAACAGAGCAGGACCCTGTCCAAATAAATAAATAAATAAAATCAAGCAAGAAAATTCCTAATGGGATGGAAATGCTAAATGATAAATAATATAAAGAAAATTTCATATTATGACTTGGTGATTCAAATACTATAACAAAATAATTTATAAGAGATGGTAGAAGAATAAGAAAGTATATGTGGCCGGTTAAAGTCAATCAATCAAAAAATATCTTGGTCTTTTTCATCTGTGTCAACTACTGCAGTAACCTTTGAAATGACTTTTCCCATTTCTGATTTCTTTGCTAGTCCATCAGGCTCCTTTCTTGACTCTGTATTTAAGTCATTTTCTCCTTTTCACATATTCATAGTTTTTAAGGCCCAGATGAATGCTAACTGTTTTCTGTGAGGTCTTCTCTGATAGCTACCTTTAAGTAATGTCTCCCTCCACCGAACTGCCATAGAATTTTTTCAGCACCTCTCTTATTTATGACTCTTTGAACTTTCTACTTTGTAGTTTAGTGACTAATATACTTTTTTAAGTTCCTCATTTGTTCATAAACTTTTGAGAGTGCAATTTCTCTTTGATGGCATACTCCATACAGTTTATTATAATATCCAGTACACAGTAGGTGCTCAATTGATAAATGTAGACAGTACACAATTTTCAAGAAAAGTTCTTGTACGTGAGATTCTAGAGAGCCTCCATCCTTCTCTTTTCTCCCCCAGTTTCCTTCCTTGCTTTTCTAAACTTGGCTCTGAGTCCCCATTCAAGACTTAGCTCCTTAATGAAGCCTTCCGTGACCCCTGAGTTCAAAGTTGTCTCTTCCCTGACAAAAACTCATGTATTCAACATCTAAAAGGTTCGAGTCTTCATGTGCTACCTTGTGGTAGGTCACCATTTTTATATTTACCAACTATTAATACCCCCATTCAAGATTGTAAACTTTTTGAGGGCAGAGATCACATTTTACACATTTTAGTACTTACTGTCCTTTAGTACTATTTATATATTTAGTAGTTATTGTCAGTCTCAGAACAGTGCTCCATATCTATTGATTCTATTTTGTTCCTGAGATATCTTAAACATCTAGAACACTATCTGGCACATAATAAGTCAGTAAATATTTGTTGAATGTGGTTGGATAGATGATTAGTAAAACTTCTCGTAATTTTTGAGTGAAAAGTTGACTCTTTGGCAGAAACTTCCAGTAGCTGATTTTAGAGCTAAGAAAAAGTAGAAAGCAATGTCCACTCTTGGTAAAGCTAGGCAAAAACAGGCAGGTTAAGTAGACACAGGCATCTTCTCCACAATCCCCATTTCACTTTATCTTAGGCATGTCTCCTTCAGGAACCACAGCCAGATCAGAGAGGCCTCCACTTGGAAATGTTCCATCTCAGTGGTGTGGATGGATTAGACCATTTCTCCCACAACTAAGTGGTTTTTCTCTGGCCATTCTGAGGTATATGCCATGTGCCTCCTCCTTTAGAAATACCCTTTTTCATGTGATGATTTCCAAAATATATTTTAATCACTTTGTGTTTAAGTGAATAACTATGTCTCCATTCACTTATCATTAATAAACATATAATAATTCACCTAATCATGGAGGTGTTGGTTAAGCCAGCATATTTTGAGTTCATGTAGCCAAATACGGTGGTATTTAGTCACATGAAAGTTTAGCTTAGAACACAAATCTGTGCTTTGTTTTTTTCTGTTGGAGCTCTTATTTTGCAACATCCTTCCTCCTTTCCTTCTTTCCTTCCCTCCTACCCTCTTTCCTCCCCCCTTCTCATCCTCCCTCCGCTAGTATCTATTGACAGCCATCCTATGCAAGGTGCAATACTACTTGCTGAAGATATAATGAGGAACAAGTCAGAAGTGTCTCTTCCTGTTCTATTAGAATTTACACTCTTAGAAGAGATTCAGACATTAAACTACTATTTTTTACTATTTTAATTCCAACTATTATAAAAGTTGGATAGATAAAGAAGTACAGATAACTCTGGGAGCTTAAAGAAATCTATCCTAGTTTTCTGGGAAAGGGATGATAGGTTTTGGTGGTCTGGAAACGGTCACCTGAAAAAATGGTGTTAAGACTGAGTCATGATGACAAACTAGTAGGAAGGGAGGGCTGGGGGAAGGAGAGAGAGAGGGGGGAGTATTCCAGGTAGAAGAAAGCAAATGTGTGGCCTTGAGTGGTCACTTCTCTTTGGCTTACTGTATATATCTATCGGTTAATGAGAATGAAAATTCCTTTTTTTCAAATTGTTAGGTTAGCTTAAAGAGATATTGACTCATTAAATATAAAGCACAAAAATACATTAATATAAAATTGTATACATGTTTTAAAGCCTATATTTTTTCCCTTGAATTAAAAATAAAGTGCAACATGTTGAACCCTGGCCATATGACTAAATTGGAAGTCTCTCTTTGCTTACACCTTGGGGCAGGGGCAGGCATCAGACAAAATCCTTTTTATTTTTTATCCTTAAGAGTATTTCAAGGTCAAGTTAAATGAAAAACTAGTCCTTGCCTCTGTTGGATTTTCAAATATATTCTCAATAAAATGTACACTATTAATCATTTTCATATTAGTGATTTTAATCAACCTTTAAATAGTTGCTTTTTAGAAAAGTTTTTCACAATTTCTGGTTTCTAGGGTAATTGAAATTTCAGTATATAAATTATAGTAGTATAAATATACTTAAAAGTAACATTAAAGGGCATTAAAATATTTTTTAAAACTGGTAGGGCAAGAAGCCTTTACTACAAGTTAATTAAATAGGGGTAATTTAGTTGAAAAGAAACAAAATGATTAAAATTAAAGATTACTATTCTGCGGCAATCTTTCTTTAGTCGACAGTGAATAAGGTAGAGTTACTGTATTTTTATTCATATTATGATTTGGGTCCTTTCTAGAAAAGTGAAAATTTTATGTAACTCTGATACATGGAATATATTTTGAAATTAAGAAATATATGCACATATGTTAGTCATTGTTATTAATGCAACTATTCCTAGTGAAAAACTATACCTCATTCAAAGAGAAAGATAAATTTCAACAACTGTTATATATGCACACTTTTTGCCCATAAAACTAAGCAAGCCTAATAGATTAAAATTTATCTAAGTCACAACTATCCAATTAGGAGCATTTTCTTGCAATCAGATTACAAAGGATATTTTTATCTCTTTCAATTTAGCAGTCAGGTTAGGGCTCCCTAATAGAAGGCTGCATCACTCGTTAGTCCTGCCACTTTGGGTGGCTTTTACTCTTAACTTCATTCTCCATAACTCAAGGGGAGTCAGTGTGTAACTGTGGGTGCAGAGCAGCAATGAGGATGCTTGAGTCTTCATTCTGCAGGGATCACATGTGGAAAGAATGATCAGCTTTCAGAAAACCTCATCTGGTTAAGTCGTATTTCTCTGCTTTAAAATGTTACAGGATTTCTCATTGCCCTTATCAGAGTTTCTCCAACTTTATTGAGCATCAGAATTACTTGAAGGGTTTTTGAACTCGTGGATTATTCGGCCTTGCCCCAGAGTTTCCAGTTCAGTAGGTCTTGGGTGGTGAACATACTTTGAGAATTCTGGACTATAGGATAAACACTAGAGTTCTTATTATGTCTTACAAGGCCCATCATGATCCGATACAAGGTTGCTGGTGGAGGATGTGAGCTCTGGAACTGGATTTCTTTGATTAAAAGCTCTGCCACTTACTCACTGGATAAGACCATTTAAGTTATTTCGTCTGAAAAATTGAGGTAATAATAATATCTCCCTCTTAGGGTGGTTATGAATATTTTATGAGATAGTACATTTTAAAATAGGTAGATGCCAGAAGAATATCAGCTATTAGGGTTATTATTAACTCTCCAGTTTCTTCTCTTGGTTGGATGCCCTAGTGCCAACCATACCAGCCTACTCCAGACCATAGCAACATCACGGTTTTCCATTCTTGAAGCTTCAGATGTTCAGTTTTCTCAATATAGTTTCTACCCTTTTCCTACATCTTTCCCACCTTCATCTAGCTAACTCCTACTCAGACTTGAGAGCTCAGCTTTTACGTCACTTTTCTAGGAAAGCCAACCCAGCCATGGTTGTATGTACTTTACCATTAAAACACTGATGTCCACATACATGTTTGTATCTGTCTTCTCTACTGGACCATAAACTCAGGAGGGTAAGAATGATCTGTTCACTGGTATAATCCCCATGCCAAATAGTTAATAGGTATCTGCTGAGTACATGAAGGAATCATCATTCATGCTGTCTGTGGGACTCTGGTCTGGGCTCACAAACAAACAAACAAACAAACAAAAACATGAAAGTTTAGCATAGAACACTGGAGTGGAGAGATCTCTGCCCTTTTACTGGAAAAATATGCCAAGACTGGAACTGAATGACAATAGATACCTAGCACATTTTGTGAAGTTATGAATATCAGAAGCATATGACATACAATATGTCTAATCATATTATGTTAATATAGGGATTTTAATTTCTTTTATATTTAGATATGTCATTCTACTACTTAAATCATTAAAAAATACTAAAGTTAAGGAGAGCTCTGGGAAGCAAAATACAGCATAATAGTTTCTTTAGCAGGTTGGTATGGCTATTTTGTCTAACCAGCCGCACAGTGGTTACAAGTACAGATTCAAGGACACAATACTGCTTGTATGACTTACTTGCTGATGACTTTGGCCAAAGTTCTTACCTTTCTGGGGCTAGATTATTTTCCTGGTAAAATGGGCATAATAGTAATTATCAATTAGAATTATTACAATTCAAATTAAGTACCCAAAGCACTTAGGCACTTATTCCTAAGAAGCTATCGTGATATATTTTAGCTATTCATTGTTTTATGAAGTGGCCATTATAGTTTCCTTCTCATGGAGATTCAGTCCAAAACTAATAGTGTATATGTCTGCATTGACTTGATTTTATAAAAGAAGAATGAATTTCAACATTTAATCAGGGGAGAAATTGGAATGATGACTAAACAGGGTCAAAACCACTTCAGTGATGAAATCTATAGTAAATCTCCATAAAACTCCCACTCAGAATTATTTGGGGAGCTCTAAGTATAAAACACATAGGATCATGTAAACAAATCAGTGGGAAGGTTTGGCTGAGTTTGTTTTTAATGAACTAGAGTAACATTTATTTCCACATTTACCTGTGAAGCAGGGTGCTGGGTTTTGGCACAAGACAATCACCAGTCTTACATTAGCTTTCTGCTATGATCCTTTTGTATGGCATCAGATAGTCAGATGGGTCGGATGACTTCCCCATATTTTGCAGGGAAAATTTCAAGGATGCTGGAACAGTTGGGAACACTTTCTGGGCATCTCCAACTCATTTTTCTACAAGTTGTGCTAGGAGGCTTTCTTTCCGCACATCACCATTATTAAACCTCCTGCTTCAGATGACAATTGCCCATTTCAGTTGTTTGTCTGCCCCACAGATTGTCAGGTTCTTAAGGACATCAACTATGTGTTATTCATCTGGGTGGTGCCAGTGCTTAGTACAGTAGCTGGCCCAGAATAAGGGTACCATTGTTGAACTGAACTTCAGTTGAACAGAACTGAATGTTCCTTCACATTTTAAGATTAATAAACTATAGGCTACTAGGGAAATATCCAAGTGGTCTCCAAGAAAGTCAGAACTTGACAGTGAACCATTATGACCACAAGGTCGGAAATCCTAAGGCCAGCAATCCAAAAAGGATCGAATACAAGTGTAGAGTTTGGAGCAGTTTGGGTTATTGGTTTCTCTAGGGAGAAGTGATTGGACCTTTGCTTCCCCCATCCCTGCACCCCCACCATTTTAGTAGAGAGCACCAAATTGAAAAAACTAACAAACTTTTAAGAATCAGAATGTATGAATCAACTGTTACTGTCAAATTCATGGAGAGTCTTAATAGTGTGCATGTAGCCTACATTAGTGACATTCTTGATGCTGTTCAATGATTTAAGAGGGCAAAAACTTTGACAAGATGGGGTTCCAAATAATCACATATCTAAAATGGCATTGAGATAGAAGTGATTCTTTTTCCTTAATATTAGTCATCTAATAGTTTCAGCAGAGAAGACTTGACAAATTCCTTAAATTTCAAGAATTGGAACTCTGCTCAGAAGGAAACCTGAAATTGCATGACATGAACCCAGCCACCACAATTATTCCTTCAGAAGCTTTAGAAGCTCTTCATTGAAACTTAGCACAGAGTAGTAGCTCTAATAGCAGAAATCTGAGATCCAAAGAACAGTTTACAATTTCAGCTTCTCACTTCTTGAGCCTTGAGGAAAACAAGCCCTTTATTCATTTTGTATTAATAAGAGGAACCTAGCCATAAGTGATTTCAGTTTTCTCTGTAAGTTGTAGTCATGGTGAATTCCCTTCTGTAAATCACAAACAGGGCTAACCTTCAAGTTAAAGTGACTTCTCTTTAAAATAAATTAATTAAAATTCTGTCACTGTATACCTCTCTGAGTTCTTCCTCCCTCCAAATACATTCTATATACAAATTCAAATAGATTAATATTTTATTTCTAATTAAAAATAACTGCACAACAATGTCACAGTATGTCACAGTGGACATACATCAACAATGTATTTCAACTTGGACTCTAGGGAAGAAAGACCTCAAATTATTTGCATGAATATTCAACAAGCCTATGAATCTTTCAGTCACAGTTAATGTTCAGAAAGGAGAATAGGTATTCACAAATCAGAAAATTAACAAATAAAATGAAATTCTGTGTTACTGTCAAAGCCACAAAATGCCTGTTATTCTTTCGGGTTATGTATCTACATTACCCATATATCTAACTGAAAAAGTTAAAGAATGCAGTTTAATTGTTTTGCCATATAATACTGAGCAATTTTAGAAATTTCCCTTTACTAAAGAGACAAGTTTCTAGTAACTTGAACACATTCAATATTGTATAAAGACCCTGTGTAGGAGAATCTTTTCTAGGAAGGAATTATTATTTTTACCAAAACTGTTTCTGAAGAAAGTGATTGTTAATGCCCAGTGATAATACAAAAAAAGCTTTTAGCACTTGTTTTGGGAGAAATAAAAACTTTTCTGCTTGTAGCATAAAATATATATTTAACTTACAAATTGGAATAGTATATGAAGTGCCTAGAATACCATCATAAAAAATAAGAAAACAATGGATTTTCAATAAATGAAACAGAAATTATGGGAAATTGACATTTTAGATATTGCAACCTCAAGGATAGCTTTGGTTTACAAAGCACCATTAAACTTACTACACTTTGGTAGATTTTTCTAAATAAAGGATTGGTAGATTTGGGTTTTATAGTCTTTGATCTTGATCTGGACAACAAAGCTACTTGGAAAAAGCTCCAGAAAAAACAATAACATATTTTTTGGAAGGAACTGAAAAGATCTCCAAAGGAAGTTGAAAGCAAACTTTATTTTCTTAAATCCAGTTTATGTGACAGTCTGTGCAAACTGACATTGAAACTCAGTTAAAATACCATGATTTTGCACATCAGATCCTCAGACTTACTAACTTTATAACTGAAACTTTGTTACCTTGACCAACATTTCCCCATTTCCCCCACCCCCAGGCCCCTGGCAACCACAGTAGTATTCTCTGTTTTAAGGAGTTTTATGTGTTTAGATTCAAAATATGAGTGAAATGATGCAGTATTTGTCTCTCTGTGTCTGGCTTATTTCACTTAGCATAATGTCCTCCAGTTTCACCTATGTTGTTACTAATGGGAGAATTTTCTTCTTTTTATGGCTGAATAATATTCCATTATATATACGACATTTTTAATCCATGGTGCCTATAATTAATAATACTATATTATTTACTTGAAATTCGATAAGAGAGCAGATTTTAAGTGTCCTAACCCCCCACCATACACAAACGGTAACTACGGGTGGTAATGAATGTGTTAATTAATTTTATTGTGGTTATTGTTATGACGTGTACATGTATCATCATATTTTATACCTTGAATAGATAGAATTTTTATTTTTCAGTTAAATATTTTAAAATAAAAAAGCATAAAAGAAGGAAAGAGAATCCCTTTGGAAGGGAAAAAAAAGCCATGATTTTAATAAAGAAAATGTAGATGCTGATCTATTCTATAGGCTGTCCATTCTACCCATGTTTCTGAACTTCGTATAGTAAAATACAGAAATGAAAGCAGTTTGGAAGGAAAGTAGCCATGAAGACTATATCCAGAGTAGACCAGTAACCCTTACAAAGATTCACAAAAGGTTTACATTCAATCAACAAAAACTGTGGCTTTATTCACTCTTGTTCTCACGAATGTGAAATTTTTCCAAAGACTGGAATGCTTTTCAGACTGTAGCTTATTAAAGAACATAATCTGTGGATCAAATTCTGTCATTTAGAACACTGCTATTTTAATTCTATGGGCGCCCTCTCCAAGTAAGTGATGTTCCTAATGAAAAATGGTGCATCTGTACAAAATAATTTAGACTGTCGTATGTAGTTATTGGTCCACTAAAATTTTTTTTGTCGTGAGGGCAGTTTGTCTGTGTTGGGTGTTTTATTGTCCTATACTTATGAATATAATGATTTAGAATTTCAGAAGAGAATGTCAAGTTGGAATATCCTAAGGAATTTAAACAAAGGAATAAGTACAGGGTAGCATCAAAGCTTAAACAATAGTAGAGTTTTTTTGTTTTTTTTTTGTAAAACACGTTTTAAGTCTTTGAGTAATATCTGTGCCAGACTGAAATACAGAATGGCAAAAGGTCAAATCTATGTATCTGCATGAACCACTTGGGTTTATTCACACACCAGGTATGAAGTGGAAGAAATATTGCCTCTTCAAAAAGGGCTGCTATGCATAGCAGTTTATAGAAAGGGCAACATGAAATCACTCACAGGCATTTAGAAAGGCAGATATATACAGGAATTTTTTAAGAGGCAAAATGGTTTATCATTTTACTTAAGAATTATTGTCTAGTTGGTGTCAGTCTGCACAGTTGCAATCATGTCAAACAAAGACCTTGCCCCATGGATTTGCATTCCATGTTCAAGAACTGACAAAATGGAATATAAACCACAGACAATTGGTGTAGTTCTCAGAGGATGGGGAGAGGGAGAGGTGAGCAGAAGGGATACTATCGTTAAAAAAAAAAAAAAAGGACTTCTTAAGAGAGTGGGTGTCTCACTATTAAATGTTCTCATACTACTAGGTTGGGATAATAATTCATTATTATTATTATTATATCTTGAAAAGGTATTTGTTAAGCAACCTGAATTCCTGAAATTTCTCTACCAAGTCTATTGTTTTGGAAATTATTTTGGCCAAATCATTTTTTAAGTCTAATGGTTTTCCATCTAATTTGCTGGGGAATAGACAGTCCCTGTGGGCTGGGGAATCTAGGACTGGGGAGTAGCCGTGGCTTCTGTGCAAGAACAGAGAATTTCCATAGTGTGAAGAAAGTAGTATGAGGGGCAAAGTCTTTTCTGTATCAAAGAAAGGAATTACACTACTATATTAGTCAGAAGAGGCAGAAGGATTTAAACTATATGCTTTTAATCATTTTAACTGGCAGCAGTCAAAACTTCAAATAAAATAAACCTTAAGAATACTGCTATAACAATACATTTAAATGACCTTGAAGTTTTTTTTAAATTCTAATTTATCATGAACAAACCCATACTGAGTTCATATTCAATGTATTAATCATCTGCCATATAAAATAAGCTATGTAATAAAATTAAATTAAATCTCAATTTATCAAATAACAACTATCAACTTTGTTAAGTCACAGTGTAAAGATGAAATGAATAAAACACTAGAATCACTATACCAAACAATGTAATTGAAGTTAAAATGCTGTTTTCTGTGGTTCTTTTTAGAGAAAATAACAAGTTGTTTACTTTAATGCAGTGACATTTTATTTTGTGATTAATTTTAAAATAACATTGTAAAAACTACAAACTCATTTTAATTTGACAAGCATTTGGTAATTAATTTTCAAACAATGCTATGGGAACCCAGAAAGCACTCTTCCTTTGACATGTATTTTATAATTTATTTTAAAACAATGCTGCACAAATCTGCAAAGGCATAATTCATTTGGGAGTTCATTAATTATGCAAATGAGTTGCAATTAACAAATCTGTTCCAAGGATGGCATTTGCATAATAATGAACTTCATGTTTGTGACATTATTTAATAAGATACCTTTGTGCATTTTTAAAACAAACACTCCTGTGAATATTGCATGATGAGATGAGGTTGAAAATGGACATCTAGTCAATGAGATTCAAAAGTGTATGCAGAAAAATGTTAAAATAAGCAGAATTAAATATAATTCAAATAATAAATATGGATATTCTTTTTAGAGTACAGCGGTTTTGATTAATCTCAGCTTCCCTAAATAGTGTAAAACTTTAATTAATTTACATTTATAAGGAGCAATGCACAAATTAGGCTAAAGCAAGATGAAACAAGCAAAACTATAAACTTCAATTTAATATTTCAAGTGAAGGTAGATCATACACTACATCCAAGTCCCAAAACATAAACTTTTAATTAATACAGAAAATACAACATTGAGTCAAAATGCCCTATATTTCTCAGTGTTATGACAGGATGACCACAAAACTTGGTTGACATTCATTTACTCAACCAATAATGATTTACTAAGCATCTATAATGGGGCCAAAATTGGGATTAAATTAGAGCAAATAAAAAGAAGAATAAGATGTATTTCTGCTTTCAAGTGGTGTGAAGTCTAACAAAAAATACAGACATATTAGGTTGGTGCAAAGATAATTACGGTTTATATTAACATTAAAATTCAAGGAAAGTTATCTTGTAAGTGAGATAAATGCAGTGTTCTAAAAGTACAGAGGGCTAGAATAATTAGCCTGGTGGAATCAGAAAGGTGTGTAAGAAAGGAACAAAATGTTTTGAGGGATAGGAAGGAGTTCACCAATGAGCAAGAAGGTAAAGAATATTTGAGAAAAGGAAACTATATACATAAAGTCATGAAACAATGAGTGTTCAGGGTATGGGTTGGGGGATAAATGTTTTTGGAGCAAGACTGTCAGAAGATTTAGAGATCCACTTTGAAGTTCTAAAAAGATGATTAGAAGAGTGCTATAAATAGATGGCTTGAAAGGGACAGAGCCACAGGTAAATTTCTCTGTAGCTCATCAGTTGCAGTGTATTGATTGATTGGTGATGCATCTTGAGTAGAAGATGAGATCAGATGAGTTTATGAGCCAAGTATTTGCTATCCCAAATCAATGTGATTCTATGATGACCATATGATCTTGTGGTTCTGTCATATGTTTTTCCGATGTGCTCTTTACTTGTGCTTTTAGCCTCTCTCATCACATCTCAGTTCAAAACCCAAGATCTCCTAGGCGTCACTCCATGCTCCAACTGCACTGACTTTCTGGAGCTAGAGGGGTCTTCCAAACCCAGTCTTGTCTATTGTCCACTCAACTGAAGTCTACTCAGCCTTCAAAACTCTATCATCATTAATCTGTCACAGAAGTAGAGTAAAAACAAACAAAACTATATCATCATGGCTTAAAAATAGAGGTACAGTAGTTCCCCTTTATCCATAAGGGATATGTTCCAGGACACAACAGTAGATGCCTGAAACCACAAATAATACCAAACCTTACATGTCTATATTTTTCCTGTATATACATATCTATGATAAAGTTTAATTTATAAATTAGGCATAGTAGAGAATAACAACAACCAAAATAAAATATAACAATTATAACAAAATGATAGCATTATGATTCTTGAGTTGGGGGCCATTATTACGTATCATTAGTCACTTGAACACAAACACTGTGATACTGAGACAGCTGATACAATAACCAAGGCAGCTACTAAGTGACTAAAGGGCAGGAAGTGTCTACAGCATAAACACACTGGATAAAGGGACAATTCATGTCCTGGGCAAGAAGGAGTGGAACAGCATGAGATTTCCTCACACTACTTAGAATAGTGAGCAATTTAAACTTTGTAAACTGTTTATTTCTGCAATTTTTCATTTAATATTTTTGGACCATAGCTGACCGCAGGTAACTGAAACTGCGGAAAGTGAAACTGCAGATAAGGAGGGACCACTGTAAATAAGTGACATGAATGGTACCACAAAGGAGCATAGCCTAACCGGCCAAGCAAATTGGAAATACCTTTAGACTCATGCTTTGCCAAGTTTTGTTCCAGAATCACATGATGAAAAGAATGATGGAAAAAAAAGAAAATGCTTGTGATATTAAAATTGAGGAAATTACTCCAACTCAGAGGTAGGTTTTGTGTTTTGATTTATTTTCTTTTGTTTTGGTTTTTATTTTTAACATGAAAACACCATGTTCTTCATCTGCAAGTTTATTTAATAAGATTTGTTATTTCTATTTCTTCAGTGTATGTCCCTGCTGAGAGGTAGAAGTCTTGTCATCTATCCCACAAAAGCAAAAATACAGACGGGGGCATTTATTGCTTCTTGGCCATCCAGCAGCCATTCTCCATTCTTATCAGTATGCTATTTCCTTTGGGGAAATATCTTTTCCCCATTGTGTGCAGTGCTGGTGGGGTTATAAGCTAGGTGCTTTCCCTCCTATTCTTTTCTATAGATTGCATTAGGCCTAGAACTAAATCCAGTCAATTACTCTCTCCTCCCCAACTTTGAATCTTTATCAGAGTGTTGCAAAGACAGAAGAAATGGTAAAGTTTCATTTCCTTATTTTTGGCAACTGGAAGACAAATGACCTACTTGTTCCAAACCTGGTTCACTAGCTATCCCTCAATTCCCATAAGCTTCCCTCTTATTTTTCCATAAAGTTCCTTTTTTGCTGTCATTACTGAAGCAATACAGAATCACAAAATTCTAGTGTTAACCCTCCAAAAAACAAGCTTTTTCTTGGAAAGAAATAATTATAACTACTAAAATGATATAAGAAAACAATCTAAGGAAAGTGTTACTTTGAACAAATGAAGCATAAGCAGAAGACTCTAGGTAAAGTCTCTATACTGTTAATGATAGTGTTTTTTGTCTGTTTGTTTTTTGTGTTTTTTTTTGAGACGGAGTCTCGCTCTGTCGCCCAGGCTGGAGTGCAGTGGTGCAATCTCAGCTCACTGCAAACTCCGCCTCCCGGGGTCAGACCATTCTGCCTCAGGCTCCCGAGTAGCTGGGACTACAGGCACCCGCCACCACATCCAGCAAATTTTTTTGTATTTTTAGTAGAGACGGGGTTTCACCATGTTAGCCAGGATGGTCTTGATCTCCTGACCTCGTGATTCGCCCACCTCGCCCTCCCAAAGTGCTGTTAATGGTAATTTTTAATAATGGCATTGATCTCTGAACTTTGGGAACTGGAAGCAGAATTTGAAATCCCTAAAAAAATTTACAGAGATACCAAGAATTCAACTATGTCTGCCCCTTCCACCTTCATACCATCTTCTCAATCTAACCCAACCTGCTGCCTTCAAGAGGAGTAGGCAAACAAGCCTATATATTGTGGTATCTTAAAAGTAGAAGTGGGTAACTTGAACAGACAGTAATGCTGCTAATATTGAAATAGATATGCCCCCATATCAGCCACAAGACCTTCAACATCAGGGTTATTATATCTTCCCAGGAAAATTAGCTCACCAAAAATAGCTTCCAACTGTGTCTGAAATCCACCAGATTCAAAACTGTGAAAGAACAAAAATATATTTTTAAAATTGCGGCAATGTAGTAATTGCCACAGTGATTATTAATATATTAATATGTAATTTAAACTGCAGGGAGATAAGTATTTGCCCTGATATTTTTAATATTAATTATTAATTATTATTGTGTAATTATTATATAGTAATAATTGCCATAGTAATGCTATGGTGATTAAAGTAGCACTTATATTTTTGATCCTGGCAGGTATTATCTGACTAAATAGATTACAGAATGAAAAGTTGCATCAAACACTTGGATTTTTGAAATTTATGGATACTAGGCATTGTGATGAAATGTCATACAGAGAATTGTTGAGAAAGAGATGACCTACATTGTTGAGCAAAGAAAAATATCAGGGCAAATACTTATCTCCATGCAGTTTATATTACATAATATATGTGGAAGGTGGAAGGAAATAGTTTACAACACATATGCCTGTCTAATAATGCCAATAAAGCTGCAGCAAAAGCTTTGCAATTCTTTTTTCACTATTTATGTTTTCCAAATCCACATAAAGCTTTCCCTACATACTCGGGATGTTGTCAATGCTGTTCTCACTATGTGCCCATGACGATGAGGCAGTGATCATCCTTTTCCCAGGCAAAGATATCAGCCATAATCTATTACAAAGGACTTTCTTCTCATATCCTTTCTCTCTTTTGCAATCCAGTTGCCAGAAGTGGTTAGTCTCTTGGAATTAAACCTGGCTGCTGTCAGCAGACATTTTAAAGTGGATATCTGACATCTGTCAGCAGACATTTAAAGTGGAACATAAGCATCTTCTCTAGTTTTACTTTATATGCATCTGGGGCAAAATAAAGTTTAGACCCTCTTGTTACTAGATACAAGTTCATTTTTTTTTTTTTAATGATTAAGCTAGAGTGCCTGATTATTTACACTAGCAATTCTCCTCCCTGGCTAAACATTATACACACCCAAGGAATTTTTTATAAATACTATTGTCCCAGCCTAACAGAGTGTGGTCATTAGTACTTTTTTTTCTTTCTTTCTTTCTTTTTTTGAGGAGGGTGGGGGGACAGAATCTTGCTCTGTTGCCCAGGCTGGAGTGCAGTGGCGTGATCTCGGGTCACTGCAACCTCTGCCTCCTGGGTTCAAGCGATTCTCCTGCCTCAGCCTCCTGAGTAGTTGGGACTACAGGTGCCCGCCACCACACCCAGCTAATTTTTTGTATTTTTAGTAGAGACAGGATTTCACCGTTTTAGCCAGGATGGTCTTGATCTCCTGACCTTGTGATCCACCTGCCTCGGCCTCCCAAAGCGCTGGGATTACAGGCGTGAGCCACCGCGCCCAGCCCTGTCATTAGTACTTTTTAAATGCCTGCCTACCAAGTGATTCTGATGTGAAACCAGGGTGCAAAAACACAGATCAGGTAGATCAGGTGATAAGAAGTATGTCAAAATACTGCTAACAACATAGATTTTCTATCTCACCAGAAACTTTTTGTTCTAGTTATCTGTTAAAATGTTAAGAAATATTCTGCCCATAATGATTCTAGTACCTTTCTTTCTTATTTCCTTTGATATCTCCTTGCCTATACTGATCTTTAAAACATGCTAATTATACACAAGGATGCTTTGTTCATGATATCTGCCAGTTTCAGCACAAATATGTGCGTGTACAGACATACGTGTTTTTTAAGTGACACTGCTGCACCTTAGTCCAAATAAATTAATGTTTTTATCTAAATTGCATCATTTAGCCAAAACATACGTGTCTATTAATGAAGAGCTACCAACAAGTGAAGAAGAGAAGTAGAAAAAGTAGTAATTATAACCAGGAACCTTATTTTATTCAACCTATGAAGGCCTGGTTGCTTATATGAAGCATTTCCCAACCATCCCCAAATAATCAATCACAACTCCAAATTCCTACCAGTGGTCCCTGCCTTTTCTACACTCTCCCTTGAGAATCTTTCATATCACTGCAGTTAGATGTCAGGTGATACTAGAGTCAACTGACCTCTCAACTGGTGGGATATCCAAGATGATTCACTTATGTGACTGGCAAATAATATTTAGTAGTCTTTATTTTTCCATGCCATATTTCCTCACAACACAACAGAAATTGATTGCATGAAGCTGTCAATATAATGTTTATTTAACAATATTAATTGACTGATTAATTAATACGTGCCAGGTTTTATGTTAGGTGAACCAGATACACTCTTTGCTCTCAAAGCGCTTACCTTTGAGTGGTGAAGCAAAAAAGGAATGGAAAAGAAAAATACAATACAAAACAAAAAATAAAGCAAGAAATATTTGTGGAGATGTTAAGATCTATTTGAAAACTGTTAACTATGGAAATACTCAGGAAAAGCATGGGATTAGTGAGTCAAGCAAGAGTTCTAAGAAGATGTATTATCTAGTCTGAGACTTGGAAGTTGTATAAGTACTAGCTGTGTGAAGAAGGGAGAGAAATAGCTTCAGGTGGAAAAAAATAACAAATATCAGGTGCAAATGTGAGAGAACACATGGTCAGTTGGAGAAACTACAAATACCACAGTATGGCTGAAGTAATCTACATATTTTATCCTCTAAGACTGTGGAAGATTACTATATTTAGTGTCAAAATATTCACAGTCCCTCCTCGCGGTGCCCGTTGTGTGGAAGCATATGTCCCCACCCTATTGATATTAGTTTTAGCGATGCATCTGGCTTTGTTTTGAGAAAGATAAACAGAAGTGACATGTATCAATTTTGATCAGCAGTTTTAGGCCAGTTAGTGTTTTACCATCATTTACTTTCCACTGCCATGACAGTAGCAACGTCTTAGAAAAAGGCTTCTTTATCAGCCTCCTGGGTACTGCAGCAAAAATGACATCAATCCAAGCCCCAGGTTGATCCATAATGGACAGGAAATAAGAGTAGAAAAATAAACATTGAGTGTTACGGGCCTCTGACATTTAGATATTTTTATTTTTCTGTACATGACCTACAATATCCTGACTGATACATATTTAAGTGGTCTATTATTCTATGTATATTTTGATGGTGTTCCATGCAAAACAAGTAACAGCAACAACCACCAAAAGCAAAACAGGAATTGAGGTGAAGCTTTCATTTCCCATGGCATTATTAATTCTTCTAAGCAAAATAATAAGAGTGTGACCTCTTAACATTTTACAATTGGAAGACAAAATAGACCTGAATAAATATGATCTTTCAGGGACTTTTATCCAGTCTTCCAGGGTTGCTTCTTGATAAGTATGTGCTGTTACTGCTGTAGTCAAGCAGATTCTGAATAGAATTCTGGGAGGCAAATGCTTTGCTGTTGGTCGGTGTTCCACAGTGATATGATATGGTAGGTTACTGAGCACTGCCCATTTGGCCTGTACTCTCTCCTCGCCCCTACTAAGGCTAGCAATGATAAGTCTGTGGAGTCATTTTGATAAGCTGGTTCTTCTCTAAGGCTCTGTGATTAAATCTATTAAGATAAGACTAGGAATCAATATATATACATTCTACTCTGTGGAGTTTCCATCTTATATAAAATGGGTACTGATAGTAAAGTAATAAAAAATGAAAATATTGTATTTTCAGGAGAGAAAATGCTTAGGAGATAGCTCATTCCTTCCTTCACTGGGAGGCAGCATGGCCTCATGATTAAGACCAAAGACTTTGAACTTTAATTCCCAGCGCTGCCACTTGAAAGTAACTCCCTAAGCTTCTCAGTTTCCCTGTTTATATTACAGGGATAATAACACTACCTACTTTTAAGGGTTGTTTTTATACACACACATGCAGATACTAACACAGACACACACACACAGTCATGTGTCACATCATGACATTTCAGTTAACGACAGACTGCAGATATGGCAGTGGTCCCATAAGATTATAATAAAGCTGAAAAATTCCTACTGCTTGGTGATGTTGTAGTCATTCTAATATAGTGTAACACATTACTCATGTTTGCAGTGATGCTGGTATAAACAAATCTACTGGCTGCCAGTCATGTAAAAGTATAGCATATACAAGTATGCATAGTACATAATGCTTGGTAATGATAATACATGACTATGTGACTGGTTTATGTATTTCCTATACTTTTATCATGATTTTGGAGTGTATTCCTTCTACCCATAAAAAACAATGTCTACTATAAAACAGCCTCAGGCATTTCCCTCAGGAAGTATTCCAGAAGAAGGCATTGTTGTCATAGAAGATGACAGCTCCATGCCTGTTATTGCCCCTGAAGACCTACTAATGGGACAAGATGTGGACATGGAAGATAGAGTGATATATTTCTGATATATATATAGTGATATTGATGATCCTGATCCTGTGTAGGACTAGGCTAATATGTGTGTTTGTATCTTCATTTTTAACAAAAAAGTTCAAAAAGTTCTTAAACATTAAAAATTTCCAAGAATAGAAAAAACCTTATAGAATAGGGACATAAAGAAAGAATATATTTTTATGTACTCATACAATTTGTTTGTGTTTTAAGCTAAGTGTTATTACAAAAGAGTCAGAGTTTTTAAAAATTAAAAATGTATACAGTAAAAAAGAGTAAGCTAAGGCTAATTTATCATTGAAGAAATAAAACAATTTGAAATGTATTATAGCCTAAGTGTAGAGTGTTTATAAATTCTACAGTAATGTATAATAATATCTTAGGCCTTCATATTCACTCATTGCTCACTGTCTCACCCAGAGCAACTTACAGTTCTGCAAGCTCCGTTCATGGTGTGTCCTATGTAGATGTACCATTTTTAATCTTTTATACCATATTTTTACTGTACCTCTTCTATGTTTAGGTATGTTTAGATACACAAGTACTTACCCTTGTGTTACAGCTGCCTACAGTATTCAGTATAGTAACATGCTGTATAGGTTTGTAACCTAGGAGCAATAGGCTCTGCAATATAACTTATGTGTGTACTAGGCTATCACACCTGGGTTGGTGTGAGTACACTCTATGATGTTCACACAATGACAAGATCACCCTAACAACGCATTTCTCAGAACAGATCCCCATTTTTAAGTGGCATGTGAGTGTATGTGCATACACACACACACACACACACACTCTGAAGTGTGGTGTAGGTGTGGTAATTAAGTTAAAAGACTGTAAAAAAAGAATCTTGAACAGTGACTGGCATAAAGCTTTCACTAAATGGTAATAGTCCCATTATTATCATTATACCCTGTCACATGTGGTCCAGGCCAACTAAGGTCTACTACTCTTACAGTTTCTAAAGAGAAGCTCTGGAGGTCATACAGCTCTTCCCAGGAATAGCAAAACTGAAATAAATTTCCCTCTTCTAACACCTTGAATTAGATTCATGTAATAGAAAACCCATACTAATAGTGACTTTAAAAAGATAAAAGTTTCTCTCTCTCACACATATAAGTCATCTGGTGTTAGGTGGTCAGGCTGGAATGACAGAAACAAAGGCATCAGGAATCCACACCATCTTTCTCATTTTTTGTCTCTCATTCCATTCTCAAGTTTACCTCATAATTCCAGATGGCAACCAGAGTCCCATTCATCACATCTGCAGTCCAAACAGCAGGAAGAAAGAACAGAAGTTAAGTATCCCTGCTGAGTCAGCTGACTTTCAGCAGGCTACCAAAAGACTGTTTCATCTCATGGACCAGGAGTTAGTCATTTGGACACACCTAACTATAAGGAAGGAAGACAAATGTAATCCTTAGGTTGTTTGCATTCCTATGTCAAATGAAAATTTGTTCTTGAGGAAGAACAGAAGAATGGATACTGGAAGGCACCTAGCAGTTTCAGGCCCTTCTTCACTCTCAGTGGGGAAGGTAAGGAGTTGTATGTGAGCACAGATGTATATCCTTGAACTGCTAAAATGCTGATCATGGGCCCAAATGTGGTCCCTAGGCTTGCCCTACAAACCAACCACTTTTACTGGTTTAATTGACCCAGGAATAAAAGGGTTATAGAAGAATGTTCATAATATAAAGCAAGAAACCAGAAGATTCTCTGCTTTATACAATGACCCCTTTGTACCCTTTAGCAATTCCATGATGTGGCTTTTTCTCTATATTGCTTAGAGCATTTGGCCTTATTGACCCCTGACAAGTTATAAATTAGCCCATTCATCCTAAAGAGAAAAAGTGATACCCATTCTCATATAGTACATTTTATATTTCTTTATTTCAAATGTAATAACTTTTCAAAAGAATGTATTTTCTCCTACAATTATGTTGTCAGCTTACTGAAAGTATCCATAGACTTAAGAATACATATTAACCAATGTGGTTGTAAAATATCTTCCATGAGAATTTTTTTCTAAATATTTACGAGTACTAGAAATTGAGCTTAATTCTTCTTAACTGAATAAACATAAGCAAATTGTTGCTTCATTTTGAGTCGAACATATAATCTGAAAGCGGAAAATTCAATTCTAACTTGCTCCTAAATGATGTTTGAGATTAGGAAGAAGTCATAAACACTTAACATTTTTAATTATTGAGAAAAGCTTTTATCATTTTACTATTTTTGTTTAGCCTATGTAAATATCTGCAAACTACCTTTTGAGGAATAATTGATGCATTTTAAAAAAAATTGTTAGTCCTAATGATCTCAAATTAACAATTACTCAAGGACTATAGATTAATAAATGAGATACGTTGTGAAAATGATTTATAAGATGAAGAACAATATACATATTCTTAGTTCTTGTTATAATCATGTTGGCAATTATTACATTCATTTCATATTAGCCTAATGAGAACAGAAGCTGTGGATATGAGTGAAATGAAAAAATATAACAGCCTATTAGGCTGTTTCCACAAAGGACATGATGGAATCATTGAAACTGTTTGTATCTGAGATCCAAAGATGGGGAGGGAAAAAGACCATCACCCTACACTGGAAGTCAGGTTAACAGGCACATATGAACAAAGGGCAATTGACAGTGAAGTAAACCCCACAAAGAATGAAGAGATCGTGAGTTCAGAAGTCAAAGGCCTTCACTAAAAACAGGGTCCCTTTGCTTCCCAGGGCTCCACCACCCTCCCTCCAGTTCCCTGACAAAGGGCTGTTCTTACACTTGCCTACCACTTTTCTTTTTTCTTTTTTTTTTTTTTTTTGAGACGGAGTGTCACTCTGTCACCCAGGCTGGAGTGCAGGGGCATGATCTCAGCTCACTGCAAGCTCCACCTCCCGGGTTCAAGCCATTCTCCTGCCTCAGCCTCCAGAGTAGCTGGGACTACAGGCACCCACCACCACGCCAGGCTAATTTTTTGTATTTTCAGTAGAAACGGGGTTTCATCGTGTTAGCCAGGATGGTCTCGATCTCCTGAGCTCGTGATCCGCCTGCCTCAGCCTCCCAAAGGCCTACCATTCTTTTACAACCCCACTTCCTCCCTGAAACTTAGTCTGAACTCCATTTTCAAAGGGAAAACATTTTGCCTTCCACAATCTTTCTCAACCTAGGTGTGCAGACTAGAAATTCTCCAGGAACTTATGTTTTGGCTCAGAGAATTCACATATTTTAGAAAATCCCATTCTATGCAAGGAGAACCACTTGAAGTCTCAAAATTCAATGAAGAGTGATACTGTCAGATGCTTGGAAATAGGCGGAAAATTTTCTGGGTCCTGGGACACCTAATTCTCCACCCTTTAGAAACATCATCTAGTCAATAAAAATTTAATTGAAACTGAAAAAGTAGAACCTGAAATTTTGATTAAATCTAACTCAGGGCCTTTCAGATGTTGACTGGGCTAAAAGCAAACATTTTCTAATGAGGAAAACCACATCCTTCAAATAACAAAGGCTGTTTTCAAAAACCAGAGGACCAGCATGGTTAAATAGGCCATCTTGGACAGCTGTTCAAGTTCAACAGTGAAATAATTAGACATTCCACACTGCTGCCATTTGATATGAGGTGTCCAGACAAGGTCTTTGAGGCAGGGAAACAAGGGTCGGTAACAGGAGACACAATGAGGAAAAAAAAAAATGGTGTGAATGGAATGAGTAATACTGAATGGAATTAAGATTCTACACTTGCTTCACCAAAGATCTATTCTCAAAAAATCCTAAACCTAAATAAAGTAAGGCCTGGAATGCTGGAAAGCTTTCAGAGATGGGAATGTGTGTGAGGCTGCCAAATGGGTCATTGTTTCTAAAAATGATATGTCCCAAGATGACAGCAAACTTGTTTTTTTCAGACAACTGGCATTCGTCTGTGAGATTGTACCAGCACTTCCTTCTTTCTTGATTTGTCCAGAATCTGTTCTGTTCTGACAAGGCTGGAAAGTAATCCACATGTGTTGCCAAACTGAAGACTATGATCGTTTGGGGTTTTTTGAATTTTATGAATATAATTTTCAGTTGGTAAATGCTACTATAATATTTAGGAAAGGAAGAAGAAATAGGTCAGCTTGAGCATTTCATTCAGCAGGCATTTGACAAACCTCAGAACCTTGAGGCTTTAAAGAACTTCCTGTTAATGAGGTCTTTTTATTTGAGTTCATATGACAAATTTATCATTTTTACATTTTCATTATTTTTCTTCATGATTATTCACCCAAAGAAGTCTTTCCAATTGCATTTCCCCTTGATAAGCATCTGTTAGAGTTGGTTTGTTTCGCTCTGGTTTGATTCATTGGCTTTATTGATGATTGTGGGGAGTGATGTGGTGAAGAGCTACTCCTTATTCTCCTTAGAATGATTTCTAGAAAATGTCCATGTTGCTGTCCCCTATGTCCTTGCAGTCTCTTCACTCCTACTCCTACCCCAGCCAGCTGCCTCTGTTTTTGTCTTGATTAAAGGCTTCACCACTTACACAAAGTTAGAAGTCATCCTTTATCATATCTGTTTTACCCCTACATGCAATCAGTCAACAAATTTTGACAGTTCTGTTTCCGAGATATCTATCTTTAGAGTCTGTTGCTTCTTGTCCTTTCTCGTCGTCTCTTTATGAGGCTATTGTAATAACATTCCCACTGGCCTTCCTGTAATGATTCAGCACCCCTTCCCTCCCCACTCCCACCCCTGCCCTACAAATGGCCATCCTAGGCAATAGCAACAGTTATTTTTCTCCTCACAAGGCTTCAACTTGTCCCTAGTTTCCTGGAGGATAAACTCCATAGTCACCTAGGCACCAAAGCCACTTCTTATCATACCCTAGCTCACCTCTCCAGCCTCATCCCCTGCCACATCCTCCCAGGCCCTCTGCTTCCAGCCACTGACCATCTCACTATTCCCTGAAATTTTATATATTTTTATTACTCCACTTCTCTACGCATGCAGATTTTTTGTTTTTTGATTTTTGTTTTTTTAACCAAGATGCAGTCCAATGTCTCTTTACCATGACATCTTTCCCTGCAATACTGTGCAGAGCGTGCTGCTCCCTGAAGTCTGTTGACACCTGTATTATAGCACGTGTCTTGTTTTTTTGGACTCACCTTCCCACACAGAAACCTCTCTAAACATTCCATGATCTCTGTGATAGCAAAATCCATGCTTCACTCATTCTTTTGTCTTCTCCTCCAAGCCCAGACCTGGCACAAGGAAGGAGCTCAGAAAAATGTTAACTAAATGATTCTGTAAGGCATTTCAGATTGCTTATACCTTAAGAAAAGCAAGTCTTCTATAGTACTCTCTGAGAAAGCCCTACACACAGGCAGTGATTTTTAGTGGCAGAGAAGTTCTCCATAAAATCAATAAATGGAGCTACAATAGCAAGGCCAAAAATAGGAGTATGCCCTACTGACACTCATTTATCTACCCATTCATTCATTGAACAAATATTTTCTTGAATATTCACTGAGTGCCTGGCACTATGCTGAACACATCAGCTATAATAGCTGTAGGAAAAGATGGAGTTGCCTTTCTAAGCTTATCTGGAAACTCAGATAATTCTACCAGAAATATTCTCTGGGAAAATAAGCAATAGATTTTGTATGTGTGTACATTGTAAATATATAATAGATATAAACAAGAGTGATACTCAAAATATTTTAACCACCATTAGGGCATAGACACTGACTAATCAGATTGGTACATATATTTTGCCCTGAAGCCTTGCCCACAGAAAAAATAAAGTGTACTGAACTGACACAGAAAAAGGTAGGAAAAGCACAATAAGATGACCTACCAGCAAGCCTGGAGCCTAGATTGCAGCTTTGAAGAGATGTTTTAAGTTTCTCCATCTTTGCTTCTTCCCAGCTTCAGAGAAAGAAATATCAGAAATGAATCAGAGACTGAAACATATTATTTTGCTGGGTACGGTGGCTCATGCCTATAATCCCAGCACTTTGGGAGACCAAGGTAGGCGGATCACCTGAGGTCAGGAGTTCAAGACCAGCCTGGCCAATATGGTGAAACCCTGTCTCTACTAAAAATACAAAAATTAGCTGGGCATGGTGGCAGGTGCCTGTAATCCCAGCTATTTGGGAGGCTGAGACAGGAGAATGGTTTCAGCCTGGGAGGCAGAGGTTGCAGTGAGCTGTGATCACAGCACTGCACTCCAGCCTGGGCGACTGAGCGAGACTCTGTCTCAAAAATAAATAAATAAATAAATAAATAAATAAATAAATAAAGTTTTCTTGTGTAAGTAGCCACACAAAATTGGTATCCATTTTCTAAAGACTATCAATCCCTGTACACTAAAAACATGGCATTCCTTTAAAAAACAGTGGCTTCTTGTGAAAAGCAGGGCAGTGGTCAACTAAGGGAGATGATAAACCCAACCTTTACCAGCAAAGCTGATAATGAGCAGTCAGTTGCTTGCTATTTCACAACTGATACCTTTTCCCACAAAAAGGAAAAAAAGGGGGAAAATGATATTAATTGCAAAAGTTTCACAGATGTCGGCAGCAGTTGACCAGAGCTCCTGGGTTATTGCTTGTCAGACTATTAATGGGTTTGCCTAACCATGACAGTCATTACTTTTCCCCCTCCTGTGAGCTACTTTCTGTGTAATTTATGCATAGGTTTTGCCAAGATTTGACAACTTTCAGGATATTAACATAAAATTAGACTGCAGAGCTGAACAATGGGTGGCTTTAAAATTAGTCGTGGTGAAAACCAATCAAACAGAATTGGCTTTTCCTTTGCATTGCTCCTAAATTTATTATTGTTGTCTTTCTCTTCCACATATAAGAGTTCATGTTGACAGTTCTGCACAGAATAGAGAAATGAGAAAGGGCTGAGAGGGTATGACATCCCATGACCTTAGAGAGGGACTCTTTGTTACCCAGGCAAGCTCCCACTAGATGCGATGCCCGATAGAGGCTTAAACGAACCTCTGCAGCAACCACTCATGAAATTTACCAAAGCACACACATATTTTGAAGCTCATCTGAGAGGAGAACTTTTCCTTTGCCATCTCTCGGTTCCACACAGCTTGCTCAGTGAATGCCATTACAGAATGCAATGTGCGTGTTAATAAGCCAGGACATCTGGTAACCAGCTTTTTTCTGATTCATTAACTGACTCTGCTTTTGTGGCCAGGGGGGATGAGAAGAGAAATTGAAAGGTTTTTCTTTTAGCAAATGGGCACTTGATGTATGTCTTGCTTCTTTGGTCTAGCCTCAACTTTTAAACTTTACTCCAAGGTTAGTATTTAAATGCAAGCATCCTTTGGCAAGCAGTGTCTAGTCCTGTATAGAAAACAAATAGGACTTAAATTATTCTATATAGTATGAGAATGTAGGTAAGATAAAAGGAACCTTAGGGCTTATAGACTACATCCTATTTTAAAGCAGAGAATGAAGGAAGCGAAGAACATGCTTAAGGTGACGCAGTATAGTGGTGGCAAAGGAGGGAGCCAACTCCAGGTCTCTTGACCCTCAATCCAGTCCTCTTTTCTACCTCAACACATTGCTTAACTAACTTTGGGATTTTTGAAATTTATTTTGCTAGATTTTTTTGGTCAGAAAACAGTGTCTGTTTTATTTTTCTTTTTCTGCCTCCTGTGCATATGCCACCTGAACATCTGAGCAGATGACAGTGCTGAACCGGTCCTCCTGCCTCTGCTAATAAGTGATTAGGGACCCACTCGAGCATTTATAAGAGGTACTTAGGGATAGTTAATTTAAACTTTTGAAGAATGGACAATTTCAATTCAGGTTGTGAACAACCCTAGGGAATACACTTAATGAGAATACAATGAAAAAACTCACACAGAAAATAGAACAAGGTTATGAAAAATCTCCCAATGATTAAGATGAAAAAAATTAAAAATACTATTATTCTATCCAAAATTTTTTTTAACTTCTTATTGAAGTCAATTAGGTCCAAATGCTCAAGAGGGTGATTGAGTAAAAGAAGTCTGACTTGATGGTACATGTGGAGGGATGAAATGGACAATGAAGTTTCCATATGTTGTTTTTATGCAGTAATTAGAAACTGTCACACACGGTTTCATTTTTTCATTTCCTTGGGCTTATTTGCATGTTGGAACTTCCTTTGGAACAGGATGGAGAGTATCAAACTGGCATCCACTTGAAATGAGGAGCAGTGGCTTGTGGACACCCTCCCCACCTCAGGGGCAGGAAGGAAGCCAGAGGCAGGTACTGTTGAGGCACATTGCACAGGAGGCAGCGAGCAGACAGCTGTCCTGGATGCTGCTAACGTGGTGCTGCATCCTGCCTGCTTGCCCTCCAATTGGTCATTATGGAGCACTTTGGCTACCCTGAGCTGATCTCCCTTTTAAAGCACTTTCATTCCAGCCCAATTATCTTTCCTTTACTATTTGCATGGTCGAACTTGAAGTCAGGGACCCTATTACCCCTATTGCCAGGCACACAGTGGTTCCCATGGGTCCTTAGCAAACCTAAATTAATAACCTTTACATGTCTGAACCTTCATATGAGATTTTTCTATTTCTAGAAATATTCAGCCTTGTTTAAAAAAAAATAGAATAGGCAAGGCAGTTTTCGTTGCATAAGAATTGTGACTAGGAGACAAAAACTAGAAGTCTTGTCAATGTCAATAGTATTCTAAAAATCTGCTGCTTGCTACTACTAAACTATTACTGGTGAACTGACAAATTCTAGGAACTGGAGGCTAAAAGAAACTTCACTTGTCTCAGATGGATTATCTATCTGGACAGCTACTCTACTGAATACTTAAATGACCTGGAACCATAAAAAGAATTGAATTATACAAGCATAATTTGACTTATGACACAGTAAAGAATTTTCCCAAATCAAATTTTGGTCAGAAAGAAATTTCTTGATAAGTTTAAAATGCCATCTTATCTAAGTCTTTTAAATAACTTATTTGATTAAAAATACAGATAAGCGTAAAGAAAAAAAACACAGAGAGAAAACCTCTAATAATCCCTATCTCCAGAGGCAAGCATTATTACTATGTTGGTATTTGTCCTCTGAATTTTTTTTAGTATGGGTATAAATATGTTTTATATGTAATTTTTTAATGACCAATAATGAACCTCGTGTTTTATAATACTTTTTCAGCATAAAAGGCAACAAGAACATTTTTTCATTATAAACATTTCTACTACATCATGTTAATAGCTGTATAGTATTCTAGACTATAGGTATTCCACATTTTATTTAATCTCTTTTTTAAGACATCTAGATTGTTTTAGTTTTTTTTCTATTATAATTAATGTGATGATCATTGTCAAATATTCATCTTTGGCATGTCTTTATTTGCTTGGGATATATTTTGAGAAAGTGAAAGTGCTTAGTGAAAGGCCATACCCATTCTTAAGGTTTTTGATACATATTGCCAATGGCCTTGCAAAAAAGTTGTATTAATTTAGAATCCCACCAGCAGAGCATGAGGCATTTATTTCCTGGACCCCTTGCCAACACTCAGCATTATGGTTCTTTTTAGTCTTTGCTAATCTGAGGAGTGAAACGGTGTTTCTTTTTTGTTTTAATTAATTTATTCTTGAAGCCAACATTTCTGAAGATAGAATGTCACCCACTTTCTCAATTATATGATTGCATATGCCAGTAGTTATACCTAGAATTCATTAATACCTGTATTTTATAGTTCTGTCATTTTACCGTAGGTAAAACTAATCTGTTTAGTCCCCCCAAAAAGCTGTATGATTTGCTGAGATAATACAGATATATATAAATTAAACATGGAGCCTCTTATTCCTTGTATCTGAGAAAATTCAAAAGACAATGCAATTTAAAACATAATTTGGTGCTAAAAGAGGAAGGAGCGAGATAGCTGGAAGGTAATATTATTGGTCAACACAGTGGAAGACGTCCATTGGCTAGAGTGCAACTGCTGGAGGTGACTGTGTTGGTATCTGTAACATGTTGATGTGTGAAGTGAAAAAATGAATCCTATTCCTCAGGAGAGTCCTGCATATGTCAAGTATATTGTCTCATTAAGCCAATCCATTTATCAACCCACTGAATGCCAATTAAATTGCACAGGATGGTGCAGGTATATGGTGAGCTGTTGGTGCCAAACTTTATTACAGCTGAGCTTTTCTGGCGCAGTATGTTCCACCCAGCAAAATGGCAGGCATATCAAAGCCAAATTAAATGTTCTTGAAATAATGCCTTTATTGAGGACGAAATGCCACAGCCTGGCAGAAAAGAATGTGAAATGTAATGTCAGTTCTTAGTGTACTTTTAGTTCCAATGAAGATGTCAAGGCTCAGATCCAGCCAGTGCCAAATGTCTTCACAGCGTGCAAATTAGATCAGTGTAATTTCATCAGGAGAATGATCAGACTCTGCTGTAGTTATGGCTGAATTCACCGCTTCTGCCGAGGCCTAGGCTGAGGATCATGGGGCCCAGCTGAGTTCATGCTGCCATCCTTAGAAAGAGAGAGAACCAGATTTAATGGATTGCTCTCTTGATGCCACAGTGGAAAGTCAGTCCCACCTCTCAGAGATATTGCTAAATGAGCATCTAACATAGATTACGATGCATTTGTTTGGAATTTTTAAATATCTGCTTAGTGAAAATTAAACCCCAAGTCATTGAAATACCAACCCAGCTGCCAACGGGCATTACAAGCAAAAGAGGTTTATGTTTGTTACTAAGCATAATGTTTGTATGAAAATTTACAGATATTGGTATTAAATACTTAAAGCATTCAAATTCCAGGTATGTTTAGAAATATATATAATCCAATACGTTGATATAATAACAAATATTCTTAAGGATCAATACAGAAAAATAATAGGTAATATAAACTGAAAACCTCTTACTATAAAACAGAAACCCAATAAGAATGTTGTGACTAATTTTTAGTGTTAAGCAGAGGAAAATGGTATAAAGATCTTGGGAAGGAAATGATAAATGATGTAACTTACAGGCTAATGTTTGGAATAAATTGGAATAAACCAATTTTATGGCAAGATAAGTCACTTATTACCATGAAATTGTTGCCTGCTTTGAAATGGTTTCTTAATGCAACACTGTCTAAAATACTCCTGAAATGTTTAAGAACAGATTTTTTACATACTTTTATTTTTCCACCAGAGCAATGGTATCAGGATTCCTCTTTGAATTTGTTGGTGTATCCTTAGTAAAGACAAAGGATTCCCAACGCATGGGTGGAATTTTTAAAAATAACCAGAATTCTCAGTTTCATGTTTAAGGAAGTTGTAGTTGATTTTCAACCTTTTCAAACCATGTACATTCTACTGTAATAAAGCACTCTGTTTTAATGCCAATTTGAATAACGTTTTACGTTTATTTTATAATCCTTATAAAATATATTTCCAATGCTAACAAATATAGAAGAAAATAAAAATTACCCATAACCCCCCATCCAGACATAACAACTGCTATTACTTTTATATTTCTTCCAGTGTTGAGTATGTGAATATTTTTTCCCAAATTGAGGTCCTATTGTTTACAAAGTTTGTCTTCTGCTTTAAATATAACATGAGCATTTTTCTATGCCATTAAAAAGTCTTAAAATTATTTTAATGATACAGAATATTGTGTGTAAGATCCCCTATTATTGGAAATTTGTGTCAGTATTTAGCTATTACCTTCATGATGAACATTCTTATAAATAAACATTTGTCCATATTTGATTAATTTCTTTGGACAGACTCCTAAGAAGTGGCATTACTGAGTTACTGGTATGAGTTTTCAAAGTTCTTGTTTTTACTGTGTTACTTTTCAGAAACTTCTTATACACCTGTAATCTGTAGCCCCAAAATAAACAATACCTTTATGAAATCAGATCCATATAATTCTATTTTCGTATTCTAACAGCCATATCATGACTTCTACATTTCAAACCTTAATTTTATGGAAATGGGATAAAGAATAGGGAAAACACTCTAAAACTGTGAGATCTGAGGTTGTAGGAATGTGGCTGCCTTTCTTCTGTTGTTTTTCATTACTGAAGGATGTGCTATGCATTCTCAGTTACTGGCAAATAATTTGATTGATTGATACAATTAGCTTAGAGCATGCTTAAAGTCAATGAAAAATTATTCTCCCAAGCATTGAAACTATTTTAACATTAACTATATATTTAATCAATATAGACAAACCAATTATTTACCATAAGCTAGTGTTACTTTGAATTACTTTCATTCCTCTATATCACTTCAGAATTAGTTAGACCCTCTGCTGTGGAACTTTCTTTCATTTCCTATTTTAGCTATAGGCACAGGACCCAAGGCTATCTCTGGGGCTTGCCAAGACCCTAGATGCCAAGCTTTGGAACATTCTAGTAGCAACATCTGGCCTTTTGGTAAGCTCCACAGGCAGTTGTGCACTCAGCTCAGAACTGCCTCTGGGGATGTCACATGGCCAAATGATATACTGATATTTGGGCTAGCATGCTCTCTGAGGAAACATTTTTCTTTCTGCTCACTTTGAGTAGGTAGCAGATAAAATTAGAGCTATTATGTGGAAAAATGTTTTCTACAAAAAAAGCATTTGTTTTAAAATCTTAATTCTTTAATTCATAGAGTTGCATTGCAGCTTGGTTTCCAGCTGTTTGTTAATTTTTTCAGGAATCAGAAGAGACACTGACTAGTTCAGTTCAGGATAAATTTTGTACAACTGCACCAAATTCATAAAAGATGGCCACGCTTGCATTCAGGGTGGCTTAAAATACTGATGATAATTGGGGGAGAAAGTATAAATACCTCCAAGACACTTCCTCAAAAATAACCTTCTCGATTTACTGGATCAAGGACATTTCCTAAGCATAGACAATGCTGTGACCCAGTAGGATATTTGTTTACCTAAGTCTTTAGACTGCTGTAGATCTTTTTAATGTCTTTTTTAAATCAAGAGATTAAAGCCTATGTTCAAATAATACCAGTAATTTTTTTTAAGTTATTATCAATTTAGCATAAAACTTAAACTCAAATGTTCCCCTTTTGGGGTAAGCAAGATTAATCAAGTACAAGGAAAAAATGCAACTAAATTGACAAATTGCCTCCAACAATTTTCTATTTGTAAGGGAAAAGAAAAAAATGTATTTATGAATATTTCACATACTATGTGGAAAATAAGATCTAATACCACATCAAAACACATGGAATTCTTCAGATATGTATATCTTTATGGTATCTTCTTCTTTATGCTTCTTTATGCTTTATGTCTGTTTATATTATGTTATCATTTTTAGAAATTGCCAGATCGGCAGCTTTTGTTAAATTCTGTTTATCATGATATTGCTATGTAGTTCATTTTCATTATTAATGAAGTAGTCAGAATTTCACACTTCCTTATATTTTTGCATTTTAAAAGCAAAAATTTGTTTTCATTTATTTTGAGTATTTAATTTTTTAGTGTTGTTGTTAAAGAAAACATTATGTAATCTTTGAATTAAAACATTGAATGAGTGGTTAGAATTTTCTATAAGACTCAAATTGTTTACATGTAAATGACTTATTTCTGCAATGAAATCAGAGGGTCTTCCTATTAGATATTAACTGAATATTTACTCACCTTTCAAAAGAAATTTTTAAAAATTCCTGCCACAAGGACAACTTAGTAAAACATGGCTACTAAATTATTAAGATTGAAGGACAGTATGATAGTCCTCAACTAAACCCAATGCAATGGGAATCATTTATTAGGGGCTAAAATTATAGCAAATGGGCCAGGCGCAGTGGCTCATGCCTGTAATCCCAGCACTTTGGGAGGCTGAGGAGGGCGGATCACCTGAGGTCAGGAGCTGGAGACCAGCCTGGCCAACATGGTGAAACCCCATCTAGCCGGATATGGTGGTGTTCGCCTGCAGTCTCAGCTACTCGGGAGGCTGAGGCAGGAGAATCACTTGAACCTGGGAGGCAGAGGTTGCAGTGAGCTGAGATCGCACCGCTGCATTCCAGCCCAGGCAACAGTGAGACTCCGTCTCAAAAATAAATAATATAAAATAAAATTATTGTAAATGGTTTCGATATTGCTTTTTTATTAAAAAGGCAATAATTTCTTTTTAAACTCAGGACCTTGGAAACAATCAAATGAGTCAAAATTACGTGAGTTACTATATCCTGTTTTGTAAAACTATCAACTGGAACAAAATTATATGTAATCACCTTGTAAATCTGGCAACTAAGAGGGGGAATTTCTAGTTTGCATTTGGCAGCAGGCTCAGATTCAGCAACAATGCAGAAACTATTAAACCACATTTAACTTTGCCCCCTTCTCTTCAAACCTATCCTTTTATTCAATTCTACTGACCACTGTGGTTCTGTGTAGTCTAAACAAATGGGGAACAACTTTTTACCCTGTCCTTATAGGAAAAAATAATATATCTTTGAGCAGGAAATCAGCAACCCAAAGTGGTGGCAGGATAATAATCCATCAGAGCTTTGGCTCTGTCAGTGATGTTCCTTCAGGCCCATGCATTTCTCCTAGTTGAGCGTGTGGTAGTGGCACCAGTGTGTCAGTCTCCAGCTACTGCCTTAGGCTATAGCAATAAACTGCAGCATGGGTATGGAGGGAAGGTAGGACAGGGAAGTAGAGACATGGGTAAGAGGCTGGCACAATTGGAAGGGTGGCTGCACTGTAAGAAATAGAAAACAATAGGACAGGCATTGTGGCTTATGCCTGTAATCCTAGTTCTTTGGGAGGCCAAGGCAGGAGTTTGAGACCAGCCTGGGCAACAAAGCAAGACCTCATTTCTACCAAAAAAAAAAAAAGTGTTTTTAAATTAGCTGGATGTGGTTGGATGTACCTGTAGTCTCAGCTACTCAGGAGGCTAGGGTGGGAGGATCACTTGAGCCCCTAGAAGTTTGAGGCTGCACTGAACTGTGATTGCACCACTGCACTCCAGCCTGGGCAACAGAGTGAGGCCTCATCTCTAAAACAAAAAATTAAAAAAAGATACAGGGAACACAGAGCAATAAAGTTGCAAGCAACATTCAGGTCTTGAATTTATGCCAGTAGAGTTGGGATTAAAAAGTAATTATAGAAATTGAGGCAATAATTAATAGCCTACCAACCAAAAAAAGTCCAGGACCAGATGGATCCACAGCTGAATTCTACCAGAGGTACAAGGAGGAGCTGGTACCATTCCTTCTGAAACTATTCCAATCAATAGAAAAAGAGGGAATCCTCCCTAACTCATTTTATGAGGCCAACATCGTACTGATACTAAAGCTTGACAGAGACACAACAAAAAAAGAGAATTTTAGACCAATATCCCTGATGAACATCAATACAAAAATCCTCAATAAAATACTGGCAAACCAAATCCAGCAGCACATCAAAAAGCTTATCCACCATGATCAAGTGGGCTTCGTCCCTGGGATTCAAGGCTGGTTCAACATACGCAAATCAATAAACATAATCCAGCATATAAACAGAACCAAAGACAAAAACCACGTGATTATCTCAATAGATGCAGAAAAGGCCTTTGACAAAATTCAGCAGCCCCTCATGCTAAAAATGCTCAATAAATTTGGTATTGATGGAACGTATCTCAAAATAATAAGAGCTATTTATGACAAACCCATAGCCAATATCATACTGAATGGGCAAAAACTGGAACCATTCCCTTTGAAAACTGGCACAAGATAGGGATGCCCTCTCTCATCACTCCTATTCAACATAGTGTTGGAAGTTCTGGCTAGGGCAATCAGGCAAGAGAAAGAAATAAAGGGTATTCAGTTAGGAAAAGAAGAAGTCAAATTGTCCCTGTTTGCAGATGACATGATTGTATATTTAGAAAACTTCATCGTCTCAGCCCAAAATCTTAAGCTGATAAGCAACTTCAGCAAAGTCTCAGGATACAAAATTAATGTGCAAAAATCACAAGCATTCTTATACACCAGTAACAGACAGACAGACAGCCAAATCATGAATGAGCTTCCATTCACAATTGCTTCAAAGATAATAAAATACCTAGGAATCCAACTTACAAGGGATGTAAAGGACCTCTTCAAGGAGAACTACAAACCACTGCTCAACAAAATAAAAGAGGACACGAGCAAATGGAAGAACATACCATGCTCATGGATAGGGAGAATCAATATCATGAAAATGGCCATACTGCCCAAGGTAATTTATAGATTCAATGCCATCTCCATCAAGCTACCAATGAGTTTCTTCACAAAATTGGAAAAGCTGCTTTAAAGTTCATATGGAACCAAAAAAGAGCCCGCATTGCCAAGACAATCCTAAGTCAAAAGAACAAAGCTGGAGGCATCACGCTACCTGACTTCAAACTATACTACAAGGCTACAGTAACCAAAACAGCATGGTATTGGTACCAAAACAGAGATATAGACCAATGGAACAGAACAGAGTCTTCAGAAATAATACCACACACCTACAGCCATCTGATCTTTGACAAACCTGACAAAAAAAAAGACATGGGGAAAAGATTCCCTATTTAATAAATGGTGCTGGGAAAACTGGCTAACCATAAGTAGAAAGCTGAAACTGGATCCTTTCCCTACTCCTTATACGAAAATTATTTCAAGATGGATTAGATACTTAAATGTTAGACCTAATACCATAAAAACCCTAGAAGAAAACCTAGGTAATACCATTCAGGACATAGGCATGGGCAAGGACTTCATGTCTAAAACACCAAAAGCAATGGCAACAAAAGCCAAAATTGACACATGGGATCTAATTAAACTAAAGAGCTTCTGCACAGCCAAAGAAACTACCATCAGAGTGAACAGGCAACCTACAGAATGGGAGAAAATGTTTGCAATCTACTCATCTGACAAAGGGCTAATATCCAAAATCTACAAAGAACTCAAACAAATTTACAAAATAAATAAATAAATAAATAAAAACAACCCCATAAAAAAGTGGGCAAGGGATATGAATAGACATTTCTCAGAAGAAGACATGTGTACAGCCTACACACACATGAAAAAATGCTCGTCATCACTGGCTATCAGAGAAATGCAAATCAAAACCACAATGAGATACCATCTCACACCAGTTAGAATGGCGATCATTAAAAAGTCAGGAAACAACAGGTGCTGGAGAAGATGTGGAGAAATAGGAACACTTTTACACTGCTCGTGGGATTGTAAACTAGTTCAACCACTATGGAAAACAGTATGGCAATTCCTCAAGGATCTAGAGCTAGAAGTACCATATGACCCAGCCATCCCATTACTGGGTATATACCCAAAGGATTATAAATCATGCTGCTATAAAGACACATGCACACGTATGTTCATTGTGGCACTATTCACAATAGCAAAGACTTGGAATCAACCCAAATGTCCATCAATGACAGACTGGATTAAGCAAATGTGGCACATATACACCACGGAATACTATGAAGCCATAAAAAAGGATGAGTTTGTGTCCTTTGTAGGGACATGGATGCAGCTGGAAACCATCATTCTCAGCAAACTATCACAAGAACAGAAAACCAAACACCACATGTTCTCACTCATAGGTGGGAACTGAACAATGAGATCACTTGAACTCGGGAAGGGGAACATCACACACCAGGGCCTATTATGGGGAGGGGGGAAGGGGGAGGTATTGCATTGGGAGTTATACCTGATGTAAATGATGAGTTGATGAATGCTGACAAGTTGATGGGTGCAGGACACCAACATGGCACATGTATACATATGTAACAAACCTGCACGTTATGCACATGTACCCTAGAACTTAAAGTATAATAAAAATAAAATAAATATTTTTTATAAAGTCATCAATAATAAATGCCCCTTAGGAATAAATATTGGAATATTTAGACAAAAACTTTAAGCTATTTTAAATATGTTCACAGAATTTTTAAAAATGTTTTAAGTACTAAAGGAAAATATGAGAATGTCTCATCTTGAAGGAACATTTTACTTGATGTAGAATACTTGGATAGCAGTTTTTTCTTTCAGCTTTTTGAATATATCATCTCCCTGCCTTCCGGCCTCCATGATTTCTTATGAGAAATAATCTGTTAATCTTGTAGAGGATTCCTTGTATGAGATGAGTCATGACCCTCTTGCTTCTTTGAAGAATCCCTCTTAGTCTTTTTCTTTTGAAAATTTGATTACATTGTGTCGAGGTATGTATCTCCTTAGAGTTTATTGAGCTCCTTGGATATCTTTGATTAATAAAAGATTAATGTCTTTTATTAGATTTAGATAAATTTCAGCCTTTTCTTTTCTTTTTTTTTTTCTTTTTTGCCCCTCTGGCTGGGACTATCTTTATGCATATGTTGGTATGCTTGATGATATTTCACAGGTCTCTGGGGTTATATTAATTTTTATTCATTCTTTTTTATTCTGTTCTTCAGACAGAATAATCTCAGTTGACCTATCTTTAAGTTCACTGATTCTTTCTTCTGCCTGCTAAAATCTGGTGTTGACCCCTTCCAGTAGATTTTTCATTTCAATTATTATACTTTTCAATTCCAGAGTATCTATTCAGTTCATTTTTTAAAAAAATCTACCTATTGGTATTCTCTGTTTGTAAAAGGGAAGCAGACAATATGAATACATCTATAACAAGTAAAGAGATTGAATTGGTAATTAAAAACCTCCCACAAAGAACACCTAGGACCAGATTACTTTGCTGATGAAATCTACCAAACCATTAAAAAACATCAATCCTTTGCAAATTCTTTCAAAAAATGTAAAAGAAGGAATACAACCAAACTTATTGTAGGAGATCAGTTTTACCCTGATACCAGAACCAGGCAAGGACAACACACACACAAAAACAACTACAAACGAATATTCTTCACAAATATATATCAAGAAAAATCCTCAACAAAATACTATCAAACCAAATTCAGTGAAAAAGTATTTTACACTATAGTAAAGTGTAATTTGGAATGTAAGGTCAATTTAGCACCTGAAAAATCAATTAGTATAATATACTATATTAATAGAATAAAAGGTAAAACCTCATGATTACCTCAATAGACACAGAAAAAGCCTTTTGACAAAATCCAACATCCTTTTCTGATAAAACACGGAACCAACTAAAAAGTAAAGGAGAACTTCCTCAGTCTGGTAAAGTATATCTATTTATTTAAAAACCCACAGCTAACATCATACTTAATAATAAAAGACAGAATGATTTCCTCCTAAAATCAGAAACAAGATAAGAACATCTGTTCTTACCACTTCTATTCAATATTATACTGTGACGTTGTAGCCAGAGCAATTAGGTAAGAATAACAAATAAAAAGCTTGGAAAGGAAGCAAAACCCTCTTATTTACAGATGACATGATCTTGTACATATAGAACCAAAAGACATCCACTAAAAAAACCATTAAAGATAATAAACAAGTTGGCAAGATGACAAAATACAAGATTAATATACAATAATCAACTATATCCCTATACACTAGCAATAAACAATCTGAAAATGAAACTGAAAAACCAATTCCATTTACAATAGCATCAAAAAATGTTTAATACTTAAAATACTTACCTTACAAGGCTTACACACTGAAAACTATAAAACACCGAATGAAATTTAAAAAGACTTAAGTAAAATAGATTTTTCATATTTATGGATTGGAAGACCTAACATTGTTAAGATGGCATTACTCTTCAAATTGATCTACAGATTCAATATAACCTGTCAAAATCCTACCTGCCTTTTTTGCAGAACTTGACAGACTGGCACTGACATTCATATGAAAATGGAAAGGAAGCAGAATAGCTAAAACAATTTTGAAAAAAGAACTAAGCTAGAGGTCACACATATTCCAGTTGCAAAGTTTATCCTAAAACTACATTAATCAAGACTATATGGGACTGGTATGAAGACATACATACATACATACATACATACATCAGTAGAATCGAAATAAAAGCCCAGAAATAAGCCAGACATGTATAGTCAGTTGATTTTGTACAGGGATGCCATGGCAATTTAATGCAGAAAGGATAGTCTTTCAAGAAATTTGGCTGGGACAACTGAATATCCAGTTGCAAATGATAGAAATTGGACCCTTTGTTCATTTCCTAGAAAAAAAATTAACTCAAAGTGAATCATATTTATGGCTAACTATAAGAGCTAAAACTATGACTCCTGGAATTAAACATAGGTCTATATCTTCATGACCTTGAATTAGGCAACGTTTTCTTATGACAGACAAATAAAGTAGAAGTAACTAAATAATAAATAGATAAATTGGACTTCATCAACAATGAAAATGTTCATGTTATATGTACACTGTCAAGAAAAATGAAAAGGCAATTCACAGAATGGGAGAAATATTTGCAAATCATCTGCCTGATATATTCTAGCATCCAGTATATAAAACTATTACATGTAACTATTTAAATAAAAAAAGCACACACTAATAAAAAAGGGAAAAGATTTGAATAGACATTTCTCCAAAGAAGATATGCAAATGGCTAACAAGCACAGTAAAAGAAGCTCAACATCATTAGCTTTCAGGGAAAAACAAATTAAAACTATGAGATAACATTTTACATCCACTAGCAGGGTGGTAATCAGGAAGTAGGGCAATAACAAGTAATGTCAAGGATGTGGAAAAATTAGAACCCTCATACTTTAGCTGGTGGGAATGTAAAATTATTCAGCCACTTTGGAAAACAGTTTGACTGTTAAGTTAAACATGAAATTATCAACTGACCCAGGAATTCCATTCTAAGAAAATTGAAAACACATATCCTTATAAAAACATGTACACAAATGTTTATAGCAACTCTGTTTATAATAGTCAAATGATGGAAGCAACCTAAATGTTCATAACATGATGAATTCTTATGCAAAATGTGACATATTCACACAATGGAATACTATTCACCCATAAAAATGAATAAAGTACTGACTTACAGTGTAGGTGAACCTTCAAAACATGCTAAGTGAAAGAAACCAGATGCAAAAGGCCACATATTATTCCATGTATGTAACACATCCCCAAATGGCAAATCTCTAGAGACAGAAAATTAATCAATGGTTGCCAGGCACTGGACGGGGGAAGTGGGAAGGGACTGCTGATAGGTTTGGGGTTTCTTATTGAGCTGATGAAAATATTTTAGAATTAGATAATGATAATAGGTGCACAATCTTCTGAATATATGAATAATAACTGAATTGTACACTTTAAAATAGTGAATTGTATCATGTGAATTATATATTAATTTAAAAAATTCTCTCAGTGTCTCCATCCACCCACCCCGCCCTAATGGTCGTAGCTATAATTATTGGTAAGGAATGGCGTTACATTGTCAAAGAAGAGATGTCTTCAGCTTCCTTTTCACCCATATCAAGCCTTTCAGTAGCCCATGTGCAGAGGAAAATCGTATTGCACCTTCTCCCAGCCCTCAGCACACCAACATTTTATACAACTAAAATCAAGTCATTAATACCACAGATAAGCTAGAAGAGAAAATAAATTTTAAAAAGGCAAGACATTATGTGTGTGAAAAGAACTTGAATCTTCCTGAAAACAAGGATGATGATGTCATTCCTGCTTTGAGAACCTCCATGGGCTCCCATTACCTTTACAAAACAGCCCACATTTCTTTTTATGACCTGCAAAACTTTACACTTCTAGCCCAATTTCCTAGAATCATACATGCACTCTTTAAACCCTACTCACATTAAATCTCTGTATTTTCTGAACATACTACGATTTTTTTTATGATTCAGAACCTTTAAATACACTTTTACCTCCAACCAGAAAGTAAGATTCTTTGCTTGAATTTCCTTAGAATGATTTTATATAGGTTTCTCATTTTGAAAAACAGAAATTAATGGCTCAACCAATGAATTTGTAGGTCTGTTTCCTTTGATAAACATCATCTTTATAGACTATTTCAGGCATATAATGTCATCATTCTGTATATTGTGTTAGGAAAAATTATCAGAAACTTAGGACTAAGGAAAAAGAAGTCTGCATGTCCTTTCAATGTCATACTGGAATATTGTCCAGGAGATCACTCAAGGATTAATCATCTAGGGGAATGGAACTTTGGTTGTTTGATTATTAACTCCTAATTAAAGCCTAGACTGTGAAGTTTCATCTTACTTTGCAGATTTTTATTTTGAAGAGATGCAAATGAACCCTTCTTGGCAAAAAAAAAAAAAAAAAAAAAAAAAAAAAAGTTAAATATTATTGTTTTATCGACTATAGATTATTATTATGCTGTTTTATATTTAATCCAGCAATTTTATTCTGACTTTCTTTCATCATTTTCTATAAGCATTCAGTTCCCCAAATACTCTTTGAAGTAATTTTATCTTGGTTGTTCCTTCATTAGTGAGTTGAATAAATCTTTGACTTGTTCTTATTCTGTATTCATATACAACTTATGTCATTACATTTTATAGCAGTTTTACATTATGTACTAAATTAAGTTGCCCAGTTTTCAAAAATCTTCCTAAAAGTTGTACCATAATTAATTTTTCTCAACTCCACAGTATTTTCCACAAAAAAACTATATTGAAATTAAAAAGAAGATTTGTACATTTCAAAACAACTGCTTTCTCCTGGCCCAATGCATTAAGTGTAAGTAATGAGCAGAGAGCTTCCTAGGCACGTGCCCCTTCCTGCATGTTTCTTCAGAATGATGTAAATGCAATGTCCTATTTTTACCCACAGGCAAGTCCGTGATGAGATATTATTTATGAAATGGTAAAATAAAGAACCTCAATTTAATTTAAGTGTAGCAAAAGTGATTAATGGAATCCATGCAAAAGTTTGACTGATTTCTTTGCCTTAATTGAATGCCTAATCATGACTCACAGATGTTAGAGTTCATTTTTTTTTTAATGTGGGCATAAAATATGCAAACTTTTTGTCTAGTCCAGCTTCTTTTGGAGACAATATTCATTTTGGGATCCACTTCAATTGTACTGTTTCCTCAAACCACTTCTTGCCCAACAAATGTTAACAAAAATGTTTTTGTATAAAATCTACTCACTAATATTTAAAACAAAAAACACAAAACAATAAACCAAAAAAATGTAGCTTGAAGTTTTTATAAATATTCATTTATAATGATTACTCAGAAAAACAGTATTAAAAAACAAATTAATATGTGCCCAAAAGGGATAAAAGCTTCACAAATGTGTTTATAATCTAAAAGAAGATGACAGACACAATGTATGTGGGTTTTAAGAAAAGGAAAAGAAAGAAAAAGAAAATTGCCATCAGATTTATTTAAGGTATGAGGCATCAAGGTAACTCTAGAGCCAGGTAGACTTAAATTAAATATGTTCTAGTCTTTGGCTTATTATCTTTGGTGCAGTAACTACAAACTTATTCCTGGTGCTATGTTTATTTTTTTAAATTCTTCTGTTTTATGAATTACCTGGATTTTTAACTTTTTATTTTCTATCATATTTATCTAAAACACCAATAATATCCTGCCTCGTAAGTTTTTCCTTGAGTTTTGCTGCTTTGTTTTTTTTTTATATTTTACGTAAGAATAAAACTCTGAATTAAATAAATACATTTAAAATGGAAACTTAAAATTCCCTACAGAAAAAATACTATTTTAATAAAAATATAAATAATGTGTCAAAGAAAAATTACATTTTAAGTTAATTTGCATCCTTTGGATGTTGGGAAACTGATCTTTGGTTTCAGCTTTAATTCTTACAAGAAGCAAATGACTATATTTATATAACATTGTTCAATGTGGTTAATTGCTACAGTTGGAGGTTCTTGTATTTCTCTAATGAATTACTTTTCTATTATGAAGAAATGACTCTCTCAAAAGACAATCATTTGTTACACCTGAGCCTTCCTGGTCCCAATTGTGCCACATGCTGCTTAATAATTTGCAATGATTTAGGAAGATTGCCATAACCACTCAATTACTTAAACAGCAGCTTTGGATGCAATCTATATAGCATGAGACACATCCTTAGCCCACATTTAGAACTGTCTTGTTAATTACATAGAATCCAGCAACCACTATGTTCTGAGTATTTCACAGACAGCAGGTAACCTGTCCTAGAGGACTAAAAAAGATGCTCATTTTCTTTGGCCTGTCTAGGTAGGTGTGGCACAACCATACAGTGGAATACAGCAGTGCCAAAAAAGAAGTCAACTAAGGTTTAGGAAACCTGATTTCTAATTCTGGCTCTATTGCTTTTTAGGTTTTGACCCTCAGATAATGATATTCTCTGACCTTCGGCATTCTTCTCTTCATAGAATGTGTGCTACAGCTGATAGTTTCTTAGACATTTGCCTAATCAATGGTGTATTTCTATGTAACCTAAATTAAAGGTGTAAGATATTTTGCAAATTGTACCAAAATGTTTATTAAAAAGTCTCAGTAACTTATTTTTATGCAGCATTCTGAAGCAACAAGATGAAAAATCAGTCCATCACTGTAAGACAGGGTAGCTCATTTAAAATTGTGATTGTCAAAAATGTTAATTACTTCTGGGCCAATGAGATAGAATTGCTAGGAAATTTACTTGAACTAACATAGCTTTGTGGCCAGAATTAACCTTTCTGTAAGGAAAAGAGACACATGTTCATGTGTCTAGGTAATAAAATTTGAAGGACAGGTAATATGAGTGAGTTCTGAAAATAAGTTTTACTGAATTCGCAATTATACCTTGGACTGGTCCTCCACAATTAAGGTGTAAAATATAAGCCCCTTCTGGTTATATTTTAGACTGTTGAAAATAAGTACAGTGTATTAAAAAATATAGTTATCTAAATGAATGAATTATCTTGGTACATAAATAAAACATTCAGATTTAAAGTAAATGCTTTTAGCTTCATTTATTTACCATATCATTTCAATAATAATCTACTTGTGAAATTCAGTGTTATCTTCATCTCAATTTTTTTGCCCTTCATAAGTAAATGAGTATTAATTTACAAAGAGTAAAATGTCTAGGAAAATATAACTATATAATCCTCTTTACCTAGTACCTAGTATAGTGCAATAGAAATTTGAAATGTTTCCCGATGCTACTCTGCACAGTGCAAAGATCGTAAGTTTTGGGGTATATCTAGTTTTGTTCTCAGATAATTTCCAATGGATACTGGGTAATCCATTCAGACTTTCTGGGATGCTTTTCCCCATGTATAAAAATAGTCATAATAATATTATCCATGATCTTTTCAATGTGTAATAATATCACTTATTCATTTTCAGGATAGTACGTGTCTATACACATTCATTCAAGTAAATTACTATTCCCACGTCCATATTCATCCCGTAAGAACAAGAAGGGCATTTGCCAATTTGTTCAGGAATAGGAAGGTTCTGGAATGTAGGAAGAGGGGAAGAACAAAAACACCATTTTGCAATTTTTCAGCGGGGCACTGTTTTGTGATATCTGGATTACGACTAGAAGACTAGAAGTCAAGGGGCTAGAATTATCCGAAGGGTCACTCCCGTATGTCTAGAGGTTAATGCTAGCCATCAGTTGGAGGCCAAGCTTCTTCACAAGATGGCTGGGCATCAAGAGCAAATAGATAGAGAGACAGGGGGTATATATGTGCACAGTAGATGAAGCTATATTGCCTTTTATTGCCTAGACTTCTGCTACATTCTATTAATAGAAGCAGTTATAAAGGTCATCTAGGTTTAAAGGGAGGGGACATGGATCCCATCTCTCAGTGGAGGAGTGTTGATGTCACGTTGTAAGAAAAACATGTGGCATGGGTTATATATTGCTGCCATCTTCGCAAAACAGTATCTGCTCAAGCCAGTATAAGGGCTTTTGATTTATATCATCAAAGTCACCTTCAATAATAGTATAAGATTTGATTTATATCTTTGCCTGTCTAATGATAGGAAAAATGGTATTTCACTGTTGTTTGTTTTTATAATTAGATAGACCATTGTTTTACAAATTATTTGCCACTTATATTTTTTCATGATTAAAAAAATTATTTGACATAATCAATATGCTCCTGTGGGTATTCACCTGCTTAATAACAATTTATAAAACATCTTCAAATATTATACTAAGAAAACAACACTTTCTTAGTTTTGTTGAAAATATTTCCCCTGGTGTGCCATTTTATTTTCACTTTGTTTTATTGCATTATTTATTCTTTATAAACTTTTTAATATGGTTGCTATGTTATATACTATGCTTAAAAATGTGTTTCTCATCCCAGGATTATAAAAATAATTTTTACTTGTATGCTAACTTTGTTCTTTATAAATTATATCAAAATAAATTCTATATAAGTTAAATATAAGATCTAACATTTTTCAGGCTTTTAACTGTTCAGCTTCACTTGTTGAAATAGTCAAAATAGCAACTAGTTTTAAAAATAGTAATATCCAAAGAAAACAGACGTTATCTGTTGAATAAGCTTATACCTCCTCTACCAGTTAGAAATATTAAAATTATATGTTGATTCATATATATACTTGAGTCTCTTTCTAGACTCTTTATCATGGGTCTTTACTGTAATTCACTATCACTTTTTTTAATCATTACAGTATGAAAGTACATTTTAATATCTTAAAAGCCCCACCCCCGGAACATGGCTTGTAATTTATGAAGAGTTTTTCAATAATCAGTACCCAACCTACTTCCTCCCTGGTGATCTCATTCAGGCTCATGTCCATAGCAACAACTCCCTATTTATATCTCCAGTCCACATCTCTCCTGTGAACCTCAAACTTTATTACCCACTGGAAGATTGAACAAGTCTCTGTTTCAACTGGTCAAAACTGAGCCCTTGAATATTTTTCCCAAGTCTCCTCCTCCTCCAGTCTTCTTTATTCAGATAAAGGGCATTATACCAGCTAATCAGATACCAAAATGAAAGTGAAAGTTAGTATTATTGTAGCCAATCTTTACATGAGAGTAAAAATGGTTGAATTCTTCTAATAGAAAATTAAAGTAGGGCCGGGTGCGGTGGCTCACACCTGTAATCCCAGTACTTTGGAAGGCCAAGGCAGGCGGATCACGAGGTCAGGAGATCGAGACCATCCTGGCTGGCACGGTGAAACCCCGTCTCTACTAAAAATACAAAAAAGTAGCCAGGTGTGGTGGCGGGCGCCTGTAGTCCCAGTACTCGGGAGGCTGAGGCAGGAGAATGGCGTAAACCCGGGAGGCGGAGCTTGCAATGAGCTGAGATTGCGCCACCACACTCCAGCCTGGGCAAAAGAGCAAGACTCTATCTTAAAATAAATAAATAAATAAATAAATAAATAAATAAATAAATAAATAAAATAAAGTGGGAAATGTGGCTTTTGGGGAGGCACAGTATGGTTACATCTACACTGCATCTATGATGTCAAAATCGGTATCTGGTTTAGCATGTGAACAAGGAGTGCTTAAAAAAAAATGTTAAGGACCATTGATCCTGTGGAGCATTTCAAAAATTTGTTGTTTTTTTTTTTAATAGCAGGGGGTATGTGTCTTCAGCCTCTTTCTCAAAGTTATTGTGGTTTCCTGCTAGTTTGGGGTTGCTAAACAATGCTAATAAGTCTCCCCATGAGTGTACTATTACACTTCTACATGTCTCATAAACAGCATTTTTTTCTTGAGAATATTTTACGTATTTTCCCATATATTTTAAAAAATCTAAATATGTAGTTGTGATTTCTAAGAAGTAAACGCAAATATTAATAATCATATATTAAAATAAGATTAACTTATAATTTTTACTATTGTTAGACTGATGGTTTAAAATATAGCAACTTAATAAAATGTAAAATCAATGGAATAATATAAGGTGATTTTGAGAAAAACCTTAGCTGTATGTGGAACAAATTATGTAATTGCATCTCCACATTGCTCTATTCCCAACAGAAGGACTTATATAGACTGCACCACCTGATCTTCCTTGCACTTTTACTTCCAGTTGGTTTCATCCAATGACAGGGACCAGGTAGATATCAGAGAGCAGGAGTGGAGAGAGACACACAGAGAGACAAACAGACATCAAGGTGTTTAGATGTGTGTCTCTAACCCTACTACAACTGCTGGCAAGTTTTGATATTAAGTACATTGAACAATCTTAGTTCTCTTAGTTGGTCCATTTCCTACTACCTAGCTGTCATCTGGCTGTAACACTGCCATAACCTCACCCCTGCAGGTCTTGAGGTGGTAAAACCTTTTCACAGTTGCTACCCTAAGCTGTTTCACCACTCTTTGCTGGTTTCTGCAATCCTGCCACACTCTGTAAATATTCTCTTCATTAAAATGTCTCCCATCACTTCTGTGAGAAAGCCTTCTGTTTCCTGCCCTGATCTTGACTGACACAGTTTCCAACTTTGGTTCTTCTTCAGCTGTACTCATAAAAGGAAACAGTATAGCTCGTGAACTCTACCATGATGGTCCCTACCAAGCTTTTCGTGATCATTTACTACTCGTATTATTTTATAATTTCAGTCCAATTCAAACTTGCTTTGGGTGGCTTTCAACAAATCAACCACTAAGCAAATACTAGGATGATAAAGAGGAAGATAAGACAGAGTACGTTCCTCAAGAAGCTTGGTTTTTTCAGCAGACCATTCATAAACTCTTGAAAATGTTAAACAAGCTTATGTATGACAAAACATTACAAAGGAACACTAACAGACCATAAATGTAATTTGAAACTAGAGAAGAAAATGACATAGTCTAACAGGAAAGGCTTCATTGAAGAGGTGGGACTTTAATTGGATCTTGGGGGATAGAGATTCTTCAGTGTGATTCCACCACTGAATATTTCTTATCTTTTTTGTCACACAAAGAGTAATTTTTTTTCATCCCTCTTTCAATGTCCTAGAGCCATTTATGAACCACTTGAAATACTGTCTACACATGACAGATAAATTGTTTTTCTTGCCTGACCTACCCTGTGTCAGGATAGGCTTTGAGAAGCATAACAATTCCTTTGCTTATCCATCTGATGCACATTGTGCCACACTGTGTCAGGTACTCAGGAAGATTTGCATGAGAAGGAGTCCCAAGAAGTTCTAGATGATCACTTTTGGATCTGCCAAAAGTGACCCAAAAAGATTCCATGGGGCAAGCAATAACCCAGGCTCTGGGGTGGCCAGATCTGTATCTAATTTCCAGCTCCTCCAGCTACTGGTCATGTGATCTTAAGAAAATTACTTAATCTTTGTTGTCTCTGTTTCCTCTTTTATAAAATTGTTATTTGCATATCTTCTCAGCTTGTATCAAGAGAATTTGCTAAGCAAATGCAATAGCAAAGTCATAATTTGTGACATATTTTAGATCAACTAGCAAGCTTCAAAACCATTTCACTTTAACATTCATTTTATAAGTATTTCAGGATAATTTTTCATATAGAAAAGCAAAACTTTAGTGAAACATAGTCTTTCGGTGAGTCATACCTTTAAATTTTAGGTTTATGTAAACGGAGTACAATAATTGAGCTTTTATCAGTCCTTTTAATCTTTTAAATTTGTATTCCTTTGCATAATGGCCTCAAACGACTTTTTAGTTAATAAATAAGAAATGTGGTTTCAAAATACCAGTTGAATTCAGAGGCATAATTAATTACTGATATTGGAAAAGGGTCCGTTATTTAAATTACTAATTACAATGTAGAAATAGTCCTTAAATCATGAATTCTGACCTTTTAAAATTTCATTTATATTCCCTCCCTTTCATTTAATATCCTTCTCAAAAACAGCTTCTGTTTTAAAAACAAAACAGTTTTAGACATGAAGGCCTATATTTATGGAACCCAAATTAATGAGGAATTTCCATAACCTAAGGTGGCATAGTCATTAAGAATAAAGCCCCTAAAATTTTTAGCTTGTGCCTGACCGCAGAAAGTGATGTAAAGTACAATTATAGCCAGAAGAATTCTCCAACCCAAATGTGCTTGTTAAGTTTGTTTATCCAGTTGCACCACATGCCACACAGCTGTGATCTATTTAGAGGTTTACTAGACCCTCCTGTCTAGGAATTGTTTCTTTCTTTCTGATTTTCTGCCTCATATCACACCGGGGACAATTTAATGTGACTACATTAAGTGTTTTCTGAACTGCTGCTATTTCTAAATAGTTCTGATGTCTCTGGGGCATACTTTCCTTAAAAGCCAGATTTTCTTGAGACTTTGGTTCAATTTAGTACATTGAACATATAACCTGATATAAACAACAACAAATATTATTTTCATCTGATAAAGTCTAGGTTCTCGGGCTGAAACAGGGAGCAAGGCACACAGATGACTCTCTTTTCATGGGGAGCATGTTATGGCAGGGAAGACCTAGAAGCAATGAATAACCAAATAATTACGAAACAACATTCCAGAAAGAAATAATATGCAAATAAGAGTTGTCTGGCCAACTACTTTCCTGGAAGGTCCTTTACAAGTCTATTCTCTGAGGAAGCTAGAAGAGCATAATTCTCATCAAGAGGTAGCAAATCCCTATCATGCCTCCTTTTGTCTGCTGGAACTTTAGAGGGAGAAATAAGAACAGGCATGACTGAGGACAATAAATGAAATAGCCAACAAGAAGGAATACAAAGCCACAGGTGGCCAGATGAACATGTGCCCACGGGAATATGTGAGCATCCTCAGTGGCCAGCACCGCTGCAGGGGCTCTAAGCCTGTCGAGCTAAAGTCACATACCCCAAGTCCTCTTCTTTACAGATGGAGGGACTGGCATCTAAAGAATGACAAGACTCACTCAATTCATATTTAGAGATTTTGAATCAGAGCTGGAAGTTAGACTTCCTGGTATATTTCATTTACATCTCTACCAAGAATTGCCTTCATCTGAGTTACTTGCAATGTGGGCACTAATAAATATGATTACTGAGCAAGAATCAAGGAATGATACTGTGGGTTTTACAGTACCCTCAAAATTAGATACCCACAAAATGTACTATGTAGCAGATAATATGTCAGTGTGTCAGTGTGTCAGAACATCTGAAAGTTACTACTGAGACTGGCACAAGTTGCCTCTTCGAATGGGGCTATGGAGAAATGCAAGCTGTGCTCCTCTTCTCTAGGAACCAAAGCAGCCTGAAATTTTTAAGACAAACAACCTTCTATTCTGTTCAAAAAGAGGCACTTGAGAACAGGCCCAACTAGATACAAAGGAAAAATGGAGCTAGGATGATTAGTTTCTTAATTATTTGGAAGGAATTCTAAAGAAGATTAAAAATCATCATGGTCTGGTCTGTAGTTAAATCCCATGATATATAATTTTAGTGATCATCTGGGAGATGGCTAATGGCAGAGATAATTATGGAAATGCTGACACAGCAAAACACAGTCAAGGCCACATTAATTCTCAACATGTATACTCAGGACATAATAAGAAACTTCCACTGATGACAAGAAAATAATTCAGAAGTAACAATAAAATGGTGAGTAAGAGTAAGTGAGTAAATAGAGAAAATGAACTGAATTCCACTTACTCTTTCACTATCTTCTTTCCACTAGTTTCATCCTAAACTTAGAGAACAACATCAAAAGAATATTCTCAAGTCTTCTGAGTGACGGCAAGAAACTAGATTACCATTACCAAGGAACTTTTTAAAGCAAACTGCTTTTGCTGATATGAGGAGAAAGTTAATTAATAAGAAAATACCTTAAATGTGTTTTAAAGCTGTTAAAGGTGTGTAACAATTACTCAGAATTTAATTATAGCATCAGTTAGAGACCCAGAGAAACTATAAAATTGCACATGAGGGCAGAGCTGAGAGATGACATCTGCTTTGAGATTGATAAAAAAGAAAAAACATAAAGGGAACAAGAGAAATAGCAAGTCATTTAACATTTGGGATTCAGGACTCTAGAGTCATCTATAGGACCAGACTGCTCTTGAAATATACTAGATTTCCCTTGGCTCCAGAGGTTTGGCCTCCATCAAATGCCTACACACTCTTATTGTCAAAAGGAATAAGTGATGGGGAACACCATGCCAGATAGGAGGTACAATGCACAGGTTCAGCAAAAAGCAGAAGCAAGAGGCATGTATAATTTTGTTGGAGCTTAGTTCCTCCCTATGTAACAGACATTTCAGGGAAGGGAAGGAGAAAGTAACGAAGCTACGTATGAGCAAAGGTAAATGGGATTCTCTATCCTTGTTTCCCAGTTCCGGTCATGGTATTGCTTACCCATTATTAGTTATCCACTGCTGTGTAACAAATTACTCCCAAACTTAGCAGCTTCAAACAACAATCAACATGTATTATGTCACATGGTTTGTTTCAGAACTTTGGGAGTGACTTAGCTGAATGGTTGTGGCTCCAGGTGCTTTATGTGGTTGCACTCAAGAAGTCAGCCCACTCACATAGCTGCAGACAAAAGGACTCAGTTCCTTGCAGGCTGAGGCCTGATTAGGCAGGGACCCTGAGTGTCTCACCACATGGACCTCCCCTTAGTGCTGCTTTGCATGGCATGACAGCTGACTCCCCCCAGAACAAATGATTCAAAGCAGCAAAACAGAAGCCTCACATGACATTTGCCCTAGCCTTGGGCATCACACTCTTCCATTTCTTCAATATCCTATTGGTTACATAGCAGCCCTATCCAGTGTGGGAGGGAACTACATGCAGGCATGAATACCAGGAGTGGAAACCCACTAGAGACTGGCTACCATGGTCATTTACACACCAACATGAAGCGTTCAGCCTTTCACCACCTACCACTTATACTATTATTTAATATTTTTCCTGTTACGGACTTTAAAAAAGAGGCCATCATAAGCAATAATATTCATGAAATCACGGATATCATGTGATCTTTACATTTATTTTTATATATTAATTTCCAAATAAAAATAGAACTATTAAAACAAAATGTACGTTATCTTCTCATAGCAAGTCAAGCATCAGCAGTGTTGTGTGTACTACCATTTGTGAAGTACCACTAGCCACAAGCTCAAGCTGTTCTTGCTGGAGGGAGATCTTTATAAGCTCAGTGTAAGTCAGGAGGCATTTGTTTCATGTGCCATCCTCACACTAAATTCCCTAGAAGTCCAAGGTAATAGTACTTGGGGGTAGGCTACAATGCTACAACAAAGCCATTTGCTACGGTGGTTATAACTGTCACTTGCCAGCCATCGTTTGTAATTACTTAAAACAGAAACAGTTTAAAGAATTAAACCAGAAGGGTAAAGCAGATTGTTCTCAGGACATAAAAACTAAACTCACCTTATTATGTATTGTTACACTGCTGTCCACTTTCATTAGCAAAGGCAATAAAGCAATTTTAACTGTTCCCTGGAATGTCACCAGCAGTAAGTGGTTTTGCTTTACTGTTCTTTTGAGCCGAATATAATAGTTATATTTTAGATCTCTTGCAGCTGGGAAATCTAAAAATGCCTCTGGTCTTTGTGAATTCATTAAAATATTTGATTTGGGTAACCTTGGTGTTACTTTAAGTATAGTTGGGGAAATCACGTCATAATCACTGAATTTTATTAGCGACTAGCCCTTTTTAATCGTAAAATTCAATGTTCTGAAACCTATTGCCTGTTCTGTCCTACACTTGTGACTTTATCTCTTCTCTTGATTGTACAACCATGAACCCTCTTTACGCTTTCCTGAGGGTGTTGTATTTACTGGTGTCCTTCATGGCCAAAGGTGACAATGCAGGCAATGTAAGAGTACGGCTGGCAGGAAGAATCTGTATTCCAAGTACATGGAGCATGTCCCATACTTCAGCCTGCAGAGCCCATGACTACTAGCGGGGTCAAAATTGTGTCATTTAGGCTGGGCACAGTGGCTTGTACCTGTAATCCTGGTACTTTGGTAGGCAGAGGCGGGTGAATCGCTTGAGCCCAGGAGTTCAAGACCAGCCTGGGCAACATGGAGAAATCCCATCTCTACTAAAACACACACACACACACACACACACACACACACACACACGCACACTAGCCAGGCATGATTGCACATGTCTGTGATCCCAGCTATGCAGGAGGCTGAGGCATGAGAATCGCTTGGACCAAGGATGTGGAGGTTGCAGTGAACCAAGATCGCGCCACTGCACTCCAGTCTGGGTGACAGAGCTAGATGATGTCTCAAAAAAAAAAAAAAAAAAAAGTCATTTTACCATATGCCTGTCAGGTTTACATTTTCTACTTCATTTGATAAGAAAATGATTTATTTTACTTAAATTCTAAATTCATATCTGAATTAAAATAACTATTATATTATTAAGTAGGTTTTCTTCATCATTATGTTTCAGAAACCTGGAGAAAGTGTAGGGAGCTCCAAAGCAGTACATACACTTACCACACAAACGCCATTATTTTCCAGAGTACTTCTTCCTCCTTCACCCAGTTTCTTTACAACGAAATTTAACTTCCAAGAATAAAGGTTTTGCCCCTTAAAACTAATATGCCCTATTCTGCTTCATGAAGAGTAGAGGGAGAAATAGCACCCAGGACTATTCTGGAGACATTAATACCTGATCTCTGTTATACTATTTGTGATCTGGGCATATTTGAAGGTAATTTATACGGTTATTATTTCCCTCTTTTTTGACATCCAGGTAAGAAGTGCAATGAAACTTCCTGATCAAAAAGTCATTACAACAAAATAAAATGAAAATAAATGTACTTAAGTCTATAAATAATCATTGTGCTTTGTAGTTAAGGTAGTTAAGTAGTTAAGAAGAAAGAGTCCAGGCCGGGTGCAGTGGCTCACGCCTGTAATCCTGGAACTTTGCAGGGCCAAGGTGGATGGAACACCTGAGGTCAGGAGTTTGAGACCAGCCTGGCCAACCTGGTGAAACCTGCCTCTACTAAAAGTACAAAAATTAGCTGGGTGTGATGGCACTTGCCTGTAATCCCAGCTACTTGGGAGGCTGAGGCAGGAGAATTGCTTGAACCTGGGAGGCGGAGGTTGCAGTGAGCCAAGATTGCACCATTGCACTCCAGCCTGGGCAATAGAGCAAGACTCCATCTCTGGGGGAAAAAAAAAGAAAAGAAAAGAAAGAGTGCAATTAGAGCTGGAGTTAAAAGTGGGGAGTCTTGGTCAGGAGTTGTTCTTCATGTCTCTCAAACACCATGTGTTTTCTATCGTCCTTGTTTCTCCACTCTCCAGTGACTTTCTCTGCCTCCCACTGAACTCCCACTTTTACAATACATAACTATTTCAATGCCAGCCATCATCTAACATTTCTTGGTATGTCTCCATTCAAATTAGAGAAAGAAAGAGATCTAAACGTTATTTATACTTTCTCCATGGAGATTCTAAGGAAGACAATATTGATGACAGTTCCTTCTTTACTGAACGGGACAAGGAATGTGCAAATAAAAGATTATATAAGAAATGAGATTGAAAATTTCTCCAGAAGAAGGAAAAGTTAAGAGAAAGATGAATCATCTTGAGAGCCAATAAGAAAATTTGGTGAGTTGTTGGAAAGGACAAAGTGTTTAATGAGAACTTCTGTTACATTTTTTGTGTGTGTGTATTGTGTAATAGAATTCTCTTTTTTTTCCTGACGGAATCATCTGTAATTTCTCTTTTGGCTAGCCTTTGTGAGGCCAAGATTGCCTTCTGTGCCTGTGATTAAGTGTTAAGTCCAGGTATAGCTTGAGAAAGCAGAGACCACCCTCAGTAATGTAGTCACACCTGTGGGATAGAAAAAGCACCCAGACTCTTTAGCTTCCTAAGTTCTTCCATTATTTAGCACAGCTAGTTTCGCAGTTTTACTGACAAGAAATCATTCTCTTATACCACAAATCCAGCCATGGTGGACTCATTTCTATAGGCCCCTTGTTTTTACATATTTCTGTGCCTTTGCTCATTTTATTCTACCTCCTCATCAAAAACCATTTCAGCAATTGTGGAAACTACTCTACATCAACACCCAACCCAAATGTTACTCTTTGCAATGAAAATCAACCTTTCCTTCTCAACTCTCAGCACTTGGTTTGGTACCCATATAATATCTCTATCACATTTGCCTTGCACTAAACTTAATGATTGCATGCTTCATATATCCTGTCAGAATATAAGCAACATCTCGTATACCTCTCAGATTCTCCAAAGAAGCGAGGCTCAGTGCATGACACATATGAATACTTAGTGTTTCTTGAATTAAATGAAAAGGTCAGTAACTCAATTCACTGTGTCTTTTTTTCCAGATTTTTTACAGTACAACAGTAGAAAATAGTAAACTAAAACATGTACACTTAAATAAATGCATTTTCATGATGAAGACATTTTGGCTTCTTCCTGGTAAATAATGAGCTTTCCTCTACCTGCCATGTAGTCTGTTCTGAAGACAAATAGAAGTATGAATATGCAAACACTTTGGGAAGTAAAAACATGCTACATAAATAAGAGTGTTTATTGCTATAACTACTACATGCTATAACTCATAATTCAGTGTCTCTCTATACTATAGGGAATCATGATAGCTTAGGATAATCTGAAGCCCCCAAGTGAATGCTTCTCAAATTGTGAACTGTGGACCAGTACCAGTCTGAGAACTGTTACTAGTCTATATGGAGATAAGTATAAACATTGGGACTAAGCATTGAAAAATTTGTATAACAATTTGACAGAACGACTATTGAATTTAATAATAAACATGTGACTATGTCCATATGTCTTTCTCTTATTAATTTCCTTTTGCCAGCAATAGATTTTCACTGATTGTGTAATAGAGTTGATATACAACAGATTGCAAGCAAAAATTAAACAACATCAAAAAACCTGGTCCTTCAATATAGATAGGTTGAGAAGCACTGTTATAGCTAATTCTCTCCAGAATGGAAGATATCCACGCTATGAACATGGAAGTTCTGGGGAAAAAGAGAAATATAAATTTGTAGATATTGTGGGTTATAAAATACTAGTTACAGCAAAAGTTAATATAAAAGAACAAGAGAGTGAATGGTAATGAGAATAAAGCATAATGTGACAATCTGATTCATAATATTCATTTTAATCAATATCTTTTTAAAGCTTTTTGTGCATCTTCAACAATCCTCTGTGCAGGCTCCTCTATGAACTAAATTTACATCTTTCAGAGAAGCTAACATTCTCTTCTGTTGTTAAGTGAATTTGGGGGTTTTGTTGACTTGAAAAAAACAACTATGCACCCATTTAATATTAACAGTAATTCCCCAGTCATCTATAAATTTTCTCTATGAAAAAGTACTTCAGGAAGCCAATAAATTACTGTCTTTAAATACAACTGAACTTTAGTAATCCTTTGCTTTTTTTGCCAGTTTAACATTGTCCTTTTATGAAAGTTTTCTTAAGTTGGGTCAAGATGACATTTGGAGCAAGCAATATGTGGTCTTCCTATTGTCAGAACATTTTGTTTTCCAGATTACCAAGATAACATATTTCACGGGGGTTTAGGATGTGTTCTATAGATTTCTCAAACCATTAAAAATGATAATTTGCAAGTATATTAAAATTTAACATTTATGAATCATGTTGGAAATGTTGACTTGAGAAATCTTGATTTCATTATTTAGATCACAAAATTGGAGGACAAGGACTGAATTAGACATCAAGGTTGGACTGTGCCTTCTGTGGTAGTATTGCTCACAAAAGACTCTTAATGTAGAGGAGGTAGAGTCCCCAACAATGCATCCATTTAGACAAAACAGCGGGGTGTGCTGGGGGTGGGGGATGTTGAACCATTTATAAAATACCTTTAACTTTGCTATGTTTCATTTCTGTTTTCCCTCCTTTTGCTGCTAGGCAAATCTGGCCCCCTGTAGCACAAGTCCCATGTGAACTGAAATTGGGAACCTAAGAAGCCCTGTGTGATGGTTTCCTGGGACCCACACACCATCTCTACTTTTCTCCTACCTTTCAGGCTCTGATTATCTTGACTCATTTCACAAAGTAGTCCATTTTTCTTCAGCTGTCTTTAAAAAGGGGAATTGGGATGTTTTATGTACATAATACTCCAATAAAGAGAAAATCAGTTTCCTGCTAACCAAAATGCTTCCCCTATATATTAATATCCAAATCTGCTCTAAAGTATATGCATTTAAATTTACTTCTTATATAACTGTTTGTGGGGGAGAGCGTAAAGAAAGTCTGTTACACCCACCAAAAGTTCTGAAAGTTTTAACTTTTGAAATTCTTTAGTTTAGTAAGCACAGATTTGAATCCAAAAAGACAATCATTTTGAAAATGAGATGACTTCTTGATTTTTGACCTTATCTTTGCCTCTTGACCTTGCTATCTTAGGAATTCTTGATGGCCTTTTTCTGAATCTTTTTCCAATCTAACTTTGTTGGACTCTGTTCCCAAAGCATGCTGTAGGCTTAATGCATTTTCTTCAGGCATGAGTTTAGCTGCAGCTGCTCCAGAACACACCCCCTGCATACTCTTGACTTCCCAATCCATCAGACCATCCCTCAACACCCCTCCCATTCTCCTGCCTCTGCCTTCCCTCTCAATGACAGATCCATCACATCTGATCCTAGGCTGCTTTAGATGTTTTTTTTGATCTTCCTTTGCCTTCTTTCCTGTTCTTATTGACAACTCAGCCTTCCTAAACACATAGTAGCTAGCTCCATCTCCACCATCACTCAGTTAGCCCTTTTCTTTTAAATTCATCTTCACTCCCAAACCCAATTCTGACCTCAAGTGCTTAAGGAAAATCCAGACATCTTGAGATATGATCAGCCATCTTAATCATGGAATTGAGAGTGAGGGTGACTTCAACAGTGGCCAACATTTCTCTGGCTCCACCCTATAGTTCTCTTTTACCCTTAGTTAAATTGTGAGCCCTATTTTGCTGAAGGTACTTGTATCAATGACGTTGTTTTACCTATTCCTGACCATGTACTAGAACTTAAATAACCTCGGTAACTCATGCTCCAATGGAAGCAGGAAGAGAGTCAGGCAAGCTTGATGTGTCTTGTTGTTTGTAGACAAGGTTCTTGACAGTATACCTCTATCATCTGTGCTTATCTACTCTTGATTGTTTAAAAAGCTGCCAATTTAGAAATGTAAAATGCAATTTTCCATTGTGCTTACTACTTTCCACCCTCTGAGGCTGACGTCTATACCTTGCCCTGAACTGCAGTCCACCTGTAGCATCCTGTGTGAGCATTTCACTTGGCACCAGCAGCAGATGCTTTCTATGGTAAATCAGCTGTGAAAGCTCATCAGCCTAGACTCTTCAACTGAGTCCATTTAAACTTGAATGCATAAGATGTGACAGACATAACTAGACGTATCTTTCCAATTTACCATCTTAGCCTTATGCTTGGAACAAGCAAGAAGATTTGGTCTGTTCCTCAGGTATTAGGAAGAATACCAAAAACGTCCTGTCATGAATAACACTCCTTTCTACACTAATCCTTCAAATCTCAGTGAATTTCTTGAGAACAAATAGAATTGACTTCTACAGAGACTGACTTCTCTCTCAGTGGGTTACAATATAACAAATTTCATCTTTTTGAAGTGAGCAATCTGTCAGTTTCAACACATAATTTCTCTTTTTCTCCCATATTTGCACCTGGAGCCAAAACTGATTCTTTTCACTTGCCAGCAACTCTCAGAAGAATTAAGATGGTTTTGTTTATACCTATCTATCTTTCTGTCTATCTACATACCTACTTACCCATCTATTATTTAATATGGTCCCTACCTTAGTCTTTGGTCTAGGTGACTGTCTTTTGAATTATCTCATATACTTTCTCTTCTACTCACCTATCCATTGGTATCTTCTTTCTTTCAACCTTATGGCTCCTGTTCCACTGGCTTTCACTAGGCTAAGACTGTTTTGCTTTGCAGTTCCCTCCCTTTTCTGCATGCTGCTCTGCTCCTAGACTAACACAATCCTATCAAACCTTTTGCTTATTATCATACTACCATGTGTGAGCTTCAATTCTGGTTGAATACTATCTCTGAGATGCTAGCCCTCTACACCTGTACAGATCACAACTGTCGAAGAAAACAAGAGCTAGATCCTGTCCACTGTTGTACTCCTGGCAGATGTACTTGGGAAAGCCACTTCAGTGCAATCCCAAGAATTGCTGATGTTGATATTTACATTGTAGATACACAATGTGGTCCATGTTCTAAGTGTTCCATACATATGCACTCATTGGATCCTTAGCAACTCGAGGAGGTTTGGAGCATCACTGTTTGCATTCACAGGTAAAAAATTGAGTCAAAGAGGGATAAGTGAATGCTGGTCACTTAACTTGCCAGTGAGAAACAGGTTTGAGCCAGGGAATTTGGTTCCAGAGCTCATGCTATTAACCACTATGCTCCAAATAGTGTTTCAACATCTAATACTTCTGCTTTCCATCTCTTCTCTTGGCCCCGTGAACTTCTCCTACAGTCCCAGGCTCCTCTTCAGCCACATCCTGACAAACTAGAAGGAAATGAAGATTCCTTCTTGAACCTTGAAATCTCATGATTTCCTCTCTGCACACCACGTCTTCATTTCTTTGTGCAAACTGAACTCAGTTCCTTTATCTTGATGGCCTTACTCATGACTCACTTTACCAAATATAGATAGACATTTGTAATCCTCTTACAAATGACATTTCCTGTCAGGAAGGGCAGCACCAGAGACAGCATAGCTCCTCTAAGGATGTGCACAGCCTCATCTCAGCTCACAACTCTTGAGATTGTAGACTGAAAGTCTTTATTTTCCTATTTATATTACTTGATGACCATTACAGAGTTTAAGTCATTGTAAAACACAGACAATTATTTGTAATCTGTTACCTTCTCAATGAGGGATGAAAACCAACCAAATAATAAGGCAGGCTTTTAGTCAGAACAGCTGTGTGATGGCAGAGGTAGGAGTATAGACTCATACACTCACAAGGTGAGGTCCCACAATAGGTCGTCTACAAGCTGAAGAGCAAGGAAGCCAGTCTGCGTCCCAAAGCTGAAGAAACTGGGAGTCTGATGTTCAAGGGCAGGAAGCATCCAACACGGGAGAAAGATCTAGGCCAGAAGACTAAACCAGTCTAGTCTTTTCACGTCTTTCTGCCTGCCTTTATTTGGCTGTGCTAACAGCTGATTAGATGGTGCCCACCCAGAATGAGGGTGGGTCTGCCTTTCCCAGTCGACTGACTCAAATGTTAATCTCCTTTGGCTGCACCCTCACAGACACACCCAGGATCAATACTTTGCATCCTTGAATCCAATCAAGTTGACACTCAGTATTAACTGTCACGCCTTTTGTGCTTGACACATAGTGGAGCTTCAATAGATGTTTCGTGAATGGCAATAGTTATCTCAGCTGATTTATAACATAAAGTTAATGAGACCAAGTTCATATTCATTTGACTGAACATACTTCTTTTGGAACCAAAACACACTGTATCTTTATTTTCAGCCAGAAATTCACCATATACTGTATCCTTATTTCCATCACCCAAGTTACTCATTAGCCACAAAAGAAAATGAGCCAGAGAATGCTTCCAATTTAATATAACCATAAAATATAGTGTATGTGTATAAACTGAAAAGATGTGTGAATCGATGTTATCATTATTTGTTTAATAGATGGTTATAATTGTAAGGGAAAAACAGTTAATGGCTCATTATCACAGGCCTGACACACGTTGAAGTTTTAGTGTGTGTTCGAGTGATCCTACTGAATAGCTAAGTATATTTAAAGCAAATAAAAATTTAAAAAATTGTGTTGAAGCTCTTTACACTACAATTTTTATTCCACTTTCTGTCAAAGCTTATGTGTTTCCAAGGGAATACAGTCATTGTGCATTTTCTATTTTTAAATCATTCATTGTTCTAGTTAAATTTTGTGAACGTATGCCAATTCTTAAAAGAGCCATGTAGAGATAGTAGGTATAATTGTGTTGTACTCAAAATAAATTCATGGTTAAAGCAAATATTTAACAACTGCCAAATACTGGATTGCATGTAGAAAAAGAATCCTGTATAGCTCTGGTAAATTAAAGCTTCAATCCAAACCTTCCTTCTGTGCTTTATAATTAGAAAACCAAATGAGGAACTTGTCTGGGCAGCCTGGTTTAAAAAGCCCACCTGTTTTCTGTTTTTGAAAATATATTTTTTCAAGTTAATATGTTTAAATAAAGTATTCAGATGACTCAAAAAAAAAAACTGGAACTGAATTGTAGACTAAAGAATACCTTCTCATATTTAAATTACTATGTATATTGTGGTACATTGCAATTTGTTAACTGGCTTATGAGACATTAATTACAAATAAAATGCACTGAAAAAGAATTGGATTCAGGGTATGCAAAGAAGACATCACTTGAGGTATGGCAACCTCCACAAGAGGTCACTCATCAAGCCTTATGTCCAACGACTTTCTATTTTCTCCACATCAGCTGCCCACCATCTGGGTTCATCCTGGGTTTTATAAGTATTCAGAACTATACTGAAATATTAAATTAGACATTCAACTCCCTGGTCATCAGTTTTCACTATTATCCCCATCACATCTGTCTTCAACCTTTCAGGGATATTTTAGTCCCCTGAATTTAGACTTCTCTCCCTACTACTAGTTTCCCTTTGGAAACTAAATTTTACATTCCATCATTTCAAATATTCACTCTATAATTCCTTGACTCTTTTTTTCCTATTGTCCTTTTGTAGCAAGACGAGCTGCAGACAAAACTCCTCAGACACTGAGTTAAAGAAGGAAGAGGTTTATTCGGCTGGGGGAATCTACAAGACTCGTGTCTCAAGAGCCGAGCTCCCCAAGTGAGCAATTCCTGTCCCTTTTAAGGGCTCACAACTCTAAGGGGGTGCATGTGAGAGGGTCGTGATTGATTGAGCAAGCAGGAGGTATGTGACTGGGGGCTCCTTGCACTGGTAATTAGATCAGAACAAAACAAGATAGGGATTTTCACAGCACATTTCTATACAATGTCTGTAATCTATAGATAACATAACCGATTAGGTCAGGGGTCGATCTTTAACTACCAGGCCCAGAGTGCAGCACCAGACTGTCTGCCTGTGGATTTCATTTCTGCGTTTTAGTTTTTACTTCTTCTTTCTTTGGAGGTGGAAATTGGGCATAAGATGATATGAGGGGTGGTCTCCTCCCTGACTGTCTGAGTACTTGGAAAAATCCAGCCTTGGTTCAATCTAATTGTTCTGAAATAATACCCATACTTCTCCTGCACCTCTGGGGAAATTTCATACAAACTTGGAGATTGGTGTTAGTCTAAATGCATGATTTTAAAACTTAACTAGGTTCTCAGAGTTCTGAGACCTTCTTTTCCCCAAAAAATATTTAGATTTTTTTTTTTTTTTTTTTGGAGACAGAGTCTTGCTCTGTAGCCCAGGCTGGAGTACAGTGGTGAGATCTCAGTTCACCGCAACCTCTGCCTCCCAGGTTCATGCCGTTCTCCTGCCTCCCACCTCGGCCTCCTAAAGTGCTGAGATTACAGGCGTGAGCCACCGCTGCCAGCCTTTCATTCTTAAATCTCCAAACCCATCTCTTATTTTCACTTTCATCAGGTGACATTGCTTTTAGCTTCACAAGGAAAAGAGAAGCTATCAAAGCAGAATAATCTCATTGTTGTATTCAGATTTCCCTGCATACCCAAACACACTTTCCTCCTGTGACTGTGGAACAGGGTCTCTCTGTCTAACATTAGACTTTCTGTTAGGGAAAACTATTTTCTATCACCTTCCTAGGGGACCATGCGTCCAATGCTAGCCTCCTTTTCTACTGTCCTCAATCTCTCTTTCTCTACTGAGTTATATTCACAAATAATGAAATTGTCAAATGAAATGATCAAATCTTAATCTCTGGATGTTTCTTTGTGGATGCTACCCCTTCTCTCTTCAACCTTAACTAGCTAAGTTTTTTGAAAGAATAGTCTACTTGCTATTTTCTTTTCCTTGTCTCCCATTTACCCCTTGGTTTTTCTATAATGTAGCTTTTACCTCCATCACATCACACCTGTGAAAAGACTTTCACCAAGTCATAGATTACCCCTGTGCCTGTCAAGATTCTAGCAGGAAATAAATGGGATGAGGCTGAGAAATACTTTGGATAAAATTGATAGAAATTCTAATTACAGGGGGCAGGGTCAAGATGACTGACTAGAAGCAGCGCCACTGGGAGGCTCTCATAGGAAAAAACCATAATAAGCATGTGAATCCTTCACCAGCAACCAAGGTATCCAGTTTCCCTCATCAAAACTGAGAAGGCTGGCATGACCCACGGAGAGAAGGAAGAGCAGTGTGGTGTGGCAGTCCACCTGAGAGCCACATGGGGAAGGGCAATCCCCTCCCCCCAGCCAAGGGAGGTGGTGAGTGAGCGTGCTACACAGCTGGGGAAACTGTGCCTTTTCCACAGAACTGTGCAGCCCACAGATCAGAAGCTCCCATTTGCAAACCCACGCTACCGGGGTCTAGCATCCCAACCCCAGAACAGCGCAGATTCTTACAGTCTCTCAGCTGGAAACTGCTTAAGACTACTGAACTCCTTGGGGGAGGGGCAACCAGCACCAGCTGCAGCTGCCTTCTGTCTAAGCCCATTGAGCTCCTTGGGGGAGGGGCAGCAACCAGCACTGGGACTGCAACTGCCTAAACACTAAGCTCCCTGGGTGGGGGAAGGGTGGCACCCATTTCTATAGCTCCAGGCTATGCTTTTCCCTTGCTGGAGCCAGGGAGGCTGGATGGCTGGGTCCCAAGACTTGTCCCCACAGCCCAACACACCGGCTGTGGCAGTCTGCAGCCAGAGTGCCTCTTCAGGTCTAACCCTGACCCATCCTTCCTCAGTGAAGGAGAATTCCCTGGAAGATCTCCAATAACTTCAGTCAGAGGATTGGGGACAGAATTCAGGTCTCCCTGGGCCTGAGTCCCTAGGGGGATGGGTGGTCACAGTCTCTGTGGACTAGCAGACTTAGCATCTCCTCCTGGTAGTTCTGGGAAATCAAGGCAGACCAGTGGGTTTTCCCCCAGTGAAACACACCCTCTCCACCAAGGGACAAAGTGCTTGGTTAAATGGGTCCTGCTCCCAATGTCACCTAACTGGCCTCCAACAGGGGTTGTCAGACACCCTATATGGGAGCAATCCTACTGCCATCAGGTTGGTGCCCCTTGAGGTCAGAGGTCCCAGAAGAAAGAGCAGGCACCCATCTTTGCTGCTCTCCAGCCTCCTTGAGTGACATCTGTAGGCTTGGGAGCAAATCAGATGAATAGAGCCTGAAGTGAATTCCCAGCAAATGGCAGCAGCCCTACAGAAGAGGGACCTGACTATTGAAAGAAAAACAAGCAGAAAGTGACACCAACAGCATCATCATCAAGAACAACAACAACAACAAGGCCCCACAAAACCCTATCCAAAGGTCAGCAGCCTCAAAGACCAAAACTAGACAAACTCACGAAGATGAGAAAGAATCAAAAACAACAACAAAAAATGCTGAAAACCCAAAAGACCAGAGTGCGTCTTCTCCAAATGATTGCAATGTCTCTCCATCAAGGGTGCAGAACTGTACAGAAGATCAGATGGATGAATAGACAGAAGTAGGTTTCAGATGGGTGATAAAAAAAACTATGATGAGCTAAAGGAGCATGTTCTAACCCAACGCAAAGAAGCTAAAAACATTGATAAAATATTAGAGGAATTGCTAACTAGAATAACCAGGTTAGAGAGGAATATTAAAAACATGATGGAGCCTGAAAAACACAGCACAAGAACTTTATGAAGCATACAAAAGTATCAACAGCTGAATCAACCAAGTGGAAGGAAGGATATCAAAGTTTGAAGACCACCTTACTGAAATAAGACAGGCAGACAAGATTAGAGAAATGAGAATGAAAAGGAATGAACAAAGCCTCCAAGAAATATGGGACTTCATAAAAAGACTGAACCTATGATTGATTGGAATACCAGAAGGAGACAAGGATAATGGAAATAAGCTGGAAAACACACTTCAGGATATTATCCAGGAGAACTTCCCCAACCTAGCAAGGCAGGTCAACATGCAAATTCAGGAAATACAGAGAACACCATTAAGATACTCCACAAGAAGGTCAACCCCAAGACACATAATCATCAGATTATGTGTCAAAATAAAGAAAGGTCAAAATGAAGAAAAAACTGTTATGGGCAGCTAGAGAGAAAGGCCAGGTTACCTACAAAAGGAAGCCCATCAGACTAACAGTGGACCTCTCAGCAGGAACTCTACAGATCAGAAGAGACTGGGGGCAAATATTCAGTATTCTGTAAGAAAAGAATTTTCAACCGAGAATTTCATATCCAGCCAAACTAAGCTTCATAAGGAGAAATAAAATCATTTCCAGACAAGCAAATGCTGAGGAATTTAGTTAGCACAAGGGCCCTTCTGCAAGAGCTCCTAAAACAAACACTAAATATGGAAAGGAAAAACTGGTACCAACTACCACAAAAACACACCAAAATATAAAGAACAATGACACTATGAAGAAACTGCATCAACTACTGCGCAAAATAACCAAATAGCATCATGATGACAGGATGAAATTCACACATACAATACTAACCTTAAATGTAAATGGGCTAAATGCCCCAATTAAAGGACACAGACTGACAAATTGGATAAGAAGTCAAGACCCCATCAGTATGCTGTATTCAGGTGACCCGTCTTACATCCAAAGACACACACAGGCTTAAAATAAAAGGATGGAGGAAAATTTAAGAAGCAAATGAAAAGCAAAAAAAAAAAAAAAACCAAAAAAACAAACAAAAAAAAAAAACAAGCAAAGGTGGTAATCCTAATCTCTGAGAAAACAGACTTAAAACAAACAAAGATCAAAAAAGACAAAGAAGGACATTACATAATGGTAAAGGGAATAATTAAACAAGAAGACCTGTCTATTCTAAATATATATGCGCCCAATAAAGGAGCGCCCAGATTCATAAAGTAAGTTCTTAGTGACCTACAAAGAGACTTAGACTCCCACATAATAATAGTGGAAGATTTTAACACCCCACTGTCAGTATTAGATCAATGAGAGAGAAAATTAACAAGGATATTCAGGACTTGAACTCAGCTCTAGATCAAGTGGACCTGGTAGATATCTACAGAACTCTCTAAACCATATCAACAGAAAATACATTCTTCTCAGTGCCACATGGCACTTATTCTAAAACTGACTGCATAATTGGAAGTAAAACACTCCTCAGGAAATGCAAAAGAACTGAAATCATAACAAACAATGTCTCAGACCACAGAGCAATCAAATTAGAACTCAGGATTAAGAAACTCATTTGAACTTACACAATTTCATGGAAATTGAACAACCTGCCCCTGAATGACTCCTGGGTAAACAATGAAATTAAGGAAGAAATCAATAAGTTCTTTGAAACCAATGAGAAAAAGGATAAAATATACCAAAATCTCTGAGACATAGCTAAAGCAGTGTTAAGAGGGAAATTTATAGCACCAAATGTCTATATCAGAAAGCTAGAAAGATTTCAAATTGACACCCTATCATCACAATTAAAAGAGCTAGAGATGTAAGAGTAAACGAATCCAAAAGCTAGCAGAAGACAAGACACAACTAAGATCAGAGAAGAATTGAAGAGACACAAAAAAACCTTCAAAAAGTCAATGAATCCAGAAGTTATTTTTTTTTGAAAAAATTAACAAAATAGATAGATCACTAGATAGATACTAATGAATAAGAGAGAGAAGAATCAAATAGGCACAATAAAAAAAATGATAAAGGAGATATCACCACCAACACCACAGAAATACAAACTACCATCAGAGAATAATATAAACATCCCTATGCAAATAAACTAGAAAATCTAGAAGAAATGGATAAATTCCTGGACACATACAGCCTACCAAGACTAAACCAGGAAGAAGTTGAATCTCTGAATAGACCAATAACAAACTCTGAAATTGAGGCATTAATTAATAGCCTACCAACCAAAAAAAGCCCAGGACCAGAGAGATTTATAGCTGAATTCTACCAGAAGTACAAAGAGGAACTGGTACCATTCCTTCTGAAACTGTTCCAAACAATGAAAAAGGAGGGACTCCTCCCTAACTCATTTTATGAAGCCAGCATCATCCTGATACCAAAACTAGGAAGAGACACAACAAAAAAAGAAAACCTCAGGCCAATATCCCTGATAAACATCAATGTGAAAATTTTCAGTAAAATACTGGCAAACCGAATCCAGCAGCATATTAAAAAGCTTATCCACCACAATCAAGTTGGCTTCATCCCAGGGATGCAAGTCTGGTTCAACATATGCAAATCAATAAACATAATCCATCACATAAAGAGAACCAATGACAAAAACCACATTATTATCTTAATAGATGCAGAAAAGGCCTTTGATAAAATTCAACATCCCTTCATGTTAAAAACTCTCAATGCACTAGGTACTGATGGAACACATCTCAAAATAATAAGAGGTATTTATGACAAACCCACAGCCAGTATCATATTGAATGGGCAAAAGCTGGAAGCATTCCCTTTGAAAACCAGTACAAAACAAGGATACCCTCTCTCACCACTCCTATTCAACATCATGGAAGTTCTGGCCAGGGCAATCAGGCAAGAGAAAGAAATAAAGGGTATTCAAATCAGAAGAGAGGAAGTCAAGTTGTCTCTGTTTGCAGATGACATGATTTTCTATTTAGAAAACCCCATCATCTCAACTCAAAAACCTCTTGACCTGATAAGCAACTTCAGTAAAGTCTCAATGTACAAAAATCACAGGCATTCCTTTACACCAACAATAGGCAAGCAGAGAGCCAAATCATGAATGAACTCCCATTCATAATCACTACAGAGAGAGTAAAATACCTAGGAATAAGCTAACAAAGGATGTGAAAGACTTCTTCAAGAACTGCAAAGCACTGCTCAAAGAAATAAGAGAGGACACATACACAAATGGATAAACATTCCATTCTCATGGATAGGAAGACTCAATATCATAAAAATTGCCATACCACCCAAAGTAATTTACAGAGTCAATGCTATTACTATCAAACTACCATTGACATTCTTCACAGAATTAGAAAAAACTATTTTAAATTTCATATGGAATCAAGAAGACCCTGTATAGCCAAGATAGTCCTAAGCAAAATGAACAAAGCTGGAGGCATCATGCTACCTGACTTCAAACTATACTACAAGGCTATGGTAACCAAAACAGCATGGTAGTTGTATCAAAACAGACATATAGACCAATAGAGCAGAACAGAGACCCCAGAAATAACACCACATATCTACAACCATCTGATCCTTGGCAAACCTGACAAAAATAAGCAATGGTGAAAGAATCTCCTATTCAGTAAATGGTGTTGGGAAAACTGGCTAGTCATATGCAGAAAATTGAAACTGGATCCCTTCCTTACACCTTATACCAAAAATAACTCAAGATGGATTAAAGACTTAAATATAAAACCCAAAACCATAAAAACCCTATAAGAAAACCCAGGCAATACTATTCAGGACACAGGTATGGGCAAAGACTTCATAACAGAAATGCCAAAAGCAATTGCAACAAAAGCCAAAATTGGCAAATGGGATCTAATTAAACTAAAGAATTTCTGCACAGCAAAGGAAACTAGCATCAGAGTGAACAGGCAACCTACAGAATGGGAGAAAATTTTTGCAATCTACCCTTCTGACAAAGGGCTAATATCCAGAATTTACAAGGAATTTAAACATATTTACAAGAAAAAGACAACTACATCAAAAAGTGGGCAAAGGATATGAACAACACTTCTCAAAAAAAGACATTGACGTGGCCAAGAAACATATGAAAAAAAGCTCAACATCACTTTTCATCAGAGAAATGCAAATCAAAACCACAATGAGATACTATCTCACACCAGTCAGAATGGCAATTATTAGAAAGTCAGGGAACAATAGATGTTGGCAAGGCTGTGGAGAAATAGGAATACTTTTACACTGTTGGTGGGAAAGTAAATTAGTTCAACCATTGTGGAAGACAGTGTTGCAATTCCTCATGGATCTAGAACCAGAAATACCATTTGACTCAGCAATCCCATTACTGAGTATATACCCAAAGGAATATAAATTATTCTACTATAAAGACATATGCACATGTATGTGTTATTATTCTGGCACTATTTACAATAAAAAAGACATAGAACCAACCCAAATGCCCATGAATTATAGACTTGATAAAGAAAATGTGGCACATATACACCATGGAATACTATGCAGCCATTAAAAGGACTGAGATCATGTCTTTTGCAGGGACATGGATGAAGCTGGATGCCATCATCCTCAGCAAACTAACACAGGAACAGAAAACCAAACACCACATGTTCCCACTCATAAGTGGGAGTTGAACACTGAGAACACATAGACACAGAGAGGGGAACATCACACACTGGGGCCTGTTGGGGGGTGGTGGTGAGGGGAGGGAAGTTAGAGGATAGGTCAATAGGTGCAGCAAACCACCATGGCACACATAGACATATGTAACAAACCTGTACATTCTGCACATGTAGTTTTCTTTTTTTTTTTAGAAGAAGAAGAAAAGAAAAAAAAATTCTAATCACAAGTAAATGTGTTAGGTCAAGGATGAATCCAAAATTTCTATTTTGGGTAGTTGTAAGAATGATTTTATCATTTGCTGAAGTAGGAAATATGAATGGAAAGGATTTGAGGTTAGATATGATAGTTCAATTTTGACATGTTGATCTTGAGGTGTCTATGAGACTTCTTAGTAAACATGCACATAGACAGACAAGGAAGTGGGCCTGAAACTCAGGAAAAATGTCTGGGTTCAAAATAGTCTTGGAAATCATGAAGCTGTTGCTGATGACTGAAGCAATAGGAATAGATGAGACCTACTGAGGGCCAGTGAGAGAAAAACAGCTTTTGAAGAGCCATAGCTCTGAGGGCATCAGCATTTAAATAAAGGGATAGATACAGCAAAGGAGGCTGAGGTAAAAGACAGGTAGATTGCAGGGTCATAGGCCACAAAAGGAAAGTTTCAAGAAGTGGCCAAAATTGTTAAACACTACTATGAGCTTAAGGAAGATAAAGACCCAGAGGTACATAATAGTGCTAACAATAAGTTTGTGCAGGTTACCTTCCGTTTGCCCTCCTTCTTCATCTGGCTCCATGACCCAGGGGTTTGACTAACATGGATGGCGTCAACGACTCTACTGCATTCTATCTTCTGTTGGAGTTAGAACAATGGCGAGTGTTGGCATAAGGTGACAGGGAGGGAATGAGGGAGAACAGTGAATGGGGATATATATTTTCCCCACTGTGGATATGCCTCAGGCTATGTGTTACTGGAGTTAAAGTTAGAGTTCCTGCCTGCTTACCCCTTTTGGGCTAAAGTTGAAAATAGCTTCCTGCAGTTATTAGCACTGGGATACTCCACTACTACTTAAAAGTTATAAACTCATTGCAACCTCTAATTCTCTTTATAGTTTTTCTTTCAAATACATTTCCCTTTCCAAATCCCTTATTCTGGTAAATGACAGCACTGTTTTCCCTTCATCTCCACTGTCTCTACACAAGTCTAATGCACTATAAACTCACATCTGGGTTCCAGAAGCAGTCTCCTACCTGGTCCTTTGCTCTTTTCTGGGCCCATGCTACAACCACCAGCCAGAGTATACTTTCTATGACAAATCTGCTCATCTTCTTTTCTTTCTTTAAATGGCCCAATAGCTTCACATTTTTCTAAGATAAAGTCAAAGTTTTTTATCCTAACTTGCAAGATTTATCCTCTCCTTTCTTAAGTACCAATATACTACATTTTAATAAAGCAAAATTGCCTTCAATTACATAAACTAGCCATGCTCAGTCTCACCTCTAGACCTTCATACATTATTTTCCTTCTACTTGGCAGACTGCTTGACTGCACTTCACCAGAAAGTCCTGCTTTGCATTCAGGCCTCAATGTGAGTGTCACTACCTTTGAGAACCCTTCTCTGATGACCCAAGGGTATTTTATGCCTCTTCTATCTTACTGCATTTGGTACTTCCCAACATGAAACTTGTTTAACTTGTCTGTGTGACCCTCTGGACTCTAGATGATGTGTGCTCAAGGACTGTGTCTTTGATTTTCACTGCTGTATCCCCACATCTAGCAGAGTTGCAAGCATTCTTTTTTTTTTTTTTTTTTTTTCCTGTGAGACAGAGTCTCACTCAGTTGCCCAGGCTGGAGTACAGTGGTGCTATCTGGGCTCACTACAAGCTCTGCCTCCCGATTCATGCCATTCTCCTACCTCAGCCTCCCGAGTAGCTGTGACTACAGGTGCCCGCCACCACACCCGGCTAATTTTTTGTATTTTTAGTAGAGACAGGGTTTCAATGTGTTCGCCATGATGGTCTCGATCTCCCGGCCTTGTGACCCACCTGTCTCGGTCTCCCAAAGTGATGGGATTACAGGCGTAGGCCACTGTGCCTGGCCTGTAAGCATTTTTTAACGAATGAATGACATTACCTTTGAGACTATAAAGGCATTGTTTTTATTTTCTTTTACTTTTTTATTATACTTTATGTTCTAGGGTACATGTGCACAACGTGCAGGTTTGTTACATATGTATACATGTGCCATGTTGGTGTTCTGCACACATTAACTCGTCATTTACATTAGGTGTATCTCCTAATGCTGTCCCTTCCCCCTTGCCCCACCCCACGACAGGCCCCAGTGTGTGCTGTTCCCCACCCTGTGTCCAAGTGTTCTCATTGTTCAATTCCCACCCATGAGTGACAACATGCGGTGTTTTCTGTTCTTGTGATAGTTTGCTGAGAATGATGGTTTCCAGCTTCATCCATGTCCCTACAAAGGACATGAACTCATCTTTTTTATGGCTGCATAGTATTCCATGGTATATATGTGCCACACTTTTTTAATCCAGTCTATCATTGACAGACATTTGGGTTGGTTCCAAGTCTTTACTATTGTGAATAGTGCCGCAATAAACATACGCGTGCATGTGTCTTTATAGCACCATGATTTATAATCCTTTGGGTATATACCCAGTAATGGGATGGCTGGGTGAAATGGTATTTCTAGTTCTAGATTCTTGAGGAATTTCTACACTGTCTTCCACAATGGTTGAACTAGTTTACAGTTCCACCAACAGTGTAAAAGTGTTCCTATTTCTTCACATCCTCTCTAGCACCTGTTGTTTCCTGATTTTTTAATGATTGCCATTCTAACTGGTGTGAGATAGTATCTCATTGTGGTTTTGATTTGCATTTCTCTGATGGCCAGTGATGACGAGCATTTTTTCATGTGTCTATTGGCTGCATAAATGTCTTCTTTTGAGAAGTGTCTGTTCATATCCTTTGCCCAGTTTTTGATGGGGTTGTTTGTTTTTTTCTTGTAAATTTGTTTGACTTCTTTGTATATTCTGGATATTAGCCCTTTGTCAGATGAGTACATTGCAAACATTTTCTCCCATTCTGTAGGTTGCCTGTTCACTCTGATGGTAGTTGCTTTGGCTGTGCAGAAGTTCTTTAGTTTAATTAGGTCCCATTTGTCAATTTTGGCTTTTGTTGCCATTGCTTTTGATGATTTAGACATGAAGTCCTTGCCAATGCCTGTGTCCTGAATGGTATTGCCTAGGTTTTCTTCTAGGGTTTTTATGGTTTTAGGTCTAACATTTAAGTCTCTAATCCATCTTGAATTAATGTTTGTCTAAGGTGTAAGGAAGGGATCCAGTTTCAGCTTTCTACATATGGCTAGCCAGTTTTCCAAGCACCATTTATTAAATAGGGAATCCTTTCCCCATTTCTTGTTTTTGTAGATTTGTCAAAGATCAGATGGTTGTAAATGTGTGGAATTATTTCTGAGGGCTCTGTTCTGTTCCATTGGTCTATATCTCTGTTTTGGTACCAATACCATGCTGTTTTGGTTACTGTAGCCTTGTAGTATAGTTTGAAGTCAGGTACTGTGATGCCTCTAGCTTTGTTCTTTTGGCTTAGTATTGTCTTGGCAATGTGGGGTCTTTTTTGGTTCCATATGAACTTTAAAGCAGTTTTTTCCAAGTCTGTGAAGAAAATCATTGGTGGCTTAATGGGGATGGCATTGAATCTATAAATTACCTTGGGCAGTATGGCCATTGTCACAATATTGATTCTTCCTATCCATGAGCATAGAATGTTCTTCCATTTGTTTGTGTCCTCTTTTATTTCACTGAGCAGTGGTTTGTAGTTCTCCTTGAAGAGGTCCTTCACAACCCTTGTAAGTTGGATTCTTAGGTATTTTATTCTCCTTGAAGCAATTGTGAATGGGGGTTAAGTCATGATTTGCCTCTCTGCTTGTCTGTTATTGATGTATAAGAATGCTTGTGATTCTTGCACAATGATTTTGTATCCTGAGACTTTGCTGAATTTGCTTATCAGTTTAAGGAAATTTTGGACTGAGATGATCAGGTTTTCTAAATATGCAATCATGTCATTGCAAACAGGGACAATTTGACTTCCTTTATTCCTGATTGAATACCCTTTATTTCTTTCTCCTGCTTGATTGCTCTGGCCAGAGCTTCCAAGACTGTGTTGAATAGGAGTGGTGAGAGAGGGCATCCCTGTCTTGTACCAGTTTTCAAAGGGAATGCTTCCAGTTTTTGCCCATTCAGTATGATATTGGCTGTGGGTTTATCATAAATAGCTCTTATTATTTTGAGATACATTCCATTAATACCGAATTTATTGAGAGTTTTTATCATGAAGGGCTGTTGAATTTTGTCAAAGACCTTTTCTGCATCTATTGAGATAATCATGTGGTTTTGTCTTTGGTTCTATTTATATGCTGGATTACGTTTATTGATTCGTGTATGTTGAACCAGCTTTGCATCTCAGGGATGAAGCTCACTTGATCATGGTGGATAAGCTTTTTGATATGCTGCTGGATTCGGTTTGCCAGTATTTTATTGAGGATTTTTGCATCGATGTTCATCAGGGATACCGGTCTCAAATTATCTTTTCTTGTTGCGTCTCTGCCAGGCTTTGATATCAGGATGATGTTAGCTTTACAAAATGAGTTAGGGAGGATTCCCTCTTTTTCTATTGACTGGAATAGTTTCAGAAGGAATGGTACCAGCTCCTCCTTGTATCTCTGGTAGAATTCAGCGGTGAATCTGTCTGGTCCTGGACTTTTTTTGGTTGGTAGGCTATTAATTATTGCCTCCATTTCAGAGCCTGTTATTGGTCTATTCAGGGATTCAACTTCTTCCTGGTTTAGTCTTGGGAGAGTGTATGTGTCCAGGAATTTATCCATTTCTTCTAGATTTTCTAGTTTATTTGCATAGAGGAGTTTATAGTATTCTCTGATGGTAGTTTGTATTTCTGTGGGGTCGGTGGTGATATCCCCTTTATCATTTTTTATAGCATCTATTTGATTCTTCTCTCTTTTCTTCTTTATTAGTCTTGCTAGCGGTCTATCAATTTTGTTGACCTTTTCAAAACACCAGCTCCTGGATTCATTGATTTTTTGAAGGGTTTTTTGTGTCTCTATCTCCTTCAGTTCTGCTCTGATCTTAGTTATTTCTTGCCTTCTTCTAGCTTTTGAAAATGTTTGCTCTTGCTTCTCTAGTTCTTTTAATTGGGATGTTAGGGTGTCAATTTTAGATCTTTCCTGCTTTCTCTTGTGGGCATTTAGTGCTATAAATTTCCCTCTACACACTGCTTTATATGTGTCCCAGAGATTCTGGTTTGTTGTATCTTTGTTCTCATTGGTTTTGAAGAATATCTTTATTTCTGCCTTCATTTCATTATGTACCCAGTAGTCATTCAGGAGCAGTTTGTTCAGTTTCCATGTAGTTGAGCGGTTTTGAGTGAGTTCCTTAATCCCAAGTTCTAGTTTGATTGCACTGTGGTCTGAGAGACAGTTTGTTATAAGTTCTGTTCTTTTACATTTGCTGAGGAGTGCTTTACTTCCAACTATGTGGTCAATTTTGGAATAAGTGCGAGGTGGTGCTGAGAAGAATGTATATTCTGTTGATTTGGGGTGGAGATTTCTGTAGATGTCTGTTAGGTCTGCTTGGTGCAGAGCTGAGTTCAATTCCTGGATATCCTTGTTAACTTTCTGTCTCGTCGATCTGTCTAATGTTGACACTGGGGTGTTAAAGTCTCCCATTATTATTGTGTGGGAGTCTAAGTCTCTTTGTAAGTCTCTAAGGACTTGCTTTATGAATCTGGGTGCTCCTGTATTGGGTGCATATATATTTAGGATAGTTAGCTCTTCTTGTTGAATTGATCCCTTTATCATTATGTAATGGTCTTCTTTGTCTCTTTTGATCTTTGTTGGTTTAAAGTCTGTTTTATCAGAGAGTAGGATTGCACCCCTGCCTTTTTTTATTTTCCATTTGCTTGGTAGATCTTCCTCCATCCCTTTATTTTGAACCTATGTGTGTCTCTGCATGTGAGATGGGTCTCCTGAATACAGCACACTGATGGGTCTTGACTCTTTATCCAATTTGCCAGTCTATGTCTTTTAATTGGAGCATTTAGCCCATTTACATTTAAGGTTAATATTGTTATGTGTGAATTTGATCCTGTCATTATGATGTTAGCTGGTTATTTTGCTTGTTGGTTGATGCAATTTCTTCCTAGCATTGATGGTCTTTACATTTTGGCATGTTTTGCAGTGGCCGTTACCAGTTGTTCCTTTTCATGTTTAGTGCTTCCTTCAGGAGCTCTTGTAGGGCAGGCCTGGTAGTGAAAAAATCTCTCAGCATTTGCTTGTCTGTAAAGGATTTTATTTCTCTTTCACTTATGAAACTTAGTTTGGCTAGATTTGAAATTCTGGGTTGAAAATTCTTTTCTTTAAGAATGTTGAATATTGGCCCCCACTCTCTTCTTGCTTGTAGAGTTTCTGCCAAGAGGTCCGTTGTTAGTCTGATGGGCTTCCCTTTGTGGGTAACCTGATCTTTCTCTCTGACTGCCCTTAACATTTTTTCCTTCATTTCGAATTTGGTGAATCTGACAATTATGTGTCTTGGAGTTGCTCTTCTCAAGGAGTATCTTTTTGGTGTTCTCTGTATTTCCTGAATTTGAATGTTGGCCTGCCTTGCTAGGTTGGGGAAGTTCTCCTGGATAATACCCTGCAGAGTGTTTTCCTACTTGGTTCCATTCTCCCTGTCACTTTCAGATACACCAATCAGACGTAGATTTGGTCTTTTCACATAGTCCCATATTTCTTGGAGGCTTTGTTCATTTCTTTTTACTCTTTTTTCTCTAAACTTCTCTTCTCTCTTCATCTCATTCATTTGATCTTCAATCACTGATACCCTTTCTTCCAGTTGATTGAATCAGTTACTGAGGCTTGTGAATTTGTCATGGAGTTCTCATGCCATGATTTTCAGCTCCATCAGGTCATTTAAGGACTTCTCTACAATGGTTATTCTAGTTAGCCATTCGTCTAATATTTTTTCAATGTTTTTAGCTTCTTTGCGATGGTTTCAAACTTCCTCCTTTAGCTTGGAGAAGTTTGATCATCTAAAGCCTTCTTCTCTCAACTCATCGAAGTCATTCTCTATCCAGGTTTCTTCCATTGTTGGCAAGGAGCTGTGTTCCTTTGCAGGGGGAGAGGCACTCTGATTTTTAGAATTTTCAGCTTTTCTGCTCTGTTTTTTCCCCATCTTTGTGGTTTTATCTACCTTTGGTCTTTGATGATGGTGACGTACTGATGGGGTTTTGGTGTGGATGTCCTTTCTGTTTGTTAGTTTTCCTTCTAACAGTCGGGACCCTCAGCTGCAGGTCTGTTGGGGGTTGCTGGAGGTCCACCCCAGACCCTGTCTGCCTGGGTATCAGCAGCAGAGGCTACAGAACAGTGAATATTGCTGAGCAGCAAATGTTGCTGCCTGATTTTTCCTCTGGAAGCTTCGTCTCAGAGGGGTACCCAGCCGTGTGAGGTGTCAGTCTGCCCCTATTGGGGGATGCCTCCCAGTTAGGCTACTCAGGGGCCAGGGACCCACTTGATGGGGCAGTCTGTACATTCTCAGATCTCAAACTCTGTGCTGAGAGAACCACTACTCTCTTCAAAACTGTCAGACAGGGACATTTAAATCTGCAGAGGTTTCTGCTGCCTTTTGTTCGGCTATGCCCTGCCCCCAGGGGTGGAGTCTACAGAGGCAGGTAGGCCTCTTTGAGCTGTGGTGGGTTCCACCCAGTTCAAGCTTCCTGGCCGCTTTGTTTACCTACTCAAGCCTCAGCAATGGTGGGCACCCCTACCCCAGCCTCACTGCCATCTTGCAGTTTGATCTCAGACTACTGTGCTAGCAATGAGCGAGGCTCCGTGCGTGTGGGACCCTCCAAGCCAGGCACAGGATATAATCTCCTGGTGTGCCATTTGCTAAGACCCTTGGAAAAGCTCAGTATTAGGGTGGGAGTGACCCGATTTTCCGGGTGCTGTGTGTCACGGCTTCCCTTGGCTAGGAAAGGGAACTCCCTTACACCTTGTGCTTCCTGGGTGAGGTGATGCCTCGCCCTGCTTTGGTTCTCACTCAGTGGGCTGCACCCACTGTCCTGCACCCACAGTCCAACACACCCCAGTGAGTTGAACCCGGTGCCTCAGTTGGAAATGCAGAAATCACCCGTCTTCTGCCTCACTCACGCTAGGAGCTGTAGACCAGAGCTGTTCCTATTTGGCCATCTTGGAACTGCCCCCCGCCCCCCCGCCAAAGGCATTTTACAGGAGTAAGATTAAAGTATATTATGGGTGAGGTTCAGAGAGGCTGCATCTGCCTTAATGGTATTATAATTCCATCTGAAGTTTTTCATTTATTCTGAGGTCAGTGGAAGCCACAAAATAGTCCTTAACAACAGAGTGATAAACAGAAGTTGTGTTTCAGAAAGAGAAATTTGTTTACTATGCACAAGATAAACCAGAAGAGAAGAGAACCTGGAGGCTGGGAAAACAACTTTGCAGACTGAACAAATTCAGGCAACTAGTGAAACTTTCTAAAACTGCTAAAGAAGATACATTTATGGGAGCCGTTTGAAAAATGTAGAGAGCACAACTTGGATATTAAATGCACAGTAGATGGAGAAGTAAAAAAATGACAATGATTTTGATTCATAGTAATTCAGGAAAACAGTGCTGTCATTTACCAGAATAAGAAAGTTGAAAAGGGGAATTTATTTGAAGGTAAAATTATAAAGAGAATTAGAGACCGCAATGAAGTTATAACTTTTAAGTAGAAATGTTCTACTAAGAGACAGAATATAGGGCAGGACTAAAATGTACCCGTGGTTTGTAAGATAGAGCATCTTTTTCTGATCCCAAAACATGTGTTCTGGCACCAAAAGAAGTGCCCTAGGACCTACGTTCTTTTTGTGAACTGCTGCCTAAATTCTGAGTCCTAGAAAAGACTAGTAATGGTAGTGGACAGATGACAGAGAGTTATAAACTACATCATGTGTACATACGTCCCCACTTGAATGAGAGGCACAGTTGAAGAACAGGCAAGAAAAATTCAACAATTTTGCTTTGTCTATTGTAAATTACCACCTTGCTGAAACACAGGTTTCCAATTACAGCAATAGTTTTTGCCACACTGCCTTGAGTTGATGTTTATTAGTTGAGAGAATGCTTAAAATATGCAGAGAAATCCTTTTTAATTTTTAAATGATGGGAGTCTGTGTACATGTACGTGATACATATGACATAACATGTGGGTAAATGGCCTCCATAGACTCTCTCTTCATTATAAAAAAATGAATTGTCACCTGACAATAGAATCCTCCATACACATAAGGATATTTGGGTATTTTTAAAAGGAAATAAAACATATTTACAAATCAGAAACCAGCTTTTTTGTTTCTCCCTCACAGTCATTTAGAGCTGTTTTGTGGGACTGATTGTTTTTCCTCCCCCTTGAAAGGTCCATGACTTCAATTCTCTGGGTTTGGCAAGTGTTTACAGGGACGCTTTCTCTTGAGGGTATTTTCTTGGGCTCTTCTGAGATCCCTCATCTCTAGAGATATCTCAGCTGCACTTCTCAAGTTCTCTGCTGGTTCCATTGTTTCTCCCTCAGCCGCTGATTACCTAGTCACCCTGATTATCTAGTCACCGCTAGACTTTTGGCTGAGGCCTCCTTAACCCTCCAGCAGCCTTCTGGGACAGAACCCAAGAAAACCCCAGATAGTTCTCATATGTAATCCTCATCTGAGTCCCTGTAGGCCATGCAGTTACTTCCAAGAGCAGAACTCTCCTCTGTCACCATGGGTTGCTACAGCCAGTCACCTGTCATCATGAGACTCTCAGGCATGACTGTAGTTCATGTGGGAGATGCATAGGAAACTCTGTGCATGGCCTCCTCAAAGCCCCTCTCACTTGACTTGAGGTAACAAGGGTACACCTTTCAACCCTCTGTTCCTCAGAGAGAATCACAGTCCAATGACACTCCCCTTTAAGAATCCTCCTTTAAACCCTTTCTCCTCTCTTCAGCTTTCTTAACTTCTCTAAATGCTAGAAGGGTAGTTTGATAATAGAAGCAAAGTCTCCCTCTTGTACCAGTCTGTTGAACTCGGTTAGCACTTCATTTTGAAGGTGTGGACATACTTGCCAACTCTTGTTTGGGCCTTAGCAGAAACCCAAACAGCAAGAGCCCTATGTAACATCCTGTTACCTATCACAATCATAAAATTAATATCAGTCTGTAAGACAAAGCTTGTAAACAATGCCTAGAGAAGACTAATGAGGAAGATTCTGACTGATGGGATGAGAGATAAGGCCCAAGTGCCTGAAATATGTACAACTCATCTAACCTGATCTCTAGTATTTGTTTCTGTAGAAACTGTACTTTCAAGTCCACATTGAACTTCAAAAAGAAATTGCTTTCTACATCTATAAAGCAAGGTTACAAGGAGAAAGAAATGAGTCATGGTTTCACTTCAGAACATTTGCACGTGTATTTTGTATGAAAGACTAGATAACAAATGAGGGATGTTTATTAACAATAAACAGTAAATATATTCCACAAAATTTTCAGATATTGAAAGACTAGAAAAAGGCAAATTTCACTTTTAGCTCATTTTGTTTCTTAGATGTTCTAATTGCAGGAAGACTTACATGATCTGAGAAGATACCTGATCTCTTAGAACCTCATTTCAACCTGAACATATGACCTCAGAGGGACTTATTGCTCTTTGGAAAGTCTTTAACTTTTGCAACATAGGCACGTGCATGGGATTCATGATTCCTAAAGGCTCATATTGTGTGTTAAATTGTGTTCCCCCAGAACATATGTTGAAATCCCATTCCCTAGTATCTGTGAATATATCCTTATTTTTTAAAAAAAAAGATTTCTACAGATGAAATCAGGTTAAAATGATGCCATAGACACACAGGGAAAATACCATGTGATAACAAAGGCAGAACTTGGAGTGATGCAGTTTCAAGCCAAGGAACGCCAGGGATTTGTAGCCGCCCCCAGAAAGTAGGAGGAAGCAGGAGGAAATCTATCCAGAGCCAAAGAGGGAGCATAGCTTTGCTGACACTTTAATTCCAAATTACTAGCTATCAGATCTGTGAGAGAACAAATTTCTATTGTTTTAAAACACCCAGTTTGTGGTACTTTGTTAGGGCAGCACTAGCAAATAAAAACACACAGAAAAGAAATTTTATTTGCAAATGCAGAAACTCTTAAGTGAGTTTTCTTACAAGATTCAGGCCTCCACTAAGTAATTTTAGAAAGGTGCTTGGATTGATGGTCTTTTTCTTGAGGAGTGGCATTTCCAGTTTTGGTGCTGACAGAGAGACTACCAGTGGAATCAGTTGTTTCAGTTCAGCAACTGGGTCTTGTCCTTTCTGCCTTGTGTATTGATCTAAATATATTCCAAGCCCCACGGCTCTATAAAAAGAAACACTCTCATCTCTCAGAACGATTAAAGATCAGCTTGTAAAATTATTTGTAGAGATATGAATTGTAATTTTTTTCCTGCTTTAGGAAAACATTGCAACATACAAGGAATTCAGTTAAAATTTCAGCCATCTCCATGATTGAATAAAATACTTACAGCAATTACATTTTACCCAAAAAGCTTGTCAACTCAATGATAACAAAGATTTCTAGGTATTACTCTGACTACAAAATCCACAATTTAAGTAATAACTTCACTTTAGAGTATTTATAATCGTATTTTATATTGTTTTCATAAACAGGAGTCACTTATTTGCTGTTGTTTCACAAATTTAAAAATCAAGGAGTCTCTCTTTATGAAGTGATGCAGTTGTTTTAGAATCAGATTGAGGTGATGGTCACACAACTCTAAATTTATAGAAATCATCATATTATAAACTTAAAATGAGTCAATTTTATGCCATTCAAATTTTACCTTAATAAATTGACTTAAAAACAAAGATTCTACTCTCCTACTAGAAATGGCAGTTCTACAGAATTCCCTGCAGATTCAGAATTTAGTAAATGATAATTGGTGATGGTATTTACATCACTCTGGTCATATTCAAAGCAAAACAAAGATACCATGGATCCGTTGCAATTTTGTCTTGATCAGAGATGAGTGTGAATAACTAGGGCCATGCTGGATGAAAGAAATTCCAGATACAATGACTCTCAGAGGATAAATATTTCTACTACTGTTGATCTATGGCATGGGATTATTATTATTTTTTTAAGACATTTCAAGGAATTATCTTTACCATAATTTGTAGAGGAGAAACATCTCTAGGAATGTTATATCAAATATATCAATCTCTATAATACTCAATCTTAAACAAGTTGTAAACATGGCCAAAAATACAAGCAGATTTCCAATCAAATGACACATTGTGCTAGAAAATAATTCTCTATTGCCTAATAGAAATATAAAAACTATATTGGCTAAATGCAGAAGTTTCTATTATTTTGAGATAGATAAAGCATGCTGATCATTTTTTAATTATTTGGCTAAATTACAACAATCTTTAAGATGACAAATCCTTTGAATTGCAAGCAGGAGAAAACATCTGGCATAAGAAGTCAGCAAAAGGAGGATTTTCTTTGTTATGAAATCGCTATTCCAATTCTCACAGACACATCCGCTTCTCCTTTTAAAAATGGGACTGGAATATTACTTACCTATATGATGTTTTATGAAGTTCTAGTTTTATAAACCTTCCAAAGTCATAATTCTATGAGAAGTACTATATGCAGAACAGCAATAATTCGAATTTTGTATCATACTATGTTTAATTTTGATTTACTAGTGAAGCTCTGTTTTTGTTGATTTTCCTAACATTCATATTGTCAGAAATAATTTTCACAATATTTTTATATTTTTTGCATAAATCATCTTAAAACACTTTTATAGTAAATGATTTGTGCTAATCCATTTTCTCTTTATTAAACAAGTCATATAAAATATGATTTAACTAATATCTTGTGAATTTTTTTTTTTTGCTCCAAGCAAATAATAACCTTTGTAACTTGAAATATGATTGCAGCACATTCGGCCTTATACTTTGAGACTATTTAAATAAATTTCCTGTAAGGGAAAAAATGTCACTTGCAAGTAATTGGATTTTGACTGTTCTCTAATGTTAATAGAGTTTGATAACATAGAAAAATTCCTTTTTAGCCATTTTTAATCATTTTATTTTAAATGATGTTAAGTTCATTGTTATTATTAAATATGTTTGCCTCAGAAGTAATATCTGAATGTCAAAAAAGAAAATACCAAAATAAAAAGTATTAATAATTAGAGTATATCTTGTGTTTATCTGTGACAATAGAAATGTATTTAGAATTAGAAAGCCTGAGTTAAATCTGACTCCATGGCTTACTAGTTATGTGAGTTGGGGGTGTCATTAAGCTCTATATAATTTAGTTTCCTCATTTGTAAAACTGGAGCAAATAAAATGTGGCCAATCCACTAATAGGTAGCTATAAGTGTTAAATGAGAAATTGTATGCAAATGTAGAATACCCTAGACAAAACTGTTAACAAGATACTAACAAGAACTGTGATCAAGGATAATGTTACTTTACTAATAGTAAATTCCTTCTTTCAGTACTTAAAGATAATGTTGTCTTGGTAAATTCAGGGTATCAATATCAATTTCCTCTTTGCACTGTTCCCATCTATACCTCCGCATCCCCACTCCCCACACACTGGTCATGTGAGAAGGGTTTAGTCAAGGAAATGACAAGATGTATGACCTTAGAACCACTTAATTGATGTTTACATCTATAGGAGACTCAGTCTATGACTGACAGCTAGCCAATTAATTGCCCTGTTTCATGACATACTTGCTCAGCAATGGTATCATACACTGAGTAAGTGAGTGAGTGGGAGAGAGAAGAATGAGAAAGATAATTTTTCAGTAATTAAAAGACATCCTATATATTCAGGATGGTGGTGCCCTGCCTTTCTTCCTTAAAAAAGTGGGCTGATTAATATACCAAAAAGACGTCACGATCCCACCTACACTGTCAACATTGACACTGGTGTATATGAGCTTCCATTCAGTGAGCTTTCTTTCACAAACAGCTCTCAAGCTCAAATTTTAGGATATCTGAGTGTATCAAAGAGTCTTGCCCTTCCAGATTCATTCTGTATGCATCTTCAGTCTGCTCTGGGTGTCAGGAGGCCAATTTCTACAGGCTACTTAACCGTATTCTTGCCCTCTTGCTTCTGGTTGACCGTAGTCATTGGGAGTCCCTGACAGGAGATTAAAGAGTATCAGGGGAAGTGATTTGTAAATTTTATTTCATGGCAGATCCTAGGCTGTCAGTAGCTTGGTTCCCCAACTGTCATGGCTCCTGTGGGGTAGCTCTCCATCGGCTACATCTACAGCCTTCTCTAGGACCCAATAGCTGCTCCCTCACCTTGCTTTTCAAGTCTAGTGGCGATCCTGGTGTTTTACCATCCCTTTTTAGCTATGCATAACCCTCACCTCACACTTTTAAATAGTCTCTTTGTTACAGTCGGTAGTTAGTTGGACATGAACAGGGCAAGAGAGACACCCCTTCACGAATGTGAGGCAACCATCCAGTGATGGCCAGGTGGTTGTTAAGCTGTCTCCCTAAAATAATAATTTGCCATAGCCAATACCAGGAAGAGACAGTCTCCCAGTAGATAGTTTCACTTGTGTCCATGTGAAGAGACCACCAAACAGGCTTTGTGTGAGCAGCAAGGCTGTTTATTTCACCTGGGTGCAGGTGGGCTGAGTCTGAAAAGAGAGTCAGTGAAGGGACATAGGGGTGGGCCATTTTATAAGATTTGGATAGATAGTGGAAAATTACAGTCAAAGGGGGTTGTTCTCTGACTGATAGGGGTAAGGGTCACAAGGTGCTTAGTGGGGGAACTTCTGAGCCAGGAGAAGGAATTTCACAAGGTAATGTCATCAGTTAGGGCAGGAACTGGCCATTTTCACTTCTTTTGTGATTCCTCAGTTACTTCAGGCCATCTGGATGTATACGTGCAGGCTTGGGCTCAGAGGCCTGACGTTCCTGTCTTCTTATATTAATAAGAAAAATAAAATAAAATAGTGGTAAAATGTCGGGGCAGCAAAAGTTTTGGGGGGTGGTATGGAGGGATAATGGGTGATGTTTCTCAGGGCTGCTTCGAGCGGGATTAGGGGTGGTGTAGGAACCCAGAGTGGGAGAGATTAAGCTGAAGGAAGATTTTGTGCTAAGGGGTGATATTGTGGGGCTGTTAGAAGAAACATTTGTCATATAGAGTTATCAGTGATGGCCTGGATACAGTTTTGTATGAATTGAAAAACTAAACAGAAGATACAAGGTCAGAATAAAAGAAGGAGAAAAATAGGTATTAAAGGACTAAGTATTGGGTCCCCAGGACATCCAATTAGAGAGGGCCCAAGGGGGTTCAGCATAACTACTTGCTTGGTTGGCAAGTTTTTAGGCTCTATCCAAGTTTTTGGGGTGCAGTTTAAGTTGGGCTGGTGTCTGGAATGATTTGACTAATAAAGGCTGGTCCATTATCAGACTGTTTAGAGGTGGGAAGGCCAAATCGAGGAATTATGTCTGACAGAAGGGACAAAGTGGCCGTGGTGGCCTTCTCAGACCCTGTAGGAAAGGCCTCTACCCATCCAGTGAAAGTGTCTACCCAGACCAAGAGGTAGTTTAGTTTCCTGACTCTGGGCATGTGAGTAAAGTCAATTTGCCAGTCCTGGGCAGGGGCAAATCCCTGAGCTTGATGTGTAGGGAAGGGAGGGGGCCTGAATAATCCCTGAGGAGTAGTAGAATAGCAGATGGAACACTGAGAAGTGATTTCTTTGAGGATAGATTTCCACAATGGAAAGGAAATGAGAAGTTCTAAGAGATGGGCTAGCGGCTTGTAACCTACATGGAAGAGGTTTTGAAATGGCGACAGAATAGAATAGGCCTGTGAAGCTGGAAGGAGATCTTTGGTCCAAGAACCATTTGCCTTGTGTGGGAAGAGATTGATAGGTGGAAGTTTCAGTGGGGTAATAGGTGGGAGTGGCCAGATGAGAGGGAGAAAAACTGCCATGAGGGATAGAAGTTGGAACGCTAGCTGCTTTTTTAGCTACCTTATCAGCATAAGCCTTGTCCTGAGCGATGGGATCTGATGCCTTTTGATGGCCCTTGCAGTGAATGACTCCAGCTTCCTTTGGAAGTAAAGCGGCTTTGAGAAGAGTTTTTATTAAAGAGGCATTAATGATGGAGGACCCTTGCATAGTGAGGAAATTTATTTCTGCCCATATAACAGCATGGTGGTGCAGGATCTGGAAGGCATATTTAGAGTCAGTATAAATATTGACACATAGACCTTTTGCAAGAGTGAGGGCTTGAGTTAAGGCAATGAGTTTGGCTTGTTGACAGGTAGAAGAGGGAGACAGAGCAGTAGCCTCAATGATAGGTGTGGAAGATACTATAGCATAGCCTGTCTTTGCTGCTGAGTGGTGATTAGGCCTGGTGGAACTGCCATCAATAAACCAAGTGTGTTCAGGGTGAGGAATAGGAAAGAAGGAAATATGGGGAAATGGAGTGAATGACAGGTGGATCAGAGAGATACAGTCATGGCGGTCAGGTGTGGTATCAGGAATAATGTGGGAGGCCATATTGAAGTCTGGGCCAGGAACAATGGTAATTATGGGACACTCAACGAAAAGTGAATATAGCTGAAGGAGCCGGGGAGCAGAAAGTATGTACATCAGGTGAGAGGAAGAAAATAGATTTTCAAAGTTATGAGAACTGTAGAGAGTGAGTTGAGCATAGTTTGTGATTTTGAGGGCCTCTAAAAGATTAGGGTGGTGGCAGCCACTACATGGAGACATAATGGCCAGCCTAAAACAGTAAGGTCAAGTTATTTGCACAAAAAGGCTACAGGGCACGGTCCCAGTCCTTGTGTAAGAATTCCAACTGCACAGCCCTGCACTTCGGCTGTGTGTAATGAAAAAGGTTGGGATGAGTCAGGGAGAGCTAGGGTGGGGGCAGTCTCTAAAGCTGTCTTCAAGGAATGGAAAGAGGAGTGGGGAAAGGATTTAGGATCTATGGGGTCAACTAGGTTTTCTTTTGTGAGTTTATATAATGGTTTTGTTAGGATGGCAAAACCAGGTATCCAAAGGCAAAAGTATCCAACCATGCCTAGGAAGGAAAGGAGTTGTTGTTTTATAGAAGGTATTAGGGTTTGAGAGATCAGTCAGACATGATTGGCAGGAGAGCACATGTGATTTTATGAAGAATTATGCCAATGGATGGAGAAGAAATTTGAGTTTTGGAGGGATACCTGATATCCTTTGGAGAATAAATGTTGAAGGACCAGGAGGGTGTCTTGTTGAGAAGATTCAAAGGAGGGGCTACAAAGTAGAAGGTCATCAATATCTTGAATAAGGTGAGAAGCGGAGGGGTGGAAAGAAAGTAAATCATGAGAAAGAGCTTAGCTGAAGTAATGAGGGCTGTCCCTGAAGCCTTGTGGCAGCACAGTCCAGGTAAACTGCTGGGACTGATGGGTGTCAGGGTCAGTCCAGGTAAAAGCAAAGAGAGGCTGGGATGAAGGGTGCAGGGGAATAGTGAAAAAAGCATCTTTAAGATCAAGAATGGAATAGTGAGTTGTGGAGGAAGGTATTGAGGACAAAAGAGTGTACAAGTGGGGCGCTACTGGGTGGATAGGCAAAACAATTTTGTTGATAAGGTGCAGATCCTGAACTAATGTGTAAGACTTGTCCGGTTCTTGGACAGGTAAAATGGGGGAAGTGTAAGGAGAGTTTATGGGTTTTAGAAGCCCACGCTGTAGCAGGCCAGTGATAACAGGTTTTAGTCCTTTTAAAGCGTGCTGCGTTGAGCGGGGTAAGGGTGATTAGGTTTTAATGGGATAGTAATGGGCATGTGATTGGTTGCCAGGGAGGGAGTAGAGGTGTCCCATACTTATGGGTTAAGGTTGGGGGATATGAAAGGAAGACACAAAGGAGGCTTTGTGTTGGGAAGAAGGGTGGCAGTGAGATGTGGCTATAGTCCAGGAATAGTCAGGGAAGCAGATAATTTGGTTAAAATGCCTCGGCCTAATGAGGGAACTGGGCAGGTGGGGATAACTGAAAAAGAGTGCATAAAATAATGTTGTCCAAGTTGGCACCAGAGTGGGGGAGTTTTAAGGGGTTTTGAAGCTTGGCCATCAATACCCACAACAGTTATGGGGGCAAGGAAAACAGACCCTTGAAAAGAAGGTAACGTGGAGTGGGTAGCCTCCGTATCGATTAAACAGGGGATGGGCTTACCCTCCACTGTGAGAGTTAACCGAAGCTCAGCATCCATGATGGTCCAGGGGGCGTCCGAGGCAATCAAGCAGCATCAGTCTTCAGTCGCTAAGCCGAGCAGATCTGGGGAGTCAATCAGAGAGCCTTGGGCTAGAGCTTTAGGGGCTCTAGGAAGTGGCTGCCAGGCGAGCTGGGCAGTCTGATTTCCAGTGGGTCCCTGAACAGATGGGACAGGGCTTGGGAGGAATCCTGGGCTGCAGGCATTCTTTGGCCCAGTGGCCAGATTTCTGGCACTTGAAGCAAGATCCTGATGGAGGAAGTCTTGCAGGAATGCTTAACTGCTGCGATTTAGGCGTGTGCAGCTTAGGCATTTTGAAGTTCTTGTGTGCTGGAGGTGGGGCTGGGTTTTGTCTCACAGCAGAGGCAAGTAATTGTAATTCAGAAATGCGTTGCTGTCTGGCTGCCTCCTCTCTATTACTGTACACCTTGAAGGCGAGGTTGATTAACTCCTGTTGTGGAGTTTGAGGGTCAGATTCTAATTTTTGAAGTTTTTTCTAATGTCAGGAGCTCACTGGGTGATAAAATGCGTATTTAGAATGAGACAACATTCTGGGTCTAGGGCTGTAAAGCGTCTCAGGGTTGCTGCCAAACGAGCCATGAACTGGGCTGGGTTTTTGTCTTTACCTTGGGTAGTTTCTTTAAGCTTGTCATAATTAACAGCTTTGTAAGCTGCCTTTTTAAGCCCTTCAGCTGGGCAGGAAATCATGCAATCTCGCCTAGCTATACCTGGGGAATCTGCCTGATAGTTCCACTGGGGATCCTCTCAGGGAACTGCTCTAATGCCTTCCTGGAGGTCTGGCTCATGGAGCTGGCAGTTGTCAGCGTGACATTGGGTCAGAGAAAAAAACTCTTTCCCATTCACCTGGGGAGAGGGTAGAAGTTAGGATGACATTTAAGTCACCCCAGGTTAAAATGTAGGACAGAGTTAGATATTGGAATTCCTGTATATATGTAGTGGGGTCTGATGAGAAAGAGCCTAAACGCTGACTGATCTCAGAGAGGTCTGATAGAGAAAAAGGCATGTGTACCCTGACTATGCCTTCAGCTCCAGCCATCTCTCTAAGAGGAAATTGTTGGGCAGGTGGGGAAGAGCTAGTCACGGAACCAAACTGTAAGCTGGACCAGGTGTGAGGAGGGGAAGTGATTGAAGGATTATAGGGTGGAGGACTGGAGGCTGAGGAAGAATTGGGACCTGGCTCGGCCTGGCAATGAGCAGCCTGGGTAGGAGGAGAGAGGTCCGATGGGTCTGTAGAAAAGGAAGATTGGAAAGACTCAGCGATGCTTGGGGTTGGGACTGAGGGGACAGGCAGGAGGGAAAGAAAGAGGATTTGTGAGGAATCACAGAGACTAGGGAGGGAATGAAGTGTGAAAAATGTCTGGATGTAAGGCACCTCAGACCATTTGCCCATTTTTCAACAAAAATTATCTAGGTCTTGTAGGATGGAGAAATTGAAAGTGCCGTTTTCTGGCCATTTAGAGCCATGGTCAAGTTTGTATTGGGGCCAAGTGGCATTGCAGAAGAAAATAAGGCATTTAGGCTTTAGGTCAGGTGTGAGTTGAAGAGGTTTTAAGTTTTTGAGAACACAGGCGAAGGGAGAAAAGGGAGGAATGGAGGGTGCAAGGTTGCCCATAGTGAAGGAGGCAAGCCCAGAGAAAACAGAGAGTAGAGACGAGGAGAGAAGGGGTGGGGGGGTGCTTGCCCCCCAGAAAAGCAGAAAAGGGGTGGAGACATGGAGAGAAGAGGTGGGGGGTACTTGCCCCCCAGAAAAGCAGTGCTTGCTGCTACCGGTGAAGGACCAAGGCAGGCGTCCCCACGTGATCAGACACCTCTGAAACATGGGTGAATAATCAAGCAGACATCCTCACGTGATTAAACACCAAGGGAAGACTGTCTTCCCAAGTCTGTGACTGGCACCGGAGGTTTGGCTTCACGGATAAAACGCGTCTCCTCTGCCCCTACTAGAAAAGGAAAGGAATTGAAATTTCAAGAAGGGAGAGATGGAAGGATGGAGCCAAGATTTAAAGAAGAAAGAGGTTGAGGGATAGTGAGAGAGGTTGGAGAAGAGAGTAAAAAGAGGCCGCTTACCTGATTTAAAATTGGTGAGATGTTCCTTGGCCTGGTTGGTCTGAGTACCCAAGGTCTTAGGTGGATCTTTCTCATGGAGCAAAGAGCAAGAGGACAGGGGATTGATCTCACAAGGGAGGTCCCCCTATCCGAGTCACAACACCAAATTTCACTCGCGTCCGTGTGAAGAGACCATCAAACAGGTTTTGTGTGAGCAACAAGGCTGTTTATTTCACCTGGGTGCAGGCGGGCTGAGTCTGAAAAGAGAGTCAGCAAAGGGAGATAGGGGTGGGGACGTTTTATAAGATTTGGGTAGGTAGTGGAAAATTACAGTCAAAGGGGGTTGTTCTCTGGCTGGCAGGGGTGGAGGTCACAAGGTGCTCAGTGGGGAAGCTTCTGAGTCAGGAGAAGGAATTTCACAAAGTAATGTCATCAGTTAAGACAGGAATCGGCCATTTTCACTTCTTTTGTGATTCCTCAGTTACTTCAGGCCATCTGGATGTATATGTACAGGCTTGGGCTCAGAGGCCTGACAGATAGAAACACCTGAAACCCATGATCAGCAGTTTCCCCATAAGATCTCAGGGGTTAGGGGAATGAGTTCAAGCATGTGCACTAAGAGGCAAAATGGTGAAGTTTAACTGGCAGGAACACTCAACTGGTAAGGGAAGTAAGCCTCAAGGGAGCATGCGTACAACTTCAGTAAACACATTGCACATTCGGTCTCTCCCAAGTGCTGGCAGGGCACTGCACCTGCAGACAGCCCAACCCAAGGGAAGAATCAGGGTATAAGGGATGCAGCGCCCCCCCCCCAAGAAACATGCCAATCTATAAAACCCCAAGTCAAAAGTCAAATCACTCACTTGCATCTCTCAAGTCACCTAGTTGACCCTCTTCCAAGTGTACTTTACTTCCTTTCATTCCTGCTCTAAACATTTAATAAACTTTAACTCCTGCTCTAATATTTGCCTGACTCTTCTTCTGCCTTATGCTCCTTGGTCAAACTCTTTCTTCTGAGGCAGCAAGAATTGAGGTTCTTGTAGGCTCATACAGATTTGCCACTGCTAACATACTTTGGTGCCATGTGACTTGGATATGTTCCGTAGTGGTAACACCTTGATTAAATTTATTTCAATTACCCTTTTTGAGCATCCCAACCCTTTCCTGACAGGATCTCTACTGTTAACACTGAGACCAGTTTTTCCATAGAAAATTTCTGTTTGCCAAATTCTTTCTCAGGCTAGTCATTGGTGTTTCTTGAGCCTTTGGAACTCAGGCCAATGTCAAATCATTGAGGATTATATTTTCGAGAGGGTGAATTGACTTTATGTGTATCTATTTAAGAGACCACAACGTATTTTCCACAAACGATTATGTATAACTAAGCTTATAGCTCATGGATATACTATTTCCTCCATTTACATCTTGCAAACAATAAGAAAACACTATTCCAAATATTATGTTTCAAAGTTTAAAGGCAAACTTAAGGAATTTTTTTTTTTTCTCAGAGAAAAAAAAATAGCATTTTGGGAGATACCTTTGCCATACCACCTGTGTAACCCCCACTATTTCTACCAGGTAGGAAGGTGGAATCTACCAAGTAGGGAGGCCAGTGCCCTAAGACCTCCTTGATACATTGCTAAGGCACAAAGCAAAGCACTAAAAACCACCTGTGATCTAAATTTATTAGGAGGAAAGTGTTGTATAAACCAGTGGGACTCAAGGGTTACTGTCTGGAAATCCTGATTTACTAAAAGAAGAGGAGATTTGTAGTTTCCATATCAAAGGGTGAGCTGAGCTGTGCAGAGTGGCCTTTGTTCATGTGGCAATTACAGTGTTTGCACACTTCTCAAGTGCTTGAAAAGAGTCCTCCTCCAGCATTAAGGTAGTGGGGGGCACTATTCATTTGCTTAACAAGCTACTTTCCCTTCTCTCTTCCTTTCCCTCCCCTCTAAAGATAATACAGAAAGATAAACAGCACCCTAGGGCCAATTTAAATAATCATAAATTTTCTATCAGAGAAGCTCAAAAACACACTTAATTATCTTGGCCCTTTTTAGTTTTGCATATTTTCAGACACTTCTGTGCTCACAGATACTGAGCATCTTAACACAAAGTGATTTATTTAATGGTGAAGTTTTAGTGACTGTGTAAAGCCTATAGATTATTTCAACACTGTTTTTCAATAATATTACATAGGAAAAAGGTAAAGTCATTTCATAAAGTTTTCAAATATACAATAATGAGCTATCAATTCAAGTACTAACAATATCATCTTAGAATAACTAAAATTATTATAACCAAATGTTCTTAAGGCATAAGTTTTGATGTTTTATCTTTTTTCATTTTTTATGGTGGTACTTTTGGGTAAATTAGTGAGTTTGTTGATTATTCTCAGAAGGGTGATTTCTGAAAAGCAGAATATTTTACAGTTAAAGAGTTAAACCACTTTTCAGGACAACATAATTATTTTCCTCTGTTCATCATTCAATCATGTTTGTGCTCAGATTTTCTCTTCACTGTAGAATAGACAGTGGGGCAGGTTATTAGTTAAGCTACTAGATATGATCATTCATAAGATAAACTAGTGTGTCAGTATTTCCAACTAAGGCAATCAGTCAAGAATTTCTCCTTTCCCTTGATTTATATTTTTGAGTTGTTGGTGAATGTTTTCTACATTTTAATATGTATAATAATTAAATGAATGCATCTAGTTATAAGTAATTTCATCTGGAATATAAGGCATGCTATATATAAAATCTGAAATTCTAAATGTAGTATGCAAATTATAGATATGTGCATTCCACCAAGTAAAATACATCTTTTTTGCATTTAAAATAAAAAAGTTTCCTGACCTCCTATCCCCCAAAAGATAATCTATAGCAGAAGCCACAAATGGATTTGAGCATGAATCTGAGCAAATTCCTTTTATAGCAATAAATAGCTTCTCATATAAGCTGTTAAATTGTACATTGCGCAATTGTACATTGGTGCTTTCCCACAAAGGATCTCTGTGGTGCTCTGAGTACAGCATGAAATTGTCAATGGTTGAGGAAACTTAAAATTATAGAACTGTGTGTTTAGTCCCTGTGTAAATTAAGTTATTGACCATAGACAAATTTATATTGTGGAAACTTTTCTTTACAAAGGAGTTATTTTATGTAAACTAGAACAGTGTTGGGATTTGGTGATTGATTTTTATAGAAGCACAGAGAATTAAATAGTTTTGTAAAAGGATGGCACTGGACCTAACTCCCTGATACATACTTGTGTCATTTATTATTACATGACACTGTAGCACTTTAAAGGTTAATTTAAGAGACTCCATTTAGTGACGTTAAGGCAGTAGCCTGGGTAGGCAGGCATCCATACAGAGGAGTCATCCTGTCTCTAAAATGAGCTGATGGGCTAAAACTAAAAATAAAGTTTTAAAACTTTACTTTTAATAGTAACTAATACATTTTGCATCACAACCCAGCACACATTCACATTCACCTTAACATTTATAGAATGTTGGGAAGTAAATTTCCAATGGAAACTAAAATTTCACAAAATAGTACTTACTGGAATTGTACTTGAAGCACTCTTATTCTATTCTATTCTATTCTATTCTATTCTATTCTATTCCATTCCATTCCATTCCATTCCATTCTATTCTATTCTATTCATACTTTTTCATATGTTGACTATGATCCAGTGAGTTATTTCATGCCATGAAAAAGTAGCACCCAGCAGTGTGAAAGTATTAGAAAGTATGTCATAAAAACTGGGATGCAGAATGAGGACCTGTTATTCTCTGATTTATAAGTAGAAGTGGCCCAGAAAACATGAACATTCTTTGATCAGTGTCATCTACAAATTCTTTCACTTTTTGGGTCAAAAGACAACTAAGTTGGAAAGAGTGAGGCATTATTCAGAAACTTTCAGCTTCTGATTCATTGTAACAAGTAAATGGAAACTTCTGAAATCTAAGTTGAATCAAGCAATCTCATTAGTTAAATTAGTTAAAGTTAGATAGTAGATAGTAATTGATATTTGTCTAGTTCATGACTGTTTGAAATAATAAATTAAGCCTACATTTTTCAGATTAAAATTTGGGACAATCTCTTACTTCTGGCCATCTAGCAAAACAGTGACAAAGAAATGGGAAGATCCCAGCCTCATTTTTTGTTCTTTATCTGTCTTGGAAGGGGAAGCTGAGCTCTGCTCTCACCTGAGAATCTGAAGGGAAAATCCAACATTATAGAATATAATTGAACAGACCCTAGAATAATCTGTGGACTTCTGCTGGAACTTCTGCCAATTAAAAAAAAAATCTATTCATTTGGATTAAGTCACAACTCTGAGGTAAAATAATGCCTTTAATCAGACATAATGGTCTATAAGCTTCTAAAAAACTGACTGAGTTAATTAGATGCCTTTGAATGAGCCAAACAGCTAAAACTAAATGCAACAAAACTCAGGATTTAGAAGTCAAGCAAGCCAAAATCATGAAGAAAAGAATCCAAAATAGAGCACACATGCAGGTAGCTTCCTGAGGGTTCTGGGGAATGAGGAGCTACCATGAAAAGAGAGCACAACATGAAAGTGGGGTAGGAGGGCACCCAGGATGGCTTTAGCCCCTGTATTATTTAGCATAAAAGGCCAAATTGTTATAATGTTATTACGGTAAGTCTTCACAGTGCAGTGGGTTTTAAAATGGCTTTTATTTCTTCCTTACATGTCAATCCAGAGCAAATAGGCAGCCTGCTGTGGTCCACGCAGTCATTCTGGGATCAGGTCTTACCATTTTCTCTCTCCATTATCATCTGGACTGTTGCCCTTAACCCCATGAGGGATGTTTACTAAGGAAGTTTTCTTTAAACAGTATTTATTCCAGTTTATGGAAAGAGGAAAGAGCATCAACGAATATAATCCCAATGTTTTAAATCCCAGCATTACTAGAAAAGGGTCCTGATCCAGACCCCAAGAAAGGGTTCTTGGAACTTGTGCAAGAGCGACTTTGAAGCAAGTTAAGGAATAAAAGAATGGGTCCTCCATAGGCCGAGCAGCCCCAAGGACTGCTGGTTCGCTATTTTGACGGTCATTTCTTGATTGTATGCTAAACAAGGAGTGGATTATTCATGAGTTTTCCAGGAAATAGTGGGCAATTCCTCTGAACTGAGGGTTCTTCTCTTTTAGACCATATAGGGTAACTTCCTGACATTGCCATGGCTTTGTAAATTGTCATGGCACTGGTGGCAGTATCTTTTAGCATGCTAATGCATTATAATTAGCATGCAATGAGCAGTGAGGACTACTAGAGGTCCCTTTTATCACCATCTTGGTTTTGATAGGTTTTGGCTGGCTTCTTTCTTGCAATCTTTGTGACCCGTATCTTGTGCTGACCTCCTGTCTCATCCTGTGGCTAACAATGCCTAACCTCCTGGGAATGCAGCCCAGTAGGTCTCAGCCTTATTTTACCCAGCCCCTATTTAAGATGAAGTCGCTCTAGTTTGAGTGCCTCTGACACTAGGCCTGGAAGAGGTACACATCACTTCCATTTATTTTCCAATGGTGAAAATGAAGTCAAGCAGTCATGCTTTTCTGAAAGGATTGATGAAGGGTGGCAGTGCTAGAAAATGTAGTTCCTGGTTTTGTGGTGACATCTTTAGCCCAACCATATTACTAGAGCAGAAGAAGAGAATGAACTTTGGTGAACAGCCAGCAGTCCCTGCTACAGCTACTTCTTAGCCCTGTTTAACAGAACAGTTCTCTGTCTATTGTCCAAATGGAGACTGTGACATGCACAAGATGCAGTGACAATGTATAAAGAATTCTTAAAGGTGCAAATTTTACTGGAACATTTATTATTAGGTCATTGACATAAGTCTAAAGCCTTTTGAAAAATAACCTCTCATATTAATATTAATCCAATTTTTCTATTAGCGTGGAATGCTTTACATTGCTAATATAAAACTTCTGGGACTAAGGCCATGTTAAAAGTGAATGTCTTTAATTGGTTCCAGATTTTTAAAATCTGACTTCTATTATAAATCTTACTACTTGAATTTAACATATAGAATAACAGACAAGGTATGATAGACAGGCAATAAGCTTTAAAAACGTAACAGAAATTAAGTTGAGTGTTAAAGTCTGATGATATCATCTATACTCAAAATATTCTTGCATATAAAAAAATTAGTTTGAGTCCTTTACGTGTAAAACAATGTCCAACCCAGACAAAATTGTCTCTTAAATTTATGAATAATCTAGACTTAATTTTTAATGTCTTAGAAGATGTTTTCTAAGAAGTTTACTTTAAATAGAATTTAATCTAAGGAAAGATCAGTTTTCGGATAAGTGGAAAACTGGAACTTAAAACCCAATAGTTGGAAGATACCTTAGATCCTGTCTAATTTAAAATGTTCATTTCAATCTATGACTTCCTCTAAGAATCAGTACTTTTTTCTTAAATCTTTACAGGTAGATCTCCCTTATATTGGTAAAAAAAAGTCTCTAATTCCAATATCTAATGTGGTAGAGTTGCAGATGCCAAAGGTGTCAGCAGAGGGCTCAGATGGGTCTCCAAATAGGATTATTAAGACAGAACTTTCAAACCAAGCATTGCAAATGCATATTATCACCTGAAGCTACTAATTTTATTTTTCTTTAATAATTTTTGTTTTTATTTTAATGACTTTTGAGGTACAGGTGGTTTTTGGTTATACGGAATTTTTTAGTGGTAATTTCTGAGATTTTGGCCCTTCCATCACTCGAGCAGTGTACACTATACCCCATAGGTAGCCTTTTATCCCTCACCCAACTCACAGTTATTGCACTCCACATGCCAAGTCCTTAAAGTCCATTATATCATTCTTATGCCTTCGCATCCTCATAGCTTAGCTCCCACTTATAAGTGAGAACATACAATACTTGGTTTTCCAGTCCTGTCTGAGTTACTTTACTTAGAATAATGGCCTCCAGCTCCATCCAAGTTGCTGCAAAATACATTATTTCATTCCTTTTTATGAATGAGTAGTATTCTATAGTATATATGTGTATATATATATAATTTTCTTTATCCACTTGTTGGCTGATAGACACTTAGGTTGGTTTCATATCTTTGAAACTGTGAATTGTGCTGCTATAAACATACATGTGCATGTGTCTTTTTCATATAATGACTTCTTTTTCCCGTGGGTAGATACATTTAGTGGGATTACTGGATAGAATGGTAGTTCTCTTAGTTCTTTAAGGAATCTCTGTACTGTTTTCCACAGTGGTTGTACTAGTTTATATTCTCACCAATAGTGTAAAAGTGTTCCCTTTTCACCACATCCATGACAATCTATTGTTTTTGACTTTTTAATTATGGCCATTCACGCAGTAGTAAGGTGTTATCTCATTGTACTTTTAATTTTCCTTTCCCTGGTAATTAGTGATGTTGAGCATTTTTTCATATGTTTGTTGGCTGTTTGTATACTTTCTTTTGAGAATTATCTATTCATGTCCTTTGCCCACTTTTTCATGGGATTATCTGATTTTTTCTTGCTGATTTGTTTGAATTCATTGTAGATTCTGCATATTATTCCTTTGTAGGATGCATAGTTTGTGAATATTTTCTCCCACTCTGTGGGTTTTCTGTTTACTCTGCTGATTATTTCTTTTGCTATGCAGAAGCTTTTTAGTTTTATTAGGTCCCACTTATTTTTTTGTTGTTGTTGCATTACAAATGCAGTTTTTTAGATTTGTTAATATTCAGTAAATTCAGCCCCATCTCTGGGTCTAAATGAGATCAAAGATGTCAATAAGATTTTTGCTATTCAGAGTTTTCATTAGTGCCACTACTCTGTATGTTTTGTTTACAAACAACCCATCATCTTCTATTTTAACTGGCTATGAGTTTCTCTTTTAACTTTATAGATTTCATTCATGTAATCCACATATATTTGCTAGTCTGCAATGTAAGACTGTTGTAAGTGCTGACATTCAGCGATAAACAAGATCAACTCATGTTTCAATATTTTGGTGGAAGTGACAGAATATAGACAAGTATGTAATTAAAGGACAAAAAGAAAGCAGATAAGAAAAATAAAGCAGTGTCTTAGAGAGTCTGATCAGGAACATTGTCCCTAAGGAGGTGATACATGAACAGGAATAGGGGAAAAAGTCATGTCAAAACATAAAGAAAGAAACTTTCAAGCAAAAAAGAGAAAGTGCCAATGGTATGAGATTAAAAAAAAAATAATCTCGCATTCTGGAGGAAGAGCAAAGAGCCAAGACTAGAATAAAGTGAACAAAGCATGAGATGAGGTTGTGATATGGTTTGGCTGTGTCCCAACCCAAATTTTATCTAGAATTGTATCTCCCATAATTCCCAAGTGTCATGGGAGGGACCCAGTGGGAGATATTTGAATCTTAGGAGCTTGGGGGGAGACTTTACCATGCTGTTCTCATGATTGTGAATAAGTCTTACAAGATCTGATGGTTTTATAAAGGGGAGTTCCCCTGCACATGTTCTCTCTTGCTGGCCACCACGGCAAAAAGTGACTTTGCTCCTCATTTGCCTTCTGCCATGATTGTGAGGACTCCCCATCCATGTGGAACTGTGAGTCCATTAAGCCTCTTTTGGTTTTTTTTGGTAAATTACCCAGTCCTGGGTATGTCTTGTCACTTTTTTAGCAGTGTGAGAAAAGACTAATACAGGTTGCAAAAGTTCACAGGACTTTTTAGCCGTGACCAAGGGCATGGAGTTTATACTAAATGAAATGGAAAGCCCTTGGAGGGTTTGTAGCAGGGAAGTAACAGACTTGATTTATGGTTTTAAATGATTGTCCTGGCAGCCATCTGGAGGACTAATAGCGAGGGAATAAGAATGGAAGCATCAGTCCAAAGCTTCTGCAAAAATGAGAAAAGATTTTGGCTTAAACCAGTATGAAAGCAGTGAAAGTGATGCATACATTTTTCTTAAAAATTTCCCTTAGGCACTGTTAGTTGCCTTCCCAGAAGCCCTCCCTACTTCCACTTCTTGTTAATAGTGCTCCAATGTTATATGATGCATCAGTCCCAAGTGAAGAGTCACGATTGAGCCACTTGTGTGTAAGGATGGTTCAACATATACAAGTCAATGTGATTTACTACATAAATAGACTTAAAAACAAAATCATTTGATCATCTCAATAGATGCAGAAAATACTTCCAATAAAACTCAACATCCCTTTATGATAAAAAGCCTCAATAAACTAGACATCAAAGGAGCATCCCTCAAAATAATCAGAGCCATCTGTGACAAATCCACAGCCAATATATTGAATAGGGCAACATTTCAAGCATTTCTCCTAAGAATTAGAGCAAGACAAAGATGTCCACTTTCACCCCTCCTATTTAACATAGTAGTGGAAGTCCTAGCCAGAGCAATCAGGCAAGATAAAAAAATAAAAGGCACTCAAACTGGAAAAGAAGAAGTCAAATAATCTTTATTGACTGGTGATATGATCTTTATATTTAGAAAATTCTAAAGATTCCTTCACAAGACTCCTAGGCCTGATAAATGACTTCAGTCAAGTTTTAGGAGACAAAATTAACACACATAATCACCTGCATTTCTATACACCAACAATGCTCAAGCTGAGAACCAAATTAAGAATGCAATCCCATTTGTAATAGTTCCCCCCCGCCCAAAAAAAAACTATCAAAACACCTAGCAATAAATGGAGGGCTTTCACTTCCATTTAACCAAGGAAGTGAAAGACCTCTACAGGGAGAACTACAAAACACTGTGAAAGAAATTGGACAAACAAATGGTAAAACATCCCATGCTCATGGATAAGAATTATTATTAAAATGACTATACTTTCTAAAGCAATCAACAGATTCAACCCAATCCCTATCAAATTAACAATTTCATTTTTCACAGAATTAGAAAAAGTAATTCTAAAATTCATATAGGGCTGGGCACGGTGGCTTAAGCCTGTAATCCCAGCACTTTGGGAGGCCGAGGTGGGTGGATCACGAGTCAGGAGATCGAGACCATCCTGGCTTACATGGTGAAACCCCGTCTCTACTAAAAATACAAAAAACTAGCCAGGGTGGTGGCGGGCGCCTGTAGTCCCAGCTACTCGGAGGCTGAGGCAGGAGAATGGCGTGAACCCGGGAGGCGGAGCTTGCAGTGAGCCGAGATCGTGCCACTGCACTCCAGCCTGGGTGACACAGTGAGACTCCGTCTCAAAAAAAATAAAAAAAAAAATAAAAAAAATAAAATTCATATGGAAGCAAAAAGAGCCTAAATAGCCAAAGCAATCTTAAGTAAAAAGAACAAAGCCAGAGGCATCACATTACCCAAGTTCAAACTACACTATAGTAACCAAAACAGTATGTGACTGATACAAAAATAGACATACAGATCAGAGGAATAGAATAGAGTATCCAGAAATAAAGCCACATAGCTACAATCCACTTATCGTTGACAAAGGCAACAAACACAAATGATAGGGAAAGGACACCCTACTCAATAAATAGTGCTGAGAAAACTGGCTAACCACATGCAGAAGAATAAAACTTGACCCCTGCTTATCATCCTATACAAAAATTAACTCAATATGGATTAAATACTTAAATGTAAGACCTCAAAAAATAAAAATCCTAGAAGAAAACCTGGATATACTCTTCTGGACATGGGCTTAGGCAAATAAACTATGGCAAATAACTTATGAGACCTCAAAAGCAAACACAACCAAAACAAAATTGACAACTGGAACCTAATTAAAACTAAAGAGCTTCTGCACAGCAAAAGAAACTATCAACAGAGTAAGCAGACAACCTACAGAATAGGAGAAAATATTTGCAAACTATACAAATATTTTTTGACAAAGAACTAAAATCCAGAATATGTAACTTAAACAAATCCACAAGAAAAAAATAAATAACCCAATTAAAAAGTGGGCAAAGGACATGTACAGACACTTTTCAAAAGAAGGCATACAAATATCCAAAACCATGAAAAAGTGCTCAACATCACTAATCATCAGAAAAATGCAAATTAAAACCACACTGAGACACCATCTCATACTGATCAGAATGGGTATTATTAAAATGTCAAAAAATAACATTTTAAAAAAATTCTAAAAATGTTTTCAAAGAGAAAAAGAAATGCTTATACATTGTTGGTTGGAATGCAAATTAGTTCAACTACTGTGGAAATCAGCATAAAGGTTCTCAAATAACTAAAAATATAAGTACCATTTGACCCAGCAATCCCACTATTGGTTACCTACCCAAAGGAAAAGAAATAGTTTTATTATAAAGATACCTGCCCTGGCATGTTCATCACAGCACTATTCACAATAGCAAAGTCATAGAATCAACCTAAGTGTCCATCAACAGTTGACTGGATAAAGAAAATTTTATATATATATATACATATATACACACACACACACACACACACACACACACACACACACACCCCATACTGTGGAATACTATGCAGCCATAAGAAAGAATAAATCATGTCATTCACAGCAACATAGATGGAGCTGGGGGTCATTATTTTAAGTGAAATAACTCCGAAACAGAAAATCAAATACCATATGTCCTCCCTTATAAGTGAGAGCTAAACAATGGGTCACATGGACATAAAGATGGAAATAATGAATACTGAGGATTCCAAAATAGGGGAGGATGCAGGGGACGAGAGTTGAAAATTTATCTATTACATACAATGTTCACTATTTGAGTGATGGGTTTTCTAGAAGCCCAAACCTCACCATTATGCAATATGCCCATGTAAGAAACCTGCATATGTACCCCCATATCTAAAATAAACAAGAAAATATTGGTCCAATTATGTCCTGATCATCCCATTCCCCTTTGTTGACCATTCACTTTCATGGCATCCCACAGAGCTCAGAATATCCTCCTTGTCCAAAAAGACTTCAGAGATAGTCACCTGGGGAAATTTCTGCAAAGAATGTCACCTTACTGATGGTAAAAGGAAAGGCATTCTGCCTGGTTCTTCCCTAAACCAAAAACTTGATTAATATGGGAATAGGTAGAAGGGTGACAAAAGCAAACATTTTCCAAAGTATGATCTATGGACAGATAAATTTGTGATTAAACAGAGTGCAACAATTTTTTTCATAACTTTTCAAATAATGATATGCTTTAGTTCTCTACAAAAGAGAACCTAGATTTTTCTCAAACTTTATGTGATGATGGAACTCTCATTTGGGAAATAATGATCTTGTTCACAGAACCACTCTTCTTCAAAACACCATTACTGGACAAAGGAGTGAATTTTATGGAATCAAATAGTATTTCTCAAAATCATGGTATATCAGTGATGTGCTTTGAAAGCCCACAGCAGGTTGTAAACATCTAAACATTTAAGTGTTACAATCTTTCTTGATGAAAAAAATCAACTACTTGGGAGAATTTACCAAAATTAATGCTTGATGTTAAGATTTGGATTCTCCAAAATGTTATTAATTCTCAAGAATTAGAAGGCTTGTTTATATCAAAGTTCCTGTAAAGATATAGCTAGAAAATTGCTCCTTGTATTTTTCCCTTTCCATTATTAATTAAAATCATTAAAAACTTGAGTTATTAGGGAAGCTGCTATCCTCCCCCTTCTCTTCCTTCTCCTCCAGAGGCAGAAAGGCAGACACACAGGGAGGAAGGAAGAAAGAAAGAAAACAGGTAAAAGTATTTTTTACACATAGTTCCGTTTGGTGGTATTTCAAAAAAGGCATTTAATTTAAGTTAAATATCTGTAACTACAATAGAAATTTTACCATGACAATATCCAGACAGGGAGAGACAAGATTTCTAACTACAATTCATTGAATCTGATCATAAAAAAATAGCATGCCACAAAATTTTATCTCATCTATAAAAAAGGATTTATATGACTTCTAACTAAATGTCAAAATAGATTTTCATTACATAGTCTAATTTCATTTTTCAACCACAAGATATTGACCAAAAATATTGATTTACACTTAGCTGCTCAGTTCAGATTTTCTTTGCTGGCATTTCTGACAATAGACTTTATACTTGGCTGGTATAACTGTGTAATGAGACTCAACTAAGAATATTCTCTTAAAACTTTACTACCAAAGTGTGATCCATAGCCTAGCAGTTTGGGATAATCTGGGAACATGGTAGAAATGCAGAATCTCAGGCCTCACCCAGACCTACTAAATCAGAATTTGCATTTGAACAAGATCTCCAGATGATTCACACCCACATTAAAATTTGAGATGCACTGTCTTAGAAGACATTCTCCAGGTGTTTTGCTATCATTGGGGATTGTTTTGTCACCACCTGGGGGTGATCAGCAAGTTTTCCTAAGAACTCGACACTGGAATTTCTGCTTAACCACTTAATATGTATGACCTACAACTGACTGAAAATACTGCTTAGAGTGCAACATACGTAGCACCTTTTGTGCAGATCTTACATTCTAATGTTGAATAGAAAATTAATTCCACAACTTACCTATCTTCTCTCACTTTAGTAGAGCACAAGTTTACAAAGCGTGTGTGTGTGTCTGTTTCACAGTCACTTTACATCCCTAGTTAACATCAGAGCTGCCTTGGCTTCAAGTTTATCAGTTAGCAAAAATGAAAACAGCCAAGTCTGTGGCCACTAAATTCTCCAGAATAAGATTCCCACTTTATTGAAAGTATTTGGTTCCTTGGAAATGCTTCAAATTCTCCTAGATTCTGAAATCTCTAAGTTTATTTAAAACTCAACCTGTTCTCAGAAATATCACCAGAGTACCTGGGTGGGATGAGCTCATTTAAAATTTCGAGACCTTCTGACCTTCTCAGAGAAGATCTGACCTCCTCTATCTGCCTATCTGAAATGCAACAACATAATTACATGCTGACCTCTCAGCCCAAGCACTGTGCCATCGGGGCAGTGAGACCAAGAAGATTTAACATCTGAGAATAGAGTCTGGTGTGTCATGTCTAAGTAAGACTGTGTCTTCGGCTGCATTCAGTATTTCCCTGCTGAGCCCAAAACTTGGCTCCTGTTGCCTCCTGCCTTTTCCAACACTCCTTAATATAGCTACATTCTCCATGTGAGGTTTTTAAGCACTATGATTCATATGCCTATCGCCTCCCCTCCTAAATTTGAAGAAACTGAAGTAGCTGGAATTTGGGGTAGTAAAGCTACCATGGTCCATTGTCACGCTTAGTATCATCCTAAGAAGAGATAGGAAAATTAAAAATTAACACCAAAGCTGGTAGATGGAGATTTGTGGGAGGGTTTGGTATCTAGTAGTTATAGGAGAAAAAGAGAAGATGAGGCCTATGCCAGCAGAAAAGAGTGGGTAGGGAAATGAGATAACCAGCTGTGTGGTAAATCCGATTTTCAGAAGGAGCAGACTTCCTCTCCAGAGACTGATTTTTGGTCTTCATGCTGGTCCAGAGAATAAGCCTGTGATGACCTCAAAGGGCCGCCACTCAGGCTTCCCTCTTGGATAGAGCAAACCTGCAGCCCCAGGGTCAGTTTCGAGACTCACTGTTCTCACTCATCTTCCTCCAGATACTCTAAGTCTTACAAACCTTGTGTCCTCCCCAAACCTCTAATTGCTAAATCCCCATTGTATGTGACCTAAAAGTCACAATCACATGTAGGCCACTTTCGTCTTAAAACTCTATACTTTTGGTCTTCTGAAACATTTCCCTGGTTTTCCTAGCTCTCTAATGATTCTTAGATCTAATTATGTTTGCTTTTCCTCTGCTGGATCCAAAAGTTTATTATCCTCCAAGATTCTTTCCATAGCTCCTTTCTATTTTCCTTCCATATCTCTCCATCATCCACCTATATGTTAATAATGCTACTAAGATAATATCTTTAGCAAATACGTCTCTTCTGAGTCCCAAATTATATATATTAATTGTCTCTGGAACACATTCACTTGCATGTCTCAGAAAATTCAAGCTCAACACCCTAATCAACTCCACCCTAATTATCCTCCCGTTGAGACCTGTTCCTCTCCTTTACACCTTATCACACTGAATGGCATTACCCAGCCACCCAAAACTGTGGACACCATGCTTAAGTTCTCCCTTGCCCTCACCCCATCTCTTTCTCTTTAGCCATTTAAGACATTTAGTTAGGGCTCTTGGCATATTTCTCCTATACTAATACATCAATCATTTAACTAGGCTGTCTGTTAATTTCCCATCACTTCAGTCTATGTAAGCATATTATTCTACTGCATAAGGTAGTTTTTTCTGACTTCACTAAAAATCTATACTTCTTAGCATGGCATATAAGCTTGACATAATCTAAACTTTGCCTACCTATTCTGTCTGTTCCCACCGCTACCTGTTCTATGACAGGTGCATAAAGTTTCCTGATTTCACACTGTCTTAGTGCTCCACCTTATCTCCCTCGTAAGCACCTACTCAAACGGAGAGATTCAATTTAGGTGTCCCCCTCTGATAAAGCTTTACCTGACCCTCAGGATTGGCCATTCCTTTCTTTGTTCCCACACACAATATTGCACTTTAAAAAGTGTAGTATTTTATTTATTTGTTTTACATCAATCTCATTTGAACATACAGTAATTTCCTTGAATGTGGGATCCTGCCTTATTTATGTTTGTATTTATAGCACCAGCCATACCTGGCATAGGGTAGGTGCCACTAAATATTCACAGAGAAAGAATGACTAGGCATAGAATGCATTTGAAGAAAACAGCGAACTTGTATGTACTTTACATGATGATGCCTAAGATTTGTCCATGAGGACAAAGCCAGTTTTAAATCAAAAGCCTCTGGTAGACTGAACAGCATTTACAGTATAGACTAAAGGGATAATATCAGAGTCATTCTCGTTGTGATGGGGGGAACCTGAAAGAAGCAGATTCGAGTTCTAAGTATACTGACACTGACACGTGGTCAGGGAGGTTGCAAAATAAGAAGGGGACAGATTTTAATCTGTTAACAGACATCTGAGTTACAAATCAGAGGGATATAGAAGAATAAGAAGGCTGCCCTTAAGTGTTTCTTTCTTCAATTCAACCCCCATACGGGAGCTCTTTTGATGTTATTTACAAGTCAGACTATCATCTCACTTCAAACAATACTCTTAGCCTGTGTACACCTCCTGTCTGTTTTAACTGAGTTCTCTAGTGAAAAATAGGGAATTTCTCTGCGTTGAAGTCAAAAGCCCTTTGGAATTCCTGTCTGTGAAAGATTATCAAAAGAGGTTATAAAATCTTGAACTTTTGTTGTTGTTCTTAAGGACAGTTCTCCTGAATTAAAAAATGTCTGATGCTACTGACAGTCTGATTTAGAATGTGAGTCTGAGGACAGTGAGAAAGGTTTAATCCTGTCCCCATCCCTTATTCTGCTCTTGTAGTTTTTATTTTATGAAAAACCTAAGGGACTCAAAGTTACAAAAATGCCCATTGGCAGTATCTACTGTTAATACCAGCCATCATCCCATAACAAGGATTCATTTCAGTCAAGCCACTAAAATTTTATTTGATTCAATGAAATTTTTTTCAGTGAAGCTATGAAAGCATTTTTGCCCATTCCCTAAACTATTACTTGTTAAAAACTGAATTGAATTTCATAAAGATTTATGAGCACTTCCAAAATCACTTAATAGCCAAAAGCCATGTAGTAACTTTACCCACGTTTGAATAAAACGTGATGCTGGTGGAAGTTACAGTTGTAAAAGAGTGGTAAGATTAGATTTGAATCATTTCCACCCAGACCTTGCTTTATCTACTGCAGGGCCCACAGCTCTGCTATTAGTCCACGTCTGCTGGCCCTAAAGAATTACATAAGATTGCTAAAACCATGGGCCTTTACAGTATCAGCTTATTAAATTTTAGTATAATACTTATAAATATGGACAGAAATGTAGAAGGGGCAATTATGTCTCAAGAGTAAATAACCTGATAATCATTCTAGAGTTTGAAATAGATTTATTTTTATATTTATACTTGAATATAGGAAGGTCAATGGTCCAATAATTATTTTAAATAAAAAGTTTCATTATGAAAACTGAACATAGATCTCAAAATTCATTCTGCTTTATTTCATTCCTTCAGGTCCATTTTCTAATATTTAACTCATGCACATGAACAGCACTGAGCGAGGTGGAGTGGCTTCTCAAAACTGTCTTAATAAAGAGAATGATCAAGAGTTTGAATTTCTAAGACTTTCTTAATTTACAAGGAAAACAAGTTGTCAATCTAAATTGAGCTAAGCTAGGAATTACATAAATAGGTGCTATAAACATTTAAAAACAAGATTTCTTGGAGTAATCAGAGGTGATTACTCAGGGTAGACTTTTTCTGACATCTTCAGATACGGAGCTTCTCTTCTCTATATACAAATAGGATATGTATGTCTCTTCTCTATACATTGGGGAAAAAATAGTTTAAAAAAATAGTCAATTTGAATAGCTGACCAGACCTTGAACAAACACTGTCCCACTTGCTTGTTAAAATGTTTTTGTTAACATGTTCCCTGGGCAACCTCCATATATATATATATGTCACCCAGGCTGGAGCACAAAGGTGCAATCATGGCTCGCTGAAGGCTGAAGCAATCCTCCTACCTCAGCCTCCTGAGTAGCTGGGACTACAGGAGCAGGCCACCATGGTGGTTAATTTTTGTAGTTTTTGGAGAGACAGCATTTTGCCATGTTGCCCAGGCTTGTCTTAAACTCCTTGGTTCAAGCAATCCTCCCGTCACAGCCTTGCGAATTGCTGAGATTACAGGTGTGAGCCACTGGCCCCCACCAATCTCAGTATCATTAAGATGCCAAAGACAGGTCATAGAAGTTTCAGCTCTGTTCACAGCCTTTGCCCAGGAACATATGGACCTGTTGCTGTTTTGGTTAGTTTCCACCTGTTTCTGAAACCTTACATGTGCATTTTATATCATTGTCTATCATTTCATTGCACCATACAATGCTGCTTAGATCTCAAGCTTTACTGTTAATAACCTTATATCTATTTTGGTGCAACTTGAGAAAATGTATTTTATAAATTACAAAGATCTAAACAAGTATAATTTATTATGATGATGATCATTTATCAGAAGGCTACATATGTAAGAGTACAAAGGAAAGGGAGTTTTAGGAAAGGCAATTGCAAAACACTAGAAAACAGTGTTATCCAACAGTTCTGGAAAGAAAAGTTAAGTTTCCTAATATGCTTACACTTAACGAGGCCATAATATGCTAAGAAGATGATATAGATAGATAGTTGATTATAGATGTTGATACATAGCCAGATAGATAGATGTTGTTTATTCATGATTCATATATTTCTTATTGTTGCATCATCTCACCTTCTTGAATAGAGATATCTACTGATTGAATGCTTTTTTTTTTTTTTTTTTTTTTTTTTTTGAGACGGAGTCTCGCTCTGTCGCCGGGGCTGGAGCGCAGTGGCCGGATCTCAGCTCACTGCAAGCTCCGCCTCCCGGGTTTACGCCATTCTCCTGCCTCAGCCTCCTGTGTAGCTGGGACTACAGGCGCCCGCCACCTCGCCCGGCTAGTTTTTTGTATTTTTTTTAGTAGAGACAGGGTTTCACCGTGTTCGCCAGGATGGTCTCGATCTCCTGACCTCGTGATCCGCCCGTCTCGGCCTCCCAAAGTGCTGGGATTACAGGCTTGAGCCACCGCGCCCGGCCGATTGAATGCTCTTTACCTGTTCATCTATCTGTGTATGGTTTTCTGATTCCTATTGCATGAAAGAAGAGGGTTCTCTCTGAAATAATGAGGGTTGTCGTGCTGCCTATGAGAACTAAAAACAGTAACATTTTGGAAATGAATATAACTTTAGTGACAATCTGATTTACCCCTTTCATTTTAATAACAAGAAAGTTGTGAAAATACAAGGGCAGTTCCATTATTAGGAACTTCAGGTCTCTCAAATCCCTGTTTAGTTTCTAAAACTGGTTTTAAATAAGCCTGCAGATTTTTATGTGAACCATGAAAAGAATAAGCAATATTTTTACATTCTACAAGTAAAATTTTTATATTATTATTGTGTTGAATTAGTATTATCAACCTTGTAGACAGAAGTAAAAAAAAGATTTGAATTTAAAATTTTTACTTTTATCCACAATTCTAACAAGTTTTTTTTAAAAAAGAAATGAACAACATACAGTTTTAAAATCAAAATAGTTATTCTAGTTTCTGTAAACAGAGGAAATTTACTTCACTGGGCCAATATACTGTGCAACTGTTATAAACAAAGCTGATTTCCAGTGTATACCAAAAATAGCACATCTAAGCTCTCTGCTGGTCTTTCAATTCACAGACATAAGATAGAGTTGATATTATTTTTTATTTGTAGTAATATGCACAATATTTTACTAATGAAAATTATAATTATTTTCCCCCAAATTCTGCTGAGTTCTAAACCATTCAGGAAACCTCAGTGCATTAAATTATTTCTCTCATTTCCTACTGTTGTTCTTACAAAGTGGTATAGCCTCATTTCACTGTTTTATCTTCCTATTTACTGATGATATTTTAGTCTTTCATGTTCTCTTATCTCTTTTATCTAGTCTACAAGGACTAATGTTTATGTCCCTCCAGTTTGGTCTGGTGAAAGAAAGAAATAGAGAGAAAGAAAAAGAAAAAGTAAGATTAAGTTTAAAGACTAAGATTTAACTAAATTTCTTTTAGTTGCCCATACAACGTTTTGCTACTCTGAAAATCCCACTATTATATTATTTGTGCTATATCCACAACATATTTTGTAAGTTGTTTGAAATTGTTTCCTAGTTTTCTCCAGTTAGATTGCCAGCTATTGATGAATAAGAACATATCGTTAGCTTCTTTTGTGTTTTCAGGGTGCTTGGACATATGTACATATGCTTGCTGTGTGATCTTACTTTATGCATAATTCTACTTTTTTTCACCATATTCCTTTCCAAAAATGCCTGGAACTCTATTTTACCAAGATGAAGCCATGTGTGTGAGAATCTTGTGGCAAAACACTGCTGTGTAGCACTTTTACATAAAATAGATTCTAACTCCTCATAATAAAGGAAAGCAATGCTGCAAACTGTGTGTCTTGTGAACCTTTGAGAGCCAGTGTGGACCAGTTGTTAAATCATCCCAGTGTATAAATTCAATCTTCCAGGTCAGATTACTTATGAGATAAAAGGTGGTCACATAATAACTATGTGCCCTGAGAGGAGAATGATTTTATACCAAGTCTTTTATACACTGTAACAAGAGGGGCAATTGTTTCTTCTTTTGAATTGAAGCATGAAATAGAGTTGGTTTTAAAAGTAGCAGTAGTTTGGGAGTTGTGAAAAGAAGGGTAAAAAGTAATATTTATCAAAATTACCCTCCTACTGCAGAAAAATTGCCCTGAACATCCCAGCCAGAAGAAACCTCCTCATCCGTTCTCTGTTATGCACCATCTTGTGTGGCATTTGACACTACTGGCTTGATCTGTCAATTTACCAAAGTAAAGGGAACATGCTGAGAGGGAAGGTAAAATAGGTTATGTTTGGGGTGGATAGAAAGAAAGTGAGCTTAAGGCCAAACAAGGAGGGCATGAAGCCCCAGGCGAGAAATTCTAATTTATTTGGGTTGAGGAGAGGGAGGAACTATTAGGATACTCCTAAGGACAGAGTTGAAAAATGACATATTGATAGTTACGCTGTAGAAAAAAAAATCTACTTGTATATATTAAAAAATGACAAGTATATACTGAAAAGTGACAAGAAAATAAAGGAAATATTTATTTATTATTTATTACCATGTTGCCCTTTTGGCATGCCCATCTAAACAAGATAATGATCCCAATGCTTTTTGCCGTGGTATGCATGGCATCTCTCAGTAACATGTAACCAGCATTCAATAAATTTGTTGAATGAGTGAATAAGTATAAGCAAATACAGACATAAATAATGCTTTATTAACTAAGATAATCTTCCACATATAGGTCATTGCCTTGATTTCAGATTTTTATACATAGTTTATTTCTGTAGGTAGTTCATTTCTAAAAAAATTATAACATTCATGATGATGATGCTAAAAGGGAAGAAAAGAGTGATGAAGGAAAAAGGTCTATTTACTCATTATTTATTATGTGCTAAGCATTGTATTAAGTGCTTTGCCCCCATGTACTCATCTTCCTCATCCAACAAGAGAAAACTTAATTATGCAAATAAAAACCAGATTTGAGCAATACTAACAAATCACTCCAGGTTCTGATTGACAGTTGTAGCAGACACTGTTGATGCCCTACCCCTTGGGCCACACGAGCCCACCTGCGACTGGGAAGACAATCTCATAACATTGGCAGCTTCCCAGCTCCCACGTTTTTGTCTCTCATAACTGTCTGAGCATACCTGGGAGCTTGCTTGCTGGCAAACAGGTACAATCTGCAAGTCTCGGGAGGTGATCTCTCCACCAGTGGAGGATGAGAGTCCTTGGATAGATGCCTCAGCCTCTCAGTCTTTCAGGGATTAGGGATTCTTTAGCCATGTCTCATACACTTTCTCAGCAGGTTTCAGAAGTCTTACAATTGAAGAGAAGCCTTTGATTCATGTTTCGTTTAAAGCAACCTTGTCATTGATACCTATATTAAAGCATCAGGGTCAAGTGCGGTGGCTCACGCCTGTAATCCCAGCACTTTGGGATGCCAATGCAAGTAGATCACTTGAAGCCAGTTCAAGAGCAGTCTGGCCAACATGGTGAAACCCCATCTCTACTAAAAAAAAAAAAAATACAAATAATTAGCTGGGTGTGATGACACACACCTGTAGTTCCAACTACTCAGAGAATCACTTTAACCCAGGCCTGGGCAACAGAGCAAGACTGTCTTTAAAAAAGAAAAAAAAAGCATCAAGAAGTGTGGTCTAATAGTATGTATCTGGATAGAAGAATTGAGCTTCTTGTCTCTGGTTGGTAACTTTAGTACTGAGTATGGATCCCCTAAAAGCTGACCTTGAGGCAAGCACTTGGGTGTAACAGTTTAAAGGGGTGTCTTAGAAGGTTAGATTAGGGAGAGGCAGAGAAATTATAAAAAATGTTTAATGCATCTCTAATTGTTTTACATGCTTTACCTTAGTAATTTTTTAAAATCTAATTTTAAAAAGTGTAACAAAAAACACTACTTGCCAGACGTATCTACATGAATGTCCCACCAATACCTCAAACTTATCTCTAGAACCCAGCAAGTACTATCTAAACACACTCTCCATCTCCCCCAACACCATGCACCCCTCCACCCACCCTGTTCTTCCCCATTCCAACTCCTCCATCTGGTTGCTTTATGTTTTGTTTTTCATGGTATTACCAGTGTCTCTGTCACCAGGGCTAAAAATGCTGGTCATATTTTACTTCCTCTTAGTACCTACACCACACAATACACATCAGTTTTTTTCCCCAATGCCTTACGAGCTCTTTCATTTCCCCTGCCCTGCTGTCTGCATAAGTTTGGGTCTTGAAACTGCCTTTATGCCTACACTCTTTGTCAGCAACCAACTGTCTCTTGTCTCCTCATTGTATATGATATTTAATTTGACTACATTATATTATCTAAGGTATATCATATCTTCCTTTGTAAATTATAAACTGAGATTAGGACTCACTTTTTATACAGTTTCACATTTGTCAAAGGACTTAGCATATTGTTTTGCATGTAGTAATGAACATAAACTTATAAATTTCCAGTTTATGACATTAATGATGTAAAAAGCCAAAATCATGTAAGGGCCACTTAAAAAATACAGAGCACCTGCTACTTGCCAGGTAGCATATTAAGTGCTAGAGACATGGTGGTAAACAACAGGAGCAAAACAAAGCTGTTTTCTACTCTCAAATTCTAGTGAGAAAGATATAATGAAAAAATATATGATTATAAATTAAAGAGTTCTGGAGATAATGAACAGGATTGTCTGGCAGAGAATGTTATGGTGACCTATTTTAAATTGGATGGGCAGAAAGTCCTCTGTGAGGAGATCTTTAAGCTGAGATGGAAGAAAGAGAAAGAGGAATCATGTGAAAAGTCAAAGGCTATGTGTCCAAGAAGAGGTAATAATATGGTAAAGACCTTGAGGATGAAAAACCTTGATGCACTGAAGGAAATTAAGAAAGGCTGATATGACAAAAGCCAAGTGATCCAGGAGGAGTGGCCAATGCCAAGGCTGGTGCTGTAGTCAGAGGCCAGATCATAGGGTCCTTTTAGGCCATGTTGAGTGTGGTTTGTACTATAAGAAAGCGATGGAAAACTGTTTAAAGGATTTAAGCAAGGAATTAGTTGCCTGATTCATTTAGAATCTTGAAAGTTCACGCTGGCTTCTGTGCAGAAATTTGATGAGGTGGGGCAATGAAAAAGGGAGACCACCTAGCAGATTATTAAGTAGCCCACATGAAATTATCTTGAGAAGTGGTAGTAGCTGTGCAAAAGAAGATTAACATAAGATGGGCTTGAGACACATTTTAGAGGTCAAATTGATAGGACCTTGTGATTGATGGATTCTTTGTTGAAGTTAGAGGGAGGTATTACTTTCCAAATTTCTGGCTTGAACAACTGGTCAGATAGAGTGCCCAGTTGTTCTGGAAAGAAAGAGAGTGGGTGGAAGAGTGATTTAGATCAGAAGTCAAGGAACCAGAACTCAGTTTTAGGTATGTTACATGCACAATGCCCACTGTACATCCAAGTGGAGATGTCTGGTAGGCAGTAGAACAAATGAACCGGGAGCTCTGAAGAAAGGTCCAGGATGGAGACATAAACTGGAGACTCATGATATTTACTTTTTTCATGTCAAACAATTGAGGGTATATTTAAATAACTCATGAAATAGCCGATTAACAGATATTTCAACATGTATATAAAAAATCAAACTTTATTTTTAAATGATTTTTTTTTTTTACCTACTGAGTAAAAGAATGTTATGCAAAAGCAAAACAAGGATTCCTCAAGGATTTAGAAGCCAATTACTGGGTATGTAAAATATAGTAAGAGAATATAATTTAAATTGTACCTTCTATGTACTGTTTCTATTGTAGTCTTCTATGAGGATATTTATCACCAAAAAAAGACAATCACGGATAATTTTAGAGGATTGTTTCTTCACGTATTTTAATTGTATCCCCCACTGACCATCCAATACAGTTACTTGACATTAGTTGTGAATATATTTTTTCCTTTTAAACTTTTTTTATAGTATACTATACATATAAAAGTTATCATCTTTACCATTTTTAAGTGTGAAGTCCAGTGGTAATAACTATATATATTTTTTCCCTTCATCACCCTCCACCTACCTTTCCTGCCCTCTAGTAACTACCATTCTACTCTCTATCTTCATGAGATTCACTTTTTAAGCTCCCATATATGAGTGAGGGCATGCAATATTGGTCCTTCTGTGCTTGGCTTAGTTCACTTAACATAATGGCCTCCAGTTCCATCCATGTTGCTGCAAATGACAGGATTTAATTCTTTTTTATGGCTGAATTATATTCCATTATGTATGTATATTTCTTTATCCATTCACTCATTGATGGGCACTTAGGGTGATTCCATATTTTGGCTATTGTGAATAGTGCTGCAATAAACATGGGAGTGGAGATATTTCTTCCATGTATTGATTTCCTTTATTTTGGATATATACCCACAAGAATTGCTGGATCATATCATAGTTCCAGTTTTACTTTTTTGAGGAACCTCTATTCTGTTCTCCACAGTGGCTGTACTAATTTACATTTCCAGCAGCACTGTATGAGGGTTCCCCTTTGACACCACTTTGTCACCAGCATCTGTTTTTGCCTTTTTTATATAAGCCATTTTAACTGGAGTGAGATGATATCTCATTGTAGTTTTGATTTGCATTTTTCTGATGATTAGTGATGTTGTACAGGTTTTCACATACCAGTTGGCCATTTGTTTGTCTTCTTTTGAGAAATATCTATCGAGATCTTTTGCCAATTTTGAAGTTACATTCTTTGTTGGGTTTTTGTTTTGTTGCTATTGAGTTGTTTGAGCTCCTTATATATTCTGGTTATTAATCCCTTGTCAGATAGAGAGTGTGCAAACGTTTTCTCTCATTATATGGGTTCTCTCTACATTTTGTTGATGTTTTCTTTGCTGTGCAGAAGCTTTTAAGCTTGATGTAATCTCATTTGTCTATTTTTGTTCTGGTTGCCTGTGCTTTTTAGGTCTTACACAAAAAAAATCTTTGTCCAGACCAATATCTTAGAGCATTTACCCAATGTTTTCTTCTAGTAATTTCATAATTTCAGGTCTATAATTCATTTTGATTTGGTTTTTGTGTATGGTGAGAAAGTTCTAATTTTATTTTTTTGCATGTAGTTATTAAGTTTTCCCAGCATCATTTATTAACGAGACTGTTTTTTCCCATTGTATGTTCTTTATACCTTTGTCACAGATTAGTTGGTTGTATGTGCATGGATTTATATGTGGATTCTCTATTCTGTTCCATTTGTCTATTTCTATGCCAGGACTGTGCTGTTTTGGTACTATAGCTTTGTAGTAAATTTTGAAGTTAGGTAGTGTGATGCCTCCAGCTTTGTTCTTTTTGCTCAGGACTGCTGTGGCTGTGCAGGTTCTTTTGCGGTTTCTTACAAATTTTAGGAATTTTTCGATTTATGTGAAGAATGTCATTGGTATTTTGATAGGAATTGCATTGAATCTGTAAATTGCTTTAGGTAGTACTGTAATTTTAACAATATTAGTTTTTCCAATCCATCATCATGGAATCTCTTTCTGGGTTTTTATGTCCTCTTCAATTTCTTTTATCAGAGTTTTATAGTTTTCCTTGAATAGATATTTTACTTTTTTAGTTAAATTGATTCCTAGGTATTGTATATTTTTGTAGCTATTGTAAAAGGAACTGCTTTCTTGATTTTTACTCAGATTGTTCACTGTTGGCATATATAAATGCTATTGATTTTTGTATGTTGATTTTGCATGCTGCAACTTTACTGATTCAGATCTAACAGCTTTCAGGTGGACTCTTTAGATTTTTCTAGGTATAAGATCATGTAGTCTGCAAACAAAGCTAATTTGACTTCTTCCTTTCCAATTTGGATACCCTTCCTTTCTTCCTCTTGCCTGTTGGCTCTGGCCAGGACTTCCTGTACTATGTAGAATAACAGTGGTGAGAGGGGTTATCCTTGTCTGTTTCAGTCCTTGGAGGAAAGGCCTTCATTTTTTCTGTGTTCAGTATGATGTTGACTGTAGGTTTGTTATATATGGCCTTTATTATTTTGAAATATGTTCCTTCTATATCCATTTTGGTGAGAATTTTTATCATAAAGGAATGTTGAATTTTATCAAATGCTGTTTCAGCATCTATTGAAATAAGTATACCATTTCTGTTAATGACTTATAATATTTAGATTGTTTTTAAAGACATAGGAAATGGGTTAGATCTCCTAAAGAGGGAAGATGGAAAGAGAATGAAAGAGGGTCCAGAATATAGCCCTGGGGATTTCCAGCACTTATGGTGGAGGGAAAGGAGACATCAGAGGAAACTCAGAGTGGCCAGATAGAAAGGGAGGAAAAAGCTTAATAAGGTGGTATCATGAGAAGAGAGTCTTTCTGGAAGGAGAAATGCTTACTCTTGATAACAACTGAAAAATAGGGTGAGTCCACATTAGAATCCTCGCTACTGGGGAGGACTTTCTACACAAGGTTAGAGATCACTTGTATTTTATCTACTATAATTTTAGTCCATAATGCATTTTCTGGCACATAGTGGGCACTTGATAAGTATTCATTCAATGACATTTAGTAATTGAGTGCCCAAATATTTATGTCGGGTTGAGAGCTAGGGATAGGCATGAGTCTTTCTTCAACATCCTTCTGATTAGAGAGATAGCAGTATCTTCAGTTTATTTTAAAGCATCATGAAACACACTTTATTCCTGCTAACATTAGGAAAAGCGAGCTGTTTTCTAAGCCTTGGAGGAAGGAAATTCAGCTAACATGTGAGATAATGTAGGGTGGCTATTTCTCGAAAGGTAGTGAATCATAGCTATAACCATAACTGTGGAAAAAAGTCCTGCCTTATCAACCACTCCATTGACTGCTAGTCACCAAAACTACGCTATGAAACAAATTGTGTTGAGTGGCTTTCATTGTAAAAGACTTTGGTGAAGGGAGGGAAAGAAGGGGTTCAGATCAGAAGATCTGGCTTTGCCAGTTTCTGGAGGGTGTCAGAATGGCTTCAATATACCTACGTCCTTGGCCTCAACTGGAGGTTTTGTAGCTGCAAACAAGAAGGATTGCGTAGTTCAGAATAACGACAATGTAAGCTAATTGTGGAACTGGGTTAAAATCAGCATGTAGATCTACTAAGAAACACACTCAGCACTACTGCAGAGAGAAACATCAGAACCATTCTCCACAGGCCCTTCATTTCTGGAAGCCATTTCATTTTTACAATAGATTTATCACACACCATATTGACTTTTTACTGTAAAGAGAAAGTTAATATTCCTCATATTTTGTCTGTTGACAGAGTGAAAATAATTGCATTGGGTTTGGCTAGAATATCCTGTCATTCCAAAAATATCTCAAACTCCACATGGCTAAAACTTAACCCATCAATGCCCCCATCTACATGCTTGCATACATGCATATTACTTCATTTCTCAGTGTTTTTTTCTCTGTGAATGGTATCACCACACACCCAGTTCCCAAATCCAAAACTGCCCTGCGGATTTTCAACAATTACGGTGGAAGAAGCCAGCAGAGGAGACTCAGAGTGCCCAGATAGGAAGGGAGGAGAAAAAAGTTCAATAAAGTGGTGCCCTGAGAGGAGAGTCTTTCAAGAAAGAGAAATACTTCTCCTTGGGCTTATCCTCTATTTATTGTTGCAGGGGCTTCCAAAATTAGGTTTTCTGTGTTCAGTCTTGCGTTCACACTTCTGAAACCCAGAGCTGACCCAGACAAATTCCTCAACTTCCTGTCAGCCCCAACATAGATTTAAAATTCCTAACCTGGCTTACGAGGTTCACCATGTATTCCTGCTTCTCTAAGTCAGGCTCATATCACACCAATCTGTGTGTGGGGTGGCTAAATACACTAGCCAGGGAAGCTCTTTCAGTTCTTCTACCTGGCCCCGCTGGAGCCCTCCTTATTGCTCATTCCGTTCTTAGCCTGATTCAAAATTCCTGGTCCTTCACATCTCTCTTTACGTGTCCTCACCTGGAACTTTCTCTAGTTAGTACAAATTTTCTATCTACCATTGGAGCAAACATTTTTTGAAAGTTTGTATCAGTCCTGCCTTACTCTTGGTGGAATCCTGTGGTCCTAGCCAAGTGCCTGCTCCATTAATGTGCTGAATAAATGAATAAGCATTTTAATTATGTATCTGTCGTTAGTGTCAGATGTGTTATTCCAGCAGGGTTTTAGCACACAGACACACTCTTTGATGCAGACTTTTCCTGTGTTTTCTTTTTACATATAGCAACAATAAAAAAAACTAGACCTTCATCTCCTGAAAATATCAGTCTAATAATCACCTATGACTGTCTCTCTGGTTGCTGAAGGGAAAAAACAAAACAAAACGAAACAAAAACAAACAAACAAAAAATCCAGGGCACACCTGGATTGCATTAGAATGAAACTCACTACCCAGTTCAGGTGTGTTGCGTCATGGGTCTCCGGCACATTTCAGAGGCTCATTAGGACCCTGACCCCACACTGGAGTTTACACCCCTAATAGCAGCTGTGTCCCGTGGCAACTGAGTGGGTGCGTGAAAAGGGGATAATCAAGAACCAGCTGGAGCAATCAGAATCGGTTAAAGTGAATCAAGTCACAGTGCTTCCTTAACCCAACCTCTCTGTTGGGGTCGGCCACAGCCTATAACCGCCTGCCATTCAACCTGAGCGGCTGCTGCTCGCCTGCTCAGGCACACAGCCCGGGGTGCAGAGGAAGTGTGGGGAGGAAGGAAGTGGGCATAGAAGGGTGCCCAGTGTGGGTCTTGAAGAGAATAGCCATAACGTCTCTGTCACCAAAATGTTCCCCAGGAGCCTTCGGCGAGTTTTTTGGGGTTTTGTTTTTAATTTGTGGCTCTTGATAATTTATCTAGTGGTTGCCTACATCTGAAAAACAAGACAGTGCTTGACTCTCAACCAAAGAACTGGACGGCTCCCCGCCGCAGTCCCAGTCCCCGAGTTTGTGGCTGGCATTTGGGCCACGCCGGGCTGCCTGCTAGAGGCTGGGCGGTCACAGCGAGGGGCACGCGGTTTGGGGCCACACAGCTCCGCTTCTAGGCCCCAACTACTGTTAAAAGGGGAAGCCCGTGCTCCATCTAGGTCCGCTCTTACTGAGCCCAGAGCCATCCCGCGCTCTGCGGGCTGGGAGGTCCGGCCGAGACGCGCGTCCTGCGCAGCCGAGGCTCCCCAGCGCCCCCTGCAGCCGCGCGTAAGGGGAGACGGGGCCCGGCCCTGCGCCACCGCACCACGCCCGGGACCCCACCCAGCGGCCCGTACCCGGAGAATCAGCGCGAGAACCCGAAGCTCCCGGCGAGCAGCAGAAACCGGGAGTGGGGCCGGGCGAGTGCGCGGCATCCCAGGCCAGCCGAATCGCTCCGCCCGCGGTGGGCCGACTTCCCCTCCTCTTCCCTCCCTCCTTCCTTTCCTGTAGCCCGCCGGCGCCGGACACGCTGCGCCTCATCTCTTGGGGCGTTCTTCCCCGTTGGCCAACCGTCGCATCCCGTGCAACTTTGGGGTAGTGGCCGTTTAGTGTTGAATGTTCCCCACCGACAGCGCATGGCTTGGGAAGCGAGGCGCGAACCTGGTCCCCGAAGGGCCGCCCTCCGGGAGACGGTGATGTTGTTGCTGTGCCTGGGGGTCCCGACCGGCCGCCCCTACAACGTGGACACTGAGAGCGCGCTGCTTTACCAGGGCCCCCCCAACACGCTGTTCGGCTACTCGGTCGTGCTGCACAGCCACGGGGCGAACCGATGGTGAGTAGAGTTGGACCAATGAGCCCTCAGCAGCTCAGAGCGGCGTGAGAACGGCGCCCAAGGGATTCCCTGCCCGGTTCAAACTTTTCTCCCTCCCAAGGAGGCAGGAGGGAAACGCTGCGAGTGCCAGCTCGCTGGAGATCTGCCAGGGAAACTAACTTATCTTGGGGTGGCAGCACCCCGGGGTGCGTTCTGGCGCAAGACCTTGGAGCTTCGAGTCGGGGGTGGTGGGCGGAAGAGGAGGTGGGAAAGCTGCCCTGCTGCCGACTGCACATCTGTTCCGACAGGGAGCTCAGTGGGCAGCACAGCTCACGTCTGAGCGCACGTGCACGTGTCTCTTTAGGCTCGTGGTGGGTGCGCCCACTGCCAACTGGCTCGCCAACGCTTCAGTGATCAATCCCGGGGCGATTTACAGATGCAGGATCGGGAAGAATCCCGGCCGGACGTGCGAACAGCTCCAGCTGGGTGAGTTGGGTGTGGAAGCAGGAGTTAGTGACCTCCCGACCCCCCATGTGGACCCCACCATAGGGCAAGTCCTGGAAAGATTCAAGTCGCCTGTTACTTCTCGTTTAAAGAGCCTAAAGTTTTCAGTTTCAACTCCGTCTCATCTTCCCTCCTTAATGTAAAAGGGATTCCCTTTCTGTTAATATCGTTCTCCTTTCTCCTTATGGCAATGATTGCAGTACGCTGACCAAAACTATGGTAGAGGGAAATTTCTTATGATACTTTCTTTTCATCTCTCCCCCGTCTCTCCCTGTGTTAAGCACATTTTAGCGTGTCTCAGCATATTAAGGATAGAATCCAGCTAAGCCAAGACTTGAGAATTTTATTTCCATCTTTGTGCTATCAACCTTCTTAAAGAACAGGCTAAAGGGCATATCAGGAATAGCAATTGGAATTGATCCCATATCCCGTCGTTCAACCTAAAGGTCTAAAGAAAAAAAGTGATAGTCTTACTTAGAATATGCAATGTAAAAGAAAAGGAAAGTTGGCATCTTCATTGTTAATGTAGTATAATTTTCCACTCCCAAAACCATCATCCAAAACTCTCATGTTATATGGGTCCATCTTTTTGCAGTCATTTCTCAATGTCTCAGATTTGTGACAAGTTGAAAAATGTGTACTGATAGAGGGGAGAAGTTTCATGTTTCAGACAAGTTTCTTGCACACAGACAAGTGGGGAAAGAGGAACGAATATTAAATAACAAGACTTATCTTATTCCAAAATGTTACAGCTATACATATTGCTTAATTTTTTCCCCTCAAAGCAACCCTGGGTCATGGTTGACATTGTTCCTACTTTATGTATGAGGACTGTGGCTCAGAGTTGCAAATACCTTTTTAAAAGTTATGAGCTAGTGAGTGATAGGTGGGAACTAAAGTCACACTAGGGTCTGAATGGGTCCAAAGTCTAAGCCATTTTCTTCCATGTATGCATCTTCAATGCAAATAAAATTAAGTGAATGGTTTAATATGTTGCCTGCTGAGCTGGTGGGTCATCTGTAAATGGTGAATAAAATTGGTACTTTATATTTCTTTGCTGTAAAGGGACTTTTGGGATTGGTTATTGGATCTTTAACTTCTTTTGCATTTTATAGTAGTCTTTGCTCTTTTTCAAACAGCGAAGCTGGTTCCTTTCTTTCGAATGAATTCAAATAGAGTATAAACATAATGGAATGTTTACTTTTAACTTCGAACACCTATAAAAGTCCACAAGTTGTCTGTAGCATGTAGAATAAGCCCTAGCCTCTTGTTAAGCATCCTCAATACCAGAAATCACAGTAGGAATGTATAAAACATTCACAGACCCATACATTTGGAATGATTTTGCAAAGCATAATTTTCATTGCATGAGAGAGTTGTGGGTGAAGAATTAGGGAGTGGAGCTGACAACTTTAATCTGCCAGAGGATCTTGGCAAGGTCTCAGGAGGGAGCAATTTTATTTCTGTTGTCCTGTCATAGTTTCCTGATCCATGACATTATAACTACTGGTATTTAGTGTCTACTTCCTGTCTGGATGGACACGGAATCTATTTCTGGATGTCTGTGTTTAATTGGATACATCATGACATAATATATTAAATTTAAGATGATGCCTGTCCATGGAAGGGAAAAATTGGGCATGTGTAGCATGGGGGTTGACTGTTCTCAGAGAAATGTAAACATGATCGATATGTAATAGGAATTAAATGAAGATTTTTTTTTGGATGGATGAATGAATAAAAGTAGAGGGAAAGTTTATTAACCAGATTTATGAGTAAGATAATTGATTAGAAATGTGCCAAACTGATATTTTTAACTTTCAAAATTTTGACCAATTTACAGGGTACTTACTGAGATGAAAGGAAAAAAGACAAGATTACTGGTCAATCAATGAGTTAAAACATTAACAGCGATAGTAATGCCTTGAGTATTTGCTGAAGAGTTTACTGAAGTTATTTCTCATGTGACATTCTAAAGAATACAGATATCTTTTATTCTTCATGTAAAGAAACTGCCTCTTTCTATTCAGAATAAATTCAGTGGTAGCTTAAAGGTATAAAATAGGGATTGAGGCTACAGTCTAGAAATAAAACACTGAAAACATTACGTTGGTAATAAACATATTTTAGGGTTATTAGGTTTGTGGGCTGTGCACTATTTTGTATGAAGAAGTTTCAAGAGTATGTGTAAATATAGATAAGCCATCTTCTGTAGAAGTGTGTGTGCATGCGTGTGTGTGTGTGTGAATCTTCTGTATAAAATAGCTTCAGTTGTCCTGTTTCAAATGTGGGTGACTCTAATGTTGCGAAAATGCTTAGCTCGGTACTGACACATAATAGACATTCAAAAAATAGCGGTTCTTCTTTATTGTTTACTTAAATCTATTATCTGTATGTTATCTGTAATAAGCAGGTTGAGGTTAATAGGGACAATTAATAAACTGAACCAAAAGTTTAAAAATTAAAAGGTAATACATTAAAAGGTAGAAGTTGAGGCCGGGCGCGGTGGCTCAAGCCTGTAATCCCAGCACTTTGGGAGGCCCAGACGGGTGGATCACAAGGTCAGGAGATCGAAACCATTCTGGCTGGCACGGTGAAACCCTGTCTCTACTAAAAATAACAAAAAATTAGCTGGGTGTGGTGGCAGACGCCTGTAGTCCCAGCTACTCGGGAGGCTGAGGCAGGAGAATGGCGTGAATCCGGGAGGCGGAGCTTGCAGTGAGCCAAGATCGTGCCACTGCCCTCCAGCCTGGGCGACAGAGAGAGACTCCGTCTCAAAAAAAAAAAAAAAAAAAAAAAAAAAAAGGTAGAAGTTGAAATGACACACAATGAGAAATATTTTGTTGGCTGAAGGAAAAAATGTTATAATGACTAAAGATTGATCTATGATTGCCATGTCAGTAAGGTATCTTCTTTCCTTTGGAATAGCTTTACTTGCTATCAAGAATCTGAAGGTGTAGGGTCTTCAAATGGCGCCCATCTCCCATGCAATTAAAAATATCCACATGTACTCGTCTTTGAGTCTCTGTAGAATTTCAGATCAATGGTTAATTCAGATAGACCCCACCCCTCAAAAGAGGAGGTCCATATCTCCCCCACCCTACCCTCTGTGGACAAGTTGTCCCATACCATGGTATATTTGTGCCGCAAGCAGAAATGAGCCTGCTCATTTATCTAGAATGCCCAGGGTGAGAGACGTTAGGCGAGTACAAGGTGCTTTTCTTCCTGTATATATATTGTTGGCCGCCTCCTACCTCCCTGACTCCCCGAGACATCTCTTCTCTCACTTCTTTTGTACCAGAGGAAAGTCGTGTCTCTGTCAGGAGGGTCTGGGCCCAGACTTGCTCATGAAGACTATGTCTGAGGAGACCCAGGTGATTTCCACAGGTCCACCTTCCACCCGGGTACTCTGCATCATCAGGCTTGTTTAAAGGAAACTTTAATCATAGCTGGTTCTTAAATTAAGGTGTCACAAATAATGACTCAATTAATATAGTTAAGCATAGTCCATCTGTGGACTACCAATATTTAAATAATTAGAACATAATAAAACATAGAAATGATTATCAAATTACACTAAAAAGATGGTCTTTATTTGGTTATTCGAAAAACACTCCAGATCTTTCATTACTTTGGAGTTACCACTGAAAGCATACACACACTGACTCTCATTTGGGTAATAGTCTAAAGTTATACAATTACGCTATCCAGTATAGTATCCACTAACCATAAGTGGCTTTGAACACACAAAATGTGGCTAGTCAGCAGTGAGAGAGCTGTAATGTAAATTACATACTGGCTTTTGAATACTTAGTAGAAGACAACTCATTAATTTTCATGATATTAATTATATATTGAAACAAACATTTTAAAATTATTGATTACATAATATTTTGGATTTATTAGGCTAAATAAAATATCAGGTTAAATAAAATTTTATTTTTTTTAATGTGGCTACTATAAAATTTAAAATTTCCAATGGACTTGTATTTCTATTGGACGGCACTGCTGTAGAGAAACATTAAGTTCCCTCTGTAAAATAACACTAACTTTTTAGGAGATACTTTCCTGGTATTTATGCATAAATGAGTAGAACTTTCACTTTCTTTTCCAGACTAAGTGTTCTATAGTTACTGGGCCTTCAAGCTGCCTGCCTGTGCCTCTTTCTTACAGAAGAGACCCATCTCAAGTTAGTCACCATTACCCATATTTAGATTTCTTTCTGGAAATTTTATTACCTTAGCCAGCCTCCTGGTTCATATTATATAACCTATTTGAAAGAATTTAATTAGCATTGCATTATTAAACTAATGATTACCTAATCCTCACTTCTACTTGATTCATAGGAGTTATTAGCTTAACATTAAATAGCAAATATCTCACTGTTGAAACTTCAAATATGTTTTTTCTTGATAACTTTTAATTTTTTCATTTGCAATGTGCTTTAAATTGTATCTTATGAAGCTGAGATTGCAGATTGGTCATTTTGAAAAATCATCCTGAATGAAGGCTGTTATACAATTATGTAGAAAAGACGGAGAGCTTCATTAATAAACTATCAGGTTACTGGAAAGAAGTTTCCTTATTTCCAGCAGTTTCCCAAACTTTATCTCCAAAAGGATGAGGTTTCCACCTAATTTGAGAGATGAGACTTTCTAAATGCATGTTAGTTTTTGCCCTAAGTTTACTTGGTCACCGAGTGATATACCCAATGACTTGAAAATAGATGTCCTTGGCCACGGTTGTAGGGCCAGATGTGGAAATCCATTGCACACATGGGTGATTTATCCATTCCGTTGTTCATTGAGGAATGCCTAAGGGCCAGAACCTGGGCCTGCAAAAGAAACATACTCCTTGTCGCAAGGGCTTTAAAGTTTATAAGATAGGTTATTTATAGGAAAGTATGGTGAGATTTAATCTAGGTAAGACAATAAAGGGATGCATTCCTGAGGAATTGGTGTTCAAGTAGGGGAACTGAAAAATAACCAGAAGTTAGGCAGAAGAAGAGGCTATGGAAAAGTTTGCCAGAAAGAGCAAACTGTGTGTATAAAGACCCTGAAGTCTTTGAGAGCACGATGCTTTTGAAGAACTAAAAAATGTGTACAGTTGCACTATGGAGTGTGAACTAAACTGTAGGTTAGAAAGGCAGGCAGGGATTACTTCTGATACAACTCTAAGTGTGAATTTACCCTAGGATATTTAAAACTGGGGCGTGACATGATCAGATTTGTGTGTTTGACATATTCTCTGGTTGCAGGTTGGTGAACGCTTTGGAGTAACTGGGTCAAGACTGAAGGCAGTGAGACAGGTGTAGGAAGACTTTGTTATAATTTAGACTACAGATAACAAGTGTCTGTACAAGGACACTGGCAGTAACAATGGAGAGGAACATGGAGATTCTGAGGATATTTAGAAGATAGCACTTGGTAATTACTGAATGCAAGAGTTGAGTGAGAAGGTTCCAAAGATGTTACTGAAGTTTCTAACTTGGGCTGTGACATGGTTGATGGTGCAATGTACTGAAAAAGGGAAGACCAGCAAGTTTTCTCGCAAAATGATGAGTTTCATTGGCTTGAGATTCCTGTGAGATATAGAAGTAAATATCTAGTGATCAGTTCCATGTATGGGTGTGGTAGACAGTAGAGAGGTCTGTACTAGCAAACCAGAGGTAAGAGTAATTGACATAACCCCATTCACCTCCAAGGCTTTGATTATCGTCTCTCTGGGGTAAGTAGATCAAATGGCCAATGACAAATTTCTAAGGATTCCTACAGTTTGAGAAGTGGCTAGAATAGTGCTGCTCAAGTCTGGCTGCAACTTAAATTCTCATACAGCGCTTTAACAGTTCTGGTGGCCCACCTCAAACTAATAAAATCTCTGAGGTAAGTCTATAGGGCACCACTAGTTTCCAGAGGTCCCCAGATGATTCCAGTATTCATCCATGCTTGAGAACCGCTGGAAAAGAAAAGAAACTGGGAAAAACAAAACAAAACAAAAACCAAGAGGGTGAAGCCAAGGAGGTAGCAAGAAAAATCAGGTCAATGTGACATTAATCTGATTAAAGGAAGAGACTGTTTTGAGAAGAGGTGAGTGGTTGGCAGTAGTAAAAGTTGCCAAGACATCAACCGGGGTGAGAAACTATGAGGTCTCATTAGATATAGAGAGAATTAGTTCCTTAGTAACCTTGGTAAGACAAGCTTTAATGGTGAATCCCCTGCAGAGGGTTGAGAAGTGAGATGATAGCAAGCATCAATAACTTTTAACTGGGTTCTTCCTTCATTAATACATTTTATTACTTATGTATTGGATATACACAGTTGAATAAGACATGGTTGAAGCCCTTGAATAACTCAGTTGAGATAAAGGGAGAGACAGGTAAATGGATAATTATGAGATAATGTAATAAGCATGACAATAGACAGGCACACAGTGATGAGAAGAAATGAATGGGAGAAGGCGTCCTGGAGGAGTGAAATCTGAGTAGTGGACGCAGTTCTGACTGTGTCTGAAGAGCACATGTAAGGACTCAATAAACATGAAATAATTTTCATGTTTTTTATAGTTGGGCAAAATCCCCTGGGATTTGCTGCACATTTCAGCCTTACTCCAAAGTATCTAAGTCCGCTTTGGGTTCCAAAGGCTCATATCAGGTAGTTCAAACAGTAACACCTACTCCTGAAATAGGAGCTTGAAAATGACTGTCTTTAGAAGCAGGGATTTTTAATTTTAAGATTAGCTGGAAACATCAAATTAGAATATGGAAGTGGACATACAGGTGACAGGTCTGGGCTCAGTAATGCAGTGTGCTTGTTCTCAGTTTACCTCTGAGAATTTTAAAAAATCATAGAAAATCTTTTTTATATAAACTACATAAAATACTATAATTCACAAAAATGTTCAGAAAATAGTAAGATTGTAGACTTAGTTTTAAAAACCCCTTTTATGGGACTTCTTGTGTACAGTGGATTAGACATGTTCTTTTGACATTATGCCCTGTATAGAAAATGCTGGTCAATGTGTACCATCTGTTTATGAATCCCTTTGAAGTCTACCTCACCACAATACTAGTCTGTTTTCTTGTGAAAGTTTTCTAGAAGTCAATAGACTATTATCGTTTTGTCTGCCAGTCATTGTCAATATAACCTCTTATTTTATCCTTTAAACTCTGCCCAGAGAAACGTCCTTTGGTATCTGTAACTCTTCATCTCATTCTGATCCTCCATTGGTCGGGATAATATGATACATTCCTCACTGTTTTTTTCTCTACCATATTTTTAAGCCTTCCTATCTTCCTGACCTCCTTTAATTCTTTCGTTGCTGTCTTTTTTTTTTTTTCTTTTCAGCCATCCTACCCTGTGAATTCCAAAAGCAAGCATAGAACTTTAATACTGACCACCAAGCAGATTTCCCTGGAGTATTTTCTGTTTACATTTTTGTATTTTCTTGTTTCAAAGATATACAAAGTGGCATCCACACATTAGTGTGATGTTTTTTCAAATGAATTTTTAAATCCAAGAGATCAATTGAAAACCATGGAGGTTCAGAATTTTCTTTCCTTGTTTTCTAATGTTAGAGGTTGAAATATGCTCTTTTAATAGGCTGTTTCAGAATAGTATAGGATTATTCAAAATGTCCATATTTGAAAATAATGGAAAAGTGCTAACAACTAATTGTCTGGCAGCATCGGATGGTGGTTGATAGTATGAGTTTTAATCCTTTCCCTTCCCCACTTACAAGTGGCGTGACCTTGGGCAAGTGCTTAGTCATCCCTTATTTTGGCTTCCTCATCCACAAAATTGGGATGATAATCTACTTCATAGGGATGTTATGAAAAGTGAGTTAATACCTGTCTTTGCATGTATTAAAACTGTGGTATGTAGTAAGCATGCAATAAGTATTAGTAATTAGAGAGTAACCTTCCCTGTTTAAATTATGTTTACAAAATATATCAGCTGGGGCACATTTTTGACTTTAGTTATTAAAAAGACTTGTGTACATTTTCTGTGGGATTTTGAAGAAGTTTGAGAACAAGGTCCCTGGCAGAGACCCCAAACCTAAAATCAAACCCACAGGTGACCTAGTTGTATAGAGTTCTGAGGCCTCATCATGACTCAGGATCAGCCCAGATTTATAAAATTACAACCATAAAGCTTGGCACTACTCTCTGGGGACATTTACCTCTTGAACTCTTTCTAAATAGAATAAGATAAAGAGAGAGAGAGAGCTGAAATAACTGGCTTTTTCAGGCCTACAATTATATAAACTGTTTCTCACATAAATTGAGCATGATTATTGGCTATTGTCAGGTTTTGTTTAGACAATATGAAAATATGACATTTAAACACATTAAAAAAAATAAAAAACCTAACTTTGGTTTCTAACTTTGATGTTTTGCTCTTTTGACTCTTACTTGCCACTAGGCTAGCTGGAAGAAAAGAGTTCTAGAAGTTTAATACTTTTATGTCCTTTATCACCTCTAAAACTTGGATATTTTACTTTTCATTACCCAAAATTATTTTTATTATGGTAGAATTCATGAACATCATTATCTTTTAGAAACATTGCCACCAGGTGTAACTAGATGTGTGAAAAGAGTACATAGTTTAATATAGTCAAATACTATATGGATTAGTATTAATGGATTTAGTAAGTATCAGGACTTAAAAGGAAAAACTAAGGAGGCATTTGAATTAAAAAGCTGAAGACCGCTGATCAATTCTTGCAGCACTGTGAGCGCCCTCTGCTGGCTCAGTTTAAAGCACCATAATGTACGTACCCTGAGGAGCAGAGGCATTGATCATTTATTTATTGACCACCTACTAGGTGCCAGGCATTCTTGCATACACAAGCATAAATTTTCTGTCATCCTCATAGCCCTGCAATGGTAAATTTTGTCATGTTGTCATGTTTGAATTGATTTTCTCACTTGTAATCCCATATTTTTCCTAATCTGAATTTATGTGAGTGAAGGGATTATATACTTTACTGCTTTTATAGAAAATATCTTGAATGAATGACTCTTTATAAAACATGGAATTGGAACAAGGGTCATTCATGTTTCAGGATTATTTTGTTTAGGAAAAACTTTAGAGTGGAACAGTTTGAAATGTATAGGATTTGTCTTACAATGGAATAGAGCTTCAGCTTAAAAAAAAAAAGGCAGTTGGTGGAAGGTAAGGGCTTTTACTGCTTTTCTGAAACATCACATCACATCATGAGTTTTGAAAGATCAGGTAAGGATGTATGCTGTCTTAGTAGCCAGAAAGCCAGACTGAGAGCCCCAGTCAAATGTCTGAATTGGTGGGGAAATCACAGTACAATGACACAGGTAGATAAAGCAGACATTTACTTGCATTTGAAAGTTCCAGGCTTTCCCAGCCACAAAGTATTTCACTTCCATTGTCAAAAGTTGTATAGAAAGAAGACCTTAGAGTCTGACCTTTTCCCTGGTTCTTCTTTCTTTAGTGGAAATGCCAAAATACTGAGAACCATTCTAAAGGGAGGAAAAAAAGCAGGGCAAGATAGGGAACAAGTAAGTGACCTTTTTCTTGAACAAGTGAAAGCTGATTGTACAGTCTGTAGGCAGATTTGCTATATTTTATATATTTTCAGCTAAAAGCTTCAGAAAGTGGACTAGATTTCAGTTAATTCATATGTCTGAAATATTTCTAGAGTTTTATTGTTCTATGCTATAGGGTGAAATAACTTAGAGATCAAAGATATTTTTTATTCTAATTTTTCCACTTATGGATTTGGGCAAGTTATTTGATTCCTTTAAGACTCAATTTTCTCTTCTGTAGAATAGAATTAATAATACAGTCATCCTTTGCTACTACTGTGGGTGTAAAATGAGTTAATGTGTATGATTCCAGTTCCCCAATAATGATATGCCACATATATTTTACGAGCCAGGTTGTATGCTGCAATGCATGTGCAGCTTAATATGCTGACATTAATCTTTAATATAATGATGTCAATAGCAACTAACATTTGCATGTTTTCTCTGCCAGGCTGTCATCCAAGCACGTCACACATATCTCATTTACTCCACAGTCTTTGCAGAAACCCTCTGAGATAGGCATCTTCTGTGGACCCCAGCTGATTCTGTCTTAAGTCATCCCACTCACAAATTATCCTTTGTAAAGATCTTCAAACTCAGAGACTGTTTCGTTTCAGACCATCTGTTACTGTCTTAAAATTGAAGAAAATAATATTTTGGAAGGAGAAGTAGGGAACAATCATAGTAAAGAGAAAAGACCTCTCCAAAGCTTAGATCCCTGAAAGTCTGGTGATAATTATGCAGTAGTACATTCTAGTTAAAGGGTTTTTTTGTGGTGATATAATGTAGTTCAAAATTCCCTCCCTCATACATATTAAGTTCCTGCCTACTGCATGTAAGGCACTATCTTGAGCTGTGGGAATGCTGCTGTCAACAAAAGTCAATCTGCCCTTATGGAGGTGACATAAAAGGTCAAATATCTAATCTCCTGTAGTCCCTGTCACACTTGGAGCAATGACACTAAAACTGGTGACATGAATAACAATGAAAGGGGGAGGAGTAAATAATGTACTTAACTAGCTTTGTACTAACTTTTTCTTTGATCAAAATTCCTGTTTATTTGCATTTATATACACATTTATATATGCTGATACACATCAGTAGGAAGAAAGAAACTGAAGTAGTAAGCATGCATTTTTACATTTTCTTTCCCAAATTAAAAAAAAAAAATAGGAAAGAGAAAAATAGGCTTAAAAGGAGATGGTTTTTAATGTGGCTTTGTTTTTTAAATATCTAGTGGAAAAATGCATTCAACTGTGCAAAGAATTAGTCATTCTAGTTGTTTAAAAGCAGGGAAAATTATCGCATGTTAATTTCTGCTGACCTCTTTTATGTTAAACCATGTAAAGTACTTTTTCAATTATGGAGCTGATTTGATTTACTAAGAGTTTAGATGAGTAACGTATGAACTGAATTGAAAACCAGATTATAAATCACTTCAGCATGACATTTGGATAAAATATAAAGATAATCTGAGGTTATTTATGGTGTTCTGTCAGAGAAATTCATGAGAATTAGCTTTAGTGGCAGTTCTAAATATTGTATTTCTACCCAAAGACAATTTGCTTAACATTTGCTATTTCAATAGGTAACTAAACACAAGGGGGAACAAAAGATATTACTTTTATTTTTAAAACAGTAGGTTTTTAAATAATATAATACAAGAAAAGGCATAACCATCTGTTAATACATCAAGCTTGTCCATGTGGTCCAGGATGGCTTTGAATGTGGCCCAATACAAATCCGCAAACTTTCTTAAAATATGAGATTTTTCTTGCAATTTTTTTTTAGCTCATCAGTTATCATTAGTGTTAGTGTACCTTACGTATGGCCTAAAACAATTCTTCTTCCAGTATGACCCAGGGAAGCCAAAATATGGGAACCCCTGAGCTACATCGTAGAGCAATTGTTCACAAGCCCATTCATATGCTACAACTACCTGGGGGGCTTCGAAAAAATTCTTATGTCTGGTTCTTAACCCAGACACGTCAAGTCTGAGCCTCTAAGAGTGGGGCCCAGGTGGAGGTACTGGTTTCAAACTCCTTTCCATTGATTCTAATGTCCAGCCAAGGCTGAGTACTGAGTGGGAAAGGAGTGGACTCAGGATCACACAGGTTAAGGGAGAAAAGCTTTGGAGAAGGCCATGATCATAAGCTGATCATGTGAAGGTCTTACCTCTTCTGCTAAGATTCTGCAGGCACAACAAAAGAAAAGAGAAGCTGGGCATGGTGGCGGGCACCTATATCCCCAGCTACACAGGAGGCTGAAGTGGGAGGATTACAAGAGCCCAGGAGTTTGAGGCTGTAGTGAGCTATGATCACGCCACTGCACTGTAACCTAGGTGACAGAGTGAGATCCTCACTCTCTAAAAAATAAAAAGAGAAAAAGTCCCAGAAATTAAGAAAAAAACCAGAACACTAGGGGAAATTACAGGATGTTCTCTGAACAGATTCTAGCCTGTAACCAGTACTTGAAAGTTACCTCAGTATTATCATTGCTGTTGGGGGCTGCCTCTATGGTTAAAGCAGTGTTAATAAGTGAAAAGGGGAAACATATCTAAATGTAGTATATGTATTTGCTCACTTATTAAGATTGGTTTTTCTTCTGTGGAAGAATCATTGTTTCATGACTATTTTCATGAACTTTTTTTCTGGCTGTGCATTCATTCTTTTTACACATGTTTTGAATTAAGATATATATCAAACAAATAGAAGATGCCTAGTCAAACCATAATAGAAGCTTTGAATTGTTTTTCATTTACTGACCTTTCCATTTCAGCACCCATTTCTGGGCTGTTTGTCGGTGGTGGGATTACGACAAAGATACAGTCCTGGGCAAGATGAATGAGGTCACTATTTACTAAGCCTTGGAAGTAGGCCAGAAACATTGTAAATAAATAAATGTAGTTAACCCTAACAAAAATGAAAATACTTCTTCCTACAGGATATTAATCAATTTTACCATAATTTCCTCTGAGTGATCGTATCCTGTGTGTCTGAGAACCCTTGAGTACTGATGTTGAGAGTCATCTGTCAGTATCTAAGAGTGGATTAACTAACAACTGTATAAGAGATATTTGAAAATTAATGAATCAGAAATTTTATCTATATATTAGAAGGCAACTATTATTTAGAACCACATTGTGACAGATATGAGATTACATCTAGTGGCATTTTGACCCCCACCCCACCAATTTCCCTCTTACAAACCTGCCATATGTTTTTCTATTTGAAATCTCTTCTGCTCACGGGTGAATGAACCACATCACTGGCTTCCTGGGAAAGTTCTTCCCACATTTATTCTTAGGTAAACATCTCTTTCTTGTGGCTTCTGGAAGGCTATTTCTTCTCCTGTTTCTAAGAATCGTTATTTTTAACCTACAGTAAGGAGAAGGGAAGGGCATGAGCCACACTGGAATTAAAGTCCCAGGACTTTGATGAGACTACATGGGACACATCTTAAAATAGCCTAATGATTTAGTGGCTGTTTTCCCAGAGAGCTGAGAGGCACTCACATGGAGAGAAAGAAGTTTCAGGGAAGTGATGTTAGTAAGTGGGAAAGTGAGTAGTTTGTGATGTGTGTAAACCTCAGTGTGAGCCTGGGCAGTGACGACATTGTGATGCCACCTGATGGAGCTAAAACTAAAACGAGGAGGAGGCAATGCAGAATATTAAACAGATAACAGTTCATAATGCAAGAGTTTGTCTAGTCTTCACTTAGAAATTTACAAAACAGTTCAGCTAAGAAACAGATAACAATACACTATTTTTGCACATAATTTTTTGGCCATTTCCATCAAGCTATTTACATGGTATTTTGTGGTTCGAAACTATTTGTCTGTTTTTAATCTTCTGGGTGGCTTTGTCTAGAAAAATAGATTTGTTTCTAAATATTGGATGTAATTGTAATGAAAGTGTCTATTAAACATGCCATGTTTTTGTGAGCCCCATCCTCTCCTGTCCTTGATTTTCCTCTTGCTCAATTGTCTTAACTGAGTGTTGACTATAACTTCACAAAAACTTTAGTATTTTCAGAGGGTATTTATTAACGTGGCTTGTAGTAAATAACAGGAACTTCTTGTAGACTGAATCTACCATTTGTTATCTATTTTTGACAGTAAAAAATCAATTTTAATGAAAACTGAAAATTGTATTATAATGAAAATGAAAATGCCTTGTTTGTCATTCTGTTTTACTTTAAATTCTATTGATTTGGCATCAGGTAGCCACAATAACAACTCCCTGTTTCTGACCTTACTTATCTCCCACACACAATTTTTTTCCCTCCTACCATCTTCCCTGTTTTCCCCTTCTCTTTTCCTGTCATTTCTGTCTTCATCCCTTGCTTTCTCAATTTAACACGGAGACTTTATGTGTCCACCTGGACCATTCTTTATCAAGGTTTGAGCCACAGCAAGGCTCCTTTCCAAATCTAATAGCAACCATTGCCATTCAGCCCTAGCATTCTTTGTCCAGACCTAGTCTTAGTCCTCCTCCCTTCAGTCTAGTTCTCCAGGAAGCCATTACCAGTTAGTGGGAGTTGTCATTATTCTATGTATATGCTGTCCAGAAAAACATTCTCTGCATTTCACAGTAACAGTATTCCTGACCATGAGAACCACTTAGGGCAGGGATCCCCAATCCCTGGGCTGTGGATGGGTACTGGCCCGTGGCCTGGTAGGAACTGAGCTGCACAGCAGGAGGTGAGTGGTGGATCAGTGAGCATTGCTGCCTGAACTTTGCCTCTGTCAGATGATCAGTGGTGGCGTTAGATTCTGGTAGGAGTGCAGACCCTGTTGTGAACTGCGCAGGCATGGGATCTAGGTTGTGCTTTCCTTGGGAGAATCTAATGCCAGATGATCTGAGGTGGAACAGTTTTATTCCAACCCTCACCACTGCCCATGGAAAAATTGTCTTCCATGAAACCAGTCCTCGGTGCCAAAAAGATTGGGAACCGCTGACCTAGGGTAATCAGGGCCTCACCTGGACCTGCTGAAGCAGAATCTCTGGAGGAGGGGCTCAAATATTTTCTTCACTTCAGTTGTGATTAAAGGTTTTGTTTTTCCTCAATGACATTTTAGAAAACAAAAGTATAAACAAACATCTTCCCACACTCCTTAAACAAAATCTCTCCTACCCAGAAGACTTAGTGCAAATAATTTCACTTCTCAAATATTACCTTACCAGGCATGGTGGCTTATGCTGGTAATCCCAGCACTTTGGGAGGTCAAAGCAAGAGGATCACTTGAGGCAAGAGTTCAAGACCAGCATGGGTAACATAGTGAGACCCCCATTGGTACCAAAAAAAATAAGTAAAAATATTAGTCTGTATCTCTGTAAGGGTTCTGAGTTTGCCCAGGAAACTACATTTAGGGGTCAACATTATAGGAGGAGACAAAGTGCCAATGATATAGAGAGAATGGTCACCATAAATTCATGAAAACTTGGTACCTAGTGACCAGTGTTCAAAATTAACAAACCCAAGTTCCACATCCTTATCCAATCAAATTGATGCTAATGTATTTAACTGCCAGGAATTAAGAACAGATGCAATAGAATTTTCAGATGCCAACTAAAGAGGGTGAAAATAAAGACAGCAGAAAGAATCTTAGGATACTGCATCTTACTCTCCCCTAAAGTAACTTATTTGAAATTACTTAACATAGGATTTTATTTTATTTTTATTATTATTTTTTTATTATTTTTTTTGAGACGGAGTCTAGCTCTGTCGCCCAGGCTGGAGTGCAGTGGCCGGATCTCAGCTCACTGCAAGCTCCGCCTCCCGGGTTCACGCCATTCTCCTGCCTCAGCCTCCCGCCTAGCTGGGACTACAGGCGCCCGCCACCACGCCTGGCTAATTTTTTGTATTTTTTGTATTTTTTAGTAGAGACGGGGTTTCACTGGGTTAGCCAGGATGGTCTCGATCTCCTGACCTCATGATCCGCCCGTCTCGGCCTCCCAAAGTGCTGGGATTACAGGCTTGAGCCACCGCGCCCGGCAACATAGGATTTTAATAGGAACCCAGCTATAACGCAAAGAATTTTTGCTAACAAAAAAATGATCACTGTGAAGACCACTTCTTATATAGTATAGAAGCACTATCTAGTACATGAGTATTTTATTTATGTTTGGCTATTCATGCATTTAGCCAAAGTGTCTATTGAAGTTTTTTATTTACTACTGAGATAATCTGGTTTTCCAAATCACTTTATCTCTGTTGAAAACATGAGTCATATTCCAATAAATGTAAACATAGGGCAGTTTCTTATAAACGCAAGGCTTTATTGGTATGCTAATTCTATGTTCCACTTTCCGCATGCTTAATCATCACCTTCCAGCTCCAATAAATTGTACCTTAATTGCTGAGAATGTTTTATAGTCTTTCTATTCTTAATATCTCAGTAGAAGAAACATTTTTTAAAGTGCTCTGATAATATTGCTTACATTGTTAGATAAATGGCTAAATCTTTTCCAAACGTTAGACACAGCGGTTGTAGTTGCACAACCTGGTATTAGCTTTAACTGGTTTTCCCACTCCTAGTCCTGTTAGCTATCTCTTATATGATTGAGTCTATCTCTTCATGGTGCTACCAGTCGGAGGTCATTTCTACAACAAAAGTCACCTTGTATTAGAGAATAATTACGTTGGCACAGAGTAATTCACATTTATCCTCACATTGTGCACTGAATATAAGATAGAGAAGTAGTTAACGGAAAAATACTAGGGATGAGTGCACAGTTTTATCTGCTTTTGTAGAGTGTTTTCAATACAACTGATGATAAAATTATTTTCAAATGCTATAGGTAGCCCTAATGGAGAACCTTGTGGAAAGACTTGTTTGGAAGAGAGAGACAATCAGTGGTTGGGGGTCACACTTTCCAGACAGCCAGGAGAAAATGGATCCATCGTGGTAGGTATTGGAACTGGTCCACTGATCCATCATGAAATCAGCTATCCTGGGTGCAGCTTTCACATCATTTGGTCTACTTTTATTTTATTCAGACTTGTGGGCATAGATGGAAAAATATATTTTACATAAAGAATGAAAATAAGCTCCCCACTGGTGGTTGCTATGGAATGCCCCCTGATTTACGAACAGAACTGAGTAAAAGAATAGCTCCGTGTTATCAAGGTAAGGCAGCATTTTGATACTAATTAGATAAAGATAAGTAAGTGAATATCTCTTAGTGTTTTAAATGTATGTTCAAGTTTAGATGTTCAGAAGAGAGGGAGATCTTCTGAGTAATTATGTTCTTTTTAGCTACTCAATTTCTTTCTTTACCTAATTGCAATAGCATTATTTTTCATAAATGTACTTTGCTATAAAAATTCTACAATTTGAATAACTCTGAAATCTAGCTGGTAACTATCCACTTTTGCATTAAATTTACTTTCAATTTGGTGTGAGTGAGACTAGTACCCAGCAAATAAAGGACATTTAAATTGTGAAATTATATTGGAAGTCTGATTAATAAGAAAGACTTTAGGTTTTCTGTTACCTTTAGCTTCCAGGAGTAATCAGGAAGAATAATCAGTGTAAGCAAATCCTTCGTTCACACTCACTATCTCTTTTTTCTAATTCACGTGTTTTCCTTTAAGCAGCAAGAGATTGGTGTCTTGAGTTTGAAACATTTTTCTCATGGTAACTCTATGCTATAGGTAGCATCAGCAAGTACAGAGCTAGGACATAACAGAAGTGAGCAGAATTGGGGTGAATGTCAACAGAGCATGTCAGATGATATCTGCAGCAAAACTAAAATCCAACAATGTGTCTTTAGGTAGCTAAGAAACATATGAATGCAAATTTCTAATTTTCTAACCACCCTCACTCTCAAATCTCTCAGCACCCAAAGAAAAATTGTACTGGTTGGCAAAACTTTGGCCAGGTATTTGAGTTCAATTATTGATGCTAATAAGATGTGGGTCTTTCTTCCCTGGAATGTGACATCACAAAGCAGCTTATATTACATATATTCCTATTTTGCCTTTGGATACCCAAAAGGTAAAAAAGTGAATATTGATTCTCAGTTGCAATAAAACTCAGTCTTGGTTTCTGATTGCTATCTTCTTTTACCTAATAGTTTTCAGTTTATCTTTAAAACATTTTCATAGTAGAGTTTTTTATTTTTCTCAGATATACCTAGCCACATACTGTAAAAATCTCAAAATGCCATAAACCTAACACATCTACAATTGTAAAATACAGGATCATGTAAGATATATATTTTTAAAAGGGATGAAAACTTCTGACTATAAGTGGTCATTATAAATGACTTACCAATTTATTTAAGTTTTCTGCTTAGCAAAGCCAAAAGGAAGCTGTGGTTCCAATTCTTATTTTCATAGAAGTTTACTTATATCAGTTTTTTGGAAGAAGCAAAGCTTTGCCCCCTTAGTAAGTTCCAAAAGCGTTCATTCATGGGGTTTTGTAATAAGAGACCTTTATGTCCATGCAGATCTTGATTCAGTCTATATTTTCAGTTGGGCAAAATCTAAGAAAGGAGACTCTCTTCAATAAATGGTATTAGCAATAGCAAAGACATGGAGTCAACCTAAATGCCCGTCAATGTCAGACTGGATAAAGAAAATATGATACATACACACTGTAGAATACTACATAGCCATAAAACATAAATAGATTATGTCCTTTGCAGCAACTTAGATGGAGCTGGAGGTCAATAACCTTAAGCGAACTAACACAGGAACAGAAAACCAAATACCACATGTTCTCACTTATAAGTGGGAGCTAAACATTGAGTACATATGGACACAAGGGACACAAAGTAGGCACAAACACTGGGGCCTACCTGATGGTAGAGGATGGGAGGAGGGAGAGAATCAAAAAACTACCCATTGGGTACTATGCTTATTACATGCATGGGGAAATAATCTGTACACCAAACCCCCGCAACACGCAATTTATGTTGCAACAAACTTGCAAATGAACCCTGAACCTGAAAGTTTTTTTTTTTTTAATGCCTTTGGGAAAATTGGCTATACGCATGCAAAAGAATGAAATTGAACCCTTATCTTAGCAAATATACCAAAGTCAACTAAAATGGGTTAAAGACTTAAACATAATACCTGAAACCACAAAACTTCTAGTGGAAAACATAAGAGAAAAGCTACTTGACATTAGACAATGAGTTTCTGGAAATTATACCAAAAACTCAGACAATAAAAGCAAAAATAAATGAGACTACATTAGAAAGCTCCTGTATAGCAAAGGAGACAATCAACAGAGTGAAGAGGCAGTCTATAGAATGGGAGATAATATTTGCATAATTCTGATAAAGGGTTAATATTTAAAATATATAAGGATCTCACCAACTCAATAGCAAAAAACCAAATAACCTGATTAAAAAATAGTCAAGAGAACAAATGACTTTCTTTCCAAAGAAGGCATCAAAATGGCCAATACGTAGATGAAAAGGTGCTCAACATTACCTATCATCAAGGAAATGCAAATTACAAACCACGATAAAGTATCACTTCACACCTATTAGAACTGTCATTATGAAAAAAGTTAAGAGATAACAACTGTTGGCGAAGATGTGGAGAAAATGGAACCCTTGCACACTGTTGGCGGGAATGTAAATTGGTACAGCCATTATAGAAAACAGTAGAGAAGTTACTCAAATTAAAAATAAAACTACCATATGGTCTAACAATCCCTCTTCTGGGTATATATCCAAAGGAAATGAAATCAGTACCACATAAAGAGATCTGTGCTTTTATGTTCATTGCAGCAGCATTCACGATAGCCAAGTTACAGAAACAACCTTAGTGTCCATTGACAGATGACTGAATGGATAAGGAGTTGTGAGATGTATGTATACACACATATATACATAAACATATACAATGGAGTATTATTCAGCCTTTAAAAAAGGAAATCCTGACTTTTGTGACAACATGGATGACCCTGAAGGACGTTATTTTAAGTGAAATAAGCTAGGCACAGAAAGACGTACTGTATGATCTCACTTATCTGTGGAATCTAAAAAAGTCAAATACATAGAGAAGAAGGTGAGAAGAGAGAGGGTTAGGATGGGGAGATGTTGGTGAAAGTGTACAAAGCTGCATTTGTGTAGGATGAATAAGTCTAGAGATCTAATGTACAGCATGAGGACTGGAGTTAATTATTGTGCACTGGAAGTTTGCCAAGAGAGTAGATTTCACTCTCAATGCACAAAAAAGGTGACTGAGGAGATATGTATGTTAAGTGTAGTAACTGTTTCACTATGTATATATATGTCAAACATGATGTTGCACACCTTAGATATATACAGTAAAAAGAAAACATGGACTCAAAATCATAAATCCTACCTCTGTCTTATTTTACAAAATTTTTTTGAGTATATGCTGTGTGTGCTTCCTATGAGAAGAAGCAGAGGGAGATATTTTAATTGCCATTTTATAGGAATATTTTGAATATTCATATGGAAGGGATTTGTTAAATTATATCAAGGCTACTGGTTTTTATTTTTTAAAAAGTACAAACTATAGACCTTAAAGTACATTTCTGTAAGAATTTATTTAAGAAATAAATTATGAAGATTATATCTTTATTTTAAGATATAATTCTGAGTTGTTTTAATATTTCATTTTAGATTATGTGAAAAAATTTGGAGAAAATTTTGCATCATGTCAAGCTGGAATATCTAGTTTTTACACAAAGGTAATTGTTCAAAAAATAGCTGCTATAAATGTTAACATATAGAATCTTAATTCTTCTCATGGTTTGGAAGACTGATATGTTTTAAAGTAAAAACTGTGCAACATCTTCCTGTCTTTTAAATTTGAGCATTACAACTTAATTTTTGCCACTCAAAAATTCCACATATATTTCAATAAAATATCAATATTTAGATGGCTATGCTACATAAGATGAACTAAAATCTATAGTGAAGAATATTTTTTCAATAATTTAATGAAAAAAGTAGCTACAGTTAATTATCTTGTTAACTTAGGTATTGAAAATAACCCAGGTGTGTTATTTTAAATTTCTAGTTGCGGGGCAAAGAAAGCATATTAGTCTATATTTTTCATTAAAATTATTATAATTGGGAAATTTAAGAACTTAATATCCCCTTAAATCAGATAGATAATATTCCCAAGATTTTTTACTCTCTTTTTAACATTCTAGGATACGTATGAAAGGGCACAGTTGTACTCAACCCCAAATCTCTCAGTTTTTCTTAAAAACACACTGTGGATTCAGGAATGTTTTTTGAGTCCATGAAGATCAGGCTATATCAAGTTTGGGGTTGACAGTGTCTGCAAATATTAACAGTTATATTAAAATGCTTAAAATGCTTACAAAGAAAATGCTTTATTCAGTTTAAGTTGACTTTTTTAAAGTTTAGGATTGTTTAGGAATATAGAAATATGCTAAAGAGATTTAATTGCTGAGAGTTTTCATACTACACCAGACAAGGGCATGGTCATTCCAATCTTCTCCTCCTAAATTCCTATGTATAACAAAATGTGCCCCATATTCCATTGGACTTTTTTCCCCTAAGCTAACATTATTAGAAAAATTAGTGGTTCTTTGCAAATTGAAATAAATTAAGTCCACTTTTTATTCTTTGGCAACACATGATCATCTCTGTAATTAGCACTCATGAATTACCCACATATGATTTTAATAGGAACCATATTGCCTGTCTCCCAAAAGCTTACCCTAGAGTTCAGTACTTCTCCCTTCAACTTTTGAAATCCACTGATAAATGCGTTAAATGAGAATTTCAGAGTTTCTTCTCTGAGATTTCACTTTTAGGTAGAAATCCATTAGCCAACGTCTCTGGTTTTTTTTTTTGTATGTTTTAACTTCACAGAATATTCCTACTTCAGGAATTTGTTATTATAAAAATATGTTCTCTTCACTATCTATTGTGTATCTGGAGGAGGTTTGGGGTGGTGAGCTTAAACTTTAAATAATAATAGTTTTTTTTTTTTTTTTTTTTCCCTACAGGATTTAATTGTGATGGGAGCCCCAGGATCATCTTATTGGACTGGCTCTCTTTTTGTCTACAATATAACTACAAATAAATACAAGGCTTTTTTAGACAGACAAAATCAAGTAAAATTTGGAAGTTATTTAGGTACTATAAAAATGGACAAACTTAAATGATCTCTACCTTACAAATACTAGTGCTATAATTATAAATAAGGAAAATATATTTTCCAAAGATGTAAGTGGCTAGTATAATTACAGTAATAATTAGGCAGTTAAGAAACTGTCTCTTAAGTATAGGATTTATGAAACTTTAGTTAACTTAATATTTTACATTTACACATGTGACTAAAATAATCAATATATAATTCTTAATAGAACTCCTAGTTTAGTTTACTCTTTGTAGTTCACTTTAGGAAACACTAGTAAGTTTGTATCTTTATGTAGTCAACCGATTATACAGGTTGTTTCTGTTGAGTGCCTCCCATATCTCAGGAACTTTTTGTGAGAACTTTACGTGAATTAACTCATTTAAACATCTGTGTAAGTATAGTTTCCTTAAGGACCAACTTAAAGCCAGTGGTACTGTCCACCACATTCCAGATGAGGGGCTCCGTGAAGCATATGGGTCTACAAACGGCTCATTGACCTTCACCTCATAAGTTCTTAGAATATTTCCCAGAGTTTAACTATTTTTATCATCTTCCTTCTCCTCACTATCATCTCATAAGTCAATAGCAGGATATTTTATCATCTGTATTTCAACAGAAATGCAAAGTTTTCTTGCATTAATGTCCATTACAAGAAAACAAATGCTTTTCCTATAGATTTTCAGAAAATCCATGTTTGTTTAAACTGTATGTGTGTCAAATGTGAGCATCTTACACTCAGAAATAATTATAAAACAAGCACTTTCTTTCCATTCAAACAGAAGAAATTTCAAGTAGAAGAATTTGTTACAATTCAATGTTTTCTTGTTTATGATTAAAGGATTGTTTGAAATAGTTCAAGAAATATAAGTTGATATGCCTTTTATTACATAAAATCACCTTTTGTCATCAAAAAGTCATCACAAAAGAAAGATTTGGTGGCAAAAGAAGCTGAACTTTTGCAGGATTTTTATTTAAGGTTTAAAGTTTTCATTTCCCAATTAAGATGTTATATTTAATATACTCTAAAATATGTCTGTTGTAATCCTAGAAACTGATTATACTGCACCAGATGTAAAGATGCTATTTTCAATTTCTAGGACTTGAAAATACAAACCATATGATTGCAGTTTTGTAACATATATCAAAATTGCATAAAACATAATGAATGACTGATTTTGAGTATCTCTATGCTAAATATTCTTAACTGCTTAATGTAGTCATTTTGAATTGGGTATCACTTAATTTTATGATCTATTTTACCCATATTACCATATGATGTACTTTACCCAGGACTCTCATACTTTCTCCCTTAAAGGATATTCAGTTGGAGCTGGTCATTTTCGGAGTCAGCATACTACTGAAGTAGTTGGAGGAGCTCCTCAACACGAGCAGATTGGTAAAGTAAGAATTACATTTTTATATTTATTTCTTCACAAAGGTTCAAATACATTGCATGAATAAGATATTAAAGGAGAAACTGCATACGTAAGGAAAGAAAGATTAGAAATGATGAACAGGTTATTACATTTAGTGGAACTGGTGAAAGATGTTATGGTTTTAGAAGAAATTTAGCAAAACACTTTCTGAAAAATTACAAAAGTCAAATGAGACTTTGTTTCCTTTAAGAAAATTATAAGATAGAACTATCTAAAAATGTCCAGGGAGTATATGGTGAACAGTTTCACAGCTGAAAAGAAGTTGAGGCAACTATATATTTTGTGGTAAGACTAGAAAGAAGGAAATATTATTTCTGGTTTTAGTTTTTGCTATGTTGCTATGTGAACATTGGTCACTCAGCTTTTCTGAGTCTTACTTTTGAAAAGTGAGGCAAACAACACTTCCTGTGTCCCCTCTATAGGATCAATAAAATACTTCCTGAGAAAATACTTTTGCAAGTAAGGCATATTAATGTAACAGTGGATCCCAAACCCTTTTGTGTCACTCTTAAAAGGATTTATTTTTATATTTGAGCAATTAACTGCAAGTTGTAAAAATTCATGTTTCGATCAAACAGAAATGAGTGGGGTTTTAAAATATATATGGTATTCATAAAAACTTTTGTAATTATTTCCCCAATTACAGGCATATATATTCGGCATTGATGAAAAAGAACTAAATATCTTACATGAAATGAAAGGTAAAAAGGTAATATGTCTCCACCTTTAGTATCTCTGTGGGCTCTTGCCAGTAACCCTGCTTTTTTCTCAATGAGTGGATCTGGTTTGTTTTGGGACAGCTTGGATCGTACTTTGGAGCTTCTGTCTGTGCTGTGGACCTTAACGCAGATGGCTTCTCAGATCTGCTCGTGGGAGCGCCCATGCAGAGCACCATCAGAGAGGAAGGAAGAGTGTTTGTGTACATCAACTCCGGCTCGGTATGTCCAAGTGTCCTAACTGGAAGCCATTTATGGAATTATGATCAAAACTGAAATTGGTCTTATTCCAGAGATCTGAGATTATTTTCAGGTTTTTTTTATTGACAAAAGTTAAAATTCTAATACTGTACTGATGCTGTAAAAATGAAATGGAATATGCAGATGAATGGGAAAGTATCTCATTTTGATATTCTAGAACAATCTATGAAATAGATTGTTAGGGAGTTTCTCTGTTCACAGCTTGTGTGTGTTCACTCTGGTAGCTGAAATTTCTTTCATTTTTATGTTGATACTAATCTAATTTGAAAGAATAATTTTTATACCTCCTTCAAAATATAGATTTCTTAATAGTTCTGGTTAGGGTCCTTATATAAATTATAAAACATTACTAGGACTAGAAGATGAATAATTAAGTATTTTCAATTTCTTAATTTGAAAACAATTAGAAACAAGATGTGTTTTGTTAAAACATTAATTTTCATAATTCATATATATTATGCTCTTGATAAGAATATAAAATTGGCACAGTTTATTCCACAGTGGATATATTAATTGTATACATAGGTAATTACTGACTATAATTCAATTTTAAATTATTGTGGTAGAAACTGACCACTTGATAATTCAAAGACTTTCTGGCCTTATCTTGCCAGCCTAGATTCTTGACATTAGGTCAAAACAAAAAATTTATGGAGTCTTAATGAGATCTTGGCCTGTTCCTTTGATTTGAAAACAAGAGTGGGCTTGTGAGAAGACCAGTTCATTTCGAATGGCATAGCATTTTTCAGTCAGGATTCAACAAAGTGGACTCTGTTTCAAGAAAGTATTTGTAACTATGTTCAGTCAATGGTTTCAGAGCATTTAGCAAGTTCTTATATTAAGCATCAGACTAAACTCTACAATTTAAGAAAGAAAACATCTAGTCTTATAAATGGAAGATTCTCAAAGTTTAAAATACAGAGCAGGGAAGTTATTTATGCTTTGGAATTTCCTAGACTGTATTTAACCTACATTTAATAGTAAAAGCAAATTATCTACACAGTGATCATTAAATCTCATTAATAGTGATATCAGATAATTTTCTTCCATAGATTTCACATTTCCATTTCCAAAAATAGTGGTCTTTGTACTGGCTACATCCTCGTGCTGCAGATTTCTCTTATCTTCCTCTTTACAACTAAACATCCACATGTATACCTAAAGTAAAGCAACATAGAATAATTTTCCCCCATTGCAATCTTAATCTCATTAAGAAAAAAAAAAGGAAAAACAGATAAACCCTTCTACCCACTTGGCTACCCTCCTGTTCTTCCATCATGCCTACCTCGAGGCACTACTCTTATTAAACACTTGAATTAATTTAATAAGTGATTTCAGCTTTTAAATCCTCTGATATAGTCTTCCTTTGTTCCATTTAACCTCTAATTTCTCAACCCTCTGAAATGGCGCTAACCACTAAGTGGCATTTATTTACATTGATTCGATTTGCTGTTGTCTGTTCTTCTGTAGTATAGATGCCATGTGGAGAGATATTGTGTCTTGTTTACCACTGTTTCATCAGGGCTTGAAAGAGTCCTAGACAAGTAGGTGAAATTGTTTTTGAATGAACTCAAGAAAGAATGATACTTGAGTGACTCTGGCTTCTACCTACTTGTACTAAAATAGCTCTCAGGGGTTCCCAGTGAACTCTCAGTCACCACTCTCTGTGACTAGGGAATACTTGAAGAATAGTGATCACCTCTTCCTATTGAAACTCTCCTTCCAGAACTTCAGAGCCATTGCACTGTCTTAAGTCTGTACCTTGTCTGTTCTCCCTGGAGCCTTTTCACCCTTCTGCTCTTTAATTTAGACATTTGCCCAGGAGCCAAGCTGTTTTTTCCCTGACTTCTTTGAATCAATCATTCGCTGCTTCAGCGTCAAGTGATTATAAAGATGATTCCCAGTCATCTTAGTTCATTTAAAATAAAATAAATGACATTTAGTGAGTATCTGAAATGTAACCAGGACTATAAAAAGAGGTAATAATCATAGAGCTGTCCCCAGGACTTCAGGATCTTGTGAAGACACCAATAGGAGTAAACAATTGACTACGACGTGATACATGGCACATTGTAAGTACCTACGAAGTGGAAGAAGTGATTCCCTTTGGGTCAAGAAGCTTTTACAGAGGAAGTAGTGTTTGAGAAAGACAAAAATCAGAATTTTTCTTTTGGAAAATTCACAAATGAAGACACTTGACAAGGAAAGAACGTGTATATGCTTAAGGAGTGCCAAGTAGATTTGAGAAGAAGAAAGGATATGGCCTTTTCTCTTTTTAATACAAAGGACTGACATGATCAAAGTTTGTGAAGAGAACTGATAGCTGTGATTGTAACAGCTAATTATTACATTATTGAATGTCTTATTGTAGTAACTCATCTTCCTCCTTCCTAGTTATCCATTGACTAATCTATGCTCCACTGCTGCTGGTTCCAAAGACCAACTTCAAGCATGTCACTCCTCAACTCAGAAACCTTCAGTGTTTCCTGTTGTTCCCTAAATTAAGAGTAAATTTTCCTTGACAATCAAGATGCCACACTATAAGACTGCAATCTGACATTTTTGTCTCATTCATTATACATGCCATTCATTAGAGCCAAATTCTTTGGAATTTGTTTTGCTGCTGGTTTTCTCTGTGTATCAAAATTACGCTTATCCTTCAATAGCCACCTGGCATGCCATCTCCTTTATGAAGTCTCTTCTGTTATAATTAGATTTTTTATTTATTTATTTTTGCTTCTTGATATGGTAAAGCAGTTTCTGCTTCTCAGTCATTTGTATGCTTGGGCTAAGCCCTCCCTGTAACTGTGGGCTTATTGAAGAAAGGGAATGTGTTTTATACACACACTTCCTTGCCCCCTTTCACCTTTTCACTCTTTGCACAGTGTGTTGTCTTTAGTAGAAGCTCAATAAATATTTGCTAAATTGAATTATCAAAATGATTTATTGGATTTTCAAAGCTAGAGATCATGAGTTTGACAATTTTTTATGTCCTCCGAGCTCTAATCATACTATTATGTGTTGACAGACTCAATAAATATTTATTGAATTGAACTGAGATGTGTGTACTAAAGCTCAGTCTGTAGTTTGTCCAACTTGTTTGACGCATTAGAAAAAATCCATATCCAATTACAACAGTAAATTGTGTAAAGTTGTCAGGGAGTGTTATAATGATACCGTTTCTCCCCCTTTCTATCTAGGGAGCAGTAATGAATGAAATGGAAACAAACCTCGTTGGAAGTGACAAATATGCTGCAAGATTTGGCGAATGTATAGTTAATCTTGGTGACATTGACAATGATGGCTTTGAAGGTAATTAAAATTATCAATTTGGTGCTTGATTTCTGCTTTTAAAATGGTTTATGGAAGAAAATATGATTAAAGTTTTGTGTTGTTTACCTTCCTATAGAAAATGGAGCCAGAATGGCATGCTAAGTTTTTTCTTTAGTGTTATGTATGACTTCTCAGTTTGTCACCCATTGATCTTTACCACTGTTAATAATGGATGATATTCAAAATACTTTATTTCAGTGATTCTAAGGCACCATTGATTAGAAACTGCATTGTTATTTATGTGTCCCTAAAAGCTGCCTATTAAGCTCTTACTGCCCACTATTTTTTCATGTTAAGGAAGACCCTGATTTCAGAAATAATAAAATATGGGCAGGAAATGTGTATCATAGACTCACTGGACCATGGTATTTAACTATCAGTACAATAAAGACACTGACCAAACCCAACAGAGGCTGGCTGCAGAGCTGGAGCAGGGTTCTGGAAACCCTCTGCTCTGCCAGGCATTCCCTATAGCCATGTTATGGGAGGATCTGGGGAATTTGAGAAGAGATTCTGCGCAGGCCACTGGGAAGCCTGGGGACAGTGGCTGTTTACCCACTGATATTGAAGTTTTTCACTAACTGAATAGATGGTAGTGTGGTAACTGTGCATATCGCCATGGATGTCAGTCCTGTTGTTGAAATCCCTGCATGTACTAGCATTCTCTATTAAAAATTTGCTTTTATCAATCTAGTTCTAAGTGGTAAGTAACTGAGTCTGTTAGAATTGTGCATGAAATGATGAATAGGTTTAAGAGGAGAGTGTGCAGTTTCCTGGAGTTCAGCACATAAGTATTTGATACTTATTTTTAGGGTTCATAATTGTCTTCTTGATAAGGCCATTGGCAATTAGTATTCGGTAATTTTAGGCTACAGCTTTCTCAGAGATTAAAGTAATGGGGTACTATAAATTCTCATCTTCTTAATGTCTTCTTGTACCTAGATACCAGAATCTACTTTAAATATATAAAATGCGTTATTCTACACGAAAAGTCAGTTATTGAATACATGCTTCCAGGGAACCTTCTTAAACGTAAAATAGTGTAACTATGTTATACAAGTATTACTGTTCTGGATTTTTTGTTTACTATTTTAAAACTGAAAGAGAAAAAATATATGTATATACTTTTGGTTATTATGATTACACATAATATTTTAATAAAACATGTATGGAGGAGAGCCTCTCTGTACCCCACCCATCACTAGCTTCCCCCTACTTCCCTTACCCTACCAGAACCCCAGGTTGGGCACTGGCTCATTTTCACAAATAACCTCATCCTGGACAGGGGTGAGGGAAGGTGTTGTGGGTATTTTGTTTAATTGGAACTGTAAGAGGGATCATGTCTTGTTTTATGCCCTTCCTAGAAAGGGGGCGGGACACCTGGTTTGCACTCCTGTATTGGCCATTGCTGCCGTCACTCATCACATTGAGTTCACATCCCTTGAGAGTTTGTATACATTCAGGTCAGCACTGCTCCTGTGCAGCCATCCAGTGTCATAGAAAAGCAACTCACTGATAACTGATCTCTCCATTCAGAAGTGTGCAGTTTTAATGTACAGCAATAAGAAACTGTTATTTTATTATCTTTATTAAAAGTCTGATTTGATTAAAAACAAAAAATTTTATTATGTTTGATGTTACATCTCATAAGTAACCAGCAATTCTGTGATATTTATTGAACATTTATTTTGGGACAGATGTACCATATCAGGTACAGACCATGTACTATAATAAATGAAAATGAAGAAAATAGTGGCACCCTTTTTTATAGTTCTACAATCAAGTAGAAAATAAAAGTAATACTTGAAAACATAAGCCTTATTTAGTGGCAAATTTAAGGGTTCTACCTAATAAAGACCTGCGGATAAAACCATGTTTATGCATTTTGATATGTCATGTGTGTTGTATAGACAACCCAATTCTTTCTTTTAAAAACACAAAATCACTGTTTAGTAAAACACTTTGTTTATGATTTTTCTGTCTTGTTTTAATTGGCACATTTAAGGAAGACCACTATTACCCTTTTGAATGTGAAAAATATATGTATGTACACATAGAAATTATTTTTGTGGCATCAAAATGTCAATGACAAATTTGAATTATCATTATCGTTATAGTTAGAGCTGTAAAACTGTCATGAGCAATAGGCAAATTCCCTTATTAGAATTACTCTAGTACCTGGGAAAAGCTCAAGTAATTTTCTAGTGGTGTGAAGGACAGACAGAGAGTATTCTGTCAATGAGACTTAGGAAGAGGACTTCGGAGGGGACTTTCAGGGGACAGTGCAGTCTCTTAGTTTGTATAGGAGACCCTGGGCTTCACATAACTCTTGTTTCGCTAAAAACCCTCAGCACTCCACTCCTAAAGGTAATACCTTTATATCTGGAAGGTTATTATGCAAATGATTTTTTAAAGTATTTCTGCATATTTTTGTGCTATTTATAATACCTTTTATAATTCACAGCATATTTACATTTAGTGGCTACATTAACACTTCAGTGAGTGTTTATAATGCCATATATCTTTTTCTACTTGGTCCAGTTCTTTTTTTTTTTTTTTTCCTTTTTTTGAACCAGAGTCTTGCTCTTGTCGCCCAGGCTGGAGTGCAGTGGTGTGATCTTGCCTCACTGCAACTCTGCCTTCCGGGTTCACGCCATTCTCCTCCCTCAGCCTCCCGAGTAGCTGGGACTACAGGCACCTGCCACCATGCCTGCTGGTTAATTTTTTTGTGTTTTTAGTAGAGACAGAGTTTCCCTGTGTTAACCAGAATAGTCTCGACCTCCTGACCTTGTGATCCACCCGCCTTGGCCTCCCAAAGTGCTGGGATTACAGGCATGAGCCACCGTGCCCCCGGTCCTCCAGTTCTAATTTTATCTTCTATTTTGCCCATAAGTAGGCATTTTCTATATTTTAGATATTAGCAAGACCATTGCTGATGTGGAAACAGGGTGAGTGTGTCCTATTCCACCATGTCTGCCTGCATGAGACAGCAGGAATTTACAAGTTCTTTTTCTTTATGTGTTTCTTTATTACTTTGCCCCATCTTGTCTTATTTTATTTTTCTGGGGTGAATGGGTAAAGATACATTGTGTTCATGGCAAGAAGTGTAGGATTATGTAGAAAGAGACTCCAATATTGGATGCAAATCACACTTAATGTCTTTATTATGCAAATTTTTGTGGTACTTTGTGTAGCAAAACCTAAGTTATCTTGGCATTTGTCATATCACTTTTCAGTTGTTCTCAAACGGAAAAAAAAAATCAGACTCTATTTCCTGTGTCCTTAGAAAAGCAACACAAGCCATTTTCTAAAAAGATGACCAATTGATTTGGCAAAAGTTTAGTGTAAAACTCCTCAAAAGCATGAAAAAATTGGTCAGACTAATATATCTGACATGACCAACAGCAGATAGCATTTTTTATTTCATATGTAAAATAGACTTGACAAGACCGCTATTTATCGGTTTAGTTTCTTTTTTCACCTTGAGCCTTATTATCTGACTTTTAGACAATATGTTTGAATATTTTTAGAGCAGAACCATAAGTTCTACAATTGTAAATTACAAGCTGTACTATTACTTTGTGTGCACCTGAAATATTGATATATCATCAAATCATTAAGTGAGCACTTCTGTTTTATTTGTTTATAGAGTACAAGTGCCATTTTGTTACATGTATCGATTACATAGTGATCAAGTCAGAGCTTGTGGGTATCCATCATCCAAATAACATACATTTTTACCCATTAAGTAATTTCTCATCATCCACCCCCCACAACCCCTTTCCTTTCTGAGTCTTCATTGTCTATCATTCTACTTTATACATCCATGTGAACACATTTTTAAAGCACTGATTTATGAGTTAAGAGCATGTGTTATTTTACTTTCTGTGCCTGGCTAGTTTCACTTAAGATAATGATACCCCCCACCAGTTCCATCCCTGTTGCTGCAGAATACATGATTTCCTTTTCTTTAATGGCTGAATAGTATTCGTGTGTGTGTGTGTGTGTGTGTGTGTGTGTGTGTGTGTGTGTGTGTGTGAGAGAGAGAGAGAGAGAGAGAGAGAGAGAGAGAGAACCTCTTTGACACAGAACAGGAATCAGTATTAGGAAGGGAAATTTGGGGGTATGACCTCTGTTGTTAATGAGTTCATAGAGCATGGCAATAGCACAGACTCTGGAGCCAGGCTGCAGGGTTTAAATCCCAGCTCCATGACATCCTGGCTCTGTCACCTTGAGCAGGTTATACCCTGTGCCTCAGTTTCCTCATCTGTAAAATTGGAGTCAGAGTATTTATTTAATATGGTGGTTGTGAGAGTTACTTGGGTAAATGTGCAGGAAGCCCATATCACAGTACCTACATTGTAAACATAAGTGTTGGCCGACACTAATGCTAATAATTTTGATTTATATTAAAAGAATGAAAATGTTCAGATAAGAAGTAAAAGCAATCGTTAAATACCTGTGTTCTGTATATTGTGTCCCAAATTAAGTTGCATAGGCTTGGAAAACATTTATATATATTTCAAAATGTATCTTTCTCATTTGAATAATGATAGCTAGAACTTTATTATATAACAGATCCAGGTGTAATCCAGGAAGTAAGAGTTTGAATCTATATATGTGATAGCCAAAGATTGAAGTGTCCTCTGTATGGAAAAAAATTTATTTGGACCTTTTAAATATTTTGGCTGAAAAGGCTCATCAGTATTTTTCCTAAATATTTGCCTTAATCTAGATCACTCTTGCTAATAACAGATACTGTAAGAATTACATATTACCACTTCACGAACAAGGCTTGTTATTTTTTTCATGTGTTAAGAATCAATGTATAGCAAATTCTACAGCTTTAACCACAGTGGTGGAAGTATAAACCCAGCCCTGATTAAAGAAATTGCTGTCTTCCATTCAATGGCTATAAGATACTTTTCTCCACTCCTTCTTTTCATGTCCCTCTTTTCCTCCTCCTCTCTTTCTCTTCCTTCCAATTCTTGCTCCTCTGTTCCTGTATGTATATATTCTGCACAAATCTGACTCCAGTTATTCCAAATGAGTTGCCATTCTTCACATGTGCCATGCCGCCTGTTGCTTCCCTGCCCTTGCACAGGCTTTTCCCTATCTCTAAATTGCATTTCCCCTTTTCTTCACTTGGCTATGACCTATGGATACTTTAATCTTATCTTGGGCATCATCTTCTATGAAAAGCCTTCCCTAATTTCCACCACTTCCTCCTCACATGCTATGTTATTAGTCTATTCTTACTTGCCATTCCTCCCCACTAAACAATGAGTTTCCTTCTGTGGTACTGCCCTGTTTTGCCAGCTCCTGGCAAATGCCTGGAATATAATAGGTGCTCACTAGCTGTCCAATGAATGAATAAATGAATGGGCATGTTTGCATATGAAAGTTTGAAAAACTTCATACAAGTCAAAAGAGGCTAGCCTTAGTATGTATAAACAAAGTAAATATAGGTGTCTACCATTTCTTTTTAACTGAAACTAGAAAAGCTTTTGCATTTTTACAATTTTACATTGTTTAGCATGGAGTTATACATCAAAGATATGTTTATCTTCATTGAAATAGTAGCCAAAAATTACCACTGTTTATAAAAAGGTTTTCAGTTTGATGGTAATAAGTAATATCATGAAGACAAACTACTTTAGGTTTCTATTAAAGTAATAAAAAGCCATTGCATATAAATAAATATGTAGATAAATAGACAATACTTGGTAAAATAATGAAATGCTCTTGCAACTGTAGAATATTATTTTTCTCCTTTGTACTATATATTTACTCAGGTTTTCTTATGTTAGTTGATCAGACCTTTTTTTTCCCTTGGTATCATAGTCTGACATAATTATATACAGAAAGGTGATATAATCATTATTTTACAGAACAAATCCTTTTTCTGAAATCCTGTGTGTATGTGTGTGCAGATATCTCTAACAGATACCTTAATCATTTTCATTGGAATAGGAATTAAGTTAAGAGTCATTTTGCAAATAAGGTAAGTCTGGGCTCCCAAAGTAAAAATTCTTGTGATCAAAATATTCATAGATTATGAGAAGTTATTACATGCGAGGCACTGCTCTAAGCACTTTACAGAAGTTATATCCTTTTATGCTGAGAGTGTTTATTATGATCCCATTATATAAGTGAGAGAATTGAAACACAGATTAAGAAATGGACCCAGCCTAGCATGGCAGTGCCCAGTGGCAGAGCTTGGATCAGACCCCAGTGGTCTGTCTGTAGAGCCCATGCCCTAATCATTTTGTTAGATTGCCTCTCAGATGCTTCCACTCTGCTTTCTTCCATGTACAAACTATTGTGTGCAATCCTGTATATGATGATGATCGTATTTTATTTTTTTCTGTCTGAGGAAGACTGTTATTTTTCATAAAAGAGAGTTTTCTTACGTGATATGAATTAAGGTTCATTAGGTTAGTTTTCGAAGTTGCATTCTTTGTATCAAGAATTTATTTTTCCACTGTTTAAATTCTTGGATAGATGTTGCTATTGGAGCTCCACAAGAAGATGACTTGCAAGGTGCTATTTATATTTACAATGGCCGTGCAGATGGGGTCTCATCAGCCTTCTCGCAGGTAAGATACTATTCTATTTCCAAAAGAAGCATTGGTTATAATGCGTATCCTTAAAACTTCCAGGGTTATGTGGACTTTTTTTTTCTTAATTTTCTCTTTCAAATACTTCACACTTCATTTCACCGTTTACTTACAGTGACAAATGATCTTATTTTAAGGGATTAATAATTCTTCAAACTCCCTTTTTCCATAAATAAGAGTTGTAGTTCATTTCCACCCTAGCTTATCTATTGACCATTAAATATTTGTCTTTGTATTTCATTAAATTGTATTCCGAGGTAGTATCCATATGATTCTAAAATATGCCCATTTGGATTTGATTAACTGTGTCTTCGCCTTGTGGCTAGAGCTCCATATTTCATGAAGATTGCACAGGGAGATCAAACACACATATGATACTCTGGGTTTCTTTCACTGTTGAGTAGTAAGATGACAGCACTTTAATCATGTCTCAGAATCTTACTCTGACTTCACTTGTGTATGTTGAAAAATCATGGCATTTCAGTGCCTAGAAAAAAAATGACATTCATATGCAGAGAAGAAAAGTTTTTTCCTTGATATTTGCATGGAAATATTAGCTGGCAGTTATTTTTGATTAGGCAAAAATGAGCAAATGGTTCTCCGTAATTGACATAAAAGAAATGTATTTGCCTAGTAAACAAAAATAGTAATTTTCTTAGTATGAATATCAGCTTAATATTTATAAACCTGTATGTGAACATGAAATTAGACATGTGGAATAGAAAGTACATATCTGGCTAGGATTGTTCTTGTTAAAAAGCCGGCTTTTATCAAAAGCCTCAGTCATAGGCTCCACTAAGTGATTATAGACATCTTGTTTTCCAAATTACTTACTTAATTGTTCATGTTGGGAAAGGAAGTAAATATAGAGCCTGAGGAGACCTAAGGAAGCCAGGCATGGTGGTGTGCACCTGTAATCTCAGCTACTCAGGAAGCTGAGCTGGGAAGACTGCTTGAACCCAGGAGTTCCAGGCCAGGCCAGGTGCCATAGTGAGACCCCTATCTCTGAAAAGACTTGAGAGGGAGTCAGGACTATTTTAGAAAATCTGTACAACATAATTTTCCCTTTGCTCATAAAGTAAAGTAAATTTTTTTAGTCACAAAATAAATGTCGTCTGTTCATTTCAAGCTGGAAAATTTGTCACTCTTGGAAGTATTTGATTTAACTAAAATGCAACGTTGTTAGTAGATGTGCCAAGGCATGCCTGGGAAAGCTCATTATTTAGCTAAATCATTGCTTCTCTGGTATATTAGTATTCAAAAACTACTTCCCACTCAACTTTCCTATTTTTCAGAGAATCGAAGGACTTCAGATCAGCAAATCGTTAAGTATGTTTGGACAGTCTATATCAGGACAAATTGATGCAGATAATAATGGATATGTAGGTGAGTAATTAGTTTATCATAGTTTATAAATTGGAATAAGCTCTATTATAGATATTGCTTTATAGTGAAGTACATAATACTGGTATGAAAGACTTCATCTTACTGATAATTTTTTTATTCATTTTTAAAGTTCTCCTTAATTCAAGGATGGGCCTAAAATGATCAAGTAATTCCTCAGCTTAACAGTGTTAGCTACTCAATGTTATAGTCTGTGTTTTTGAAAAAATGAAAGCACTCATGAAAATCAAATAGATAATGAGGAAAAGAAAGAAAACTTATTTAGAAAGGAAATTTGAATGTTTCTAGTCCAAAAATTGAATTTTGTTTTAGTAAACTTCTTTTTACCATAAAGTTTATGATATATCATAATGGGATGACTGTTATACATGAGTAGATTCAGAGAAAAGAGGAATGAATTGTAAGATGTTAGCATATAGTCTCTAATTTTCTACAAGTAGTGTTTTTAGGTAGTCAAAGGTGATACGCAGTTCAGTACTTATGGCTGAAAAGTAATTCTCTTTGACTAATGATGATCATTAATCTGTGGTTTTTTTTATCCTCCAGATGTAGCAGTTGGTGCTTTTCGGTCTGATTCTGCTGTGTTGCTAAGGTAAGATTGATATATTTCACTGCATAATGGCAATTTGGTTTAATTGTAAATGATGGGAGGCAGTGTTTAAAATCAGCAGTGGTAGTGACCTCATGATACTCTTTTGGTATTCTGAAGTTTAATTATTGCACTTTAGGGTATTTTTTTCACCTTACAGAGATATAATTAAATCATCAAAGTCAATATTTTTGGACATTTAAATAAAAAGTTATTTTTCCCTGTGCACAGAAATGTAATTAGTATGTACACACATAATAAGGAAGACTCATGAAATTACTTGGTCAATGTAAACTGACAAAACAAATACACTTCTTAAGGAAAAATAATTCTGTAATTAACATTGCTAATTTTATTTCCTTCTCAGGACAAGACCTGTAGTCATTGTTGAAGCTTCTTTAAGCCACCCTGAGTCAGTAAATAGAACGAAATTTGACTGTGTTGAAAATGGATGGCCTTCTGTGTGCATGGATCTAACACTTTGTTTCTCATATAAGGGCAAGGAAGTTCCAGGTTACATTGGTGAGTATGCCTTACAAAATTAATCCTTCATGGGGTGCGGTTCTTTCATTAATCCCACAGTCCTGTTTGGAGCCCTCACCGGTTTTCACCATGGAGATCTTTAGAGCAGGGACGAGAAACTACCTGATGCATACTTTTCCTCTCCATTGTCCAGATTCTTGCATTGTTCTAACTAATGAGTTGGGCACATTAGAAGGCTGTAGTTGTTTAGAGATTATGAGAAGCAAAGGACATAGTATCTCTTGCTATGTTAGTTTAAGGTAAACCAACTGAGCTTAACCCGTGAAATCTCTTTCTTCATATTTTATCCAATTTCAATAATTGAAGAAAGCCAAGTATGGTGGCTCATGTCTGTAATCTCAGCACTTTAGGTGGCTGAGGCTTGAGCCCAGGAGGTCCAGGCTACAGCGAGCTATGATCACACCACTGCATTCCAGCCTGAGCAATGGAATGAGACCCTGTCTCAAAAAAATAATAATCATAAAAATATTTTAAAAATTGAAGAAGCTAGACCTGATTCTATCTTATATAAATAATATGCCCGTTAACAATTTACTGCGACTACAAGCTCCTAAGAACCATACCCATTTCCCTATGTATAGACAACTCTCAATTATCTGCTCTGGAGAACGTATCATTGATACAGCTCATCCAAAATCATGGTGGCGAATTCCAAATCATGTATATGTGACTTTATAAGCATTTTTGCTAGCAGATTAATGTTCCTAATTGTTTTATTTAGGCTAATATGAAAATAACTACTAGTGAAACTAGCCTGTGGTAGGAGAAGAGCATATCTGGGCATATCATTTAGAGATTAATAATTCACAATATTTATGATCCTCTATTAGGACCTGTCAAGAGTTTATTGTATTCATGACCCTGCAGGCTGCTGTTATCTAAACAGTGTGAAGGGCCCACATACTTATTAAATAATACCATGGATATGTAATAGATGTCTCAGTATGCATTAGGTACACAATGAGCCTGTACCTGAAAGGTACACAATGACTCTGATATCTCTGCTTTAGATCAGACTTATTTTTAATAGTGCCCTGGAAAAGTCATGGCCAGAGCTACAGTAATAAGAGGGTGGGCAAGCCTTCATCTAGTTATTGATTTGAAAATGGCAGTTTGAGAACCTGACCACACAGTAAATTACACATTAACACAGACAAGCTGATGGATAATCTGAAAGACACACACTGAGTAGATGGGGCACTTTCCTTTTATGTAAAACCAGTGTTTTCTCTACTAACAATTCCATTGTGACCAGATATTTTTAAAAATAGTTGAAGACAAACATATGAAACACATAAATAATCATCACATTATTAGAGAAACATATCTTAGAATTATCACAAAATGACTCCCAGGAGAAATAATTCACATGGCAAGCATGTTTAATAAAACCAGGACATTTTGACTCTTACTAGTAGTGGATTATTTTTCACCTCATTTTCATTTACTCTTTTTCTTAACTCAGGACAATGAACTTGTAGATAGCTATTTCAGTTGCAGTGCTATTTCTCTGAGGTATTGAATCTCAGTTATAATTTTGAAATCCAATTGACTTGGACTTCATTATTTTCCAACTAAAAAGATGACTGAAGGATTTATTTGAAATGTATAAAGAATAATATAGATTTTATGCTTGTTTCCTTGAAATAAGTAGGTAAAATTCTTCTAGAAGTGTAAGTTACTCCTAAAATATAAATGAACATGTCAAGAATTACATAAATTCTTTAAACTATCACATATGAATTATTGCTTCTATATAATGAGTGACACCTCAGAAGAATATTATATTTAGCTTGCATGGCAAAGAACCCATTTAGATTCGTGAAATGGGTCTCACTTTCTTGGTAAGATCTGGCTGGGAAGTTTTTGTTTGCTTTTTAACAGTTCTTTCTCTTCTTTTCTTTTTTTTTTTTTTTTTAATAATTTGGAGATCTTCATGAGCAGATGAATATTTACTATGTCAGATTTGAAATAAACCCTGCCAAACCGCTAGAATATTTATTGAGAGAATTTTTTTAAAAATTGCACAAATTAACACTGGAAGGTCAAACTAGAAACCAATAACATGTAGAGGAAGGACAGATAATCAGGGCATAAGACTGGAAAGATGACATTTTTAAGAAAACCGTATACATAGATTTGACTTAATCATGTGTTCACTTCGTGTATAAAAAATAAAAAGCCTTCAGATCAAACAAATCTAAAATTTAAAAAAAGTCATATATAAAATTAGTCATATAACCACATAAGATAGAATTTTTCCAAGTAACATTTGAGCAAAGCGCTGTGTCTATACTTTCTTAGTCAATGTTCTGAGGAAAAAATGACTCCAAAGGAATCTGAACCATTATGCAAGACTTTTATTAGCAACAATGTTTACATTTTTATATATAGGAGGTTTAAGCAAATAACTAAAGATTTTAGTGTTAATAGAAATCTAGAGGAAAGTTCATAAATCTTTATTTATAAAAGCAATTTGTAAAATTTGTATTTTTAATTGTTCCCTCTTTCATATTTCAGGTTAGTCTTTAAAAAGCTGTTTAATAAAGAGAATTCCAGATATTATTTCCAGTAATCTATATAACTTTGACTATTAGCACTTCAAAAATAACAATAGATGTATTTCAGTAAATAGATTAACTGCGATTCTCTATATTTTTGCAGTTTTGTTTTATAACATGAGTTTGGATGTGAACAGAAAGACAGAGTCTCCACCAAGATTCTATTTTTCTTCTAATGGAACTTCTGACGTGATTACAGGAAGCATACAAGTGTCCAGCGGAGTAGCTAACTGTAGAACACATCAAGCATTTATGCGGGTAATGTAAGCTATTTTTTATTAATGAATATGTGAACTTCAATGTTGTTGATAGAGAGCAACTTATCGTATTGGTGTCTTTTTATAAAACGTAGATAAAAGCAACTGTTACCCCTCCTAAACTATGACCTTGTTGCTCCAGTTAAAGTATTAGACAGTCTCAACCCAAGTAATTCAGAGTCCTCTTATTGTATCATCCTTTTTCACGTTTATCACATTTGACCTCATCATTTGAAAACACTTGCCTTTTCCTTTCTAAAATTTCATTTTTCCTATCCCTTTTATCTACTTGCCTAGAAATACACAATCTTCAGTAGCTCAACTGAACCTCAAATCTTTTCCATGGTACGTTTTTTGGGGTGGGTCAGGGGAGGCGGGGAAGTTAGTTTGTTTTTCATAGGACTCCAGTGAAGCAGAATACAACATGGCTGCTTTTGGATTATGTCTTTGTCTCCGTGCCAGCTTTGTCAGTGATGTCAGTGGGAACTCGCGCAGTTGTAGCATGGTGGGGATCATCTGTGGGCCAGGACGACAGCTCTCATGATGGTTTGGGGTATGTCCTGCCAAAGCACAGTCGATTTCATGTTTCTTTTATTAAAACACTCATTCCCAAACTGATCATCGCACTCCTCACATTGGTCAAATTTTATCATATGAAGCCGTGCCAGGTCTTTTTCATTAGGGAACAGTGTACTTCATCAGAAAATCTATTGTCACAAAAAGCCAAACTATTCCCAGGAGCCCTTTCTGGGATTTCAAATAGTAGCTTCAGCTTAGGGCTTAATTTTCCCTTAGATACTTATTCCAAGCAAATGTAAGCAAGCATCATCAAGACTTCAATACACTATTAAATGCTAAGAGCAATAATCCCCATGCTATTTCCTCATTTCCCTTAACAGTTTTTATTGTTGTACTAGAATAAAGCTATTAGATGGTTCAGAGCCAAAAGTATAGAATATTAATGTAACTATCATTTATATGGTAGGAACTAAAGAGGTTCTTTTTTTCATGCTTCATAGATGTCGTTTTACTTACCTTAGTCAATTGTAGAGACAAATATTGAGATCGTTTTAAAGGCAATAAAAGGGCCAACATTAGATGTTCACAAAGAAACACGTTGTGTTAAAAATTTGCAAAAGTGATCTGGTTTATTTAGTCCTGTGTTTCTTGGCATCGTTCCTATAAATAAGGGATCATCAAAATTGTACACCTTTTTTGGAGCAAATTTGTAGCAGAAATGATTAGCAAAGGTAAGTGTTTTGTTGCATGTATATTTGTAGTGTTACCATGGTTTTGATGGTAGCAGGATTCAGCTATTGCCTTTGTACCATATTGTAAATATTAAATGATAGCACTTACTGCTGGGATTGTACATGGCAAACACAACTAATAACAGAGCTCTAACTCTAGAGCCAGTATTCTTAACCAGTACATGTTCTGTGTTAAAAGAAAGATAGAGGTCTATAATGAAATTTTAGAAAGCCATTTTTTTTTTTTTTAAGATGGAGTCTTGGTCTGTTGCCAAGGCTGACTTTTTAAAAATAATCATTTCCTTCAGTATCTTTTTCTCTTCCTAAATTACCTTGCTTGTGTTTGGAACACTTTTAAAACTCATATAGAAAGGCAAAAAGTTACTCCCACCCTCTCCTTTGTAACAAACCCACACAGAAGATAAGAACCATAGTTGCAGCTACCCTGAACTTGAGTTCTGTCAAGGAGCTGTAGCTGTTACTTAAGAAGGTGTAGGAATGTAATGAGTGTATTTCCCACCTCCACCAGGGTGATAGCCCAAGGAATTAGGAAACATTAACACTCTTAAGTTTCTACAGTCTGAAAGCATAAGACAGCAATCTGAATTCTTCCATCTTCCTAATACTAGAAAAGAAGATGCATAGCGGTTGGGATGCCTGGGTTGTTCCTGTGTTCCATAAAACACATCTGGTACCATGGTACCAGGAGTGGGAGTGTTAACATATGTATCTATTTTGTCTCTGCATTCCTTACAATGAAATGAAGTGACATTTGTTAATTATATACTCCGCCCACAATCCCCACTTGTCAGAGGACTCCCTGCCTGCCTGTTGGTTGGACATGCTTTACTCGTATAGTTGTCCCTACTGGCCATTCACTCAATTAATTTGGTATTTATTGAGTACTTACATTGTGTCAAATTCTGTATATACCAGTGAATGGGACATATAAAGATTATTACCCTCATGGAACTTATAGTCTACTGGGGTGAGACAAAAAAAAGATAAAAATATACATTTTATAGTATTTTGGAAGATACGGGTGATGAAAAAAGGAGGGCAGAGTATAGAAATGTGCAGTGCTGGAGAAGGAGTGAAATGTACAATTTTAAACAGGATACTCAGAGTAGGCTTCATTCAGAAAGTGACAGCTGAGCAAAGACGTGAAGGAAGTAAGGAAGTTGCCCATGTAGATATCTAGGGCAGTTGTTCTTAGTTTTAGGGTGTAATAGCAACACCTGTAGGGCTTCTGAAAACACAAATTGCTGGCCGCATCTAGAATCCCTGATTTAGTAGGTCTGCAGAAAGGCCTGAGAATTTGCATTTCTGCAAAGTTCCCAGGGGACCCATCCTTTGAGAACACCTGGTTCAGAAGAAGAGTATTCCAGTGAGAAAAGCTGAGTCAAAGGCCTGAAGAATGTACCTGGTTATTTTAAAGAACAATAGGGAGGCAAGGATGGCTAGAAATGTAAGCAAAGGGAAGAATGGTGGAAGGAGAGATTATGCAAAACCTGTGGCTTTTTCTCTGAGAGAAAGGTGGATCTATAACAGCATTTTGTCAGAGAAGTCACATGATCTAACATAGGTATACAAAGGAACACTCTAGCTGCTGTGTTGTGAATAGAGTAGGAGATAAAGAGTTGACACATGGAGAAGAGGCTACTGTGGTAACACAGGTGAGAGATGGTTCCAACAAAAGTGGTGGCAGTGGATATGGTGAGAAGTAGTCGAAGTCAATTTGCTGACATCCAATTTACAATTTGCTGACAGACTGGATGTCTGGCATCTGAGAAAGAGGCTCTATGATGACTCCAGGGTCTTTAGCCTGAGCCACTTGGAGAATGTAGTTTTCATCAATTGAGACAATATTTCAGGAGAACACCTTTTGAGTGGAAAATTCTAGAGTTCAGTCATGGGCCTGCTAGCTAGAGAGACCTATTTTAAGTGTAAATATCAACTAAGCCTTTGTATATACTCATCTTGAGTTAAGGACAGGCAGAGAACAGGAAAGGTAACTTAATATATCTCTGGCATATGGATGGTATTTAAAATCATATTAAGATGGCTGAGATCAGAAGAGGGTCAGTGTCTGCACTCTGGGCCCCTACAACATGAAGAGGTTGGCAAGAAGAGGCCCACAAGGGAGATAAGAAGGTCCAATCAGTAAGAAAGGAAGAAAATCAACAGTGTTTGGCATCCTGGAAGTGAAGTGAATAAAGCCAAAGGGGAAAGCATGATGATGTTTTCTATACGGCAGCTTGATCGAATAAGACGAGGGCTGAAAACTCGCCATTGGATTTATAATGTGGAGGCTGTTGGTGGTGGTGACAAAAGCATTTCAGACAGTAGTGGAGGGGGTGGGGGAAAGAAAGGAATTGGAAGCGTTATAGGTTATTCTTTCAAAAGTTTTGCCTCAGAGGTGACCAAAGAAATGGAATTGGGGGTCAGTAGCTGAAGTGGAGTGAAGAGTTCTCTGGGTTTTTGTCTTTTAAGACGGGAGAAGCATTAGCATGTTTTTATGCTGATAGGCATGCTGCAATAGAGTGAAAAACTTGGGATATATGTAACAGGGGAAAAGAGCTGGAACTAAATTCTTGAAGGCAAAAAGGGAAGGATTAAATGTACAAGTGAAAGGGTTGGTTCTAGATAGGTATGTGCATGGTTCATCTGAGTATGTGCTTACAGGTGCTGAGTAGATGTGATGGGGACTATGGAAGTTCTTGTCTGATTGCTTTAATAATCTCAGTGAACTAAGAAACAAACTCATCAACCAGAGTATGGATGAAGGAAGTGGTATTTGGAGTTTGGGAAGATGTGAAATAGTCTTCCAGGAGAATGTGAGAGTAACAAAATACAGGGTGGTTGTCAGATGGTGTCTGGGACCACTTGCACTCATTGTCATAAACTGAGTGTAGCCTGTGTGTTTGTGTGTGTGTTTTTTTTCCCCCCCAGTCACATTCAACCTTACAGGCAGGAGTAGATGAAGAGTTACAATTAACCAGGGTTGTGGTTTGATCAAGAGAGTGAAGCAAGCAAGGAGCATGCAGCAGGAGGGAATATACAAGGGAATGGTTATATTTTTGGTTGCGAAGTTGAAGCAGGCTAAGGAGGGGAGGGGTCACACCAAGAGGGTGAAGGACCAGGAAAGAAATTTCAATCGGAGATCCCAGTACAATCAGCAAATTGTTGGAATTGACTATTAAAGGGATTGAGCTGCAAAGATGGCACAGATATAAAATGTAAAAGCCTTGGAGACCTAAAAGTGAGGAAAAGATTGAATTTTGCTTTTATTTTTGCTGACAATTCTTTGATTACCTTATGCAAATGAAAGCCTTTAAACTTTATTACAAAATCCATTGTGTTCTTTGATGGTGGGGAATTCGGCTGTCAAAAAGACTCCAGATCTTAAGTTTATATAAAATTTATGTTTAAAAACTTATTCTCTTTTAATCACAATTCTTTAGTTTTATGCTAGATCTTCTTGGACTAGAGGTGCATTTTTAATAGTCTAATAAGGATCTATATCACTGTCATGTAGATTTTTGTTCTGGCATGTTATTTTTCTGAGGCTATGTGTTCATTTATCTGGTTTGTAGGGGAATCAGTTTTCTTAAGTCTAATCATAATTAAAATAGTATCACACAGGATTACTTTGCTTGACTGGTCAAAATTTGTTCCTCAAAAAATAAGGAAGAAATTGTCTTTATTTTTTAATTAAAAAAAAAAAAAACCTTTGTATTTTAGTTGATTATAATTAGGCCAAGCTTTAATTTTTGCCATCAGAGCCATACAATTATTAGCTTTTGCTAAAGAGTTCATAATGATATTTCTGAAATATAAGGGAAATGGTTAATTTCATTTATACCATTTAGTGTTTTATCTATTGAAATCCTCTTCTATTAGACATTGCTTTTTCCTCTATGGAAAAGATGTTTCCCCATTTATGTAAGTATATGAAAATCTTTGTTTTTGCTTTATTTAAATATACAACTTCATCAAATTTTAGAGATTTCTTAGGACAAGGGATAATTTTGATGCAGTTTTGATTTAGAGAAATCCAAACTGTAACTCGAAACAGTTTTTAGACATGTTAGAGCAGCCATGGTAGTGAAACTTCACTTGAAATGTTGACGGCTGATATCTCTTGGTTGATCTTGATGGAATCTCTGCATCAAAATATCCCCTGATATTTGAGAAGAGAAGAAGGGTGCTACATTGGGATAACAAAAGAAGCAAAAGATTGCCTGTTTGTCTGCATTTCCGATAAAGCTAGAACTACTGGCTTAGTTGCTGAACAAAGAATGCCTGTCCCCAGAGATATTCTGAGAGCCAGTGAATTCAGTGGCCTTAGCGTGTTTTATTAAAATCATGATATCAACCTACCTGTGTAGATTAGTTAATTCTTTTCTTTCTTTGATTTCTCAAATTCCTGAATTTTAGATTTCTGAAATACAGGGAGTTTATTTTGCTATGTAAATCTTTAGGTGACTTCTAAAACTCATCTTTTTTCCATAGTAATTTCAGGAAAACAAATGTGTATTTGATTAGTAAATTTTTTTGTGTGTTTTTAAATTTCATTTGCTTATATTATTGAGTGATACATGCACATAGCTTAATGAAATGTCATTTACTCCAAAGAAGAAATTTTTTAATGATAGCACACTATGGACTGATTCATATATGCAGACATTTCTGCTGAAAATCTAAGTGTGAGCAAACTATATAATTGTACCAATATTATGGTATTCTAGAAGTGAATTGATTATTATAACATTTTAGTTTTTTGTTAGGTTGCAAGATCTTTGAGGCAGGATATTATCTTTTGCATATTTGTATTCTTAGAGCTAGCACAATCCATTACATAAGGCAGAAAATAAATATTTAACACATTTATGAATGCTATGTTCTTGGTGCTATTTAAAAAATTCTATAAGAAAAATCTGAGAATGTTCTATTGGTATCATGGTTAGGGCATTTGTCTTGGGGGTGCTGTCTTTTCTCAGGAAATTGTAGTGCCAGATGTTTAACAGTTCTCTACCACTTGAGACAAGCTTACTACATAAAGGGACTGCAATTTTACAGGATGGTGATGGTTCAGGTGCCAACCTATGTCTTGGTCTCAGCTTTTCCTTCCCAAGCCCTACATAAGCACCAGAGAGGTATTTCAAAAATCTAGTCATATTCCTTGCTTAAAATCTTCCTATGTAAGAGCCTCCCCAACCCCTTTTATGTGTCGATTAGGTGGCCCTACTTCTTCTGTATTTGGGCATGTCTGTATCAGAATATTCATCCCCCACACAGTCTATGTGGATTTGTGGAACATAGGTTGGGACAGGCACTGACTTTCAGTTTTGTATCCCTAGAGCTGCCTTGGACACAGTAGACCCATGAATAGATAGCTTCAGATATTTATTCCTGACATTATTGTTTAGTGATATAAAATTTTTTGGCCCACCCTTTAAATAAATTAACAGGACATGGGCCTGTTGCTCAGCTCTCAAGCTGGCCAGAAATACAGATTTCCATGAAAGTCAAGCAAGAAGACAGACGTTATATAATTTCAGGCATGTGCTAATTTGCATGCTTGTGGGCACCCTATTTTATGTAATTGTCCATAAAAATGTGGCATGGAATCTTCATTATTTTTAATATACATAGCACTTGCCCATCCAAATTTAAAAATTTAAACAAATCTACTTTTTTACTCCCAAATATTTAATCACTTTAAGACATTTTTGATATTACAGATTTTGTCCTTAGGTGGAGCTGCTAAAGTTAGTGTGTATATCCGTCAAATACAGTTTTTGCAAGAGTGCATGTACATTTTATATATTGCAAGAAAAGTGTAATTAATAGCTAATTAGGATAATGAAAGTAATATACACCAGATGTAGAGAAGACCTTGTGGAAAATTAGTATGAATTTGATAGCATGTGATTTGGTCAAAGCAAGCTTGTTGAGAAGAATTAAAACAGTGGACATGTGGAGGGACAATCAGTGGCCGTCTAGCTCCTACACCTAGGGAATAATTTAATCAAGTTTGCTATTGTAATACTCAGGGCTTCAAGCTGTTCGGTTTTCACAAGTCGATAACTTGGGATTTGGCCTTGATTCGCAGCATTCCTATATGGTCAAGGTTTCATGTTGAGATGATCCCTTACCAAGTAATTTAATAAAAGCATCTCTGTATAAGAATGGAAAAGTAATCAGGGATCTTGAGTACTCTGATTCAGGCTCCAAATGTTCTAAATACCATTTAATAAATAGAGGTCTACTCCTTGTTCTGTAACTAATTTTCTATTTAATGTTGATTGGTTGGCAGTAGTTCAGTTTTCTTATTCCTTCCAAATGTTCACCAGAATCTCTTATTCTAGGAAACTGAAATTTAGTAATTCCTTAGTTGGCTTATATGCCTGCATTTTGAAGCAACATACAAATTTTGTCATGTCTGCCTTATGGACACTATGTCATTTAATCATCACAACAATAAGGTATAGGTATAACCACCATAATTGTTATTATTCCAATTTTCAGATAAGATAACTAAGCCATAGACAAATTAAGAAACTTGCCCAATGTTACATAGATAATAACTGGTGGACCCTAGATTTGAACACCAGTGCTTCACCTTTAGACCACTATTGCTTTTAACACATAAATTGATAATGTTGTAAATGAAAAGAAAAAAAATTACATCTTTTTTGTTTATAATTACACAAAGATATAGAATAGTCTTTTATGTGATGTGTATCATCTTTGTTAAATTACTTCATTGATTTTTATCAAAAGTTACTATATAAATAATATAGCAATACAGCAATAATCTGTGTGATAGGAATTTTTTTCCCTATTCCTTAAGGATTATTAATTGATGAGCTTTGAAAATAATCTATTCCTTACCTGCCTTGGGGCAGTAATGTTTAAGCCATATTGCAAGCTTGAAATGTCTATAGATAAATAGAAACCTGGTCCACTGACATTACTCAGTAGGAGGTCTGTCAATTGCAGTGTCATGGGTCTACCCTGAGGAACTCAACGGGCATAATATAAACCTCAGTTATGGTTTAAGTTAATATGTCTAGCCTGGGTGAAAACACTTGACTCTTTAATGGTCAAGAGGGAATTTGTTGAATCTATTTTTTAAAATGAGAAGAACCTATAGATTGAAATGGCCATATGAAAAGTAGAGTAAAAATTGAGCCTTAAATTATTAGTATGAAAGACATCACAGTCTGTGACTAATTCTTCAAATTATCTCCTGAGTATAGCAACAATTCTAATACCAAGAAAAACAAAAACTGCATAGATTTTCTCCACTAGTTTCTGTGTAGGTGGGCTATATGTGGTGATGTGAACTGCTCTCTCATATCCTGAGATCATTTCTACTTTTAATTTTTGCAGTGTCTAAAATCTTATTTTATAGATTTCTCATCGACATGGCTTTATGTAATTTCTCATTTGAATTCTGTTATAAATCCTCTTAGGTTACTTTAGTAGTAAAATCTTTTTAGCTTACTCTTTTAGAAAAGGAGAAGTTTGTTTTGTTGAGTGCCCTTTGAAAATCACATTTCTGACTGTGGACTGCTTGAACAGGTGCTTTCTAAGAGACATTGTTTTATATGTTATTTGATTTTCATATACACTTATCCTGTAGTATCCATGGGGGATTGGTTCCAGGATACTATTCCAGGACCCCACTTGGATACAAAAATCCAAGGATCCTCAAGTCCCTTATATAAAATTGTGCCATATTTGCACTTAACCTTTGTAAATCCTCTCATATACTTTAAATCATCTCTAAATTATTTATAATATGTAATACAATGTAAATGTTATGTAAATACTTGTTATACTCTATTGGTTAGGGAATAATGACAAGAAAAAAATCTGTACATGTTCAGCACTGATGCAACTATCCATTATTTGCCAACTATTTTTGATCCAAGGTGGCTGAACCCACAGATGTGGAACTGATGGGTACAGAGGGCTGACTCTCTTTGTTTTCATAGACTTGAGAGTCTAGGACACTTTTACTATCTAGTGAAGTGCTTACTTAATCGAATGACAAATGCTTTCAAAGATATTTTCTTGTTGATTATTTCACTGTGTGTAAGAAAACAGTTTTGAAAATATGGAATTTCTTGGTGATGCTAGCAAATAATCAAATGAAAAAATCATTTGTAAGTTGATAGAAAATATTTTTAAAAGAAAATAATGTCTGCATATACAAATAAAGGTTAAAATATAAGAATTGACAATCACTTGTAATAAACTCGAGCTGTTTCTTTGGAGACAGAAGACAATGAATTTTAAAAATCTGATTATAAAAAAAAGCTTGTGACCACATATCAACAAGAATAGGAGTAAGAAATGCTGTGTAGACATTAGTTAAGATATTAAGTGTAGAAGAATGTTATACAGGGCAGAATGGATTGTGAATGGGTTACAATTTCTGCGTAATTGGTAAATAAATTCAAGAATTCTTTGTGAAGTACAAAAGCACAATAAACTTAAAAAAAAAAATAACCAGTTGCAGTGGGTCAAGCCTGTAATCCCAGCACTTTGGGAGGCCGATGGGGGCGGATCACTTGAGGTCAGGAATTTGAGACCAGCCTGACCAACCTGGTGAAAACTGGTCTTTACTAAAAATACAAAAATTAGCTGGGTGTGGTTGTGCATGTCTGTAATTCCAGCTACTCAGATGACTGAAGTGGGAGGATCATTTGAACCCAGGAGAGGGAGATTGTAGTGAGCTGAGATCACGCCACTGCCCTCAAGCCTGGGTGACAGAGCAAGACTCTGACTCAAAACCGAAAAAAAAAAAAAAAAAAAAAAAACTTTAACAACTAATAAGAAAATCAGTAAAGTGACCAGTATATACAATTAGATGTACAAAACAAATAATTTGCCTATATACCATTCAATATCTGTTAGAAAATATGATAGAAGAGTTCCATAAAGAAAGAAAAGGGCTGGGTATGGTGGCTCACACCTGTAATCCCAGCTCTTTGGGAGGCCAAGACTGGAGAAGCCCTTGAGCCCAGGAGTTCAAGACCAGTCTGGAAACATTGCAAGACCCTGCCTCTATAAATATGAAAAAATTGGCTGGGCATGGTGGTGCACACATGTAGTCCTAGCTACTCTGAAGCTGAAGAAGAAGGATCGCTTGAGCCCAGGAGTTCAGAACTGTGGTGAGCTATACTTCATTCCAGTCTGCTGATAGAGGGAGATCCCATCTCTTAAAAAAAAAAAAAAAAGAAGAAGAAGAAGAAGAAGAAAAGAAAAGAAAAAAAAAGAAGAAAAGAAAAGAAAAAAAAAGGGAATAACTAAAAAGGATGTTTTATAATATCTGGAGTCAAATGAATCAAATTTAATTGAAATGTTACTGAGAGAGAGAAAACATATAGGGTAATGTTAAATGGGATAAAAAGCACTTTGAAATGATTTATAAAAAGTTTATCATGAAAAATGCGTATAATACCAAGTTATCTTTTAAATGCATAGAAAATAGCACAGAAGAAAATACTCCCAAGTATAGACCTTTATAACTATTATTGGATGGTATTATTTTTCATTTTTATTCTTTTTGTGTTTTTCATAAGAAACATAAATGCTTTTGTGTGATATGAAGAAATATACATCTTCATTTTTTTAACAGTTTAGATGAAAGATAAGTATTTGCTTTGTCTTCCATGTACGGTGTTTGGCCTTATTCAGGAGAGAAGTTTTATATTTTTTTAATCTACATGCTTGTTTTTGTTATTAATTCATATGGTTGTTATTTTCCTTAGAAAGATGTGCGGGACATCCTTACCCCAATTCAGATTGAAGCTGCTTACCACCTTGGTCCTCACGTCATCAGTAAACGAAGCACAGAGGAATTCCCACCACTTCAGCCAATTCTTCAGCAGAAGAAAGAAAAAGACATAATTAAAAAAACAGTAGGAATATTTTCCTTTATCCAAATTATTATGTGGCATTTAACTAAATTTTTAAAATATGGCATCATCCTGAAGAAGTGAACTATATGTCAGAATTTTTTTTAATTTTATGAATTTTTAAAAACATAAAAATAGATTTATGATGTGCCTTGTTTTTCATTTCTTTAAATTGTTTATATTCCCTTTAGGATATTGAACTGAACATTTTAAAATATGCATTTAATCACAACAGTAGATTATCATATAAAATGCTACTGTTCTATTTTTGATGGCTTGCCAGTGAAGAGAGGTATTACTAGAGAGAAATCATAATGGGAGAAGGTTGTATTTATAAGTTAGTTATTCAGTGTCATCATGTGTCCTCAGTTTATCTTCCTCTTCTCATTCTCTGTCTCCCTTGCTTTCATCCTACTCACAGATTCACTCAAGTCTTCATAATCAAATTTCCTTGCTTAGTTTTATCCATTTACAGACACATGTGTTTATGTTAAATACAATAATTTCTTTTAAAAAATCCATTTTTCAGCCACATCCCGGGATCAGTTGCATTTGAGATGGATCCTACATTCTAACCAGTGAACTGTTTTCTAAATTATCCCAAAATATTTAAGTTTCACTGACAATGTATTTATTCTCAGGAGTCCTGTTGTTCAGACCTTTACTGTCTGCCAACACAAAGACATAGTGTTTGTCCAAAAACAGGATGTGTCTGGGCATTGTAAAAAGCCTTCATTAAAATGTTCACTAATGACACACAGAATGTAAAAGATGAAAGGGACATTTAAAGGTCTAGTTCATATCCTGTCCAGACAAAATTGCCCCATAGTCACTTTAAGATAATTGAGCTTACAATCACCATTAGTCTAGTCTAGAATACAGGATCAAATGAAGATAACTGAAGAGCATATTTTTCCCTATACCCTCATATGAAAATATTTACGGAAGTCAGGGGCTGTTTTACTGTTCTGTTAAACTTCAGTCTTCAACATCAGCTCTTTGTAAATGTCTCTAATAGTGAAAATCAATATTGCAAGTACACAAGCCAAAACCTTAGCAATTTGTAGTTATATTAATTTATATTTTGATTCTTAGAACAACCTGCTTTACCAATAGAAATGAGAGGAAAAAAATCATATTTATTTAAAGAGATATTTACACTTCTCCCCCAACTGTAGGCACGCTATTTGACAGTACTCTAGTCACTTCACACTTAATGAGCCTGGCTCCTTCTGACTTTCTAGATCTCTCTTTGCTTTCTGCATCTGTCTCTCTTTACCTATTCCCATTATCTTCCCTTTTATCTCTCTCCATTTTTTCCTTTTGTCCAGCTTATGCCTTGGGTCTTCCTAGGTCCTTTGTAGTATTTATTGATCTTATTAAAAAGTTCAGAGTTAGTTAAATTCTGGAACCCTTATTTAATTTTGTTCAATGTTTCCTCTACGTAAAATTTCTAAGTATCTCCATGTAGCTAATTTCAGTGAATATAAAATCACTGTCACAACATCTGCCAAAATTAAGTGCCATTACTTACGTGTAATAAATGGGATCAAACTGCAGCACCAGAAAATTGAGAGGAACCCAATGAAAAAAAAATCTTGGTAGCTAATAGGCTCCTTCAATGCCTTTAACTTTTTTTCCAAATCTATTTCACTTATAAAATTTGGGCTTTAAATTTTACCTATTTAGAACTTAGCTCCTTTAGCCCTGCAAGTAATTGTCATTTGAACCCTACTAATTCTTACATTGAACTTTTTAAAAGAGATAAAGAGTTGTCAATTTGATGTATCAATTTTATTTTTCTCATGCATCACAGATGTCATCTTCTTTAAAATATATATATATACTTGCTGATTAAATCAAAATAAAAAACATTGTCATTTTATTTCCAGATAAGCTTTGCAAGGTTTTGTGCCCATGAAAATTGTTCTGCTGATTTACAGGTTTCTGCAAAGATTGGGTTTTTCAAGTAAGTATATGTGGTATAGTCTCTGTTATTCATCAAGGGGGGGTAATGAGTGTGTGCATTTGCATTCCCAAAAGAAAAGGAATAAGAGCTAACCCTTGAAAATTAACAGCATTTAAAGAATTAGCAACACAATGGTTAGTTTTTTTATTGCCCAGAAAATTGTTTATATCACTCAGACTGATATATAATCCAAGTATGACAAATTTAAAAAGGATTAAACCATCTTGCTCTTCTAAATTCATAGAAGGGGAAACAGAGAAAAAGGAAATAGATGTGATGTGCTTTAGAATAGCATCCAGCACAAAGCAAAGACTGGATAATTGTTGGTTGCTGTCATTATTTTATGATGCCAAATAAACCACTGCAATTTTGTATCATATCTGGATCCCCTATATTCAAATCATTTTGCATATCAAAGAGATGATGTGAAAACAAGGACCAGAGAGAGAGACAGAATGAACACTTCAGGTTGAGGATTGATCATAGAAGACAAGTGAAAGAGGGGAAGCAGATGCATCAGTGACAGGGCAGGAAAACAGAGAACTATTTTTGGGAGATTGGGATATAAATGGAGCAGCTTTAATCTGGGGCATGTTGAATTTGGAGGGACTTTTATATGTGGCATTCCGCTTGAAAATCTAGTTCAGGATTATGTTTGGAAGTTCCTCTATCCATTAGTGACTTGTGAGATGGCCCAAGGGATAGAAATGTGAATTTTATAGAGGAAAAAATTATGGATCAAATCTTAGGGAACAGTTTTATTCAAGGAGATTAAAAATGGGGAGTCCCTGTAGGAGACTGAGAAGGCATCTTCAAGGAATTAAAGAGAACCAAGTCCCTGGTGAAATAGCCAATGGAGAAAAGGGAGACAATATTGTAAAATTTGTAAAAAGATCAGATAGCATAATGTCTAAAGAAAGGTCATGGAAGTCAGCAGTTATTAATAAAATGTGACTGGTGGCAAAAAAAATGGGCATCACTGGCAAATGCCAAGATAGAACTCTTAGTGCAGAAGTAGCCAAATGAGCCTAAACCAGTGTCTCTTGAGTTTCACACCCACCCACATATCAAATTCCCTATTAGACATGTCCTTTTGGGTGCCCTATAGTTTCAATCTGCCCAGGCACTATCCAGGAATGACAAGGCTGTTAGAAAGTTACCAAAGCCAGAAACCTAGGGCTCAATCTGCATTCTTTTCTCTTTCTTGTTCTTGATATCCAGAACTATTAAGTTCTACAACGCTACCACCTAGATGTCTTTCTTATCCATCATGCTTTGATATCTCTACAGCACTATTACTCCAAACTAGGCACTCACTATACTACCTAGTCACTAAGTTCTCCTGCTTTCTAGGATACTGGCCTTTGATTTTGCATTAACATACACATGTGATAACAGTGCTTCAGTGGCTCATTTTAGACTTAAAATCTAAACTCCTGGATGGTATTTTTCACCAATTCCCCAGGGAGTTTTTCCATCAATGTCTGAATACTTACAGTTGTTTGGCTGTGCCATGCTCTCCTGAACCTCTGTATCTTCTCACTTCTTCTGCCTATCTACCTGATTCACTTTTATTTATCTTTTAAATCTCAGCTGTTTCCTAGGGGAAGCCCCCTGTTGTTCAGCTACTTAAACTTAAGTTCTGTTGTGCCCTTGGTCCTATGGCACTCTGCTCACGATTATTGAGAGTCTGTCTCCACACTGTCCTGGAAGCTGCTGCAAAGCAGGGTCCTGTCCTTTCATCTTTGTGCTCCCAATGCCTAACAGTGCCTGAAGCGCTGCAGGTGACTGGAGAGGTTTGCTGAGAATGGAACAAGATCCCAAAAGGGATCAGATTCATAGGTAGAGGAATTAGCCTTAGTTAAGAATCTCTTTATCTTAAGCTAACAAGCTATGAAAGGGTGCTTGACATTAAGAAATTTCAGTGTGGAAGGAAGGGAAATACAGAGAACTCATGGATGGCTAGGATAAAAAGCAAGTTTATATATGGTAATTGAAGGCATTGAAGATATGTTTGGGAACTTGAAAGGAATGGAAAAAAAATCAAAATAGCTATTATGATAAAGGACAGGGAGTCCACTAGGAATAAGTAAAAAAGTTGACAAATAGGGTTCAATACCCTACTGTGGTAGGATCACATACGGCCGAGAATCAATTATTTTTACTTAGGTAATGTCAGTTTAGCCTGAGAGTCCATAGTGCAGGGTCAAAAAGCCTTGACCTATTTGATTGATGATTGGACTTTATACTTAAGTTACCCAGATTAACTGCTCAGATAATCCAAAAACAGTGACTACTGACTACTTTGTATCCCAGCATGTAGGGCGGTGCCTTTGTTGATTTCTTAGTTGAATAACTTATAATCTTCCCATTTCTGTATTTATTTTCTTCCTAAACTGCCTAATTGTCTTGGTGTTTTTACCCTCATGTGTCTTTGATAAGAAAACGAGTTGTGTGGGGGAAATCTTTTCTAAGTTGCATGTAAAGGAGTGTTTTCATTTTCTTAAATCAGACGCTTGTGCTATCACCTTTCATTGCAGTCTCTGGCCTACGAGAAAATGAGACATTGACGTTTATAAGAAAATATTACTAACTATGCTTCTTTCCTGAAGAATGAAAATTCATCTTAATGAATTCTTTTTCTTTGTTACATGTTTTTTCACAACAAAATACCTACTTTGCACTTTTAATTGAGAGCGATATTTCTTGTAGCCTATCAAACCCATTATGATTTTAAATGGCATAATGATTTTAAATGGAGTGTAAGGCTGTGTTTCTTGAGGTGTTGTCTCTAAGCCACCTTTATGAGAATCACCTGGATGCTTGAAAGAAATGCAGGTTCCTAGGCCCCAGACCATCCAAGTCAGAACTAAAGGGGACCAGGCCACAGATCTTCACAATTAATAGAGCTCCAAGTTCTTATCACACTGAAACCTAAGAACCAATGTGGTGGTGGTGAAGAGCTTCCAGATTTGAAGTCAAGCTGACCTGGTTCAAATCCCATATCTACTGTATTACTAGTGACCTTTTCAGAGAAGACTTTTAACCTCTCTAGACCTCTTTCCTCATTGCTAAGTGGATAAAAATAGTACCAACTTTTTAAGGTTGTCTTAAAGGGTAATAATGCAGACCAAGTGCCTAGTGCAAAGCCTGATTTACACGAAGGCTCAATAAAAGTCATTACTATTTTTGATATATTGTGGTTGGAATTTCTATAGATAAGATTTTTTAGTTTGGCGATAAAATGAAACATTGCCAATTCTATACATAATTCTGCATATAAACTTTATATCCTGAAAATATAGCTGGCTGTGACTGACTCAGTAGTTGCAGTCTTACAAGGTTTGAAGTGGCATGAATGTCCATATAAAGTAGTAGGCACCATGTTTTTTTAATCAACTAAGAAAGTTACAGGCTATGTATTTCTGTTAGATAAATGATAATTTATTTGAGGAACTTTCAGATGAGAGCGCTTCTAATTAATTTCTTAGACTCACAGTGAAAGGTTCTGACAAAGTGCTTTGTGTTCTAGTAAATTATACTCTATCAGACAAAAATATGTCTCTCCCACAGAGGTGTCCTCTCCCCTTTCTCAGAAACAGTAGAATTGTGACCATATGTTTCATGCATTCTCCCAGCTATAACTCTGCTGGCACTAATGGTATTTATGCACCCCAGAGCTATAAACCTGTTTTAGGTAAATGTATTTACTCAGTAAAGAACATGAGTTTCTGAAGACCACAATAATAAACTGTCAGTAGTACACTAAGCAGTGCTTATCCACTCTCTCTCATCTCTTCATTAAGTTGAGGCTTCCTCCTGTATGTCTAAATGCTTAGGACAATAAACTACATTTAAAAGGACTTCCAGTGCAAAGTAAAGATGAACCAACATGACTTCAAGATTGCAAATATAATAGAAGGTATTAGCCACCACATAGGAAGTTTAAAATCAAATCCTCGATACAGATTACTCATGTAAATGACACCGCAATACATTTCTGCACCTCAGTTGTGCTTCCAGAATGAGTGATGTAAGCTTTCCCTGAACAATTGCTTCTGTATCTGTTAGGAATACTTCTAATTGCAAGTTTTAGAGTATTAAATAATAGTGACTTCGACAATAAAGATATTATTTTGCATAATAAGCAGTCTTGAGGAAGGATGTTCACAGGTTTGGTGAACAGCTATCAAAGACAGGACATTGATGGTTAGCTTTCCAGCTCTCTCAGCTTTTCCTCATGATCACAGTACAGCTGGGCAGCATCAAGCAGGAGAGAAGGGAAAAGAGCAAAAGTGCTTTGTCCCCTTTAAGTTGCCCTTCCAGGAAGGGCAGTGCCTCATTAGATGTATTCTGATTAACCAGACCTGTGTCACCTGTTTATCCCTGATTCTGTCATGGTTGAAGGAGAATGGAGTCATCATGATCACAGTAAATTGATCCTGATTCAATTATTTTGTTATTGTGATACATTCTCTGGAGTTGAACCTAGAGGTCTGTCTTCTGAAATATTAAGGGAATGCTGCCTGTCACCTGCATAATCCAGGGCTCTGTTGGCAGCTAAGAAGGGAAATCACTGTTGGCTAGACAATGAGCAATGAGCAACATCTGCCACTATACTGTTAATCCCCCAAAGAGCTAGTCTGATGAAATTGTCCATTTTTAAAATGGAAATAGTAGGAATATTTGCCTCACTGACCGCATAAAGTTGTGGGAGAATGAATTATATGCTTTATAAACTAAGACATGTTAATTACTGGTTCAATCTTTCAATTTAGGTTTTTCTGCTCTTCTCCCCTTAACCTCAGTGAGTTTGCCTGTCTTTAATAAAATATTCCTAAATGTCAGGTAATCTGTCTATTCCAATGGGCAAGAATTTTTCAGTGTTGTGTTTTTCCCTGAAGTCAGTAGTAAAGGAAAAAAAGATAAAAATTTTACTTAGGCCTGTAGGCTACTTGCTGCAGGTTACTCTTTTGTCAAATAAATGAGTCGTGTGTCTTGACATAGTGAAGTGTGGTATCAGTTTACATTATATTTTATTCTAGCATCTTGATTAAAAACAAGTTAGCTATCAAGCCCTAATTCATTTTAGGCAGACAAGATGAATTCATTATACTAAGACTTGGGGAGCATTTCTTGCAAAATAAAGCTCTATTATTCACTCAGAAAAAAACATAGAGCCTGGTGCTGCAGTACATCATTTTTCTGTTTTTCCTCTGTCACTTATTAAGTTATGATTCTGTACGTACACAGTACCTTGATTTGTTTAAGTTACATGGATTCTAGGCTGCTTTGTAAATTTCAAGTCTGCATTATGCATGTTTTAATGAAGAATGAACTATGAGTCCCGGGGACAGCTCTGATTCAGTCTTGTCGCACTTCCAGATGTGCACCTGGTTCTTTATTATGTCTCACAGAGGAAGCTGGTAGGTATCTTTCTGAGAGCATCTTGTTAATGAATCAATTTACAGTAAGATGTATATTTGGGGGAAAAAAAGTAGAATTGTAATTATGGTAATGTGGCAAAATAGCTTAAAAATGGAAAATAAACCAGGAATCTAGCTGCTGAAATGTGACCATTGTGTTTCTCTTTAATTTGCTGTTGTCTTGGAACCTAGCTGTTTATGCAGTGCTTTCACCTTCTGTTGCTTGTCTAAGTGCCAACTTCTTTCCCAAAGGTGTTCAGTGACTAATGCTTTGGTTACAAGCCAGAATATTTTATAAATGTCTATTTCTGGGCAGCTCTTCTACAAGTCTTAATTAAACTTTAATGTCAAGCTGAAGTTTACTTTTAGAACCTCTTAGGTTGCTTTAGTCCTAACATGATTATAGAGTTGGGGTGGTGAGGGGGGGGATGTGGGACAGCCATATTCCCACACATTTCCTCTCTCCCATTTAACAGTGACACCAAGCAGATGCATACTACTTAACCCCAAGCTTTACAACACAGGCATGAGTAAATCACAGCCATTCCCTAAAATGTTGTGGTAGCACACTGTCACTCAGACTCCTCCACCCTGCAGTAGTGCCCAGGGTTTAGAATTACTGCTTTGTTTGTTATTACACATTCTTCCAGCATATCCAACTGCTCACATCAAGGATCCCAACGTAGAGATGATGCATATGGAAGTAGCATTCTTTCCTTTCTTCTCCATGTCTGGAGGAGTTATGAGGAGTGGGGGATCATTTTCTCTAATTCTGTATGGCTTATTGGGGTAAAGAACTGCATCCTATGCCATCTGAAACAATGAAGTTTCTATTATAGTCAGAATAGTACAAATAGATTTCAATTAAATATGGCAATATGTTATATGTTTATTTTGTAATTAATTTACTCATCAATCGGATTGCTCTGAAGCAAGTGCCTGCATCTTTAATCTGTGAAGGGACAGATAGTACATATTTGAGTTTTTGTGGGACAGAGATCTCTGTCCCAACTACTCGACTCTGTACTCGACTCTGTCACTGTAGTGCAAAAGCATGGCTGTGTTCTCATAGAACTTTATTTACTAAAGTAGGCAGACATATGAATTTGGCCTTCAGGCAGTAGTTTACAGACCTCTACTCTATGATATGCTTGCTTTTTACATGGAAATTCTAAAGTATATATATTTTTATTAAAAGTTCCTGATAGTATATTTTGTTTTATAAACGTAGTTTGTCAGTATAACTTAGGCTGGTTGCCAAAATAAGCCAAGATTCAAATATTTTAAAGAAATTAATCCTGGGTTAAAAAATTATAAGAATCTCTCCTAGATAGGAACATAAAGATAGATATAAATATATATCTAGCCTACAGAATTACATGTATATGTCGAACAAAAAACTATATTAGTTCCAAAATTGGAAATTGTCAAAAGCCCCATGGATAATTGAAAGGATAAGATGTGGCATATTCATAAAATGGACTATATACACCAATAATAAACGTTTTACAACTACGTGTACCAATATGTTAATCTCACAAAATTTTGAATAAAAGCCATGCAAAAGAACAGATACTCAAAGATTACATACTCAGATACTCAAAGATTACATTTATATAAAGTACAAAATTGAGCAAAGCCAACTTATTAAAAATCAAGGAGGGTGGGGCCAATAACTGGAAGAAAAAAATCCCAGAGGGTTTTACAGTAGGGATGCTAATATTTTTTCCTTGATCTGCGTGCTTAACACATGTATTCATCTTATAAAAAATATTGAGCTGTATAATTAGGTTATGCGCATTTTTCTATGCATGTATTATACTCTGATAAGTTTAAAATAGAAAAACTTTCAAGCATTAAGTGAAGTGCCTGTTTTCTTAGAAGTTAGAGTTATAAAAGTAGGGAAAAATGTCTAAGTTATTTTATTTGCGTATTCCGAGGTTCATAAGAATAATTCTCAAAAACCATACCACATTTGCAGTTTTGATTTTGCCATGGTCATATGATGTCATTAATTTATAAGTCATGTCAGTAGGTTTATCACCACTAAAACATTAGATTTTCTGGATGGGGTACAGATCACAATGTGGTAACACTAGATATTTACTTACTTAGTGAGGCATTTGGAATTTGTATACCATCATAGAACAGATAAACATGGCTTAAGGCTATAACGTGACAGTATTTATGCTGATACTTTTATAACCTTCTAACAGTCAATAACTTATCCAATAATTTCCCTTTTTTTCTGACATGTTGCTTGGACTCCACCAAACCCTTCTTTATGTTTAATGCAGACATGTACATACCTGCTTATATTTTTGTAATACTATGTTCTTAGGCTCTGAGAAAGCATGTTAATCACGATCCAGCATCTTCTCCCCAAGATAAATTAGTCTAGTGGTGAGAGGAATCAGACAGAGACTTGACATTGTGAAAATACCGCATTATTATAGAGGTGCCCAGTATACTTTGGGAGAGGTGAGAAGCTGCCACCTTATGCTGTTAGGGGAGAGCAGTGCAAGGTGAAGGTGGTTAACAGTGAGTTTTAGCTGGAAGAACAACTAAGAATTATTGACATCCAAGCTAAATCTTGAAGAATAAGTACAAGTCAGATGCATGAAGAGGAGGTGTTGACGTCAGAGTGCTAGTTTGAAGGAAGACACAAAACATCTTGATGTATTAGACACCTGTTTGTAGAAAATTGTGAGACAAAAGAATGAATTGTGCAGTGAAAGTGATGAAGCAGGGGCCAACTCTCGAGGGCCTCTGTGTCATGCTAAGGAGTCAGAACTCTTATCTCGAAAGCAATGTAAGGTTCTTAACAGACACATTATCTAGTTTGCTTTCTTGAAAATGACCCTCTGGTAGTGTGAAGATTGGATTAAAGGAGAGGAGAATGACTTGAGACAGATAAATCAGTTAGAAACTCAATCCAAGTGAATTTAGGTTCAATCATGACATTTTCAGACTTAAAAAATGTTTCCTGAGCAGCCAATTTAACCATAGTAGTAGAGAAAGAAAAAAAATCATGTCTTTACTATCTCAGGCAAAAAGTGGTTTCTCAGAGCTCTCTTCATAACTCTTGCTCATCTGTGTATTATTTTTTACATTTATTTACACATCTCTCCTTTATTATATCAGCTCTAGGAAGGAGTGAAGTGTGTTGGTATTTGGGAACAATGAACTTAGTGCCTGATTTATTGTATGGAAACTTTCAATTATATTCATTCATGAATCTTCAAGTAATACTTAAAAGCAGAAATTTTGAAACATGTTCTTAAACTCTGTGCTTACATACTCTGTCTTTAATCAATTCACAAAAACTACTAAATTCCTACTGTATCTTTACTCTTTCCATGAAAAGTTTCTTCAAACACGAATCTTCTCTACAAATGTTGATTCAAAGGACACAATTTAAACATTATTGAAGAAACTTTCTAAATTCTGCACTGCTAAGTGGATATTTATCTTTTTTATCTATCCTCACCAGATATTTTGCTTTGGGTAACATGCTTCTTGACTTTGAACTAATTTTTCCAATTTTTAAATTACTAGAGATCTAAGAACTTCTGTCTTTGGGGAAAGTTTATAAAATGACATGCTGTAACAGAAAGTTTTCCTTAGCACCTAGCAGTTCTAACCCTCTCACTGGGAAAAAAGAATGAACTGTGTAGAAATTCGCAATTGTTTCAGAACTTTAGAACATTCTAGCTATGGCCTTTTAATAAGTTCCTTATGTCTCAAATACTTCATATTTAAAATATTCTAAGGGCTTCATACAGTATACATGACCCAGATCTTCACTGAATGGTAGGTGGTATGGAATAGGATGACTGAGGCTTAAAAATGCTAAATTACTTCCCCACTGGAAAGAACTGCTGGCAGTGCCAGGACTTGAACTCATGCATATGTGTGGATTTGCAGCAATCTATACTTTGCAATACACAGGAGGATGAAGCATTTCTCCAGTTCTGTTTTTAAATTTGGCCTAGTTACTGTTGGGGGTGACCAGCTGCTTCACACTTTAATTCTAGTCCCACAGATTTTAGTGCCACGCACTTGTGGGTGGACATAGTAGTTCTTCCTCATTGCCCTGCTCACTTCTACCAAGCATTCCTTTTAGTCTTCTCCTTTCTACCAGTTCCTTCCATTTTCCTCCCTTGATTCAGGCAGCAGTTAGTTCAATGTCTATTTTAGGCTTGCAAGAAAGAAAAGAAAAACTGCTTTGCCTTTAGAAAACGTTATGAAAAAATCAGGAAAATGTTAAAATTATAGAAGTGAGAGGTTACGCAGAAAAGAAATGAGAAAAGATGCCGTTTTAATTATAGCTCATTAAACTTTCCTTGGGTAATAGGTGACTGAATTTACCAAAAACATGAGAAAGAGTTCTTTTTAATATGGGTTTACATCTGCTTGCATAGGGTCAATCCTATGATTGTTTTTCCAAGAAAATTAGTATTTTATGTTCAGCATAAATTACATACATATATCCTTGTATGCCTATATACAGAGAGAGAGAGAGGGATTTTTATTACCTAAACAAGAACCAAATAATATTACTTAATTTTTAGGCCCCATGAAAATAAAACCTACCTTGCTGTTGGGAGTATGAAGACATTAATGTTGAATGTGTCCTTGTTTAATGCTGGAGATGATGCATATGAAACGACTCTACATGTCAAACTACCCATGGGTCTTTACTTCATTAAGATTTTAGAGCTGGTAAGTACTGTAAACCACAATAGCATGATACTACTTAGTATTTTACTTAATTTTTTAAAAGTAAATGGTAGAATTCACTTCACTGATTTGGGGTATAAGTCTTAATATTTAGGCTCTTAGTTATTTGCAGACTTCTTCCGTGCCCCTGCTCAGAATGGCAAGTTCTTGGGTCTAAAGTCCAAAGGCATCATCAGCCTCCTGTTTTCCAGTGCTAGGAGTAGGAGGAAGCTGTTTGGGTGCCTTTACATTCTCACTGCCGTAGCCAGCACACGTCTGATGTTGAAATAGTATGCCCCTTGATTGAGGTCCTTGCACAAGTAACATTGATCCTCCATCCTGGACTCCAGAGTTACTGTTCTTTATTTTAAGGTGACACTCAGACAATTAATGGAATTTTCTCTGTCCTTTATCAAATTCACTCGTCTTTTGTCCAGGGACCACACCTTCACACCAGGAGTGACCTTTGACCTCTCACGAATATCTATTACCTTCTTTCTCTAGTGTTTGCAATACTAGCAAAAGTAACCGTGGAAACTCAGATATTCAGACTGTATTTTTAAAGCATTTTATACTTATTGCAATTATAACCTCATTACACCTATTGAGATTATAGCTATTTTGATTAAATACCTTAAACACATTCTCACATACCAGACAGAAGAGGGCCATTAAAATATGAACCTTATGGATTCCTTGCCTCATGATTTTTCAAGGAATTCAGACCCTGGATTAAATAGGGACTATACCAAGATGAATGAAAGCTACAAGTCCAGAAATTTTTTTTGTGGAGAATCTGTTTGAATATTAGGGTATACATCTATACATATATATGTGTGTATATATATACATGTGTATATATACGTACATATGTGTGTATATATACGTATATATATGTCTGTATATATATTATACACACACATATACACATATATACACACATATACACATATTTATATCATTTATTTATATTTCTATGTATCTCAAACATAAACAAATAGAAAATAGTTTTCCTAGGAAAGCAAATACTTCTGGGATATTCCTTTCCATAACCATCCTTAAACATATGTTACAAACTTTTTATTTCCTTCCTGTCCAAAACAGTTGTTTCATTTTTCCCATTAGGAAGAGAAGCAAATAAACTGTGAAGTCACAGATAACTCTGGCATGGTACAACTTGACTGCAGTATTGGCTATATATATGTAGATCATCTCTCAAGGGTAAGTGTTTTGCATTTATGCCTTTTGTTCACTATCATGAATATTTTTCTATTCTTCCCTATCTTTATGTTGCATATAAAATGTTATAAATATTTTAGCTTAGGGTAGGTAGCTGAATGATGAAATAAAACTGGTTCTTGAAATCTTTGAGCTTTGTGTTTATATTCTTGGCAATGTTTGCTGTTTTAAAGGGGGTGGCATGTTTACATCGAAATGGACATGTGCATGTGTCAATCAGAATTTTGCTCCCCCTACACACCCTTCCCCAACACTCCCCACCCCGCCACCCCCACCCCAGGTGGTCCTGTCTGCCAGGCATGTTACCTCTGCTACACAAAAAGGTGTTTTTGGCAAGAGTCTTCACTCAAGTTGTGAAAGCATTTCTAATTTTGTCAGTCTGGACTTGCCTGCGTTCACATTCAGAGACGCCTTTGTCTCTGAATGTTACTTGTGTAAATGTGTGTACTTTAAAATTGTCACAACCCCAACAACTTCCCTGAATCTTACTGCCAAGGGAGGAGTAGCTGATGCCTTTAGAATAGGTTCAATTCTACATTCCATAGAACATAAACTTTTAAGAAGAAAATTCAGATTATAAAAAATGTACTTAAGATTTTTTTTTTTAATGGGCTTTCCTGCTCTGTGTTTTACAGATAGATATTAGCTTTCTCCTGGATGTGAGCTCACTCAGCAGAGCGGAAGAGGACCTCAATATCACAGTGCATGCTACCTGGTATAAGTTATTGTTAAAAAAATGAACTAGAAATGTACCCCCATATTTTGAGGGGGGGATTAGGAAAACCATAAAACTGTGTTCCATTAATTGTAAGAGAAAACTTCCCTTACATGGTCTGCTTTAAAAAAAAACAAACAACATAGTTAAATGGGAGTGACTGGTAATGTTTTAGCTCTTGAGCTATGTTAAGTATTTATTAGATTAGATTAGAGTGGACATGATGTGTCACGAATCACTCTGTGTATTTGAAATCAAAAACAGAATAAACAGTAATAACTCTACAAGATTTAAAAGTGAGGGCAATGACTGACATAGATATATCTCCTAGAGTAAATAGGAAATCGTTAATGACTATTTCATGAGTGAAGTTTCAACATATTTTTAAAAATTCAGAGTAAACATCAAGATGGACTTCATTTTACCTAACACAACAACTTGGTCACCCTCTCATCCTCAAAATCTCTATAAGTAAAATTGATTATAAAGATAGGTTAAGGCAGTACGACACTTGCTATACGGTTTAAAAACTTTTATGATTGATGTGCTTTCTTTGATCATTGAATTAAGTCTTGCAAAAATACTTCTTCAATCTAAAGAGAGTAATAAATTTGTTTCTAAACTACCTATTTATTTTGGTTTTTGTACTACCTAGAACATAAATGTTTTAAAGAAACAACTTTTAATCTAATAAATGTAACTATTTGTTAAAAAAAAAAAAAACTCCTCTAGCATTAGAAGCAAATGATAACAGTTTAATGAGAGAAATTTTCTGCCAACCTTGTCCTAAAAAATTTTCACTGCCATATCTGCTTTTATCCCCACTCGTCAAAAAGCATCTAAGCAAACCTCTGAGTATATTAGGTATACAGGGTATGTAATTAGTTCTCTCTGAAGATTTTTCTGCTTGATGAATTCTAACAGGGTGTCTTCTATTTGTGTAGTGAAAATGAAGGGGAAATGGACAATCTAAAGCACAGCAGAGTGACTGTAGCAATACCTTTAAAATATGAGGTTAAGCTGACTGTTCATGGGTAAGTAGACACAAAGGCCTCCTTTCAAATTCAGAGCTGATTTACAGTTCCCTTGCTTCTTACGTTAATGGAAAAAACTGTACTCTAGAATTTTTTTAAAATAAAAACGGTACTATACTCTTTTAATAATTACCTCGTTTTTATAGTCCCTTACTTAGCTGTCCATTATAATAATGCACTCTATAATCATCACTGATACTACATCAAACTAGTACCCTGTTGGAGGAGATTTCTTACTGGGAGAGCCCCAATAAGCTAGCAAGGCCACACTGAGCCTTTCAGTTGTGCACTGTGTAATCCTAATCAGGAATTAGAAAGTGTGCAGTTTGCATAATCATACTCAATGCCCATGTCAAATGTGAAGTTCAGAGAAGTGTGAACTTAGCCAAATCACTATTCTGCAGACCCGTATCTACACGTGTGGCAAATGGATTGCGATGTGAGAGATCTGGTTGCAAGGTGTCCCTTGTCCACTTTTTATACCTATGGGATCACCAGATTCCTCAACTACAGCCCAAGTACCAGAATTCATTGCTTCCTCGTGATTTTAATGATTGAATGGACCCCCCTCTCATCCAAGAAGGAGATGTGTGGAGAAAGAATTAAAGGGGGCTTACGGAAACCTTCAGTAATTATACTGGAACTTATTCATGCTGTTAGTCCTTAGAACTACATTTTTATACAGAAGACATGAGTTACAGAACAAATAGACAGATGAGCCTTTCCTGTTGCTCTAAATCTAAACTGTCCCCCAGTCATTTTATCCACTTAGAAAGGTGATATACAGTCATGTAAATGTAAAATGTCAGTGTCTGATGGAATTGAGTATCAAGTTTGAGATAAAGCAAACAGGCGAAAAAAGGCCATTCACAGCAGAGTAAGACCTAGAGAATCACGAGTAAGCAAATAAAAAGTTCACTGCATGTTTCCTGGTTTTCAGTGTTGATCTTGTCACTCCTCCTGGCTCATGGAGTGTCTTCCTATTTTTCTGTTATTCACATCTCATTATTTTGAATAAGGAATGTTCACCTGTTAAACTGCCTAAATCTATGCTGATTCCTTTCCTGTTTCATGGGTTTCTAATTTGGGATTACCTAATATTAGCTGCCAAATGTGAGCACCTTATGGAGTAGAGGTCTCCCTAGAAACATATTTCTTAAAGTTTATTGCAGATAAAAATGTTGAATCACAGGCCTTTAAAAGAGAGTGACAGCCTTGTATTGTAACAAAAAATTTATCATACTTAATAATGTTAGACTTGTTCCCCAGATTTGGGGTTCATTATAAGTAGCCAGCAGGGATCATGAGATGGGAAGAAATAACTCAAAAATGGGTAACAGAAATTGAGGTATGAGAACCTTAGGAAAAAGCTAAGAAGTTATCCCACATTTGCCAAATTTACATAAACCACTTAAGGGCTGAAAGAGCAGGAATGGTCAGTAGAATGAGCAAGGTGTAGTGTTGTGGAAAGCAAGAAAAGAATATCAGTGAGGACAGATACTGTCACCTAGGTCAGAGAACATGGCCTTCTTTTTCTTTTTCTTTCTTTTTTTTTTTTTTTTTTTGAGATAGAGTCTCACTCTATTGCCCATGCTGAAGGGCAGTGGTGTGACCTCAGCTCACTGCAACCTCCGCTTCTCGGGTTCAAGCGATTCTCCTGCCTCAGCCTCCCGAGTAGCTGGGACTACAGGCATGCACCACCACGCCCAGCTAAGTTTTTTTGTATTTTTAGTAGAGATGGGGTTTCGTCATGTTGGCCAGACTGCCCTCAAACTCCTGACCTCAGGTGATGAGCCCACCTTGGCATCACAAAGTGCTGGGATTACAGTCATGAGCGACCATGCCCGGCCACAATTTAATTTCTTTTTAAATAAAATGTATATATGACCACAAAACCAAAAGTATTCCATGGTGACTTTTAAATATGCTATAATCCAGTCTATAGAAAGACTCTTTATGTTATCAAAAAAGATAGTTAATTAAATTTGAATTTGTTTCTACCAGGTTTGTAAACCCAACTTCATTTGTGTATGGATCAAATGATGAAAATGAGCCTGAAATGTGCATGGTGGAGAAAATGAACTTAACTTTCCATGTAAGAAAAGTTAATTGTGTTGATATTTGTAACAACCTAAAAGGCTATCACTGACGCATTGCTCCAAGCGACATTGTACACCTGTGATATCCCTCAGCCTCTGTAGACCACGGCTGGCTGGAATGGGGCTGCAGCAGTGGGACTCCTGCCTCTCAGACCCCTACTGCTTTCCTTCCACTTGTCTTGTCTCTGGTATTCAAGCCCATGTCTCCTTACAGGATAGGTGAGAAACAGCATGCAGGAACAGAGAGAATGCCTTGAAACAGGCAAAGTTATGGGGTGAGATGAATTTGCTAGAGACGCACACAGAAAGCAGGACAGGCCAAGGGAAGGCATCTTTGGGTGCAAATCAGTGAAATTTCTTCTTGGTTCAAGCTTATAAAAACCTCAACACTACAAAGTAAAGGAGGCTTTTACCTCCCATCTCCATTTAAGATCACATTGGTCGGCCTTTCAAGCCATAAGTTTACGACCTGTGACAAGCGCTTTATCAATTATTAAGTAACCTTTTAAAGTAAAGAGTACTATCATAATTCAGAAGTATTCGGAGACTGATGTAAACCTAAGTTAAAAACATTTTTGCTGTCAAACTGATATTTTTGTTGTATCAAAGATATTGGTGATTAGTAATTTCCAAAAAAGAATTCTTTGAACCAAAAGCACTGTCCAAGCATTCTTATAATCTATATATGCGAGTAAATCTTGGATTAGGTATAATATTTTGTAAGACAATGCTTTTCAAAATGTGTATTAGAATCATTTGGGGTACCTATCCAAAATGCAAATTCCTGGGCCCTGCCCCAGATCTGTGGAAAAAGAATGACCTTGAAATCCTGTTGACTCTATGTATCTTCCAATTTTTGTTATACTAGTTGATACTAATGTTGAAAAATTTTAGTCCTCCTCCACTTTGAAGTCCTATGAAATGCTCTTTAAAACCCAATGGGAGTTTGTGCTTTGATAAACTAAAACAGAAACCAAACTGTACTCTAGATGATTTATTAATTTACAATTAATAGTTAAGTATTTGCTACTAAATTTATAATGTAGTGGCTGGGACTAGAGAAACTTGTGGTATATAGGATTTCTGTGTCTAGCCAACTATGTAGATATTCTTAGAGGTTTAATTGTTGTTAGGCAAACAGAGATGTTTGTGATTTAGATTGATATTTAATGGCATCGAGAAGACCTTGTCTGTAGTACTGGGCACTGCTAGGTTTCTGTTGCTGACATTTCCTTCTGCAACTGCCCTGTTCTTTTATGGATTAGCAATTACCACCTGTTCCCAATCTGGAGACACTTTCTTCATCTTTGTCACATGTTCATAAAATGACTGCAGGTCTGCAGGTCATTTTTTAATCGAGGTGTTGGGATGCATCTCTTTCTGACTTACTGTATTGGTTTTATAGTTAAGCTGCCAGTTCGGTAGGCTATATTTTGGCCCCATTTCCCTTTTCAGGAATCTTCAATCCCCAGATTTATCATCCTGTTATGCATTTTTTGACAAGTATTGTTAAAAACCTGTTGTGCTTTCTCAAAACCCAACAACATACTTTTTTCTGAATGCATCAGCATATAGATCCTGAATAAAAATACATTTTTATTCACTTTCTCCTGCTGATTATCCTCTCAGCACAGAATGCTTTTGCAATAACATCATAGGATTTAGAATTACAATATCTGAGTTTTGGTCATAACTCTTGTCATTTTTTAACTTTTGTCTTGGGAACTCTAAGAACATCTGTTAGCATTTCCCTTAGCTGGTGAATACCAGAATGTTGGCCCACCTCATGAGAACCAAATATTTTTAAAATATGTAATGTAACATACAAATATATATTGTTTGTCTCCTAAGACTGTTTCTCCAATAAACCATCAGCCTGTACTTTTTGTTTTCAACAATACCAAAACTAGAAGGTTAGATATAATGACTCATTCAAAATTAGCAAACTTTAAAAATTCTGACTATGGATATCTTGTCTACCTTTTTTGTGCAGCTGCCAACTATAAACCTCCACCACTATAAATGTTGCATGGAATATATGGGATCACCTCAAAGTTCATTGATATCTGCACTTACATTTATAGAAAACATTTGTTAAAAATTTTTCCTTCTTACCAGGTTATCAACACTGGCAATAGCATGGCTCCTAATGTTAGTGTGGAAATAATGGTACCAAATTCTTTCAGCCCCCAAACTGATAAGCTGTTCAACATTTTGGATGTCCAGGTAAAAATGTATTTCTTCCACCTGACCTTTATTGTGTGTCTTAAATACTAAAATAAATGCAAACCAATCCTTTATTCAAGTAATAATGCGAAAATGGATAACTGTTTTCAGTCACACTGTAAGCTATGAATTCACCATGCATTTATTGAGTTATGCTTTGAATATTATATATTTCATTACAGCTATAGATTTACAGTGCAACTTTTACATTCGATTTAAATAACAGAACCATATTCTACCATCTCCATTGAATAATTATTTTAAGATACATTTTTGTGTGATATGGACCTACAGAAGTAACTTGATTGGTAGACTTCTTCATAGCACTTGAAACTACTGTGCAAATATGAGGATTATAGCCTTTTTTGAAGGAAGCACTATTCAAACCACTTCTTAAGAACCAATATTCTTTCATTGATGGTTCCATCAGAATTGTTTTGAGCTTGCCAGGTTGAAGACAGAAGTCAACAAATCTAAATACGTTTGAGGTCTGATTTTAAAATCCTACTTAAATTCCGGATTCAGAGAGAAGAATATGGTGTTATATTGTTTCCCCTATAAAGGAAAAGAAATATTTAATATCATGCTAATGTTCCAATATCAATTTTTACATTTCTGCAAGGTTTAAGGCCACGTTATCAGCTTAGAACCTATATCCAACCTTCTATAATTCAGCTGGGTTTTTGTGTTTCTGCCACACATATTTAGTCACTCCCAAATATGTCAAAAAAAAAAAAATTCTACAATTTCAAAGGTACTTAATATATTTTAGCAAAGATAAGCTACTGGAACTTTTAAAACCATGTTGCTTTTTGCTGTTTTTTCCAATGATGAAAGATAAGATTTCTCTTCCTTTCTATCTTCATAGACTACTACTGGAGAATGCCACTTTGAAAATTATCAAAGAGTATGTGCATTAGAGCAGCAAAAGAGTGCAATGCACACCTTGAAAGGCATGTTCCAGTTCTTGTCCAAGACTGATAAGAGGCTATTGGTAAGTTTCCATTTTTCAGGTTGTAGTTGCTGCTTTCCAACAGAGAAGTGAAACACTTAAAATCAAGTCAATGGGTTTGAGCTGTCACTTCAATAAAAGAGAAGCCAAGTTTAGGTAGTATTCTTGCATGGAAGGAACAAGCACGGTTGGAGAGTTGAGAAAGACCTAGGGTCTATCCCATATATAAATATGTTAGCTGGGCATGGTGGCTCATGCCTGTAAGCACTTTGGGAGGCCAAGGTGAGCAGATCACAAGGTCAGGAGTTTGAGACCAGCCTGGACAACAGAGTGAAACCCCGTCTCTACTAAAAATACAAAAATCAGCCAGGTGTGGTGGCAGGTGCCTGTAATCCCAGCTACGTGGGAGGCTGAGGCAGGAGAATTGCTTGAATCCGGGAGGTGGAGGTTGCAGTGAGCCAAGATCATGCCACTGCACTCCAGCCTGGGTGACAGAGCAAGACTCCATGTCAAAAAGAAAAAAAAAGTTATACAGTTTCATTTTTTTATCTAACAAATGCCCACTATTTGCCAACAAAACATTGTTCCAAACCCTTCAGGACACCAAGATGTTGTCTTCACCTGGGCAGCCTTTGTGGCATGGGTTAATTTTCATTCTTTTCAGCTTAGTGAATGTATGAAAAGAAACTGGAGAAGCAGTCATCACCTTGAAATGATCCACGTTTTACAACAAACATAGAATATGTAACTTAGCAAGACTCTGATTAGAACATTTTTTTAAAAAATTCTGTCCCAGAAGATTGTTAATACAAATAGGAACATATGCTCTATTTTAAATACTTTATTATAATTTAGAAAATAAGCATTCATGTCTTGTTTAAAGATAATTTAAATGCCACTGAGGAAAGCAGATGTTAAATTTCATATTTATAGAAAGATGATTTTCAAAATGCCATTAGAGTATATATTAAATTATATATAAAATATTTTTAAAATATTTTCCAGTGTTGAAAATTTTAATGTATCACTTTTATATTCCTTTCAAGTACTGCATAAAAGCTGATCCACATTGTTTAAATTTCCTATGTAATTTCGGGAAAATGGAAAGTGGAAAAGAAGCCAGTGTTCATATCCAGTTGGAAGGCCGACCATCCATTTTAGAAATGGTAAGTCTAGGCCAGGCGCGGTGGCTCAAGCCTGTAATCCCAGCACTTTGGGAGGCCGAGACGGGCGGATCACGAGGTCAGGAGATCGAGACCATCCTGGCTAACATGGTGAAACCCCGTCTCTACTAAAAATACAAGAAAATTAGCCGGGCGGGGTGGCGGGCGCCTGTAGTCCCAGCTACTCGGGAGGCTGAGGCAGGAGAATGGCGTGAACCCGGGAGGCGGAGCTTGCAGTGAGCCGAGATCACGCCACTGCACTCCAGCCTGGGGCACAGAGCAAGACTCCGTCTCAAAAAAAAAAAAAAAAAAAAAAAAGAAAAAAAAAAAAGAAATGGTAAGTCTAAAACATATTGACAACTTGGTGGCTAAGTTTACATACAATCTATAAATTCAGTCATATAGGCAGGATAGTATGAAGACATTCAACAAATAAAATTTTGGAGTAAAACTCGAAAACTATATTTCTGTCACTTCAACTAAGTGAAATGGCTTTAGAAATTAACAGGTAATAAAGGCTAAAATAGGCCAGGCATAGTGGCTCAATCCTGTAATTCCAGCACTTTGGGAGGCCAAGGCAGGAGGATCACTGGAGGCTACGAGTTCAAGACCAGTTGTATTCCTAGGTAGATGTGTGGTGTTATTTCTGGGGTCTCTGTTCTGTTCCATTGGTCTGTATATCTGTTTTGGTTAGCCTTGTAGTATAGTTTGAAGTCAGGTAGCATGATGCCTCCAGCTTTCTTTTTGCTTAGAATTGTCTTGGCTATATGGGTTCTTTTATGGTTCCGTATGAAATTTAAAGTAGTTTTTTCTAATTCCGTAAAGAAAGTCAGTGGTAGCTTGATGAGAGTAGCCTTGAATCTATAAATTACTTTGGGCAGTATGGCCATTTTCATGATATTGATTCTTCCTATCCATGAGCATAGAATATTTTTTCCATTGGTTTGTGTCCTATTTCCTTCAGCAGTGGTTTGTAGTGCTCCTTGAAGAGGTCCTTCACATCCCTTGAAAGTTGGATTCCTAGGTATTTTATTCTCTTTGTAGCAAATGGGAATTCACTCATGATTTGGCTGTCTGCTTGTCTATTGTTGGCATATAGAAATGCTTGTGATTTTTGCACATTGATTTTTGTATCCTGAGACTTTGCCAAAGTTGCTTTTCAGCTTAAGTAGTTTTTGGGCTGAGACCATGGAGTTTTCTAGATATACAATCATATCACCTGCAAACAATTTGACTTCCTCTCTTTCTATTTGAATACCCTTTGTGCTTTTTTTTTTCCTTTTCTGAGATGGAGTCTCGCTCTGTCCCCCTGGCTGGAGTGCAGTGGCGCGATCTCGGCTCACTGCAAGCTCCGCCTCCCGGGTTCCTGCCATTCTCCTGCCTCAGCTTCCCAAGTAGCTGGGACTACAGGTGCCCGCCACCGTGCCCAGCTAATTTTTTGTATTTTTAGTAGAGACGGGGTTTCACCGTGGTCTCGAACTCCTGACCTTGTGATCCGCACGCCTCGGCCTCCCAAAGTGCTGGGATTACAGGCGTGAGCCACCGCACCCGGCCTTTTGTGCTCTCTCTTGCCTTATTGCCCTGGCCAGAACTTCCAATACTATGTTGAATAGGAATGGTGTGAAGGCATCCTTGTGTTGTGCCAGTTTTTGAAGGGAATGCTTCCAGTTTTTGCCTATTCAGTATGATATTGGCTATGGGTTTGTCGTAAGTAGTTCTTATGGAGATGTTCCATCAACACCTAGTTTATTGAGGGTTTTTAGCATGAAGGGATGATGAATTTTATTGAAGGCCTTTTATTTTTAAAATATAGCTAAGAAGAAAAACTAAGGCTTTCATAAAATCAAATAAAAACATCAACAAAAACATACTTAAATATATTTTGGACTTCTTCCTACAAAAGAACATGTATATTTATGAGGAGTAGTTTAAGATGAAACTAGTTTTATGTGGAGTTCTGTTTTTCAGCTTTCTCATCTGTTCAATATGGATAAATGAGATTATTTTTATAAGCACTTAGTTCATGGAACATAGGAAGCCAAAGGAAATGGCAGCTGTTTTGTTCAAGTGGAATTTTTGAAATTGTCAAACAGTGCTTAAGATACAGTAGACAGGCAAAGAAGAAATATCCATTTTAGTTTCAACTGTGCAAAAAGCAAAGTCATTGGACCATCAGCAAGTCATTTAACCTTTTGCAGTTTGCCTTCTCTTTTCCTCTAGATCGAGGTTTCCCATCAGCAGCCATAATTGGCATTTTGAACCAGATGTTTTTGGGGGCTGTCCTGTGCACTGTAGGATATTTAGTAGCATCCTCAGCCTCTACACACTCACTGCTGGTAGTACCACCTCCCACGTTCTGACACTTAACAATTTCTTCAGACATTCCTGACTGTCCCTTAGGATTTCATCACCTCCCTGCTGAGAACCACTGCTCTAGATCTGTATGAAGCTTGTCATTTTTGGCTCTAAAATGTTAAATAACATTTACACAGTAGTTTTAAAGGTCATATCCCTCTTTAAGAATCTGACTAAATATATTCTCATCTGCCTCAGCAAATGCCCACATCTCCTAAAGATTCTTAGAACTCGTAAAGCCCATCTACACGTCCCCAGGCTTCATGGATTCTGCATTATAAAATCCCTGCTTTAGATAATAAAGTTCTGAGTTCATCCACTGATTTTATATTTGAATTCTATAATTTAGAAAAAAATAAAAAGCCCAAATAAGATAGATGCAATATGCGGTGGCAGGGTGGAGAACATTGGTAAATGGTAACTTACCTCTTGCTGTAGTCTAATCAAAGGATTTCAGTAAGATTATACTATATACATTAATACCAAGACCACACTTTGGGAACCAAAGGAAGCACTGCAGTTAATTTTAAGTGGTGAAGTAAATTGGGGAAGGTAAATTGTGAAAACCTCTAGATAGAAGGTAAAGATCCTGACAAATTATTTCTATTAATATGTCTTCAGGAAACAAACCAGGCTATGGTGATCTTTCTTTTATTACACAGGATGAGACTTCAGCACTCAAATTTGAAATAAGAGCAACAAGTTTTCCAGAGCCAAATTCAAGAGTTATTGAACTAAACAAGGATGAGAATGTTGCACATGTAAGATTACCTTCTTAACTGCTGCATTAAAATTATAGGAAAACACATTTCAAGGGTGTCTATAATTACTTCCTTTTGAGTAACTGAGTTGGGAAAGTAGAGTGTGACCAGCTCATAGAGGGTCCTCAATACTTGGTTGAGAGTTGGCATTTTCCACAACTGGCAGGAGGGAACAACACAGCAGTTCTTTTAGAGAGGTGAATTGGGCAGCAGTGAGAATTGGATAGATTGGAGGAAAAGTCATGGATAGAGCCCATTACACTCACTGTTTCTGCTAAACAGTTACCAGTGTTTCCTGCAATTATATTAGAACCAGCAAGAAAACAGGGTGGGTACTTCTAAATACTATTGGGGATTATGGCAGGGCTTTAAAGGAAATATAAGCAACTTTTTAAACTGTTTCTTTTTTTCTTTTTTGCTTTTTGGGTTTTACTTTTCTTAATTCACATAGGTTCTCCTGGAAGGACTACATCATCAAAGACCCAAACGTTATTTCACCATAGTGATTATTTCAAGTAGCTTGCTACTTGGACTTATTGTACTTCTGTTGATCTCATATGTTATGTGGAAGGTAAGCATTTAACAATTACCAACATTAACCTACTAACAATTACCAACATTAAACTACTCAAAATGACATTTTCTCAAAGCCTATTTGACTTCCAAGTTATTTAGATTTAAATATTTCACTATTTTAATGTTAACTTTTTATGTTGCTCAGTACTGATCTCACATTTCTCTTAACACCAAAGTCCTTCTAGAAAAATATGCCTTCTTAATTTGTTTTGAAAGATGTTCCTTTTAAAAAATCATTTGGAAAAGATTGCAAATTATACTGAATGTCAGTTTTGAAGAGAATGTGGCATGTCTCACTGAGAATTTCTGCATTAAAAACAAAAATGTTTCTTTAACCCAGTATGTCCCCACTAATTTTTACTGATTACCTCTGTTAAACCTTTATGATTGATGTTACAAAGGATGCAGTTTAAGAAATATTGGTGTTAACTGCTTAGTTATTAGAAATGAGTATAGTAGATAAGAGTGTTTATAACTATACACTAGTGATTTTGTAATGCTATTTTCAGGCCGGCTTCTTTAAAAGACAATACAAATCTATCCTACAAGAAGAAAACAGAAGAGACAGTTGGAGTTACATCAACAGTAAAAGCAATGATGATTAAGGACTTCTTTCAAATTGAGAGAATGGAAAACAGACTCAGGTTGTAGTAAAGAAATTTAAGACACTGTTTACAAGAAAAAATGAATTTTGTTCGGACTTCTTTTACTCATGATCTCGTGACATATTATGTCTTCATGCAAAGGGAAAATCTCAGCAGTGATTACTCTTTGAGAAAGAAGAACTGCAAAGGTAATAATACAGCCGAAGATAATCTCTCAGCTTTTAAATGGGTAGAGAAACACTAAAGCATTCAATTTATTCAAGAAAAGTAAATCCTTGAAAATATCTTGAAATGAAAGTATAACTGAGTTAAATCATACTGGAGAAGTCTTAGACTTGAAATACTACTTACCATATGTGCTTGCCTCAGTAAAACGAACCCCGCTGGGTAGGCAGAGGTTCATTTCAAATACATCTTTGAGACTTGTTCAAAATATGTTCTTTAAAAATATAATTTTTTAGAGAGCTATTCCCAAATTTTCTAATGAGTGGAAGTGGACCATTATCACTTTAAAGCCCTTTATTTATAATACATTTCCTATGGGTTTTGTTTTTTTAGCAGACTATGAATATTATAGGCCTAATGGGCAAACTTCAGACTGAACATGTACACTGGTTTGAGCTTAATGAAATGACTTCTGGATAATTATTTTTATACAGCTATGGATTTCCCCATCTTTCTGTATATATACATGTGTTTAGGTATATATTTACACACCTTTATCAAGCATACCCAGGAGTAAATAGTTAAGAACCATCTTCAAATATTTTGTTATAAAATATTCGAATTTATATTCTGAAACAAAAGATCGTGTGAGTGTTGCACTTTAGCTCATATACACTGATTTTAAAAATATGGAAACCATACCTCACTAATAACTTTAAAATCAAAGCTGTGCAAAGACTAGGGGGCCTATACTTCATATGTATCATGTACTATGTAAATATTGACTATCACACAAATATTTGCTTGGATGCAATTCTTTGTTAATCTTTACAAATGTAAGTGTTCCTTTGCATGGAAATGAAGAAACAAAATTCATAAATTTAGCTGAAAGATACTGATTCAGTTTGTATACAGTGAATATAAAATTTTCATGAAATGTTAAGTGACAGCTAAAATATTTTTATAGTTTGTTCATATTATATGAGGTTCTATTTTAAATGAAATAACTTTCTGGATTTTAATATCTTTAAATACTTTTTTATTTGCAAATACAATCATTTTTGTAATATTTATTTTATGCTTATGATAGATAATTGCAGAATATAATTTTACCTGATTCTGTCTTCATAAGAGAGCTATGGCTGAATTTTGAACATCCATTACAGGAAGTGATCAAATTAGAGGGCAATTTGGAAAAACAATTCTGGAAAAGATTTCTTTTTTTTTTTTTTGAGACGGAGTCTCGCGCTGTGTCACCCAGGCTGGAGTGCAGTGGCGCGATCTCGGCTCACTGCAAGCTCCGCCTCCCAGGTTCACGCCATTCTCCTGCCTCAGCCTCCGAGTAGCTGGGACTACAGGCGCCCGCCACCACGCCCGGCTAGTTTTTTTGTATTTTTAGTAGAGACGGGGTTTCACCATGTTAGCCAGGATGGTCTCGATCTCCTGACCTCGTGATCCACCCGCCTCGGCCTCCCAAAGAGCTGGGATTACAGGCTTGAGCCACCGCGCCCGGCCGAAAAGATTTCTTTATATGAAGTCCCTGCCACTAGCCAGTCATCCTAATTGATGAAAGTTATCTGTTCACAGGCCTGCAGTGATGGTGAGGAATGTTCTGAGATTTGTAAAGGCATTTGAGTAGTGAAACACAAGCACAAAACCTCCTGAACCCAGAGTGTGTATACACAGGAATAAACTTTTATGTATTTTTTTTTTTTTTTTTTTTTGAGACGGAGTCTCGCTCTGTCGCCCAGGCTGGAGTGCAGTGGCCGGATCTCAGCTCACTGCAAGCTCCGCCTCCCGGGTTCCCGCCATTCTCCTGCCTCAGCCTCCCGAGTAACTGGGACTACAGGCGCCTGCCACCTCGCCCGGCTAGTTTTTTGTATTTTTTAGTAGAGACGGGGTTTCACCGTGTTAGCCAGGATGGTCTCGATCTCCTGACCTCGTGATCCGCCCGTCTCGGCCTCCCAAAGTGCTGGGATTACAGGCTTGAGCCACCGCGCCCGGCCTACTTTTATGTATTTTTTAAAAACTTTGTATCGTTATAAAAAGTCTAGTCGTTCTTTCAGAAGACTATCTAGGATCATAGATGAAAAATGTAAGCCCCGATTTAGAAGTGTCTTCTCCAGGATGGTCGCTAAGGAAATTTAAATTTGGTTCTTTCCTACTCAGAAACAACTATATATTTCAGGTTATTTGAGCACAGTAAAAGCAGAGTACTATGATTGTCCAACACAGGCCTCTCAGATACAAGAGGAACACAATTACATATGGGGCTAGATTTTGCCCAGTTCAAAATAATATTTGTTATCAACTTTGTTACCTGTACGATGAATTTTAAAACCCTACCACTTTAAGAAGACAGGGATGGGTTATTCTTTTTTGGCAAACTATGTGATTTTGAAATTTAACTGCTCTGTATTAGGGAGCAGTAAAATCAAGGTAGACTTATGAGATCTGTATTATGTTTATACCAGAATATAGGAAATTTAACATAATCCTGAAAAATAAAAGAATCCAAATTATTTAGGTTAAATATTGATGTATTATGATGGTTGCAAAGTTTTCTGTGTGTCCAACAAACACATTGTAAAAACCAGAATTTGAATCGGTATTTCATCTTGACTTTTAAAGCCCTAGAGACTAATTGTTAGTAACATCAAAAATAGCAATTTATATTAGAATATCTGTTTAAAAAACAGGCATCCCCAACTGGCCACACAGCGGAAAGTTAAAGCAATGGAGCATTACTGAGTTTCTCCTCCTCTCAGATCAGCAGCAGCATTAGATTCTCACAGAAGTACGAACCCTATTGTGAACTGGTATGTGAGGGATTTAGGGTGCCATATTCCTTATGAGACTCTAATGCCTGATGATCTGAGTTGGAACGGTTTCATCCTGAAACCATTCCCCCATCTATGGAAAAATTGTCTTCCATGAAACTGGTCCCTAAAAGGGTGGGGACCACAGTTTTAAAGCATGGCCATATTTCTTTATATTAAAATTCTAGTTTGTACATTTCTTTTAGAAACAATTACTTGTTACTTTGGAATCATTTATTTCTTCCATGCTTCCTCCATAAAGACTGATAAGTCTTGGATGCAATCTGTAAAGAAAACACATGTATAATTCGTTATTTCATCAACATATTTTGTTATTTTTCACACATACACCTAATAAGTATGGTACACAATGCCAAATACAAATTCATAACATAGCATTCACAAGAGCTGTCATGTAGAAAACACAGCTGTAATCTAGAAAACTGAGGTCTGACAAATCATCAACAACAGTAATAACTGACTTCCTTGAGTGTCTAATGTTCTCCATTGCCTTTTTAAAATAGTCATGCCTCTAGAACACCCATGTCTAGTGGGCACCCCTGCATGCTGCTTCTAACCACTGAGTGTCACAATGCCTACCAAGGATGAGTTTGTAGGTTCCTAAACCTGTTTCTACCAGTTGCTATGTAAAATTGTTCCGAAGGGAAGTTGAATGCTTTGTAAAGGCCTAATAAAAGCAAATTGCTGAACAAAATGTGTTACAGTAATTATGAGTGAGAGGAAACTAAGATGGAAAGATTAAAATCTAACACTTGACTACTCAGATGGCTCCACTAAAAGGTTTAAGATCTTGATCCATTTTTAAAAATCCAAAATGGAAGTTGTAGACATTATCTGTAGTTTCTGCACAACAATAAATTAGAAAGGCAATGTAGACATGCATAACCACGCTCTACGAAACAGTTGGTGAATAACTGTAAGGTTACTTTTTATTTGTTGAAATTTGTGCATGTCTCTTCATGCTTCCCTGATTTACTGATTTTTTAAAAACTAACCGACTGCCTGCTTTGATAATTCAGAGAAGAGAGCTTTCATTGTACCATTAGATTTACGTTTACTGGTTGACATATAAAGCGGTGAAATAATTAAGACTTACCTAATATGGACCTCTGATGCAACTTCCATTAAATCACCATCTACATTCCAAGGGAAACAATTTTCTGAAGCAGTTTCATCCTCTTCCTCCTCTGGATCATATACACCAGTATTATTCCTTGGATGAACTTTTACTTCCTCAACAGTGTAAGTCTCAACAAATGGAAAATTGAACTAAAAATAAATACAAATAATCATTATACTTGGTTTATCTCTAGCTACTAACACAAAGTTCACTGTGCCCTCTCTCACAAGTAAATATCAACATGTATGCTGACATTTTAATAGCTTTGAGACTATGAGCAGGGATCTCCAATTTTTTTTTGGAAGAAGGAATCTCTTATCCAAAGCCTTCTGGGTTTAGATCTAGCACCTAGAAATATTGTTTTATGACAAATAGTACATATCTGTGAGAAGTTGCATACAATAATGATACTGTAGATTTTTCAATTAAAGATAATATTTAATGCTGGCCTGTAGATACAGAAGACATATAATCCATTGAGTTTATCAACTTGTCAATTAGTTTAGCTGACATAAAGCAAACTAGTGCAAGTTTCACACTTGGAATGTAATTTGGAAGAACTCAGGTCTAAACCTCTGAAGATAAAATGGGATGTATGTCTTCTTTTAAAAGAGGAAGCCAATTAAATATGGATTTTAACAGGTGTTTGCTTGCCCCATTCCCACTTTAACAATGGACATGAGCTGCAAGATCACTGTTTACTTACCACTATAGAATGGTGCAAGGTAAACTTCTACTTGCGTTTTTTTCTTGTTTGCCTAAGGAAACTATACTGAAAAAGCACTATGTATTTTCTGAAATAATTAAGAAAATATAGCCAAGTAACTTTAGCAGGAATGTAAAACTACTCATTTCAGTTTTCAGATAAATGATGAGATATATTCCTAATTAAACACCATCTACATAGTTTTTCCTCTTTTCCACATATAAACCTCAATGCAACACATAGTTTTAAAAGTTGACAGAAAACTAGTATTTTCCCCAACACCCATATTTTACATATGTAGATACCAAAGTCCAGCTGACTTTCTGGTTTATACTATAAACACAGTTAAACAGTACATGATATCATGGCATCAGCTGCTGTGACTGAGGTTCAGAACTAGAGGGCCCCAAGCAAAACTGTTTGACAGTAACTGCATTAGATCTCCCACCTTGGGTATAAAGCCTTGGCTACATGCCTCATCCTTGTAGAATTATCTACATAATCATTCATGTTCGTGTGTGTTAAATGAATTATCAACAACTGCCTATTATGGGCTAAATTACATTTCCCTCCCCCATCCCAACTATGTTCAAGTCCTAACCCATGGTGCCTGTGAATGTCACCTGTTTAGAAGTAGGGTCTTTGCAGGTAGAATCAACTTAAGATGAGGTCATTAGGGTGAGCCCTAATCCAATATGCTTGATGTCTTTATGAGAGAAGAATGCCAAGGATGGCAGAGTCAGAGACTGGAGTGATGCAGCTGTAAGCCAAGGAATGCCAAGAATTGACAGCCACCACCAGTAAGTCTATTATCTTAAATCAGCAGTTACCATGTGCACACCTCACAAAATGAAGATCTAGCCATCCTTCAAATGCTTTAACTGTGAAGCCACAGACATTGTTAAAGTGGGACTTTAGGGAGCCAAGAGCTTAGTATCCTGTGTGAGGGTATGTTTGGGGCATGGGGAGGAGAAGTGAGCAGTTACAATTGTGATACACAAAAGTGCCATGATGGTGCAAGCGTGGAGTTCAATGCAGGAAACAGGAGGCAAACAGTCTATGGATGTTGGGAAAGCTTCCCATTTGAATTGAGCCTTAAAGAACACAGAATATTTAGCCTGGAGAAGAAAGTCTGGAGAGAGGAAGCATTTACAAAACTAGAGGCAAATGATGGTCAAGCAACTACACAGAATTCAGTGTGATTCCTAGGTGCTCAATCATGCCCATTGGACCTCACATTCCTGTATTGAAATTCTCGCCCTCTATACCTCAGAATGTAACTGTATTTGGAGATAAGATCTTTAAAGAGGTGATTAAGCTAAAATGATGTCTTCAGGCCCTCATCCAATACGATTGGTGTCCTTATAAGAGGAGGAAATTGGACATAGGAAAAGGCATTGGGGATGAACAGAGGAAAGACCACTCACTTGTGGGTTCAGTGAGACAGCAGCCGTGTGCCAACCAGAGAGGGAAGACCCGGGACAAACCAAACCTGCTGACATCGTCTTGCAGCTCTAGCTTCTAGAACCATGAAAGAAATATGTTGGTTTGTTTAAGCCATCTTTTCTATGGTATTTGTTATGGCAACCTTAGTCAATGAATAAAATGCCAAAACACTGGGAATGTGGTGGAGGGTGTAAATAAGAGATAGGGTTGCAACACAGGCAGGGACCTGGATACAAAGGCCGCGTATTCCAGACTGAGGAAATTCCATATTACTCTGACAACAAGAGTAAGGCACTGAAGAATTAAGCAGGAGAGATATCAAATGTGTGTCTTAGAAAAAAGTTTCTCTAAAAGGACGTATGGAAGACAAGACCAGAGAACTTAAAGGTCAAAAGGAGGCTACTGTAAGCAAGAAAGGATTAAAGTTTGAATTAAGGTAAGGGAGAAATTTTAGAAACAATTTAAGAGGAGACCAACAGAACAAGTTAGGGAACTGGTAGTGAGGAATGAGGAGGAAGGAACAATCCAGGGTAACTTGGATGGGTAGAAAGTGGTGCCATTGACCCGCACAGAGCAACACAGAAGGAACAACTTTAGGGGAAAAGATAAGGTCAGCTGTAGACATGTTGGCCTCCAGATGCCGGTGAGTTTCAGAACCTCTGTGGCATACAAGAAGACAGAGGTTCTGCAGATAAGATGAGATGACAGAACCCTTGGGAGTGTATGATGTTCAGATAGTTCAAAAGTGAGGGGCAATGAGGCCATCCAGGAGAGGGCATCCTAAGAAGACGAGAGCACTGTAAACAAATCCTGGGGGAAGCACTCACATTTAAGGTTATAAACTCCCTACCAAAAAGGGTCACAATGAAAGAGAAAAGTGTGGACAGTGAGAAGGGGGGCAAAGCAATAGGATGGAGCTGCAAGGACTTTGAAAGGTAATGTTCACCCTCTATCTAATTTTACATAGAGATGGGGAAGGAACAGGAGCCACTCTGCACATGGTTGTTTCAATCTGTTTTACAGTGTTATACAGTAACGCTCGCTTATTCAACCTGGTAAACATGGTTCAGAGAAGCAGATGTTACTCTCCTTAAACTGAATTGTCATATTTTCCTTCCTGAATACCAGCACTGCTACGAATTATGCAGTAGATATGATTTTTACATAGATCTGATTTTCATAATCTTACAAAATTTATATAAATTCACATTTTTAATGTCACCATGAAGGAAAGAGCCTAAATAGACACACCTGTGTAGATAATTAACAGATCAAATTAACATTGCTTGAAAGCAGTCACCCTGGGAATCAACCTAATTATTCTTACTATATACACTATACAAAATATTTTAGAATTATTTGCAAAAAAAAAAATAGCATGGATTTTAATTTTTGAAAGTTGATAAATAAATCAGAGTTAAGGCCAGTGAATCACACACTGGCAACTGTTTCTTGTGTCAAAAGCAAGATATGCCTGGTAGAGTACATGAGAAAATATGATAAATCCTGCATAATATTATCTCTTTTAGAAGGCATCTTCCTATCGACACAGATTTGTATTATTTTCTGTATGTCTGTCTTTATGTGTAAGGCAACCACTGCTTTTAAAATCAGAAGAAAGGTATATTGATTTAAAAAAAAAAAAAAGTTTACAAAACTTGCCTAAGAGATTTGCCCCATGGGCAATTTCAAAAGAGATCTTCCATAAACAGTTTGTGCAACATACACCTCCCCAAAATAAGTACAGAACTTCTCAGGGTTACATTAATAGGTTAAGACGATTTAAGTTCTCAAATAGGGGTACATGAATGAGGTTAATAGTCACTTAACTTCTCATTTATGTAATAAAAAAGGATTTGGAAAAACTTCTACCAATGTAACGATACTTATCCTGAGGAACATGGAATTTTGAGTGCTTAAAATCATTTTCTTGTTTCTATTTTCTGACTTAAAAACAGCAATGAATATATAGTGCTTTGGGTTTTTTAAAAATTGATTTTAACGTTTAGAAATTTAGTAAAATGTGAAAATGCATACATTCCTTTGAAAAATCAGTAAGTCTCCATATTCCACCCAAACACATATATAAAGTTGTTAAACAGGCTCACAACCTACATTATCTCTGCTGATCTACTTTGACATATAAGGAAGTGGGACTGTATCTAATTTTTTTATGATTTACATTCCTAAGCAGCCCACTTAGTTGTTCAATACATGAGGATCAAATAATGTTATAGACAGAAGATCAAACTTCATGAAGATGACCTAAGAAAGTTTGAAAATATAATGAGGCAAAAATAGAGAGACTTGCAATGGCTATGGTACATAAGCAAGGTTCAGCTGCCAGTCATTGGCTGGGTTTACTCTCCTCCTCCTCCTCCCATCTGTGCTCTCCCAACTATATCCAAGCACCATTTTATAACTTCAAGAATGTGTGGGCCGGGCGTGGTGGCTCACGCCTGTAATCCCAGCACTTTGGGAGGCCGAGGTGGGCAGATCACAAGGTCAGGACTTTCAAGACCAACCTGACCAACATGGTGAAACCCTGTCTCTACTAAAAATATAAAAATTAGCTGGGCGTGGTGGCGTGAGCCTGTAATCCCAGCTACTCAGGAGGCTGAGGCAGGAGAATCACTCGAACCCAGGAGCTGGAGGTTGCAGTGAGCCAAGATCACGCCATGGCACTCCAGCCTGGGCAACACAGTGAGGCTCTATCTCAAAAAAAAACAAAAAGTGTGAAACTATAGGGTTTTACAACCATACCTATGTACTTGAAAGACTCACACTTTCAGAAATTCACATATTTCTAGGATCATTTTCCTAATAATCAGGTCAAAATATCTGCCAAAATAATATGGTTTGTAATACTGTTTCTTTTTAAAGCAAATGACTTAAGTGGAAATATATATCTTCACACATCCTCATTTTGAATGAATATTTATATAAAAGTCTCATATTTTTAAATACATATCTACAGATCTATTTCAATCAATGAGCATACGCAGATATGCAAACAAATGTCAGGAAGATCTAAAGATCATAACTTTAGAAAGTCTGCTGCCATAATATCAAGAAGGCTACACTCTCAAGTTTCACTTCTTTTCATTCTGAAGAACAGCCTGAGTATGTAATTTTATCTTTAATTTACTTCACATTGCAAGATAACACTACATTTCTTATTTTATCTTTGTGGTTATATATACATAACCACTAATTCATCATTCAAAAAAGGCCAATCTATATTAATACTGGTGGATGCTTTTCAAAATTTGGATGAAACAGATTGGAAAAAAAGTTTAATATATTCAGAAGAAAATAAAACCACCTTATGAGGCAGGACTCGATGTCAACTCTTGTAGCATTTTCTTCTATATGATTAATAGCTTTACAAATAAGTAACAAAAAGAATTTACTATACCTGATTTTTTACACTGGCATATCTTTTCAGGTGTTTTATAAATTCTGGCCGAGAAGTGTTTCGGGCAATTATAAGAGCCATACTTCCATTATTTAATCTGAAATTAAATATTTCTATTAGACATTAAGAAGTTTACTGAGAGATTATACCAAAAATTATGACACACTGTTCCTTATAACAAGTATACTGTTTATTGAAAGTATTGGACAAGACAGATAAATCACCATGTTACATTTACCTAAAATTCATAAACCGTATCTTGCTATTATTTTTTAAATGATGCAGGCTTTCAAATGAGTTTTATTAAATCATTGGCTTCCTTCTCAATAAGCTCTTACATTAGAGCATTTTACAAACAAACCATCAAGCTTCCTACTCACATATCAAGACATAATTTAAAATACAATGTAATTAGAAACTCTAAATGTGAAACTATGTTGTTAAAAGATGTATTATAGAATAGTTAATATGCACAAGTGGTATAACAAATAGCTCAACATTTTCTAAAATCTAAAGTGTGATTTAAATATTTATTTATGGACAGAAGGTCTAAGTGACATAGGAAATGAAATAAATCAAAGTGGCCTTTGGATGGATGAAATGGAGTGAACAAATGCTGCCACACATGTTCAGTTAAATGACTGAACATTTTAATCTTGCATAACTGTTCCATCCAATATATGAGACTGAAAATTCAGAGGTGTGATTTAGTGCCAAAACAGCCACTTGCAAATGCATCAAGCTATAGAAGGCAGTTTGCAGAAATACATACAAATGACTTCTAGCTTGATTTCAGTGCAAACATGAAGTTAATCTAACAACAAAATAAAAAAAGAGCTCTTAGTATCTTATGGAAGCTCAGGTCAGAGCTATAAGGGACCTTAGAGATTATCTCATCATTCACTCATTTCACATAGAAGAAAAAAAGACAACTCCAAGTTTAAGTGATTTGTTCAAAGGCACACGGAGAAAAAATGGTCATCAGCACCAATACCCCAGGTGCTCAGCACTCTTTCCATCATGCTGCTTCTTCCCAATTAAAAATAAACAGCACCAAAACATTCATGGTAGTGTTACTGTGCATCTTTTTTTTTTAATTGCGTAATTTTGTAAACATTAAAAGCATTATCCTATGCCTGCTTTGCAATCTTTACTTGAAATAGAAACACAACATACTGGCTGACACTGCTTTAAATGTCTCACATCTATAAACATACTTACTCTTAGAATACTTAGAATACAAGAATATTAGTTCCTATTGGCAATTGGCACTGAGATACTTTAACATAAATTATTATTTATCATGGTGGGGGGAAAAGCAGAAAGTGAAATCTCCTGTTCAATCATCCTGAATCATCAGAAGCTACATTTCTGAAAAAAATCTCTGGTCAAGTGAGTCTTGATCGAAAGGCCTTTGCAAAGATGGCATGTTGTGAGTATAAACCACAGAAGAAATCTCTAATTAGTCATCCTTCTCTGAAAAATTCATCAATACTGATTAAGCCTGGAAAGTCAGCAGTGGAATCCTAGTCAAGCTGAACATTTACAGAGTGGCTTTGAAGGAGCTATGAATCAACTGCTCCCAGAAGAGGTCTACCCTCCCAAGAAGGTCCTTGAACAAGCAGGGTTAGATAAACATTGTCTCAAGTCCTGCCAAACATAGCTCCTTGGTCAGCTAGCCACGTCTTCAAGTTTAGTCAGGGAAACTACATTACAAAAGCACACAGCTATCTAGGATTTCTGAGGGTGTGGGGGAAAACCACCAGGCTCAATTTCTAAATCACACAAGGTTCAAAATACTCCTTTCAAGTTTTAGCACTAGATGTAATTAATGAGGACCTTGCCATCTGGGTTTTCAATATCCAAGTTTGCAGTTTTTCTGTTTTCTTCTCTAACTTTGAATATTTCCCTGTTTATTGGCTATATTTCACAGCACACATGATCCTTTCTCCTACGCTCTACAGGATTGGATTTAGGAAAGAAATATTTTCAGCCCCATAATGGACAGCTGCTTAAGAAGAATGTGCAAGAGAAGGAATGTCTATATCCTATGGATAAAAAGATATATATAAGACGTCTCACATTTCATTCCATTGAAAATGTGGGCAGGAGATTGATATGCACTACTATTCACATTAAATAGAACTGAAATGTTTCTTTTGACTAAAGGTATCTGATATGGTTTGGCTCTGTGTTCCCACCCAAATCTCATCTTGTAGCTCCCATAATTCCCATGTGTTGTGGGAGGGACGTGGTGGGAGATAATTGAATCAAGGGGTGGGTCTTTCTTGTGCTGTTCTCATGGTAATGAATAAGTCTCATGAGATCTGATGGTTTTAAAAATAGGAATTTCCCTGCACAAGCTCTCTTGTCTGCTGCCATGTGAGATGTGCCTTTCATCTTCCACCATGATTGTGGGGCCTCCCCAGCAACGTGGAACTGTAAGCCCATCAAACCTCTTTCTTTTGTAAATTACCTAGTCTCGGGTATGTCTTTATCAGCAGCATGAAAACAGACTAATACAGTATCAAATATACATATATGTGATTTTTCATGCTAAGGATGTTTATGTTTGCATTAAAGTTGGAAAGCAAAGACATTCACAAGAAATATCAGCATTTAATATAATGTTCTCCACAACTAAATGAATAAATCAAGCAAAGTAGGCATAAAATTATATCAATGAAACTTAGGAAATATTTTAGCCTCAGTGACCTTAAATAGTCAATGATTATCTGATAATTATTCTAGTTCAACAATTGTTCCCAACCTACTGTGATGACAAATCCCTTAGACTCTCTAATATACAAAGATAAACTACCAGTTAAGTTTCTAGCTAACCAACAGTTAATTGGATATCCTGGAAAAAAATGGTCTATAAGAAATGTATCAACAATTCAATAAAAATGCTTACTAACCTGGTATTAGGTGCCAAGCCTCTAGGTGCCACTGAACACAGGCAAGGAATTGCCATAATGCTGACATTCAAGAACTGACCCTGGATCATTTGCCATTGATCATTACAGTCTAAAGGTAATGAGAGTGATTGGTTATTTTCTCTCACCAGAGCAAAATGTCAACAGAACCTGGCACAGTTCTCAAGGAGATACTTTTGTACTCACCAGATTTGGGAGATCCCTGTGCCCTCCTAAAGGAAAGAAAAAACAAAGCTATAAAACAGGTAATGCGCGCGCACACACACACACACACACGCACACACAAATCGATTAAATATGAGAAAATTAGTGAACTCATCATTACATATGTTACTTTCTTTGATTAGATAGTAAGTAAAAACGTGTACAATTTTATTGCTGCCAACATAATGTGTTGATTCATTTAAAGATAAACTAGTATTATAAGGAACAATAATTTACTATTTCTTTAAAGACTATAACCCTTCTTTAGTATGGCTTTAATATTTATATTACACACTAGACCAAAATTATCATGAGGGACAAAACTGTGTGTTTTGTTCATTTTTTGATGCATTGTTGTATTCAAAGTGCCTGGCATATAATAGGCACTCAATAAATAGCAAAAGAAAAGGGAAAAGGAAAGAAAGGGAAAAAGGAAAAGAAGGAAATGAAAAAGGAAAAAAATAAATGAAAGAAAAGGGAAAGAAAAGGGAAAGGAAGGGAAAAAGAGAAGGGAATGAGGGAGGGAGGGAGGGACAGAGCAGGAAGGAAGGGAGGAAAGAAAGAAGGAAGAAGAGAAAAAGGCTGAGCAAGTGGTTGTTTGCTTAGTAAGACCTGTAAGAGTCTGTGATTCTATATTCTTTACTACCGTGTTAGAAAAATAACCAAAGATCGTAAGTCTGATCAATTGTTTGTCAGAATGTTTTATGCTTTAAAGAAAGATACAGGTTATCTGTATTACATTGAGTTTTTACCTACCTTTCTTGCACATCATCAGAGCTGTTAAATGGTAAAAATGATATTTCACAGTCTTCTGCCCTAAAATATAATGAAATTTGTTATTAACAGTCATTGAACCTGGGATACAAAATTATTGGTTTAAGAAAAAGACTTACTTAAGTTTTGCCAGTGCCTTAACAACAGCAAAATCTCTCCGTTGGTTAGGGGACATCCATCGATATTTTTCTGCCAGAGCCAAAGTTCTTCCACCAAAGCCAAACATGGCTGAGAACCCAAAGCGAAGAAGCTTGCCAGCGGTGCTGAAGGTGCAGACATCGACCAGCTCTACGTGCCCTTGAATATTATATTAAATATTAGTCAGTGAGTATAGGACTTGTATCAAAACAGCAAATATAAGAGAGCATATTTATTGGCTTATAGGAGACCATCTCAAGGTACAGTAGACCATGAACATCCTTACTTTCTCTTCAGTTCCCTTTATCTGTAACTACAACAATTACCCTTTTTAACTTATTCAGGTGCTAGTGAAGAAACACAGAGTACTAAATTTTTCAGCTTATTGCTATTTCTATGAAACATGGTCAAAGAAAAGTAGATGGGCAAGGTAAACTTAGATTTAGCAGTAGTTTGGTATTACATACACCTGAGCTTATATGCTTTCTACTAATAAAATATCTATAGACATACACTGGCTGAAATTTTTTTTCTGGTATGTTTTTTCATTAATAACATAATCCTAGTCCTAGAGCCTTGGTACAGTCCTACAACAGTGTTGGATATACTTAAGGAGTATGCATTAATTTTCTTCATCTGGTTATAAAATTATTTTGAGCACACTACATTCTTTTTCTATAGAGATTATAGTAAAACTTAGTTTACTGCTCTTTACAAAGCAAGTATTTTGAAAAGACAGGCAGTCCACATAGTGAAGCACTACTTTTTTATCTTTTAGTCAAACATTTCTCTACTTTAAGAGACAAAGAACCTGCCTTTCTTTAAAGTCTGATGGAAATAAGATAGCCTTCCTTATATAAATCAAAATTTCCTTATAAAATGTGAACTGCTTTGGAAGAATTCTTACCCATTATAATGTGCAACGTTGCAGTTATCACATGAGGAACTCCATGAAGAGAATGTGCCAGTACATTGGTAGATCCTGCCAAAGCAATTTTAAAACATGCACTATCAGGGTAGAATGTGTTCAATTAACATTTGCTCTTACTTTATATAGATGTCATTCTGCAATATTCAGATGAAAAATAAATGAGAATTTATAAAATCAGAAAAGTTAATGTGAATATTAGAAGTTCTTATTCACACTATAGATGCACATCAAATGTCTACACAATTATTTGAATATTTAAATTACTTAGGAATTTAAAAATAGTTTATAGTAACCGCTTACAGCTTCTTTGATCACGAATGTCTATTTTCTACCTCCCAAATGCTAGCTATATCAAAGCCCACTCCATCCAACCTTAATAAATGGGTTTTTAGCTTCAATGCCAAAATGAGGATCAACAGCAAAAGGATGCCTCTGGGGAGCAGAGACAAATGCATACATAAATAAAAGAGAAAATAATCCAAATAATAACTCAGAAAAATAAAATAACTACAAGCTACAAAAAATATGCTCTAAATACATTTAATGAGTCTTAGAGGTAAGCTCTTAGCCAAATGAGAATCCCCTGTTATCTCACAAATGTCTCCTACATTGAAGAAAATGTTTAATTCCATTGTATTTTCCATGTATGAAGATTTGTATTTGAAACATTATGATTTCTGATTTTCGTGATTAGAATTTAAGACACACCTGGATTTTCCCCACCAGTCCACAGAGGCAAAGAGCTCCCCAAGTCAGGCCCCTTTAATGTTTATGTGTGACTGAAATCTGAGATACAGGGGACAATACCAGCTAGCCCCTCCCATTCCCAGGAGGCTAAAGAGAATTTAAAATTATTAAGAACAGAATGAATGAAGCTACAATTTTTCTTGAATTAAAAAATATAACAAGCCCAGTAAAAGCCAAGAGCTGTGAAAGCATGGATGTGGTGTGTTCCGGTTATCAAGGCAAAGACCAGTCCTCTGGATTTTGCTAATCAGAAGCATTTCTATGTGATCATACATAATTGCTTCCATTTGTGTTACTTCGAACTGATATGTACTTGGGTTACTAAATTGGAGAAGCTAAGGCAGCTTAGCCATTATCAACCAAGAGGTCATTAAAATCATAATTTTTTAGGTAACTAAGAATAAACATATTTAATTATTAATAATAAATAAGCACAATTACTTTTAGTAATACCAATGCAAAGAAAAGTTTATTGTAATGAACTGGCAAACTGGTTCCAACTGATTCACCAAAAGGCAAGTTATGCTGTGACCCTTGTTACTCAAAATATGGCCTACTGTCAAGCAGGAATGACAATACTTGAGTGCTTATTAAAATGACTTGCATGAGTTGAGAAACAATGTCTTGTACCTCAAGAAGACAATAATGCCCATTCTCACCACTCTCATAAAAATAGTACCAGAAGTTCTAGCCAGAGCAATTAGGCAAGAGAAAGAAATAAAAGGCTTCCAAATCATAAAGACGGAAGCTAAATTGCCTTTGTTTGTAGGCACGATCTCATTTATTTAGGAAACCCTAAAGGCTCCATGAATGGTCAGAGCTAATAAACAAACTCAGTTACGTTGCAGGACACAAAATCAACATACAAAAATCAGTAGCATTTCTGTACACTTACAACTATCTGAAAAAGAAATCAAGAAAACTATCTCTGCACAGCAAAAGAAACTATCATCAGAGTAAACAGGCAACCTACAGAATGGGAGAAAAATTGTGCAATGTACCCATCTGACAAAGGTCTAACATCCAGAATCTATAAGGAACTTAAACATATTTACAAGAAAAAAACAATTCCATCAAAAAGTGGGCAAAGGATATGAACACTTTTCAAAAGAAGACATTTACGTGGCCAATAAACATATATATATATATATTTTAAAAAGCTAAATATCACTGACCATCAGAGAAATGCAAATCAAAACCACAATGACCATCTCACACCAGTCAGAATGGTGATTATTAAAAAGTCAGGAAACAATAGATGCTGGCAAGGCTGTGGAGAAATAGGAAGACTTTTACACTGTTGGTGTAATGAGATATCTGGGGGGTGGAACCCAAGTCTAAACATAAAAGTTTTAGACATCTTATACACATAGCTTGAAGATAATTTTACATAATATTTAAAATATTTTTCTATATGAAACAAAGGTTTGACTGTACTTTGACTGCTACCCATCACATGAGGTGTGGAATTTTCCAGTTGTGGCATCATACTGGCACTCAAAAATTTCTAATGTTGTAGCATTTTGGATTTTAGGCCTTCAGATTAGGGACAATCAGCTTGTTTATATACACAATGGAATACTATTTGGCATTAAAGAGGTCCTGTCATTTACAACACACAGATGAACCTGAGGGCATTATGAAATGAGACAAACACAGAAAGACAAATACCACATGATCTTACTTTTATGTAGAATCTGAAAAACTTAAACTCATAAAAGCAAACAGTTGAAATGGTGGTTACTGGGGCTAATGGGTGGGAAGGATTGGGGAGATACTGGTCAAGGATATAAACTTTCAGTTAAAAGGAATAAATTCAAGAGATCTGTTATACAACTTGGTGACTATAGTTGATACGGTTAGGCTTTGTGTCCCTACCCAAATCTCATCTTGAATTATAATCCCCACATGTCAAGGGAGAGACCAGGTAGGAGTAACTGAATCATGGGGGCGGTTTCCCCCATGCTGTTCTTGTAATAGTGAGTTCTCATGACATCTGATGGTTTTATAAGGGACTCTTCCCCACTTCACTCAGCATTTTTCCTTTCTGCCACCTTGTGAAGAATGTGCCTTGATTCTTCCTTTGCCTTCCGCCATGGTTGTAAGTTTCCTGCGGCCTCCCCAGTCATGCTGAACTGTGAGTCAATTAAACCTCTTTCGTTTACAAATTACCCAGTCTTGGGTATCTCCTTATAGCAGCATGAGAACAGGCTAAAACAATAGTTAAGTAACAATGTATTATATACTTGGAAATTTCTAAGAGAGATTTTAAGTGTTCTCAATGTAAAATCAGTATGTGATCATTATATCAATTTTATGCATGTTTATCTTTATTTAGCCATTTCACAATGTATACATGTTTCAAAACATCACATTGTACATAATAAATATATATAATTTTTGTCCATTTAAAAATAAGGATAATGGGTATTAAAACAGTAATAGAAGTATGAATGAAAGTAAACAAATATTTTTAAAATGTTGCCTCTCAGGCCCCATTCCAGACACACTGAATCAGAGTCTGCAATTTATTAGATCCCCAGGTGGTTTGTATGCACAGTGACTTGGTGAGAAACTTCTCTGGAATGCATGGTCCAAGCAGCATCATTACCTGGGAGCTTGTTAAAAACGTACATTCCTGGGTTCTACCTCCAACTCATGGAATCAGAATGTGTTTGGAGGAGAGAGGACCCAGATATCTGTTTTAGCAAGTTCACAAAGTGAGTCTATGGACCCTAAGTTTTGAAAACAAGTAGTATAGAAACCTGTTACTCAGTGGATCTTTATCCAGGCCTTTCCAATGATCTTGTGGCCCTCTACAGCCTGCCCTTTGACCATCTAATTGCTAATAAATCTGGAATGGATTGAGAGAAAAGGAGGAAACAAGTCAATCCATTGTGCTTCCCAATCAGATTTGTGGTAAAGGTTTTGGAGGAGTCCACATAATTAGAGTGAGATATTTAGGATTATCGATGGATCATAGTACTCCATGAAACACATTTCCTCCATTACCATGGTTAATTAGGAGTAGACCATAAAAGCATTCCTCTAGAAAGGCTATTAAAAAACATAATGTAATGTCACGTGCAATAGAGAATGACACATATCATGACTTAAGAAAATATAGACCATTTATTCTCTGTGAGTTTGAAGTATGCTGAGTATGCCCAAGTACAAATTTTCTTTAGAATGCTAGAGATGGCTTTAAAAATTGTTCATGTCTTCTCAGGTTTTGCAACTTTCCTCTAAATTCTGTAGAAGCTGGCAGTGATAACGGACATGACTAGAAGTCAGAAAATTATTTTAGTCATTGACTACTCATTAATCTGAACCTCAGTCTTTAAATGTGGTTTTTGACACTCTGAAGAAAAAAGGAAAGTTTATGAGAAAGTATATGTAAGATTGCAAAATGATAGCTTGTTACATATTTTGTTGGGATAATCTGAAAGATGGATTACATTTTGTTTCAGGAAACTGTACTCTATTTGAAAAGATGTCTACATGCCAAAAGAACATGCTGCTCACATAAATAACAATGGTGTAAGTTTAATGTTCTCACAAAAGCTATAAATGTTCTACCTCAAGGTAAACATTTTAATTAGCCTGAAAGTTATTTTTCTTAACACTACCAGAAACTTTGCCCACCACTCCCTCCCGAGAGCTGCTAAAATGTTCCAAATACAAAAAGTAAGGACAGAAGTAGCAGTTCATGTAAAGAATTACTGATGAAATACCAGAGAGAAACTACGGAGGCGAAAAAAAAAAAAAAAAAAAAATTGTCCTTGGAAGTGCAAGCACTTCTGCAGAACAATTAACTTAATTAACCAGACACCATGAATATTCATAAGGCTGTTAATGTCTCCCACATCCAAACAGATAAATGTGATGTAATGACTTCCTAGTCAAGCATATCTAAAATTCTCATGAAAACGGCACCTACACTTTGGTTCTTTGCCTGAAATATCATAGAAATTAACAGTCCCTCGGCAATATTTTATTCTCCTCAAATTAATTGGAAAGCATGAATTTATTTATGCAAACTCTATAGGAATATATGGTTCACAGCCATCAGTATGTGGATTGAGCCTTGTTTTACAACAACTGGATTGCTTTTTTATTTTTATGTCCTCTCAGGCTTTTTTCTCCATTCCCCCTCCCCCTTTAATCAGATTCTCTCAGTATAGTTCCTTAGTACCAGTTCCCATAGCAACAAACACCATTCCTAATGGCCAGCAGTTCAAATACAGGCTTCCCCACATCTGATCCATTTGAGTCTGACCATAATTCAGTGGCTTAGTCTGTTGGCTCAGTGGATTAATTTACTAAACACTCTCCCTCTGGGTGTCTCTCTCCAGGAGGCAAATGGCTTCAAAGGCACACTGTCTCCTCATGTTCAGCTTGAAAATTTCCTGCCTTGTTCTTGTTCCCATTCTCTATCAAAAGCCCTGACTAGGCATAGAGTCCTCATATTAAACATATCCCATACATGACTTTCCCCTCCTATTAGACAGAATTAGAATGCTAGAACTCCTATACAATGACCAGAGTTTTGGCAGCATACTGTGTCTTCTAAATAAGACATGTTAAAATGGCATTACTACAAATATCCAAAGAATACATAAAATGCTCCCCAAATCAGAAATACTCTTAAAAATTATAATAGTGATAAAACTCAATGCTATTCCTTTATAAAATCTGAATTGCATACTAAAAACATAAGAATAACCACCAGTTTTTATAGCCAACCACCAAATTTATGTCAAATGCATACCTGTAGGGACACCCATCTTTCTATTTCTGATGTATGGCAGTCAATGAATGACCTCAGGAATTTAAATACTAATGAAGTGTCCTAAGCACATCCACTTTGCATGGAGGGAAATGGTGGAAAGTTTCCACCATTATAGTCAGAACTACTAAAGTAAAATAAAAAGGTCAAGAAATAAAATGTCATGAAAAGATGGCCCAAAATGCATCATTTTTCTCTCTGAGTCAAAATTTTCTTGTTGTCTTCTACTTAGAAACCATTTTAGGTTTTCCTATATACTCTAGAATTATCAGATTATCTCTGAATCTCTCTCTTCTTTTAAATTCTGACTTTTCTGAAAGACTTTACACTCTAAAAGGGCATTTGAATATCTTATGCTCTGTCAACTTATCAACAATACTAAGTATACTAAAATCCACACTAAATGAATAAAGTTATCAAAATATGAATTTTTCAACCATGTGCATTATTTTCTATAATCAGAGAGGAAAATATTCTGCTTTTTTTTAGTGATAATGTATGACTTTTTTTTTTTTTTTTTTTTTTTTGAGACAGAGTCTCGCTTAGTCGCCCAGGCTGGAGTGCAGTGGCCCGATCTCGGCTCACTGCAAGCTCCGCCTCCTGGGTTCACGCCATTCTCCTGCCTCAGCCTCCCGAGTAGCTGGGACTACAGGCGCCCGCCGCCTCGCCCAGCTAATTTTTTGCATTTTTAGTAGAGACGGGGTTTCACAGTGTTAGCCAGGATGGTCTCGATCTCCTGACCTTGTGATCCGCCCGCCTCGGCCCCCCAAAGTGCTGGGATTACAGGCGTGAGCCACCGCGCCCGGCCCCATGTATGACTTTTTAAAATGAATAATTTCCTTCACTATCATTTATTTAAATTATTTGGAATGAGTGACTGTGTAATACAATCAGTTTTTGAATGATGTTTTCGTCTTTTCTGGATCACAGTGTTGCTCTAACGGTTCTCCCTGTCTCTGACCTCTACTTTCTCCTGCCCCCATCCTCTAATCATTCCACACAGTGAGGCAAAATGAATCCTTGAACAAGCTCCAATCAGGTTGCCCCCTTGCTCTGAAACATCCCATTATTCCCTACTGCTGATGAAATACAATTCAGAGCCCTTACTGTGGCATGCAGGAGCCTCCATGGTTGGGCCTATTTTGATACCATTATCTTCCATTGAATGGCCTTTTCACTATTCCTCAAACACTCCTGGGTTTTGCCTTTGCTTTATTACTTCTGCAGCCAAGAAAATAACTCCTTCTTACCTTTTCAGGCCAGCTCCAACCCATTTTAAGGCCTAATCCAAGTATCATTTACTATATAAAGTCTTCTTTACATGTATTCACTTAATAGGCTTCACTGAGCATCACTGTGGCATAGTCTATTCTAGATGCTGAAAAATGGCAGTGAGTAGAAAGATTAAAAAGCCTTGCCATTAAGAATCTCACCCTTCCAAACCTTATCCTCCTTCCAGTCACAAGTAATTTTGGCATTCTCAAGGTTATCTGGTTATACTTCAGTTATGCAAGTTACCATATTTACCTCATATGGAATTATAAGAAGCTAGACTGGAGGGGCCCTGTTTTGAAACTTCCTGCTTCGTACTGTGTAATCATTAGATCTTTTTATGGGAAGGAAGAATAATAACCATTCCATATACTGATGGTTTATCTATATTAAACCCCTTTTTAATCCAAAGGTTAGTACTGCAATAACCTTGTAATAAAGTGAGTAATATATCTGTGATCCCTATTCTATAGAGTAGAAAAATAAGGCTCAAAGAGATTAAATGACTTGTAAAAAGTCTCACATTTGCTAGTGGGGACGCCAGAAGTCTGGATCTTTCAAAGTCCGTTCATTAATTCTGTGTTGTGCTGTCTAGGTTAGCAAATAAGAAAGGAAAAGAGGGAGAAGGGTCAGTTTAATGAATCTGTAGCCACTCCCTTGCCTGCTGGTATTAAGCCAAGTGGAAGCTGTGCTCTGACAGGAATCAGGATTCGGTCTGTTTCCATCCCAGCATTCTTCTGGGCTCTCAGAAGCAAAGCATGGGCTACTTCGCTAGCAGATCCATCTCCACCAACACAGACAACACTAGAAAAATATAAATTAAGCAAAGAAGGCAACGCTTCAATATGATTGGTAATAATTCATGAAATCTAGACTTCAAAATAGTTTACTAATTTGTAGTCTATGTGCATGACTGCTCACATGTACCTTCAAACATGTTAATATGTGTCAATGGGTAAGACACAAATGCTACACAGTTAAGTTTACTTCACAAATATAATAGCTGGATAATTCCCCATAGACAAAATAGCTTTAAGTGTGTTAAGAGGTAAGAAAACATTTGAACATGTTAACTCACATCTGACCAGCGTTTTGCTCTGTTAACATCCAAAAGCATATCATTCTCATTTTTTGTTAATAATACTGTCATCTGCAATTCATTTAACTAACACCAGCTAAAGTCATAAAATCCTGCTAATTCTCAATAAAGCTCTGAAAAGACAGATAGCAATAAAAATCATGTAGAATATGAAGCTTTAAGAAAATGCTAATTATCATTAGTATATGGATGTAGTAATTACAAGCCTGACCTGAATTTCATCTCCTTGATATTAGTGCTATATGGTACTTCTAGATTTAATATTATTAGTCTTTGATCCTAGATAGTACTACTAGTATATTTTTTAAATCTTTATGTTAAGTAGACTATGGGAGTGGAATCCATGAAAGTAACACATAAGATACTAGAAATTCGTTTCATAATCATTTGTGTTCAAAGGATGCAAAATACTTTTATGTATCAAAATGTCGCCAATTTACACAATGGAAAGTGGATTTTTGCCTCAGTGAAAGCACATGTCACAACTCAAGCACTACAAGGGCCCAGCAGGAATGGAAGAGTAGGCTCAATCCAAAGGTGCAGCCTCTTCTTCACTGTGGCCCACTCACATCATGCAGGAGGCCTAATGGAACCAGATCTGGTTTTTCTAGAGAAGCCGGAGATTCTGATTTAAGGCTGCGTCTCCTAATTTGTAAATACTAGCACCTAGCATTCAATACATTTAAAAACATTGTATTTCAGATGAAACTGCCTATGGGCCACAGTCAGCAGTAGTTATTGGTTCTCTAAGTTTAGGAAGCTCTGGAGGGTGGCAACAGGAGGCTGAAAGTGTCTTTTCAGTCTGTTCCCACCATCTTCCTCTCAGCCATCTATTCCCTCTAGTCCCCATCTTCCGCATCCCACTAGCTCCACATAGCCTGGGCAATCCAAGTCCACTCTGGTTAGAAGACTCAAGATATGATCCATGTCATTTTTGATTAGGTCTGTTTTATTCTTAGGTCTAAACTGATTCCAGAGGTTTGCAATGCGACCACCTAGTCAGAGAAAAAGGATATTTACTAAGGACAAACTATATATCAGGTAATATGTTTACTAATTTCTATTATATCCTCAGAAGTCTGCAAAATAGGCAACAGCCTCATCTTTATAAATGAAAAAAACAAGCTTTTATTTGAAATTTACCTGATTTTGAAAATCTCTATGAGATTTCTAATCTATGAACTTAAATGTAACACTTGATCCCTGGCTGTCTAAATGTTGACATATGGGTATGACCACAAAGACTATGTGAAGTCATACCCCAAAAAATCTAATTTAGCACCAAAGAACTCGATCCTTATATACATAGGATGTGAACACTTAACTCCTAGAATCCTGCATACAGTTATAGCATCAAGCATATGTTAACATATTACTAGAGTTATTAGAGGTGGCCTCCCTATGAGCATGTTCTGAAACACCTGAAATTTTGCCCTAATACATTCTATGTTAAATCTTTTGAAACTAATACAAATGACAATTATAACAATAAAGAAATATTTAGTGAATAATTACTATTATATATATATCAGACATTTTCCTTAGCATTCTCCATGTATTAATTCATTTAAGTGGAAAAATAACTAAGCAATAGGTACTATTGCTCTCAATTTACAGATTAGGAAACTAAGACATGGAAAGATTAAGTAAACTTTTTCAAGATTGTACCACTAGTAAGTAAGAGAACAGGGATTTGAAATAAGACAATTTGGCCTTAGAAACTGAAATATTATTCAATATATTAGATACCTTTTGTATATATTAAACCTAATAAAAATAGCCTTATGAGAATTTTGTTATTTTGAAAAACAGTTTACCAGTAGAACCAATGTGAAATTAAGTGAGTTAGAAAAAAATATATTTATTTATGTTAACAACTATTCAGTCATTAAGATCATGTTCACGTACAGTGTCTCAACCTAGGAAATAAGTTTTGTAAAACAAAAATAAAATTCTAAGCCCTCTAACTAACTGAATGGACCCTCCCCTCTTGGCCACAAAGATCCCAAAGAAAATCTGAAAAACTAGTTCAGGTCATAATAGGAAGGGAGGTTAGATATGCCTCCTTATACCCTCTTGTCTTTTGGAGTTTAGGTGCAACTGACCAGCACTGACATTAAGATGTAGATCATAGGCCAGATGTGATGGCTCATGCATGTAAGCCCAGCACTTTGGGAGGCTGAGGAGGGCGGACCACCAGGTCAGAGTTCAAGATCATCCTGGCCAACACGGTGAAACCCCGTCTCTACTAAAGATAGAAAAAATTGGCTGAGCATGGTGGTGCATGCTTGTAATCCCAGCTACTCAGGAGGCTAGGGCAGGAGAATCGCTTGAACCTGGGAGACAGAGGTTGCACTGAGCCAAGATTGCACCACTGCACTCCAGCCTGGGTGACAGGGTGAGACTTCATCTCAAAAAAAAAAAAAAAGGAGATCGTAAGACTGACAAAACAGACTTTGTAGCAATAAGATCCCCAACTCCAACCTGACTCTGGTATAGCATTAAATAACAAATAGCAGGCCCTAGAGGAAATCAAAGCATTTTACCCCAAAATGTATTTTGTTGACATATTTTGAAATGGCCCTGCAAAGCCATAATTTGCAGGAGAAATTTGCATTCTATAGAGAATCTCCTTCCCTTTCCAGGTCTTTTCCTGATCCATGAGAGATTTAACTAAGAGTTTGATACCCTTTAAGGTCTGATAAGAGATATTGACCATCTATTATCTCTGAAGCCTGATATCTGGAGGCTTCATCTATATAATAAGAACCTGTGATTCCACAATTCCGTTTATCTTTATTTTTATAATTTCTTATTTTATTTATTTATTTTGACATGGAGTCTCACTCTGTTGCCCAGGATGGAGAACAATGGTGTAATCTCAGCTCACTGCTACCTCTGCCTCCTGGGTTCAAGTGATCCTCCTGCTTCAGCCTCCTGAGTAGCTGAGACTACAGGCACATGCCATCACACCCGGCTAATTTTCGTATTTTTAGTAGAAACAGGGTTTTGCCATGTTGGCCAGACTGATCTCAAACTCCTGACCTCAGGTGATCGCCCCTCTTCGGCCTCCTAAAGCGCTAGGATTACAGGTGTGAGCCATTGCGCCCAGCCTACACCACCCTGTTTATCTTAACTCAAGAATTTCTTTCTGATGACTTCTAATCTTTCAGCAAAGCTTATCAACCAACTGACAATCAGAAAATCATTGAATTCACCTGTGAGCTGCCCTTCACCATCAGCTCCATGATGTCCACCTCTCTGGGCCAAATCAATGTATACCACCCTACATTTATTGATTTATGTCTTTGGCTATAACTTCTGTATCCCTAAAATGTATAAAACCAAGTTGTAACCCAACTACTGTGGGCACATGTTCTCAGGACCCCCTGGGGCTGTCATAGGCCGTGGTCACTCATATTTGACTCAAAATAAACCTCTTTAAATACTTTACAGTTTGGCTTTTTTCATCAACAGCTTCTTACAAAAATACCACAAGAGTCTAAATACTACAAGAAAGGCAAAAAGCAAAATATTCAATCATTTATGTGAGTTAATCACACTTGTGCCACTCTAAAACCTAAACCTTCAAGTAACTCATACTTTGCACGTGACAAATCTTGTTTTTACATGTGACAAATCTTGTTTTTAAAATAAGTAAACTCCTTGCATGGACTCCAAACAGAATGATTCTGTCTAGAAAAGAACCACTGGGTGATAATATATCCTTTTTTAAAGAGTGATAAAGATTTTGTTAATGAATGTTTTTATACTTATCTATGAACCCATCATCTATGAAATGTTCAATATATTATTGTAGTTTTGATTCACAGTTTTTTTCTTTCTGGAAAAGGGTTTTTTTTTTGTTTTTGTTTTTTACCTTACTAAGTAATACAGATATGTTCAATCTGATAAAAAGTCAATATAATCCAAATAATGTCTAGATCATTATGGGTCTAATTAATGGTGAAATGAACAAGAGAAAAAATAACTCAACAATTTTTTTAAAAATTGTGAAACAAATAATAGCAAGGAATTCATATATTTACAATTGCATAAAATCTACAGATTTTTAAAACTATACTCACACTTACAAATGCAAGTATTACTGCTTCAAGTCTATGTAACTGGTATTCTTTTATTTTCCTTCATAAAACTTCCTACTCCTGCCTGGTAAAATAGGGAGCGATATAGAATCTTAAGCTCTTACAAGGTTTAACGGTGGATCTGAGAGTGTTTCCTAGGACACACTGCAGTGGAGAACCAGCTATGGTAAGTGCTGATACACTGTTCTGTTGGGTTTAGAAATGTCACAAGATGTCTCATAGAAACATATGGAACTCATTAAAAAAAATAAAACTCCAAAATCTTAGCAAATAGCATTTCTGAAACATTACTTACCAAATCATTTTGCTTTACTAAATACTATACATAGAATCTTTTTTGACTCTTAACTTCCTCAGCCTGTATCTAGAAACCAAACTGCTAGGTGATTTCCTAATCACTCCCTATGAATAGCTCCACTAGTGTGAGAGGGAGGTACTTCAGGCTAAAGTTCTTAAAGGAATGTGAATCTGTCTCTCATCAAAATGTCATAGCATTTTGAAGTTAACCTTCTCTCATCTCTGTACCTCTTCTATAAATTTCCCCCAAAATTTTCCTTTAGCCACTCTTTAGAACAGGTTCAGGAACAGAAAACTCACCAATGTAGAATATTCTATTTTCAAACAATTTTACTTGCAAGAGAATTGTTCCTTTGAAGTAACTGAAGAAACTGTTTCTATTATTCTCCTCATATATCTGTCTATATAATTCTAAGTACAGTGACTTACAATTGCCATTTTATTAAGACAATTACTCCAACTACCATATCAGCTTCTACTGGGAAAATTGAACCCACAAAAATAAATAAGCTATTGAAAGTGGTCCCCAACCTTTTCAGCACCAAGGACCTTTTTTTGTGGGAAGATAGTTTTTCCATGGACTGGGGGGTGGGGTGGGGTGGGAGAGGTTTGGTTGCACGATGAAACTGTTCCACCTCAGATCACCAAGCATTAGATTCTTATCAAAAGCATGCAACCTAGATCCCTCGCATTCCCAGTTATATCCCTTGCATGCCCATTTCACAATAGGGCTCGCACTCCTACGGGAATCCAATGCTCCTGCTGACCTGACAGGAGGCGGAGCTCAGGTGGAAACGGTCCCTCTTCCGCCACTCCTCCTGCTGTGCCTCCCAGTTCCTAAAAGGCCACTGCCTGATATTGGTCTGCAGCCTGGGAGTTGGGGACCCCTGATCTAAAGAATCTTAGGACACAGAAGATGACTTTCAGTAGAAATTTTAAATTATTGTAAGTCTGAAATAAATCAGCATGCCCTAGAGTTTAGAAACACTTACATAATTCAAATAACGGTTAGGCCAAACTATTTGGTTTGTAAGACGTAAGTAATAACTGAAAAATCTATATATCTTTTAGCTCTACACTGAAAAATAACAACACTTGCCATGAAAAATAAATAAGGACTAAATATGTTCAGGTAAAGAGAAAAATATTACTATACTACACTTCAGCAATAGTCTTTCTTCATTCTGAAAAGTTATTTTCATCCCTTTAACCAGTACAAATACCAGTAAAACATATTGATAGATACTGCATTCAGCAGAACATTTTGTAATGCTGCTGTGTAAGACCAAGTTTAATATCTGTGATATCTTCATTCTCATTCTTGATCTAATCAAGTTTGAAAGCAGGGACTCATTTGCAATGCCGCTACCTTCATGTACTCATGAGGCCCAGTGAGGGACTATGCAGCATATTCAAATAGGTAGTTGGTGGGCATGATTCCCCCAAGGACTTTTCTTAAATTGTATACTTGTAAGACAATGTTCTAAATGATGCCTATTAATGTTTTTGTTTACCTCTAAGTATAAAGTTCTGAAGTAATCTCTTACCCCATATTTTTCATTCCCAATGCTTATACAGTATTGCTATCTAGATTTACTTCCCTCAATTAGATTCCTTTTGGAAAAATCATGTTTTACCACATTTTCTTTCTCAACAGCTATTGTTTTCTCCTCATCCAAAAAATAAATAAATAAGCATTTCTGAAAAACAGCCCTGCCAATACTTGATTTTGATTGCATCGCTTCCCTCCCCAACACATTCAAATCATTCTTTGGGAAAGTTAATGCCTTTCACTTTGGTGAAAGGACAGATCTAACTCCCTTTCCTGACCTTATGGGTCTTTGCCCCTGCCCGCTGCCCGTCACCATGTAACACAAATAATTCACACACTTGTCAACTTTTTAAATTCTCAAATATCTACTCATGTAAAAAAATCTTCCCTAAAAGAATATAATACGTTTTAGTCTTACACATCAATCCAACACTTTAGCAAATTTTAAAAACCTAATTTTTAAAAATCGCAATTTATATCACTTGCCTTGGTTCTAATGTTTGCATGCCAGTGAACAATCTCTTTACACTTCAATGTATTGCAAACAATGGTTTCCAGTGCCCACTGTGAATAACATACCTCTATTGTAGTCACTACATTATGAGATAATTAAAAATCTTTTTTTTTTTTTTTTTTTTTTTTTTTTTTTTTTTTTTTTTGAGACGGAGTCTTGCTCTGTGCCCCAGGCTGGAGTACAGTGGCGAGATCTCGGCTCACTGCAAGCTCCGCCCCCCGGGTTCACGCCATTCTCCTGCCTCAGCCTCCCGAGTAGCTGGGACTACAGGCGCCCGCCACCTCGCCCGGCTAATTTTCTTGTATTTTTAGTAGAGACGGGGTTTCACCATGTTAGCCAGGATGGTCTCGATCTCCTGACCTCGTGATCCGCCCGTCTCGGCCTCCCAAAGTGCTGGGATTACAGGCTTGAGCCACCGCGCCCGGCCGAGATAATTAAAATTCTTTCTTATTCTTTCTGAAAATAATGTATTTATTTACTTGTATTTATGAAATATCTTCCTTCAATCTATCACAAATTAACCAATGGGTAGCTATTAAACCTATCAACTAATTTGTAAAAGAGGATCATCATATAGTTATGCCATGTGACCAGTATAACATCTTCCATCAGTACTTTTCTAGATACATGGTAAAAGCCAATAATTAGAGATGCAAATGGACCCACATTAATAAGTATAGGGTAGTACACTGTCATTTCCCAGTATTTATAATTAGATTCCTCTCTTTGCTTTCCTATGCCAGATCCTGAGAGATGACATATTATCATTAATTATTATGAACAAGATAAAGCCAGAGTACATACATTACAAATATTTTTAAATGTTAGTTCCAAATATGTGGCTAAAACTACTGAAGGCATTTAATACATAAATGACATGATATATATTAATAATATAACCTACCCATCAAATCCCTGGAGTTCACATTCCTTAAGCAGTGACAGAGCGTGCCCTTCATACTCCATTACTATTAAAAAAAAACACACACACATAGACAAAGTGAAAGTTTTAAACAATGATCTACACTTTTTAACTTGTTCTGGTAAAATAATATAATAAACATATGGTCGAGTCATAAAACAACATTTATTCTTGAATATTTATATTTTAATCATGGGCAAGAGGACTAAGTGTTAGTGGCCTGATGTGTTTTATAGCTTTATGTAAAAGAAGGTCATATATTTGTTTCAACTACATAAGTCATTTGGGAATATCCCACGCATAGTGGTTACAGAATTTATCCTGGTGCCTGTTTAGTATTCTCTAAATAAGACACATGTACCTTAAATCAGAGGCTTAGGAGGAGCAGTATTTTGAAAATAAAGTATATTAGCTGGCATCAAACAGTCAATGTTAAATCAGTTTGGCAACCTTACATGAATAAATTAGTCGAAAGGTTAGTGTAAGACTTACAAACCAGAAGAATGTGTACTGGAACTGTTAGACTAAAAAGAGGAAGAGTTGGATGTGAAAATACAAAGTAAAGCCAACACCAATTATAGGAGACCCAGACCCAAGAAGGAGGGTGGCACACTGGCCCACCAGAGCTCAGACCCTCCGAGGAAATGAATCTGTCACTCCATATCTCTGTCTCCACAGTCACTGATGCCCTATGCGGTATTGTAAATGCCAGTGAAGACAGGATAAACGGGCACACTGCAGATGGCACCAAGCATCACAACCACATTTAGCATTTTCCAGGGCAGCTCTGCCAGAAGAGACAGCCCAGCTGTATCCACCCATCAAAGATTTCTGCTGACTGACATGACATTGCAGATGGATTTTTTGTGTAAGAATGTGTGTCATTATATGCAAGATTACATTAATCTTTCATGCCTGTCTGTCCCTGGTGCCAGCATGGTTCAAGCTTTTCCTACAATGTTTTTAGATATTGTTAAAAATTATTAGTCTTGGTGTCTCAAAGAATCATTCTGTATCCAGCAGTGTTACATTGTAATTCTCCCATAGCTTATTCAAAATGTCATTAACACTCACATGAATAAAACCTCTCTATATTAAATTCTAATCAGAAGAAAGCCATAATAAAACTACATAAAAATATTAATATTAATAAAGTTGAAAGGTTATCATAGAAGATGTGTGCTGATCATTCATTTATAACTACAGCAAGTAGTTACAACCTTAAAATGCAAAATAAAACATCTCACATATACACATTAAAAATAATTAAGAATATTATGAAAAAATATTTATGCTAAGAATCAGTTTACCAAGCCTTACTTTTATACAAAAGCTTACACTGGTAAAGTTTTCCAAATCCAATAATGAGCTTTAGAACTATGTTATTATTAAATGCTATTTTTACTTTTTTAAATTTATGATAGTGTTTTGATATTGTGGATGGAATTTGATTATACACTAATGCAACCTGTCTGAAAACAGCAATGTTTTAAGTAACATTGTAAAAGTTCAATAAAATCAAAGATCTGGAACAGAGAAACAAAATGAAAAGAACCTGACTATCCACATTTATAAACTATATTAGCAAAATGAACAAAATGAATAGTCTTTGGCCTCAGGAATTTGCATTCTGGAGATAGACAATATACGCTAATTAAATGATGAATTGTAATATGAAGTAATAGGTGGTTATAAAAAACAATGTTAGGCAAAAGGATAAAGAGTGATCTGGATTGCTATTTAGATATAGTAGAAAGGACCAAATATGTATTTAGACAGGCTACTGTGGGCCCTGGAATCAGTGACAGCCAGGTTCAAATCATCCCCCTCCAAACAAACATAAGGAGAGGATTACCAGACAAATGTAATTTCAAAAAATGTAACCTAGCCTCTTCTTCAATCTATTTGCCTTTTCCTATGAGATTGCCAACCTGTGCTCTCTCTAAATAGGAGATGAGAAGTCTTCACAGTTTACAGGTTTTTGGACACAGTTCTCACTGCTGGGAATGTCCCCCTCCCCTTTTCGGTGCAAATGTAACTTCAGGAACACAAGAGAAAGTCTTAAGGTTGATACTGAATGTTGATGAGAAAATCAGCTGAAATAAAATCAGGTGAGATTTGATTTGGACATAAATATTTCTTGGTTTGGTGATAAAACTCTAGTGCAGGATATGATACTGAAATGTCATTTCCTGTCCTGTAGGTACTTCAAACTTAATAAGCTCAAAAGAAAATCCATTATGTAAACCTTCAAATATATTCTCTCTCAAATATATTGTTCTTTTTGTGTTCCATCATCTACTCCAAGACAGGAAAATGACTTCTTTCTATATTGTCCCTTTCCTCCACTTTCCAGAACCACTCCATGACCAAGGACAGTTGTTTCTGTCTTTAAATTATGCCACAGCATTCCTCCATTTCTCCCAGCTAATTCCCTAGATCTGATCACTAAATATCTTTCATGTGTAGACAAGTTAAGTATCTGTAACTGGAAAATCTAAAATACAAAACGCTTCAACATCTAAAACTTTTGGAGCACTGACATGACATTCAAAGTAAAGGCTCACTGGAGCATTTTCAATTTCAGATTTTCAAATTAGGGATGCTGAACTGGTTAAGTATAATGCAAATATTCCAAAAGCTAAAAACATCCTAAATCTGAAACAGTTCTGGTCCCATGCCTTTCAGATAAGAGATACTCCACCTGTACTACAATAGCCTTTTATCCTATCTCCCTCAAACCTCTCCCCAACTCTAGCCAGAATAACCATTTTCAGACACATATTTAATTATATCACTTTTTTGTATATACTCCATTAATGAGTCTTCATTGTCCCCAGGTATAAAGTTCCAACTTCCTAACTCACATCTGAATGTTGGGAACAGGATTGGCCATATATACCCATAATTATTTAAGAGGTAATACAAAGAATCTTTTACACAGAATTATCTTTCTCTCTAGCTAGATATGATGCAAGAACATTTACTTTTCAGATTTTTCATTAAAATGCAGGTAAAATTGGAAGGAGTGATGTCTCAGCCTACTGGAATCTTTTGTGACACAGTTTCATTAGATGGCCTAGCTTTCTGCTGGTTGAGATTTAGAATGGCAAGAGGCATTTCCAAGAAATGGAAGGCTTCAAGTAGAGCCAAAAGCAGCCACAGAAACACTACAAAGAGACTTGTTAACAGTCATGTTAGAAGCGTGATTTTAGGAGAAGGAAAAGGAAAATGATAACAAACACCACTTTCTTGACACCTCTGCCCAGGAGGTAAAATTATCTGGTGACTAGGCACTCCCAAGAGCCCTGAGTTGGCACAGATCAAGGTTTCCTTCAGACAAATGTCTTTGACTATGATAATGATAATGACCATGATAAAGTCTAACAGCTCTGTTAATGCAAAAAAGTAACTGAAGGCGATGAAAGTACCTATCATGAACAAGAGATGAGGGACAGACAGGGTATCTGTCTTCAAATATCTCAGTGACTCTTATACAATAGATGGGGCACATTGATTTCATATTACTACAAAAGATAACATTAACTCTAGTAGACAAAAATTACAAAGAGGCAAATGTCAGCTCACAAGTTCTCACTTTGTACAGTTTATGCCTAGCACGAAGGTACTTGGCCAACAGGAATGATGAATTTGCAATCTAACAAATGACCCTAGGCTGAATCTAGTGACCTTGGGCTGAATATTTTTGAAATATGAATATTTTGAAAGTATGAAATACTTTCATACTATGCGTACTATATGCATACTAAATGCATTATGCATACTAAAATGGTTTTATAAGCAAAGGATGAATTAGCCTGGAAGAAAGGGCAACTTTTTGTAAGTTAGCACAGAGGAAGTGCCTTTTCTAATCTGCCCAAAGGTACAGTAACTCTGAACATTCATAAATGACGAGTTAATGGGTGCAGCACACCAACACGGCACATGTATACATATGTAACAAACCTGTATGTTGTGCGCATGTACCCTAGAACATAAAGTATAATTTAAAAAAAAGAATGTCAAACAGTACTGTCCAGTAACAACATACTCTGCCTCTAGTGTAGGTGGCCAAGCCAAAGTTGAGCGCCACACATCTGTGCTCCACCCACAAGGAAAAAATTGAACCATATGGCCTCAAAAGTTCTTATCAGTCTGATTTCTCTGCTGCCTTAACTTTTTCACTCTATTGTTCTATGCATTATCCTATGGATCTCTGATCCTCAAAATATCTCTCACACCTTTAATGGTACAATCTCTAAAACCTGCTTTGTTTTAGAAGCAAGAGAAATGATATCATATGCCAGCGAGGGCTTATAGTTCATACTCTTCTTTGATTTGTGTATGAATAGGTAATTGGGAAAAAATAATTCTTCCCAGGTTCTCCCAGAAGTTTTTCTGATGCCATTAGGTAAGATGCTACATTGGTGGTTGTAGCAGAGTGGAGATGCAACTTTAGCACAAATATTTTGAAACACGCTGATCTATATTCAGAAGTAGTTAGGATTCTGGCACAACCCAAGCTGAAAGAAGTATATTTTTATTAATGTGGTAAGATCCATTTTTAAAATAAATTTATGAAAAAATTACAATACCTTATTGTGCATATATCTAGCTATAATTGTTCATATTATACTTCATATTTATATAGCACTATTTCCTAATGAACTCATCATATAGGGTTTATTTTGTAATTCCAATTCCATTTGGATTCACCCATGCACACAAGGATACATTACAACAATGTCCCACTGGACATGTAGAAGATATGTCCTCTTTCTGCTTTACTCTTCCATATGCTTTTTTTTTTTCAAATAAAATACAAATTCAATCTTACTATGACAATTTTTGAAACTGAAACAGTATTATGACCATCTTTCTGTAGTATAATATACAAAGTTTCAAATATATTATTTCAACCACAAAAATAACACTGTAAGATAGGCAGAAAGACTAAAACTTTTCAAATATTCAGGTTTATTCAAGAAATATTTTTTCATAAATACTGAGCCAATATGCATACTAAAATGGTTTTATAAGTGAAGGATGTAATTTTATAAATTTGCCTGTAGGAGGAGTGTTAGGCAGCTAATAATTAGCCATTCGGCATAAATGTAAGTAAATTCTAAATTTGCTTTATGGAATATTCTATTGTTTTATTTTTAAATATGGTACTTAGTAATATTTACAAATTTAGAGAACAAAATTCTAGACATAATATTTTTGTCTCCAATACAAGAAAGAAGGAAAGCACATTTAGATGATTTCCTCTGCCTTAGTTCAGGCTTTGTATACCAGTTTTCTTGTCTCCAATCTCTTTTTCTCTTCCTTTTAAATTTTAATTCTGCTGGTGGAGTCATCTTGCCAAATCGGATTGCAACACTATGATAAAAAAAAAATTTTACACCAACTGTGGATCAATACATGATGAGTAAACTGCTGAGTGCAACATTAGGATTCATTCATAACCTGGAATTACATCTCCTGTAGTATACATTGTTGAGAGCTTTCCTAGAAGTCATTTTGCCCTTTCTTATCCCTAACAGAATCCAGATTCAATTGAGGCATTTCAGCCATCAGGAAAAGGGGATCTGCTCTCAGCCCCTGGGAAGAGTCTTGATGGTTAAATAAATGATTATTACAGATTGACTGCAGTAACACAGTATCTGTACCCAAACTGAAAAAAGGAAATTTTAATTCATCTTCAGGATTAAAGCATGTTGGGTCTCTCTCGCACACATATGCACACCTCTCCCCATCCCACTGGATATTAATAAGAAAGGATCAAATCCACTGGCAGCTATTTTATGATGATAGGATAAGATTTCAGATAATGTCAAAACTGAGGAAAGTAGAGCAAAGTTATGGCACAAACTCTCAAGACGTGTGGGTGTAACACACAGAGACTCTCTCTCTCTCCCCCGCCCCACTTTTACAGTACATGCCTGTTAGCCTGATTTCCTTCCCTCATTTTTTGTCTCCCTCTTAAAAACTGCCTAGTTCAAATGCTTTTCTTGAACCTTCCGATCAAAATATCACCTCTGAGACATTAAAGTTATTTTATGTATACCCCAGCTATAATGATTTTAAGTATCTCTTTGAATCCCTAATAACATAGAAAGTCATCCAATTGCAAGTATGATATCTTATTGATCTTGCATCCTGCACAACGCTGAACACAGAGCAAGCATACAATGAGATTCCTGAAGTGAATGCTATATAGCGATATCCATGTCAAGCTTGCTTTGTAGTATTCACAAGTAAAAGCAACGACACAAAATAGTCATTTAGTATGCCAACATGTTTATTCAACTTTTAATTGTCTCACCCTAATACAAATCTCAAACTTTTCCTTCAGCCCATCTTTGGAAATCTTCAAAAGAAAGAAAACATAAATCTGAATTTTCTCTTTTACTTGTAAATCACCTCTAAATAAGCCAAAGGTCACAAACATGAAAGTTAATTTCTTCACTATAACTTTATTTTAATTCAAAAATTCCCCTTGAGTTTTCATGGTAGTTTCTCTTGAACCTCTATAACTGTAAGCACACTTCATGGGGGCTGAACTTCCTACAAAACTTGCTTTTTTTTTTTTTTTGGAACTTTCTTCTACCTCAATCCACCAAATCACTAGGTGTAGCCTTCAATGACATTATTTACGTCTTGAAACCTATCTCCTTTGTTTACACCTGAGTAAGGCCACATCACTGTGAATCCCTTCCTTAGGAATTTATAACTGGGACTAGGAAATTCCAATTGCACTCTGGGCTTGTCCCCTGAGTAGGCTTATTTTATAATATTTTTTATTAATTAAAATTTATTGCAAATTTCCACTGTTAGTGAAGCCACATAGAAATAAAGTTAGGAAAGTTGTGATTCTCCATAGCATCGACTCTTCTACTCAGTTCCCCACCATACAAAAATAAGTCTTAAAGAAATAAAGAAATGTGGCCACCAAATTCAAAAAATCAAAAAGGATATTACTAATCATGTAATAATTTTAGCATTAACAAGTTTCTATTTTCCTTGGCACAAACCTAAGTACACTTCTTAGTTTAGACAACAAATTTAAACTTCTAGCCTCTCTAAATTCATCTATTAATAAAACCAGCAGTTCAGTGCTTAGTTTTGACCTAACCAGCAGGGGTCAGAATCAGAACGAAAACAACCCGAGGAAGAATTCTATGGAATGACATCAACTATATAAGCGAGCAAAAAATCAATTGCTTGCCTAACTGCAAAATTAACATGTAAATAGCAAACATCTCAATGAAGATGTAAACAAGTATACAGCTTCCTTTAGAATTATATCTAACAATTGTTTATGTCTGAAAAAAAAATCTGAAAAGTTCTAAAGAGAAAATATTAACATTCTAATAAAAATAATTAAATTGTAACCCTCAAGCTGGCTCCAGTAGGTTATGAAGACATAAAAATGCTGTAGATATTACAAGTAGTTTCCCAAGTTTGCATTAAGAACAAATTCAGGTTATCTTGCTTTTGTACATTTTTGTAAATGGTGAAATTATATTCTGAAAATTACTTACCTGTTACATCAGTTTTTATTCCTGCAAGCTTCAACAGAGGTTCAACCTTCTGATAATAAACCTGGGTAGCTTCTTTTTTGTGACTTTGGGGGTTAAGGAGTATTTTTAATGACTTCGGTCTGTTTGGAAAGCCTAAGAAGAAGTTTTAAAGACAACGTTGTAAAGTCCTTGTCAGCATTTTTTTCTTTCCCTTTAAAATGACACACAAGTCTGTTAGAATGTGATATGCATTTAAATAGTATTTGCTATTTTTATTTGAAATTATTGCAAGAGAATTCTGAATATAACTTTATTTTAAAACACTTACATTTTTCCTAGCTGTGAAATAGGTATATCCCTCTTAAAATAAATCATGAGTTAGAACAATACATTTATTTTATGAAGATGCAAAAAAGAGAGGCAACTTTGTGAATATTAGGCAGTGCATATGTGTATTTACCAAACCACAATATATCAAATGTTCTTTTAGCATTTGTTTCTGGAAAAAAGCAATGGACTGTAACAAATAGAAGGGTACATTTCCTCTCCTTGGCTAAATGTGCTCATTATTGGAATTGGGCACCCCAGTGACCCCGGGGCTACCAACGCCTGACCTACTGATGAGTCCAGTGCAGAATAGAGGAAGCAGGGATGGGTCAGTGTCAGTACCAAGTGCAGTGCATGCTGGGAGTTAAAAAGAGGGTTTCGGTCAGAGTTCAAGCCTGAAAAGGGGCCGGGGAGAAAGAACTCTTTTGGGAATTGGGAAAGCAACGCCTCTCAGCAGGGATTCGATGACAGTGCTGCCTCACAGTTGGGGCTGAGATTTGATACTACAATTTTCTGGGCTTGCAAGATGCTTATCTCTTCGAACCCAGTTGGAGCAGGTGCAAAGCAAATTTTCTGTTGTTATGAAGGGGCAGGAGGGACTGAGGAGCTAAAAGAAAGCTGACAACCGTTTCTTTTATGGTAAGCTGCTCTCAGAGGGCCACGTTTAAAGATTAAAGAAGCAGTTATTAACATCTATTTTTAATAAAATCCATTACTAAAAAGACAAGTGAAAATTGTCCACTACAAGGAGTCAGTGTATCATACGTCAAGTAGAGAGAATATTTTACTTCTCATTATATTTGATACAATGAAATATTTCCACAGGACATACTGTTTTGATTTTAGGAAGACTTTTAGATGAGGAAGAGATAGGGTCATGATAAACTCCTTAAACATTCCTGGTGAAACTGCCTAGGGCCCTTTTTGGTAAGAAGCCTGCATCAGCCTCCAATCACCCAGGCTGGAAACCTCAAAACCATGCTCAATGCCTTCCTTTTTCCTTGCCACATTTGAATGGGTGCTCAGATTCATAAGATGGTAGCTACTTGCTTCCATGCCTTCTCCCACTGATGTCCTCTGACTTGGGGACCGTGCCCAGGCATGCTGGCTGTCCTCCCCTTCCACTGCATCCTTTGGCATCACAGCTCTGATAAGTGCTGCACAGTTCAAAGGCGGCTATGGCTCATTGCTGCCAAGAGCGAGCCCAAACCCCTTAAAATGACATTCAGAACCCTCCTGCTCCCAATCCCAATCACTCTCCTCTCCTTTCTCTGTCACACGTGTTAAAGAAACATTTACTGGGGAGGCTGAGGCAGGAGAATGGCGTAAACCCGGGAGGCGGAGCTTGCAGTGAGCTGAGATCCGGCCACTGCACTCCAGCCTGGGCGACAGAGCGAGACTCTGTCTCCAAAAAAAAAAAAAAGAAACATTTACTGAGCATTTGTGCTAAGTACTGGGTAGAAGGGCCAAGGGATTAAGATATGATTTGTACTTTAAAGGAGGAAGATGTATCCACAAATACAGACAGCACAAAACACAGAGGCATGTTAACAGAGAAGCACAAAGTACCACAAAGTACAACAGAGTGTGTCAGAGAGGGTGGTTAGTTCTTATTAGGGATCCGGAAAAGGCTTCAAGAGAAGTGAGTATCTGAGTGGGGCTTTTGGCTTGTGCTGTTTTCACCCCCTAAAATTTCCTCCCTCATTACCCCTTATCCCACCCTTTAGCAAAACAGCAGGGGTGAAAATTTTAGGCAATGAGAGCTGCCTGAGCAAATAAATGAAGCGAAATGCGGAGGGTTTTTATGTTCCATTTCAACTTCCTCATCAAGGTCCAGAATCATTGTATTATTGCCAAATTCCTAGTCTGCCGGACCTTCCTTTGTTCACACAGTTTTTCCTTTATGCTCTACCCCATCCCCACTTTTGTCAAAATTTTATGACTTTTCAAAGCTCACTTCAAACAACACTTCCTCAGTGAAGCTTTTCTTAATCAGCAACACAGTTCACCTCTCTGAAGTTTGTCTCAGAGTAACGCTTCTCTGCTCACACTTTACTCTATGTTCCTCTATTACTGATCTTTATACTACTTACATGAGAGGACTCAGATGAAAGATCCAAACTGAGACAATACAAAACGGAATAATAACAGTAATAATTATACAACAATTGAATTTTCAAAACACCCAACTTCATGAGTAATACTGACACTAAACAAACAAAAGATGAGAAGAGAACATTCTGTTCTATAGAATAATATTAGGGTAATTAATAAATATAGAAGAATTATAAAGAGAAAAATCACTATTTTCGGTCATCGCAATAATTATTGATTCAGGCAAGAATCACCAATGGGTGCTAAAGCCATCCAGTGACAGTCAGTTGGGGACAAAATATTTATATATTCTTAAACTCTGTCCCTCATCACTCTAATTATTAATACAAAGGGCAACATCTGTAATGGAGACTAAAGGCATGAAAATTAAATGCAATGTGTGATTCTGGATTGGGTTTTTTAAATGCCATAAAGGACAATATTGCTGTCCTTTAACCATGAAGGGCTAAGCTTCTTTTAGCTTACTAAAAGTAACCTAGAGCTTACTTATATGAAACGCGACAGGAAAAGAAACTTGCTTAAAGACCAGAGGCCAAGTGTCAGGTTAAGTGTCCTGATTAAGTTTACTTTACCTAGTAAACTTATTGGAATGCCCGGCTTTACTTCTCAAGCAGGGGTAGTCCCAATAAGGACAGTGTTATCACACACACAAAAAAAAATTTAATTTATCTTCCTATATTCATTTATTTACAAATAACTGCATGTCTGCTCAGTACAAGGCAGAGTTCCAGAAATGGAGGCTCTGTCAGTGAACAAGAAAAGCTTCTGCCCTTGTGAAGCTTCCACTCTAATGGCACAAGACAGAAAGGAACAAGAGTATGTCACGTGGTAATGTAATACCTTCTAAAAATAAAAATGAAGATCACTAGTAGTGGGAGGGAGGGAGGGCAAAGGTGGACATGACTTCCTGGCCAGGGAAGGTCAGGTCACCCTAGAGCCTTGCAGGCATTTACAAGGACTTTGGCTTTCGTAGAGAAAGAGGTGACGCATGGTGAATTTCAATCAATGAAGCCATATGACCTTAGGTGTTTAAAGAAACACTCTGGCTGCTTTGTGGAAAGTAGATAAAGTAGGGCCAAGGGCCACCAAATAAGAACAATTGCAACACTCCAGGTGGGAAATGATTGTGCTTGGACTGGAATGACTGCAGTGGAGGTTAAAAGTTAGATTCTATAAGTATTTTGAAGGTATAGCTGACAGCATTTGTTGACTCTTTGGATACGGTATGTGAAAGAGAAGAGTTAGGGAATATTCAAATGTCTGGCTGGCAAGGGGAAAGTAAGGACTTAAAATGGGTTGAGAACTAGTGAAAAATCAGAGACTCAAATTGTGGTCTCAGAGAAAATTGTCGGTAATGACAATAACAACATCTAAGGAACTGACATCTTCATCAGAATCACCTGAAGTGCTTCTTAAAACATAGATTCTGGGCTCCAGCCCCCAGAGTTTTGGGCTTAGTAGTCTGGGGTGTGGTCTGGGAATTCATATTTATAACAGGTTCCCAGGTGCTGATGATGTTTGCAAAGGGACCACATTTTGAGAACCAACATTCTAGAAATCATCCTCATTGAAGGAGAGGAGACCAAAAACTGAAAAAATAGTTAAAGAAACATAATATTTTAATAGGAGTAGTGTCAGAGAGAGTGAGAGTAAGATAGACTTTAAGTCTTCAAGGAGTAAAGAAAATGACTCAGTAGTCTGCACAGGACTGCAACTAGTAGTGCCAGCTAGAGGTATCTAATGGATTGAGCTTCAACGCTGAGAATTTTTAAGAGAGGTAAAAGGGATTATGGTCTTAAAATTTAAGTGAGATGGAAGGAAGACATTAAGACATTGACAATATCTCCAGGACCAGTGGTATGAAATGTATGGCAGAGAAACCAGTTACCACTTTAGAGGACTGCAAAAGTGGTAAAGCTGGGTCACTACTACAGCAAGAACATGGGGAAAATATTTAGAAAGGAGGTTGAAAATTAGGAGATTTTGCTAATAATGGACTATTCAATTCCAGAGGGTAGAGTGAAATGGTGTCTGGAGTTGAGGAGGGTTGGGGACAGTGTCAGGCTAGGGGATGTACAGAGACTTAGAGGCATGGGAGTCCAGGTGATGAAGGTTTTTAGGAAGTGACATGGGGTGGAAGAGGTAAGAATTGTTTGCAGCAGTTATGGTTGGAGAGTAAGGCAGTGGGGGGAAGGGGTCTTGCCCCAAGCACATAGAGCTCTAAGAACTTGTCTTCCCTCCAGCTAATGTCAAAGCTGGGAAAGGAGCAATGCTAACTGGAGCTGAAGGAGCTCCAAAGCCCCTTTCCCTTTCAGCAGTCCTGGAAGTCCTGGAATCTGAACTTACATCTGTCTGACATAGCCATACTTTTCACCAAGTGACCTCACTGCAAACATTCTACTTTTGATAAACACACGCTTGACTGGTTTCTGTACAGGTAAATCATACATATGCTACAGAATTCAAAAATCGCCTTAAATAGCTAATTCACTGATATCTAGTTTCCCTCTTGCAAAACAATCACTGGTATCACTTTGAGAATCCTTCTAGAAATATTTATATATATATTTATATTTATACACATATTTAGATATATATTTATACATATATTTTTTTTGTGTGTGTGTATATATATATATATATATATAGAGAGAGAGAGAGAGAGAGAGAGAGATGAATGGTGTCTTGCTCTGTAACCCAAGCTGGGGTGCAGTGGCATGACCTTGGCTCACTACAACCTTTGCTTCCCAGGCTCCAGCAATCCTCTTGCCTCAGCCTCCCAAGTAGCTGGGACCACAGGCATGCACCACCAGGCCCAGCTAATTTTTATATTTTTTCTGGAGATGGGGTTTTGCCATATTGGCCAGGCTCATCCTGAACTCTTGGAGCCAAGTAAACCACCCGCCTCAGCCTCCCAAAGTGCTGGGATTACAGGCATGAGTCACCATTTTTGGCCTCGTCTAGAAATATTATATGCATATACAAAAATGCATGTATATTCTACAGCTTTTCACATAGACAGCAGCTTCCCTACATGCTGTTCTGTATCTTGCTTTTTCCTTTTACCGTATTTTTATTTTTTATTTTATTTTTTTGTTTGAGACGGAGTCTCACTCTGTCACCCAGGCTGGAGTGCAGTGGCACTATCTCGGCTCACTGCAAGCTCTGCCTCCCGGGTTCATGCCATTCTCCTGCCTCAGCCTCCCGAGAAGCTGGGACTACAGGCGCCCGCCACCACGCCCGGCTTTTTTTTTTTTTTTTTTTTGTATTTTTAGTAGAGACGGGGTTTCACCGTGTTAGCCAGGATGGTCTTGATCTCCTGACCTCGTGATCCGCCTGCCTAGGCCTCCCAAAGTGCTGGGATTACAGGTGTGAGCCACCGCGCCCGGCTTTACCGTATTTTTAAAGATGACTCCATATCACTACATAGAATGCCATCTCACTCTATTTAAAACTGCCTCATATTCATCTGGATGAATTTACTTCAATTCTTTTGTATGGATGAGTCCTTGAGGATAAATATTTAGGTTGTTTCCAATCTTCCATTACTGCAAATAACAGTGCAATGAATGCTGTTCTCCATCTATTTGATGCAAAATGGACACACTTCTGGAAGTAGAATCATTGAATCAAAGAGTATATACTTTTAAGGTTTTATCATATATTGTTAAATCACTCACTACAGAAACTGCAGAGTTGCAACCAAAAGTGCACAATTGAGTAAATGGTCTCGAATCTTCACTCTGTCATTTACTGTGTGACTTTGAATTACTTGTCTAACATTTCTTCAAATTCCTCATGTGTAATACAGAAATAATAGTACTTTCTGGTTAAGTTAATTTTGATAACTAAATGTAAGGTGCTTAGAAAAGCACCCGGCACAAAGTATTCAGTAAATTTTTCTCTTATTACCACCAATTTACACTCTACAAGGAATTTAGATTGCCTGTTTTCTTACATCCTTATAAACATAAACCTACAGTATTTTCAAACTTTTTCATCTTTGACAAATGAAAAGTGAAATATTATATGTGACTCTAATTTCAATTTCCATTTCTCTTTTTATGAGGGAAGTTATAAAATTTTGCAAATGTTTAAGAGTTATTATTTTTCCATGAACTTTCTGTGTATGTCACTTGCCAATTCTTCATATTTTCTTTGTCATTAATGATGGCAGTTCTTTATACAGTAAGAAAACTAGGCTTGTGTGTTATGGGTTACAAATGCTTCTCCTAGTTGTGTCATTTGCCTTTATAATTTATGGTGTTTTCTCCATACTGAAAGTTTTTGTTTATATGGACCTATATTTTAATTTATCAATCATTTCTTTTATGGCCTCCGGACTTCGTATCATATTTGAGTCCCCTTTTGAGACTTAAAAACTGCTTTTTTCTTCTAATACTTTTATGGTCTCAATTTTATATTTTTAATTGTATCTGAAGTTCATTTTGATAAAGGGTAAAAAGTTGGGATTTGACTTTCATTTTTTCCAGATGCCTATCTACCTATCCCAACATTATTCATTGGAAAATCCATCTTTCCCCACACATTTTAAAGCCACCTTTAGAGGTACTAAATTTTTTAATGTGTTTGGATCTCTTTCTGAACTGCCCATCTGAGATCCACTGATCTATTCATATGTCAGTACCATGTTTTAAATATTACAGTTTTATAATGACTTAATAGTCAATAAGACTGGTCTCTCCTTATTAAAGACTTTTTCACATCTATTTTTGCTTATTTTTACATATGATCTTTGAAATAAGTTTGTCTACCTTAAAAACATTCTCCTGGTATTTCATTGAGATTACATTAAATATAAATTATCTTAAGACCAAATAATACTTTTGTGATGTTCAATCTTTCTGTATAGAAACATGGTATGTTTTTCCATGTAAATAATCTCCTGTGTCCCTCAGTACCATGTTAAATATTTTAAGATAAGTGGTGAACAATTCTAGGTTTATCTGCTTTTCTGTTGCTGCTGTCAACATGTTTTTTCCCCTAACTCATCTCCTAACTGGCTATAGACTGCGTATATCAAAACTATTGATGTCTATACCTAGCCCTTTCCTTAACTCCTTAATTGTAGGCTTTCCCTTTATTCTCTTGGATTTTCCAGGTTAATTATTTTATCTGAAAATAATAATCATTGAATTTCCCCTTTCCAATGTTCATACCATTCATTTTCTTCTGTATCTACTTACATTAGTCCCACCAGAAAAATATGACTAGTAGTGCTCATAATAGAGGACATTCCTGCCAGTTCTAGAATAAGAAAACCTCAAATGTTTCTCCATGTAGGCTCTAAAATGTGATAAACATATTTATCATTTTGATAACCATATCCATCTATGATTTTATCAAGAGCTGTTTGACATTTATAAGTAACACTGATCTCTAGTTTTCCTTTTTGAACTTGCATTGTCAGAATTTGATATCAATTTCATGCAAGTTCTATAAATAAAATCTGGAATTTTCTTCTCTATCCTCTAAAATAGTTTAAATAGTATTGAAGTTTCCTGTTCCTTAAGGGTATAATAGACATCTCCATGAAAATATCAGTCTGGTAGTTTTTTAGAAGTACCAAAAAATTCCTGTTTCTTTGGTGCTAATTGATCTGTTTAGATTTCCTATGTCTTCTGGGTTCAGTTTGGCCATGTTCCCTTTCTTAGACAATGTACTCAGTCATTTTACCCTACTACAAGGAGGCAACCCAGGTTTCCTCCTTGTTTCTATATATATAGTCTTCCTCCTAACAGTAGCAACACTATTTCTCCCAATAATCAAAATTAATCATTTTTTCCAGCATAGTATTTCATTTTTTCATCTGTTATTTCAGTTATACAGTTCAGCAATGTGGCCAGGTTATTCTAAATGTCCAGTTCAATTGAACAACTACCATGTTCCTATGTGAAAGTATTGTTTCCTCACACTAAAACTTCTGTGTATCAGCAAAGTTCAAAGTTGCAGAGGCAAGATGAAAAAGTATTTTGAACAGGTGATTAGATGTGAAGTAAAAGATGACACTTCTACCTCCACTTCTTGATTCATAGACCCCTGTATTCTGTTTATGGAACTAAAAACTACTTTAACGTCACAAGGTTTTATCTTCCAGGTAGAATACAATACGTTACAACAGGAACATGGTAAGACAAATGAATCCTGTAGTTGTCAATCAATTGCCTCACTTATTTTGATGTGAATGAGTCTCTTAATCAAAAGCAATATTGTATAGGATGCCATGTTATTGAATAAGGCTTTTAATAAGGCCATAGATATTACTGCTGGCAGAAACATGAGGGGCAGGGAATGCAAATCCATATGTACAGTAAGCATTCATCGCAGTAGTGACAAACCACTGACCTTCCATAACAGAACAAATCCAATGTAATTAACCTGCCACCAGCTGGCTGGCTGGTTGCTCTGGGACATGGTGCCATATCCAGGGCTCAAGGTTGATCTGTTTGCAGGTAGAACACTTGGCAATAGTGGCAATTCAATCAACCTTGGTAAGCAGTAGTGCTTATTAAATCCTCTTATTTCTCCCATCCCTGCACCAGTGATACTTTAAGTGCCCACCACATAAGCCCTGGAGTTGCTTTGCAGCGATGCTGACTACTATCTGTAGGATGGGGCATCTTGCCATATATTTCTTCCTCTGAACAAAGTTTGTTGAACATTTACAAAAAAATATAAATCTCATTTCCTGTTCTTCTTCTGTGAAAGTATACTTTCCACCTCATACATCTTTGTCACCAATCTTTCTCCTCCAACTTGACTATTTCACCAAACTCTGAACCATTGTCCATACACTGATAAACATCAATCCCTTGGCCATCACACCTTGACAATTAGTATCAACTGATTAAAGTTCTGTCTACCAGAAAGACCTTCCCTACTCTTTGAGGTGGGGAATACCCTTAAGTAGGATTGTAATGATTTAGTAAGCTCATTTTTGTTGTATCATGCAGAACCGTCTCTAAACTAGATTCCTTTTATTTCCTTCAGTGTGCTGGTCATAGAAAATGTTTCGTGAGACTGCATATGTGTGGTGAAGAGGAAAAAGCAACACAGCAACAGTTGTAGGCCATCAATATACTTAATGTACTACAGTCATATCCTCTTACCCTTTAGTAGTAGTATCTGTATAAAATGCCATTCTACCTAAAATAGCTAGAATATTTTATTTTATTCAACTGAAAAATTTTCTATATATATATATATATTTTTTTTTTTTGAGATGGAGTCTCACTCTGTTGCCCAGGCTGAAGTGCAGTGGCTAGAGGGATCTTGGCTCAGTGGAACCTCTGCCTCCTGGGTTCAAGTGATTCTCCTACCTCAGCCTCCCAAGTACCTGGGATTACAGGCACATGCCACCACACCCAGCTAATTTTTGTATTTTTAGTAAACACAGGGTTTCACATGTTGGCCAGGCTGGTCTTGAACTCCTGACCTCAGGTGATCTGCCCGCCTCAGCCTCCCAAAGTACTGAGATTACAGGCATGAGCCATCGTACCCAGCCTTGTCAACATGTGTTTCTAACAGACATCTCAAACTTAACATATTCAAAACTGATATTCTAATTTTCCCATCAAACCTAGTCTATCTATCCACAGTCTTGCCCATCTCACTAAATGACCACTTTATCTTTCCACTTTATCTTTGCTCAGGTCAGAAACTTTAGTGCCTTACTCTGAAAATTGGTAATTAAAAATTGTTTAATTAAGCATTAATCCTACCTTTTTAATATGCACTATATTTCTGGGTAATCAACCCCAGTTGCAAAATAACATCCATTTAAAAATAAAAAGAATGCCATTCATTTAGAAAAAAAAAAAAGATTGAATTAGAAAGTCCCCATGTTGGCATCCCTAATTAAATAATTAGTTCAGGCAAGGATGATCAATGTGTGTTGAAACCATTAGGTGAAATATTTATTGAAAACTTGATATCCCCCCTGGTCTCTATCTTCTACTCAACAAATTATCTAGTAGTTTCAAATGGAAACATTACAGTAGAGGGATCAGGCTGTTTCCTCCTTAGCTTAGCCTCATGAATAGTGAGATAGTCAGAATTAAGTGCTACCTAACATTAAGCACTACAACTTATGAAGTATTCTTGCCCAAAGTATCAAACATAAATCTCAGTGAGCCTTTAGATTGAAAATTCAGTTTATAGGAAATACAGGCAACAGAACAGCAAGTTAAATGACATCACAAAGCAGTCATGAGATAGTGGTACAGCAGTAGTGCTCAAAGTATGGGCTTCAGAATGAAAGTCCAACATCACCAGCAGTTCTTTGGAAACAGCCACCTCAGATCCACTGAATCAAAATTTCTGAGAGTGGGGACTAGTTATGTAAGCTCTCCTAGTGACTCTTAATGTACAATAAAATGTCTACCAGACTAATAATCTAGTCTCTTCCATAAGTCAGTGTCAGAGAGAAGAAAACATATGAGAAAACGTGTTGTAATGTTACAGTTTAAATGTAATTAAATGAATGATTCTCGATTACACACTAGTTGGTAAAAGTTAACTGTAAAAGACATTGTGGAAAATATGGAGAATTTGACTAAGGACCAGGTATTAAATGTTAATAAGCAATTATTCATTTATTTGGCAGGATACCGATACTTGGTTATCTGAAAAATACCTATTTTTAGAGCTACATGCTGAAGCATGTTGGAGAGAACTATCACAATGTCTACAATTTACTTTAGAATACGTTAACAGAATAAAATGTTTGAAGTGGATATAGAAAAATGTTAAGACCTGTAGAATCAAGGCGATAAAAATATGAGTGCCCATTGGAACACTGTTTATATTTTCTATATGTTTGAAACTTTTCATAACAGAATATTAATGTCATCCTTGACTTATCCTCTTAATAACCCCTATATTGGCCAGGCATGGTGACTCACTCCTATAATCCCAACACTTTGAGAGGCTGAGGTAGGAGGATTGCTTGAGGCCAGGAGTTCAAGGCTACCCTAGGCAACACAGAGAGGTACTATCTCTACAAAAATAAAAATTTGGTTAGCTGGATACAGTGGCACATGCCTATAATCTCAACTACTAGGGAGGCTGAGGTGGGAGGATCACTTGATATCAACAGTCTGAGGCTGCCATGAGCTATAGTCACTCCATTGCACCCCAGCCTGGACAAGAGAGCAAGACCCAGCCTAAGAAAAAAAAAAATCTGGCCGGGCGCGGTAGCTCAAGCCTGTAATCCCAGTACTTTGGGAGGCTGAGACGGGCGGATCACGAGGTCAAGAGATCGAGACCATCCTGGCTAACACGGTGTAAACCCCATCTCTACTAAAAAATACAAAAAACTAGCCGGGCGAGGTGGCAGGCACCTGTAGTCCCAGCTACTTGGGAGGCTGAGGCAGGAGAATGGTGTAAACCTGGGAGGCGGAGCTTGCAGTGAGCTGAGATCCGGCCACTACACTCCAGCCTGGGCGACAGAGCGAGACTCCGTCTCAAAAAAAAAAAAAAAAAAAAAAAATCTACCACATCTATGTCAATAAATGACATGTTTCTGCCAGCCAGCTGTATCTGGAAAAAACGAATCCAAAGCATGTCTCACCATCTCTCCCACTCCCAACCTAATTTGAGTCACCATCTTTTGTCTGGATTAATCCATTTTCCATTTAACCTGTCTCCTGCTTTCCTGTTTCAATTATTCCATCCACTCATATAGAACACTCTCTACACTGAGTGGCCACATATCCATTTTAAAAGGAAGTTATGTTACGTTTCCCTTAAAATCCCCAAATAGTTCCTGTTTTTTTGTTTTTTTTGTTTTTTTTTTTTGTTGTTGTTGTTGTTGTTTTGTTTTGTTTTGTTTTGCAGAATAAAAGTAAAAACTCATACAAAGCTAGTAAGGCCCTTCATGACCCCCCTCAGCCGCATTTGTGACCTACTCTTCCCCTGCTGACTTCACTTGAACATGACTTTCTTGCTCAATTCTTTGCACTTTTTGATCCCTCTGCCTGGACCATGTTTTCCTTCATATATCTATATGGCTGTCTTTCCCCATTACTTCCAGCTTTCTTCAAAAACTCCACCATCAATGAAGCCTTCCTTGCCCACTCTGTGTAGAAGAGGAAATATTTTCATCTCATTGCCTGGTAGTACATACCATCACTTGACATAATAGAAATGTATTTATTTCATTGTTTTGAATTCCCCCTCTACCACTAGGATTTAAACTCCTTGAGGTCAAGAACTTCGTGATTCTGCTCTCTGCTATGTTTACTGGTTCCTGGAATAGTGTCTGGCACTCAGTAGATGCCCAATAAATACACATATATATTCTTTTAAAAACCCCAAACTAAAAAATAAATTACAAAACTGCAATTTCAATTGCACTAAAGAAAACAAAAGTGCAACACTGCAAAACAATCTTTCAAGCAAAAAACTTCTCTTTAAATTGTTTTATAAAGTAAGTCTAAAATTACAACTATTTCTATTAATTCCTACAAGACAAAAAGGCTAAGGTAAATACTTAAAAAAGAACCAGTTATCAAAAGTAAGTTTTCTAATAGATATCTAGATCCCTTTAGAAAAAAATATTTAGCATGAATAAAACAAGCAACGTCGTCTTACTACTGCCAAGTTTTAAAAACAAAAAAGTAATTCAATCCCTATCTCATACCTACTCCTTATATCTACAAACTTAAAGTCACTAGAAAAATCATATTTGAGAGTTGGTAAAAATCTTCTCTAAATTAAAACCCTAAATTAATAGCAGCATTGAAAATAAATACTGACCCTTTTGCTCAGAACTTAAATCAGTTTGCCTTCCAAAAACAAATCATCAATTAAAATAAAAATCAGAGAGTGGACCTGAAAGCAGCAGCCTGTATGACACTAGTTTGTTTTGAAAAGCAAGTCCTTTGCCTTATCCTAGGCTTGGACTCAGGGTGCTGTCCCTCAGCCCCATCGGGATATGGAGCTTCATCATGTCACAAGAGAAAGGAAAACGCAAAAAAGCAGGTGGCCCAGGGGATGGCAACCAGTAAGGAAAGATGAAGCCAAGACAAAATCCATCCTCTGAAACTGCCAAATGATGCAGCAAACCTATCTCCCATGAAAGGAACTATAACAATAAGAAGACTTTAGTAACTAGGTCAGGAAGGTAAGAAGAAGAAAAATAAAAAACTTTAGATTGTAAGAAAACTGATAAAAAGGGAACAGCTTAATTTTTTTTCATGAGAAAATAGATGCACATCCTAACCCTCTTGACTAAACGATTAACATTTTTAGGTGACCTAGAAATATAGTATAATGTAAGGACTTATGTAAAGTCACTAGGTACAAAAAACTCTCTGGAAAACATTTTTTAAATGCTCCAAAACAAGGCATCAGGCAGTCAGGATCTTGCTCTGCTCTCAATTATGACAAACTGTTTAATATGAAAGCTATATTGAGACACCTAAATCCCCTAAACTCCTTGAAAAAAAAAAAAGATGAATTTCAAAGTGGTAATTATCATTTATTCATAACTTGACAAAAGTGTAAGCATCCCACAAGTAGATAATCCAAGATTAAAATACAGGTATAATTCAACATTAATATGCAACTGACTTGGTTCTCAGTCCTTTGGTAACTTCGCAATTCATACTCTAGAGTATAGACCTTTTTAGCACGCCAGTTTGCAATGAACCAGCACCGTAAAACAGAATGGCCAACTGTTCCTCTGTTGGTAACAAATGTGCTAATATATACTAGTTTAAACTTGATCTATCAGTGAGTCAATGAACCATGAAGGGTGGGGGTTAATCAGGGTGTTCTCCAAACAAAGGCTCCTGAGAGCGGCAGGGACGCCACTCCCAGACTCACATCTGTGCTGTTTTGAGTGCAGCACGATGGGAATGGCATGGTGTTCATCAAAGTTAAGAGCCCAGAACCTTGTCATACTCTTGTGTATATTCACCACTATTTTACACAGAAAAGCAACCAAGTTGTTGCAAAGATAAAACCCAAACACAGGAAATAGAAACCTCAGTTAACCACAAGTCTCAGGAGCTATTAATATTAAACTATGCCCAGTTAATGTGTAACAGTGATGGTAAAAGCCTTTCCTACATAAGATTTGACAACTTTCCAGTAGAGGTCTGAGTTAGAGATATTTTATATTGGCAATTTATATTAAAATGCATCAATTTCACCTTATTATCCACAAAAGCTTATAGATGCAGATCTTTACATATACAGATGAAAATAATTTTAATGCTGTAAATCAAAGTAAAAACAAAGCCATGTAACTTCTAAATTTACATGCAGCCCAGCAATGTAAACATATCTCTATTTCTAATAGCTAAAACTGATTGAACAGTAATTAGTAGAAAGAATCACCTGCTGCCGGAATAATCACCTCAATACTTCAGAATTTAAATGATAAAAGAGCTAAGGCTATTTAAATAGACAGTAAGAGAACAGCGAAGAAAGAAAGAAGAAAAATTCAGCCAAACGTGTCATCCATATATCTTTATCATTTTTTATCCTGATATAATGAATTTTTACTCATTTTAGAAGATGCTATAGAGTAGAGCTACTTAACTATATCACTTTTCCTAATTAAAAATCCAGACTGAAAAGAGATAAATGTAACTGACTTTAGGAATTTATTTTCCCTATTCTACATAGAAGTCGACCACAAAATTGGTTAAAATAATTAGCATTTAAATACAATTAACCTCATAGAAAATCCAGTTCAAGTGAGATAATTATACATTTAATCCTTCATGAACTAGAAAATTATAAAAATATTAGAGAATACTTTTACGAATATGTTTTAACTTAATGATTTTATCAGTTAAAAAGCTTTTTCAAAGTATCCTTTCTGGATCATATGTAAGTAATTAGGTATGGCTTTTTAGAAAAATTTTTAGTTATTTGCAGGGCCTCCAAAAAAAAATACATTTTAGCATTCTAAGAACATATGTTCCACCATAAAGAGTAGTGAAAAGACTGGTGTACTATATGTTGAAGACCAATCAGAGAGTTTAAAATTTTTAATTGAAAATAAACTATATATTTATCATGTACATCATGTTGTTTTAAAATATATATACTTTGTGAAATGGCTAAATTGAGCCAATGTACATATGCATTATCTCACATACTTATCATTTTGTGGTATGAACAGAAAATCTACTCTTAACAATTTTCAAGTATACTTTAACTATAGTCACCATGGTATACAATAGATCTCTTGAATTTCTTCCTCCTATCTAACTGAAATCTTGTATCCTGTGACCAACATCTCCTTCATCCCTCAGCCTATCACATACCCCTGGTCACTACCATTCTATTCTATTTCCATTAGTTCAACTTTTTAAAATTCCACATATAAGAAAAATCATGTGTTATTTTTCTTTTGGTGCCTGGCTTATTACACTCAGCTAACAACCTCCAGGTTCAACTGTGTTGTGGCAAATGACAGGATTTCCTTCTCTTCAAAGGCTGAATGGTATCCCATTGTGAATACACACCACATTTTCTTTATCACTTGTCCACTGATATATACTTAGATTGATTCCTTATCTTGGCTATTGGGAACAATGTTGCAATAATCATTAAAATACAGATCTCTTCAATATACTGATTTCATTTCCTTTGGATATATTCCCAGTAGTAGAATTGCTGGATCATATGGTAGTTCTACTTTTAACTGTTTCAGGAACCTCCATTCTCTTTTCCATCATGGCTATACTAATTTACACTGTCACTAACAGTGTGCTAGAGTTCTTTTTCTCCACACCCCACCAATACTTATCTTTTGTCTTTCTGATAACAGCCATTCTAACAAGTGTGAGGTGACATCCCATTGTGGTTTTAATTTGCATTTCCCTGATGGTTAGTGATGTTGAGCATTTTTCCATGTTGTCCATTGGTATGTCTTCTTTAGAGAAATGTCTATTCAGACCCTTCGCTCATTTTTTATTCATATTATTTGTTTTCTTGCTATTGAGCTGTTGCAGTTCTTTATATACCTTGGATATTAACCCTCTGTCAGATGTGTGACTTAGAAGTAATTTCTCCCATTCCATAGGTTGCCTCTTCACTCAGCTGTTTCCTTTGCTGTGCAGAGCTTTTGGGTTTGATGAAATCCGACGTACCTATTTTTGCTTTTGTTGCCTGTTCTTTTAAGTTCACATCTTAAAAATGATTGCCAGATTTAAATATAAATATTTCTATTTGTGTATCCTTTCTTCCATGTTAAGAACTGGGGCTCCCAACAACAAGGCATCTGCCCATTTGCCCAATCGTATGATGTATAAAAACCGGTTTCAGAAAAGTGGCAGCCAGACAACTAAGAAAAATAAACTTGCTGAAATGAGTTCAAGATTTATTGGCCACTCTTTTCTTGGCCCCCTAGACTGAACGTATATATTTCTTTTTCGTTTCTTTTTTTTTTTTTTTTTTTTTTTTTTTTTTGAGACGGAGTCTTGCTCTGTCGCCCAGGCTGGAGTGCAGTGGCCGGATCTCCGCTCACTGCAAGCTCCGCCTCCCGGGTTTACGCCATTCTCCTGCCTCAGCCTCCCAAGAAGCTGGGACTACAGGCGCCCACCACCTCACCCAGCTAGTTTTTTGTATTTTTTAGTGGAGACGGGGTTTCACCATGTTAGCCAGGGTGGTCTCGATCTCCTGACCTCATGATCCGCCCGTCTCAGCCTCCCAAAGTACTGGGATTACAGGCTTGAGCCACCGCGCCCTGCCCGAAAGTATATATTTCAAGTATTGTGTTCAAAAGTTACTTGGGTTAGCTTTTTCCACTTTCCATATATTGCCAGACCAATGGCTTGAGGTATTCAATGGCATGAAGCTTTCCACCTGTGTTCTCTTTCTAGGAGGAAGGAATACACAAATAGAAATATTTATATTTAAGTCTTTAATTCATTTTGTTCCAGTCTATCTGGGACAAAGATGGACTTTTTAGTAACTTTTTTTTGAACAACTGGATAACAACTATTTGGAAAAAGATAGGATCAATACCTTCTGCCATACACAAAATAAACTCCAAATGGACTAGAGATCTAAAATTCAACTATACAAGTACTAGAAGAAAACATGGGTGAATTTATCTACAAGTTGAGTGTAAAGAAAGCCTTACTAAAATGCAAAAGCCAGAGGCAATAATGAAAAAGTGTGTAAATTTAACTCCATAAAAGGTATGTATGTATTTAGAGAAATGGTCTCACTCTGTTGCCTAGGCTGGAGTGCAATGGCACCATCACTGCTCATTGCAGCCTTGACCTCCCCAGGCTCATATGACCCGCCTGAGCAACTGGGACTACTGGTGTATGCTAACCACACCCAGCTAATTTTGGGGGGTTTTTTTAGAGATGGGGTTTTCCCATGTTGCCCAGGCTGGTCTCCAGTTCCTTGGCTCAAATGATCCACCCACCTCGACCTCCCAAAGTGCTGAGATTATAGGGATGAGCCACTGCACCTGACCCATAATGGTTTTGTTTATATATTTATTGAATTTTGAGACAGAGTCTCACTCTGTTGCCCACTCTGGAGTGTAGTGGCATGATCTTGACTCATTGCAACCTCCACCCGCTGGGGTCAAGTGATTCTCATGCCTCAGCCTCCTGAGTAGCTGGGATTACAAGCATGTGCCACCAAGCCCAGCTAATTTTTTTCTATTTTTAGTAGAGACAGGGTTTCACTGTGTTGGTCAAGCTAGTCTCGAACTCCTGGCCTTAAATGATCTGCCCACCTCAGCTTTTCAAAGTGCTGGAATTACAGGTGTGAGCCACTGCACCTGGGCCCATAAAAGGTTTTAATTAAAAACTTTGCATAAAAAAAATCGTTATAAGGGAAAAATTATATATTGGGAGAAAAATATGTGTGACATATCAAACAAAACAGCTAATATTCCTGAAATATAAAGAACTTGTAAGAATTGAGGAGGAAAAAGACCAGAAGTATTATGGAATATGGGAAAATAATATGAAAGACAACTCACAAGATATTAAGAATAGCCCTGAGACTAGCTGAACATGAAAAGATGCTCAACTTTAATGTAAATTAAAACTATATTGATATACCATTGTTTACCCATCACATTGGAAAAATTCTAAAACATAAAAGTACATAAAACATACAATCTGTTGGTGAGGCTTTGAAGAAATGGACACTTTTATACATTGCTGGTAAATATTAAAAAAAAGTTATAAACCCCATGGAAAGGAATTTATCAATATCTAACAAAACTACCCATGTGCTTAACCTTTAACCCAGAAATCCTCATCTAGAAATTTACCAAGATACAATACGCACAAAGTTTTCTGCAGCATTATTAGTAATTGCAGATACTAGAAACAGTCAAAATGTCCACACATGGGGGAGTAAATAAAATACGGTACAGACAACACAATGAAGTCTTATACAGCTATTAAAAAATATAAGGAAGCTCTCTGTAACATGATATGGAGTGATTTCCAGTATACACTGTTAAGTTTAAAAGGAAAGTGGCAAAGTATATACTGCATGTTACCTTTTGTGTAAAAAAATAAAAATTTTAAAAACATACATATATATGGTAACTTTTCAAAAAGGAGTATAAGATAAACCAGAAACCAGTGCAATTGGTTACCTATAAGGGGTAAGAGAGATGAGGTGGAAATGACACAGGAAGGAGTGTTTTCTTCTTTTGGGGACATGTTAATGTCCTACATATTAAATATATATAATGAAATTAATGAAATAGAAAAAAACAAACTGAATATGGAAACTAAGCCAACTGTATTTCAAGTAAATATTACTATTACGAAAGGTGGAAAAAGCTAACCCAAGTAACTTTTGAGCACAATACTTGAAATACATACTTTCAGTCTAGGGGGCCAAAAGAAGAGCTGCCAATAAATCTTGAACTCATTTCAGCAAGTTTATTTTTCTTAGTGGTTTGGCTGCCACTTTTCTGAAACTAGTTTTTATACATCATACGATTGGGCAAACGGGCAGATGCCTTGTTGTTGGGAGCCCCAGTTCTTAATATGGAAGAAAGGATACACAAAGAGAAAGGAGGGACTCAGGGAAGAACCTTGTAGGATTGGACAGATCCTAGCAAGATCAATATAAACTCATGATTTCTAATAAATATGTCCTAACTCCGTCGGCTGCAAGAGTCTACAAGTTATGACCTCCTAATCACTAGGAGTATATTCAGCTCCCAGATCTTGGTTTCCCAGTACTGTTTCCCACCAAAAGGAACCAGAGTTTCTTAGAGAAATGGATGATTCCTGGGCCGGAACAAAGAAGGTGTGAGATAAACCTAGAATATTCTCTTGTGCCAAAAAGTGAGGAAATGTTGCCAAATTGATGGAAACAGGTTGAAAAACCACATTAGAGAGTTTTAAGGAGCTTCTTAAAATGTTTCACCTCTATACCTCAAAGGAAACTCAATTTCAACTTGCGTAAAGGGAAGACTTATCTTTCTCCCTCCCTACACCTTCTCCTTTATTTCAGTTCCAAGCACTTACATCCACCAGTACAAGAAATTTGAATCACCTTTATCTTTCTCTCTCTTGACTTAGCTGATTTAATGTTATAAACATTTTAAATCTTTCTCTCATCTCCTGGGTCTGACAACTCTAAAATTGCCAGATCAATTTCAACTGTTACTTACAGACATGTTACCAACATGAGAATGGTATCAACTGTATAATTAATATGAGCAAAGCATATTGTTTTAACTAAAAGCCAAATATAGAATATTTTGGAAGCAGCCCTCAAACATATAGAACACAGATTACATAAGTATTAACTGTAAAATATTTTATTGGCACCTATCACTTTTTGAGTGTTTATATATTTGATGCCTAGTTACATATACAACCAAGGTAGGCGTCATAAGGATAGCACAATCTGAATGGCATATCAAAGACAGCAACTAATAAACTTCACTGGATTTAAAATTAGATTCTCTTTGCAGCAACACTACAAGCTATTGAGTATGCCTCCTAAGTGTCAGGAGAGCATGGTGGGTTAAGAACCATGGACAGTGGGGACAGACTGCCTGGGTTTGAATCCCAATTCCACAACTTCATAGCTGCGCGACCTTATCTGTAAAATGTAATAATAGTTTCTTGTCTCAGGGATGTTGTGAAAATTAACATCTGTTGGTAATGTGAAACACAGCACATTCCATGACACACCAAGAAATCATGATGATGATGGTGATAATGATGAATTCTCTTAGTATAATGCCACTCTCTCTCACCCTCTCCTCTGGAAAGACAATGCTTAATCTTGGTCTCAAAAGGCTAAAGAGTTTGGGGCTATGGATTCTATAGAAGCTCAACACATAGCTGGAGAGCTATACAATAATAGTAAGAGTTACCCTTTATTGAGTACCTGCTGCTTTGCATACATTACATATTTAAGCAACATTGGCATTATCAACTTCACTTTACAGATAGGAGACCATAGAAGACATAAAGATCCCAAGTAAGTGGTAAAGCCAGGAACCAAACTCAGCTTATCCATATAAAAATTCTATCAGTCACAATGACTAATTGATTAATCTGAATGATGTATTTTCCATTCAAGTATAAGGAGATAAATAGAGGACCCATCCATGCTATCTAGTGTGATCATCCTTCCCACCTATCTGGTGGGACAAGGATAAGTAAGTCACCTCACTTCTGACAGATTTACTAATATCTGTGGTAAACAGTTTAAAGAGCTTCAAAATAAACATTTGTGGAGTTAGGACGTGAAAGTCTTTTGATTCTGTATGTACTACAAAATGAAATTTTTTATTTTTGATAAGATAGACAATTCAGAAGTATATAAAGAATTACATTATTTCCTTTTGGAAAAAAAAAAAAAACTAAAACACCACTGGTAAAAGTTGGGCAGTAGACTGTCTGGAGCCTACCTATTCTGCTCCGAACTTTGAGAATAGGAAAGTTCTGTTCCCTTAGGTTTCAAAGGACCCTCTCTTTTGCCGATATCAAGGGTTCACAACTAGATGGCTTTCCTTGCTAACCAAATTTATCAGTTTCTCATCTACAAATCCTTCAACCTGCATAGCCCATTGATGGACTCCTTTCCAGTGTTATGACATTTTTAATATACTTGACAATAATATACTTAGTCCCAAATATACAGCATAGTCAGTTATACCCTGCCTTTCAAGAAAACACTACTCTAACAAAAACAAACAAACAAACAAACAAAAAAAAAAAAACCACACACACCAGTGTGTGTTTTAGAATTCGAATACCTGGATAGGAATCTTGTTCTACCGCTTTCTAAGCACTCGACCCAAAGCAACTCAACCAATCTCTCAGAGTTCTGATTCCTTAGCCATCTGTGAGGATTAAAAAATATTGACCACAAAAAAAGTGTTGTGATAAGGACTAAATGAGTTGGTTTATAACAGAAGCAACTAGAATAATCCCTACCACATAACAGATAAGCAGTATACTCAGTTCACTTCACCAACATTTACTGAGCTAGGCACTGTGCCAAGTGTTAGAAATTAAAAAAAAAAGTATTGAACACTTATATGTGAAACTCTGTTTCAAGTACTTAATAATCTCTGTGCTAAGAAGAGTTACAGTCTTCTTACAGTAAAAGTATACCCTTTGTGAGCCCACAATTAGCATTAAGTGATGATATTTTCTATCAGAGTATCAGCAGTGCCAGGAACATATAAAAGAGTAAGTGCCTGGTTTGCTCAGGTACAGTTAGTTTTGCAGAGGATCACCTGGTTTGTATCAGACCTTGAACTTCAAACTAGGTTTCGCTGGGCAAACAAGAGATGAGGGGCATTCTAGACAGAGGGAAGTCCCTAGCTCTGTCACTTAATTAGCAAGTGAGAAGGCACTGACATACAAGAGAACACAGCTTGGCATTAGATGGTATGAAGGGCCCAGGAACCTGACCACACACACAGGCTTCACTTTTGCCTATTTCTGCTCTTTCCATTGAAAAAATAACAAAGGTGTGAAACTAGTAAAAACAGAAAATGAACATTTTTCAAAATATATTTTATACCAAATGTATTTTTTCAAAAAATATAGTTTAAAAAAAAGGTGCCTTTGCTTTAAAGATGATAGACAAGGAGAAAGAAATGGTTGATTTGAAAACTATTACCAGAATGCTTGAGCATACAGCCACTGCAAATATCCAACTACCTGCCTCAAACAACAAATATATTCATACACAACTATAATAAAATTCCTGGAGTTACATATAATATCTGTATAAATACCACACAATTTTATTATCATTAATGATAGTCTAATGAATGCTAAGGGGCTTAACGATTTGTTGCCTAATTTAAAATATTATGTATTTCCTATTTATTCATACTGTGAGAGTAGAACTTCATTACTTTTTATACCATTTATTTTCAGTGAAAAAAGTTATTAAGTGACAATCCATTATACTCTCATCTAAGGATTGAGTCAATGTTTTATCTAATTCTGTAGATTTACAGAATTTGTGTTTTGCTTAGGAAATCCTGCTAAACATAAAGTCTGGTAATCTGTCACAAATCAGTGTATTTATATGTGTTTTTAAAATTCCTTTAGGTTAACAAAAAGAAATGTCTGCCTTTTTTTTTTTTTTCATAGTGCACACCCAATTCAGGCCAAGGCATTTGAGAAATCTCAATAATAGTGACAGTCATGAGGAAACTTTTTTAAATATTGAGAAATTATTAACGCTGACCCTAAAGGTTGCCTACTTCAAGAGTTTGGAGTTCTGAATCATTATGTTTAGAAAAGAACACTAGAGAGGGACAATTTTCAAACAAGATGATATGGATACTTTCTAATAGGTGTCTGAAGTCCTTGTTTTTACAGTAGAGTCTAAATCTACTATAAATCTAAATATGGTAAATAAAGTATACTTAATAGGTATTGTAGAGTAACTGATGACCTGCTGGAATGACACATCAGTTAAGGGTTCCTGCTCCAGATTCAGACAGGTACAGATTTGTTCCCAGCTCCCTCTACCACCTACCAGTTGTTTAACCTTGTTAACTGATTTTTACATTATTTAAGCCTTAGTTTTTTCATTTATAAACTAAGAGATGATTTTTGATAATAATAAAATTCACTTAATTATACTATTTTCTAAGTCATGCGTTGTTTTCATTCTTCAAACCTCACAGCAAAACTCATAATTTTGTTTCCCTTCTTACATGAAAACATATGTGTAGTTCTTGATGCTATTATAATGAAGATTTAATGAGATAATTCATAAAAGTTGCTAGCAAAAAAAGGGTACATACTAAATGCTTAATAAACGTCAGCTATTATCATTAGGATTTAAATTTTATAATAATGACTTCAGTAAAGGAAGAAATGTTAACTTATTTAACAGCATGAAAACTTAATTCAACATTTTACTGAAAATATTTAGAGAATCTTCAATTAGCATTTTGAATATAATCACATAATAAGATCTGACAAAGTTTATTTAAATTGTATTCCCAAAGAAGTTTTGTTATACAAAGTACAGTGAAAAGGGCTTCTTCCTAGCAAAAGAATTTGAAATAGAAATAAGATAACAATGAATGTACTTCATAACTCCTGTTCTCAGGATACTCTGTCAATGACTAAAGCAGAAATACACTTTTATTATATAAGACACCAATTACTTGTTTTTAGTATAATTATGACCAATTACATATAAAAATGTATCCCTCCCTTAGAATAAAAATGCCACCAGGGCCCGTGAGAAGCCCTGGGGAAGACTGTCTGATGTTACTTATCCCAAGTATAAATAGAATGAATCATTTCTGAAGAGCTAATTGCTTTCAGCTGAAAGGGTAGAGGTTATGAGCTAGGGCTATTGATGGACAAAGAGAAACACTGCAGGAACCTTTGCCATGTCTGTCAACATTTTCCAAGGATCCCATAAACCAGTCATACAGTAAAACTCTTGGAAAATAAATGAGAACTTTACATGAATCAGGAATGGGTATTGGTTAACTTTTAACAATATTTAATAAGAATATAGCATGTTCTGTCACCTATAATTAATCCCTGGAAAGCTTTCTTTGGTTAAGTGTGGCATTCAGGGTTCTACATAAGTTCATTCAATCAAACTGCACTGCTGAGATCTTGGCTATCCATGGTTCTTGGTCCTGGCAACATATTAGAATCCCTGGAGAGACTTTTAAAGAAAGCCCGTGCCTGGAACCCACTCAGACCTGTTTTATCAGAACCTCTCAATCCTCAGACTCAGGAATAAGTCCTAAGAAGGATGAAATTCTAAGAAGTGATATTCATGTGTACATATGTCATAACATAAATGCTATCCTTTTTTGATAGCACCCTATTTATGTTTTCAATTTCTCTTTTTTTGATCATTTTTAACATACTTATGTGACATTCTCTGCTTGCTTTATTATGTGGAGGTCTTGGCAGTCTAATGATAGTTTGTTATGTCTGCAGACTCCTACAATGAATTTTTCCCACCACTACTTACAAGAGTAGAAAGGGTTCAAAGGTCAAACTAACATGCTCTCGGTCCAAGATAAATAGTAGTTTTTCCTATTCTTTTATTAAGCAAATTTTACATAATAACTATGTTTTCATACATTTATATTTTCAGTTACAATTTTGATAAAATTAGGAGTTTGGTTTAAAAAGATTTTCTGTTCTTAACAATCCTTTGAAGAGTTAAACAGTGTCACTAGTTTTTCAGAATTTAATACAAACTAGTTTTTTTCTTTTTCTTTTTTCTAACATGGCTGACCACAGACCTTGGATGCCAATTCTTCTTAGAAAGAAGATCAAAGTTACTGTCAAATGGACAAGTTTCTAATGGAAAACTGGGGAAAGAGAGCCAGGACCTTCTGGAGTGCCCACGGGAAGAAGCTGGGGTGCAGAAAGGAAAAGCAGCTAGAGTCTGGCAGAGATCAACCCCCAAAGAACTCAGGGCCCCACCCTTATGACCCAGGGCAATGTTATTGGTGGCAATTTGGGAATTTCCCAGGGATAGAGAACTGGGTGGCCAGCTCCTGCAGGTGTTCCCATACTCCCCTCAGACCCAAACTGAGATGGTGGTCACCATATTGCTTGTGCACCAGTCGTGGGCCTCTGCTATGCCCAGGGATTCTCCACCCTTGAATCTCTGTAGCACCAGATCCCCTGCAAACAAACCCCATAACCTGTTCTGACTTTGGAAAGCCCAGGGTGCAAGTTCCCAGGGTGCTGTGGAACCTCTAAAGATCTAACCCCCAGTGTAGGTCACCTATAAGGGAGAGGGGCACAACTTGCCAAAACCTCTTTGGGACAAAGGAAAGGTGGGCACAGTGCCAATCGCTAAAGGAGGCAACACCATGTCAAGGAATGGATACGGAGAAGGGGTCATCTCTGGCAATACCCTCCCACCCCATACACTGTTGAAGATGCAGCAGTGGTTCTTCCCATTGGGGGCCAGCACAGGTACTTGAAGAAAGAGTTTTTCATGTATTTCAAGATGGCTCCACCCCTGCTGAAAGTGAGCCAATGCTACTTAGGCTTACATAAAGGGTGGGGCCCAACTCCCCATCCCTACACAGAGCAGCAGCGTCCCAGCAATGGAGGACATACGAGTCATGGAGTTGCCTGCCCTAGACTGGGGGAAGAGGCTCTGCCCCAAGATCATTTTGGTGGTTGTCTTCAGAGGGGCATATGCATAACCTACAGCCACGCTACAGCTAGGAACCAAAGGATAAAATCTTTATGAACTGATCATGAGCCCTGTGATGGGGTATGATAGAAAAGCAGATCGCATTCCTGCCAGCACTGGATAAGGAGCTAGTGCACCTCCCCCTGCCCCCCAACCAGTGACCCCAAAGGCCTCAGCACAATCTCTTCCTGCCACTCCCCTGTCAGGACAGGTGCTTCTACTGGACATCAGCCTAACTGAGGGCAAGCTGGCTCTTATTTTTTAAGTGCCACCTACTGTATTGCAGCCTGAACTGTACTATCAAATAAAAAGCCCACTACCAGAAAGGCTTAGTGCTACTCCACAAAATAAGCTTCCTGAGACTTCTGCACCCTCAGCCCCACATGGGGCTATGTGGATATTGGATATGTGTGTCAGCTCATATATCCAATACATTGCTACAACAAGCAGCATCTAAGAAAGCTACCACACCCACGGAATCCATAAAGAGCCTTGGCCCCCTGAAAGCACCCAGAAACAAAGTCGAATGATCACACACAACATACACCATAGTCATACTCTCAAGGGAAAAAAAAAACCGTTTAAGTCCTGTCCAACCAATAGGAAATTCAAAAATAAGAAGCAACAGCTCCCTTAGATAAGAAGGAATCAGCCCAAGAACTCCAACACTACAAAAAAAGTGTCTTCATACCTCTAAAGAATTACACTAGCTCTATAGCAATGGACCCTAACCAATTGAAGAGTTTGAAATGACAGATTAAAAAAACAAAATATGTACTGCAAGGAAACTCAGTGAGATCCAAGAGAAATTTAAAATCCATCTCAAATAAACCAGAAAACAGTGCAGGATATGAAACATGAGATAGCAATATTAATATAAAACCAAATAGAACTTTTAGAATTGAAAAACTCACTAAAGGGAACATCAAAATACACTTGGAAGCAGGCCAGGCATGGTGGCTCACAGCTTTAATCACAGCACTTTGGGAGGCCAAGGTGGGTGAATCACCTGAGTTCAGGAGTTCGAGACGAGCCCAGATGACATGGCAAAACCTTGTCTCTACTAAAAATACAAAAGTTAGCCAAATGTGGTGGCATGCACCTGTAATCCCAGCTACTCCAGAAGGTGAGGCAGGAGAATCACTTGAACCCAGGAAGCAGAGATTGCAGTGAGTCGAGATCATGCCACTGCACTCCAGCCTGGGCAACAGAGTGAGACTCCATCTCAAAAAAAAAAAAAAAAAAACAAAACAAAGACAAAAAACTACAACATTTGGAAGCTTTAATAATAAACTACACCAAGCAGAAGACAAGATTTCAGAGCTCGAATACCAGCCTTTTAAATTAACCCAGTTAGACAAAAAGAAATAATCTGAAAAATGAGCAAAGCCTTTGAGAAATACGAGATTATGTAAAGCAACCAAACCTATGACTTATTGGTATTCTTGATGGAGAAGAGGAAGAAGTAAGAAAATTGGAAAACATATTTGAGGCAATAATTCAAGAAAACTTCCCTAATCTTGCTAGAGAGGTTGACATCCAGATGCAAGAAATTCAGAAAACACCTGCAAGATACAAGATGACCATCCCCAAGGAATATAGGCCATCAGACTATGCAAGGTCAACACCAAAGAAAAAATCTGAAAGGCATCTAAAGAAAAGGGCCAAATTACCTACAAAGCAAATCCCATCAGACTAATAGATGAGTTCTCAGCAGAAACCTTATAAGCAAGAGAGATGAGGGGCCTATTTTTAGCCTCCTTAAAGAAAAAAAAAAAGCCAGCCAAGAATTTCATAATCTGCCAAACTAAGCTCCATCAATGAAGGAGAAATAAAGTCTTTCCCAGGCAAGCAAACACTAAGGGAATTTGTCACCACCACACCTGCCATACAAGAAATACTCAAACGAGTTCTAAACATGGAAACCAAAAAACAATACTTGCTACCATATAAGCACACAAAAATACAAAGTTCAGATATCTTATAGACAGCAATTATGCAATTGAGACTAGAAAGCAACTACCTAACAATACTCAAATATCAAATGTATAGGAACAAAACCTCAAATATCAATATTAACCTAGAACATAAATGGCCTATATGCTCCACTTGAAGGACCCAGAGAGGCAAATTAGATTTTTAAAATGACCCAACCTTCTGCTGAATTCAAGAGACTCATCTCACATGTAATGACAACCACAGGCTCAAAGTGAAGGGATGGAGAAAGATCTAGCATGCAAATAGAAAATTTAAACAGAACAGATGTTGCTACACTTGTATGAGAAGAAACAGACATTAAACCAACAACATCAAAAACAAAGGAGGGCATTATATAACGATAAAGGGTTCAATTCAACCAGAAAATATAACTATCCTACATAAATATGCACTCAATGTTGGAGCACCCAGGTTCATAAAACAAATACTACTAGACCTACAGAAAAAGATAGCAATACAAGAATAGTGGGGGACTTCAACACCCCACTGACAGCACTAGACAGATCACCACAGCAGAAAACTAACAAAGGTATACTCTGGACTTAAATCAGGCTCTTGACCAAATGGACCTGACAGACATCTGCAGAATATTCCACCCAACAACACAGAATATACATTTTTCACATCTGTACATGGAACATTCTCTAAAATTGACCACATAGTCGTAAGTCATGTCTCAATAAGATAAAAAAAATCAAAATCATATCAAGCATCTTCTGAGGTCATAATGAAATAAAATTAGAAATGAAGAACAAGACGAATTCTCAAAACTACACAGATACATGTAAACTAAACAACTTGCACCTAAATTTTGAATAAACAAAATTAATGCATAAATCAAAAAAAATTGAAACATGAAAATTGAAACACAACATACCAAAACCCCTGGGATAGGCACTTTAATGAATACCAGAACTACATGGACCTGTAATTGAAAGAAGATTCTTAAAGAAAAAACTTCTTGAGATATTAATTTTAAAAGAGAAGTGCCAGCCAGGTACGGTAGCTAATGCCTGTAATACCAGCACTTTGGAAGGCCGAGGTGGGCAGATTGTCTGAGCTCAGGAGTTCAAGACCCTCGTGGCCAACATGGCGAAGCCCCATCTTTACCAAATACAAAAATCAGCCAGGTGTAGTGGCAGGTGCCTGTAATCCTAGCTACTCAGGAGGCTGAGGCAGACAGAATTGCTCAAACCCAGGAGGCGGAGGTTTCAGTGAGCCAAGATCATGCCACTGCCCTCAAGCCAGGGTGACAGAGTGAGACTCCGTCTCAAAAAAAAATTAAAAATTTTTTAAACAGTTTAAAAAGTGCCAGTGTAACACAAGAATTGGTAGAGAGTTTTGGAGCCTCAACCATTCATTTGTGTCTGATGAAGATAGCCAAGAACTGTCTTTGTGGGGAGTAGGATAAGGAGTTGGCATCTCCTATAGGCCTCCCTGAGTCCATTTTGGTATAGAGATGGAGCAGTAATGTATCAATCAGTCTTGGTTAGGTTTCTTCACTCTCATTAGAGGATTTTAACAGTTTGTATGAGTTGATTTTAAAAGTCAATCTATTTGCTTTTAATCAGCAAAATCACTCTGTACTCCAAGATCATGCCAGAGAATGACTCCCTAAGGGCCTCCAGCTCTTATGAAAATCAAAGTTTCGAAAAGTAACATTTTCAGAGGATGGTAGACTAAAGGATATGTAGTTTATTCATCTCTGTAATTTGTCTAGATTTTAACCCTAGATCAAACCAAAACATCACTCATTAAGCTGAATAAATATTTGGACAGTGTTCTTTGTTGTTGTTGTTTTTGACAAGTCCCTCTACTCCTATAAAATTGCTTTTACTGAATTGAGCTTTGTTGTGATGTCCTCTGCTTCTTACTTTCTCTTGCTTTTATGACTAAGATATATTGAGGAGGTTACCTCAGCCTAGCCCTTCATAAGCCCCATGGGAGAAGAGTTCCTCAGACCTTAAGTGCAAGAAAGAGCTTTGACTCTCTAATAAAATGACATATTTTTATTTTATAGACAAGACCATGCAAGTTTTATGTATATCTGGTCATGTTAATAAATTTACTTCCACTGAAATTATTTTCATTTTTATTTTTACTTTTTAAATCACTTGACATAAATTTGAAATAACACTGTAAAGGATTCACTATTAAAGTGTTTTTATTTAATTATACATATTCTCTATGTTTCCAGAGAGATCAACTCAACTACAGCCTCTGTGGGTTCTTGCCTTCTTGAAATAATCAAGTCTTCTTGGAAGTCCCAAAGGGGGTAGCAGGGAAGCATGAGCCACTCAGTAAGAGGGTCTTCCAATTTTAATGTAATGTCACTTCACCTCATCTCCCATGAGCAGAACTTTATTGGCTGGTTGCCTTTGATCAACTTGGGTTCTCATGGTTTTCTTGATCAATGATGCTGGAACTGGAAATTTCTAACATCGCTCTGTGACTGCTCTTTGTCTAGTATCCATTTCTATCCTGTGCCATCTAACCCTAAACTGTGCCATCAACTATACAAGTTGCCTCTACTCTGATCTGATAGATGTGGCAAACAAGAAGAAATGAGTTAACAGAAAAACAAGCAAGATTCATAAATCTCAGACCAAAAAAAAATCAATCCTAAGGTCATATTTTAACTAGATAACTTTTAGAAATCCAAATTACATTATATTTGTACTTAGGAATTACATTATATTTGTACTTATGAATTTTATTTAGTATGCAAAATATGAAAATGTCATTTAGAAATTACATATACACTGAATTTATTAAGACATATATCCTAATAAACATGTTCTCTTTTCTCTGGAAATTAACCTTTAGAAAAAGCTACTGTGAAACAGGTAATTCTCAATTACCAGAGTATAAAGCATGGCCTCTTAAGATTATTCAAAAAATTCTTATTTTCAGGCCACAGAGTACATATACACACTTGCCATCAATGTATGAGTGGAAGGAGAATACATTCTTATATAGTTTAAAAGAGACATTAATAGAAAAATAGATATGCTTTTAAAAACAACTCTTAGGTGAACTAAATTAAGTATTTTATTTCAGATTATTGAAGCTTCTTCATGAAAACAGTCATTCAAGAGTTACTCCCTAATTCATTCTATGAAGCCAGTATTACCCTGATGCCAAAGTCAAACAGCGTAGAAAAAATACAGAACAATATGTTTTATGAATATTGATGCAAACATCCTCAACAAAATATTAACAAACCAAATTCAATAGCATCTTTAAAAGATTATACACCATGGCCATGGGGGAGTTATTCCTGTAATGCAAGGATGGTTAAACATATGAAAATCAACTAATGTAAGATACCATATTAACAGGATGTAGGGGAAAATATGATTATCTCAATTAATGTAGAAAAAGTATTTGACAAATTCCAACACTTTCTCATGACAAAAACACACAAAACTAGGAACAGAAGGAAACTACCTCAACATCACTAAAAGTTGTTTTTATTCAAAACATGTCTAGATTAATCATCTATATCAAGGAAACTGGGCTGATTAAAAAAATTCTCATAAGAAGTACTTACCTGCCAATATTTTCTTGAACTGCCTAAACCATATGTCACAGTGGTCTTCACTTAAATTAATAAGATCAAGTGTAGAATTCTTTAGTTTATTTTGTTCCTTTTTCAAGCAGATGAAGAGTGTGATACCTAATAAAGTACCACTTCTCTGCTGTTTAACAGACCAACGCCGTTTCAGTTTCACAGAGAATATGTCTTTGAGTTCAATAAATTCTTCTTTACATAGCAAGTCATACTGAGAATCACCTGAAAAAAAAATTAAAATTTCCAGTTAAAACCATTGTGTCGCATAGAGAGGAACAACAGACACTGGGGCTTACCGGAAGGTAGAAAGTGGGTGAAGGGAGAGGATCAAGAAAAATAAATAATGGGTGCTAGGCTTAATACCTGGGTGATGAAATAATCTGTACAACAAACCCTCATGACACAAATGTACCTATATAACAAACCTGCATATGTACCCCTGAACCTAAAAAGTTAAAAACTAAAATGAATTTTTATTCATTTTATTTTGAATATTCATTTTATTTTGAAAGAAAAAAAAATTGTGCCTGTATCTAAATAATAGTTAAAACCAAAAAAACTTTTCATTTGTAATTTTATGGATTGCCCTGTATGCCAGTCTCTACATGAGAAGGAAAGGGGATGAAAACAAAACTGGGGTTTATTTTGTCAATAATCGGATTAAAAATAGAATGGAAGAGAGACCCTGCCACACAGGCCTACAACATTCAACATCCGAGGATAGTCAATGTATGAAGAATTCCAAGAACATAAACAAAGTGACATTTTAGTAACAAATTGGTTTCACACAAGGAGCTCTTTGGTACTAAGGATAAAGTAAAGTAACAGAAAAATAGAATTCACTAATAGAAGTGACTTTATGACAAATTGTTGAAGGCATCCTTAATGAAAAGGAAATATACATTCCCATTATAGTAACACATACAAAGAGGAAGCAGAAGTACTTGCGAGTAGGAAACATTATAAACTCTGTCAATCAAGGAGGAGATAGCCCCCCGAATTTATCTGTAATCAGACTTTAAAAAAATAGTGGCATAAAATTTTCATGATGTATCTTTAAACCATAGGTCAGAAAATAATTATTGTGGAAAAGACTATTTCAATTGACACTCAAGGTAGAAGTGTCTTAGACATTAAAAAGACTTCCAAAACTTCTGCCTTGGCCAACATGGGGTAATAAGAAACTAGTTTTACCTTTCACCTAAAACTACAAAAGCACACAAGATATGTGAAACAGTAGTTTTCAGACACTGGACATCAGGTAACACAGGGCAGTGAAGCCGAAGAGGAGGAAAACAAAGGGAACCTTATGACTGCCCCAACCTATTGCCTGCAGAGAGTCTCCAGGTCACAGGGCAGATACAGGAATCCTGGGGGCCTGGTGGTCTCCCTGAGTTAAGGAGAATTGGGGGTTCAGGAAGACTAAGGGAATTAGAGTTCACTGTGCAATTTACTACAGAAGAGAAGCCTGAACCGTGAACACTAGATTTGCAGAGGTCCCCTTGAGACTTTAGCTGAAAGTATTGATCAGCAGATGTGCGAAGCCAGGTAAGAACTACTAGAAGAATTAACAGAACAATGCTTAGAGATGACACAGGTGTTCCTACCAGCCAAAGTGGAAAAACATGGAAATTCATATGATGTTATGGTAAGTATTTAGAAGAGTATTGGTCCTTAGTGAGCTGACTAAAGACTGCTGTGATTCCACCTAACAAAGCTTAAAAGCAAGCCTCTCAAAAGGATGTCACTTTTTCCAGGTAACTACATCCTAGAACAATGCCAAAAAAATATTTACAGAAATTAAAAAAAAAAATCAGCAATTCTGCATGGTAAAATTCACAGTATCACTCATCTAATCCAAAATCACTAGACATGCAAAGCAGCAGCAAACATATGAACCAAAATAGGAGAAAAAGTAATCAATAGAAACACATGCAGAAATGACTCGAGTCTAAAAGTAACAGAAAGCAGAGAACCTCTCTCAGCTTTTTAGCCCTTGAAGTACAAACAATATTATCCTCCGATTGGAGTGAGGATGTTCATATGCTCACTAGGAAGTTCCTTGTCTGCATTCTCAGGGGCATTTTTGGCCTCTCCCAACTATTCTGCAAGCTATAGTCTGATTGCTCACGAAGCATACACACCACTAAAACAAAGAAAGAACGGAAGGAATGAAAGAAGACAGAAGGCAAGTAAGAGCAAATCAAAATAAAGGAAAAGTGAGAAAGAAAGAGCAGAAGAGAAAAAGACATAAGGAAAGGCAAGACAGAGAGAAGGGGACACACAGAGAGAAGGGGAGACAGGAAGGCAAGAGGGAAGGAAAGGAAAACAGGAAGAAAAGGAAGGAAGGAAGAAAAGGAAGAAAAGGGAGGAAGGGAGGGAGGGAAGGAGGAAGGGAGGAAGAGAGGAGGGAGGAAGACAGGGAGGAAGGAAGACAGGGAGGAAGGAAGACAGGGAGGAAGGAAGACAGGGAGGGAAGGGGAGGGGAACAGAGAGGAAGAGGGACGGTCCGGGTGAGGGGGAGAAGGGAGAGCAGGTGGGAGGGAGAGGAGGGAGAGGAGAGGGAGGGAGAGGAGAGAGAGGGAGAGGAGAGAGAGGGAGAGGAGAGAGAGGGAGAGGAGAGAGAGGGAGAGGAGAGAGAGGAGGAGGAGAGAGAGGAGGGGGAGGGAGAGGAGGGGGGAGGGAGAGGAGAGAGAGGAGGGGGAGGGAGAGGAGAGAGAGGAGGGGGGAGGGAGAGGAGAGAGAGGAGAGAGAGGAGGGGGAGGGAGAGGAGAGAGAGGAGGGGGAGGGAGAGGAGAGAGAGGAGGGGGGAGGGAGAGGAGAGAGAGGAGAGAGAGGAGGGGGAGGGAGAGGAGGGGGGAGGGAGAGGAGAGAGAGGAGGGGGGAGGGAGAGGAGAGAGAGGAGGGGGGAGGGAGAGGAGAGAGAGGAGGGTGGAGGGAGAGGAGAGAGAGGAGGGAGAGGAGAGAGAGGAGGGAGAGGAGAGAGAGGAGGGAGAGGAGAGAGAGGAGGGGGGAGGGAGAGGAGAGAGGAGGGAGGGAGAGGAGAGAGGAGGGAGGGAGAAGAGAGAGGAGGGAGGGAGAGGAGAGAGGAGGGAGGGAGAGGAGAGAGGAGGGAGGGAGAGGAGAGAGAGGAGGGGGGAGGGAGAGGAGAGAGAGGAGGGGGGAGGAGGAGGGAAGAGGCAATGGAAAGACCTTTTCTCAATTATTGTGGTTGTGGGATAGGGTAACACTAAATATTTTTTAGGTCTTTTGTTTCTTAGAAGGCTCAAGTTTCAGTTCTTCTCCTGGTCCATTTCTAGAGTCACCTAGTGACCTAAAACTCAACAGTGGAGTAAAAGTATTTTAGTGAAATGCTCTGTGTGTCTTTATAAAATGAATGCTTTGCCTGGTCCCGGTCAGTAAATACTAATTGATTTCCCCCCATCAGTAAGACTGACTTTTCTCTAGAACAGCAGTTTCCAAACTCTTTAGTCTCAGGCCCTTCTGTGCACCCTTAAAGACTGAGGGCCACAAATAACTTTGGTTTATGTAAGTTATATCTATCTATTCTTACTGTATTCAAAATTAAAACCAAGCTTTTTTTTTTTTTTAAAGGACAAAAATGCAAAGCACAAAGCACACACTCCATTAGGGCAAGGCTATCCCCACATATCCCATAGCCTCTGGAAAACTCCACCGTATCCTTGGAGAGAAGGCGAGTGAAAGACATTCTTAGCAATATTATAAAAACAGTTGTGACCTCACCAACCCTGAGAGCCCCTGGACTGCACTTTGAAAATGCTACTTTAACACATTTTACATTGCTTGTTCCTCTTGATCATATTATGAAGTTATAGCCTTTTACATATTCAACATTCCAATTAACTAAAATTCTTGTCTCTATTTTAATATTCATGCTTGTCACGGACTGAACTGTGAGAGTCCCTTCAATCTAACTCCTTTGTTATGAACTATAGATGTCTTTGAAAACAGCCTTTCTCTTATAAAAACAGTGTTTCAAGCTCATCTGGATTCTCCAAGAAGTCCTGGTTCCTTTAAGGAAGAATATATTAGAAATGAAAAGCTGGAGAGTATGGTATTATATGCAAAGGAAACCAAACTCAGTCACAGAAATCATCGGTGGTACACTTGCATCTGGTCAGCATATTACTGGTCATTTGCACCTGTTGAGAAAGTAGGTTTATGGTCAGGGTCCCCAGAACGCTTGGGAGAGACCAGGGAAGTCTTGCACCCTTCCTCTACCCTCAAGAATGAAAGCAAGCAGGCTTACCAAAGGTCCTGAAAAATCCTCACCCAATGATGGACTACATGGAAAATACTGTCCTATGAAGTTGAAGGAAGCTTGTCTTCTACACAGGGGTGTTACTGGGTGTCTGCTTCACAAGGGTGAATGCATATAGATAACATGTATCTCTTACCCACCTAAAGAAACTTGTGGGCTTGGTTATATTTGTGGGTATTTTCCAAAAATCAGCTAGTCAAATGACAAAACTGAATATCTTTTCATTTCTTTTTCTTTAAGACACAGTCTTCTTATGTTTGCCCAGCCTAGAGTGGAGTAGTTATTGACAGATGTGATTGTGGTGCACTTACAGCCCTGAACTCCTGAGCTCAAGTGATCCTCCTACCTCAGCCTCCCTAGTAACTGGGACTACAGGTGTGCATCATCACACCCAGCTCACTTTTTTTTTTTTTTAAAGAGTTGCCTCTACACATTCTTTGCCTTATTCTAAATGGTTGTCTATTTTATTCTTACCAAATTTTAAAGTCCTTCAAATAATCTTGAATTTAGTCCCTTATTATATACGTTGCAAATAATTTCTGCTAGGCTAATTTTATAATACTAGTTATGCTCTTGTATCACATATAAATTTAGAGTCTCCTTTTATGTAGTCAAACCTAGAACAATAAGAGCACAAAGGAAGGAAGCTGGGATTGGGGGTGGAGACAAATAGCCACTGAGGGAAAGAAAAAAATGAAAGCAATGAAATAAACTCTTTCCAGTTTTCATTGAAGTCCTGTGCTTCGGTCTGAATTTAACATGTTTGTGCTTTACTTAACAGTTCAATGACTATTTCAGTATAAAGTATCTTGCAAATTGCAAATTTAAAGATACTAAACCAAGAGCCAACATCACGCTTACTGAAATCCAGAAGGATTTCCAAAAACAGGACAAGAATACCTATTATTACTCATACCATTCAATTATTGTAGGCATTCTAGTCAATACATAAGGAAAGTGAAACAAAAGACAGTAAATGATGGAGTTAAGGGGAAAGGAGGAGTGGAAACTGTAACTATTTAAAGGTGTTATAATTTTTTTTTGTAAAATTCAAAATAATAAACTTAATGCCATTAGGCTTAATAAAAACATGCAGTGAGGAAGCTGGCTGCAAATATGTCTACACCCAAGAACAAGGTATAATGGAGAGAAAAAAAATTCCCATATCAATTAGCATATTATGTCTAGGAATAAACCTAGCAAAATGATTCTAGACTCGTGTGGGATAAAGAGCCATTCAAAATCTACTGAGAGACAAAGGACTGAATAAGTGGACATACAACAAATTCCAAGATTACTATTTTCCATGCCAGTATTCTCTTTATTAATAACTACTTATAATAGACCTTCGATCAAAATCTCAGTGGTATTTTTTGATGTAAGGAATAGATAAGGAATCTCATGAAATTATTTGAAAATTCTCTTGTGATTATTACAGTAAGAAAATGTTTTAAAAGCAGTGAGGGGGCCAGGTGCAGTGGCTCACACCTGTAATACCAGCACTTTGGGAGGCCAAGAAGGGCAGACCACCTGAGACCAGAAGTTCGAGACCAGCCTGGCCACCATGGCAAAACCGTGTCTCTACCGAAAAAAAAAAAAAAAGCCAGGTGTGGTGGCACGCACCTGTAGTCCCAGGTACTCAAGAGGCTGAGGCAGGAGAATCCCTTGAACCCAGGAGGTGGAGGTTTCAGTGAACCAAGATCGTGCCACTGCACTCCACCCTGGGTGACTAAGTGAGACTCCATCTCTAAATAAATAAATAAATAAAGTAATGAGGGGGAGTACATGCCCTATCAGATACATTTGGTAAAGCTATTACAATAAAAATATCTAGGAATAGAGAAATGAATAGATCAGGAAACAATTACACATTTAAAAATTCACTGATGTGATAATGTTGGCATCTAAGCTCAGCTAGAAACAGCAAAGGATGATTTAGAACTGACTAATCTTTTGTAAAGAAAAATAGGGCCCTATTTCATAATATACACCAATATTTGTAGATTAGAAATTTACATAACCATAAATAGAAAAGCCCTAAGACACAAAGGAAGACAGAGACCGATATATTTAACGTTAAAATTATTTAATACCTAATAAAGACCTATAAAGTCCTAAAGACTCATAAAAAGTCATAAGCAAAGGCCAAATGGAGAGAAATATTTGCAACATGACAGTTACATAATCTATTTAATCAAGAAAAACACTTTAATAGTAAAGTACATAAAAGACTCAAGCAGGCATTTCACAAAAGAAGAAATGCAAATTGACCAATGAACACATGAAAAAGTTCAATCTAATTAGTAATCAAAGAAATGCAAATTAAAACAACAAGATACCACTTTTTGCCTTTTAGATTGGCACAAGATCAAAAATAATGCTAAATGATGGTGCAACTAAAGGGAAGTAGCCCCAGTGCTGGTGGGAATGAAAAATGGTAATTGCTGGAGAACAAGTTGGGAATATGTATCAAAAGACTTTAAAATGTTAATTGCAGTAATATTTATAACAACAAAAATATCTGAAGCAATATTCATGTTCTTCAATAAGAGAATGGTTGAATAAATCATAGTCATCTTCTGCAGCTCATAAATGAGTAAGTGAAATCTCTGTATTCTGGTCTGGAAAGACATTCATGCTAAGAGATATGAAAAAGTAGAATAAAAGCAAGTTAGGAAGTAATCTGAGGGATCTGATCCTGCTTTTATTAAAGGAGATAGAAAGAAATCCCAGTGGAAAACACACAACAAATTTAACACTGGTTACCTATTAAATATGCAACATGAGGTATGAAATATGAGACTAATTTTTTCTTATGAAGCTCCATAATTTTCCTTTCCTGTAATCAGAATTATAATTATTTTTAATGTAGAAAAGGAAAATTCTTTAAAGTATACCTGGTTTAGATCCAGCAATTTACTTCCAGGAATTTACTCTAAGGGAATAAATATGCACAATTTAGCTAAAATAATACTTATCCAGGCCAGGAACGGTGGCTCACGGCCTGTAATCCCAGCACTTTGGGAGGCTGAGGTGGGCGGATCACAAGGTCAAGAGTTTGAGACCAGCCTGACCAGCATGTTGAAACCCCATCTGTACTAAAAATACAAAAATGAGCCAGGTGTGATAGCGTGCACCTGTAATTCCAGCTACTCAGGCAGTTGAGGCCAGAGAACTGCTTGAACCCAAGAGGCGGAGGTTACAGTGAGCCAAGAGCATACCACTGCACTCCAGCTTGGGCAACAGAGTGAAACTCCATCTCAAAAAAATAATAATAAATGAAAACACTTACCCAAGCATTATTTGAATGAAACTTGGAAACAACCTAAATGTACAACAATAGAGTATTGGTTCTGTTAAAAAAAAATAATAATAAAAGTATATTCATATAACAGAAGGCTACTCAGCTATTAAAATGTAGAGGTCAGTGCAGTGGCTAATGCCTGTGATCTCAGTGTCTTGGGAGGCTGAGGCAGGAGGATCACTTGAGCCCAGGAGTTTGAGACCAGCTTGGGCAACATAGTGAGACCTCATTTCTACAAAAAAATAAAAAATAAAAATAAATAAAATAAATAAATAAAAATAAGCTGGGCATGGTGGTGCTTTCCTGTGGTCCCAGCTACTCAGGAGGCTGAGGTAGGAGGATTCATTTAGCCCGGGACATCCAGTCTCCAGTGAGCTGAAATCGCACTACTGCACTCAAGCCTGGGCAACAGAGTGAGACCCTGTCTCAAAAGTAAATAAGATGTAGAGCTGACTAGAAAGATGTTCAAAGTAGTACAGCACATTTCCATTACTGTTTCGTATATATTTATGGAATACATATGTGTAATGCTTTCATATGCATGTAAGTATGAATATGCATATGAAAATTTGAATGGTAATGAGACTGTAGTTTGCTTACATAAATGTCTAATTTGTCTTCAGTGAAAATATTTCTGTGATCGATTGAAAAAAGATTGTTTCACTCGCTTATCCTAAAATAGTTTGATTAGTTTTAATTTAAAAATGTCCATTCCCTAAAAAATAAGGGTAGCTAATACTTAATGAACATGTGCTGCGCACCATACACTGCCCTCTGCACTTCGTTTGTGTTATCTAATTTAATCTCTACAACAAAAAGTAGATGCTTTTTCCTAAAAGAGAAGAAACTGAAGACGGAACGTAAGTAGCTTGTCTATGGTCATACATCTGGTAGAACAGATCCAAGCTGTGAATACAAGCATTTTGGATGGCTTTTACTGCAAATTGTTAACAATAGACCCATGTAAAGACCTTCTTCAAGGAAACAATCACTAACCCTCTCATCTGTTTTGTTTATTAAGGTATAAAATACCAAAAAAAAAAAAATTACATATTTGTAAGGGCACAATGCCATGAGTTTTGTTAAGTATATGCACTCACATAATCACTATCCCAATAAAGATAAAGAATTTTCCCACTATTCTAGAAAGTTCCCTCATGCCACTCTCTAGTTTTTTCCTTCAGGACCATGATTTTGATTTTTACTATAGCTAAGTTTTGCCTTTTCTAGAACTTCACATAAATGTAACCATAAAGTATGTGCTTCTTTGTATCTGGTTTATTTTACTCAACTTTAAGGTTTTAAGATTTATCCACAGTGTTCTCATACTTAATTGGATTAATAAGTGTCAAGAAATTATACATATTAAAAATTATAAGATTAATAATGGAGTTGGAAAAAAACTAATGTATGCCTCTCTTTGGAGGACTTATTGGTCCCATCTTTCTCAATCTCCAATCACTTGCTAATTTTTTCTTCCAATTTTTTAAATTACAACTTTATATCTGGCAGTTTTATTACAGTATAATTGACTAATAAAAATCATATATTTATGTATAGATTACAATATAATTGACCACTAAAAATTGTATCTACGCTGTACAACGTGAGGTACTGATACATATTTAAAATGTGAAATGATTAAATCAAGCCAATTAACATATTCATTACCTCACACCTTTTTTTGGTGTGTGGTGAGAACATTTAAGATGTAGTCTCGGGCCGTGCGCGGCGGCTCAAGCCTGTAATCCCAGCACTTTGGGAGGCTGAGACGGGCGGATCACGAGGTCAGGAGATCGAGACCATCCTGGCTAACACGGTGAAACCCCGTCTCTACTAAAAGATACAAAAAACTAGCCAGGCGAGGTGGCGGGCGCCTGTAGTCCCAGCTACTCAGGAGGCTGAGGCAGGAGAATGGCGTGAACCCGGGAGGCGGAGCTTGCAGTGAACTGAGATCTGGCCACTGCACTCCAGCCTGGGCGACAGAGCGAGACTCCGTCTCAAAAAAAAAAAAAAAAAGATGTAGTCTCTCAGTGATTTTGAGGTATTAGCAATTTTCAAGTACACATTATTAGCCATAGTCACAATGCTATCCAATAGATTCAGAACTTATTCATTCTAACTGAAATTTTGTACCTTTAACCATCATCCCCTTGTCTCCCCCTCCCCTCCAGCTCTTGGCAACTGCAATTGTACTCTCTGCTTCTATAAGTTTGACTTTTTTGGATTCTACATATAAGTGAGATAATCTGTTTTTAAATCTAGCCAAACTTAAAACAGTAGATGAATCACAGTTCTTCCTGTAGTCCTTAGGAAAACAGCAAGACAGCATATGTATAAATTAACTGATTAGTATTTCATCAGAAACTGAGGCTGCCTTCAAGGAGATGGGAGGTTAGATTACAGCAACCAGCAGGACCCAGAAGTGAAAATTCTAAAAATCCTTGTAAGGATCTGAGCAGTATTTCCTGCTTTTCCGGCTCAAGCTTCTAATCTCTACTCCTGCATTTGTGTACAGATCAAAATCTGAGGTTTTCACATGAATGGTCTTTTTACTAATGTTACAAGAAGAAATTAAAAAAAAAAACTACAGGCTTAGAAGAAATCTTTATTATTTGAAATTAGTAATTTATGAATTCTTTTACAAACGTATAACAATAGACAAATGTTCTTCAGCGCTCCATTTTTCACAACAGTGAAACACTGTAAATCTCTTAGGTGTCAATATCTCACATAGAAAATCTGATCTATTACTCATTTTGGCAACATTAACCATTTATATTACATGAGTAAATCTGACCAGTTCCAATCACAGGATTCATTTGATTTTGCATATAACTAGTTCCTAACATATATGAACATGTGTATTAGTTTTAAGGAAAATTGTTTTCTCACTCTGAATATAGTTTTTGAGAATAAAACTTGTTAGTATCCTATAAAAGAGCCATCTAAATATTGTTTAATCAGTTATCAGATCAGATGGCGCTTTGCTATGTCTTTGTATTGTTACTGAAGTTCTTATATGAGGAGTGGACCAGCTGGCTCTGTGGGGCCGCAAGCCACTGGCTTCCTAGACTTGAGAGAGCTAGAGCAGGTGGTTTCTAAGGTTTCTCAGGTTTCCAGGTGAAAAGCCCTCCAGGTAACCTCAGTGAAGGTTGAAGGTTCAAGGTTCTAGAGATCATCTGATAGGATCAGCTGAAATCTAAAAAGGTCTTTCTCCTCAACCCCCACTCCAAAACACTTACTCTTTGGACATTCTTAGAATATACAAATACTTATGGGAAACATGATTAAAGAAGAAAAAGGGAAAACAAACCATATTGAGAGAAAAAACTGTTTTTTCGGGTATATTTAAAAATAGACTGCTTATACACCTTTGCTGTATCACCTTAAGAATGACTCAGACTCATTTTATTTTCTATATGAATCAGAAAAATACTGCTTTTTGTTTATAAAATTTTATTTATAAATTTTTAAGAGCTGAAAAAATATTACATTTTTTATGTGTGCTCCAGTTTTCATCTAGAAGATAACTATTCTGACTCCCACGCTGGCCACTTCTGTTATAGTACAAGTTTCTGCCAGAAATAAAAGCAACTGTTTTCCTAATTGTATGTAAAAGCTACATTTCCATATACAGCCCAATACATACAGACGTATAGTAAAAGAGGAGTTAAAAAAAAAAATCACCACATACTTTGGGGCATGTATTTTAAATATAACTTTAATTCTACTTTAATGTTAAAACATACCTTTATTGGTAAAAAATATGAAGTAAAACTCTATTCATAAATTGATATTTGACATCGGTAGATAAAAATATAGAAATCATGTATTGACACTTTTTTTGCAAGTTATGATAATTAAATCCTTATGAATGATATATAATTTTGCTTGGCGGCATGTGGTTTATTATTTGAAATCTACTGGTTCATTAGTATCATACTGGTTATAGCTAGTTGTTTCAGAACATTAACTGTCCTCTCACATTACTTACAGAGATACTGGGGACCATCTGTTCTTGCAAGGGATTTAAGTATATATCTACTGGGTATCATGCTATTTATTTAATTCAGCACCCACTTCCTATTGTTGTATTTTCTTGGGGGGAAAAGTCAACTTAATTACAGGGAATAAAGATAACCTCTCCTGGCAGGTTACCTTGTCACCATGAGAGCAAAGCGGGACCTGCTTAAAGTAGTTTACGGTGGTTAATAAGAAGAGCAAAACCAACAAGACTTAAGAATATTTAGCAAAGGTTTAACAAAAATAGAACAGTGAATGGCACTTTTAAAAATATTACTGTAAGCCTTGGGCTTGTCTAAATCAATCTTGGCACATCTGTCTGATGTAGACCGTAAACAGGATTAGAGCTGGATTTATCTGCTTGGCGCTAATTGTGCTCACAGTTTCTGCACATGTCCACTTTTTAAAATACTGCCTGAAAAACAGGCCTGCCTGATAGATGGCTCCCACAACATAGTGTATACACACACTTATGGTATATTAGATGGTTAAGCAATGTGATGTCTAACAATTTTTTTTGGCTCTTCAGAATTAGTTATCTAATCCCCTAATTAAAAATACAAAATTCTGTTTGAATACACCACATACTGAGATAAATCTGTGAAGCAAGGGACCAATAAATTTAAATACACTTTAATTGTTAGAAGAAAACACAATTTAATTGTTAATAATCAGGTTAAACTAGGGTTTAAACAAATAGGGCTGCTCCTGTAGTTTACTGAAAACTCATCACAATATATTACTATCCTCAAGAATTATGACAAAACATTTGTTAGCAGAAAAGCGTAAGTTCCTAAATACATACATGTATCAAGAGTTACAACAAAGTAGGCTTCTTATCTAGTAAAAGAATTAGAGAGAAATATTTCAACTTATTTTCAGAGAGAAAGACAGAAAATTCAGGTCCAATACGCAAATGTCACATTTTTATCAGATCAAATAAAAAATACTGAATTTCCATCTTTTTTCCATGCAGTTATTTCTTTCATGTGTAAACGGCTGAGATACTTAAGAATGTAAGCATTTGAGGATATACAGATATTTTCACATGAAGTCTAAAATGAATTAATGAAACAGTCAAAATCTATATTCTTTTTTTTTTTTTTTTTTTTTTTGAGATGGAGTCTCACTCTCTTGCCCAGGCTGGAGTGCAGTGGCGCCATCTCGGCTCACTGCAAGCTCCGCCTCCCAGGTTCACGCCATTGTCCTGTCTCAGCCTCCTGAGTAGCTGGGACTACAGGCGCCCGCCACCAGGCCCAGCTAATTTTTGTATTTTTAGTAGAGACAAGGTTTCACTGTGTTAGCCAGAATGGTCTCGATCTCCTGACCTCGTGATCTGCCCGCCTCGGCCTCCAAAGTGCTGGGATTACAGGCATGAGCCACCATGCCCGGCCTAAATGTTATTCTTTGAGCTTTAAAATATACACAATAAAAATGCTAATCTTTATTCGAAACATTTAATACCTATGATGTACAAAGTGACATTAACAATGTTACATTACATGGTCTATGTTTAATCATAAATACCACATAAAATTGGTAAGTTCTTTGAAAAAGAACACTATAATAGAAAATGAGAATTGTTTGACTTTCAATCACAATTTTCTAAAGCTTTTTTCTTGATATATATTTTTCACATTCCAAATATCCTGGCTAGTTCTTAGAAATTAATTTTCCTAGATTTCTACCATTAGCAAAAGGGTAGGTCTATATGTATAGTTTTGTTTTATATAAACATTCAGGAGAAATTGGTGAATTAAGGAAATTTTTTCAATGCTTATGATAAACTAAAACACCTTCATCAGCAATCCTCAGTGTGTAGCCTCAGAGCATATACAGGGTAAAAACGATTTTTATAATAATACTAAAGATGCCATTTACCTTTCCTACCATATTAACATTTGCACTAAAGGTGCAAAAGAAATAGTGGGTAAAACTCCTGGAGTGTCAGTGTGAAGCAAGGTGGGGCACCAAATTGTACTAATGGCTGCATTCTTCACTAACTCAAACTCAGTTTAAAAAATCCAGTTTTAAAAATCTCAGTTTAAAAACTCAGTTTAAAAAATCAACTGTTCTTGATGAAGCAATAACACTTATTTTTTTAAAATCTCTACCTTTGAGTACATTTTTTTTTAATGTTATGGGTAATAACAATGGAAAGTATATATACAGCATTTCTGCCACAAATGGAAATGGTGGTTTGCTCCAGAAGAAACACTTATACCATTTCAGTTGCAGCTGAACCAGCTGTTTTTCATAGAGCACCACTTTTTACTTGAAAGATCAACTGACAATACAGACTCTGGTATTCAGGCAGCAGCATTTGGTAAACATTTTCTGGAAAATGAACAAAGTGAGGCAGTAACTAAAGGAAAGCAACTGAGAACTTTGTCATTGATAAAATATAAGGTTTTGAGTAAAATTAGAATTTTGTAAAACTTGTAAGCGTGATGATGATCTTAACAGCTTTCTAATCTTTAATTTTCTGATGAGACTGGCAGTGATATTAGACTTTTTAAAATATTCTATAATAAAATTTGTCAACATTTAGTAAACCAAATTTTCCAAAAGGCCAATACAGAACGTTACAAAATCATACATGTGCAAAATATCCATTCAAAGTACAAGATAGACCAACACATTTTCAAATAGCAGACTACAATAAAATTGATATGTTTTCAGATTTCAAATTATAACCAGCCTTTAAGGAATTAGCACTTGACAAGTTTTGCTATAGTATCAAAGGAGAATATCCACAATATCTTAACACATTAAAAGACATTTCCTTTTCAGCTGCACATCTGTGTTAAACTGGATTTTTCCTTACATACTTCAATCAAAGCAACATATTCACAACAGACTGAATGAAGAAGCATTCTGAGATTTCAGCTGTCTTCTATTAAGCTAGACTTGAAAAAACTCAGAAAGTCAAACACCACATGTTCTCACTTTATGTGGGTGCAAAATAATGTATACATAGGAACAGAGTGTGGAATGATAGAAAAAGGAGACTCAAGAGGGTGAGGGGGGGTGGGTGTTGAAAAATTATTTAATGGGTACAACATATGTTTTTTGGGTGATGATACACTAAATTCTCAGACTTCACCACTAAGCAATATGTCTGTGCAACAAAATTGCACTTGCACCCCTTAAACTTACACAATATTTTTTTTAGAAAAGGGAGATGTGAAAAAATTTAAAATAGAAGGATGGTACTGCTTTTTTTATTGTTTTGGAAAATAGTTATTTTTAATACAAATATTTATGTTAATATGCAATGAACTTATTTACTGTTATTTTTATTTTATTTTTATTTTGTTGAGACAGAGTCTCACTCTGTTGCCCAGGCTGGAATCCAGTGGCACAATCTTGGCTCACTGCAACCTCCATCTCCCTGGGTTCAAGCAATTCTCATGCCTTAGCCTCCCGAGTAACTGGGATTACAGGTGCCCGCTAGCACGCCTTGCTAATTTTTGTGTTCTTAGTAAAGACAGGGTTTCACCATATTGGCTGGTCTTGAACTCTTGACCTCAAGTGATCCACCCACCTCGGCCTTGCATAGTGTTGAGATTACAGGTGTGGGCCACCATGCTAATCTTTTCTGTTACTTTAAAACAGTAAATATTTTTAATGTCTATTTAATTTCTAATATAACAAATATAAATGGTTATAACTTAAATAAATGGTCTTTGTGGTTTTCAATCATTTAAGAGTATAAAGTGGTTCCAAGACCAAAAAACTTGAGAACTCCTGGTATACAGTCTTATAAAGACAGGCATACCATTATGAAAATTAAGCCTAAAATGGCATGACTTATACATTGCATCTTTGATCACCTTGTATTAAATACCTAAGATTTTATTACTGGATTATTTTTACACTTTCTATGCAATAAGTTCCTATTACATCTGAATCATGAAATAAAGCAATTTGAAATATTTAATATTCTATACCCCAAGTTCATCATTCAATGTGATTGGCTTTCACCATTTTCATTCAAGAAGGGCACTTTTGTTGAGATCATTTATTCCTTGATTTTACTAGCTACTTATGTATTTGCCCAGATCTTTCTTTTATATGTCCACTTCCATCTCAGTCCCTCAAGAAAAACACTGATAAATGTACAGGGTTGGGGAAGGTCTCCAAGAATGGCACCAACAGAAAATATGACCTTAATGGATTCATCTTAATAAAAAACCTAGTCTTTTTTTTGGCATTATCAGTTCAGCTACACATAACAGTTTGTATATACAGTTCATATACACCATACCAGATGATCTTTGCACCAATTCCTCCTGAGCCTCAGATTATGGTAATTGGTCCTTTCTCTAGTGTCTCAGCAATTCACTTCAACAATATCTTCATCATTATCCTCATCTCTAATCTCTGTATCCCAGCACCTAGCTTAATGCTTCAAACACAGGCTAGGCTTCCAATAAAAGTTTGTTATTGACTGTATTTACTGTCAATCAGAAGATCCCTTAATCACACTGTATGCATTTCCACCTCTGGACCTTTGCTCCTTCATTTCCTAGCACATGGAAGGCCTTCTTGACTCCAGTCTTTTCAAATATTAACCAACTGTCAAAGCACACTGAGCCAGTCTTCTAAATAATAACCTTCATTTCTCAGTTCCTGTGAACTCTTAAGGCCCACTACTACTCAGTTAACATTTAATCGCATATCAGAAGTTATTAACTTACCAGAGAGTGAAGGTTCAAAGGTCTTTGAAAGCCTTTAATAACTTGTTATAAAATACTAATTAAATGGTGGTTTTAAGATGGTGGTAGTGGGAGGGGTTAGAGAAAGAATAAAACTGTAGTAGTTCAAGGTAAGTCTAAATTTAACAAGTTTGAATACCTACTGCATTCCAGGCACTTCTTTGTGTATATTAAAATGTTAATATTAGTGTAACTGAACCTCCATGGGCAACTGTTTCTATGAGAACAAAGGAAAAAGTGCTTAAACCTTTTGTGGCCTGAACTTGCTAGACTGCAGGAACAGAATGAGATCTAAAGCACAATGATGGCTTCTATTGCCAGGGTCTAAGGATTATGTCTGGTCATGGGACTCCTTATTGGTAAAGGCCCTTACATCTCACAGTTCAACTCACTAATACTCTTTTTCCTGGGAACCTCAAGGATAGTCATATGTACTTTGCTCTCACCTCTGTCATTACTGTCAGCCAATGTAGTACCACTGCAGGTCAGATCCCATTACTTCCCAGCAGTCATGGTGAGGATATCGCACAGCCCTCTAAATTATCCAAAGGGTTCTGCTACTTAGCAACACTAAAGTCTGACTTTTATACCATGCCCATTCGGTTCTCCCCTCAATGCTCTCATTACTTTATCATAAGATGACAATGTATTCAGAACAACTGTTCAAAGTTCAGAGTATTTGAACTCGGCACAGGCAGATCTGTGTTGCTGAAAAGGAGAAGAACCTTTACCTGAGAGATTAAAGTAATTGTTATTTTTACTTGAAGACTGGTCCTAGAACCAGGAAAGAGGTGGAAGAGATTCACCTAACAGCCTCTAGGACACCTGAACTCCTCGGTCCACCTTCCTGATGCCAGCAATGGGACCACTGTGGTCAGGGATCACTTTGGAGTACACAGTGGCAGGGAAGAAAGGGAAGATAAAAAGAAACTGTCAGAAGCCTTGTTGACTGAACATCCAAAAGTAAGCTTCAATCACACATATAATTCAAGATGTTCTAAAAAGTATTTGTAAAACGTTATTCATATGAGTATTTTTAGGCCTAGACTTACTGGAGACAAAGGGAAGGTGATAAGCAATTTTAATATAGCTTATCATGGTTTGATTTCTAAAATCCAACTTAACAACATTCAAGACAAAGGTCATGTTTATTTTTAATATGCTAGGCAAATGGGGGATACGAACCTTTCATTTCCAATTAAAAGAATATAGTTGACAAATATATTTGGTTTTCGTTTTTGCCATTGAAGAAAGATAGAGTTGATTTCACAAGAAAGAAAAATTACAAAGAAATGACTTATAAAATGTAGTCAAATTTCCTAAGTCTATAAGTTATTTTCAGTTGGACTTACTCAAACTATAAGGAAAAAATTTAAGTCTTCATAAAATTTTAAGTCTTAATAAAAACTTTGAATTTTAATAAACACACATATACTTCACAAATTATGCCAGTCAGCTGATATAATTTAGGCTCCTAGTCACATGAAATATGATATGCTACCAACATATTTGAAGTAAAACAAAATTTTAAAAACCATTTTGGAGTAAAAATTAGAGGAAGCCAATTTTATTGAAAATTGATTCAGTCTGATACTAAAATAAGCTAAATGTTTATACCTTGGCATTCTACATAGATGGTAATTATACAAGTGTGTTTCCATTTTATAATAGTTTTAAAATAAGAATTTCTTCTCCATGCCTTTCATCATAACACAATTACTACCGCATAGTTAGTACTATGATAAGAAGCCAAAATTAAAGGTGAAGTTGAGAAAGTATTACCTGATGAGAAAATTTTAGAGAAAAAATTCTAGATCAAGTATTTTATATACTTAGGTACACTATGTAGCATGTAATCAATGTAAAACAGCTTATAGGATTACAGCAAGCCATCTTCTCTGTGCTGTAATACTGTCAGGTTTTTTTTAGAAAGATAAATTTGATATCAATACGATGTGACACAACTGCATCAAACCTTAATTTCACTCACAGTAAGAAGTCACAGGATTAAATAACACTGTGCAGTCTTTTAGAAAAGTTTATTGCTTCCAGATGGATTCAAGTTTCCTTTCAGCCCTGATTACATCTAATATGCACAGGGTGCCAACATTATAAAGGACAGAGTCAAAAATATCATTTATATAGATAGCGAGGGGTGGAGCAGGGGAACTCTGGCTTCTAAATAGGTTCTGCTAATCAAGTCTTGACTATTTTTAAGAAATCATAATAAGCATTTAATGAAAAACAAACATCATACTATATAAATGTCTTCAATAATGGCTGTTCCACAGAAAAACACAAATCTACAGTAAAGTAGCCATAAAACAACTCCTAGCTCAAGCCGCATGCTCTTTGCCCCCATGTTGGGCTGTGCCATGTGTCACACCGCATGGGGCTTGCTACCAAGATGTCCACCTGTGCCTCTGTGGCAGAAGAGGCATCCATTTTTATTTCATTTAGTAGGAGTACTATTGAATATAAGCCATTGCAGTCAGATATAAATAGACCTTCAAAAATAGTGACTACTCATAGGCATGTTTGCTAACTTTAAGGCTGCACGTAAATGACCACTTATATTTAAAAGAACATTTTCTTATGCAACTGAAGCATCACTAACAAAATAAATGAAGTCTTTTTCATAAAACCCCCCAAAAAGTACTCTGCATAATGCAAATTAAAAAATAAAATCACATCCATTCTAGCTAATCTTGGGGAGAAAAACAAAAATGATTGAAGTATTTCAGTCAGATCAGATGTCATTTTTATAAAATATAGTAAAACTAAGAATACTTCTATATTTCCCATTTTCTTAAAAACTTTCCAAATGTTGCCCTGAAAAAAATAACACAAATTACAAAGTTGATTGAATATAAGTGTTAAACAATTTATTATGATTCCTTAAAACAGATTAGCAATTTAAATACAATTATGGTCCCGAAGCTCTAAAGAGGAGGAAAATGATTTCTGGAAATACATAAAATCTTTCTTACTAGAGCACTGTTGAGAATGTGGGACTACAATCATTCCTGCTCATGCCTAACTTTCTCCTGTGGAGTGTACTCAACCAAAACTAGACAAATATCATTATGATACTTTTTTACTCATAGTTCTTCAGAGAGACTAAGTTCCTTTATGTAAGGAAAATAAACGAATGTTAAAATTTCAGGTGATCTTCACAAAAGTTTTTCACTATCTTGTGTTTTTGATTAGTTCCATAAGTGATACTTAAAATGAATGTATTAAAATTTTTAAGTAGATTGAAATAGTGATAATATCTTTTAGATTGAAATAGTGATAACATCTTTCAACTATCTATCAACTGTTTAAAAATGCTTGAAGACACAGGGCGATCAGAAAAGGATGAAATTACATTAAAATGTAACTTGAAGTTACAGGCCAAATCAATAACAGATCAATAAAACAAGGTTCAACCAGGTAGGCTACCAGGAACTAAAATGGATAATGGGTTTTATGTCAGCAGATGACTCATCCATTAAGTATTTCACATATCCCTAAAACTAATAAGTGTTTGTGTTAACTATCCCTAATCAAATAGTACTTTGTTTCCAATAATGATTAACTATTCTTAAACTGGCCATTGTCTTGGTCTAAATAGTATGTATTTGAGTGAAAAATGATTTGAGCTTCACTCTTTTAATATTGTTAATTGGAAACCTTCCACATGCCAGTCTCGTTCTACGCAGAGAAGCCTTTTAGACAGAGATCTTCCTTGACTACCCAATAATCGTTGAACAAAGATTGGAACAAAATAAGGGAGCATGCTGTGTAGGTACGGGTCTAGAATCTCTCATCTGCAATTCTGAAATCCCCAAAGCTCCAAAAACATTTTTTTCTTAAGTCATTTGGCAGCAAATCCTGAGCTGACCTCATTCTGCAGCTGAACTGACAATGAGATTTGAGTCTTTACTCATCCCTCTTAGCATGGGCATTCTTAATGTTTCATTCAGAAATATTGTTTAATTATGAAACACTACCACAAACCAGCTGTGAGTGTTATGTAATATATATACCCCATTTTAGCTCTCTAAAATCAGTAAATATCTGAATTTTAACACATAGCTGGTTCCAAGAGTTTCTGGGCAAAGGGAACAGTAAGCATCAAGGTCCTGTGGCAAATGCATACTTGGTGTGTTCAAGGAACAGTAAGATGTGGCTGGTGCTAGTAAGAAAGCCGGAGGATAAGACATAAGAGTAGAGGGGTCAGGCACAAGTAGCCCATGTGTGGTGATATAAACTTACATTAAGGACATTGGATTTTAAGCTGAACATGCAGAAGAATGATGTGCTCTAATGTACACTTTTAAATTAACATCTGGGCCAGGCATGGTGGTTCATGCCTATAATCCCAACACTTTGGGAGGCTGACGCAGAAGGATTACTTCAGGCCAGGAGTTCGAGACTAGCCTGGGCAGCAAAGAGAGACCCCATCTCTAGTAAAAGTTAAAAAAAAAAAAAAAAAAAATTAGTCAAGTGCGGTTGTGTGCCTGTAGTCCCAACTACTGGAGAAGCTAAGGCAGGAGGATCACTTGAGCCCAGAAATTAAAGGCTACAGTGAGCTATGATCACCACTGCATTCCAGCCAAGGCAAAAGTAAGACCCGATCTTAAAACAAACAAAAACAAAGTTGCTACATGGAGGACAGACACTACTCCAGATGAGAAATACAATACTCCAGGTGAGAAATGAGAACGTATAACACCAAGGTGGTGACAATGATGCTGCTCAAACATGGATATATTTCAAAGGAAGAGGCAACAGGATTTGTTGATGAGTTGGATGTAGAATGAAAGACAAAGAGTGGAATGTAGCAGGTCTCCAAGTGTTTTTGGTTTGGACAATCAGAATAATGAAGTTCCCACTTACTGAAATGGGAAAATCTATAGGAGGTACATATTTAGAGAGTACAGGAGAAAACGTGGAGTTTGTTGTAGAACATAAGTTTGAGAAGTTTATTAGACCTCTAATATTTAAGTAGAAGATTTATAAAACTGGAATTCTGAGGCGAGGTCTAGAGATATAAATTTGAAAGACATGAGCATTTAGATAGTATTTGAAGCCAGAAACTAGAGAAGGTCTAACCAGAAAAAGAACAGAAATAGAGACCAAAAAAGTCAGAGGACAGACATGGGAAAATGAGAATACCCAAGTATGGAGACCGGGAAAAAAAAGTCCAGTGGGATAGGAGGAGAACCAAAAGAATGACATCCAAGAAGGCAGGTGAAGAAAATTGTATCAAGGAGCATCGTGTGACTACCTGTCAGACTCTTAACAGGTCAAATCAGATGACGACTGACCTTGATGAGTGAGCTGTGGAGTGACAGGGGTCAAAGTCTGACCACAGGAGATTCAAGAAGGAATGAAAAATAAAGTGAATGTATAAGTCGTCTAGCTAGAAAGTTGGGGGGTGGGGTGAGCCAAAAAAAAAAAAAAGGTGGGGGGGACCAGGTGCTCTACAAAGATTATCTCAGTTAATCCTCACAATAGTTCTATAAGGTAGAAATCACCTCACTTTACATATGAAAATGTAGAAGATAAATGGTGTGCCATTTTTTTAATGAGAATTTAGAATCTGATAAGTATACCTCATTATCAAAGTTTATCCTCTTATACTACCACACAGCTTCCCATCAATTCACCATATAAATAAACAAATATTGAGAAAATGGCATCATGTTCCCAGAAAGGACACTGGTGTAGGAAGAGAAAGCCCTAGATTTAGTCCCAAACTCTGTCACCAATCTTGAGGAAAATGCTTTCATTTTTTAGCCTGACGGGTCATTCCTAAAATATGAGGATTAGAATAGATGCATTCATTCATTCGACAAATATTTGTTGAAATTCTATGTGCTGGAAACTATTCTAGGAGTTAGAGGAACGGACAAACAAAACAGAAACTTACCCTCTGGTAAGAAAAATGATAAATATTCAATGTAATCTAAAGTTTCTTTCATGCCTAAAATGCTATATTGTTTAATAATAGACAAAAATTCTGTTCTATGTAGTGCAAATAAGTTTAGATTCATTGTGTCACTGAATGCTCACTACACCATAAACTGGGTGCTATTATTACGATCCATTTTACAGATTGTGAGGAGACACAGATAAGCTTCGTGTTTAAATAGCTTGCCCCAGTCTCAAGAGTGGCAAATTCCAAATTCTAACATATTCTGGCTCCAAAAAACCACCCTTCGATCACTTTAAAGAGTATAGTAACATACTACGATAATACTTCATTTGACTGGTGTTTACCTCTCCCTTTCTGTTATTTTGCTTTTTGTTGTTTTTTGATGGACCTCTGAATGTTCAAAATGGAAAACAATGAAGACTAAGAGAAAAAGCGAACGATAAAAGAGGAACTGCAGTAGAAGTGACAGTGATACTCGTTTGAAAAAAACTCAAGAGAAACCAATATAATGGAGTAACAAGAACAAAAAAAAGGTCTGAGAAGGCACAGGAAGGAAAGAACAGCCGCCCTTGAGATGGTGACTCTGGTCAGTCACCCACTGATGCCACACGCCTAACTATAAAGGACAGCTGGCAGGTGGGTCAACTACAGCTCCCCAGGTTTGCTCTATCAGAGGAGACTGGCTTCTCCTATTCTCTCCCAAATCACCCAAACATGTTGTTCATTTAACAACCTTACCAAGAAGCTAAACTTCTAATGAGTCTGACAAAGTAAATATGCTCCCTAAATACCTCAGAAAGGAAATCAAGGTACCGTTTGATACTTTTTGGTATGATCATGTTAAAAGGGAAAGCAGTTCTTGAGAGGAGGTACTGGGGAAAAAGGTGAGATCCTTATAGAAACCAGAAGAGGAGAAAAGATGCAGGGATGAGTCACTTGGCCTTACTACCAGAGAGGTCATCTTCTCATTTTCAGCAGACAACCAGTATCTGGCTCTTGCCTTTGGACCAGGGATCTCCAGGCAGCACTAGGTCCACATGGACTCGCATTGGCTGGAAGCCAGTTTATCTTCCCTAGCTTTCGACATAGAGTGGTGATATAAGAGTAGCTGGATTTTCCTTTTTGAAGAATTATTCTTATAATACAGTATTTGCCCCTAGAAGTCTGAAGATATTTAGAGATAACACTGGTTTCATACTGCTTGTAAAGGCGAGAAACATATTTTCTATCAGTAATCTATGTAGCTGCAAAATTTGAGTGTCTCTTCCATGCCAAGTGTTTTCTGACCTAAATATTGAGGATTTGAGGTTGATTAAATATGGTTCTTTCCCTGTAGCAGTTTGGTACAATGGAGAATGGAAACAAACTGTCATGTGGACCTTCACCAAATTCTTATTTCCAACTTACTACCTTACAAAAGGGGGCATCCTGAGTGCCTCCTGAAGTGAACTAGGAAATCCTAATTGGTAAAAAGGTTCTACTAAGAAATTTACAGGATACATTAAGAGGAGAAACAGAAATTGAGAGATACAGAAAATAATGAAAAGGTATAATTGAAATAAGAGCAAGCAGAAAAAATTACTAGGAGTTGCCTCATGTGATGCTGCTACTCTTGCTGTTCCTAGGGAGGAATAAATCTGTTCCCAAACATTTTGGGGAAATCTACCAAATTCTATTTGTACTCGTCCTAAGAAGTTTTATGTATCCTACTCATAATGCAAACTTCTTTACCAATTCCAACCCAGGATAAGATGAGTATTTCTTTTGACAAAAACTAATGATCATGTAGTGGGGAATAGAAATTTGAACACAACCATCTGGTTTCATCATCTTGTGGTTTTCCTTTGGATCCTGAGTTCAGCTGTGGAAATACACAGACTTTGCCGAAGAGGAAAACATTCCCACACTCCATGACTGTAAGGAACACTGCATACATCACTGTCCTCAGTACTAAAACACTAGATGTTGCAATAGCACACCAGCCCTGAAATGTGCTACTCTTTATTAGTCATCATTTTTTCTTAACAGATGGGAAAACTGCTACAGCAATATTCTACTGATGAAGGAGCTGTTTGGAATTAGAAACTAGGTGATAGCTCATTTATAAGATCATCATCAACAATAAAAAATACATGCTCGCCGGGCGCGGTGGCTCACGCCTGTAATCCCAGCACTTTGGGAGGCCAAGATGGGTGGATCACGAGGTCAGGAGATCGAGACCATCCTGACTAACACGGTGAAACCCCGTCTCTACTAAAAATACAAAAATTAGCCGGACGCGGTGGCGGGCGCCTGTAGTCCCAGCCACACGGGAGGCTGAGGCAGGAGAATGGCGTGAACCCACGAGGCGGAGCTTGCAGTGAGCGGAGATCCCGCCACCGCACTCCAGCCTGGGAGACAGAGCGAGACTCTATCTCAAAAAAAAAAAATAAAAAATAAAAAAATAAAAAATAAAAAATACATGCTCATCATTAAGATATATAAAATAAGATACATGACAGGAATCATTTAAGAATATTCTCAAAACATAAATGTCTTGTCCTGAAGGTTTCATTTGTGTTCAGAATATTTGTTTTAAAAAATATTAGATGGCCTTGGTAGCAACCAGCTATTTAGACCAGGACTACTGACAAACTCTTATTTAAGCTTCAGACTCCAAAAACCAACACCACCAACTTCAGAAATTTTTGTGAGGCCTTCACAACTTTGTAGCTACCTGTTTAAGAAATGGTTTGCACAGTGGTTCTCAAACTGACCTCCAGATAATTCCTCCATAACCCAGACCTAAGCAGCTCTGCTTTACTTTACCTATTGGGAGAGAAGAAAGAGGGTGTTTTAAAATGGCCTTGGAATGGAAGAGAGAATACAGAAAGTACTGCTTTAATACAGTCATTGGTAAAAATAACTATGGATTTGTTTCAGAGTTACTGGCATGCTTAAAGATCAGACATCAGTTCATTTGTTTGAAATGCTCTATTTTCAGTGGGCATAAAAAAAAAAGGCAGTAACCCCCAAAGGATTAGTCCAAAACCTTAGTATCAATATACATATTAGGATTTGGAATCCTGGAAACCTCTTCCAAAAAGCTGTTCAAAGAACTTTCAGATAATGAAATTGAGATATTTTCTGCTCTTCAAGGGGATAAATGAGCTAAAGTTTACACAAGTTCTTTTTCCTTTTAATGTACGTATTTTAGAATTATATTATTTTTTAATACATGCATGCAGTTACAACCTACACAAGATTATTATAATCTAACCCAAGTAATTACTGCCGAGATCAGCAAGTTAATGCCCTTTGTTTGCCAAATTTTTGTTTCCCCAAGAACAAATCCCACTCAATAAAGATGTGTTTCCAGGATACATATAATTATGCTGGGTACAACATCTGTTGCTTTGCATTTCCAGAGCCTTACCAAATCAAGATAAGAACACGCTTCTATGTCTACTTTAGGGAGAATGACTGTAGTAAAAGCTTAAATACTCAGAATTTTCAAAAAGCAGTATTCGTCAAAAACAGAAGCAAATTCTAATATAACTATTTCCAAATTGAATTAACTCATTTTAGTCCTTATCATCGTTTCACATGATCATATCATTTTTTAATAAGATTCAATAATCCTGAAAATTATCTTTCCTATGATTTTATATAAGAATCTTAGTTCTACCAACTTCAACCTCAGTTATCTTTCAGAAGCAGAATGCCTAACCAAAAAAAAGGTAATCACTTATGATCAAGAACAGCAGAAAAATAATATTGGTGCCCTCTTTTCTGGTATTTCCTCTCAGGAAAACAATGGATTTAGATAACAGATAGGGCAGTGTTGCACTTTTAAATGTAGGTCAGTATTTCTGATTGTACTAGGAAACTAAATGCTCAGACTTAAATAAAGCAGGGTAATAGCCACCGAAGTCACTTTTCTGCATGGCCTTTTAAGGTTGCGCCCAGCAACCTGATAATCCTAAGAACTTTTCAATATGTTTGGTAATTACTTATAGGCAAGATTTATCAGGAAGACACAAAATGAACACTGATTTCAGTATCAAAATACGAAATAAACGTAATAAATGGGGGGGCTGACACTACTCTCTCCTCAAACATCAGTAGTCACAGACAAAAAAAAATCTCAGTTATGAATTCATACTTTCAGAAAACTTTAGGACAAGCAAATTCATGACATTGTTAGTGATATTCAGATGTATTTCACTATCTTTGAGAGCTACTACTGCTATTTCTCCTGTCCATGTAACTAAGATGATTATTTATGCTACATTTAGACTGATTAGATTGACCAAGTTCCGCAGAGTTGGAGTTGAGAAAACCTACTTAAAATGCAAAAATTTACCATCTTTCCAAGCCATTTTAATATGTTCCTTTATGTTCCTTCTCACTTGGCTAACAATTCTTTATTTCTTGGTGTTATATATCATTTTTAAGTAATCATACATTAACCATTGTATTGAAAAAAACACAAAAAGCCTCACCTCACTATTAATAGGAATTTAAGGGGAAGAATAAAACCCATTTTTTTTTTTTTTTTTTGAGACAAGTTCTCACTCTGTAACCCAGGCTGGAGTGCAGTGGTGCGATCTCTGCTCACTGTGACCTCTGCCTCCTGGGCTGTAGCGATCCTCCAGCCTCAGCGTCTTGAGTAGGTGGGACTACAGGTGAGCACCACCAAGCCCAGCTAATTTCCCCGTCCCCCACCACCCCGCCCCGCAGAGATGGGGTTTTGCCATGTTGCCCAGGCTGATCTTGAACTTCTGGGCTTAAGCAATCTACCTTCCCTGGTCTCCCAAAGTGCTGGAATTACAGGTGTGAGCCACCACACCTGGCGAAAACCCACTCTCAAGGTTGGAAAAGAAAGATTTAGGTAAAGAAGAACTATAGCAAATCCACCTGTTATGGACTGACTTGTGTTCCTCTAAAATATGTTGAAGCCCTAACCCCCAATGTGACTGTATTTGGAGATAGGGCCTTAAATAAGGTAATTAGGTTAAACGAGGTCATAGTGTAGGGTCCTAATCCAATAGGACTGGTGTTCTTACAAGGAAGACACCAGAGATCTCTACCCATGCAGGCAAAGAGAAAAGTCCACATGAGGATGCTGTATGAAGGTATCCACCTGAAAGCCAGGAAGAGAACCCTCTTCAGAAGCCAACCCCAATGGCACCTTGATCTTTGACTTCCAGCCTCAAGAACTGTGAGAAGATAAATTTCTGTTCAAGCCTCTCAGGCTGTAGTATTTTGCTATGGCAGCCCTAGCAGACTGCTACACTATGCTGCCTTGACTTGTCTTCAGTTTTAACTTCTATTTTAGCATCTCTGAATTTTCTTCAGAGTGACCTGTTGTCATATTGCCATATCAAGGAAAACATGGCAAGCAGAGAAACTGATCATATCTTTTTTCATTTCTGTGTTCCAATATTTCCAAATGTGGGCACTGAAGAATATTTAACGCCAATGAGAGAAAAAACAAATAATTTCTTAGCTTATTAATTAGAATACCAGATTATATTGGGAGACCATTGAATTATTGTAGGTGGGAATTAGTCAAGATAGCAAGGGATGCAATACGGTCTAGGGAATACAGATGAAGGTAACTGAGAACCTTGTGTAAGATTTGAAAGCACCATTTACAATAATTTCTCATGCTGCCCACTCAAAGGGTAAAGATGAAAATTTCTCATGTCTTCGATATTTTTACTCCCAAGTTTTCACTGGTTCTTTAAAAGTATCTTTTTAATTATTTTTAAAAATTGTTTTATTTTTCTTGTTCTTTAAGTCTTGTGATTGAACTAGAACCAGCGCTCCTCAGAGCTTCCAAACCCAGGAGAAATCAGCATAACCATATACCTGGAAAGTTAAGAGTCAAGATTAGCCCAGGGCTAAGTGGAGAAACAGGTCCATTGGAAAAGGTTCATCAAAGCCCAGAGGTCAACTAGAAAAATGGCCCTTCAACCACTTCACTTCTCATTCCGTTTACACCCCTCCACCCCACCTTCCCCCATGCTAATGCTGCTTTTTGCATCTTTCATCCCTCCACACCACCCTCCTCCATGCTAATGCCGCTTTACACATGACCTCTGTCCTAGGAGTTCTTGCTCTCATTTAAGGGGTTTGAAGGGAGGGCTTGAGGAAGGTCCCATATGGAGGAAAACTTTGCCTCAAGCAAAGCACTCTCCCCTCTTAGCACTCACCCTGCTATTTATCCTCTCCAAGGTCCACACATGACTTAAGAGACTCAGAAAAGGGCTCTTGAGTATGGAAAGGGGAAAGAGAAGGAAAGGGGAATAGAGTTTATTCTGAGAGTTTCTCTAAAGGTAACAGTGCTGGGCTGTCACATTGTGCTTCCATATGTCATTTTTACCCCAACCACTGTTAAACTAAACCATCTGCAGATATTAAAATACCATTTTCAGGAAAGCATTGATCTGAAAGAAGAAAATGTATAGTACTAAATTTAGTATTCTGAGGACAAATTTAAATAAAACTATGTAAATAGTGAGTTTATTTATATTTCTGAATAATTTATTGCAAAGATAAATACATCACTATTTTAAAAGTGTTTCCAGTTTGTTGTTTTTCACTAGTTTTTGTATCCCTGCCTTTTCCAAATCTAAAATTCTCAACCTTACATTACATTCTGTATCATCCATAAACTTTGAGAAGTATTATTAACTATCAGTGGTTAAGAGAACTTTTTAATCTAGAAATATTTATTATCCTAAGACACCATTAGATTTTTTTCTCATATATAGGGATCAGAGAAACAAAGGAAAGAAATCCAATTATTTAAAACAGTAATCCCTTAACACTGGGATTTTGTTTTAATTATAAAGAGTGTGTCTTATTAAAAACAAAACAAAGCCTTGTCCTTTAAGGAAGAAACCCAATGTTCCTCTAGTAAACGAGCACGCAAGATTTCCCATAGAATGATTAAACAAATTAACTTTGCTATTCTTCAATTTCCCATGATATAATTGACTTATTAAAAAGAACATCAAGTAAACAATTATGGGTGCACCTGCTCAGAGTATCATACCAAGCACCATACAAAGTTAATGTGAATATTTCTATTTTCTTCACCCCCATGATAGACAAAATTTACTGTACTAAAACTAAACCAGTATAGGCAGTAATAAGTGTCAGAGGAAAATTGTTAAAGAGTCTTTCAAACTTTAAATGTTACTCCAGATATACCTAGTACCTGAAGGCCCTTTTCCATGAATCTCCTCCCTTATCCTGTGGCTCCTCCAGGGTCTTGGATAGCGTAGTAGGGACAGGCAGATGGGAAGCTACAACTGAAAGTAAATGGGCTGCTCCTCAGGAGGCAGAAAGGTCACTAGGGACTCCCCTTACTTTGTCCTACTCCAGTCCTACACATAGGGAAACTAAACCACAATTTAGGGAAATTATACTAACCAGCTTACTTCAATGGTTGAGTGCTGGGCCCAGAGAGCCGCGGGAAATCTCTCTTTCTCAAGGGTCACAGAGGCACCTGACTCTCCTATTTCATCTAAGGCCTAAATGAAAGCTACTTAGACACTCAGCATAGCCACGGTTGGGTTTTTTCACCGAAACTAAAGCTTCCAGTCACCCTGCCACCTCTGGCAGAATGGAGTTTTGGAGTAGAAGGCACACAGATATAACAGAGACCCAAACTGAGCCATGAAAGGTGCCACACCTAATGCAACTGGCAAGGGCCTCAGCTCAGTTTCAGCCAAGTGGGGACAGAAGGTTGTCCTAATGACATAAGTCACCCAAGGGACAAAAAGGGGACTAAGAGCAGCAAGGATGACTGAATGAGCATGGAGATGAAAATGATGACATGCTTCGAGGCTGAGGGAGGACAACAGCTGATGCACAGAGAGCAGATGAGTAGAAAATAAAAGTAAATTGTTCTAGTTATTATCTTAAACAGAGGGATATGCTGCAACACAGGACACACTTTCTTGGGTTTAGGTTTGGTATCAAGTGTGAATGTAATACAAAATTGTATTGATAGCATCCTCTAATAAAATAAAGTTGGAAAGATAGTTTTGTTTGTTCTTTGTTTTGTTGATGTTCCAGGTTTAAGTCCGATAAATAAAAGTTCACATTGTTTTTGAATAAACAGCTATCTTTAAAAATGTAAGAGAAACAAAAAGAAAAGCAGAAGAGAAAGTGTCGGGCAATGGAAATCTCGATTGTTGCTTCTCAGTCAAGATCATGAAAAGCAAGTAAAAGAAGGGATCCTAACTACAACAGAATGAGTGGCTTCTTTTATTTAGGAAATTCTCTAATCTCCATGAAGATTTCAGTTTTATAGAAATTACACTTCCTTTTTCTTTGCCTGTCCTCACACACCCATCGAAGAAACTAAGTAAGATTAGCAATTAGCACAGGATATAAACTGACCAAGGATATACCACAAGTACTACATACTTATCAAATTCAGAGAGTAATTTCAGGACCAATAGACAGAAGTTTTCGACTTAAGATTTTGGAACCTAAAAGATTCATTAAAAGGGCACTTTTCAATTTTAAAGTGTCAACCAATGATAAAATTTTAAAGGCACAATCATGAAAAGGGTATTTTTAAAATAACATCCATAGACAGCTTCAGTTTCTCTTTGCATTATGCCATAAAATTGACTCGATTTTGTTAATATCAATAGCATAAAAACTAGAAAGGAATACAACTCTAATATTGTAGATTCACGTTAAAAAGTGACTGACAGGTCAAATTCTAAAAAAGAAACAGTAGATACCACCACAAAACTAGCAGATGTTTCTTGGGGTCATTTGTACAAAAACATAAGCATATGTTAAAGAAATCTGACACTATCATGGAATCAGTTGGTGTCTAAAATAATAGCAGCTCCTTATGGCAATATGATAATATCCGTATCAAATGCACAACACATTATGTTGCAACAGTATGTGCAGACAGAAGAGCATCAGTAGCAGCAGTAATGACCAGCGGTTTCATTAAGGTAAAAAAAAATTTTCCAGTGCATAGTATTGTTTAACAGTAAATTGAACGTGATAGACAGTATGTAGAATTTTCAGAGTTTAAATTTACCTGATTTTATTGAAACTCTTATAAAGGAAGAACACTTACCAAATAAGACTGAAGTTTTTACAGGGACCTCTAACATGAGTTTTCTGATTTATCCAGTCTACTCAAGAATAATGAAAAAGATCATTGTTATTCTCAAAGTTAAGGAACATACTTGGTTAGTTTAAGATATAAACAAGAATTCTTCACTTCAAAATCAATTATTTCAACCTGATGTCCTATACCCACTAGTTAAGCAATAAGTAACGGCTGTAACATTATTTTAATGTAAAGCAATGCATAACTTAGTAGTACATTATCACCTTCAAAAGCAGAAGGCTGAGATCTTCTAGAATATTCCTTTGGAACTAGTCATATCACACAAAAATGTACAATGTACACAGAGAATACTAATTAAATATTACTGACTAAAAATCTTTGAAAAGTCAAAGCCAAAAGGCATTCCATAGTTTTCCTAATTGTTGGGACTCATATTATTATCTAAGAAGGTCAAATTTGAAAAGGCACTTAGAATCTCAATGCACATATTTTCCATGCAGAAGAACTGGATGCAAGATGAGTCAAGCACGTACCTACGAAGGTCTTCAAGTGCCAAGAACATTTCATAAAAATAAAGCTCACCCATGAGATATTTCCAGAGTAGGTCAGATCCCAATGAAAAACATTAAAACAACCTGTAACATGACAGATGTGTTTTTAGTACAGAAGCTAGGGTACAAAGACATAGTGTTTGTTCCTCAAATATGAAAAATGCTAAATTTAAAAAAATAAAAATAACATTTAGAAATTTATTTCTACTTTTTAAAAAACATAAATCAAATCACATGACAAAAATGTATCCATGTTATTTATTTTACTGTGTTTAAATATCCAGATAAATGGGCGAGGAATGGAACTTTTAAAATGTATTATGTTCACCAAGATTTCAACTGTAGTAAATTTTTATCTGTATGATGAAAACCACAACAAAACATACTGTCATCCCTTTACACCTTCAAAACATGAAAACATACTTAAAATATAAGGAAACCAATACATGCTAACAGCTGCTCAATTGTATTGATCTTATTTTTCCTGCACAGATGGACACTAAACAGTGCTTTGAATTATGTTTCTAACATTTAGTAAACTTAAAAGCTTAATTTGGGGTAAATATTAATTATTTGTACTAGACAAAATAATATCAACATGGATATTTTAAGAAGTAAATGAACTTTTAAGCTTAAAATGGTATGAGCAGTTATTTTCCACAGATAAAAATTGACATATTTACAAATTACTATTCCACTGACTTTTTACACTCCAATAATACAGAATTATGAATGTACAAAGATTACATTATTTACTAACATCTAATGAATAATATTTTCTGAAAATAGAAAGCTTTAAACTATGATTATTTTTAAGTAGCCTCTACTCTAATAAGAAACAGGATACAGAAGGAAAGAGCCTAGGGCTCATAAAACACAGATCATAGGCTTAAAAGGGTTCAACTTACAGTCCTTCAGGAGCAATTTCTCCAGTTTGTGCACTTTTGAAGCTACTTCTCTTCTGTTCACACATTTTGCAAGTCACTGGCACATCTGATGCTAAGATTTGGTCGAATATATTTTAAATAAGATGCTTCTCATTGTGCTGATTTAAAAATTAATTTGCACAATGTCTACTATCCCACTGCTCAAGCTAGAAATCTCAGCATCACTATTATTTATTTCCTTTTTAAGCCTCACATCCTCCAAATTCTGTCTTTGACAATATCCCTTGCATCTAGGCTTATCTCACCATTCTCCCTGCTTTGCAGCCACTGCCTCCTGATCTGCTGGATCAGCCATCACACTGGACTCCTCAGTGTGGAGCCCATTTGTAATCTATCCTGCTACCTACTTTACCAAAAAAAAAAAAAAAAACAAATACTTGATCTCACCTAATGCCCAGCCTTTGTCACACCTTCCCCAACTCTCAGTTTGAGACGCCAATTTCCTGGCATGCTATTCAAAATGCTGTATAAACTACTGACTAAAAACAAAGCACTGTCATCTCCCCCATAAACAAGACAATGTTCTTATTTTCCAAATAGGACAAAGCATCTTTTTTTTTTTTTTTGAGATTTTTCAAAATTTTCTTTTTCTAGAATGGGTTCCTTGCTCCTTCGTCTTGCTAACTCCTAATCATACTTCAAGGCCCACATTCAAGTTTACTCTCGAACCTCTCTGTAGCTTTTCCTGACTTCCCCCTTGGCCCACCCAACAGAATGATTTTCTCCTTTACCTATTTCTCCATGTGCATTTATAATGCTCTGTAAGTACTACCTAAGTTGCACACAAAATCATGTAGTTATTCTTTTGTCAATATATCTTCCTGAAGATTGTGAATATCTTAAGACGGAAATCATGTCAAATTGATTACAGCATCTTGGAACCTTCCAGAGACCCCATAATTGGTGCCCCCTAAATGTCAGGAGGAATAGGCTAAAAACATGAATGATTTAATAAGAAAAACACAAATTTAAACTATGCTGAGATACCATTTATTATGTATCAGGTTGTTTTTTTAAACTTTGGCAAGAAACTCTCCTGGAGAAATTTTCAGGAGATAGATGCCCTTCTACAACAATGATTTTAAAAAGCAAAGCTGCACAAGTCTTTTGAAAGAATTTAATAATATTGGGCAAAATTATTAACACATTTGTTCTTTGACTCAGCAATCTCACTTCTAGGCATCTATCCTAAAAGCATATTGAAAAAAACAGAAAGTAAAAGTTCTTTATTAAACCACTATTTGTGATAACAAAAATGACTAGAAACAATCCAAACTTCTCCAACAGAGAGTTCAATAAACAATAGTACATAATGGATTTTGGCGCCGATGTAAAGCGCTACAGAGTGATCTTCTGGGCATATCGTTAAGTAAGAAAGAAATCAACGTGGAAAAACACATACATGGTACATGTGTTTAAGTAGGTGGGTACTGTGGGGGTGACGAAAAGAATATATGCACATGTTCACTTATATAAAATAAAAGAACAAGCCAGAGCTTTGAGGAACAAATAAGCTTTCCTCCCTACAGGAAGGAGGAAAAGCATAGAAGGGAGACAGATAAAAGCTATACTTCCCAGAATATAGTTTGTTTAGTAGATTTGACTTTGGAACCATATAAGTATTTCACGTAATTATAAAATTGTTTTTTAAAAAGAAAAGCCTAAACATCAAAAGCAAAATGAAACAGTAGAAAAAAACAAATAAGTTGGGGGTATAACTTCACAGATATGAATTATTCCAAGTGTCTTTAAAACATACTAATTTGACTACACCTCCCTAGTAGTGTACACTCTATGAACAAAAAAAAAAATTGTAGAACTATCTTAAGTGGGTTTCAGTAATTATACTTTTGATTGGCAGTTCTGGTGTTGTTACTCTACTGTGTCTATATAATATAAAGAAAGCAAATGAGTAATGATGTTGTTACAGTCAGGAATCAGGACTTTAAGGGTAGGAGAAGAGACAATGTGAAAAGCTTAGGCTTGCACTTGAATTGGAAGTATCAGCATAATCCTATGATACATTTTTTCTTTAAAAACAAAACAAAAAAGCCCAACATATTTTCTAGCTCTGTTCTTTGAGAAACCTAAGTAACAAGGTACACATAGGGGAAGTTTTAGCAATGATGTTGCTTAGTTCTCAAATTGTGGTCTCTAATACCACTACCCAGTAAAAGCAAGCAGGCCCCTCTGATAATGAGCTCGATTCCGTATCTCAAGCATGAAATGTTCAAGATGAACCTGGATTATCTTGCCATTCGAGAAAGCAGGGAAGCTATCAGACAGCTGAGGTAATGTCAAAAGAACTCAGAAGTCAAGATGAAGGGGCTCCCATTGGTCAAAAAATCCAAAATTGTGACAATTTGAAGATCAGTAAAAATATGCATTGCTGTGAATTGAAAAATATTTAATAGGTTTAAATCCTTGAGTTTATAGTGATCATAACAATAAAAAAAAACCCTCACTGGTCATGGTGGATGCTAGGATCCACCTTTGAGGAGAAACTTGCCATGCCATGGCAATGAGTGTAGTTATCATTGTAATGGCCACCAGGGATTGCTACCCTCAAGCTCCACCTCAACTTCAGAGGAGCTGAGGTCCTACATTTCCAAGGCAGCCCACAGCCTGTGACAGCACAGCTGAAGTTTGGCCACTTTCGCCCAAGGCAGGACTCCTAATGGGCAATTTTTTTCCCAAGTCCTCACCCTAGGTAAGCAAAGACCTTGTGATATCTGATCATGCTCTGAGGCTCTCCCTTCCCCAGCCTGCCTCATCCCCTTTACAGGTATCAGCGTGATGGGCATCCCAGTCCGAAGGTTATTCTTGCCCATGAGAAACTACAGGCCAAGCTAGTTTGTTCAAAACATAAATTGAATGGAATAAAAAAGGAAGAAGAATCTGTGGATAAGAAAATTTAAAAGGCATAGCCATCAACTATAATATGGACCTCATTTCAACACTGACATATTAAAAGAGAAAATATCAGGAAAATCTGGACACTAACTGGATATGTAAAACTATAAAGATGATTTTAAATTTGAAGAGTAGTAATATGATTTTTTAGAAAATCTTTATCTCCTAGAGATACATGCTGAGATGCTTATAGATGAAATTATATGATGCCTAGGAATTACTTCAATCATTCCAGGGGAGGAAGGGATGTGGGTCGAGTATAGATGAAATAAGACTGGCCATAAATTGAAAACTGTTTAAACTCAGTAATGGGTCACATAGAGCCTCGCCCCTCTTAGGGTTGAACGTGAAGGCTTATTACATAATTATTTCTACATTTGGGTATGTTTGGTGGTTTCCATGAAAAGATATTGGATTAAAAAACTTGTTAAAAACTCCAATTTATCACTCCCATTTTCTTCATTTGTTCAGAAATTGGAAGTGGCCAGAGAAATGGAATAAGCTGTTGATGACAGAACTGTCTTAAAAGCCTGAAAGAAGTCAGATAATGTTGTTTCAAAGGTTTTTATTATTTTGGTTCAGACCATGATGCTTTACTACCACCAACTCAGATGTCAGACGGACTCCTGATGGCATTAGGGGGAATTCTTGCTTGCTTGACTTGGGAAGCAACATAACCTAATGGGGACAGTGCAGGCTCTGGAGTCAGACTGCCTAGCTTTGAACCCCAGCAATTGCATTAGTACTATGATCTTGGGCAAGTTATTTAATACCTCTGCACCCTAGGGATAAAAATCCTATCTAGACTACATAGTTTCTTTGCTAAGATTAAACAAGGTAAGATACTTAGCACAGAACCTAGCAGAGTAAACAAATATAAGTGTTCACTATTTTCAGTCAAGCACTGGGCACTGCTGTGTAGCAGCAGTGTTAGTTTCCAGAACACTGTTTCTAATGAAAATCTAGGAATGGACACGGGAATTCCCTGATGCCAGCTGGTTCATCATTTTAGACTTACCCTTAGGCTTAATATAAGTTCATAACACCATGCCAATGACAAAGATGCTCACCAATGGTAAATATTTTTGGTAACTATACCTTCCTGCTTGCCTGTCTACCTCTGAATTCAGTCATCCATTACACTAAGGTTCCTCAAATTCTGGTTTGCATGTCAAAAGTTGGCAAATGGTTTAATGTCCTTCAACTTCATGCTTCTCTCTCCTTTGTTTTTCTCCTCCTAGCTCATACCGATTTTGGCCAACACAAGAGCATTTAGAGCCATGGCTGAGAGTTCCTTCCTGGTGCTCACCACACCCACATACACATGCAAACACATACAATCAAAACTCAGTTGCTCAGCATATACTACCACCATCATTGGCATAGTACTTCTAAAACTTGGGCAGGAATACAGTCAGAAGGCTTTGAAGAAGTCTGTGTTTAGGATTTTAATGATGCTTGTAGATTTGTCAATGTCTGAAATGTAATCTAATAACCCAATCAAGTGGCAGGCTAGGTGGGATAACAAGCGATATGGTTATGCATAGTGCTGAGATTACACAACTGTAATGAATTATATCTACTACATCCCTGACCATTTCAACAAGGATGGTCCATTTTCTTTTTTTTTTTTTTTTTTTTTTGAGATGGAGTCTTGCTCTGTCACCCAGGCTGAAGTGCAGTGGTACCATCTTGGCTCACTGCAAGCTCCGCCTCCCAGGTTCAGGCCATTCTCCTGCCTCAGCCTCCCAAGGAGCTGGGACTACAGGCACCCGCCACCACACCTGGCTAATTTTTTTTTTTTTTTTTTTTTTTTTTTTTTTAGTAGAGATGGGGTTTCACCGTGTTAGCCAGGATAGTCTCGATCTCCTGACCTCGTGATCCACCCACCTCGGCCTCCCAAAGTGCTGGGATTACAGGCATGAGCCACCGTGCCCAGCCAAGGATGGTCCATTTTCTCAAATTACAGAGGGTACAAAAACGTCCAGTCTAAGCAATAGCATCTTCCTGCATACTCAATTGCTCTGTTCTCTATATCCATTGCCCTGGTTCTCTATTCCTTTAGCTTTACCGTGTTTAGATCCCTGCAATTCACTTCAGAACTTCCTACTTTGGACAACCCCATCTGGATTGACCTCTCTGGTTTAATGACCTTGGTCCAGTCTATCTGATTCTCAATTTGCATGTCCCTTGGCTTCAATGAATCCACTCCTAGGGGAATAGGTCTGTGCCAGTTCCAGCCCCAAAGGGCCCCATGGGGGGTGCAGGAAAGAGAGAGAGGACAGGTCCACAAAAGTAGATCAGTTTTAAAAAGTGTTTGCCTTCAGATGGTGCCATGTGGTCACAGTATATTTAGGAATAACATTAGTTTCGAGATGTTCACAGGGTCAGAGTACACAGACTAAGAGACGTGCCATTTCAAATCTATGTACTATTCTTGCAGTAAGAAACAGATTGAATTTGCCAAATTTCAGTTCAAACAATGTAGCACAATGACCATGAAAAATACAATGATTTCTATAGACAAGACTTCAACTTTACTAGTAACCAACTAATCTACACATAAAATATTTTGTACACACAAAATATGTTTATATATATGTGTGTGTGTATATATGTATGTATGTATATATATGTATGCATATATATACACACATTTTTTCCCTGAGATGGGGTCTTGCTATGTTGCTCAGGCTGGTCTCGAACTCCTGGGCTCAAGCAATCCTCCCACCTCAGCCTCCCAAAGTGCTAGGATTACAGGTATGAGCTACTATGCCCAGCCCACGAAATATGTTAAAGGACTCTGCCACTTTGAAATCTCTCAACTCAGTTGCTTTATCTTTATAAAGGCAGCTCAAATTGCATAACCACACCAGTTCTACATTCAGGTTCGTTTTTTGAAAGCTGTATCTTCCTTTCTATGTAGAAACAAAGACTAAAATGAAAGCTTGGGAATAAAGTAAACATTTTCAACTCTTCATGTGTCAGAGCTGTGTTGTCCAATGCAGTTGCCACTTGCCACATGCAGTTATTGAATGAAAATTAAATATAATTAAAAATTCAGTTTCTCAGTCACACTAGCCATGCTTCTGTTCAATAGCCACATGTAGCTGGTGGCAACTGTATTGAACAGTTCAGATACAGTGCACTCCCATCATTTCAGGAAGTCTAACTGGACAGCCCTGCTTTAGAAAATTCACCCTACATTTGTTTTCTGTGAGACCCAACCTACCTTAACAAAAAGCTAAAACCTTTGAGGCTATTTTTATGATAAAGTAGTAGACCTGTGAAAACATTTTAAAACTTTATAAGCAGATAGTATTTGCAGTTACTATGGAAATTTGAGTCTTTGCATCCATCTTTTAAAAATTTCCTCAAATTTGACAGCTTAGGAACAGAATTAATTTTTTTCTAAAGAGGATTCTTTCTTAATGTGTAGACTGATGAATCAAAGCATCATGTTTTACTGAGTAATTAGTCCTTCAATAATTCACATGAGTAATAGGTCATATTGGGGTTTAACCCCTGCTTCCATTATTTCTGACCACACGGTCTACCAACAGATGTCTCACTTGGGGTGTACACAACAGAACACCGGGTATCTGTTTCACATACATCTGTTCCCAAACAGCTTAGACAGATTAATACTTAGACTATATTCTGCTCTGCTAAGTCTCATATAATCACTAACTCTTGTTCTGAAACTGTTTTTTCTCATTTTCACATTTTTGCACATTATCTTTTACACTGCTAAGTTTCAAGTAAATACTTATATAGACTTAAAGCTCAGGAAAATCATTTTGATTCTCTTGTAACAATAAGAAACACTTTCCAGACCTTATTTTGAAGCTCAGCTTTCTCAGATTTTCTAGTCACTGCTCTGATTCAGCTGAGCTCTGAGTTGTGGCAGGAATACTCTTTTGAAAAAACATAACATGAAATTGGTAACTTGACATAGTAAGTATATGAAAAATAGAGAGTTATAAGCCATAATTATGATTTGAAAGCCTAGTTTTATTTTTAAAAAATATTTGAAACATAATATTTGAATGTTAATCAAGCATAGTGTAAAATCTTTACTCAGAAATTTGATAGAGGATACAGAGAAATAAACGAAGAATGGATGAGCTAGTCATTTTGTCCATTATGAAACAGCTGCTTAAAGCTAGCCTCAACCAATTGTTTTCTTCCAGAAAATGGTTTCTTCCTTTCCAATGACAATACCTACCCCAAAGCAATTGCCCACCTCTAGTCACTGCGCCCTAAAGCTGAGTAAGGGGAGCAAAGGGCTTTGACCTATATTTCCCAGGGGCTGTGAAGTTCCTGATGTAAAATACAACACCCTTCCACACACACCAGACAGTGGGCCCCACTGACCATCAAACCTGACTGAGATTTATTTAATTTGACAAAATTCCCTAATGTCTAAAGGCCATAGAAATAGGTATTTTCTTTAAAATGAAAGTTCACAGGTGGTCAGAACTGATAGTACTTAGAGACAATATCATATAAGCCCCTCATTTTGCCGGTGAATAATCTGTAACTCAGAGATGTTAAACAACCTGTCCAAAGTCCGTTACATACCTTGCTATTTGTTGAGACAAGATCTTAGGGCCTTCAGTGGTCACTGCTGAAATCTTTCCTACACCACAGATGGTAGCAGATTACAGAGAGCTGGAGGAGGAAAGCTATAAAAGATACTGTAGCACTTTTCATACTTCAAGGTGTTATCCATTAGGAAATTATGAAGTTAATTTCACAAATCATAATGAGCATTTGTTTGTAATGAAAACAGAACATATCAGAGTGACTCTTAAATGGCAATGGTAAGAATTGTTTTGTGAAACTTTTGTTTTAGACAAATCACATATCAGCACAGAAATATGCATAGTATCTGTCAATTCCTAAAGGGCCATCATTTCAGAGGACTGAGGAAAAGTGGAGGAGACACATGTTTCCAACATGAGACAGTACTGTGAGTGTTGGCATCTCTGTCACAGAGATCCCTAAACTGATCACTCTTAAACATACTAATATACGAGCTTAACATTGCCTAACCTTACCCATTACTCTCCCTATCAGCTTTTCCTTTATGGGAAATAATGACATTATATTTATTCACAAAGGACAGTAAACAAACCTTTCTTTGGGGAGGCACAAAAAATGCCTGACTCTTCTGCTTTAATCGAACATTTCAAATAAAAGCTTACCACTTGTTAAACAAATGTCCCAAAAGTGTGTCCTTGGTTGAGATGTAAAACAATGCCAACAGGTGATCAGTGATGGTTTTGAAAATACTGAACTCTGAAAATATCTGATCCATTATCAGCACAACCTTAGGGCTAAATCATGAGATATGCAAATTAGTCTGTGGTATCTGTCCATGTCCCCTTTCTGAGGTGTATTCTCAATTTTTGGCTTCTCACACCCAGTCCCTGGCACCATACTGGGGGCTGGTCCCACTGGGCACAGCACTTGACCTGCTCTGCCTTGGCAGGGTCCCATGACCCGGAGTGGTCTGACTTTTCACACTTGACTTCAAAAACACTCACCTGATCCCTTTGTCATTTCTTCAGGATTTTTCTCATAGGTCACAGCTAGCTTGATAATTACTTTAACATAAACGCATGTATGATTCTATAATTTAAATGACCATAATTTAGCATTGTAATAGAAAGATCACCAGGCACCACTGCAGTCAATGAAAAAGGTATTTTCTGAATTGATGATGTCCTTTTATAAACACAGTTTATATTATAATGACAGCATCCCAATGTATGCCCTGCTCAGTATTTTCTACTCTGCAGCTGAGCGACATGGAACCTTCCTGCCATGAACCTCACATCAGAGAAGTGGGCCAACCTTAACTCTTAACAATAGAAATCCTGAAATAATGCAAAGTTGAAAAGAACCTCAAGGAGCTTAATATATAATGGGGGAAAAACAAAGTTTCATTCAATGTCTCAGTATAGGAGATCCAATTATGCCTAAAGAGAAAACAACTGTAATGAATCTTTATTAATTTTAATGAATGTAAACATGTTATCATTCAAATAAAAAAAAAGCACAAAGGAAGCTAATTCCCAGCAGCTGGAACAGAAAGAAAGCGTGTATAGAGAACTAGTTTTGTAATTCTTTCAATTACAGGATAGTAAAACATAAGGAAACTACTGAGAAATAAGGATGCAGAGATAGGCAGGAGCCAAGCATGGAAATCTTATGCCACATTGAAGAATGTGTGTCTCATCCCGTTTTCTACTTCAGTGGGCTTCAAACAAGACAGTCATATTCCTGATAGGCAAAGAGGGAACCCAAGCAGACAGACTTGGGATTGTTTACTATACTTTTATCTGTTATATATTGGGGATGCATTTATGAATGTTTTTTTAAAAGAGTTTTGATGTTTAAAAAGGGGGAGAGGGGAATACTGCTTTTGTAGCTGATGAGGAGTTGATATCAAGTATGTAGGAATGCAGCCATCAAGTTATAATAGAATAGACAAAACTAAAGTTCATGCGGCCAGTAAAGCAGTAACAAATTCTTTCATTCAACAAATATTATCTATATGCCAGGCAGTCTTCAAGGTGCTGACAGTAAAGAAAAAAGATATTCTGAATACCTTCCCTCTCCTCTATGTAGATTTAGTTTCCACCCTCCACCTGCCCTATGCACTGGGAGGCCGTACTGCATGGACTACATCAAGTGCTCCCCTTGTCCTCTGGCTTAAAGTTGGGTTTGGACTGTGAAATGGGCCAGAAAAGAAGGAACTTGGGTAATTTAGGATTAGTGAGGATTAAGGAGGTAATCAGCCACGCTGAGGCAAAGGCCACAGCTAGCTCCTGCCTAGTGGCCTCCTCTACATAGTCTCTCTGAATCCAGGTTCAGGCACCTGCTCCTTCACTATGCCCTTTTGGGCTTAAAAATGGTATCAACTGCCCAATTATTACTAGTCCCAAGAGTACTTCACTATCTCTATATCTACACCTTTATAAATACTGACTTTTAAAAATTCTTCTCAAGTTACCCTAATATAAATGTGCCATTTTTTTTTCCTATTAGGACAGTCACTAATAGATAAATTCTTGCCATCTTGAAGTGGGGTGGTGATATAAAGGACAGAAATTAGAAATTATATAATATACAAGATGATAAATGCCACTGAGGAATATAAGGCAGTACAGGGAACCAGGATGTATGTAGCAGATGGGAATTTTATACAGGTGATCAGAGAAAGCCTAAGAAGCTAATATTTGTGCACAGGTTCAAAGGAGGTGAAGGAGTAGGTCAAATGAGAGATTATAAAGGCCTGAGTTAGGGCAGTGATTGGTCAAACAGAGAAGGATGGTAGATTGGAGAAATACTAAGTAAATAAAGTAGGCAGGATTGGTGGGTGTTTAGAAATAGTGAGTAACGGACAGTGAAGCTGGAGTTACCTTCAGAATCCTGGCCTAGATAACATTCCAGATAGCTTCCTAAATACTCCTTCACATATTAAGCCAAAATATTCACTATTTACATATGCAATTCTATGATGTATCCTATATAAGCTACAAGCTAATTCTAGTTATCCTAATTATTGTCCCATAACTTACACAAACCTAAATAGCAAAGTTAAATAGTTTGACAGCTGATGCTGAATAGTGAGTTCCATAACCATGATAGGGAACAAAAGATCAGAGTTAGTCTATGGAGCAATAAAAAATGCTTCTCTTGTATATTTACTAAATTTATGGCACTTCTGGAGGTGGATGATGGTAGATGAGAACCACAGTGGGCAATGCTGACCAGAAAGCATGTAATGAGGAACAGCAGATGAGACCACACTCCTTGGGACTCCACCATTTGGCAGGCAGATAGAATGAAGTCCCCATGGGAGACTGATAAACTAGGTGCTGGTGGTATTACAAAAACCAAGAGGGTTAAGTCAAAGTCAAATGAAGGAGAAATACAGAAAGATAAGGACTGAAAGTTCCCACTTGATTGAGCAATTAGAAGACTTCTGCTAATCTTTGCCTAAAGAGTTTCAGCAGAGAAAGAACAAAGCCAGGTCTCAGATGGTTGAAGAATAATTAAGAGGTAAACTAATGGAGGTGGTGAGAGTAAGCCAATTTTTCTAGCAGCTTATCAGAGCAAGTAAGAAAAAAATAAAAATAAAAAGCAAGGTAGCAGCTAGAGACAGAATCTTGTAGGATCAAGGCAGAGACTGTTAGAATGGGAGAGTCCTGAACATATCTCTGTGCTTAAGTGAAAAAGCTGGTAGAAGTGAAGGCTAAAAACCGAAGAAAGAAAGTGTAACAGATAAAACAAATTTCTAGATGAAGCTGAAGGGATGGGATGAGTTTGCCTTCAATAGAGATGACATCTATTCTGTGGTCATGAATGGAAGCGAATGAAGGCTGAAAGTCACTAAAATGGAAAAGGTCTAGAAAATCTGAAGTTGTAATGATTGCAATATGACCACCACCACTGGCCAGACTTTAGATAGCGAACACTGTGAGCCAGACAACAAAGTTTTAAGTAAACATAGAAAAAAAGCTGGAAAATCATACTTTCTCCTCCCTGGGAGCCCAAAAGACAGCCTGTCACCCCTCCCAGCCTGCAAGTGTCCAGCCTGACAACTATCATGACACGCCTGTCCCGACCAAAACTATACCACCATCAAAAACTCCTGCAGCCTAGGCCACTGAGGCAATCACAGACATTGCTGATGAAGATTACAGCTGAAGAAACTACACAGAGACCATGCTACTGAATCCACCCCAAACCAAAGCCAATGTACCATATCCAACCAACACTCTAGGACCCACCTACAAGAAAAGTCTCTCCCTATGAAAGCTACTGCATACAACCGGAAAATGTGACTATTCCACTAGATGTGCAGATGTCACAAGAAACATGAAAAAGCAAGGACACATGACACCGCCAAAGGAACACAGTAAGTCTCTAGTAACAGACCCCAAAGAAAAGGGTGTTTATAAAATTAAAAATAATGATCTTAAAGAAATTCAGCAAGATACAAGAGAATACAAACAACCCAAAGAAATCAGGAAAGTTATAAAATGAGAAATTAAAACAAGATCTATCATTTAAAACACAGAAGTCTGAAGAATGCAGTGAATAAAAGACACAATTGCCGGGCGCGGTGGCTCAAGCCTGTAATCCCAGCACTTTGGGAGGCCGAGACGGGCGGATCACGAGGTCAGGAGATCGAGACCATCCTGGCTAACACGGTGAAACCCCATCTCTGCTAAAAAATACAAAAAACTAGCCGGGCGAAGTGGCGGGCGCCTGTGGTCCCAGCTACTCAGGAGGCTGAGGCAGGAGATGGCGTAAACCTGGGAGGCGGAGCTTGCAGTGAGCTGAGATCCGGCCACTGCACTCCAGCCTGGGCGACAGAGCCAGACTCAGTCTCAAAAAAAAAAAAAAAAAAAAAAGAATAAAAGACACAATTGAGAGCTTCCAGAATAGACCAGATCAAGCAGAAGAAAGAATTTCAAAATCCGAGAATACGTTTTGTGAAATAACACAAAGATTTAAAAAAGGAGTAAACAGGCCGGGCGCAGTGGCTCAAGCCTGTAATCCCAGCACTTTGGGAGGCCGAGACGGGCGGATCACGAGGTCAGGAAATCGAGACCATCCTGGCTAACACCGTGAAACCCCGTCTCTACTAAAAATACAAAAAAAAACTAGCCGGGCGAGGTGGCGGGCGCCTGTAGTCCCAGCTACTCAGGAGGCTGAGGAAGGAGAATGGCGTGAACCCGGGAGGCGGAGCTTGCAGTGAGCTGAGATCCCGCCACTGCACTCCAGCCCGGGCTACAGAGCAAGACTCCGTCTCAAAAAAAAAAAAAAAAAAAAAAAAAAAAAAGGAGTAAACAAATTTTTGCATTATAGAACTAGCGGATGAAGAAAAGTTGAAGAAAGGCACAGAAAACCTATTTAATGAAATAATAGCTAAAAACTTCCCAAATATTGGGGGAGATACAGACATCCAGATTAAGGAACCACAAAGATTCCCAATTAGATTCAACCCAAAAAGATTCTCTCTGTGGCACATTATAGACGAACTGTCAAAAGTTGAAGACAGAGAATTCTAAAATCTGCAAGAGAAAAGCATCAATTTACATGTAAGGGAATCCTCATTAGACTATCAGTAGATTTCTCATCAGTAACCTTAAATTACTGATTTATGCCAGGAGAGAAAGGGATAATTTATTCAAGGTGCTAAAAGAAAAACAAACAAAAAAAACTCTCAGCCAAGGATAAAGGATACTATATCCAGCAAAACTATCCTGGAGGAGACTAAAGGCCTTCCCAGACAAGCAAAAGCTGAGGGAATTCATCACCCCTACACCAGCCTTACAAGAAATGCTTACAGGAGTGCTACAGCTGCAAATGAAAACATGGTAACTATCATGAACACATGTGAGAGTATAAACCTCACCAATAGAGGTAAATTTATAAATCCAACTCAGAATGTCCCAGTGATATCATGTTACGATGTAAATCTCTCAATCCTCTAGATGAAGGTTTAAAGTAAAACTGGTCAAAAACAACAACAGCTACAATGGCTAAGGAACACATGCTAAAGAAATAAAGGCAACAAAAATATAAATTAGGGATGGGGGGAAAAAAGTCGAGTATTTTTATGTGACCAAAGTTAACTTGTTATCAGCTTAAAGCAGTTTATTATAACTACAAGGCTCTTTATGTTAGCCCCATGGTATTCACAAAGAAAGCAATTACAAGAGATACATAAACAAGAGATAGAAGGAAACAAAGCTTAGGACCACAGAAAATGACCAAACCACAGAGGTAAACAAGAAAGAAAGAAGAACTGAGAATCTACAAGACAACCAGAAAACAACAAAATGGCAGATATGAGTTCTTATCAATAAAAATCTTGAATGTAAATAAATTATCTAATTAAAAGATATAAAGTAGCTGCATGACTGGAAAACAAAAAACAAAACAAAACAAAAAAACTCAACTACATGCTGCCTAAAAGAGGCTTACCTCACCATTAAAGACAGACTGAAAGTGAAGAAATGGAAAAAGATATTCCATGCAATCAGAATCCAAAAGTGAGCAGGAGTAGCAATATTCATATCAGACAAAATATACTTTAATTCAAAAACCGTAAAAAGAGACAAAGAAGGTCATAATATAATGATAAAGGGATCATTTCAACAACAGGATATAACAATTATAAACATTCATGTACCTAATACCTAAGTACCCAGATATATAGAGCAAATATTCAATCTAACGAGATAAACTCCAATACAATAATAGTAACACAATTTAACAGCTCACTTTCAATAATGAATAAATTATCTAGACATACATACATACACAAACACACACAGAGAAATCAGGAAATACTGGACTTAAGCTGCACCATAGACCAAATGCACCTAGCAGACACTTACAGAACATTCCATCCAACAGCTGCAGATACACATTCTTCTTAAATGCACATGGAACATTCTTGAGGACAGATCACATGTTAGGCCACAAAACAAGTCTTAACAAATTGTAAAAGATTAAGATAATATCAAGTATCTTTACTGACCACAGCGTTATAAAACCAGAAATCAGACCAGGTGTGGTGGCTCACGGCTGTAATCCCACCACTTTGGGAAGCCAAGGTATGCAGGTTGCTTGAGCCCAGCAGTTTGAGAACAGCCTGGGCAACACAGTGAAACGGTGAAAGCCCTCTCTACTAAAAATACAAAACAAAACAAAACAAAACAACAACAACAACAAAATTTAACCAGGCACGGTGGCACACAACTGTAGTCCCAGCTACTTGGGAGGCTGAGGTGAGAGGATTGCTTAAGCCCAGGAGGCAGAGGTTGCACTAAGCCAAGATTGTGCCTCTGCACTTGGGCCTGGGAGATAAAGCAACACCTTGTCTCAGAAAGAAAGAAAAGGAAAGAACTAAACTAGAAATCAACAACGAGAAAAACTGACGACTTCACAAATCATGGAAACGACATGCTCCTAAACAACCAATGGGTCAATGAAGAAATTAAAAAGGAAAATAAAATTTTTCTTGAGACAAGTGAGAATGAAAATACATCATAGTGAAACATAGCACAAGCAGTTTTAAGAGGTAAGCTTATAGCAATAAATGCCTCTATCAAAAAAGACAACAGATTTCTGACAGCCTAATGATGCACCTCAAGATACTACAAAATCAAGAACAAACTAATCAGCCAGGCACGGTGGCTGACACCTGTAATCCCAGCACTTTGGGAGGCCGAGGTGGCCGGATCACCTGAGGTCGGGAGTTCGAGACCAGCCTGATCAACATGGAGAAACCCTGTCTCTACTGAAAATACAAAATTAGCTAGGTATGGTGGCACATGCCTGTAATTCCAGCTACTCAAGAAGGCTGAGGCAGTAGAATTGCTTGAACCCGGGAGGCAGAGGTTGCAGTGAGCCTAGATCGCGCCATTGCGCTCTAGCCTGGGCAACAAGAACGAAACTCCATCTTAAAAAAAGAGAAAAAAGAAAAGAATAAACTAATCCCAAAGTTGGTAGAAGTAAGGAAATAATTCAATTCAGAGGAGAAATAAATGAAATAGAGACTAAAAATAATTTCAAAAGATGAACAAAATTTAGTTAGTTTTCAACAAATTTCATCAAATTTGATAACACAGAAAAAATGAATTCCCAGACACTTACAACCTACCAAGATTAAATTAGGAAGACATATAAAATCTGACCAGACCAAAAATAAGTGAAGAAATTGAATCAGTAATAAACTCTTTCATCAAAGAAAAGCCCAGAAACGAATGGCTTCATTGCTGAACTCAACCAAACATTTAACAAACCAGTATCAATTCATTTCAAAATATTTCAGAAAACTGAAACAGAGGGTATACTTCCAAACTCATTTCATGAGGCAAGCATTACCCTAATTCCAAAATCAGATAACAATACAACACAGAAAACTATAGTACAATATCCCTGATGAACATAGGTGCAAAAAATTCTCAAGATATTAGCAATCCAAATCCAACAGCACATTAGAAAGATAACTTGCTACGTTCAAGTGCGATTCATCAGAGGGATCAGAGGGATGCAAAAATGGTTTAACACACACAAAGCAGTAAATGTGATACATCATATTAACAGAAAGACAAAAACCATAAGATCATTTTAATAGATGCAGAAAAAGCCTTTGACAAAATTTGTCATCATTTCATGATTAAAAACTCAACAAATTAGGTATGGAAGGTATACACTTCAACACAAGGAAGGCCACATATGACAAGTCCACAGCTAACGTCATACTGAATGGGAAAAGATCAATAATAAGATCAATCCTAAGATCAATAACGAGAAGGATGCCCACTTTCACAATTTCTATTCAACATACTACTGAAAGTTCTAGCCAGATAAATTGGGCAGAAGAAAGAAATAACAAGCATCCAAATTGGAAAGAAGCATGTCAAACTGTCCCTGTTTGCAGAAGATACTATCTTATAGATAGAAAATCCAAAATGCTCCACGAAAGAACTGTTAGAATAAATTTAGTAAAGTTGAAGAACACAAAATCAACATATAAAAATCAGTAGCATTTCTATACACTAATATTATACTATGTGAAAAAATCAAGAAAACAATTCCATTTATAGTAGTTACTTTTTAAAAAAGATACCTAGAAATAAACAACCAAGGAAGTGAAAGAATCTCTACAGTGAAAAGTATAAAATTTTGATGAAAGAAATTATCTTCCCACATCAATAAATGGGAAGATAGTCCATGTTCATGGATTGAAATAATTAATATTGTTAAAATGGCCATATTACCCAAAGTGATCTACGGATTTAATGCAATCTCTATCAGAACAACACCATTCTTTACAGAAATAAAACAATCTGAAAATTCATATAGAACCACAAAAAAAAAAAAAATAGCCAAAGCAATCCTGAGCAAAAAGCACCAAACTGGAAGCACCATACTACCTGACTTCAAAATATACGATAAAACTACATTAACACAGCATGGAACTAGCATAAAACCAGACAGACCAATGAAATAAAACGGAAAACCTAGAAATACATTTTTGCACCTACAATAGCCAACTGATTTTTTTAAGATGTTAAGAACATACACTGGGAAAAAGACAGTCTCTTCAACAAGTGGTACTAGGAAAATTAGATATTCACATGCAGAAGAATGAGATTAGACCCCTCCCTCTCACCATATACAAAAATCAAAATAGATTAAAGATTTAAAATGTAGAACTTGAAACTATGAAATTACTAGAAGAAAAAAGGGAAATTATTCTCAACACTGAGCTGAGCAAGGATTTTAAAAATAAGACCTCAAAAGCACAGACAAAATAAGATTAAATCAAACTAAAATCCTTTGCACCTTAAAGAAAACTATTAACAAAGTGAAAACAGCTGCAGGATGGGAGAAAAATATTTGCAATCTATACATGTGACAAAGGGATAAAATCCAAAATATATAAGAAATTTAATTCAACAGAAAAAATAATAACGATTTTTTTTTTTTTTTAGATGAAGTCTCCCTCTGTCGCCAGGCTGGAGTGCAGTGGCACCATCTCAGCTCACTGCAATTTCCACCTCTCGGGTTCAAGCGATTCTCCTGCCTCAGCCTCCCAAGTAACTGGGACTACAGGCATGCACCACCACACCTAGCTAATTTTTGTATTTTTAGTAGAGACGGGGTTTCACCATGTTGGCCAGGATGGTCTCGATCTCCTGACCTCGTGATCTGCCTGCCTTGGACTCCAAAAGTGCTGGGATTACAGGTGTGAGCCAGTGCACCTGGCCAGCTTGAATTTTTAAATGGGCAAAAGATTTTGACAGGTCTCGAAAGAAGACACACAAATGACCAACAGGTACATTTAAAAGATACTTAACATCACTAATCATCAGGGAAATGCTGATCAAAACCACAAGAAGATGCACTTCACTCCAGTTAGAATGGCTATTGCCAAAAAGACAAAAGAAAATAAGTATTGACACAGATATGGAGAAAAGGGAACACACACTGTTGGTATGATTGTAAACTAGTACAGTCATTATGGAAAACAGCATGGAAGTTCCTAAAACAATCAAAAATAGAAGTATCATATGACTCAGCAATCCCACTACTGGATATGCATCCAAAGGAAATAAAATCAGTATGTTGAAGAGATCTGCACTCCCGTTGTTTATTGCAGCACTATTCACAATGGCCAAGATATAGAATCAACTTAAGCATACAACCATAGATGAATAAAGAAAATGTGATACATAAACATAATGGAATACTAGTCAGCCATAAAAAAATAAAGTCCTGTCAATTGTGAATGGATAAGCCTGAAGGACATCATGTTAAGTGCAGTAACCCAGACACAGAAAGACAAACACCACATGATGTCACTCACATGTAGAATCTTTTTCTATTATAAAAGGTTGATACAGATAAGGCAGAGATTAGAATAGTGGTTACTAGAGACTGGGAAGGGGAGGGGAGAAGGAAGGATGGAGAGAGGTTAGTCAACAGACACAAAGTTGTAACTAGGTAGGAAGAATAAATTCTGGGGTTTTGTTGCATAGTACGGTGACTATGGTTAACAGTAAAATACTGTATATTACAAAATAACTAGAACAGAGTCTTTTGAATGTTCTAACCCACAAGGAAATGATGAACGTGTGAGGAAATGATGAACGTGTGAGATGAAGGAAACACTACTTTGATCGGATAACTGCACAACATAAATATCAAAACGTCAAATAGTATCTCATAAATACGTACAATTACAATGTGTCAATTAAAATTTTTTTAAACAATTAAAAAGTTATTAGACCAGCTGTTGGATCTGGTTGAGTTATCGTGCTTAAGAAGCACATGCATAACATCACACGTTTGATTTAAAATATTTTTCTACCTAAAAAAGATCCCCAAAAAGTGCTGATACTTTTGCGCCTCCCAACTTGACTTATAGCCTCTTTTTGAAAGCCTCACTTCTACAGGGAAGGGTAACACATCCATTATTCCAGGTCACCCCTGAACCCAATAAAAAGAACTACAATTACTACAGTTATGCTCATTTATCCTGCCAACAAGACCATCAATTTGTCCCAATTTTGGCAGTCAAAGTCTTCATAAAATACATTGTCTTTGCTCATCACTCAAGATGGAAAATTAGAAAAAGATCACATAGTATTTTATTTCATCAGTGAAAACAATTAAGGTACTATGAGGTTTAAAAACTAAGCAGTCTTGAAAACATAGGTATGTTAAAATAATCTCCAGTGACCTCTACCCACCCTCATCCTTTTCTGAGGCAGCCAATCACTTGCCAACCAGCAATGGACGTGCTCTCTCCCCACCACATCCTACCATATCACGTCCTCCCAAGTACAGTAACTTTGATGTAGCTCCTCTTCCATTTAATCTTTTACCACTCACATCTAAGCTTATTCAACAACAGAGAGTACTTCTAATATTTAAATATATCATCTCTTAATATCTCCTTTTTGTTTCCCAGTGTTTGTTTTTGTTTGTTGTGTTTGAGATGGAATTTCACTCTTGTTGCCCAGTCTGCAGTGCAGTGGCATGATTTCGGTTTACAGCAACCTCCACCACCCAGGTTCAAGCGATTCACCTGACTCAGCCTCCCAAGTAGCTGGGATTACAGGCACGCACCACCATGTCTGGCTATATTTTACCTAAACAAAACATCTCTTGTTTTTTTCCATAAATAGAAGTACTTACTAAGGCTCTAGGCTTCTGTGTCCCCAATTTTAGAGGCCCAAAGTAGTTTGAATACCAGCTCTTAATTACAAAGAAAAAAGGGTACACCTGTTTGAAGGAAAGAGACAATCAAATGATTTTAGGGCATAATTAAACAAAGAATCAGTACTTACAACCTTTAAAGTTACAAATCTATCAAGATGTATTTTAGAACTCTACTGCCAGGGGTGCGCTAATTAAACCTATTTTTCCTTAATCACCACTCAATAAAAAACAGCATTTTTCTCATGTCATTGTTTGCTTTTTTTGTACACAAATACTGCAACATTGGTTTGTATGACCTCTCATTGCACAATGTCTCATTTTAATTCTATAGTATTTCAGCTGCGTTGTAGGTTAAATTGACTCTTTGGGCTAATCCAAACTCTAATTATAAACTTCTATATTGCATAACTCGAATTGCCTGAAAGACTTACAAATAATTCTATAGCTATATCCCTAGCTTTTAACTTAAAAGGTTCAAGAAAATACTACACCTTGGCTTTTAGAACACCTGAAAACACTTTAAGGTCAAAGACTGTTTTCATGAAGTGAGCGACCATGGCACATGCAGCACAGGCAGAATTCACAATCGCAACCAGTGCTGAGACCCTGGCTAGTTGGTTTCATTTCGTTAGACTTTTGAGCAAGAAACTTGAAGACAATGAGTCTTTCTATTCTGTAACATAAATAGCACACTGTGTCTTGTTTTCCAACAGGGGAAGGCAAATTTTTTTAATTTCATAAGTTTGTATTTAGCTAAAAGAGGTTGATACCAAATTCCGTTTCCCACAAGTCATCTCCTAGCGAGTAACCTTGATGTAGTTCCTCCCCCATTTCATCTCTTTCACCACTCACAGCTGAGCTAATTCAACAACGGGGAGTATTTCTCGAGTTTGGACTTAGAAATAAGACTATATGAAAGTCTGCAAGACTTGTAAAATGGTCTTTATAAGTTATCTGTAAGTTTATAAAGCCATTTGACTAAGACGTGAAAATAGACTCCAAGTATGTCTGTTGTAAACTACAGCATTCTAACTTTTTTAGGTAACTAAAATTTTAAGTCAATAAAAGGCAAACGTGAGCAAACCGCTTGACGTAACTAAGTATCGCAAAACTGTGATCCAATATTCTAGGGTCAATATTAAAAATTAAAAGTTTCTAGACTGAGCCTGAAGAAGTCTTAATTCTTGACAATGGCAAGGGAGGTGAGGGGCAGAAAAAAATCCAGAAACGCTCCCAAAGCTCTGGGGTTACATTTTCAAGTCAGCAAAATGAAAGTTGGATTCAGAACTCTTGTGTATGCATAATCTGTAAAATGTTTATAGTTTCAATGTACCATCAAATTGATGGATTAAAACTTTTTAAACTTGGAGGGGCGGAGTAGGTGACCTTCTCACATTTGTAAATGACCTCCCCTTTGTGGCTCAAGACTTTCTGCTGAGACGCTGAACAAAAGCTGAGTGTGACGTTTGTCCGGGGAAGGTCCCGGAGGCGGGAGAAGGCTAGGTAGCGAAATGAATCCCTGGGGGTTCTGGGGTGGGGCGAGGGGCGTGAGTTCCCGGTTGGGAAGGAGGCGGCGGCGACTTGGGGACTCGGTAACCTGTCCAGGCTGTGAGGAGAGTCCGGGCTGTGAGGAGAGCCCGGGGAGGGGAGGAGAGAGAAGGAGAGGGTGGAGCGAAAGCGCGCGGGTGGCAGGCCTTGGGCCGGGGAGAGGGAGGAGGCGCGGAGGGAGGCGAAGACGCTTGGGGCCTGACACTCACCCGCCGGGCGCTCTGGCTGAATGGGCCGCCACCGCAGTGCCCGCTCGCTCAGTACCACGTCACAGCTGTCCCTCCCGATCTCGAAGATGCCCCGGAGCAGAATCCGCTCGGCCGCCGCCTCCGTCTGCTGCGGGGACGTTAACAGCGCCGAAGGCACAGCGGCAGCCTCCGGGGGCGCCTCTTCCTCCCGGCCGCCCTCCAGGGCACTCACCCGGTTCCTGCGCCTCCTCCAGGGCATGGCAGAGCCGCAGGCTGGGCCCGAGCCAGGGGTACGGGGAGGCCTTTGGAGGAGGAGGTGGAGGGCGCGGCAGCCCCAGCTCTAGCCGCGTCCTGCGCTGCCACAGCAACCGCGCGCAGGGCAAGGACCCAGGAGGGAGGCGGGGCCGCGCCTGACCCAGTCCAGCACCCTGGCCTGCCAGCCTCCCGCTTCGCCACTCACTACAAAAAGACCCAGCTGCAAGAGGAAGAATAATTGGCTCCCTCCGCCTAGCTTCTCCTGCAAAGTACGGTTTCGCACTTTTCGTTACCCTCAAGTTAAACCAGCCCTCCTCAAACTTGCATATCATCCTTTGGGCGTCTTGTTCAAATGGAGATTCTTATTGAACAGGTGTGGGACTGGCCCCCAAATACCACATATCTAAGAAAATACTAGGTAATGGATCCCGCTGGCCAAGGAACACACTCTGAGTTGCAAGGGTGGAAGCCTCTTTTTCCACCTCCTTTCCAGAGGGTTCCCTGGCGAGCAGAGGTGGTGCTTTACAACCCTGTTACGGAGTACTAGCGCACTTCCCAAAACCCCTGAGGGGAAGCTACAGATAAGGCCCTGGTTTGCATAGACAAATTTGCATCTGACAAATTCAGTATTAAAGGTAAGTGCCTCCAGGTGTAAGTATTTAGGATACTACTTTCCCCCAAGGTATCTCCTCTGCAATCTTGTCTTTGCCTGGATCTTACACTCCCTTGAGGGAGATTTCAAGCAGCAGGGCTTCTCTTTCACGCACTGCTATAAAGAAGTGTCACCTGGAAAAGGAGACGACCCCGGGGGGGCTGGGGGGGTGTTCACCCTTTTCTCCTGGTAAGTGAGATTTCTAATATCAGCTGCTCGTTAATTTGGAAAACACAAGAGAGTCTGGAGGATAGTGATACTCAATAGTGGTTGCACATTAAAATTACATGGGGAACTTTTGAAAACCCAAATATCCAGGCCACACTCAAGACAATTAAGCTGGAATCTCTGGAGGCGAGACCCAGACTTCCGGATTTTTAAAAGTTCCCAGGTAATTCCAATGTTTAGCCAAGGCTGATAATGGCTGCTCTAAGCATAGTGATAACACAGGGAGCTGAGTATTTATAATGCGAGAGCAGTCAGGAAGAAAGCGAGTCCCTGGGAAGAGGAGCAGAGTGGGAAGTAAAGCAGAAGGCTTTTTTTTTTTTTTTTTTTTTTAAACAAGGTCATTACCATCATATTGAAAAAAGGAGTAGGGGAGTTGAAGAGGAAATTAAATGCATGGGTTGTAGATCTAGTTCCAGTGTTCTAGTGCCTAAACAGTTGTATCATAGAGGCAGCAAATTCTTATTCTGTCCTCATTCCTGGTCACACTGCAAAGTCACAGAAAGAGCTAACTATAGCAGGAGTTTCTCAAGGTTCTTAGTTCAGATGGTTTGTAGGCCTAACCAAATCCCTATCAAACATAAAGCACTGTGCATCAGTTAAGCTAGGACTCTTACTGTTTAATGCTCCGGCAATAAGTACCCAAGCTTCGAGGAAAAGCAAGGAAGAGCTTCAGTTTGATCTGACTGCAGTGAGCTATTTCTTAGAGCAGAAGTGCAGCTGCTGCTAAACCCCATGCAGGCTTCAGGTGGCTCTGCTCAGCAGTCATTAGTGGGAAAAGGATGGTGCCCTTCGCAAAATGAGTTGCAGTTCTGGAGTCAGCAGCTTGTATTCACAGCTGTTAGGCAATCAACACAATTAGAGCTCACTGGCATTTTAAAAGCTCACCCAGAGCCAGGGCAAACAGACCAAGCCAATGGCTACTCATTAGGAGTTTTGCAAAGGTGCAAGTTGCCATTTTTCAAGCTTCACTCAAGCTAGGAAGTCAAAAACAGTGGCTTTGAATTGTCCTGAAGGTGGAAATAATGAGAGTTGTGTTACCTTCTTTCTATCTTTTTTTTCTTTGATAAGCTGCCTTTTTCCAGGACTGTAAAAGCTGGAACGCCCTAGGGCTCTGTCTTTAGGATCTATCCACACACGCTGTCCCGTGCTTTATGTACTATCCAGGGTTCTGCAAATGATGACACCAGCTTCAACCACTCTCCTGAACTTCAGGTATTATGTCCAACTGCCTACCTGACATCTCTACTTGGCTGTCCAATAAGCTTCTAAAACCAGACTCATGATTTTCCATCACAAACCTGTCCCTCTCAGAATGTTTCAAATCTATAGTATCAAAATCCTTGATATCATCCATGTCTCCTTTGTCTCATACCTTCAATCCAATCTACCAGCAAATTCCTGTCCATTCTGTCTAGAACAGATAGTCCTTTCTGCCTGCTGTCATTGCAGTCCGCACTTCTGCACCCCTCAGCTGGATAACTTCAGTCTCAGCTCTCCCAACCCATCTCTCTGCTTTCCCTTTCGCCTGTGCTGATATCTACAGCCCAGAGCCGATTTTCCACTTTGTAGTTACATTGTGCCTTTTAAAAATAACAAGAGTGTATAACTCGGCTCACAACCTTCCAATAACTTCCCATTATTCTTGGAATAAAGTCCAAATGCTTAGCAAGTCGAAAGGTCCTCCCTAATCTGGACCCTGGCTATGTCTCTGAGATCACCTACCAACTTCTTCCTCTTGCTCATTCACACAAAGCCTTCTTGCTAGTCGTCAAACACATTGAGAGGAATCCCTTCTCAGAGCATTTGCTTTTGCTGTTCCCTCTGGCTGGAACGCTTTTCTCCCCACCAGATGGTCCATTCCTTCACTTTGCTCATTTTTCTGTTTGAAGGCCAGCACCTCAAAGAGGCCACTCCTGAGCACCCTCCATAATTCACCATCCTGTAAACCTGTGTATTCATTTCTTACTACTGCTGTATCTAATTACCACAAATTTAGTGACTTGAAACAAAACAAATGCATTGTTTTATATTTCTGGAGGTCAGAAATCCAAAATCAGTTTCACAGGACTAAAATCAAGGTGCCAGCAGGCCTGTATTCCTTCTGTAGGCTCTAGGGGAAAATATGTCTCCTCTTTTCCAGCTCCTAGAGCAGCGGTCCCCAACCTTTTTGGCACCAGGGACCGGTTTTGTGGAAGACAGTTTTTCCACAGATGGGGGCAGTTTGGTGGGGTGAGCCTTTTGGAGGCATTAGTTTCTCATAAGGGGCACAAACTAGATCCCTTGCATATGCAGTTCACAGTAGGATTCAGGCTCCTGTGAGAATCTGATGCTGCCACCGACCTGACAGGAGACGGGCACAGGTGGTAATGCTTGCCTGTGGGCCACTCACCACTCATCTCCTGCTGGGCGGCCTGGTTCCTAACAGGCCACAGACAGGTACGGGTCCATGGCCCAGAGATTGGGGACCCCTGTTCTAGAGGTCACCTGTGGATTTTGTTTTGTTCTATGTTTTATTTGTTTTGGCTCATGTTCACTTTTTCCATCTTCAAAGCCAGCAGTGCAACATCTCTCCTCTTTGTTTCTATCCTTAAATCTTCTCTTTTTCTATGTCTTTGACCTTTGTCCCTTCGTCTTATGACGACTCTTATGATTACATTGGGCCTGCCCAGATAACCCTTAATTATGTTCACAAAGCCTCTTTTGCTTTATAAGGTAACATATTCACAGGTTCTGGGGATTGAAACATGGACATCTTCAGGCTGCCATTAATCTCTCTACCATAACCTGCTTTAGTATTCTTTACAGCACTTACTATTAATTCTTATTACATGCTTCTTTGTTTATTGTCTAGCTTCCCCACTGAGTTAGTGCAGTTAGTAACATTGCTGAAATACAGAGAACACTCAGTAAATTTTAAGTTTGTTAGAATATAAGCTCCTTGATGGCAGAGAATTTATCTTGTTCACCATTAAATTCCCAGTATCTATCACAGTTCCTAGTACACAGTAAGTGCTCAATTAATATCTGAAAGAATGAATGAACTTCTTCAATATTTATCTATAACAATAATACCAAGAGACCCCAATTATTTCATGTTAGTTCCTGAAGATCAATTGTCTCATTAGCTGTGTGTGTGTGTGTGTGTGTGTGTGTGTGTGTGTGTGTGTAAAATACTAATGCATGAAAATTGCTTTCAAAAAACTTTCAGGAAGCTTCCTGAACATTGCTTTCCCTCCTTTGGCTGAAGCTTGGGTATTTGTTTCCAGAGCATTAAACAGTACAAGTCCTAGTTTAAAAGGCACTTTGTTGCTTTATGTTTGGAAGGGATTTGACTAGATCTGGAAACACAGTCTCCATCCCTGGTTCTTAGAAATCCAAGTCTGAGTAGAAGACCATAAAAAACATTCTGCTATTGTTAACATTGCTTTCAGGAGGCCTTTAAATATGTCCTGAAAACAAATACCCAAACTTCCAGAAGAAAGGCAGCTAATCCCCAGGTAATAGGCCAATGGGACAGACTCCAGAAGTCTGGGCCACCTTCTCAATGCCACAGATAGAGGGAGACGAATTCACAGTCGACAGAGACATTCAGACCCACTGCAATGAGGGCAACAGATAAAGAAGTCTAATTCCAGTCAGGACCAACTGCCATGGATCTGAATTTTAGCCAGTGGGTAATCCTATGGTAGTCCCTTTGATCTCCCTAAGTCTCTGCTGAAGTTTGGAGTTTATGTGACAAATGATTGAGGGTTTATGCTATCATCAACATAGTTCTTTCTCAAACTCCAGTATATAGATTTTTTTTTATTAACAACTTCTCACTGCAGGTAGAATAAAATCCAAACTTCTATTATGACATATGAGACACCATGTTGTCCAATTCCTGCCCACCTACTCAAACCCTCTCTTTTCTATCATTTTTCTTCTATTATTAGTATGTATCCTACCACTCTGGCCTTCATTCTACTCTTCAGATAAGCCAAGTTCATTCTCATTCAGGGCCTCTGCTGTTGCTGTCTACTCTGTCTGGAACACTTTTCACCATGGCATAGCTTCGCATGGTGCCCAGACCAACTTCATGTCACTTCCAAAGGTCTTCCCTGCCCAACCATTCCAAAATTGACCTCTATTCAATAATATTTTCTTAATTGCACTTTACACTGTGTAAAAGTATATAGTTGATTTATAATGTTTACTTATTTCTGTCTCCTCTCTTAGAGTAGTACCTCAGTTGAGAACAGTGATTGAATCTGCTTGTTTATGGCTCTATCTCTTGTGCCTAAAACAGTGCATTTATATAACAGATGCTCAATAAATGTGTTAAATGCATGAATGAGTAAACTTTTTAAATTTAATTCCTTTATGAATTTCAGATATTTAACATGTGTCATTGGTGAGAAGGAAGGTTAATGACAGCGGATTGTATTTACTTTTTCTGTGTCAATATATATTTTGAGTGAGGTGAGTTTTAGTTGTGTGTCCACCTCTCAAACACTTGTAATGCTAAATGGGCACTTCATCAGTGTGTCAGGGAACTGCTTCCCCCTCATGCTGAGTGAGAATTTTGTCAGAATGTTCCCGCTATTCTGGCTCCTGCTGCCCAAAAGGTACAGGGCCATATGTCCTTACAACAATTACAGAAATAAAAAAATAGAACAAATCCTAGAATCCCACCAAGTCAGAATATCAAATTTTCTGCACAGGCCAGTTTTTTGTACTCAGATGGAAACTGTTAAAAGTGAATTGCTCAGCTGTATTCTAAGACACATCTCACCCAATGTGATCTCTAGCATCTCAATCAGCAGTAACAAGAAGTAACACAGGCAAGAAGAGTAGGCCCTCCCTTTTCCTTTCCTCAAATTTTTAAAAGCTCCTTTTTAGGTAGGTTCTAATATTCATAAACTTGGAACAAAAAAATGTTTTTCCACCAAATAGGGAGCTTGAAATATTTTCACAGTAACTGCTAGCAATGCTGTATTGTAGAGTCTTAAATTAGGTGTAACCAGGCACACAAATGAAATAGGCAGTTTAAGTCAGAAATCTATCCTCATTTTCTGTACTACATGTATATACAGTTTCTACGATAGCTGTGAAAAAGGCATTATACTAAGTGGCAACATCCCTTCTCACTATTGAAAATAGCAGACTAATATATACATCTATATATAACCCACAAAAAGAAAAAAGAAAAAAAAGCTCACTGTGTTCAGCTTCTTACCCACAGGCATCAAAAAATTTGGCACTAGACTTGCTGTCTTTGACTTTTGTTTCATTATTCATCACCATTTGGGGACACTTCAGTGCCTATGTCAACAACCTGTACAACTAACAGTGGTTTACAAATAAGATTTTATTTCTAACATTAAAAGAGGTCCAGAGTCAGACTGTTCCTGGGTTGGTTCATCCCATATGATGTCATTAGAAATCAAGAATTTTGTAGCTTTCTACTTCACTGTCACCAGGTAGCAACAAGGATTCTATTGTTGGCCCCAAGGTGGCTGCAGGAGTGCTAAGCATCATATCCTCTCCCAAAAAATGTGCAAAAGCAAGAATGGAAGGGGCATTTCAAGGTTTTCCTTGGGCATTTCTTTTTTCTTAACGAGAAAAAAAATTGTTTCCAAATATTCCACCCAGCAGACTTCCTCTCATGTCCTATTGTTTAGAATTGGGCAACATGCCTGTGCTGTAGCTTCCAGAGAGTCTGGGAAAGGTGTTTTCAGCTTCCAGGTGGAAGATGAGACCTACTAACAAGGAAAAAGAAGTTGGGGATAAATATCGATGAGGCAACTAACAGTGTGCTATCTTCTTTTTCCCCCAGGCTGTATAATTCATCTACAACTGGATAACAAAAAAACCCCTTAAATGTATTGACTTAAATCAACAATGACTTGTTATTTCTTACAATTCTGTGACTTGCGTGAAGTCAGCTCAGTGGTTCTGCTCTATGAGGTATCAACTGAATCTGCTTGCATTTAGCTGGAAGCTCAGCTGGAGCTGAAATAGCCAAGATGGCTTCATTTGCATGTCTGGCATCTCATCTGGAGTGGCTGGAATGGGTGGAAACTAGCTGGGCCTATCCCTTTTCATGTGGTCCCTCATGATGAGTAGTCTAGCCTAAGCTTTAAAAAAATGACATTAAGTTTCAAGAGAGTGAAAGCAGAAGCTGTCATGCCTCTTAAGGCCCAGGTCTAGAATTGGAATAGCATTACTTTTGCTTCTTGCTGTTAGTCAAACAAGTCACAAGGGGAAATGGAAATAAAGCCCTTCAGTAGCTGGCAGGTGAAATAGTCACATTAAAAAGGGGAATATACGTATGGACAGAAGGAATTGTTGGCAGCCATCTTTGCAGACGGGCTAATACAATGGACCCTATGGGTGTGGTTGTCAGTGGTTAACATCCCTCCCATTTGCAAAATATGCTCACTTTCTTTTAAGTCTCATCCAATTATGATATCAAGTGAAAAATCCAGTATCTCATGAATGTGGCTCTTTGAGTGTGCTCCTCTTATTCTGGGAACCTAGGAACTAAAAACACATGTTATCTTCCCACACAAATCTAACATACAATAATGAGACAGGGAGAGGATAATCATGATAGATGCTCCCATCAAAAAGGGAAAAATATAGAAAGCACATCACAGTAAATGGTCCATAGCAATTCTGAAATTCAGGAGGCATGTGTTGCCAGTTTCATAGACCCTAAGATAGAGAATGTTCCTATCTCACAACCAGATCTGCTCTCTGAGAGTGGTTCGCTAATTCATCATTCTCAGCAGCTCTTGGCTCCAGCTGCTGGGCTTTTGGTTCTGCCCTCCATTTTATCCTTCTTTTCAGATTATAAAAATGAAATGGCCCATGATTACAGCCAAGTAGCTTTTTCAGCCTTCTTTTTATCCATACAAAGTTGGAGGTACAGAGGTTTTTAATGTTGAACTTGTTAACCAAAAATAAAATTCCAAGCTGCCCAGCCATCTCAATGGACCCTCCTCTCAGCCAAGGACATTCCAAAGTTAACCTGAAAAACTAGTTCATGCCATGATGGGAAAGGGTACTCAGACATGCCTCATTATACCCCCCTCCGTTTTGGAATTCAGGCACAGCTGACCAACATTAACATCAACACTGAGACCTTAATTCTAGTAGAACAGACTCTTTTAAGTCTGATAAGAAACCTTTACAATCTCGTCTCTCTGAAGCCTGCTACCTAAAGCTTCATCTGCATGATAAATTCCCTTTTATTAATTCTAGGTCTTTAGATAATAACTCAACCAATTGCCAATCAGAAAACCTTTGAATCTGCTTATGACCTGGAAGCCCCCACTTTCAGTAGTCCTGCTTTTCTGGACTGAACTAATAGTCATCTTACATGTATTGATTGATGTCTTATGTCTCCCTAAATGTATAAAACCAAGTTGTAGCCTGATCACCTTGGGCACATGCCATCAGGACCTTCTGAGGCTGTGTCACAGGCATGTCCTTAACATTGGAAAAATGAACTTCTAAATTCATTGAGCCTTGTCACAGATACTTTTAGCTTACAATCTGTTTGTAAATGGACAAAACTCCTACAGAAACTTTGTGAACTTACTTTATGTAGTTCACTTATCTTACAGATATCATGTACATGTGTGAAATTGTGATATAATAAGAAATATGTAGTTTGATCTTCATCGCTGGCTTCTGGACAGAGGTCCTAAAATCCCTGTGATTTCTGAGAGATAAAAGCAAAAGTTAAATTTTTGTTGTTGTTGTTATAGTATTAGGCTTTTGTCCCTAGCTCCTGAAACAACTCAGAGAGATAAAGGAAAAAGGCACATCTTTTGTTATTCAAAACAATACCCTTTCAACCACACCTGAATTTATGTTAATAAGGTGACTTTCAGAAGCCCCCTAAGGATAAGAGGACTAGTTGCCAGGGAAGCTCACCCTGTGATTACAGAGTTGGAACTTTTAGCCTCACCCCCTGTGTTGAGGGAGGGGAAAGGGGTTGGAGGTTGAGTTAATCACCAGTGCCAGTATTTCATGAATCATTCCTACTTGATAAAGCTCCATAAGAGCCCTAAAGGAAGGAGTTCTGAGAGCTTCTGGGTTGGTGAACACATGGAGATGCGGAGAGAGTTGTGCTGCGGTCTCTCCCCCATTTTTCACCCTGTGTATCTATTCCATTTGGCTGTTTCTGAGTTATATCCATTGGTAGCCATAAGTAAATGTTTCCCAGAGTTTTGTGAGCCATTCTAGCAAATTATTGAATGAAAGAGGGGTTTCCTCCAATTTATAGCTAGTAAGTCAGAAATAAAGGAAGTCGAGACTTGTGATTGACATCTGAAGTGGGGGATAGTCTTTTGGGACTGAGCTTTTATTCTGTGGGTCTGCACTGACTCTGAGCAGTTGTGTCAGAATTGAGTTGAATTGTAGGACATCCAGGAGATGTCCACCAAGAACTAGAGAATTGCTTGGTGTGGGAAGAACTACACATTTGTTGTCAGAAGTGTTATATGAAAGAACAGAATAAAAAACAGGGTTTTTTTTTTTAATATGATATATATGATATGTAACATATATGTATATAAGTATCATATTATGCAAAAGCCATTCCCACAAATTTTTTTGAGACTGGCCTCTCTCAACTTTGGGTCCAAGTCAGGTTGTTGTGGTATATGCTCCTAATATTCTTACAAGCATCTTTGTCCAGGTGAGCTGTGCCTTCTAGCCACACTCTTGATTGAGGTTTGACCTTATCACATGTTTAATTGGAAGCACCCTACTTTTCATCTTTGCTTTGGGGCTAATTTCTTGCTATCAGAGTAATTTTCCAGCCAAAGAGTCTGCCTGGGACCCCCTATAGTTCTTCTAAATTATGCTTGCTTCTCTCTCTCCCTTGCAAAACCCTATCTCATATAGTTAAGAGAAGCCAATTAGCCTTACGATATTCTACCAAAAATCTCCTTACCCAGATCTACAAGTTCATTAGGTATTTTTCCTATCTTCCAACTTACTGCAGAATTGTTCAGGAACATCCTTGCCCATGTACCAGATGGATCAACTTTGCTTTTCTGAGCCCCATGGTGTTTCTTACTTCTTTCTTACCAGTGCTTTCACTTCTGTTGTCTAAATGCCATAAAATCCATGTCAAACCAGCTTAGAATAATAAAACGTACTTAGAGGTGTAAGGATGGCTTATGGAAAGACTTGATCCCACAGCTCAAATAATATAATGCAAAAAACAATTCCCCTTTCTTTCTTCACTCTGCTTTCTATTGGGTGAGAATCATCCTCTGCTCCCTGTCTATCTTTCTACCCGACTCAAAATCTCTCCTCCAAGTACCCAAATGCTGCCACATTCCAGACCTCTAATCCACACACATATCACACTTGTCACAAGAAAGGCACGTGTCTCTGTTGGTGTTTTTTACATAAAAAAGGAAGTTTCTCTATTCCAATAAAGTCTTCTTGCATAACATTTTGTCTTAATAAGTTAGCATCTTTATCAGTTGGCAGAGGCAGAATTATGATGTGGTTTTTGAATTTTTTCAGACGTTTAAAACAATAAAATTTTATTCCTCACTGATGTTCACCTGACTAAGGGTGGGCACAAAATGAAAAAGAAACAAGCATAAGAGATGAAAGTACCAACTATCCCCAAACAAACAGACCAATAAAGATTAAAAACAAGACAGAACCCCAGATCTACGTAAAACCAAAACTTTAAATACATTCAGATGAAATAAACACTTACTTGTATTTAGAGCAATCAAAATAGACAACCAGATGAAAGCCCCATGTAACTAAAGTTGAAGTCTTAGCCTCTTAAGCTCACCAGAACAGTACTGGCTCAAGGTCCTATAAAACCCAAAAATAGAGACAGAATTTTTAGAAGTCATGGCACTTAAATTCATTTGGACTAGAATTATTTTTTTAAAAAATTATGTACTTTAAAATATGAAATTGTGTGTTAAATGAGTGTCTGCAAAATCAGGAAAATGCTACATTTGTTCTTTCAGAAGCTCTATTAATATAATGCTGCTCCACAAATCAAATAAATATGACATTTTCTTCACATGAAGAATACATAATAGCTGATATTTGGTACTTTCTTTGTCAATTCAAAAATGAGACTTTAAAAAAATTACCCATAGTTTATTGGCTAGGCCCATTCGCACTTCACTAAATGTCGATGTCAGTTTAAGTCATTCCCGTGAACAATAAACAATACAACTTTTATATAATTCAAATGTTTATTAAATAGCTGTTTTTCGTCAGCTTGTTTAAATATCACACCTGATACCAACTAAGTATACTGGTTGTTATATATTGTATCATTAAAAGTTTAAGAAGACATTTTCAGAAGAATTTAAATGAACTCTCCTATACTTATATATATTTAACATCAATTCATTAGAGATTTTAGTATACCTATCAGTTTCCTAGGGCTGCCATAACAAATCACCAGAAACTGCGTAGCTTAAGACAACAAAAATGTATTGTATTACAGTTCTGGAGACAAGAAGTTTAAAATCACGGTGTCAGCGGGGTTGATTCCTTCTTAGGGATTCAGAAGGAGAAGCTGAGAATTCCTGTCTGTTTCCCAGCTTCTGATGTTTGCCCCAAATCCTTGGGGCCCCTTGGTTTGTAGACACATCGCTCCAGTCTCTGCCTTTACCTTCACACGCCATCCTTCCTGTATGCTGTGTGTCTGTGTGTTCTGTCTGCTTCTTATCAGGACATCAGTGATTGGATTTAGGGCCCACCCTAATCCAGCATGAACTCATATCAATTTACATCTTATATCTTAATTAAATCTGGAAAGACAGTATTTCAAATGAGGCCACATTTTGAGGTTTTGGATGGGCATACATTTGGGAGAGAGGTGGGCAAGGGAAGGGGATACTACTCAGCCAAGTATAGCATATATATATACACACACACGTATCATATATATATATATATGACAATATGTTTTAATATAAATGCACCAGTAGTTAATTAGGCAAAAATAAAACCTTGGGAAGCAAAGATCTCTTTGCTTAATATTTTTAATATGCCAGAGTCAAGGATTCATTAATTTATTTATCCAAAAATCTTATGTTGATATTTTAAGATATCTAAACAAGTAGCCTTGCCTCTATTAACAAAGAAATTCTTCTAGTAAAGAAATATTGTGATAAATATCACTACTTAGGTTTAGTTATAATTTCTATGCATTTGTACTATCATTTATTATGTATTTAGGCACTGACTAGAATAAAGATTATTCAGTTAACTGTTAACAGTAACAAGTGACGTTATCTCAAATCATCATCTTCTTTTTTTTTGAGACAGGGTCTCACTTTGTCACCTAGGTTGTAGTACAGTGGTGCAATCACATCTCACTGCAGCCTTGACCTCCCCAGGCTCAGGTGATCCTCCCACCTGAGCCCCCAAGTAGCTGGGACTATAGATGCACGCCATCATGCACCACTAATTTTTGTATTTTTTGTAGACATGAGGTTTCACCATGTTGCCCAGACTGGTCTCAAACTCCTAGGCTCAAACAATCCACCTGCATCGGCCTCTCAAAAGTGCTGGCATTACAGGTGTGAGCCACTGCACCCAGCCACCAAATTTTCTTTTTAGAACACTTTATTATCCTCTTTCTGCTTTGATGTTAACATTACTTAGTCACGTACTTGCTATGAGTAAACAAGCACTACAATTAGTGACACCAGTGGAAAGGGATTAACAGTTCTCTTAAGGTTGTAATACCCCTTCATTGACGTCACCAAAAGTGATGCTGATCTCTTAACTGACATCATTGAGAGCGAACACTAAAAAGATAGTATTGATGTGCTAAGTTTATGCACTGAACACTTTAAAATAGAAATTATGAGCTAGAGTAATTTTACATAACACTAAAAATAGAACAAAAACAATTACTGAAAGAATAATGAACAGAAAGGAAAAAAGAACATGCATTGAAATACATGGTCTGGAAAAAGCCTATAATTGTTTTTATTCCGATTCTAGATTATATTTAACCAATTGATATCAATAAAAGAAACAATAACTGACAACTTATGATCCTCAAAAAGGAAGTGGGGGGAGTTTGGTGCCATGCAGTATGATAGAAATTAGTTTCAATTGTTTTCTTGTCGTAGAATTAATGTTTATAACATTTGCTGGACTGAAAATAATCTGTGGTCCTCTCCATTCTCAACTGACTTGACTTATAGCATAGGCTTTAGCATTACATTAGTGTTCTTCTTCTTTTTTTTTTTTTTTTTTTTAAGACGGAGTCTTGCTCTGTCACCCAGGCTGGAGTGCAGTGGCATGATCTCGGTTCACTGCAGCCTCCGCCTCCTGGGTTCACCATTCTCCTGCCTCAGCCTCCCGAGTAGCTGAGACTACAGGCACCCGCCACCACGCCCGGCTAATTTTTTTATATTTTTAGTAGAGACAGGATTTCACTGTGTTAGCCAGGATTGTCTCGATCTCCTGACCTCGTGATCCACCCGCCTCGGCCTCCCAAAGTGCTGGGATTACAGGCATGTGCCACCGCGCCCGGCCTAGTGTTCTTCAATTCCCTTGGAAAGTTAATATTTTTTTAGGATCCTCTAGGTCTTCTAAGCACCAGAGGAACAGCAACACACAGAAGAGACAACTTTGTCTCTGTTTCTCAGGTGCTTAGAAGACCTAGAGATAGATAGTTTAAAAATAAATAAATAGTTTAAAAATAAGCTAAACAAGTAAATACATAAGATAACATTTGACAGGCAAATGCTCTGGAAAGAGGGAGGGACAGTATAGTGATTTTGGTGGAGTTGAAGTCAGTTGTTATTTTAAATGGGAATCAGTAAAAGCTGCTTTGAGGAAGTGGCAATGAAAGAAAAACCTGAATGAAGAAAGGAAGACAGAAATGCAAATATCTAGGTATCTCAACTTCCTAGTTTCCCCATCTATAAACAAGGCAGGAGGCTGCTTTGATGATGAAATACGCAAGTGAATGAAAAGCACTTAGTTAGCACTGGCCTAGTGTGTGAAGCCACCTCTCTGGTTGTCTGTCCTTAGATGTGAAAGTGTAAAGCAGGTTAGCTTTTCATCTTGTTAACAGAAAAGTCAGTTACCAAGTTATTTCATATATGCTAGATTGAACTTACTCTTTATCTCTCCATGTCATTTCACAATTGGATCCATCTCTTAGAATTGTGGATCTGTAGAGATAGTTATTGTCACTGTCCATCTACCTCTAAATTAACTAGGCAAATAACATAATAATGCTTAGATGGCCAAATCCACATTTAATGTATCTGACGATTTAATCCAGCATTAACATAATACTCCGCATTTTAAAATTAGCAATTTAACCAGAAGTCCCCAGAGACTGTGGCCTTGTCTTGTCAATGCCACTAGTTTGGCTGCACAGTTAATTCCATCAGAGCCATTGGACCAAGCCTTAGTGTGTGTGAAGAGAGTCCATGAGTCAATTGCCAGCACAGAATTCTTCCTGTCATAGGAAGGCAGATGATCTCAACTTTTGAGTGCATACAGTGCAGATTTCTGGTTGAATGGTTCTTGACAATAGTGTCCTCTGAAACATAATGCCTGGCCAGCAGCCAATGATTATGCCACCATACAAATCACTGTGCATCTGACGCCAGAATGCCTCTTTGCAATGGTAACAACAAGAGTTCTCAGTCCTGGTGTTCTACAAGATGTTGCTTTGGCTCTTTTATTCTTCATCAGACCCTGGAATTAAAGATTTTATTTAGGTGATTTTCAATAAATAACTGGTGTTAGAGGGAGAGAAAAAGAGAAGTGAGGAGGTTTTTGTGTAGTTTAAGAAACAGTTTTGCTGTTTTACATTTTCCATTAGGAGAAAATCAGCCAATATTTTGAAACCTAGTTTTATTAATTGCTTAATAGATATTTTCACTTTAAATTTCTTGTATAATTATAGAACTAAAACAGCTTGGTTCAAACTGTTAGCTAATGATCCTTATATCATTTTAGTAATTGCTAGCTTCTTTCAGAAAATGTATTAATTTTGTAAGAATGTAAGGACTTTCAAATGTAAAAACAGGGATTTTAAGATTAATAAATTAGAACACAAAATGTATTTCAGATGTTATTTTACTATAACATATTATAAACCTAAGATTAGTAGAACATTCTTAAGGCATTATAATCTTTCATTTTAATTTATTTATAATTAAGTATTAAAAGTATATAGATCATACTATATAGCTGCAATTGGTTATGTAAAATAAAATATGTTATGTGAAGTGTTCCTATTCAATAGTAATTATGCACCAGTTACACTATTTAGCTCAATTTCATCTTAGACTATGAAATTTCCCCTTGATTTTACATACCAGCTTTTTCTAGAAATAACTATTCATAGGATTTTCACATTAAACAAGTATACCTAAGCATCTTATTTGATAGGAATAGTTGTGGCTCAAGATGAAGAAACACATAGAATCCCAAATATTATTCATGACAAGCATTAAACAGCAAAAGTAAGAGAAATATGTTTTCCAGTGAAGCCAAACTTGCCAGCATTTTTTTTTTTTTGGTTGGTTGGTTTTCATTTAGTAAAATATGTTCTTTTCTTACAAACTGGGTATAATCATTAGCCAGTTACAAAAGCTGTAAGAGTCTTTTTTAAATATGGGTAGGAATTCATAAAAGAAGATAATTTAAAATGTTTCTTATGGTTTGAAAGTGCCTTCCAAATATTCATTAAACATTTAAGTGAGTAAATTTGTAGAATATGTTTCTGACATTGGCACTGGTTCTGTGGCATTTCTCTGATCAGATGGAAGTGCTATGTGTTATGCAGAGTGCATGCAGTTCATTCATGCATAAACAATATCATTTTCATAAATTAAATCCTCCCCTGCAGAAGGAACATCTGTGCCTGCCTTTGAATAAAAGATGGTGGCATGTGAGTTACTCCTTGACTGACTGAAAGAATCCCTATGTTTTAGAATGAAGTTCTATTGGCAAAATGGAAAAACAAAACAAAACAAAACAAAAACCTAACTTTCAGTGTTCGTTTCTACCTTACAAAAGATCACAGTCTAGATTTTCCTGTTTGCTATTTTGAAAGCTGGAATTCCTAAAATGTCATTCTTTTATTTCTTCTCTTCACTACAGTAACAGATTTTAGTTTGCATGAAGATGTCTAATTTTAACTGCAGGTGAAATTGAGCTACTTAATAGATTAGATCAGATCTGAATGTTCACTTCATTACCTCCTATGCTGGAAGACTGGTAGTATTCAACTATCATATCAGTATTATGTCTCTTAAAGTAAGAACAGTGAGAACAATCCAGGATATAGAAGCAACAGCTTGATTCCAAAATAACAACTCTGATTCAGTTGGAATGAGATTGCTGCATTTTAGATAAAGTTGGGACTAACTTAAAAGTATTTCTGTCATGTGATGAAGGCAGATAGAAAACATGTTAAAATAATATATTTTAAATTGCTCTCAAACATTTTTTTAACGTCGAAGTATTCCTTACTGCTACTGTCACAGCTTGACGCAGCCTCATTGGCAATGTTATTAGTATGGCTAATTGTTCCTGTCCATTACATTACTCACATTTTTCTGGAGCAGCTTGCTAAATGAGGTCAGCTTTCTGGAACCCCTAAATCACCAATGAGAAGGAGATTAAAGGAACAAGCTTGGGAAGGGGGGTAGTCATCCAATGTGGCACCCGAATCAGAGTAGAAACAATGGAGTTACTAATGACAGTAATCAGAGCACCACGGTAGAGCCAGGGCACAAGTGCCAAAATGATATTCCCTAGGAATCATGACTGTCAGTCAGTACATCCAGAGGAAAAGAAATGCCAAACTCTTTTTTTTTTTTTTTGAAGTGGACATAACAATAGACAGAATCTTCCATAAGTTTTTCCAGTGAGTTGTGTTCATGAAACAACAGAATAGTGCCCCAAAGGGTGGGGGGAGGGGGGAGGAAATAATTACACCTTCCTAAAATACGGTACAAATAGTGTGTTCTTCAGTACAAATAATCCATTATGCTTTTTCATGGAAAAATGATGGAAATCATCACAAGATGTTTATAGAACAATTATAAAATGTTACTTCTCTTGGCTTCTTTAACTCATTTCCCTTTGGTACTTTCCAAAAGTATATAAATTTCTCTGGGACAGTACTATTTGCGAGATAAAACTGTTTAGTTCAGAAAAATGTGCAGATAACAGAACACCAAGAAAATAGTAATGTTTTATATGTCTTAAATGTATAGACAAACTATGCTGGGATACTTGTTTATGTCTTGTTTGTTAATAATTAATAAAATCCACCTTTTTAAAGAAAGAAATAGAAGAAAACATGTAACAATCATTTTTAAAAATGGAAATAAAAAGCCTAAAGGCTAAGCTACCTAAAACAGAGAAAAAACACACTGTTTGTACCTCTGTCCAGTCCCATATTCCAAATAATGAAATATCAATTAGGTCTTTTCATTATCTACAAAGAGCTGGTGATTCCCTGTGCAAGATAAACAGACAAGAACATATGCCAAGGTAAACCTTTCTTCTTTTCTTTTATTCTACATGAAGTGTTTAGTATTTTTTAACTCAGCAAAAAAGCGACTATTTTCCCCAGAAATGAAAACAAAATCCCTTTAAGAAGAAATGCAACAATTGCTCTCACTTTCAATACTATTTTATTGCAACTGGATGAATGTTTTCTAAATTGTGCATTACACCATAATATACAGGATTACAAACAAAATTACAGTACAGCTCGATTCCAGTGGTACCAGCATCACATCTCAAACAGCACTTATTCTGGACTGCATTTTACATGCAATAGCTATTGTTCTAATTATGAATTAAATGGTTTGAATTTATTTAAGCTACTGTACTAATTGACTACAATAGATATAAATCCCAACATTAACAACCTGATTAGATTTAGGCTCAGATTTATTACATGAATATATGACAAACCACCATTTTTGTGACTATGTATAAAATCATGCATTTATATTTTCTGGAAACATCAATAGCTTCAGATTCTCTGTAAAATCATGGAATGCAGAGGAGTAAAAGACTAAAAAGTAACAGTGCAAATTGTATGTGATAGTCAAGCAGCTTTTGATTTAAAGAAGGGTATGTTGGCATTTATTTATAATATGTATATACAAGCTTGTGCAACTAATGTGTTGAATTGATATGTTTTGATAGGGAATGCATCTCTTAATTTTTTATTCTCTTGAAAATTATGTTTCTGGTTTATATTTTAGGGAGAGGGAAAGACTTTAAAGTGAAATGAATTGCTCAAATTGTGCAATTTTTTTTTTTTTTTTTTTTACAATTAGGAAAGAAGTGCTAAGGCAACACAATAACTTTCTAAGCACTTTTCTGCTGGTTTAAATTAGTTAAATTATTTTGTATAAATTAGATATAATTCTACTTTTCTGATATGTATAAAAATTGATGAAGCTGCATGGTTTTAAAATAGGAAATTCACATTATAAAAAGTCATTAAAAATTCTGTACAAAATCACAACAAAATAATTCAGCATGGGAAAGGTAACAAGTAGTAAAATGCTGGTTGAAAAATATATATTTATATATATTTTAATTGGCCCATTACTAGTTTAAAAATTGCATAGTTCCTAATTATTGCTTGTGATTTTGTTATCCCGATCAGATAATTAATACGATCTGAATACAGCTACACCAAATTCGTGGTGCATTTCTTTAACTTTACTGTATTTTTTTTTAAAATAGAAGAGCTATAGAAAATAATACATAAGGTGAACAGGAACTTTGATCCCCTGTTTCTTCCAAAGGCAGTAATGACAATAAATACATATATCACTTGAAGCTTGGAGTATTTGCACTTTGCAGCAGTAGTACCCAAAGGGCTGCCTTTTGTAAACACGACAGTCACTGTAAGCACAGTGGGTTCGTTTCCCGGAAATGGTGAAACTGGCGTGCCTCTAATCATGAAAGATGGCATTGAGCTGGGCACTCATGACTCGCTCATGATGTGAATGGCTATCGAAGGACATAATATTGTCTATGGAGATCTCGCAGCGAGGGGCAGCGGTGCCCGAGAAGATTGATCCGTGGCTTTGGGCCCCTGCCAGGGTCGCTGCAGGATAGTGCATGGTAAAGGCATAATTTTTCTCAAACTCGGCGGACGGTTCGTGTTTGAAAGAGAAGTTGCCATTGATGCTGAGCGGCGGGCTGAGGGGTCCATCAAAGGAAGGGCTGGTGCAATCAGTCAGAGGGCTTTCAAAGAAGGGCTCCAGCGCTGCGCTGTAGGCGTGCGGCGGCGGCTTGACGTGGAAGACATGGGAGCTGTCCATGGTGCCGTAAGGCGGACTGGGCAGCCCAGGCGACTGGTAGGAGTAGGGGTGTACAGGGAAGGAAGCGCTGGCCGTCGGCAGGTGCGGGGGCATGTCCTGGTTCTGTTCAGGCAGAAAAGTCCGAGGATTGAGTTGCAGGCAGCCTGCAACCAGGTTGGTGGTGGGTTGGGATAAGCCCTTGCAAAGGGTCTGAACGAAGGAGACCAGGTCTGGGCTTTTGCCTGAGCGCAGGATCTCCGACAGAGCCCAGATGTAGTTCTTGGCCAAGCGCAGAGTCTCGATTTTGGACAGCTTCTGCGTCTTAGAATAGCAGGGCACCACCTTGCGCAGGTTGTCTAGGGCCGCGTTCAGTCCGTGCATGCGGTTGCGCTCCCGGGCGTTAGCCTTCATGCGTCTCAATTTAAAACGCTCCAGGCGAGCCTTGGTCATCTTCTTCTTTTTGGGGCCGCGTCTCTTGGGCTTTTGATCGTCATCCTCCTCTTCCTCTTCTTCCTCCTCTTCCAGGTCCTCGTCTTCGTCCTCCTCCTCTCCCCCATTCCTCAGTGAGTCCTCCTCTGCGTTCATGGCTTCGAGGTCGTCCTCCTTCTTGTCTGCCTCGTGCTCCTCGTCCTGAGAACTGAGACACTCGTCTGTCCAGCTTGGAGGACCTTGGGGCTGAGGTTCGCCCATCAGCCCACTCTCGCTGTACGATTTGGTCATGTTTAGATTTCCTACATTCAACAGGGTAGAGGCAAACAGAAAGAAAAGGAGAAAAACGCTATATTCAAAAGCCAGATACGCCTTCAGCTTCCACTCCCTCAATCTGTACAAATGCTTGAGAAAAGTACCTGCCCATTACAAAATGAATGCCTCCGAGAAAAAGTTAAATGCAGTGTTTTATAATGGCGCGTGCGTGTGCCCCGCTGGTACGTAGGAGTGAGGACAGGACTGGGGGAAGGCAGTGAATATGTATATGTGTACACCACTCACGCATATGTGTTTGTATCCTAGTGATTAACTTAAATGTGTTTATGGTGGTTGCCCGACAAGATAATGTGTGTGGAAATGACTGTACATTTCAGTGACTTCATGTTTATCCAAATGTGTTCAAAGTCACTCACAACTACACACACACATACACACACACACACACACACACACACAAATGAGCTGAAAAATCACACATTCTGCTTCCATTTTTGTCCTGGCTTCTAGGTACTTAGCGATTTAAGTTGAAGAGCCATTGCGCAATTTACTAATACTGGCAGCGATTTTTAAGAAGATTACACAGACGGGATACTGAAGAGCAAATGCAGAAAGGAGGAAAAATAGTTTCCGCCAAATTGTTCCACCATCAATGTAACATTTGGCAACAAAAGTGGACAGGGTCTTCCACCCCTCCCTCGCCTTTCTTTTCTTGCCTTCCATCTCTGGCCCGACGCTGAATTTCCACCTTGTACAAAAGCGCTAGCTGCAGGGCGAGGGCTGGGGGCGCGGCGCAGAGCGCTCTCCCACGCGCCGGGGATCAGGTGCGGAAGGCTCCTCTCTAATAAACAGCCCATTGAAAGGGCCGCCCGCTCTTTATTGAGGCTTTTCAAAGTTCGCCTCAAACCTCCCTTTAAAAAATTGAGTAATTATAATGGTCAGCGATTGGCAACCGCGAAGTTGCTGCTTCTAATAAGGAAAATAAAAAGCTGTTAGTAAAACAACTGCATTTCTGGCTCCAGTAGTGGCTGCTGGGGACTTGGCCGCCTCTGGAGCGGTAACAGGTAGCAGGAGTGAGTCCCTCTCCCTTTCTTCACTTTCCCCCCTCTCAACTAAACTATCTCTGAACCTGATTTATTTTCCATGGTGTGAATACTCAAGGTATCCATGTCGCTTTCATTCACTGAAAACACAGCTTGACACTCCTAATATGCGTAAAATACATGCACACAAAATATATATTGATAACACAGCTTTTTTTTTTCTTATTGTAAGAAGTGAGAAAATGAAGTCATTATTGCTTTTGGGACTTTAAAATCAGCACTAGCAGATAATCATAATTACTGTGTATTCTTTTAAAAAATCCAAGCTCCTATGCTATCCACAAAAGAAACCCAAATTCTTAAAATTTAAATTAGAAAGCCTGCAGGGGGTACTTGAGTGACACGACTCATTATGTGTGAGTACTTATGGGCAATTATGGAGAGGGATGCTGGTCTCAACACACATACACACGCTCGCAAACGCACACATACAGAATATGTAGGTGCATCAGTCTTCAGTTATTGCTTCTATTCTAGGGCAAAAAAATGAAAGAATTGTAATTACCTTTGTTGTTAGTAGGTCCTGAGCAGTGAAAGTCTCATAACCCTGGGGCCTCCGGACGCCGTGCCTCCTGCGTGGGCGAATTCCTCGTGTCCTGGCCGCGCGGGCGCTCAGGTTATATAGCCCAGTTAGTGATGCTAAGCGCGGGCGGGGCTGCTAGCTGAGGAGCTAGCAGGTCTCTGCGCCTGCCGCCTGCGCACGCGTCCAGGCTGTGCGCTCCCGGTTCTCCCCTCCTCCCCACTTCTCCCCACGCCTTGCTTGTCTCCCGCCCTCCTCTGACAACCGCTCCCCTCACCCTCCACCCCTACTCCCGCCCCTTCTCCTTCCTCCCCGGCATGCGCCATATGGTCTTCCCGGTCCAGCCAAGAGCCTGGAACCACGTGACCTGCCCATTTGTATGCCGCGGAGCGCTCCATTCCGGCCCCTTTGTGGCCAGAAGAAAGTGGCCCATCTGTCGCCAGTTAGAGACTCCGCGGACCTGTTTTTACCCGCAGGAGAGATTAACCCTTTCAGGCGGCAGAAGGGACAGGGGATAGAGGGGGGAGGGGATTTGAGGGAAGGAAGGGAAAAGCTAATGTTGAGTTGGTCTACATCAGAGAGAGTGGCCTGCTTTCACGCCGGAAGTAGGGCAGAGGTGAAAGAGGCAGAAGGGGGAGACTGAGGCACGCAGTGAAGAGTCCTCGCTCCTTTCGATTTCTTGTCCTGGCACTGGCATCCAGAGCAGCATGACTCCCTGCCCTGTCTGAAAGGCCCATCCCTTGGCTTCTTCTCCTTGGCAGACGCTTTGATCATTGGCGCCAACGGATGGCTTCTCCTAATCTCCTTCGGCCCCTCTAAGCAAACATATACGCCATATAAAAGCGGCTTCTTCTGTAAACGCAGCGTTGAGATTAGTTCCCCATCCTCTCTAACCGGATCGTCCTCTCCCAGTTCCTTAAGTACAGAAAATTTGTACTTGCCATTCTATCCCTACCATACGTTCAATCCTTCGTGTCCTGACTCTCAGCTACCACTGTCCCTCCAGACCCTCTCACTACGTCAGTCCCTACCTCCATCCCCAGGATCTTGTCCTCAAAGCGAGCTAGTTCTCTCGAGGAGGCCTTGGCTCCATTGGCCTTTGCGCTTTCTTATGTGGGAGCTGGGGGCTTCTTTGACGGTTGGATTCTGCCTTTTAGCCATGGCCACTGAGTTGCTGCAAAAGGCACCTCCTCTCAGCCAGTCCAGGGACGCTTCCAGTTACCTGGCCAGCCCGCCCTGCATGGCCTCGGCTCTCTAGTCCAGGCATTGACCATGAGTACGGTGGTGGACACCTCGCCACAGCCGGACCTGCGCTCTTGCTCCCCTCAATCTCGGGTCTGTATAAGATACTTGATTCAGACAAGCCTTTTCAAAGAGAAGATGCAATGGGCCTGTGTTGAACGGGTCTTTCCGATTGATTTCTTTCTAGAAATGCCTTTAGCACAACCCCGGGAAGGATTAATGGCTGCGAACTCCTCCAGACTTCAAAGCCTCTGATTTGAAACTCCCACCTTGTAGGTCAAGCAAAGACCACAGAAATTCCCGATCAGTTCCGAAGGAGCCACACTGTTGCCTAAATAGCAATTCTTTACTCTTTTCGAATAAGCGTTTTCCAGAATAGATTTTTTAAAAAAGAAAGAAACTGGCCTATCTACTCGTTCTTTCCCAGCTTTGCCCCTAATCCTTCATTAACTAACTCCTAACCCCCTCCCAGACCTGAAGCCCTCTGCAATAAATACCTCTTACGTGAATTGCTTATTTAAAGGCAATTACACTAAATATCCCTCGAGTTTGCAAACAGTGTCAGGATTGAGCGGCTGGACTGGGGTGCATCTGGAAGAGGGTGGGGACAGGAGGAGAGAGTGGGGATAGAGGAAGAGGGTCCTAGCCAGATCGCCGGTGTCTGAAGGTGGCAGGTGCAGCCTTCCCTGCACAGTACAAATCTAAAAGGGGAAGAAAGGAGTTGTGCCACCGAAGCGTGGTGTGAATCGTTGTGGGGTTCCGGAGTTTTGCTTGCTTTTCTACATTCACTCGGCTGACAAAGCACATAGGGGAGGATAAAATAAGTCATCCAGGGGCCTGGTCCTAGGATTTACCCCTGTACTCTATGTATCTTCAGTGTTGGGCTAAAACTCGAGGGCGTCAGAGTACTAGCCCTTAGAAGGTAGTACACAGCCTGAGGTCTGAGGACATTTGCGGCAGGGCCAGGTTAAGTGCTGCCCCTCGCCCGGCAGCTGCCCCGACTGGCAGCACACCGTGCTGCAGGCATATGGAACTCGTGCCTAGGCTCTCATTTTTCCAACTTTGGGGAGCTCCGGAGGAGATCTGGGGATGGAGTAGGAGAAAGGACTCCATCTAACCTCGAGGTCAGTGGTAGCCTAGTGGTCCCTCTGCTAAATTCTTGTCCTCACCCCCAGAAAGCAGAAACTTCTCCAGTTCGCGACATCCTGTGCAATACAGGAGAATTATGGTGGAGTCAGATGTTCTTGGGCAAGAGGGACGCCCGAGTATTTTGCCAGAAGTAGACTCAAATGCTTAAAGTGCGGGAATTACTAGTCTGTTTCCTCCTCTCCCCTTGATAAATTCATTTCTAATCCCACTGCGCGTTGTTCGCTCAGGACTGGGGATTTTTACAAAGGAAAGGCCACTCCAAGATGTTTCAGAGACCGGGCTGAGGTTGGGTCTCACGGTGGCTGTCACTGGGCTTTCCAACCTGCAGGGCTCCGATGTGACCCTCCTCCGCGCGGATAATTTCGACCCAGAGCGCCGGCATCGCGACTCTCAGCCAGTGCCCGCGAGGCTCCCGGGAGATGCAGGGTAGTAAGACCCTAAAGCGAGGAGCCCGGACCACGGCCTGGATTGAGGTGCGTTTTGTTTGGGGTTGAAGGCGCGAGAAATTGGGGCGAGAGAAGAGTCAGCCGGACGCCGGGAGAGGACAGAGCTGAAGGCGCGGCGGGGCTTAGTGCTGAGGACCGTCTCCGCTGCCCCGCCCCGCCTCCTTATTTTCTTCTCTTTGGACTTGTTTGGACGGTTGCACACTTTTCCCCCTCCTGATTCCCTAAGTTTTTTCTCTCTCCCCTCACTGCCAGTTAGCCGTACTTCCCCAGCTCCCGTCCCTACTGGGCGCTGCAGGCTACCCAGCGGCACGCGAACCGCACGCGCGGACAACAAAAGCCGCTTTCATGACTCACTGCCCTCGAGCAATGCCCCAAATCTGCCGCCTCCCGGGTCCCCGCTCTGAGCGCGCGGCGAGGGCCGGGCGTCCCGGCCGTTACAGCGGCAGCCGGAGCGCCTGCGGGAAGGGGGGCGGGAGGAGGCGCGTGGCCGGGGGTGGGGAGAGGGGAGTGGGCCGGGCGGAGGGGAAGGGGGAGGGGTGTGGAGGGATGGGGGTGGGGAAGGGATGGAGGCGTGTGGCCCGGACGTAGGGGGTGGGAAGCCTGTGGCTGGAGGCGAAAGCGGGGGGCGGGAGGTGGGGGGCGAAGCATTCACAGGGCCAAGATAAAGAGCAGGGGCCGGGCCGGCGTCCCTGGCGGTGACCTGTTTCTCAGGGAAACAGATGCTAGCTCTTGCAAAGGGAGGTTTGCGTTCAATGAAAGGATCAAGTGTGGCCAGGGCAGCCCGGCCGACCTCGAGAGGTTCCCGCGTCCTCTTCCCGCCCTAACTAGGAGGGGGATGTCGGGGCCTGGGCGCGTTCCAGGGGCGGGAGAGAGGGGTGAGGGGGCCAGGTGGCCGAGGGGCCCGCGAGACCGTGGGGCGCAGGGGCCGCAGGAACGGAGGACTGAGAGCTGCAGGTCCTACATAGGCCGGGTAGCTTGGAGGCTCTTGAGAGCTTCGGGGGGATGGAGGGGGGTTGATGCGGGTTCTGAACAGACCGCCGACGCGGCGCCTGCGCCCCGGGGGAGGCAGTTGGGCTCCCAGGTCCTGGCCTGAGGCTGGAGCTGCCCAGGCTCGACAGGCAGGCGACCCGGGAGAGTCAAGAGCAACGAGAGACGCTATTAAAATGCCTCGCCGTCGCCCGGAGCGCAAAACCCATCCTCCCCAAATCTCCAGGGCTTGCGGCATAATCTTAATTAAGATAATTGATTCATATTGCACCTGCGAGAACGGAAAAAATTGATTTCAACCCCCAACCCCACAAATTGCTTAGAGCTATTGGATGGAGCACGACGCGACTGTGATTTGGGGAGTGATTTAGTGCCGGGCTTCCCCAGCTCGGCCTGCCTGGGCCTTTTTATTTATTATTTATGCCCTCCCGGTCCCGACGGGGCCTTGGTGGCTCCTTTCTCGGCTCCCACAGACCTTGGGAGGACTTGTCTCTGATTCCCTGTCAGGATCGAGAGGCTTTCCTGAAACCATCTAACACGCAGAACCAACAACGTAAAATCAACTCAGTAGGAACATCTTGGCAGGCGTGGGTCACGGGCACAATTGCTGAAGGCCTCGTGCGTCCGATGCCCTGTGTGTGCAAAAGTGTGTGATTCCACTTGAATATACGTGTGTGAATCGGTGTGTGTGCAAGATTATGTGAATGTGTGTGCAAATCGTGTGTGCATATAAATGATTGTTAGTGTGTATGTGAACATATGAGTGTGTGCAGGTGTGTGTCAATGAATGTGAATGTGTATGTGAGTGTGGGCATAAGTGGATGGGTGTGCGAGTGTCCGTGAGTGTATGTCCACGGTCGCACCTGCTCTCGGGAGAGGAGCATGAGCAGAGGGCGCACACCTGTTTCCCGGGGATCGAAGAACAGCTTGCTGTCCAAAGGGGATCGCAGGGCCAGGGAACTGACAAGCACACGCTATTTGCCAACCTTTGCCTTAATAGAAAGAAGCAAGCAAACAAAAATCCTCGGTAGCTGTGTGTAACTTCGGGAGTGGAGAGCCGAGACACACCGACGGCGCCGGAGCGTCCCAATAACAATGGCTGCTGCAGTGGGTTGGGAGAGGAGACCCGTACAAGTTCCTAAAGGCACGGGAGGAACGCGGGCAAACCAGGTTTAGGGCCCCAGGCGACTTGTAGAAGGAACGACTTCCGCAACCTATCAGCACCGTGGACAATTCCCACTCCAAAGGCCCTGACCTTCGGCCTACCAGATTCAGCAAAATCTCTCTCTTCCTCCCTTCCTTCCTCCTTTCCTCCGACCCTTCCTCCTTTCCTCCCTTCCTTTCCTCCGTCCCCTTCCCCCTCCTTTCCCTCCTTTCCTCCCTCCCCTTCTTCCTCCTTTCTTTCCCTTCCTCCTTTCCGCTCTTCCCTGTTTGCTTTGTTTCAAAAACAAAAACAAAAACAAACAAAAAACACTGGGCACCATGACTGAGCTTTTTAAAGAGTCCTGTAAGTCTGCATCTAATTAGCCAAATATTCACAGTAAGTTTCCTGGAAAACTAGATAGCCAGATTTAGGGGTAAGGAAAGAGCTTAAACTATAATTTGAGCTGGCTAGTCTGAAACAAAGACAGAAATCATAAATTGAATAGCTTTCAAAAAGATAGTCATTATTCAAATATTTGTACTTATTTGCCACACAGCTTCAAAACCAAAATGAATTTCTTGTTTACTCTCCACAGAAATAATAAAATATCTCTCAAAATGTTTTTGATTTTGCTTGTGTTTTATGGAGTATAAATTTTATTGAAAATCTAAAATCTTTTTCACCATCACTTTATCAACACTTCAGTTATTTCATACTGTAAACAATCTCTGATAAATTAATGAAAAAACAAGCCAACAGAAGTCAAATGGTATTATTCACTCAGATTCAGTGAGCCACACAATTAGCTAAATCATGCCAGATCTAAAATATTACATATTGAGTACTCATAACTTATCCAACATATACTGGAAACATCTAGCAAAGACATAACTGAGAAGAGAAAGCTCCTTTGGCAATTTGAACATCTGAGAAATATATACCATATCCCCCTCCCCACCACACACACTTATTGATATAATTTTCAAAACATCATTATTAGTAGTAAACAAAATCCTCATCAAGTATTATTCACACTTCACCGTAATGAGAAATATAATCATTTTTGATTAAAGAATTCATTCCTGGAGTCTCACCTTCTTTAAATAAATTTTTTTTCCTTTATAACAAATGCATTTCTCTCAAATTAAATATTGATAATTTGACCTTTTATGTCTTTAACTAATCAAAGGGGGAAAATTCCAAACGTAGATCTCGGAGTTTGGCCTTGGTGGGTCTTTCCGCTTGAGTAGGCACTGAGATTAAAGGAGTCAAACTTCCTCTTTCACTGCTCTCTCCTTGCACTAATTGCTTATGCAAAAAATGCAGATTTGTATTAATTAGTAACTCCACTGATTAGTTCTGTGGTATTTTCACATAATAAATCATGCTGCAGACATGAATTTTGGCACATCACCCAGTGGTGGCTCGGCTGCAATACGGGTTTCTTATTAAAATAAAATCTCTGACTAAATCTACCTTTCGGATGCAGGTACTGTGAGCAGCCACCTGCTGGGAGCACCTGCCATGGGAAATTACTTTCACTCAGTGATAAGCCACTTTAGGGGCTCCAACAGAACAATTTGATTATGAGGTTAGGCCTAATAATAAACACATAGTTAAACACATACATGCATATGTGACACAAATGTGCCTAAGCTTTAGACACATTTTGCAGACAATGATGTAATAACAGATAATTTACTTGTAATGGGACTAGATGTTTAAAAACTACTTCCCAAGTTATCAATAAATACCTCAGCCTATTTTCCTCCTGTAACATCTTTGCTCATTTGTGAGATGGTCTGATATTTTGAGACTCTCACATAACTCACACTCATTGACTTTACCCACTCCCCAGGCAGGCAAGCTAGTTCTGGAAGGAAAAGAGCCACAAAAGCATCAAGGAGAGGAATATGAATGTTAAGATCCCTCCCAGAGGGAATTGGGCACCCCAGCCATCCTAGCATCCGATGAGAAGCTGTGAGGCCAGACACCCACAGTTGAGTGATGTGAGGCAAATTCTTCCTTTCCCATTGTTCACTACACAAACTTTTACACAACTTCTTCCTCTCGAAAAGTATTTAATTTGATAAAGCAGATTACAACCAATCTTGCCAAGATAATGAATTAAGCCCAGGTGTTTTCTGTGCTCTCTTAACCCTTTACATGCCCTTGTTTTCTAATCACTAGTGACTCATTTCCGAGACCCCTCAGGTGCTCTCAGCACCTTTATGTTCTTTCTGTTACCTGCCAATCTATACCTGCTGCTTGTCGCAAGGAACCTGGGAATTTTTGCATCTTAAGAGGTTGAGAATGATGCTGAATCTGACACCTGTATACCTGGAGAGGTTGCAGAATCACATGGTACAAAGAAAAAAAAATTAAACACTTAATATTGACATTCAGAGATTAATAAATGCTGAGAGAGGTATATTTCTGATGGAGGCTGGGGCATGACGTTCTGTTCAGTTTGTGCTACGCAGGTGGCAGCCTCCATCTTCCTTCATGACTTGTCCTGAGGCAGGTGGGTATCTGACAGCTGGGGATTGTGCAGCCTCTAGCGAGGCTCTCTCTCTCTCTAGACATCATTTACTAACCCTTTCAAACTTAGGTGGTGAAAGGAAGAGGTCATTAATTTGTGATGTTTTCATTTATTTGTCTTTGATGTGGGCAATTATTTATTTAATTTTTAATTTTTTTTTTTTTTTGAGAAGGAGTCTCACTCTTGTTGCCCAGGCTGGAGTGCAATGGCACGATCTCGGCTCACCACAATCTCTGCCTCCTGGGTTCAAGCGATTCTCCTGCCTCAGCCTCCCGAGTAGCTGGGATTACAAGCATGCGCCACCACACCTGGCTAATTTTTGTATTTTTAATAGAGACGGGGTTTCTCCATGTTAGTCAGGCTGGTCTCAAACTCCTGACTTTGGGTGATCCACCCACCTCAGCCTCCCAAAGTGCTGGGATTACAGGCATGAGCCACTGCGCCCAGCCTGGCAGTTTTTTAAAGAAGTTAACCCCAAAGTCAGGAAAGAACATAAAAATTAACGCAGCTAAGTCAAATATACTCTTTCTCCTTTGAATTTACCCTGGATCCTGCTTCTTCTGGAATCACATAGACTAGATTAATAGTCTCTCACGAAAAACAAACAGACAAAAAACAAAACAAAAATAACAGTCCTAAATTTTTATATTCATCCACAAGGCTAGAGTGGTAGACACTATGGAGAGCACCAGGGCTGAGCACAAGCAAAGGCTATAAAACTGCTTCAGGTTTTCTTCAGAGAGCTTGTCTCTTCCTTCCCCTCCTTTAAGAAACTGCTTATTCATTGGACAATAAGCATATTGGCACATCTATATTGAGTGCCATTACGTACCAGGCATTGTGCTGCTAGGTGCTGGGGCACGGGAGTAAATAGACATTAGATTCAGCTTTCTTGATGCTTTCTTTCTAGTGGGAGAGATGGACTTTAACAAGGTTTACTCACAAGTAAGTATGTACCTACCCGACTTCAAACAGTGCAGGAGTACTCAATACCCAATCTCACTCCCTTCTCGCATGCCTTTTTAGAGTAAACAGTCTGGCAAATTAAAACAAATAAATTAATTAAAAGTTTCGTATGTGTCCTAGTTGTGGTATACATTCTGCTAATTGGATGCATTAGACTTTTATTCAGAACCAGTTACCTGAGAGAGCCAGGAGACAGAAGATTTATTTGTCTAACACAAATTCTAGTGCAAGGTATTAAAGCCAGCAAGTGTGGTGACAGCTTTCTGATCAGGACTCAAGCAAAGGTAGACGCTTTCTTAGCCTAGTTTTGTGGTATGGTTTTTGATACTATTCCTGGAATCTCAGGCTAGAGTCTGTTTCTTCAAGCCTCCTAACACATTTCTTGTAAAGCTCTCCAGGTGATGAGGCACACTAAAGTTTGAAAACTCCTAATGGTTCTCAATAACACACCACACCTACCTTCTGATCTCTTATATCAAGGAGCAAAAACTGAGAATTATAATGACAACATTTGGGAAGATTTAAATAGCTCCAGCTACTCTGAATACTCAAGTTCTACTGAAAGCCTTCTTTTACAACGTAAGCACTCCCTCCTGCCATATCAAATGAGGCTGATCTTGGTTTGCTTGAAGGTTCCTCTGGCGTACTCAAGTAGCAAGAGGATATAAACCCTCTTTATACCCCATTACTTCCCCTTGCCATTGCTTCCAACCTATGACTAATAGGGCTCAGGTAGGACAAGAACAATTTTGTACCTAGAAGAAGGCTAATAAGTAATTGCAAGGTTTTGTTCATTTTTATTGTGCTAAATGTGGGGGCAAATGTGTGAGTATAGATTTTGCAGATGCCAGCCTAGGGGGGATAGAATATTACTTTAGATCAGGCTGAATTTCTGAATACTGTTGTAATTGTTGTTAATTCTGGATTCCAGGTGCTGCTGAAACCTCTCGGTATAATTTTCATTGTCTGCTCAGAAGGTTGAATAAAATATACATTCGAAGCTGACTTACATTGCATGAAGCTTAAATACCCAAAATTTCTCAATATGATGTAGAAAAAGCAACCCAAAGTTTTAGACAGAAAAGGTTAGAGTGAATTCATTATGGGCAAACTTCTCACTTACCTCCTAACTATCCCCAACACATGTGCATTTACTTGGGAGGGACAGTATCTTTGAAAAATCCCCTTCAGGCCGGGAAGGAAGGTGGACAATGTTACTGTTGAATGGGACCCCTGATAGAAATTGGAATAATTGGTTTCTGGGATGATGGTCCAGGGGGCACCCATAAGAGTTAGAGACAAAGTGGGATTTTTACTATAACCCACAGTGATTGAGATGATCTAACACAGGAAAACCTATGGCAGTGTCTTAACCTTTCATGGGATTCATATAATTGTATGAAGTCTGAATCATAACAACAATAATATGTGGGATGATAAAACCTGATCAAGGCCTGTCGTGAATTACCATGATGTCATGATAGCTGCTCACTCAATTCTGAAACTTCAGTTTATTTCCAAACATTGAATATAGAGGAAGCCAGGTAACCTGAAGAAGGACCTTGTGATATCATCACAAGTACTTCCTGTAAATCTTTCTCCCAGCCTTCTCTGGAAGTATCTTTGGTCATTTACCATGGTAACTGTAGTGGGAGATGGGAAATAGCCAGATCTTTCAGGGAGTATTGGCTCCTGAACATAAATGAACACAATGCAGAATGTCACTGTGATGTATCTGGCAGAATCTGGGACACATGCAGTTTAGGTGACAATTGGATTTGCGGGCCTAATTCTGTCACAATGGCACTTACAGGTCTGTAAAAGCATCCTGTGATTGTTTCCACATTTCCTTCATATAGAGATGAGTGAATGTCCATGCTTCCTTTCTGACCCCCAAAATAGGGTCATTATGGGAGAAAGAGTCAAATCTTGAGCTTCCTCTTCTTACCAAAAGTACAACTGCACACTGGGGCAATTGCAGAGATCCGTCAGCATCAAAGATTTGAAAGACATGACGTGATATGACAGTAGCCACTAGTTGTCCCCTAGTATCTGTATTCTCTTTTTCTCTCACAGAAATAATATCTCCAAATTTTACCTAGGGTAAAAGCCATTCTGAAAAAGGACTCTATTTCCTGTCATATTGCAGCTGCATATGACCATGTGACTAAGTTTTGGCCAATGTATGTGAGTGACAGTGATGAGAACAATTGCTGGATCTTGTCATTCAAATAAAGTGATGTGTCTATCCCTTCTTCTTTCTCCTTTGTGTTGGATGAAATGCAGACCCAAGGCACCACCATAGAGACAATGTGGCAATAAGATAGAAGGAATTGGGTCATTGATAGCATAACCATACTAGATCTAGTCTGCTTACACAAGGACTTTCATTTGAATGAGAAATAAATTTTTATTTTGTTTATGCCTGTATCATTGTGAATCTCTCCAGCAACTGAATTCATATGCTAGCAAACATAGGTAGTGACCCCTGTCACATCTCCATTATAGAACCCCTTTCCTTGCCTTGTGCAGATGAGAGTCTTGGAGAATGTCAGTAGAATTACTGTAAACTTATTCTTGGCCCACTGCAACCCCCACCTCCTGGGTTCATGAGATTCTCCTTCCTCAGTCTTCAGAGTAGCTGGAATTACAGGCGCCCAACACCATGCCCAGCTATTTTTTTTTTTTTTTTTTTTTTTTAGTAGAGATGGGATTTCACCATGTTGGCCAAGCTGGTTTTGAACTGCTGACCTCAAGTGATCTGCACACCCCGGCCTCCCAATCAAGTGGTGATTTTTAAAGCAGGTGCTATTCCACATGATATCTTTTAGTTGAGTAAATCAACAAAATCCTGACACATGACATTCAGCATTTGTTCTGGCAATTTTTTTTTATAAGAGGAAAAGGGTCTCACTCTGTTGCCCAGGCTGTCTTGAACTCCTGGCCTTAAGCAATCCTCCTGCCCTGAGTAGCTGGCATTACAGGCTTGAGCCATAATGCCAAACTAAAAACTTTTTGAAAAATCATAGTAAGTAAAGAGCACAAGAAGTAGTTTTGCTTTGAGACATTCTATTTCAGGTATACCAACTCTTTCACTCCTTGTAATATAAGAAGTGGCAGACACCCTAATTGCATCAGAAAGGCGCATGATTGACACAGAGTGAGGAGTAAATCCAAGGAAAATTTAGGGTCCTGCTACCTCAGTGAAGATACTGGGGATCCAATGAAATGAGGCAAACTGAGGTTCTTCCAAAATAAGAAGCAATTTACTTCACTTTGCACCATCTATGACGAATATATTTTGCAGAGGTTTCCTCCAAAAACCATTAAATTAGATTAAATTAATGTAATTGAAGAGAAAGGAAGCTAAATAAAGTCACTGTTCTTATCCACATCTAACTAACTTTTGATTTTTTTTGGCGGTTATAAACAGCCTGGATAAATGGCTTGAAATATGAGAGACCTAGTGCTGTTCATAGTTTGAATAAATTCTATACAGTGTGGGATAGGAAAGCCACAAATGATTTGCAGTGTGAAGAAAATTTATTGTATAGATAGTTAGGATATAACTTTAAAAATGTGAAATAAGGAAGTGAAAGATGCAAGGAAGAAATGTGCATAGTTAAATAAAATGAGAAACTAGAAGAATAAAATGAGTAAAAATATTTATATTGTAAAGTTTTTGAAAAAGAATCTTCACAAATTTCCCATGGTAATGTAAACTGGTATGGCCACTGTAGAAACATTCACACGGTTTCTCAAAATGTGGGAGTTAACATATGACCCAGCAATTTTACTCCTAGGTATATCCCTAAGAATAGGGAAGAAATATCCCTAAGAAACTAGAAAACATATTATCATAAAAACTTGTACACAAATGTTCGTAGCAACATTATTTATAATAGCTCAAAAGTAGAAACAAGCCAAGTATCTATCATCTGATAAATGGATAACAAATTTGGTATATTCATACAATAGAATATTATTCAGCCATACAAAGTAATAAATATTACAACAAAAACAATCACCGGAGACACTACTCTAAGTGAAATAAGCCAATCACGAAAGCACAAATACTGTATTATTCTACTTATATGAGGTACCTAGAGTAGTTACAATCATAGACACAGAATGCAGATTAGTGATTTCCAGGGACTGGAAGGCAGGAAGAATAGAGAGTAAATAGCTAGTTGGTAATGGGTTTCTTTCTGGGGCGGGGTGGGGGGATGATGAAAATATTCTGGAATTAGATAATGGTAATGGCTGCTCAACTCTGTGAGTATACTAAAAACCACTGAATTGTATACTTCAAAATGGTGAGTTTTATGAAATGTTAATTAGGGTTTATTTTTTAAAAAATATGAGTGAGAAATGCAATTGCAATACGTCTTCTCTTACCTCGTATGACACCATATGCTCTGGTTTTCCTCTTTACCTCTTTGACCACTCTTTATAAGTTACCGTGCAGATTTCTCTTTTGTTCATCCCTTAAATCTTTGGTTTTTCTCAGGGTTGTCTCCTAGGCTTTCTTGTTTTCTTGTTACACAATCTCTGCATTCATTAGTAAGGCAGTCAATGCTTTGAACAATTTTCATATGCACAAATTTACTACTGTTCAGTTAAATGACGCTAGACCCCAATAACATGGTTTAAATTTCAGTTACACAGTGTATATTGTGAGTAATTGCTTAAAGTATAAGCTTCACTGCTAGCTCTTTGGTACATGAATCTCTATGTAAATAACAGACATGTATCACGATCAGTGACCAATCGCACCAGTTGTTTCAAATTCTGTTAGTGATTGGTCACTGCCCATCTGTTGTTCAGTTCATGCATAGAGAGCAAAGCCTTAGTTGGGTTGCCTCCTTCTTTCCTAGTAGTAAGCCCATATGACATTAAAGAAGTGAGTATTAGAGAAAAGTGAGCAACAGCAATTAAAGTGCAACAAATAAAAACAATAATGCTGGAAGTTAAATTGAATGTGATGAGGAGATTTGAAAATGGAGACAGCAAAGTAAAGACAGGATGAGACCTAGGCCTGCCTGAAGCTAGTGAACAAATGATGTTGAGGAAGTCAGATCATTCAAAAACAAGGTAATGTAGCCTCAACATCGTTTAAGTTGCACTCAGAACAGAAAGCTGCTTAAGGTAGAAATGGAGCATTTACTTCTGCTTAGGATTGAACAGTGTAATGAAAACAAAAACCCAATCAGCTTAACGACTACCATGTAGGCCAAACTCTGAAGTCAGGTGCTGCATTGAAAGGAATTAGTAATTACAAGGAGACTGAAGATAAATATTTCCTTGCCAGTGAAGGCAGATTTTAGTGTTTTAGAAACTGGCATGACTTCACAGTATTTGAATTGAACATTAATGGGGCTTTAGAAGAAATAGCTGACTGGGAATGTTGACACTTGCTATTCAAAAGACTGTAGGCTTGCAGCCACAGGAACTTCATGAAGGCAAATGCATAGACTTACAAGAGGAAAGTGGTTGTGACAAAAAGGATGACAATATCCCAGAGGAAGTAACCACAGTAAAGAAAACCAGGCAGGCCATTGGAGGAAGATGGCAGTGGAGTCGCGCATTACCCAGGAGGAAATTAAGAAGGAGCCAGAGAAGTCTATCGACCGTGAGAAAACATGCCTGCGGCTGCTGAGCATCTTCACCACCAATAATGGCCACCACCACCGAACGGACGACTTCTCCAGGGAAACGTACCGCCCAGAGAGTTGTAGATCTACGCTTGGATGGATGCAACCTTGAAAGAACTGACAAACTTAGTAAAAGAAGTCTACCCAGAAGCTAGAAAGAAGGGCACTCACTTCAATTTTGCAATCGTTTTTACAGATGTTGAAAGACCTGGCTATCGAGTCAAGGAGGTTGGCAGCACCATGTCTGGCAGAAAGGGGACTGATGATTCCATGACACTGCACTCACAGAAGTTCCAGATAGGTTACTTGGACATAGCAATTATCCCTCCACATCGAGCACCACCTCCTTCAGGGCACATGAGGCCATATTAAATTCTATTTACTATTTCTTGTATTTATTTTTTGGTCAGTTATGTAAAATAAACTTACTCTTTTTCCTCCCCGGATTATTGTCATTAATCCTTTGAATTCTAAACAAATTATAATGCATCATCCATTGAGGAATTAGATTTGGATGTGCTATTGTATGATTACTAATAGAAAGTCCATATGTTTCAAGCCTTTTTGTAAAATATGAAGAAAAGTGCTCTTAGCATTCTATGTAAAACTGTACTGTTAAATATATGTGTGTAATTTAAAAAAGCAACAGAAAAACAGACAAAAACCCTTCAAATTAAAGGAAATCTCAGAGATATTTTACAGCATTGAAAGGGCAAAAGGAAAATGTTGGAAGGTGATCCAAACGTATAAAGGAGTATAATAATTCACTAAGACAGAAAAAAGTGCTTGTCCAAACTACTTTTGATACATTTTTACAAAGAAATAAAACACCTGAATGCCTAATTATCTAATATTTTAAATTTTAGTATACTAAATAAATATCAGTTTTGTAATTGTTTAGTTTATAAAAATGAGTCTTTTTAATATTTTAACAAAAATATCTAAAGGTCTTGGACCAATTGTATTTTTTCCCATTGATTAAGATAACTCTTCAGAGTTTCAGCTTGTAAAGTCATATTTATTTATTTATTTATTTATTTATTTATTTATTTTTAAGACAGAGTCTCACTCTCACCCAGACTGGAGTGCAGTGGCATGTTCCGACTCACTGCAACTTCCACCTCCTGGGTTCAAGCAATTCTCCCACCTCAGTTCCCGAGTAGCTGGAACTACAGGCATGTGCCACTACACCCAGTTAATTTTTGTATTTTTAGTAGAGACAGTGTTTTGCCATCTTGGCCAGGCTGGTCTCGAACTCCTGACCTCAAGTGATCCACTGCCTCACCCTCCCAAAGTGCTGGAATTACAGGCATGAGCCACCGCACCTGGTGGTAAAGTCATTTTTTATGGTTCTACACTACTATGCAGAGCTAGGACTGCCTATATTCATTAGGATACAACTCAAACTGGTGTAAGAAAAGCAGGCACTTCATTGGCTCACATATTTGAAATGTCTAGTGTTTGGTTTTGCTTCAGGCATGGCTGGATTTAGAATTGAAATGACATAAAAATAACTCAATTACCCTTCATCTCAAACTTATATATTAGATTCCTTCTCAGGCTGAATGTGATGGCCTGCAGTTGCACTCATCCTCATGGTGGCAAGGTGGCTTCAACAACTCTAATTTCATATTTTTCCTGTTTCCTAGGAAAACCTGGTTTTTGGTTCATATTTTTCATTAGTTCCTAGTCTAATGGGATTGAGTGGAGTAGACTTTCATTTTTAAATCAGCAACTCCTGCACACATCCTTAGACTGACACTTACTTTACTAGTTGAGGCTACCAATCTTACACCCCAATCACTGTGGCCAGGTGTGTTTCATATTCTATCCTTGGGGACAAATTTGGGTGAAGCCCCATCCAAATCACAGATTATTGGTGAAGAAATGCAAAATACTCAAAAACATTAAGGAGAATGTGCTGGCAGACAGACTATAAACATGCATGAACTACCCTTTGTCCTGTACCTTTAATTAACCTCCACATGAGAAAGGCTCCAAGATCTGTCTAGAAATTATGAACTATGTTCCCTAACAAGACAACTCCCCTTGGATTCCCTGCAAATACCTCAAAATCAATGGTTTGAAGGTGAACCTCTTATGTCCTCCACCCTCAACCCCAGCCAAGTCTATATCTCCTCTTTGTTCTCTATCTCAGTGCATGTCATCACTATCCACTTTAGTTGCTCACACTAGAAATCTAAGAAATAACTTAACTCCTTACTCTCCCTCACCCAAGACTAAAATTAATCACCAATAAACTCTCGTTAGTTGCACCCCTAATATTTTTTAATTCAACCTATTTTCTCTTCATCAATATTTCTCATCTCATTTCAGCTGCCATCTTTCTTTTGCCTGCATCTCAGCAATAACCTTTTTAACTTGATGCCCAGTCATTGTTTTTGTTTTTTAAAAGATTTGTGAAAATACACATGACATAAAATTTGCCTTTTTTTTTTTTTTTTTGGTGGAAACTCGCTCTGTCGTCCAGGCTGGAGTGCGGTGGTGCGATCTCGGCTCACTACAACCTCCGCCTCCTGGGTTCAAGCGATTCTCCTGCCTCAGCCTCCTGAGTAGCTGGGACTACAGGTGCCCGCCAACATGCCTGGCTAATTTTTCGTATTGTTAGTAGAGATCGGGTTTCACCATGTTAGCCAGGATGGTCTCAATCTCCTGACCTTGTGATCCGCCCACCTCAGCCTCCCAAAGTGCTGGGATTACTGGCATGAGCCACTGCGCCCGGCCATCACCAGGCTATTTCTTAGCTCTGCTCACTTTCTCCCCTGCTTCAGCTACCTCTCCCCTTACACTCATCCACTTTTGGTTTACTCCTACTCATTGTTCAAGATGTTCTGTCACTTTTTCCCTCCTGTTCCTCTTCTCCAGGCTTCATGTATATTTGTGATCCTTCATGTATATTTATGTTGTACAGTATAATATTGTATTATTATTTCATTATATGATTGTCACCACTATCAGATAGAGTTTCTTTATAAATAAAGCATTTGTTTCATTCAACTTAGAGTCCTTATTACCCAGCACAGCACCTGGCACTAAGAGTTCAATTAATACTTATGGAATGAACAGATTGATTAATTTTAAAAGAGTAATTGAATGATGATGGCTGTTAATTTAAAAAGTTGGGTAGTAAATGTTTCTCTGGACACCTGTAATAAGAGAACAAACAAGAAACAGTATAAGAAAGTTATTGGGAGTATAATTTATGTATCCCCTCTACAGTCTAACTCCATAGGGTCAACTCTGTGACCTAGAGCTAGTTAAGTGAATCTTTTCATGTAAATTTCTTCATATGTATAATGTGGTTAATGATACTACTTAGCTCAAAAGGTTGTTATAAGGATCAAGATAGTTAATGTTTGCAATTCCTAGTTAATGCATAGATTAACACCCAACACATGGTGAACGCTATAAAAATTTTAAAAGTAAGTAAATAAGACAGTTGTGATTCCTGTGTCTACAGAATTTATAGTCTAGGTCAGTGCTGTCTAATAGAAATATAAGGTAAGCCACATATGTAATTAAAAATTTCTAGTGGCTATACTAAAAAGTGACTGAATTATAAATAAGATTGATTTAAATAGTTTATGTAAACTGCTATGTCAAAAATATTATTTCTACATGTAACCTATCTAAAAAGTTATATTCCTTATTTTGTACTAAGTCTTCAAAATTCAATATATTTTATACTTACAGCACATCCCAATTCAGATGCTTAATTCTCATCTGTATTTAGATCTCATAAACTTACAGTTGAAAAAGTAGACTCACATACCCAAGTTGGTTCCAAACATCTTAAAAGTCTTACTATAACTGATTCAGATATCGGCGTTAATTTACAATTTGTAAAAATTGAAGTTAAGAATTCAGTTCCTCAGTCATACTAGTTACAATTTAGTGTCCAAGAGCCACATAGGCCAGCATGGGATTAGAGGAAAGGTGATAAGTAAGCAGACAATTACAGAGTGTGATTGACACAGAGTACTGCGTTAGGGCAAAGATTGAGTGCTCTGGGAACACACAGTAAAGGTACTAATGAAGCTTGGTGGAGGGAATTTATTAAGGACATTTTCCTGGAGAAAATGCTATCTTGAGACCTCAAGGATAAGCAGGAGCTGGCCAGGTGATGAGGGAGAAAGAGCATCTATCAGAAGGAATAGTGTTGGGGATGAGGGGAAGTATAGCATTTTCACAGACCTGAATAAATTTCAGAGTGACTGATTCATAGAGTGTATATGTGTATACAGGAAGTGGACGATGAGCTATAGGGGAAGAGGTGGAATAGGGAGCAGTTGAGAAGCAAGGCTAGAAAAGTTAGCCAGGGAGAAAATCATGAAGGAGTTTTTATGAAACATGTTAAAGGAGGTCAGACTATCCTGAAGTTAATGAGAAGCCACTGAAGGATTTAAACATGTAACTGAAGGTTACGTGATTATGATATGTTTGCTGAATATAATTCTGACTACAGTATGGAAAAAGTTTAGAAGATAATCAATGTCTGGTGTCTCACACCCATAAGATGGCTACTATCAAACAACAACAACAACAACAACAACAACAAAACAGAACAGAACAAGCATTGGTGGGTGAGGATGTGAAGAAACCGAAACCCTTGTGCACTGTTGTTAGTAACATAAAATGTTGCAGTCACTGTAAAAGGCAGTATGACACTTCCTCAAAAAATTAAAAATAGAATTACCACATAATCCAGCAATTCCACTTCTGGATAGATACCCAGAAGAACTGAAAGAAGGATCAAAGAGACATTTGTACACCCATGTTCATAACAACATTATTTACAATATCTAAAACATGAAAGCTAGCCAAATATCCACAGATAGATGAGTGGGTAAACAAAATATGATACATACATACAATAGGGTACCATTCAAGCCTTAAAAGTGAAGGAAATTCTGATACATGCTAACTGAAATAAGCTAATCACAGAAAGACAAATACCATTTGATCCCACTTATATGAGGTACCTAGAATAGTCAAAATCAGAGAGACAGAAAGTAGAATAGTGGTTGCCAGGGATAGGGGGAAGAAAAAGGAATTATTGTTTAACTGGTAGAGAGTTTCAGTTTTGCAAGATGAAAAGCGTTCTGAAAATGAATGGTGGTGATGATTGTACAACAATGTGAATGTTTTTAATATTAGTGAACTGCACACTTAAAAATGGTTAAGACGGCTGGGTACAGTGGCTCATGCCTATAATCCCAGCACAGAGGCCGAGATGGGCAGATCACAAGGGCAGGAGATTGAGATCATCCTGGGTAACAAGGTGTTTACAGTGACTCAGATTATTCCAGCCATCTTGGGTATCAGCAAGAAGAGACCTAAGGAACACTATGCTACAAAACTGCAACTTTGGTGGCATTTGAAAAGTAATTCCCGCTTTTACTACTAACTCTTAATTCTCAGTAGACTAAAACTACATTTTCCCATCTTAAAAAAGAACAGTCCTTGAGAGAAAATGAAACAAAGCAACCAAAACCTCTGTCCACTGCTAAAATATTTCACTCCATCTTGTTTTTCTTCTTGTAGTTGTTTTGTACTTTTTAAAAATTTAACTTTCATTTTAAGTTCAGGTGTACATGAGCAGGTTTGTTTCATAGGTAAAATTGTGTCATGGGGATTTGTTGTACAGATTATTTCATCACCCAGGTATTAAGCCTAGTATCTATTAGTTATTTTTCCTGATCCCCTCACTCCTCCCACCTTCCAATCTTCACCCTCCAATAGGCCCCAGTGTGTGTTGTTCCCTTCTTTGTGTCCATGTGTTCTCATCATTTAGCTCCCACTTGCAAGTGAGAACATGTGGTATTTGGTTTTCTGTTTCTATGTTAGTTTGCTAAGGATAATGGCCTCCAGCTTCATCCATGTTCCTACAAAGGGCATGATCTTTTTCTTTTTCATGGCTGCATAGTATTCCATGGTGTATGTATTAGCCCGTTTTCACACTGCTATAAGGAAATGCCCAAGACTGCATAATTTATAAAGAAAGAGGTTTAATTGACTTACAGTTCCGCATGGCTGGGAAGGCCTCAGGAAACTTACAATCATGTGAAATGAGTATGAGAGACCTGACCTGTGTATAGACCAATTTCTATCAGTCAGTGAAATTGGAGTCAGTCAGTGCCTTTCCCAGGGTATTAATTAATTTCCTGGACACTTACACTCTCCCAAGACTAAACCAGGAAGAAGTTGAATCCCTGAATAGACCAATAGGAGGCTCTGAAATTGAGGCAATAATTAATAGCCTACCACCCAAAAAAAGTCCAGGACCAGACGGATTCACAGTCGAATTCTACCAGAGGAGCTGGTACTATTCCTTCTGAAACTATTCCAATCAATAGAAAAAGAGGGAATCCTCCCTAACTCATTTTATGAGGCCAACATCATCCTGATACCAAAGCCTGGCAGAGACACAACAAAAAAAGAGAATTTTAGACCAATATCCCTGATGAACATTGAAGCAAAAATCCTCAATAAAATACTGGCAAACCGAATCCAGCAGCACATCAAAAAGCTTATCCACCATGATCAAGTGGGCTTCATCCTTGGGATGCAAGGCTGGTTCAACATATGCAAATCAGTAAACGTAATCCAGCATATAAACAGAACCAAAGACAAAAACCACATGATTATCTCAATAGATGCAGAAAAGGGCTTTGACAAAATTCAACAGCCCTTCATGCTAAAAACTTTCAATAAATTCGGTATGGATGGAATGTATCTCAAAATAGTAAGAGCTATTTATGACAAACCCACAGCCAATATCATACTGAATGGGCAAAAACGGGAAGCATTCCCTTTGAAAACTGGCACAAGACAGGGATGCCCTCTCTCACCACTCCTATTCAACATAATGTTGGAAGTTCTGGCTAGGGCAATCAGGCAAGAGAAAGAAATCAAGGGTATTCAGTTAGGAAAAGAAGAAGTCAAATTGCCCCTGTTTGCAGATGACATGATTGTATATTTAGAAAACCCCTTCATCTCAGCCCAAAATCTCCTTAAGCTGATCAGCAACTTCAGCAAAGTCTCAGGATACAAAATTAATACAAATTAATACAAAATTAATATGCAAAAATCACAAGCATTCTTATACACCAGTAACAGACAAAGAGCCAAATCATGAATGAACTTCCATTCACAATTGCTTCAAAGAGAATAAAATACCTAGGAATCCAACTTACAAGGGATGTAAAGGACCTCTTCAAGGAGAACTAGAAACCACTGCTCAGTGAAATAAAAGAGGACATAAACAAATGGCAGAACATACCATGCCCATGGATAGGAAGAATCAATACTGTGAAAATGGTCATACTGCCCAAGGTAATTTATAGATTTGATACCATTCCCATCAAGCTACCAATGACTTTCTTCACAGAATTGGAAAAAACTGCTTTAAAGTTCATATGGAACCAAAAAAGAGCCCACATTGCCAACACAATCCTAAGTCAAAAGAACAAAGCTGGAGGCATCATGCTACCTGACTTCAAACTATACTACAAGACTACAGTAACCAAAACAGCATGATACTGGTAGCAAAACAGAGATATAGACCAATGGAACAAAACAGAGCCCTCAGAAATAATACCACACATCTACAGCCATCTGATCTTTGACAAACCTGAGAAAAACAAGAAATGGGGAAAGGATTCCCTATTTAATAAATGGTGCTGGGAAAATTGGCTAGCCATAAGTAGAAAGCTGAAACTGGATCCTTTCCTTACTCCTTATACGAAAATTAATTCAAGATGGATTAAAGACTTAAATGTTAGACCTAAAACCATAGAAACCCTAGAAGAAAACCTAGGTAATATCATTCAGGACATAGGCATGGGCAAGGACTTCATGTCTAAAACACCAAAAGCAATGACAACAAAAGCCAAAATTGACAAATGGGATCTAATTAAACTAAAGAGCTTCTGCACAGCAAAAGAAACTACCATCAGAGTGAACAGGCAACCTACAGCATGGGAGAAAATTTTTGCAATCTACTCATCTGACAAAGGGCTAATATCCAGAAACTACAAAGAACTCAAACAAATTTACAAGAAAAAAACAAACAACCCCATCAAAAAGTGGGCAAAGGATATGAACAGACATTTCTCCAAAGAAGACATTCATACAGCCAACAGATACATGAAAAAATGCTCGTCATCACTGGCCATCAGAGAAATGCAAATCAAAACCACAATGAGGTACCATCTCACACCAGTTAGAATGGCGATCATTAAAAAGTCAGGAAACAACAGGTGCTGGAGAGGATGTGGAGAAATAGGAACACTTTTACACTGTTGGTGGGATTGTAAACTGGTTCAATGATTGTGGAAAACAGTATGGCCATTCCTCAAGGATCTAGAACTAGAAATACCATGTGACCTAGCCATCCCGTTACTGGGTATATACCCAAAGGATTATAAATCATGCTGCTATAAAGACACATGCACACGTATGTTTATTACGGCACTATTCACAATAGCAAAGACTTGGAATCAACCCAAATGTCCATCAGTGACAGACTGGATTAAGAAAATGTGGCACATATACACCATGGAATACTATGCAGCCATAAAAAAGGATGAGTTCATGTCCTTTGTAGGGACATGGATGCAGCTGGAAACCATCATTCTCAGCAAACTATCACAAGAACAGAAAACCAAATACCGCATGTTCTCACTCATAGGTGGGAATTGAACAATGAGATCACTTGGACTCTGGAAGGGGAACATTATACACCAGGACCTATTATGGGGAGTGGGTAGGGGGGAGGGATGGCATTGGGAGTTATACCTGATGTAAATGACGAGTTAACGGGTGCAGCACACCAACACGGCACAAGTATACATATGTAACAAACCTGCACGTTGTGCACATGTACCCTAGAACTTAAAGTATAATAAAAAAATAAAATAAAAAATAAATAAATTAAAAAAAGAAAAGATCAATGAATCCAGGATCTGTTTTTTTGAAAATATTAATAAAACATATAGACTGCTAGCTAGACTAATAAAGAAGAAAAGAGAGAAGGTCCAAATAAATACAATCAGAAACAAGAAGGGTGGTATTAGTACTCACCACACAGTAATACAAATAACCATCAGAGAATATTATGAACACTTCTCTGCAAATAAACTAGAAAATCTAGAAGAAATAAATACATTCCTGGACATGTACACCCTCCCAAGCCCGAACCAGGAAAAAATTGCTCCATCTATTTTAGTGGAAGGAACATTCTCAATACAAATTCTTTTGAGATTTTGGAAGATAAAATGAAAGTACTCCTATTTTTATAATTCGTTAGTGAGTGACTTATCTTGGGTTCAATGCCAATACGTTGATGAACTAGAATCTTTTGTCTGACATTTGTATGCCAGAAAATGCTGTTAAATTCCTGAAAGGGCTAGTATATTGTGATGTGAATTATATGGAAATGAAGGAGGGCCACATCTGTAATCAGAGATGAAAATATGTTGCTGGCAGTCTGATTTTCACAGTTTGCTTGTGGAGTTTGTTTTTAATAACTTGATAACCTATATGTAGTCATACTTCTCAATGAGTTTGAAATTTTGCCATGTGGGAATCCAAAAGAGGCTTATGCTAAAGGACGGCTGATGTGCCCTGATGATTTAGAATACATCAGACTCAAATGACCCAGTATTTGATAAGCTGTCTATCCCCAAGGTCAGGCTTTTCTGCTGACATTTTGGAGGCTTCCCATGAATGCAGCCAAACCTGACCATTGCAAAAGAACTGAAAGTTGGTTGATCCATGTACACTTTATTTGAAGGAGATTATATTATGTTATAACTGGCTACAAAAGCCCAAGAAACTTAATTGGTTATTCTGAAACATCTCACACATTTCTTGTGATTGCTTATATTGCAGGGTGATGTTTGAAACACCATTGTAGGATAACATGGTGGTGGTCCTGGCTTTGATCTAATGCCGGATGTGTGTAGAACACACTGTAAACACCTAAGAGAAAGACTTCTTTTTTAATGGGGAAATCTTAGTTCCTTGTAGCACAACGCCCTGCATGCTGAGTACACACAACATTTTTTTAGAGAGAGAAAATACAAAATCTCTTAGTACATTCTCTCTGAATAACTTTTCCCAAATGGTGATGAGAACATAGCAAAATCATGCACAAGTTAAGTAACTGTGATAAACAGCTTCAAAAAAGTTGTGATTCAAGTAAGAACATTAGAATACACATTGTTTCCAAGCAGAAATTGTCATAATTGAATGTATTATTGAGCCATATCTATTATAAATCTCTAAGTTTCCTGCTTTAATAAAAAAGCCTAAGCCAAAATGCAATAAAACAAATGTAAATAAAAACATCATATGGCTAGCTTAGGCAGAGTCAGGAAATATAAGACTTAAGGTCAGCACCTTACTTGTCCTGTTTTGACACCTCCAAATGTGTCCTTAAGGGAATGAGAAGTTTGTTTTGAAAATATCTGCCATACGGCCTATCTGTTCCTCCTCCTGCTCTCCCAAACGATGATGATTCAAGTCTCCTTTTGAAACAAAGCTAATATTCAAATTGTTAACTACTCACTTGGGATTAAGGACTAATTTACATTCCAGTTCAAACAGAAAGAGAAGACTTGGCTGGAGCGGGGGGTTGGTGGGTGGATTGTGGTGGTGTTGGGGGGTGTTGCATGGTGGTTCATGCCTGTAATCCCAGTATTTGGGGAGGCCAAGGTGAAAGATTGCTTGAGGCCAAGAGTTTGAGACCAGCCTGGGCAACATAGGGAAACCCCATCTCTATGAAAAATTAAAATATTAACTGGGCATGGTGGTGCTCACCTGTGGACCCAGCTACTTGGGAGACTGAGGCGGGAGGATCACTTGAGCCCAGGAGTTCAAGCCTGCAGGGAGTTATCATTATGCCACTGCACTCCAGCCTGGGCAACAGAGACCTTACCTCTGAAAACAAAACAAAAAACCCAGAAAGATGTAATTAATAAAGAGAAAATAAAGGGGTAAGAAAAACATTTTGCAATTCATTTTGAACATAAATCCTGGCTGTAAGTATTGTATTTGGAGAAGAGAAAAAAAGAGGATCCATCCTTGTAGTGCTTTAGTTTGTCCTTTTCTACCCAGACACAAATTTAATTCCAGGACATTTCCTAACCTAGAACCTACTTTCCACATTCTATCAGAGCCCAACTCTCACTTTTGCTCAATCTCCTCTTATGTAATCTATGTATATTCCTGTACTACACCTCCAGGCAACATGTTTGCGTTAAAATAAGGGCCTTCTGGAAATAATGCATTTTACCAAAGGAGTCATTCAAATGGTGGGAATTTGGGGTAGTATAACAAGCCATAGAAAGATACATTTGGGAAAGTAGATCTTTCCAAATTTTTTACATGTTCCACCTGGACCCACACCAGTGTTCTTAGAATAGGGCTTCCTAAGGTATGTGTTGCAAAATATTAGTACTTGGAATTGCTGTATAGGAGAATGAATTTGCATGATCAATAAAATGCTTGGTGCCTAGTATTCCATGGTGTATATGTGATACTAGGCACCAAGCATTTTATGTTCATGTCCTTTGTAGGGACATGGATGCAGCTAGAAACCATCATTCTCCACAAACTATCGCAAGAACAGAAAACCAAACACTGCATGTTCTCACCCATAGGTGGGAATTGAACAAAGAGATCACTTGGACACAGGAAGGGGAACATCACACACCGAGGCCTATTGTGGGGAGTGGGGAGGAGGTACGGATAGCCTTAGGAGATATACCTAATGTAAATGACGAGTTAATAGGTGCAGCACACCAACATGGCACATGTATACATATGTAACAAACCTGCATGTTGTGCACATGTACCCTAGAACTTAAAGGATAATTTTTTTAAAATGCTTGGTGCCATGCTGTCCCCTTGGAGGGTCACAAGGACAAAGCAAAGGTCCTAAGAAATCCTGTAGTAACTGTTAGGGTTAGGGAATTTACTTCACTTCCAAACTAACAAGATAGTCTGTCACCTTTTCATGGATGCTGGCAGAAGACACGAGATTCCTGGGTCAGAAATAAAGAACATGATGATGGCACAGCATGTAGCATGAGCATCATGCTTATCTTGATTCTCCTTGCCTTCTAAGACCCACAAGGAGGTATAGAGGGGACCCACTGGATGCTGTTCATGCAATGGGTTTATGTTGCAGCCAGAGAATTCACCTTTAAGCTTGGGGAATCCGACTCTTTTTTTACCAAGCCCGCTTTTATCCCAGAGAGAGATTTTACCTCATTATTCACTGTAATGGTTACCCACTGCCAATACATCCATGATACATGTGCTAGGAAAAGAGTGATCAGGGTCTTACAATGGTGCCATAGCTGGCAAGAATATACAGGGGTGCTCTGGAACCATACGAGATTTCTTCTCCTAACAGTAACAAAACGTACTTACTGTTATTTAACCCAGAAATTCCCCGTATGTTTGACTAGACAACAACATTCAGTGGAACATATTTTGAGAAAGCCAATTTCCATTTGTTTACAGTTTTGGACTTCACACAGTGGAAGTGGGTCAGGGTTTTTGACTTTAGGTTCCTCCATGTTTTATTTTTCATTTTTTAAAAATGTTATTAATATAAGGGAGAGTTTTTCAAACACGGGACCAGACAGGCAATTTTTTCCAGGATTTATACTCTTCCCAGTTTGTCTTTGAACCAAGTGTGGATCTCATATATGCTTTTTGTTTTCCAATCAATATATAAGATAATCACTTACAAGACCAAATAAAAATGATTGCAGAATTTTCTGTCATTGATTACAATTCTAGTTTTATCATTTAGGCTTCTATTGAGTGGAATCTCCACTGGAATTTTAAGTAACACCCCTGTTACAGAAGCTCTGTTTCATTCTGCCTGGCCTTTACCTTTCTCCTAATATGAAGAATCTCCAAAAATATAACTCCTTTAACCAATTCCAGAGAGCATTCCTTTAGAGTAAAGAAGATAATTACACATCTTAGTTATATGATTTCATTCATCCCTTGGCCACGTTTTTCATCTTTCTCCTGAACCTTGATCATACCTCTCTACCCTTTCATCCTGACCTCTTCTGACTGTGGAGAATTCTTCTGGAAGTCATTCTTTGTGTTTCCACCTCCCTCTCTTTCCCCTCCATTTTTGTGGGCCTGGGTGCTATTTTAATTAGATTACCATGTAGACTTGCATTTTCTTATCTGTTGAATTCACTCCAGCAACTGATGGCTGCTGTTCTCTTGTTCCTTTCCTCAAACTTTATCTTTCTTTAATTGATTCATAATATTTGCACATATTTGCGGGGTGCATGTGATATTTTGATGCATGCATACAATGTGTAATGACTAAATCAGGGTAATTGAGATATCCATCACCTGTAACATTTATCTTTTCTGTATGTTGGGAACATTCCAATTCTTTTCCTTTAACTATTTTTAAATGATATGATAAATTATGGCTCAAGCTTTATCTTGATCATTTACAGCTTAATTGTCACCCATATCTTCATAATTGTTAGAATGTCTCTAAATAGCAGACTTTTCAACCTCCTTTTAAAATTGTAATCCCATGACCTTCTTTTTGTTGTTAAGTCTTGCAACAAAAAGATGTAAAGATGAAAAGGCACGAGTTGATCTTTCAAATCTTGTACTCATACACCCAGTCAAACATAGCATTAGATTTTTCCTTTTGACTTTAATTAACTAAAATATTTATCTTCTATCAAAAATTCAAATTTTGGTATATAAAGATACTTACTTTTACTTTTATTTTTATTTTGTATTATAAATGATTGTTCTCAGATCTCTCTGTAACAGTATTTCACATATTCAATAGAACTGTGTTTAACTGCAGTTCCAATATGATATTTCCTTGAAATTAAGGGTGTTAAACATCTGTTTGCTTATCTTATAACTCTGAAAGTGGAAGCTGAATCAAACATGTGTGATAAATCATTATCCATGAATCAGTCTTACATATGGTAAGACTGAATGTTGTTTTTCCCTAGATCACTGTAGGGTGCTGGAATTTTTCAAAATGACTACATACCTATATTGCTGTCATTTGAGCTGATTCTTCTTTGCCATTTCCTCATTAGGAAATTGGGCTACATCTAAATGCATAGCTGGTTTGTGTTTAGAAACCTCGCATTTCTATACAAATGATCAAGCTGGTCATACAGCCAGGCAAACACATTTCTTTCAGTACAGGAGGTGCCCCAGTGACTTGAGGGAATTAGTTTCTCTGAATAGCTCATCAAATAGCAGAAAGATAAGGGACCCTTGGAACTATCCAGGTGGAGACTTTTTAAAATAAGATTGGCAGCTCTGGCCTCATGCCACATGTTCAGTTAGTTTTCAGGAAATTTATTATTTGGAAGCAGCTAAAACTTACAGGGCCTCAGTAAATTTCTGCTTTTATATTTTCATGGGAAAGTTTATTTTTAGTTCTGATTTTTCTGCCCCACTACCACCCTCCAAAAACACATTCTTGTTCTAGAAATAGGAAACTAAAGTAATCAGAGGGAGGGAAGACTTTTCAGGTGAAGATAAAATTCTCCCCCGCCCCTCATAAACTAGAATGATTTAGTACCAAGAAAGATGAAAAGAATGAGTCCATGAAAGCACTAGGACAGAGCTAGGATGAATAATTCCACTGACTACTTTGTGCTACTCCAGGTACACAGATCAGAGACAAAAATACCTCCCCTCATGGAGCATATACTTTAGTGGAGGGAGACAGACAATAAACTATGAAAGTGTATTGATATGGTTTGGCTCTGTGTCACCACCCAAATCTCATCTTGAATTGTACTCCCATAATTCCAATGTGTTGTGGGAGGGGAGGGACTCGGTGGGAGATAATTTGAATCCTGGGGGCAGTTTCCCCCATACTGCTCTTGTGGTAGTGAATAAGTCTCACAAAATCTTATGGTTTATCAAGGGTTTCCACTTTTGCATCTGCCTCATTTTCGGAAAGGCAAGGTGAGGGAGGCAGCTGATATAAGGCTGATATGGTTTGACTGTGTCCCCACCCAAATCTCGTCTTGAATTATAGCTCCCATAATTCCCACATGTCATCAGAGGGACCCTGTGGGAGGTAATTGAATCATGGGGGCAGGCCTTTCCCATGCTGTTCTAGTGATAGTGCATAAATCTCTTGAGATCTGATGGTTTTATAAAGGGGAGTTCCCCTACACAAGCTCCCTTGCCTGTTGCCATATTGGATATGTCTTTACTCCTCCTTCGCCTTCTGCCATGATCGTGATGCCTCCCCAGCCATGTGGAACTGTGAGTCCATTAAACCTCCTTTTCTTTATAAATTACCCAGTCTCTGGTATGTCTTTATTAGTAGTGTGAGAACAGACTAATACAAAGACCTTATAGGACATTGTAAGAGTGTAGTGTAAGAACATCGTCCCTGCCTTCACAGAGTTTATAATAGAGTAGAGGAGAAAATAAACAATAATGATAAGATGAGATGCCTATTAAAATTAGGAAAGTACATGATGCTATGGAGTCATAGAGTGCTGGGTACTAATGTGCTCTAGGGAACTCCTTCTATTAAGAAATAATGTTCTCACTGAGATCTACGGCGTGAACCAGAGTTAGATAAATGGAGGTGTGGTGACTGGGCCTACGGAAGAAGAGCAAATTGCAACTGCTGCTGGAGCACAAGCAGGATCAGGAAAAATAAACAATCCTGATGTGAACATACTAGGAACTGGAAAGAAATCTTATGACCGAGGTTAAACAACAAGTGGGATAGTAGTTATTGCAAGATGAAGCTCTAGAAGTGGGGGACAGCTAGATTCTAAAAAAGCCTTGTAGGCTACAAAAGAGTGTGGATTTTACCTGAAAGCACTAGGGAGCCATAGAATATTGTAAATGGATGGGGGGTGCATTACATGTTCAGGTCTATCTTTCTGAAAGATCACTCTAGATGAAGAGAGCAGATTGAGAGGAGCAAGCTGTGTGAAAGGGGAAACAGTTAACCCACTTGTGCAGTACTGCAGGGAGGAGGTAACGGTGCTGTTGGACTTTACTGGTAGCAGTGGGAATGGAGAGACATGGACATATTTGAGACATTTAGGGATTAGAATAGATAGGACTGGGTGATTGATTGGGATGCGGAGTTACTGGTACAGAAGGTTAAAATAGAAAGAAGGATCAAAGACATCATTCAAGTTTCTGGCTTGGATCGCTTGATGGATGGCTGGTGCCATTGACTACAAATAGGGAACAAAGGAGAAATAACAAGATTAGAGATGGAATTTGGCTTTCAGAAAACGCCACTAATCTAACTCAAAATAGCATTGACTGTATTTTTTTTTTCTGTAATTCCATCTCCTAACTGAAAATTTAGAGATAACTGAATCATATTGTTCCTTGGGTGACTTAGTTTTACATTTATACTTAACACAGGAATATCATTTCAAGGTGGCATTTCCTACAGATCTTCCAAGTCTGTGTATCTATTCCTTAGACAGTGATTTCAGAAATCACCAAATGATACAGGTAGAAAACATAGCTAAGCACGTGGCGCCATCTTCAGGACAGTTTGTTAAAAACGTATAAACCAACCAGACTGAAAGGCAAGTTTCTCAGGACACAACACTTCTCTATAGCGAGACTGACTCCATCTTGTTTGGTAATAAGGAACTGAAAAAAATGTTTCTGCCAGGTCCAATTGTGTGACCAAATTCTTTGTCTTCATGAGAACTGTAGTTTATCACAGGATATAGAAAAGATGGTAGCAGATTTTTCTTCAAAATCCTTCCAATTTGAAAGTGTCTGTGAGCTGGAAAATGAGCTTTTGCTGTGGAGGAGACAAACAAGAAATGAAAGCACCGTCCCTTCAGGTTTTTGGCTTGGTATTCAGATTCTCTGGAGATTTTCCGATTTTAGATATTTATGTTCTGTTCTTTACTAGGTGCTTCATTAAATATGTGGTCAAGTGGAATTTAACTTATAAGCATTCACAATGCTTTACAAATGCATGAATATAAAAAGTAGGGTGGAAAAACATTTGTCAGATTTTGTACCCAAGGTTTTGCTTCAGGGAAGGCAGTCTTATAGATTTATACAGTCTCCACTTTAAAAATAAAAGGTTGTTAATAAGAAATCAATAGTAGAACCATAGCTGACCACATAAGAAAGACAAACAGAGCTTACTAGATGACTTTTATTTTTCAAGTCCTCTAGCTTTTAATTATTCTATTTGAATAAGCTCTACCTTTTCTTTGTGCAGAGTTGGGCTATAAAGACACACACCCATACATGTGTTTGTCATAATGTATCTGCCACCTTTCTGCACTGTATGCGGTGTTTAACCTACACTGAGCATTTGGCATGACCTCGCTGAATAACTGGGAGGTAAACTGCTTGGCTTTTACATAGAGGCAAATGCTTTCTACCATCTTGAAGCATTCACTCACAAATGGGCTTTCTTTCTAAACTTTTTTCATTAGAATGTATGCCTTGGGTTGAGGAATCTTAAATTCCAGAGTTCCTTTCAATCCTGAAAGAGGTAACATGTTAATCTAAATTCCATTTCTATATAAATTGAGGCTGGGCCGCCCCATCAATGATGGGTTTGGGTTTCCTAGAGTCTGAACAGGGCTTATGACAGGTGGGCAGAAAGAGGGAATATACAGAAGGTATAGTATCTTAGAGTAATTACATGTTTACAGCAGACCAGGTGCTTTACATGGGTTATTTCATGTAATCCTCATAACAACCTATGGGCACTTTTTAAATGAATGAGTGTTTTTAATATCTGTATTTTACAGATCAGGAAACAAAAACAGAGAATCTGAAATAATTTGCCCAAGGTCTCACACTCTCCTTTAAAGTAAACTTAAGGAAATGAATTCTAACTCAGGCATTCTCCCTCTAAACCCGACAAGCTTGATAGAAACCTCATATTACCTCTTAAATGGAAAATATCCTTATGGCACAGACCTGACATAAAGCTCCAATCAAGAATCAAGCCAATAATTCAGGTAGAACACTCAGAGAGCAAAAGATTTGGAACTGAGGGCAGAGGGCAGAACCCGGAATGATCCTCTGAAGTGTAGAAGTTCTTTTTAATGGTTCCAGAATCTTGGAACTGCTTGGGCCACATATGACAACACAGGTCCTTGAGACTTCAGAGGGTGAGTCTGGGAGAGATTGGCACTGCCAGAGATGAGCCTAGAGGAATCCAGGAATTTACTGTTGCCCTCTTCACAATGTTTTTAGGATCAAGCCTAGAGATAAAGAGCCATGGTCTCTGAAAATAATGTTGACAACACAAACTTAACAACACTGAGCAGAAACAGAAATAAATGACATATTTCACTCCGTTCATTCAAGCAGAGGTGGGTACATAGAGTGTGGTGCTGCAATGGTCCCCTGAAGTAGGGGTAGCTGAGGACAGCTAAGAGGCCCACAGGCAGGTCAATGGGATGACCAGCACGTGGGTGGCACCAGCAACAGGGACAAGCATAGGGCTTAGACTCTGAAATGCTGGTTCCAGGCTGAACACTGTCACTGACTATGACTCTGGGCAATTCATTTAAATTACTCAGCTGAAAAATGGCTGTAATAGCCACCAAATAGGATTGTTGGGGTATCAGAGAAATCACATATGTGAAACACTGTAAGCTTTAATACTCACTTGTGTGTGCTACACATTAGGAATAGAAAATTAAGACACAGTTCTTCCTCTGAAGAAGTTTGCAATCTAATGATACACACTGTAAATGTTATTATTTTTATTCTTGTAAGACCCTCCCCTTTCTAATTCTCCCCCATCCCCTTAATTTGGATTTTGTCTTAGTTTAGGTTTTCTCAAAAGCAGACCCTTAGGCAAGGACCTGCACACAAGGGGTTTTTTGGAGACGCAAATAAACAGACGAGGTGAGAAAAAGTGACATAGGAAAGGCAAGATCGCCAATATAGGGTGCACTGTTAAGTCCACTACCATGACATGCCACTCTGGAAAACAGTGCAAAACACACAACTCAGAGATTTTCTACTTGAGGTAGCGGGGGGCTAGAGTATTTTTATACCAATTTCCATTCATCAATAATAGAAGACTTCTTTTACTGGGTGTCAACTCCCAGGCACTTTTGGCCTGCCAGGTGTCCGGGCAGAGTGTATCTCACAGCAGCTTCTGAAAAGGGCCTTGGAGATACCAAGACATGGAGATACTGGCAGTTGGAAAGGGGCTGGTGCACACTGAAGTCAAAAGAGCCAGGGACTGGGCAGGGTGCTGACAGCATCTGCAAAGGTTGGCCCATTCGTCCACATGTGCCTGGGTGGGCTCCATCTCTCCCTAGCACCCAAGGCAAAACTTGGAGAGAAGAATTTTTCAACAACACTGTAGGGGCAGGAAATAAAAAGATGTGTGGATTGGTGGTTCTTAAATGTATGCTAATGCTGTCTAGTGGCAACTTTGACTCATGAATCATTGTGCTTTTTCAGAAATGAGGCAGAGCTGTAGGTCAGTAGAACTACTGTTTAACGGTTTAACTTTCTGTGATAATAGAAATATTCTATATCTTCACTGTACAGCATAGTAGCCCCAAGTCACAAGTAACTTGAGCCCATTAATGTGGTAGGTGTGGCTGAGGAACTGCATTTTTACTTTTATTTAATTTCAGTTAATTTAATTCACATGTGGCTAGTGGCTACCATATTAGTGCAGCTTTAGAGTATTTAAAACTATGTTTCATTATTCACAAGTCATCTTAATAATTTTTAAAATAAAGGATAGAGGTAAATAAGTTATATTACTGAGTGTTAAAATCAATATTAAGCTGACTTTTTTTTTTTTTTTTGAGATGGCATCTCACTCTATTGCCCAGGCTGGAGTGCAGTGGCTCAATCACAGTTCACTGCAGCCTCAACCACTTGGGCTCAAGTGATCCTTCCACCTAAGCCTCCTGAGTAGTTGAGACCACACGTGGGCATCATCACATCTGGCTAATTTTTTTTCTTATTATTATTTGTAGAGACGAGGTATCACTGCATTGCCCAGGCTGATCTCGAACTCCTAGACTCAAGTGATCCCTTGGCATTGACCTCCCAAAGTGCTGGGATTACAGGCATGAACCACCGCAACCAGTCTTAAGCTGCTTTTAACAACATTAAAAGGAAATTGAGCTGAGGTCACAACCAAATATCACTATTCTAATAGAAACTTTGGGACAAGGGAATAAATATGAAATCTTATCTACATTTATTATAAAATCTATGATAACAATTTTAGTAGTCAAATTTCTAAAGTTTGATGTAATAGTGTAGGAGCAATAATATCTCAGCCGCTCTACTGCATATTGATGATTCTAAGTAAATGATCACTTTGGATTCATTACTGTTGATGGAGGAGAAAGATATTTTGAGATACAGGATTTTTCTTTATAATCTTTTCTTCACAATGTCACTAATTATATCTCATATTATTATACAAATTTCTATAAATATTTGTTGACTCAAGATCTACATATAGCGTACTTTACAATTTTAACTGTTTACTAGCTTTACATTCTCTCTTAAAAGCCATATTAATTATAATCTAGTTTCCACTGTAACAATTTGAAAGTCTTTAATAATTGTTTTTGTACATAATTAATAGCTTTCAGAATCATCATTATTGCCATATTTTACGCCTAGTTTGTTCTACTACAATATGTGTTTCTGCACTGTGAATCAGCTCATGTGCACTGGGATCAGAGGATGGTGTTATCTTGGAGATCACATTGGTTTACATGGGATATTTTCCAGCATATTAATGTTTTGTACCAGTGTGTAATGGCATCTGAATGCAAAGTGCACTAACCCAGCTGAATGTCTTGAGCTGGGTTGCACGGTGCCCATTCATTCACCATCCTCCTCTTGGCTTTCTGGCAACATGCTCTTTCCTGGAGGTACTTATGGCATGGTTCTCCCTGATCTTTGTGTCCTTTGCCCTCATCTCCATAACTCAGCAGCCCCAATCCTTCATCATATTCTCTTCCGCAGGTTAGTTTTAGGGTTTTGTTGTTATTGTTTGTAAAGTCCTATTTATACACTAGTATTTCTTTATTTAATAGTCATTTAACTTTTCAAAAGCTGTGCTGGCATTTTTACTAGGAATATTATCATGTCTGTTAGCACATTAATTATAAAGTTTGTATGTTTTGAGTGGAATTGCATACAATTAGAGTGACTTCACTCTGATACTATTTTGCCTCTATTATTTTTAGTGTATAATCTTGTAGACTTGAGTTCACTTCTTTTTAAAGAAATACATTTGTTGCATTAAGGCAAAACAACTGTACATCAATTTTTTAATTGAAAGAGAAGATAGCAACAAAAACAATAACAAAAAACCATAAGGAGGTCTAGACTCCAGATTGCGTTTAGAATGATTACCTACATTTGAAAGTGAATATTCGGATATGAACGGTTCCAAATTATATGCTTTGTTTATGTTATTGGTTTTGATAAGCCAATTTGATATGATGGTAATTTCCCAATAATCTCACTGGTCATATACAAGTCCTGGGATGCCAGAAATGACAGTGAAGTTGGTTATTCACGGTCTTCCAAAATCCTGGACCAAAGACAAATGAAAGCATAGATGTTGGCTGAATACTTAGGCCAAAGACAAAGTTCCATGTCTCTATTAGAAAGAAATAAATGCATACTGACCTACATAAATTTATACATAAAATTTAAGTATATATAAGTGTATATATGTATATACATATATATACACAATTTAAGTATATTTGTATACATACATTTTTTTTTTTTTGAGATTTTGGTACATGTTCTTTTTATGTCCTAAAAAGCCTAAAGAAGGCCGGGCGCGGTGGCTCAAGCCTGTAATCCCAGCACTTTGGGAGGCCGAGACGGGCGGATCATGAGGTCAGGAGATCGAGACCATCCTGGCTAATACGGTGAAACCCCGTCTCTACTAAAAAATACAAAAAACTAGCCGGGCGAAGTGGCGGGTGCCTGTAGTCCCAGCTACTCGGGAGGCTGAGGCAGGAGAATGGCGTGAACCCGAGAGGAGGAGCTTGCAGTGAGCTGAGATCCGGCCACTGCACTCCAGCCTGGGTGACAGAGCAAGACTCCGTCTCAAAAAAAAAAAAAAAAAAAAAAAAAAAAGCCTAAAGAATGGCCAGGCACAGTGGCTCACTCCTGTAATTCCTGTACTTTAAGGGGACAAGGTGGGTGGATCACAAGGTCAGATCAGCCTGACCAACATGGTGAAACCCCGTCTCTACTAAAATTACAAAAATTAGTTGGGTGTGGTAGCAGGCGCCTGTAATCCCAGCTACTCAGGAGGCTGAGGCAGGAGAATCACTTGAACCGGGAGGCGGAGGCTATGGGGAGCCTTGATTACACCGTTGTACTCCAGCCTGGGTGACAGAGACTCTGTCTCAAAAAAAAAAAAAAAAAAAGCCTGAAAAATATAACACATTTCTCCCCCATTTAGGGGGCCTCCTCTTTGGCCAAATATAATGCTGTTTCTTAGAATATATGTAGAAAAAGCATCCTGTTCATTCTCAGGAGTTTGAGTGCTCGTATCTCAGATCAAAGAAGTTTGCTAACAAGTGGTATTAATATTTTGGAAGAAGTTGTTTCCTAGGTGTATGTTTGTAGGGAGGAAGTATAAAGATCAATTCATATGTACCCAACTCAGTTTAGTGCCCGTAAGGTATTTGTCTTTTGAAGAAAACTACAATACTATTAATATCCCTTAAAATGTATGTGCATTAATTTCAGTTACATACTTTTAACTTCCTTCCACCAAATTTAGGGCTTCACACTGCCAGTATAACTTAGGAATGCTGCCCAGTGACAAACAGCAGAGGCTAAGACGTATTCAGAGTTTGATGCAAAATGTTCTCTGGATCAGTATCCACCAGTCCAGGTGCCATCTGCAGATCAAGTTCCTGGAGATTGTGCTTTGAGACATACTATTGGTTAGAAAGGCAGACTATGGGTTCAAAGCTCAGCTACGTCACCTCTCTGCCACGTGAACTTGGTAAATTACTTAATATCTTCGTCTCAATTTTCTCTTTTTTGAAAGTATGGTAACATGATTCCAATTATATTGGGTTGCTGAGAGGATTAAATGAAATAAATGTAAAGTAATTAGCATAATGCCTGGCACATTATAAATGCTTGATGCATGCTAGCCTTCATGATGATGAGGTTTTCTGAGTGTTTTTTCCAAGTCATAATTAAAATAATGACTGTGAAATAGCTAGCATTGCAAAAAGGGTCTCAGCTGAAAAGGCATAGAATGCTGTCACCACTGGAGTCAGAATCAAGGTAATCAGTCACAGTGAAAAGGCAAACTGATCACCAGCACTGATCAACTACATGGAAGCAGAGCATCTGACCCTACGGACAAGAGGATGTTACATTATGACTGAACAAAAATTCCTGTCAAAGAGAACATGGGAACTAATGCAACTAATGGCCTAGGCTAATACCTAGTATGCAATTGGATACGCCAATGACATTTGGTCTATCTCACGAACAAGCATTTTAATATATTCTTTTTTCATAACCTATATATTTCCTGTATACATTCATGTGATATACGTTAAAAAGACATAATGTCTATGACCACATGTTGAGAACCCATGGAGGGCATGGTAAGAGTACAGCCTCTGGCTTCACATTGTCCAGCTCTTCCATGAACCAGATGTCTAATTTTGCCAAATTGCTAAAGACTCTGAGTCTTGGTTTTCTTATCTGTACAATGGAGGCAAAAATGATTCCTACTGCATAGATTTATTATGATGACTATACAGTTTAATTGACGTCAAATATATGGTGCCTTGGGCATAATTAGTCAATAAATAATACCTATTAATAGTTGTAAATTATCGTTATTTTTAAGCATTTAAAAATGATCTACCATTTTACAGAGACTTAAACATCACCTATATCCAGAGTTCCTGCCATGCATGTTAGGTCATATGTCTGAAAATGAGTGGAAATGGCAGTTAAGAAGGAGGCATGGAGCAGGTTTCTATTTCCATTTAGTTAGAGAAAGCTCACTGGGGAAGAATCTTCACAGCTCTTAAGGAGAGAAGATATATAATATGGTGGTCTTAATGGAAACAAGAAAGACAAGAATTCACAAAGGTGAGGAGATGGATAATGAAGGAAATGAAAGGTAAGGAGGATTACTTTTGAAGAAAAAAGGTTGTTTAGTTGGGGTAGAAAAATAATAAGATACTTAATTGTGGGCTATTGCAAGAATGGCATTAAAACTGTATTAGTTATGGTAATGCTGGCTGCTATAATACACAAATGCTGAAATATCAGTGGTTCAACACAACAGTATTTTCTAATTCTGTCAGAGCCCAGTAGAGCAGTTCCTGGTTAGGTAACTCTCTTCCTACACTGCATTTCAGGATCTCCTGCCATCTTGTAGATCCACCATCTTCCACATGTAGATCCCACAAGTCACTCTTTGAGGACTTCCATTCCAACCAACTGGAAGAGGACATCACATGGAATACTGCAGGCAGGAGGTTTTTTTTAATAGTCCAGGCCTGGCAGTGCCACTTATCATTTTAACCCGCATTCCACTAGTCAGAATCTATGACCTTACAACGTCTAATTGTGTGCCCAAGAGGAAAAGACATGAGTTTTGAAATATATCCTAGCCTCTGCCCCAGAGACTTTTGAATAAAGTTACTATATTGCCTTTTAAAATAGGGACCATAACACAAATTTGTAATCTAACTAGGAACAAGAGAAAACTGAATTGTATCTGGAGATTCAGGGACGATTGAACTCAATATATCTCATGACTACAGAATAAAGATCTATGAATTAATTTTTATGCAAATCAAAATTCAATTTCTTTGGAAAGCTCTTTCATGATTACAAGAACAAAAACTAGCAGTTAATTCTTAATCTGGATGAGGCACTGTGCTAAGAGCTTTACACATTCATCTAATTTACTTACCGTTGTTATACCTTAATGAAGTAGGAGTTATTACTTCTATTTTATATACTGAATTTCTATTTTATACTGAATCCCAAGAAAGACAACATCCAAGAAATGTGCTGACTTGTCCAAGATCATAGAGACAGTAAGAGGTGGAATAGAGGCCAGGCACGGTGGCTCATGCCTGTAATCCCAGCACTTTGGGAGGCTGAGGCAGGCAGATCACCAGGTCAGGAGATCGAGACCATCCTGGCCACATGGTGAAACCCCATCTCTACTAAAAATACAAAAAAATTAGGCAGGTGTGGCGGCACGCTCCTGTATTCCCAGCTACTCGGGAGACTAAGGCAGGAGAATTGCTTGAACTCGGGAGGCAGAGGCTGCAGTGAGCTGAGATGGGGCTACTGCACTCTAACCTGGCAACTGAGTGAGACTTTATCTCAAAAAAAAAAAAAAAAGAAGTGGAATAGAAATGCAAACGCAGGTTTGGCTCCCAAAGCCATCAGACTCTACTGCTTCTTGTAACTTCTAATCATTTCTCTATTCAGAAATCCTTGTGTATACCCATCTGTTGCTCCTATATGTCTCTGCAAATTTTGGTATGTTTGTTGATTTCTAAGCTGTATTGGTCAATTATTACTGTGTAACAAACACTCTTAAAGTACCGAGCTTTAAAGCAAGAATGACGTTATTTCTCAAGATTCTGCAGTTCACTGGATGGTTTTTCTCTTTCACTTGGGATTGGCTGGAGTCACATATGAAGCTACATCCAACTGGTGGCTGGCTGGGCTGGCTGGAGGGTCCAAGAAAGTCCCTCTCACACGCCTGAGGCCCTTGTGTTATTGGCTGTGATACCTAAATTCTCCTTCATGTGGAGTCTCTCCTCATAGCTTTTCCTCTTCCAGAACCTCTCCACATACACTATTTTAATAGAATAGTCTGGAATTCCTTACAGTATGGAGGCTGTCTTCCAACAGCAAGAAAATAGAGGCTCCCAGTCCTCTTTAGGGCGAGGCCCAGAACTGGCTCAGCATCACTTCTGCCACATTCTATTGGTCAACAGGGTCATGAGGCTAGCTCAGATTAAAAGAGTGGGGAAGAGGCTTCACTGCTCAGTGGAAGAAGCAGCAAAGAATTTATGGCCATCCTTTAACCCACCACATGCCATTCTTTGTAGGAACATCTGACACTGTCATCCAACTAAACTCCTGAAGGGAACATCTGGATCTTCTTGATGTTTCAATTGGTTCTTAACAGCTAGAAATATGCTCTTCTGCACACAATGGATCTAAAAAATTTTGATAAATTAAAAGTAGAAAAACCATAATCGATTAAATTTCAGTGGGAGAAAAAGCAGCTAGAACACTCACAACAGAACAGAGACCCTCAGGACATCTTAGGCTTTTCGCCTGTGGAATTTGTTAAATAAATCCTTCCCATCATTTTCTTTCCAGAGAAACTGTGGAAATGCACCTACATCCCTTTATGGGTTCTCTGCTTCTGTGCACACCTACTCTTAGATGCTCACTGATCACCTACTTGTCTGAGCTGAAATATGGAGCCTGTCTACTGATTTGCATGTGAAAATCACAAAAAAATGGTACATTTGGAATTTGGGGCAAGTGATAATTTCACATTGCACAATGAACTAACAATGCCATGAAAAGATTCTGCTAAAATGATGTCCTTTTTTGTTGGCTGTCTATTAGAAGAAAACAAAATTGATTAGGGCACACATAAAAAAAATATGTTGGCTCTCACATGATCTATTTTCAAGCACAGATGGCTAAAAGGGCTCACCCTAGGCATGATACTCTTGACTACAGAGTATGGCATCAGCCCTTAATTGTTCACTACTTTATAAGGGATTTTTTTCTAGGTAAGGCATACACACACACGTACAAGCCAATAAATAAATAATAAAAGATGATAAAGTTGTACAAGTATAAAACTATGAGGCTGAATAGGAATCAGCAACTGGGTAATCTTTCCAGTAAAACACAGGGATGCCCCTTGTGAAAGCAAAACAGCTTGGTTAAATTTACCTTATCTTTCTTTGCACTAGACATCCAAAACCATGCATTCACATATGGTTTGCTGTACTAGAAGTAACACCTTTTTTTCCATTCAAGCCTCCTTCTTTGCCAAGATCCCTGTAAGCAGATAATGACAAACATTTATGAGGGTTAGATCCAAAAGCAAAGGCCTGTGGGCATATTGTTGGAAAGATAAAAACTGCTCTTTTGGGACTTCTCTATTTCTTTATTACCTGAGAAAAGATGGAGTAGTAATTGACATGTAGTTCTTGACAGATGTTGACAAGGGGAAAGCATGTAACTAAGCCCCTCAGAGTTTTTGCAAAGGATTATGACGCTTGTCTCCATGTTTCATAACCTCAAGAGTACAATCAAATATCCTCCTTTACTCCAAGTGCCAAACAGACATCCATGCAGATGCTATAGGACTGTATCAGCATCTGGCCAAAGAATATAATTCTCTTGTCTCACATAAAAGGCATATACAATAGAGACCACTGAATGTGGAGCAAGTGCTTTGATATATTCTATTGTTAATCTCTCTTGAAATAGAGTGATTGTTGTGGAGATGTAATTCACCCAAAATTTTCCTTTTTAACACTCAGAGCTTGTATCGTAGCATGCACCATAAAATTAAACAATTTATTGTTTTGCTCCAAAACTGTATCCATATTTTATTTGATAAAATGGTAGGAAGATAGGAATATTAACAAATATGCTATTAGAATAGTACTGGATGAGAATAATAATTAGATTTAGACAGGAAACATTTCCTCCATATTTGCCAAACATCCAGATGAAAAGTTGAAAAACTGTCAGTCATGCAGATGTTCTAAGTATCCAGATGTTATGTAAAGAAGATATTTGGCAACAAATAAAACTTTCTTTATTCATCCATATGTTTCATTCTACTTTCATTTTGTAGAAAACTGTAGACTACTGGAAATTACAAGCATATTTTAGTTTATAAAACCAAAAATCAAGCAAAATGTAGTAATACTATTTTTACATTTCTTTTCAGTATGTCTGCAGTAGTAAACTAAGAATTCCTAGGGCTTTAATGAAAGAAGAATTGTTTATAATTTTAAAAAATCACACTGATCTGATTTCAGTATGCTCTGTATTTCTTTCTCACTTTATATTACTCCATGTTTTAATAATATGCCTAAATAATGATTTGAGATTTTCATTTGCTTTAACCCTTGTATTTTCAAGTTTACCTCTCTTTTCTGTATTAACTCCAGCAGTAGTTTCTGTGGTTCTACTAGAGAGGAGGTACATATCAGAGTGAAGGGCACAAATAGCTATAAATCACCCTAAATTTGGTTTCCACAATTTAAGCCTCAAAGAAAAGAGTCCAGTTAATATAAGGAAAAATAAAGACATGCATTTTTTCTTGCACTTCTAAGTTTGTGGGCAGATACACTAAAATTGAATAGTGTATGAAGAGGTTATGCTATCATGACTGTATCAGTTAGCTTAGCAACAATCAAGTTCAAAGTCTCTTTGTAAAAGCAAAGGGTTATTTATAACACTACCTGTCTGCTATGGATTCTCTCTACTGGATATTTAAGCTGAAGGAGAACCTCTTTATTGAAACACTGACTTTCCTGTGACAACATGAGGAAAGAGCCAGGCATAGTGGCACACATCTGTAATCCCAGCTCTTCAGAAGGCTGAGGTGGGAGGGTTGCTTGAACCCAGGAGTTCAAGACCAACCTGGGCAACATAGCAAGATTCCATCTCAAAAAAAGAGGGGGAGAAAAAGAATAATGGTGGACCCCACAATGGCTCTTAAATCTTCTGTTCAGAAGTAACCTATGTCACTTCTGCTCAAAAATGATTCGACAAATCAAGTCATACGACCAACACTGATATCTTTGGGCAGTAATTACAATCTTATCATTGGGACAGGCTCTAAGGGAAAGATTTGGCAGGGAGTGGCAATATTTTTACCTCAATACAACTTGCCACAATTCTCATTTTAAGCATGCATTGTGTGCTTAATTGTTCAGATTTATGGGTTACATGTGTCAAAATAGTTATTCGTCTATATTTTCCCCATGGGAGAATGTAAAATATGAGAGAAAACATCACTTAAGACAGATAGAAAACAGGATGAGAAGAGTGAAGCAGCGTTGAATGTTTCCAGATAAGTATGCAGTATTGTTTTATTCGTGTTCAAAATAGAGGAAAGTGGTCCCATCTTATCAAACTGAAAAAAGTTTGTGAAGGAAAAGTTTGTGGCTTAGGAGCCATTTCAATGGGGGAGAAAAGTAATAAATAATAACTAACATTTGAGTGCCCTCTTAAAATTTATAACTGTAATTTTATTTAATACTTTTAGCAACCACCTGAGGGAGATAGCATTGCTTCCATTTATGAGTGAGGACACTGAGGCTCAGGTTAAATGGTTGGCCCACATTTTCAGAATAAGTTTCAGAAGGAGAACTTGAGCAATTGCTCTACTTCTGTACACTGTATGCTTTACACGCAGAAAAGAACAAGCCAGGAAAAGCATGTAGCGTGCCTCAGGAGAGGGTCCCAAATGAGGGGATAGAATGGAAGGAAATGGCCGGAGCACAGTGTTGGATTTAGTTGATGGAATTCTCCTATGTGAGAACTTGAAGGAAGTGAAGCAGTCAGGTATATATGACCTCAAGTGTTTTGAAGTCCTTAATTGGTGATATGGGAAGCAATACAATGATTTACTTAAGAAATATTTGTCGAAGACCTGCAGACAGGATGATAGACAAGGAAGGCATTGCTGATACAGATTGTGGACATGGAAGAACTTAGCTAGGCCTAAAACTTAGGTTAAAATTTTTAACAATTTAATTCTATTTTCCATCCCCCACCTTCAGCTGCCTTAGACTAGCAGGATATATGCCTGTGTAGTATATAAGATCAGTGGATGAGATGGTCTTGTCACGGATCCAGCCTTATAATTATTAGAATTATAAGGAAAGATTGGAAAATGGGTTTTGGTTCTCTTTGGAGGATATTCCGATTCCTATCATTAGTGGAAAGAGCCAGGGTACTAGCATTGTTGAAAAAAATTGTGATTTGACCACTTCTGGCCAGAGACAACAGTGAGGAATGTTCCAATAGATTTGGTTCCTGTGTTCATTCAGGTCTTCTGTGAAGTAGTCACCAAGATGAGACTAGACCGGCAAGAGATATGTTTGGTGAAAAACTTATGAAGGATAGCAGGGAAGGAGGGGGAGAAGGTAGCGAAAGCGCTCAGACTATGATGCAGGTCTTACACTTGTGAAAGAGAGGGGAAACAGAAGAGTCAGGTAGAAAGGGTCTCAGTTTCAATGGAGTTTTAAGAAAGTTTTGGCCAGGCTTGAGAAGCTGGGGAGTTCTCAAATCAAAATGGCCAGTCACAGGAATTCTGTGTCTAGTGGGAATGGGTTGGGAATACTACCCTCATTCCACTCAGTCTTTGGATGGCAGCTCCATGGGGAAGATGTGGCCTCAGAGTGAACACAGTAAGGGATGTAGAGGAGCAGGAATTGGGGCCATCAGTCAACTATGCTCCCCACAGCAGATCTGCCACAGTCGGCGCTTGCACTGCGAGCATCTACTTCTCCATTCAGGTTTGGGGGAGAATTTCTCCATGGCTCCCCTCAGCCTCCCTTCATGAGAGGATCTTAGAGGGAAGTTAGTGGAACACATTATGGTCCCTGTCATTGCAGTTGGTCTCAGGGCTATAATTGGTATTCATCCCCTTCCTCCTCTATTATGAATTCTAAATTCTCAGCTACTACTCTCAGCTACCACCTTGGCATGTGTAATTGCCTTACCTGGTGGTATCATCTGAATCTTTATTTCTAAGGTGTCTGGGTTTCTGAAAATAATATATTTCTCAGACCAGATTGCTCTATGTGTTTGTTAACCACTATAGTGCGCCAAAGATGTATCAGGAGGTGCCCAATTGGATCACCTCAGTTGTACACATACTCCTTCCCAGCCCTATTGGTTAAAAGCAGCCCTACCTCCTGCCACTGATCACGGTAAATTACTCTGCCAGAAAGGTTATTCTTTTACTGGTCTGCTGGTCTATGGACACAAGGAATCCAAAGTGCCCTGGTAGCAGCCAGAGCTTATAGTTTAACGGTAACATTTCTGTAGCTCCTGAAATGAGAGTTCTCTCTTTGCAGACCAGTACTTCTAAGCTTGCAGAGTTCATAACTGTGGGAAGTATGAGAACCACCCCCTCTACTGTATCACTGGGAAGGATGGTAAATGGGACCAATCCTGCTTCTACTCCTTGGTTCCCAGATCCATGTAGTTTTCCTATTAGGAACACAGCACTGTATAGAAGTTTCTGATTTAATGCGCCTACTGTATCCTGAAGAATGGTACCCTATCTTTTCAGAGAATTGCCTCTGAGCTGAAGCTTCATCTATGTCTTAAAACGTTATCCAAGTACTCTCTAAGGCTGGCTGCTTACACATGTGTGGTATATAAGATCAGTGGATGCGACGGTCTTGTCATGGATCTAGCATTCTGAGTTGGGTGGTATATGATAAGATCAGTGTATCCTATCCAGTGTATCCAGTCCTGTACTTGCTTTGTTTTGAAGTGGTAACCCTGGTTGGACTCTATGCTGCACAGGATTCATGCCTGTGGATCAAGGAAGTTCATAAGTCCCCAGATAGCAGAGCTGGCTAAGGCTCTGTAAGCAGCAAAGGCAAATCTATACTTGAAATGGGTATCTTTTCCTGTGGTGATGAACCAATGACCTCTCTAGAATGGATGGAGTCCAGTGTAGCCAATTTTCCATGAAGTAGCTGTTTGGTCTTATCAAATATAGTACCATGTCAGGGGCTCAGTATTAAAATTCAGAGGCAGAGATAATTACGTTGACCTTGTAAATAGGAGTCTATGCTGATGGACTTGTACACAGCCTTTGTACTCACAGGCTGTTGCTGGAGTGGCCAATGAGAAAGAATAGCTAACATCAACCAGGCAAGTCATTTTGTGGACTTTGTTGTTCAATACTTCTTCAATGGTAGATGCTTTCTGGTGGCTGTTAACATGTAATACAAAAACACATTTTGTGCAACTCCCACATGTCCCACATGCCTCTCCTGACAACTTCTTGCATCTTATTTTCTAGTCCTTTTTCTTCCAAGCCCCTACCAATTGGCCACTGTCTAGGAATCTTTATATATTCTCACCTTGAACCACTTCTCCTTGCATATCAAAAGAATAATCAGGTACACTGGTCTTAGCTGTGCCCAATGGGAAGATTTTTTCCTCTCCACTGTTTCTCAGATGTACCCCCAAATGTGTCTGTAATGCAGTCACTGTCCATTTTCAGTCAAATTTTGGTCCTACACCATATGGGTCCTGCAGTCCAGGGCCTCTCTACACCATATGCCCTAACTATGAAATGAGCCTGGAAAAACCTTTTCAAATAGATATTTCTCATGCTGTAGCATATAAGTTATGCATTTTCTTTTCTTAGTCTCTTATTTTACATGTATTCAAGGCCTTAGAAACAAGAATTATATATTCTAATCAATAAACAGAACAAATACATATCTTATTCCAAGGTGCCAAACTTGACAGTATTCAGGAATATATCTTATTTGCATCCACATTTGTGTTTATTCTAAATTAAAAGAAAATAGATGTATACAAGCCCAATCCTTGCTTGCATGAATATCTTTCTCACTAATTGTTTCCTACTGTATTTCTACCCAGAAAAGCAGGAAGCTGAAATCATTTACAGTTAGTAAAGCCACACCATTGCCATGCCTTTTATTACACAACAAACCATAAGTCATAAGTGAATGATCAACATTTTCTATATGCTTTAGGAACAATCAAGTCCAAAATCTCTTTGTAAAAGCAAAGGGTTATTTCTAAAACTACATATCTGCTATGGATTCTCTCTACTGGGTATTTAAGGTGAAGGAGAACCTCTTTATTGAAACACCGACTTTCCTGTGGCAAAAGGGGGAAAGAGCCAGGCATAGTGGCACACATCTGTAATCTCAGCTCCTCAGGAGGCTGAAGTGGGAGGACTGCTTGAACGCAGGAGTTCAAGACCAACCTGGGCAACATAGCAAGATTCCATCTCAAAAAAATGGGGGGAGAAAAAGAATAATGGTGGGCCCCACAATGGCTTTTAAATCTTTTGTTCAGAAGTGACCTATGTCACTTCTGCTCAAAAATAATTGGAGAATCAAGTCATATGACTAATTCTGATATCTTTGGGCAATAATTACAATCTTATCATTGAGAAAGGCTCTAAGGGAAAGATTTGGCAGGGAGTAGCAACATTTTTACCTCAATACAACTTGCCACAATTCTCATTGTAAGCATGCATTATGTGCTTAATTGTTCAGATTTCTGGGTTAGATATGTCAAACTAGTTATTCATCTATATTTTCCCCATGGGAGAATGTAAAATATGAGAGAAAACATTACTTAAGACAGATAAAGATTCCTTTTCAAGATGGTCGAACAGGAACAGCTCTGGTCTGCAGCTCCCAGCGTGATCAATGCAGAAAATGGGTGATTTCTGCATTTCCAACTGAGGTACCTGATTCATCTCACCGGGACTGGTTGGACAGTGGGTGCAGCCCACGGAGGGTGAGCTGAAGCAGGGCAGGGCATCGTCTCACCCGGGAAGTGCAAGAGGTTGGGGGATTTCCCTTTCCTAGCCAAGGGAAGTCGTGACAGATGGTATCTGGAAAAATGGGTCACTCTTGCCCAAATACTGCACTTTTCCAATGGTCTTAGCAAATGGCACACTAGGACCATTTGGCTTGACAGGTCCCATGCCCAAAAAGCTTTGCTCACTGCTAGGACAGCAGTCTGAGATTGACCTGTGAGGCAGCAGCCTGTCGGGGGAGGGGCATCCACCATTGCTGAGGCTTAAGTAGGTAAACAAAGCAGCTGGGGAAGCTCAAACTGGGTGGACCCCACTGCAGCTCAGCAAGGCTGATTGCCTCTGTAGACTCCACCTCTGGGGGCAAGGCATAGCTGAACAAAAGGTGGCAGAAACTTCTGCAGACTTAAATGGCCCTGGCTAACAGCTCTGAAGAGAGCAGTGGTTCTCCCAGCATGGTGTTTGAGCTCAAAGAATGGACAGTAGTGGTTCTCCCAGCACAGATTTTGAGATCTGAGAACGATTCCCTCCTCAAGTGGATCCCTGACCCCCATGTAGCCTAACTGGGAGACACCTCCCAGTAGGGGCTGACTGACACCTCATACAGGCAGGTGCCCCTCTGGCATGACGCTTCCAGAGGAAGCATCGTGCAGCAATATTTGCTGTTCTGCAGCCTCCGCTGGTGACACCCAGTCAATCAGGGTCATAGGTGAACCTCCAGCAAACTCCAATAGACCTGCAACTGAGGGACTTGACTGTTAGAAGGAAAACTGACAAACAGAAAGGAATAGCATCAACATCAACAAAAAGCACATCCAAACCAAAACCCCATCTGTAGGTCACCAACATCAAAGACCAAAGGTAGATAACACCACAAAGATGGGGAGAAACCAGAGCATAAAAGCTAAAAATTCTAAAGACCAGGGCACCTCTTCTCCTTCAAAGGATTGCAGCTCCTCTCCAGCAATGGAACAAAGCTGGATGGAGAATGGCTTTGACAAGTTGACAGAAGTAGGCTTCAGAAGGTCGGTAATAACAAACTTCTCCAAGCTAAAGGAGGATGTTCAAACCCATTGCAAGGAAGCTAAAAACTTTGAAAAAAAGATTAGATGAATAGCTAACTAGAATAAACAGTTTAGAGAAGACCTTAAATGACCTGATGGAGTTAAAACCATTCCACGAGAACTACATGACTCATATACAAGCTTCAATAGCTGATTCAATCAAGTGGAAGAAAGGGTATCAGTGACTGAAGATCAAATTAATGAAATAAAACGAGAAGAGAAGTTTAGAGAAAAAAGAGTAAAAAGAAATGAACAAAGCACCCAAGAAATATGGGACTCTGTGGAAAGACCAAATGTATGTTTCATTGGTGTACCTGAAAGTGACAGGGAAAATGGAAGTTGGAAAACATTCTTCGGGATATTATCCAGGAGAATTTCCCCAACCTAGCAAGGCAGGCCAAGGTTCAAATTCAGGAAATACAGAGAATGCCACAAAGATACTCCTCTAGAAGAGCAACCCCAGGACACAGAATTGTCAGATTCACCAAGGTTGAAGTGAAGGAAAAAATGTTAAGGGCAGCCAGAGAGAAAGGTCAGGTTACCCACAAAGGGAAGCTCATCAGACTAACAGTGGATCTCTTGGCAGAAAGTCTACAAGCCAGAAGAAAGTGGGGACCAATATACAACGTTCTTAAAGAAAAGAATTTTCAACCCAGAATTTCATATGCAGCCAAAGTAAGCCTCATAAGTGAAGGAGAAATAAAATCCTTTGCAGACAAGCAAATGCTGAGAGATTTTGTCACCACCAGGCCTGCCTTTTTTTTTTTTTTTTTTTTTGAGACGGAGTCTCGCTCTGTCACCCGGGCTGGAGTGCAGTGGCCAGATCTCAGCTCACTGCAAGCTCCGCCTCCCGGGTTCCCACCATTCTCCTGCCTCAGCCTCCCGAGTAGCTGGGACTACAGGCGCCGCCACCACGCCCGGCTAGTTTTTTCTATTTTTTAAGTAGAGACAGGGTTTCACTGTGTTAGCCAGGATGGTCTCGATCTCCTGACCTCGTGATCCACCCGCCTCGGCCTCCCAAAGTGCTGGGATTACAGGCTTGAGCCACCGCGCCCGGCCAAGCCTGCCTTATAAGAGCTCCTGGAGGAAGCACTAAACATGGAAAGGAATAACTGGTACCAACCACTGCAAAACATGTTAAATTGTAAAGACCATCAATGCTACGAAGAAACTGCATCAACTAACAGGCAAAATAACCAGCTAACATCAAAATGACAGGATCAAATTCACACATAACAATATTAACCTAAAATGTAAATGGGCTAAATGACCCAATTAAAAGACTGGCAAATTGGATAAAGAGTCAAGACCCATCAGTTTGCTGTATTCAGGAGACCCATCTCACGTGCAGAGACACACATAGGCTCAAAATAAAGGGAGGGAGGAAGATCTACCAAGGAAATGGAAAGCAAAAAAAAAGCAGGTGTTACAATCCTAGTCTCTGATAAAACAGACTTTAAGCCAATAAAGATCAAAAGAGACAAAGAAGGCCATTACATAATAGTAAAGGGATCAATGCAACAACAAGCGCTAACTATCCTAAATATATATGCACCCAATACATGAGTACCCAGATTCATAAAACAAGTCCTTAGAGACCTACAAAGAGACTTAGACTCCCACACAACAATAATGGGAGACCATAACACCCCACTGTCAATATTAGACAGATCAACGAGATAGAAGGTTAAAAAGGATATCCAGGACTTGAACTCTGCTCTGCACCAAGCAGACCTAATAGACATCTACAGAACTCTCCACCTCAAATCAACCGAATATACATTCTTCTCAGCACCACATGGCACTTATTCCAAAATTGACCACATAATTGGAAGTAAAGCACTCCTCAGCAAATGTAAAAAAACAGAAATCACAACAAACTCTCTCAGACAACGTGCAATCAAATTAGAACTCAGGATATAAGAAACTCACTCAAAACCGCAAAACTACATGGAAACTGAACAACCTGCTCCTGAATGACTACTGGGTAAATAACAAAATGAAGGCAGAAATAAAGATGTTCTTTGAAACCAAAGAGAACAAAAATACAACATACCAGAATCTCTGGGACACATTTAAAGCAGTGTGTAGAGGGAAATTTATAGCACTAAATGCCCACAAGAGAAAGAAAGAAAGATCTAAAATTAACACCTAATATCACAATTAAAAGAACTAGAAAAGCAAGGGCAAACAAATTCAAAAGCTAGCAAAAGGCAAGAAATAACTAAGATTAGAGCAGAACGGAAGGAGATAGAGACCCAAAAATCTCTTCAAACCATCAATGGACCCAGGAGCTAGTTTTTGAAAGGATCAACAAAATTTGTAGACTGCTAGCAAGACTAATAAAGAAGAAAAGAGAGAAGAATCAAATAGACACAATAAAAAATGATAAAGGGGATATCACCACCGATCCCACAGAAATACAAACTACCATCAGAGAATACTATAAACACCTCTATGCAAATAAAGTAGAAAATCTAGAAGAAATGGATAAATTCCTGGACACATACACCCTCCCAAGACTAAACAAGGAAGAAACTGAATCTCTGAATAGACCAATAATAGGCTCTGAAATTGAGGCAATAATTAATAGCCTACCAACCAAAAAAAGTCCAGGACCAGACAGATTCACAGCCGAATTCTACCAGAGGTACAAAGAGGAGCTGGTACCATTCCTTCTGAAACTATTGCAATCAATAGAAAAAGAGGGAATCCTCCCTAACTCATTTTATGAGGCCAGCATCATCCTGATACCAAAGCCTGGCAGAGACACAACAAAAAAAGAGAATTTTAGACCAATATCACTGATGAACATTGATGCGAAAATTCTCAATAAAATACTGGCAAACCGAATCCAGCAGCACATCAAAAAGCTTATCCACCACCATCAAGTCGGCTACCCCTGGGATTCAAGGCTGGTTCAACATATGCAAATCAATACACACAATCCATCACATAAACAGAACCAACAACAAAAACCACATGATTATCTCAATAGATGCAGAAAAGGCCTTCAACAAAATTCAACAGCCTTTCATGCTAAGAACTCTCAATAAATTAGGTATGGATGGAACACATCTCAAAATAATAAGAGCTCTTTATGACAAACCCACAGCCAATATCACACTGAATGGGCAAAAACTGGAAGCATTCCATTTGAAAACCAACACAAGACAGGGATGCCTTCTCTCACAACTCCTATTCAAGATAGTGTTGGAAGTTCTGGCCAGGGCAATCAGGCAAGAGACAGAAACAAAGGGTATTCGATTAGGAAAAGAGGAAGTCAAATTGTCCCTGTTTGCAGATGACATGATTGTATATTTAGAAAACCCCATTGTCTCAGCCCAAAATCTCCTTAAGCTGATAAGCAACTTCAGCAAAGTCTCAGGATACAAAATCAATGTGCAAAAATTACAAGCATTCATATACACCAGTAACAGACAAACAGAGAGCTAAGTCATGAGTGAATTCCCATTCACAATTGCTACAAAGAGAATAAAATACCTAGGAATCCAACTTACAAGGGATGTGAAGGACCTCTTCAAAGAGAACTACAAACCACTGCTCAATGAAATAAAAGAGGACACAAACAAATGATAGAACATTCCATGGTCATGGATAGGAAGAATCAATATGGTGAAAATGGCAATACTGCCTAAGGTAATTTATAGATTCAATGCCATCCCCATCAAGCTACCAATGACTTTCTTCACAGAACTGGAAAAAACGACTTTAAAGTTCATATGGAGCCAAAAAAGAGCCCGCATTGCCAAGACAATCCTAAGCAAAAACAACAAAGCTGGAGGCATGCTACCTGACTTCAAACTATACTGCAAGACTACAGTAACCAAAACAGCATGGTACTAGTACCAAAACAGAGATATAGACCAATGGAACAGAACAGAGTCCTTAGAAATAATCAGAAGTGATAACATGCTAGCAGCCCTCACTCACTCCCAGCACCTCCTCGGCCTTGGTGTCCACTGTGGCCATGCTCAAGGAGCCCTGCAGACTGCTGCTGCGCTGTGGGGGCCCCTCTCTGGGGCTGGCCGAGGCTGGAGCCAGCTCCCTCTGCTCAAGGGGAAGTGTGGAGAGAGAGGCGTGGCCCTTGCAGGCTGGCCCGGGTTCTGGTTGGGCATGGGCTTGGCAGGCCCCACACTTGGCATGGCTGGCTGGCACCTGCTGGGCTTGATCAGAGGCTGGCTCCTGTGCGTGAACTGCCATTCCCTCTTCACGGGGTTGTTGGCCACAGTGGCGGGTCTCCATTTATTTCTCTTTCCCCTCTTTTCTTCTTGGTTGTCTGGGATGAGCTCCCTCTGGGCTGCCGGAGTGCCCAGGTTAGGCACCGCAAAGTCCTGGGGACGAGTGCCAGTAACAAGTGAAGCCTGCTGGGCTTCTGGGATGGGTGGGGACTTGGAGAACTTTTCTTGTCTAGCTAAAGGATTGTAAATGCACGAATCAGCACTCTGTGTCTAGCTAAAGATTTATAAACGCACAATCAGCACTCTGTGTCTAGCTAATTGGGTGGGGACTTGGAGAACTTTTCTGTCTAGCTAAAGGTTTGTAAACACACCAATCAGCACTCTGTTTCTAGCTAATGGGGTGGGGACTTGGAGAACTTTTGTGTCTAGCTAAAGGATTGTAAACGTATCAATCAGCACTCTGTGTCTAGCTAAAGGTTTGTAAACGCACCAATCAGCACTCTGTCAAAATGGACCAATCATCTCTCTGTAAAATGGACCAATCAGCAGGATGTGTGTTGGGCCAGATAAGGGAATAAAAGCAGGTCACTGGAACCAGCAGTGGCAACCCGCTTGGGTCCTTTTCCATGCTGTGGTAGATTTGGTCTTTTGCTCTTCGCAATACATCTTGCTGCTGCTCACTCTTTGGGTCTATGCCACTTTTATGAGCTGTAACACTCACTGCAACAGTCCGCGGCTTCATTCTTGAAGTCAGCAAGACCAAGAATCCACCAATTATGGGCACAATAACACCACACATATACAACCATCTGATATTTGACAAACCTGACCAAAACAAGCAATGAGGAAAAGATTACCTATTTAATAAATGGTGCTGGGAAAACTGGCTAGCCATATGCAGAAAGCTGAGACTGGATACCTTACTTACACTTTATACAGAAATTAATTTGAGATGTTTAAAGACTTAAATGTTAGACCTAAAACCATAAAAACCCCAGAAGAAAACCTAGGCAATACCATTCAGGACATAGGCATGGGCAAAGACTTCATAACTAAAACACCAAAAGTAATGGCAACAAAAGTCAAAATTGACAAATGGGATCTAATTAAACTAAAGAACTTCTGCATAGCAAAAGAAACTACCATCAGAGTGAACAGGCAACCTACAGAATGGGAGAAATGTTTTGCAATCTACCCATCTGACAAAGAGCTAAAATCCAGAATCTACGAAGAACTTAAACACATTTACAAGAAAAAAACAACCCCATCAAAAGTGGGCAAAGGATATTAACAGACACTTCTCAAAAGAAGACATTCAAGCATCCAACAGACACAGGAAAAAATGCTCATCATCACTGGCCATCAGAGAAATGCAAATCAAAACAACGAGATACCATCTCATACCAGTTAGAATGGCAATCATTAAAAAGTCAGGAAACAACAGATGCTGGAGAGGATGTGGAGAAATAGGAAGTGTAAACTATTTCAACCATTGTGGAAGACAGTGTGGCGTTTCCTCAGGGACTGAACTAGAAATACCATTTGACCCAGTGATCCCATTACTGGGTATATATCCAAAGGATTATAAATCATTCTACTATAAAGACACATGCACACGTATGTTTATTGCGGCACTATTCACAATAGCAAAGACTTGGAACAAACCCAAATGTCCATCTATGATGGATTGGATAAAGAAAATGTGGCACATATACACCATGGAATACTATGAAGCCATAAAAGAGGATGAGTTCATGTCCTTTGCAAGGGCATGGATGCAGTTGGAAACCATCATTCTCAGCAAACTATCACAAGGACAGAAAACCAAACACCACGTGTTCTCACTCATAGGTGGGAATTGAGCAATGAGAACACTTGGACACAGCGCGGGGAACATCACACCCCAGGGCCTGTCATGAGGTGGGGGGCAGGGGGAGGCATAGTATTAGGAGAAATACCTAATGTAACTGACGAGTTAATGGGTGCAGCAAACCAACATGGCACATGTATACACATGTAACAAACCTGCAGATTGTGCACATGTACCCTAGAACTTAAAGTATATGTGTGTGTGTGTGTGTATATATATATATATAATATATATATATAAAAATAAAGACAGAAAACAGGATGGGAAGAGTGAAGCAGTGTCGGATGTTTCCAGATAGGTATGCAGTAAATCACATATAGAAGGAGAGTAAATTCTGTGTTTTTCTTTTCTTTTTTTCCCCCTCAAGGATGTAACTTCAAAGGTTATAGTTTACTGTAACCTTATTTGGCTCTGAGTGCCTTCAGTGGTGAAGGTGCTGTATGATTTCCTTGGTTATAGGAAGTCTTTGATGACTTTCTCAGATGCTGGTTGTATTAACGATGTGCTGAGTGTGTAAGCAGGTTTACTGTATACTGTGGGGTTGGGATGGCAGAGGTCTCATGATGCTTATCCCATTCTCCAGTGGTGTCCTTTTCATTTATTTTTTCCCCAGTATTTTATTCATTGGTTTGAGCAGTTCAGGTTTCAGGCCAGGAGATGCTCACGGGTAAAAGCCAGTTGTGGCTAAAGCAGGTGGGTAAATGCAATACCCAATGGTGGGCAGAGGTCCTAGCCTTGGCAGTGGTGGCTGGGGGAGCTCTAAGTGAAACACTTTGAGGTCTTTTCAGGGAGAAGGGAGGGAGCCACCCCAAGTCCCCTACAAGGCCAGCAGGAAAGCGATCCATCTCCCAGTCACACTCCCGACTGAGTGTTCTAGGTATTGAGATCAGATAGGCACCTCTTTTCATTCGCTGTAATTCTGATATTCCATGTAGAGAGGGATTGTGACTTTACCCCTTGTTCAAGGGCACTCCTCCTGTGTGGATGTAGAAACCCTGAAATGTCCCACAAAGGCTATGTACAGGTGCACCCACACCAAGCTCCCATGGGAGAAGCCCTAAGTGTGTCTGCGGTGGTGGGCAAGGGGTAGAACTCCCCTTCTCCGTGACCCTTAATGAGCACCAGGGCTGCTTGATATTAGGGTAGAGTAGCAGACTTTCCCTGCTGAGCCCAGCACTGCATCTGTACCTCTGTTGAAAGACACTTCCCACAAGCAGATATTTCTGTGACTCAAGGCCTGCCATCTGGATTCTTTTGTCCCACAGGGTGCTCCCTTGATGTGGTGCACTCCCACTTCCTCTAGGAGTAGGAGTCCCTGAGGGCCAGACTACTGTGAATCCTAGTGCTCCTCTGGGTCTAGCAACCCAGTGGGGCTGCCACACTCCAGGCTGGTGCTGGGGAATGTCTGAAAGGGATCCAGTGATGTGATCTAACCAGCCGCAGGTACCAGCACCAGCTCTGATGGAGGTGGCAGGGGAATAACATAGATGCTGAGAGATTTCCTTTGTTATAAATAGCCTTACTATTGGCTTTCACAAACGTCCATTGTAGTAGTAATAAACTGGTCACATGAGCACACTCACAACCTCCTGGTTAGGCAGGATGTTGCAGGCAATTGTGATAGCTGAAGTCACTCATACATTTTATTCTTCCCTGGTGCTGTGTTATTCTACCAGGAGATGCTGTAATGGATTGTGTCAGTTGGCCTTCAGCAAGGAGGTGACACTTGCAAAACAGCATCAGCTATGGCGGTAGCGGTGGGATTTGTGCTGGCTTTATGTTATCCAAGGGAGGTACTCTAATGTCTCAGTCAATACGAAGGGCCATAGAGCTCCCCAAAGTCCCCATTCTTTATGTTAAGCTACGAGGGCAGGTGGAGGGGCAAAGCCAGGTGGGGGCTGGATCAGGCAAGTCTGTGCTCTGGCTCCCCATGTGTGCGCACAAGCAACAGCCCCAGTGGGGATCAGAGAGAAGTTCTCTGGCTTCCGGGGTGGTACTCCAGGGAAGAGTGCAGCTGCCTCTGCTGCACATAAGAATCCACACAGGGAGTGGCGAATAGCAGGTGGCAGTAAGCCCCACACAGCTCCCATGCACTTAGCAAAGCAGGTCTCGCACCACATTGTTCCACTAGCAGCAGCTAGCTACGTTCCAGACAGCCTGTGCTCAGAACCCACAACTGCCCCAGGCGGTAAACCTTCCCCACTGAGAAAGAAACCACAGCTTTCAGGTCATGCCTCTCCCAGTCTGGCCCCGAAGCAGGGGCATCCAGCTTCTGCACCTGTGGCTACAGCACACTTTCTGCCCGTGGTCTAGGGGGTTCGTTCCTAGTTGAGATTATATCACGAATCTCAGTTGGGAGCTTCTCTCCACCTGTGACCACCGCCTGAGTTAACTGGCCAACTTCCATGAGGTCCACGGTGAGGTAGGATCAGAAATGGCTTCCCTTTGTCCCCACTGGCATCTGGGAGCCAAAGCATGTCCCAATGCCACTCCTTCTCATATACTCCCCGATGCTCACTAAATCAGTTCCAGCTCTGGGTAGGGTTGAGGGTTTCCTCTGGGGACTGGATTGCCAGGTTCCCCAGTGGGAGTGTATATCCCAGAGGCAGTTTCTCCCCCTGCACACTAAGGGGACTCACAGTTATCTGCCTGGCTCATGGTGTAGGCTGCAGCCTGCTGCTTCTTTCAAGGGGTCTGTGGTTTCTTCAGTTTTCCTGTTAAGTTCCTGTATTGCTTCTTGGAAAAAAGTTCACAGCATGAATCTCTCCACACTATTTTGTCTTTCCAAGTGGGAGAGGCATACTAACAACCTCTCCAATTCACCATCTTTAAAAAAAAAAAAAAAGAGGCATAGGTTTACACCAGAAGCTAATAGCCATGCCAACTTTGTCAAACTACATCATTTTCTCCTCTATAAATGGGAATAATAATAATATCAACCCGGCAACGTTTTGTAAAAGTCTAATATAATAAACATGTAACTAATAGAATACCTAGCACATAGCTCTGTTTAATAAAATTTCCTATTATACTCTGATTTTATGTAGTTAAACCTTATGAAGCTGCCAACATTTGATCTTTTTAACGTACAAAAATTGTAATTTCAGTGTTTCATGAAAGGAGAACAGGTTAAGACTCCCCTTTTGGGCCTTTGGGCCTAATAGCATATATATAGTTCAGGCATTACCACCTTGTGGAATCTAACCATCATTTTTACAAAGTTCCAGTTAGATCGCAGGAATAAGCTTTAGTGATCTATTGCACTGCATTTTGAACATAGTTAATGATATGGTTTGGATCTGTGTCCCCACCCAAATCTCATGTTCACCTGTAATCCCCAATGTTGGAGGTGGGGCTGGGTGGGAGGTGATTGGATCAAAGGGGTGGGGTTCTCACAAGTAGATTAGCACCATCTCCTCGGTGATGTTCTTGTAATAGTTATCATGAGATCTGGTTGTTTAAAAGTCTGTAGCACTTCTCCCCTCTCTCTCTTCCTCCTGCTCTAGCCTTGTGTGACGTCTCACTCCTCTTTTGCCTTCTGCCATGATTGAAAGATCCCTGAGGCCTCCACCCAGAAGCAGATGCTGCCATGCTTCCTGTACAACTTGCAGAACCATAAGCCAAATAATCCTCTTTTCTTTATAAATTACCCAATCTCAGGTATTTCTTGATAGTAAAACAAGGATGGACTAACACAGTTAATAACGTTTATTTCAAAATCGCTCGAAGAATAGATTTTTAATGTTCTCACCACAAAAAAAATGATGTCAGATGATGGGTATGTTAATTAGCTTGACTGAATCTATACTGTCTATATATATATACATCAAACCATCACATTATACTACATAAATATACACAATTATTTGTCAGTTAAAAATGGTAATTTCATGTGATCTAACCTATTATTAACAAAGTTATGTATAATTTAATCCCAATTCCTAACATGCGTAAGATTCTAAGAATCAGATTTAGGATCTAATGTTTATGATTTCATAAACATCAAATCATAATTTCTAAGAATTTTTTTGATTTCTAAGAATTATTTATTGTTTTACAGCAAAAAAATAGCATGATAATGTAGAAGTTAGAATTCTTCTTTTTGGTTCCATGCCGTTTCAAATGATTAGGATTACCTCCTATCTGTGGTCTATGCCTTGGGTGTAAACTCCTTGATTAGACAGAATTCCAAAACCCACATGACTGGGAAGTACATCTCACAAACTAAAGGTGGGGGAGGATGGAAAGAAGGGAGATATATGAACAGAGAACTCATGTAGTATATCTTCCATTCCCCAGTCTTATGCTCTGACAATTAAAGTCAATTACCAAGGAGAATTCAGGCAATGATGTTAACTGATGTTGTCCATGTCAACTTGTTCTCTCGAAGCAGCTGAAAACAAGTGTGAGAATAAATGGACATTTCTGTAAATAAATTTTTTTTTGCAAATTCTGACATATTTCTTACAAGTGTGGGAGCTTTAGTATTTGTACTCTCCCATGGACTAGAATTGAAAATTTCTATTATAATTACTTTCAGCTACTGAAGTCATGAGGGTCCATTTGAGGTATTTGCATAAGTGTATTTTAAGGCAATTTATTTCCTAACATTAAGTAAGTGTTTGATGCCTTAATTATAACTCATCAAGAAAGACCATCTATTTACCTGTCTATTATCAAAATTTCTAAATTATAGACTGAGGAAAAATGTGAATGCCAGTTGTACTTAAAAGAAATAATAATAATTTACTTATGCAAGAAAATTATAGAGTGCATACACTAAGCTATGATAGATAATGCTTTGGTAAACTAATTGGATATATCAGTTATATCATTATTCTAGAACCTATATTTCTAACCACTCATATTAAAATAAAACAAATTCCCACTACATGGATTTTTTACACATGCAAAGAAAGGCACAGATCACAAAAATCTACCTATAAAAGTGACTACTAATAACTAATAATTTATAGCTTAAATGACACCTTAAACTATAATTTATTACTTCAGCAGAGATATCACTGTTATTATAATTGTTCATTTATACCTGGAATGACCAAAAGAATGGTTTTTTTTTTTAAGATGACAAACAGGCATAGGTCTGAAAATGAAAAAGTTTCTGTACCAGCAAAGCTGAGAAGATGAATCCTGAAACATTTAATCAATTTTTAAACATTTCCTTATAGATCAAAGGAAAGATTACTGCAAAGTTTTATGAATCAGCATTGGGTTCATAGCTTAGGTCTAAGAGAGGGTAAAAATACATCAGGAAACAAACAAACAATAAGTGCAGCCAGTTCAGTCTAGAAATACAGCAGATGGTTAAAATCAGAAGTCATATATTTAACTCAAAGAGCCAAGGTCCAAACCACCAGGTAGAAGTTATGAGAAGAACACCACTGAGCTCCAAACTCCAAACTGGGGATAGAAGCTGAGCAGAGGTGCCTAGTCACAGACCCAAAAAGGTAGTTGCTTTTTGTTTTCTGCACTTTAAAAATACAACAGAAGATAATGGCTGGCCCTCTCTGGCATGGTCAGACTAGAGCCAAGTATGAGCTGGTTGAGTGTTGCACCTGTCCAACAAAATCAGGACACGTTCTTATTTCCTAGAGGTCATTGTAAGGGACTGTGAGGGTGTAGACAAGTCAGCAGCAATCAGACACACTGGACACTCTTAGACTAACTCACCTTGCCCAGGTGACATTTTTGCATGTTTGTTGATTTCAGGACAGGAGAAAGAGAACCAGAAATTTGAACTGTTTTGCATGGCAAATGTGGACAATCTTTAGGAAAAAAAAATTATCATATTCTTTTAGTCGGTGGCATTCAGACTGGACTCCAGTTCTCTGGAAAAGTAGAGTGTTGGGTCTGTTTGGCTCCTTCACTGGAACCAATAGGAAAGAAGCAACAAGTGAAGGGGGAAATGACTTAATTGAATAGTTTGTAACTTTGAAATATGCCATAATCCATTTCCATATTCCACAGAGAATGCACTTGCTTTTCCTTAATGATTTTCCACTTCTGCCCTGAGCATTTGCAGAGTGTAAATCAGAGACTGAGAGGCACCAGCGGCCCATTCTGCTCCTCAGATAATAACACATGCCCTAAAGCTTCAGTTAGTGGGTTCCCAACCCATCAACAAATGGAATTTCTAACATTGCTTTTTAGTGATTGCATTAATGGGATAATTTTCTCGGACAGGATGTATTTTTTTCTGAAATTATCTGAAGTTTCCTCTTCCAAACTCTATCTTACTGTCCACTCCCATGGTTATCTCCTTGTGCACTGGAAAACAATATCAATCCCCACATTAGTTTTCTATTTTTAGACCTGGTTTGGTCAGTCTTTATAGTAAAATGGTTTATATTTAGCCCCTAAGTTTCTCCCATTAGTCATTCAGACTCGTCACTCCCTTAGTCATTTTTTGTTGGTTGATTGGTTGTCAGTTTTATGCTGCTTGACCTGAGAATAAAGACAGCATTTCCAGGGATAACTCATAAGGGTGGGGTCAGATATTTTCATCTATAGACTATAATGAATCTATATATACCTTGGAAGCTGGGCTAACTTCTTACCCTTTTTCAACCCATATTTTTTTTGGCCTCATGTGATTAGTTCTGAGTTCTTTTTATTAATGATATCTTCCCATCTTGGAAAACAGTTCCCATGGTATGTTGTTATCCCTAGAACTTAGCCCATATGCCTGGCACATAGTTAGAACTCAAGATATACTTGATGAAGAAATGAAAAAATAAATGAGTCAAACATTACTGGTAAGAGTTATTTCCAAATTATCTTTTATCTGGATTTATAAGGTTTTTTTTCTATTTTTCTTTAACACCTTTTAGTTTTTAGTTCAGTTGAGGTGTGTTATCAGTTCAACTATTAGAGTACAATCTCATACTGTACAAGCATATATGTCCATGTTTTGCATAAAATTTGTGGAGCCACATGACTTGAATGATCTTTGCCATAGGATTTCTGGCCTGGTAAGTGACTTTAGAAATCATCTGGTCTGATTCCAACATTTTATAGACTTTAAACCTGACACCTAGAAAAGATTCTAGGGGATATAATTAAATGTTTTCTGTTATAATTTTCTCTTTTATTCACACTTTATTCTTTGTATCTGAAGACCATACCATGTCATCTGGAATGGTCAACTCTTTCATACCACTCAAACACGTTTTTTTCCCCTTACATTTGAAAACCTAGCTACTGTTTTAAAGGACTTATCTCCATCTGTGTTTCAAACTCAGCAATCTGCAAGCTCTCTGGCAATCCACTGATGATCCCTGAAGTTTCCTAGATGAAAATGATTAATTCTAGATAGTTAAAAGTTGACCTTTTAGAGTTCTGAGATTCAACGAGGTCCATAATCAGCATCCATCTGAGGTTCTTGCTGTGGTCTCTTTTCTGCATGTAATTATTTTCCTTTATATTTGCCCTTTTGATTATATGTGGAATTTTGAGGATGGTCGCTTGGTGGCACTGTAGTTAACAGCTTGATTTTCTTGTGTATTTTTCCACTGCCTTCATAGCTTTTGTTTTTAAATTGCAATTATGTGAAATACGTGCGTCTTTTAAATTCTGCTGCAGGTGAAATGATTTAATGACTCTTGACTTCTGGATTAATTTTAAGCATTATAAACATTGTGAAAACAGACTCTTGCTAATAATGATCATTATTGTAATGGCTTGAGGCATAATCATTTGCTAACATTAACCAAGTTATTAAAATCCATCATGAGTTTAATTTGAAAAAATTTCGTTCCTTTGCAATAAATGGCTAATGATACTAGTCTCATCTTTGTGAGGCCAAAATTTACCATATGACTTTGTACTTTCACTACTTGATAGAAATCTACTCTTGTTAACACAGGCCATATTATCCCTATTGTTTACCAAGCCTGTGTTGTTCCCTATATTGGTACTGAATTGGGCCATATGGTGCACAATGTACATGCAATTGTCACTTTTCTTTTATGCCCTGCTATTTGATAATTTATCATTTTACAGAGCAAATGACCTTAACAGATGTTAAAATTAATTACCACGACCAGTCAAACCTGTAGGGAAAGGGAAACGTTCTCATTTTATGACTCATTTTTGTCAAAACTGGATATGATATTTATAATAATCAGATTTTTTGATATATTTGTATAACTTTGTAACGATGCCTTTAAAAAGTGTCCAATCTTAAAGTTAGTAATAATTTTCCAGAAATATTCTCTTTCAACTGATTTTTTTTTTCTTTCTACCTCTTACCTCTGCAACCCTCTGCCCTGCTCACAGACCAGCATTCTGGAGAGGCTGAGTTTTGAAACAACTGAAAGAAACTGATTAGAGAGCAAGTGTGTAGTTGCCATTTTTTTTTCCCCACAAAGAACCTGAGTCTGGACTTTAAATTTACTTACTGCCTCATTATTTCCTTTGATGAATCATGCAAAAATCTTGACCTTCAAGGGTACTCTACCCAGCAGATATCCACGAGGATAATGATCTTATTTCCAGAACACCTTAATTAGAAAAGGAAAAAAAATAAGTATAACAAACAACCCCCAAAATAAACAAACTTTGGCAACTGTGGAAGGGAAAAAGCTGTATTTCTTAATGGGTACTATTTTGTTTCCAGAAGTTTTCCCCAAAGGAAGCAACCAGGTGAATATCGCACACTGACTGATATTAGAGATTAGCCTTCCACAGGCTCACTGATGAACTGTAATCTTTATGGCTGTTAGCTGTTTCCTCTTCAAAACAAGTCGATGTTGTTATCCTCATTTTTTAAAGAACCAGAGAGACCCACGATGGAGAATTAACATGCCCAAGATTGTTTAGTGAGTGGGTAGAAGGCATGTTAATTGGCCATTGAATGCTAAGTAAAAAATACACTCTTGCTCTCTAATCAATTTCTTTCAACTGTTTCAAAACTCAATCTCTTCAGAATGCTGGTCTGTGAGCAGGGCAGAGGATTGCAGAGGTAAGAGGTAAAAAGAAAAAAAATCCCCGAAGGAAAATCAGATAATTTAAAACTCACATACAAAATTTACTTTCATATATATATGTGTGTGTGTGTGTGTGTATTTTTTTTTTAATTATTTTTTGAGATGGAGTCTCACTCTTGTTGCCCAGGCTGGAGTGCAACGGTGCGACCTTGGCTCACTACAACTTCCACCTCCTGTGTTCAAGCAATTCTCCTGCCTCAGCCTCCCGAGTAGCTGGAATTACAGGCGCCCGCCACCATGCCTGGCTAATGTTTTGTATTTTTAGTAGAGATGGGGTTTCACCATGTTGGCCAGGCTGGTCTCGAACTCTTGACCTCAGGTGATCCACCCCGCTTGGCCTCCCAAACACCTGGGATTACAGGTGTGAACCATTGCACTCGGCCTACTATAATATTTTAATGAGGTAAAAGTTACAGATTTTCAGTAAAATTATGAGCATTAGTAACTCCCTTTATTCAAAAACATAGTGTGCAGCATCTACTCCATGTAACAGGTTGGGCATTAGGGATACTAGGGAAGTTATTATAGCCAAGGTGACCCCTCTAATGATTTATAATACTGCAAACCTGCCCCAGATACTTGTGTTACATGGTTAAATAGCATGTCTTTTAGTTAACAGTAAAGTCAAAATATGGAATCTAGCCAAATTTATTAGAATAGAATCAACCATAAGAGAAAATCTAGACTAGAAAACTGAGTTCCAGAAAAGTAACACCACTTATTCAAGATCTCATAGTTAGACAGTGGCAAAGAGAAGTTGATTACCAGTATTTTATTTCATTTCATTTTGTTTCATTTCATTTATTTTTGAGACAGGGTCTTGCTCTGTCACCCAGGCTGGAGTGCAGTGTCGCGATCCTGGCTCACTGCAACCTCCACCTCCTGGGTTCAAGTGATTCTCGTGCCTCAACCTCCTGAATAGCTGGAATTAGAGATGTGCACCACCACACCCAGCTAATTTTTGTATTTTTAGTAGAGACGGGGTTTCACCATGTTGGCCAGGCTGATTTTGAACTCCTGGTCTCATGTGATCCGCCCACCTTGGCCTCCAAAGTGCTGGGATTACAGGCGTGAGCCACCTTTGCCCAGCCTTGATTTACACTTTTTAAGAGTTCACTCCATTGTAAAATACTCTTTTCCAAAGACCGCCCAAAATAAGAATTTTAATTCCCCAAACTTATATATAATAAGTGTATACTGAGATAGATTTTTTTAACCTGAGGGATGGTACAATAGAATGTAATAATGATTTATGTTTGTGTTAACGTGCATCTCAATGGGAACTACTCAGTGAAATTTTATATGACTTAAAGATATGAAAATTGTTTTCCTTGTGTTTTATGAAGCTTTAATAATGACTAATGCATTTGTGGACTGAAAATTTTCCCTTTTCAAATAAAGTAAGAGGGAAAAACATATCCTTCTACAGGAAATAGTGACCATAAATTTGTTTTGTGTTAACAGATTTATTATTTCTAATACAGTTTTTTAAAAGTGCTTTTGGTTGTTGCTGCTGTTGTTTGAAAGTTGTTCTAGTTATTTAGTACCTTTCAACCAATAAAAGTTTACAAATTCACATGTCAAGTTTTATAAAACTTTTTATTTCTTTAGTAAGGTATTTTTAATAATTATTTTAATATTTCTAATATTTAAGAATAATTAAACTACGATGATGATAGTAAAATCATACTATGACAAAATCCAGACTCTGTAGAGCAAAATGGGGTTTCAGGACAGGCGGAGACAGACTGAGCTTCTGGTCCATTAAGGCTGCCATGTAATGGTCTGACCACTTATCTGCGGAGTTTCCTGCTAGCCAGACATGATCACATCAATTTCCTTCATCGGCAATTGTTACACAATTATAACTTGGAGAGGGAGCAAAGTCATTTTAGAGTCTGAACACCAGGACCAGGAGTTAATTGAGCCCCTGCACCAGGAAGGAACAGTAACTCCTACCCTGTTTGGAAAATTTAATTGTGAAGAACGTGGTGTATGCCACATTGTGAAAGATGTCTCACAAAAAAACTCAGAGAAATTAAACCACAGATATTTTATTTCTTTTGTTGTTGTTTATTCGATTGGCAGGAAAAAATTTGCCAAGGAAAGAGAATTTAAGATTTTTTTTTTTTTTTTGAGGCGGAGTCTCGCTCTGTTGCCCAGGCTGGAGTGCAGTGGCCAGATCTCGGCTCACTGCAAGCTCCGCCTCCCGGGTTCCCGATTTAAGATTTTTATTTTTCCTTTTCTTTTTGAAAAATCTCTAAATGACAGGAATGTCTGCTTTTGGCAAAATATGTACATAAAAGTTTTTCTTGATGGCCATACTACTTTTCTCAGTGAGAGGAAACAATTATACCAACTGTTGTGTCCATTTATTCAGTTTTTCTTTCAACAATTCATTGCTTTTCTTGATCACTTTACTGAATCTCTAAAGAAATGACTTTAAATTTGCCTAGATTCCAACTTTATATAAATAGATTCATATGTTCTCTTTTGTGATTTGCTTCCTTCACTCAGCATTATGTTTCCAGGTTCTTCCATGTTGACAAATGCTGTCTGAGTCATCTTCTTGCATTGTTATATAGTTTTCTATTGTATGACTAGTAACATTCAATTATCCATTCTGTAGTTAATGTATATTGGAGTTGTTTCCAGCATTTTGTTGCTGTAGGTAGAACTTCCCTAACATTCTTGGACTTGACTCCAGATGCACATGTCTAACAGTTTTTCTAAGCTGCATACCTAAGAATAAATTTGCTAAGCCAGAGGATATTTTTTCCAAAGTAGTTGTACCAATTACCCACCCACAAGCAACAGATAAGAGCTCTATTGCTCCAACCCAGGCAAGACTTGAAATTTTCCAACTTTAAAAAATTGTGGCCAAATGGAAGAGTAAAAAATTGGTATTTAACTGTGGTTCTAATTTGCATGTCTTTAATTTCTAACAAGATTACATGTTTATGTTTTTTGCCCACTTTCCTACTACATTATTCATCTTTTCCTATTATAGGTTTTCTTTAAATATTTTGGATTGTAATCCTCCACTGGTTATGCTCTTATAAATATCTTTTGCCAGTTTGTGACTTGTATTTTAACTTTTTAAAAAATAGTACACATAATAAATAGATGCTCTTAATTTTAATGTAGTAAAAATTATCTGTATTAGACCATTCTTGCATTGCTATAAATAATACTTGAAACTGGGTAATTTATAAAGAGAGATTTAATTGGCTCGTAATTCTGCAGGCTTTATGGGAAGCGTGACATCTACTTCTTGTGAGGCTTCAGGAAACTTACAGTCATGGCAGGAAGCAAACGGGGAGGCAGCATGTCACATGGTGAGAGCAGGAACAAGAGAGTGAGGTTAGGGGAGGTCCTCGACTTTTAAGCAACCAGATCTCACGTGATCTAACCGAGTAAGAACTCACCACCAAGGAGATGGTGCTAAACCATTCATGAGGGATGATTGTCCCCATGATCCAGTTACCTCCCAACAGGCCACACCTCCAACACTGAGAATCACATTTCAGCATGAGATTTAGAGAGGACACACATCCAAATTACATTATTATCCATCAGTTCCTTTATAATGTGCTTTTTTTTTTTTTTTTTCACCTTGTTTAAGAAATTCTTCCCTATCTGGAAGTTTGAAAAAAATTCTTTTTTTCTAGTTCTAAAATTTTCATTTTCACATTTTCACCTCTAAGACTAATCCATTTGAAATCAATTTCTAGGTATGATGTAAGGAGTAGATTTTTTAAAATCTATATGGAAAATTGTGTCACTTTGTCCTGCAACTTTGTGTCTTTTTCATATTAAAGCAACAATCTATAGGGTGAGAGACTAAAATAAATCTTATTTGTAGAAATTAAGTTCTTTCAATGTTAGGCAAATTTAGGAATAAAGTGGAGCTGAAAACTGGATAAAGAAAAAAGTGCCTTTCTTGAATAATTCATCCTTTCTCCTCTGACTTGTAATGCCAGCTTGGTCATATATTTGACATCCTTATATGAGCAGGTCTGTGTTTGAGTATTCTAAACTGTTGTATTCATTTACTTAAGAAAATGAATACTTAATCAGGTAGTGTTCCAAACCCTGAGGACACAGCAGTAAACAACAAGAAGAAATTCCTGCCTTTGTGTAGTTTATCCTATAGTGAGATATGATAAAGAGATATAGAAGTAAAAGATAGAGAATGTTCAAGGGTTATAAATTGCTATGGAGAAACTAAAATGGAAACAGGGAATAAGGACTGTGGTGTGGGTGGGAGGAGCAGACATTGTTATTTTACATATTACTCACTCCTCACTACTAAGAAGGCCTTTGAGATGAGACCTGAAGGAGGTGAAGTAAGGGAGTGAGCTGTATCAATAGCCATTACACCAATGACATCCCATTAGCTATTAGCATAATGTCCATTCTTGTTTGAGCCCTGCAGTCTTAATTTTTAGGGTATAATAATAAATCATAATGTCTAGCTTCAGTCTTTACGTCTTTTTCAGTTTGAGCTTTGGCTGTTCTTGACCATTTACTTTCTTATTTAAGTTTTAGAATCAATTTGTCTAGTTTTACAAGAAAAACAAAACAAACAACAAAAAAATTGTTTGAATTTTAATTGGATTTGCATTAAATCTTCAGATTAATTTGTGAATAATTGACATTTGTATAACATTGAGTCCCTCTAATCATGGATATGGTATATCTTTCTGTATAACTATTATTTAATGATCTTCAACTAATTTGATAATTTTCTCATCTTTTCTTTTACTCTTAGGTTTTTTATAATTTTTATTTCCATTCTAAATGGTATCTTTTTATGGTGATAAACACACCATAAACTTTACAATTTTAACTGTTTTTAAGTATATAATTCAGTGACATTAAGTACCTTCACAATGGTGAATAAACATCACCACTATCCATTTCCACAACAGAAACTCTGTATAGTTAAACAGTAACTTCCCATTGCTCCACCTCATTATAACCCCTCAAATGTGCCTATTCTGGTTGTCTCATTTAAGTGGAATACAATATTTGTGCTTTTGCATCTGGCTATGTTGTAGCATGTTATCTAAATTTTATTCTCTTTTAAAGCTGAATAATAATCCATTGTATGTATATACCACCTTTCATTTATCCATTCATCAACTGATGAATATTTGGGTTATTTTTATCATTTGGTTATTGTAAATAATACTGCCATGAACATTAGTATGCAAGTACCTTTTTGCATTCCTGCTTTCAATTCATCTGGATTTATACATAGAAGTGAAATTGCTGGATTATACAGTAATTACATGTTTAACTTTTTAGAGAACCACCATACTGTTTCCCACAGTAGCTGAACTATTTTAGACTCCCATCAGCAATACGTGTGTTCCAATTCCTCCACATCTTCGTCAACAGTTATTATTTTCCTTTTTTAAAAAATAATAGCTACCCTAATGGATGTGATGTGGTATTCATTGTGGTTTTGATTTGCACTTCCCCAATGACTAATGATGTTGCCCATCTTTTCATATGCTTATGGCCCATTTGTATATCTTTCTTGGAGACATGGATATTCAGCACTCTGCTCATTTTTTAAATTGGGTTGTTTGGATTTGTTTTTGTTGTTGAGCTTTATATATTCTGGAAATTAATCCCTTGTCAGATACCTGATATGCAAATATTTTGTCCCATTGTGTGGGTTGTTTTTCACTCTCTTGATAGTGTCCTCTGATGTGCAAAAGTTTTAAATTTTAATTATTGACGAGGCTTTTGGAACTATTCAGAAAATCATTGTAATGATGTCATGAAGATGTTTCCCTGTTTTCTTTCAAGACTTTTATAGTTTGAGCTCTTACATTTAGGTATTTGACCTATTTTGAGTTAATTTGTGTATATGACATAGAGTATAAATGGTATATTGTTATAAGGAAAGCGTTTTCTAATGGGTGCTGGTGCATGCAAGTCCAATTCTTCATTTCCACTTTTTTAACAGATGCATACAGAAAAGTGCACAATCATAATTATGCAGTTCAATAAATTTCTGCAAAGTGGACATGCCTCTGTAACCAACACCCAGACCAAAAATCAAGTACCCCAGAAACTCCTTGTGCCTTCTTCTAGTCACTACTCCCCCAAGCATTAACATCCTGATTTCTAATGCCACACATTACTTATCCTTGTTCTTCAACCTTGCAAAAATGAAATTATTTGTATGCACTGTTTTTATCTGACTTTTTTTAATAAAAAGATTTGTTTTTTAATAAACATTAAGTTTATTAAATTCATGTTCATTAAAAATCAAGATAGATTTGTTTCTTTTCATATTTTCCCCTCACAGGTGCCTTACTGACAAATGAATTCATTTCTTTTTCATATCACAAATTTAAGTGTGTCCCTGAAGAACACTCAACATCTAATTTTTTTTTTTTTTTTAAGTTCTAATATGTACTGGAACTGAGTTTGAAAATTCGTTCCCTTGGCTGTTTATTTCCTTCACAATTTAGAGAGTTCTGAAACTACTTTGGATAGCTTTCACTGAGGTGATATATTTGCTTATCTATTTTAAATAAAAAAAACAGATAAATATATTATTTCTTGCTAACTAACTCAGTTGGCAAATTATGTTTGTATCCTGGGGTTTGTGCCTACTAAGATTACACTTTTTTAAAAAGACATTGAGGTTAAAATGTGGCCACACTTTAATCAGGTAGGATGGCTGGAACTATTTCAAAGGCATATATGGTTTTTGTTTTTATAGGAAGTGAAGAATGAGGCATTGGAGTTATGAAATTAAGATTCTTGTTGAGTAAGTAAATTTGCCTAAGGATAGGGATAATAGAAGTGTGTAATGATTTGCATCGAGAGGTTAGTGTTGTCAAAAGCCATCTCCCAGGCAGCTCACTTCAAGTCATTATACCTGGACCAATAACCTTGATTCCCAGTCTCAGCAAAATTGTTCTTTTTTTTTTTTCCAATTATATTTTAATTTCTGGGATACATGTGCAGAACATGCAAGTTTGTTACATAGGTATACACGTGCCATGGTGGTTTGCTGCACCCATCAACCCGTCATCTATATTAAGTATTTCTCCTAATGCGATCCCTCCCCTAGCCTCCCACCCACTGACAGGCCAGTGTGTGATGTTCCCCTCCCTGTGTCCATGTGTTCTCATTGTTCACCTCCCACTTGTGAGTGACAACATGTGGTGTTTGGTTTTCTGTTCCTGTGTTAGTTTGCTGAGAACGAAGGCTTCCAGCTTCATCCATGTCCCTGCAAAGGACATGAACACATCCTTTTTGATGGCTGCATAGTATTCCATGGTGTATATGTGCCACATTTTCTTTATCCAGTCTATCATTGATGAGCATTTGGGTTGGTTCCAAGTCTTTGCTATTGTGAATAGTGATGCAATAAACATACATGTGCATGTGTCTTTATAGTAGAATGATTGATAATCCTTTGGGTATATACCCAGTAATGGGATAGCTGGGTCAAATGGTATTTCTAGTTCTAGATCCTTGAGGAATCACCACACTGTCTTCCACAATGGTTGAACATTACACTCTGACCAACAGTGTAAAGGTTTTCCTATTTCTCTACATCCTCTCCAACATCTAGTTGTTTCCTGACTTTTTAATGATTGCCATTCTAACTGGCATGAGATGGTATCTCATTGTGGTTTTGATTTGCATTTCTCTTTTTTTTTTTTTTTTTGAGACGGAGTCTAGCTCTGTGGCCCAGGCTGGAGTGCAGTGGCCGGATCTCAGCTCACTGCAAGCTCCGCCTCCCCGGGCTCACGCCATTCTCCTGCCTCAGCCTCCTGAGCAGCTGGGACTACAGGCGCCCGTCACCTCGCCCGGCTAGTTTTTTGTATTTTTTAGTAGAGACAGGGTTTCACCGGGTTAGCCAGGATGGTCTCGGTCTCCTGACCTCGTGATCCGCCCAACTCGGCCTCCCAAAGTGCTGGGATTACAGGCTTCAGCCACCGCACCCGGCCGATTTGCATTTCTCTAACGACCAGTGATGATGAGCTTTTTTTTCATGTTTGTTGGCCGCATAAATGTCTTCTTTTGAGAAGTGTCTGTTCATATCCTCTGCCCACTTTTTGATGGAGTTGTTTTTTTCTTGTAAATCTGTTAAAGTTCTTTGTAGATTCTAGATATTAGCCCTTTGTCACAAGGATAGATTGCAAAAATTTTCTCCCATTCTGTAGGTTGCCTGTTCACTCTGATGATAGTTTCTTTTGCTGTGCAGAAGCTCTTTAGTTTAATTAGATCCCATTTGTCAGTTTTGGCTTTTGTTGTCATTGCTTTTTGTATTTTAGTCATGAAGTCTTTGCCCATGCCTATGTCCTGAACGGTATTGCCTAGGTTTTCTTCTAGGATTTTTATGGTTTTAGGTCTTAAATTTAAGTCTTTAATCCATTTTGAGTTAATTTTTGTATAACGTATAAGAAAGGGGTCCAGTTTCAGTTTTCTGCATATGGCTAGTCAGTTTTCCCAACACCATTTATTAAATAGGGAATCCATTCCCCATTGCTTGTTTTTGTCAGGTTTGTCAAAGATCTGATGGTTGTAGATGTGTGGTGTTATTTCTGAGGCCTCTGTTCTGTTCCATTGGTCTATATATCTGTTTTGGTACCAGTACCATTCTGTTTTTGTTACTGTAGACTTGTAGTATAATTTGAAGTCAGGTAGTGTAGCATGATGCCTCCAGCTTTGTTCTTTTTGCTTAGGATTGTCTTGGCTATACAGGCTCTTTTTTGGTTCCATATTAAATTTAAAGTAGTTTTTTCTAATTCTGTGAAGAAAGTCAATGGTAGCTCGATGGGGATAGCATTGATTCTATAAATTACTTTCAGTAGTACAGCCATTTTCACAATATTGATTCTTCCTATTCATGACCATGGAATGTTTTTCCATTTGTTTGTGTCCTATCTTCTTTCCTTGATCAGTCGTTTGTAGTTCTCCTTGAAGAGATCCTTCATCCCTTGTAAGTTACATTCCTAGGTATTTAATTCTCTTTGTAGCAATTGTGAATGGGAGTTTACTCATGACTTCGCTCTCTGTCTGTTATTGGTGTATAGGAATGCTTGTGATTTTTGCACATTGATTTTGTAACCTGGGACTTTGCTGAAGATGCTTAACAGCTTAAGGAGATTTTGGGCTGAGACAATGGGGTTTTCTAAATATACAATCACGTCATCTGCAAACTGAGACAATTTGACTTCCTCTCCTCCTATTTGATTATGCTTTATTTCTTTCTCTTGCCTGATTGCCTTGGCCAGAACTTCCAATACTATGTTGAATAGGAGTGGTGGGAGAGGGCATCTTTGTCTTGTGGCAGTTTTCAAAGGGAATGTTTCCAGTTTTTGCCCATTCAGTATGATATTGGCCGTGGGTTTGTAATAAATTGCTCTTATTATTTTGAGATATGTTCCATCCATACCTAATTTATTGAGAGTTCTTAGCATGAAGGGGTGTTGAATTTTATTGAAGGTCTTTTCTGCATCTATTGAGATAATTATGTGGTTTTTGTCTTTGGTTCTGTTTATGTGATGGATTGTGTGTATTGATTTGCATATGTTGAACCAGCCTTGAATCCCAGGGATGAATCTGACTTGATCATGGTGGATAAGCTTTTTGATGTGCTGCTGGATTCGGTTTGCCAGTATTTTATTGAGAATTTTCGCATCAATGTTCATCAGGGATATTGGTCTAAAATTCTCTTTTTTTGTTGTGTCTCTGCCAGGTTTTGGTATCAGGATGATGCTAGCCTCAAAAAATGAGTTAGGGAGGATTCCCTCTTTTTCTATTGATTGGAATAGTTTCAGAAGGAAGGGAACCAGCTCCTCTTTGTACCTCTGGTAGAATTCGACTGTGAATCCATCTGGTCCTGGGCTTTTTTTGGTCGTTAGGCTATTAATTATTGCTTCAATTTCAGACCTTGTTATTGGTCTATTCAGGGATTCCACTTCTTCCTGGTTTAATCTTTGGAGGGTGTATGTGTCTAGGAATTTATCCATTTCTTCTACTTTTTCTAGTTTGTGTAGAGGTGTTCGTAGCATTCTCTGATGGTAGTTTGTATTTCTGTGGGATTGGTGGTGATATCCCCTTTATCATTTTTTATTGTGTCTAATTTGATTCTTCTCTTTTTTCTTGTTTATTAGTCTGACTGACAGTCTATTTTATTAATTGTTTCAAAAAAAACCCAGCTCCCATGTTGAATTTTTAAAGGGTTTTTCGTGTCCCTATCTCCTTCTTTTCTGCTGTGATCTTAGTTATATCTTGTCTTCTGCTAGCTTTTGAATTTGTTTGCTCTTGCCTCTCTAGTTCTTTTAATTGTGATGTTAGGGTATTGACTTTAGATCTTTCCTTTCTCCTGTGGGCATTTAGTGCTATAAACTTCCCTCTAAACACTACTTTAGCTGTGTCCCAAAGATTCTGGTACATTGTGTCTTTATTCTCATTAGTTTCAAATAACTTACTTATTTCTGCCTTAATTTCGTTATTTACCCAGTAGTCACTCAGGAGCAGGTTGTTCAGTTTTCATGTAGTTGTGTGGTTTTGAGTGAGTTTCTTAATTCTGAGTTCTAATTTGATTGCACTGTTGTCTGAGAGACTGTTTATGATTTCTGTTCTTTTGCATTTGCTGAGGAGTGTTTTACTTCCAATTATGTGGTCAATTTTAGAATAAGTGTAATGTGGTGCTGAGAAGAATGTATATTCTGTTGATTTGGGTGGAGTGTTCTGTAGATGTCTATTAGGTCCACTTGGTCCACAGTTTAGTTCAAGTCCTGAATATCCTTGTTAATTTTCTGTCTCATTGATCTGTCTAATATTGACAGTTGGGTATTAAAGTCTCCCACTATTGTGTGGGAGTCTAAATTTCTTTGTAAGTCTCTAGGAATTTGCTTCATGAACCTGGGTGCTCCTGTATTGTGTGCATATATACTTAGGATAGTTAGTTCTTTTTGTTGCATTGATCCCTTTACCGTTATGTAACGCCCTTCTTTGTCTCTTTTGATCATCTGTTTTATCAGAGACTAAGATTGCAACCCCTGCTTTTTTCGCTTTACATTTGTTTGGTAAATCTTCCTCCATTCCTTTATTTTGAGCCTATATGTGTCTTTGCACATGAGATGGGTCTCCTGAATACAGCACACCGTTGGGTATTGACTCTTTATTCAATTTGCCAGTCTGTGTCTTTTAACTGGGGCATTTAGCACATTTACATTTAAGGTTAATATTGTTGTGTGTGAATTTGATCCTGTCATTATGATGCTAGCTGGTTATTTTGCCCGTTAGTTGATGCAGTTTCTTCATAGTGTCGATGGTCTTTACAATTTGGTATGTTTTTGCAGTGGCTGGTACCATTTTTTCCTTTCCATATTTAGTGCTGCCTTCAGGAGCTCTTGTAAGGCAGTCCTGGTGGTGACAAAATCTCTCAGCATTTGCTTGTCTGTAAAGGATTTTATTTCTACTTTGCTTATGAAGCTGAGTTTGGCTGGATATGAAATTCTGGGTTGAAAATTCTTTTCTTTTAGAATGTTGAATATTGTCCCCGTCACTTCTGGCTTGTAAGGTTTCTGCAGAGAGATCCGCTGTTAGTCTGATGGGCTTCTCTTTGTGAGTAACCTGACCTTTCTTTCAGATTGCCCTTAACATTTTTTCCTTCATTTAAATCTTGGTGAATCTGTCAATTACGTATCTTGGGGTTGCTCTTCTCGAGGAGTATCTTTGTGATGTTCTCTGTATTTCCTGAATTTGAATGTTGTCCTGTCTTGCTGGGTTGGGGAAATTCTCCTGGATAATATCCTGAAGAATGTTTTCCAACTTGGTTCCATTCTCCCCATCACTTTCAGGTACACCAATCAAATGTAGGTTTGGTCTTTTCACATAGTTCCATATTTAATGGGGGCTTTGTTCATTCTTTTTTCTCTAATCTTGTCTTCAGACTTTATTTCATTAAGTTGATTTTCAATCTCTGATATCCTTTCTTCCACTTGATTGATTCCGCTATTGATACTTGTGCACTCTTCACAAAGTTCTCATGCTGTGTTTTTCAGCTCCATCAGGTCATTTAAGGTCTTCTCTACACTGGTTATTCTAGTTAGAAGTTCCTCTAACCTTTTATCAAGGTTCTTAACTTCATTGCATTAGGTTAGAACATGCTCCTTTAGCTTGGAGGAGTTTTTTTACTCACCTTCTGAAGCCTACTTCTGTCAATTCGTCAAACTCATTCTATGTCCAGGTTTGTTCCCATGCTGGGAAGGAGTTGTGATCCTTTGGAGGAGAAGAGGCATTCCGGTTTTTGGAATTTTCAGTCTTTTTGCACTGGTTTTTCTTCATCTTCCTGGATTTATCTACCATTGGTCTTTGATGTTGGTGACCTTCAGATGGGGTTTTTGTGTGGATGTCCTGTTGGTTGATGTTGATGATATTCCTTTGTTTGTTAGTTTTCCTTCTAACCGTCAGGCTCCTTTGCTGCAGGTCTGCTGGAGTTTGCTGGAGGTCCACTCCTGACCCTGTTTACCTGCGTATAAGCAGCAAAGACTGCAGAACAGCAAAGATTGCTGCCTGTTCCTTCCTCTGCCTGTTCATCCCAGAGGAGCACCTGCCAGATGCCAGCTGGAGCTCTCCTGTATGAGGTGTCTGTCAATCCCTGCTGGGAAGTGTCTCCCAGTCAGGAGGCACAGGGGTTATGGACCCACTTGAGCAGACAGTTCGTCTCTTAGCAGAGCTTGAGTGCTGTGCTGGGAGATCCGATGCTCTCTTCAGAGCCAGCAGGCAGGAACGTTTAAGTCTGTTGAAGCTGTGCCCACAGCCACCCTTTCCCCCAGGTGCTCTGTCCCAGGGCGATGGGAGTTTGATCTATAAGCCCCTGACTGGGGCTGCTGCCTTTCTTTCAGAGATGCCCTGCCCAGAGAGGAGGAATCTAGAGAGGTAGTCTGGCTACAGCAGCTTTTTGGCACTGCGGTGGGCTCTGCCCAGTTTGAACTTCCCAGCAGCTTTGTTTATACTGTGAGGGGAAATCTGCCTACTCCAGCCTCAGTAATGCCAGATGCTTTTCCCCCAACCAAGCTCCAGGGTCCCAGGTCAACTTCAGACTGCTGTGCTGGCAGTGAGAATTTCAAATCATGGATCTTAGCTTGCTGGGCTTTGTGGAGGTGGGATCCGCTGAGCTGGACTATTTGGCTCCCTGGTGTCAGCCCCCTTTCCAGGGCAGTGAATGGGTTGTGTCCTGCTGGCATTCCAGGCGCCACTGGGGTATGAAAAAACACTCCTGCAGCTAGCTTGGTGTCCGCCCAAACAGCCGCCCAGTTTTGTGCTTGAAACCCAGGGCCCTGGTGGTATAGACACCCAAGGGAATCTCCTGGTCTGTGGGTTGCGGAGACCTTGGGAAAAGCATAGTATCTGTGCCGGAATGCACTGTTCCTCATGGCACAGTCCCTCAGGGCTTCCCTTGGCTAGGGGAGGGAGTTCCCCGGCCCCTTGGGCTTCCCTAAAGGAAGTAAACCATGCAAACCAAAAGAAAGCCTGATTTTTGAGACATTCAGTTCTTTCAAGGTCTATATAGGATCAAAAGAAAGTGGGAAAAGAAGCCTTTGAAGATTGACTCCTGCCTACATTTCCAGCCTGTTTCTCTTGCTACTCCACTGGAGCTTCCCACATGCCTACTACTCTGAATTGCTTTCATTTCTCCCAACTGCAGTGTTTCATTGCTTCCATACCTTTGTACAGACTGTTTCTCCTCTGCGTTTCTGTCCTCTTCATCCTTCCCACGACTAACGTGAACTCATTGTTCAGCACTGGGTTAAGCCTCCTGTCCTTCAGGAAGCCATTACTAAAGGAGGTGTCCATTCTCCGTGGCTCTGTGACCCCTTTATTAGTCTTTGCTCTACCTATGCTGCAACTGCCTGTCTACTTGTATGTCTCCCTAGCTGTGAATTAGCACCTTCAGGGCAAAGACTGTATCCTTTATCATGGTACTATGCACATCTAGTTAATATTTGTTAGATCAATGGTAAAATTTGTGGATTTGTTATACACCTCGGGTATCACTGTAATGACTGCCTTCAGTAGAGTTAAGAAGAAATATCTTAGGGCAGGGTGTGACTCATGCCTGTGATCCCAGCACTTTAGGAGACTGAGGCAGCTGGATCACCTAAGTCAAGAACTCGAAACCAGCCTGGCCAACATGGCGAAATTCCATCTCTACTAAAAATATAAAATTAGCTTGGCGTGGTGGCAGCCGCCTGTAATCCCAGCTACTTGGGAGGCTGAGGCAGGAGAATCACTTGAACCCAGGAGGCGAAGGTTTCAGTGAGCTGAGACCATGCCATTGCACTCCAGCCTGGGCAACAGAGCAAGACTCTGTCAAAAAAAAAAAAAAAGAGAAAGGGAAGGAAAGGAAAGGGAAGGGAAGGGAAGGAAAGGGAGGGGAGGGAAGGGGAGGGGAGGGGAGGGGAGGGAAGGGGAGGAGAGGGGAGGGGAGGGGAGGGGAGGGGAGGGGAGGGGAAGGGAGGGGAGGGGAGGGGAGGGGAGGGGAGGGGAGGGGAAGGGAGAGGAGGGGAGCTCCTAGAGCCGGGGGCCCTGAGTTCTTATTGTTCTTGGGAGTTGTCCCCTTGCAGTGCTGGTCTCACTGGAACATCAGAAAATTGTCACTCCTTATAACTTTTGGTGTTTCCTTTCAACTTCTGGTCAAATGATCATAGACTGCCCCACACTGTGCTCAGGAATTTAAGGGTTAAAATAGGAAGAAATTCTTGTATTCAGAGATGACTGTGCTTCTGGAAATCTACCTACCCGTCTGCTTTTGAAACCTATTTTAGGCATGGTATGTAGAATGGAAGCTCCATTCCTTTATTACAGAAACTTTCATGGGCTATGTGCACATATATATTATTGATAATGAAGATGAGAATGTCCCAAGTTCAAGCCGTGGGCATCGTAGAATGAATAGAATAGCTTTTTTTCTTCTGCTAAGTCACATGGTAGAACTTAAAGCTTCATTCCATGGCATTTCTGCCTTAAAAGAGCAACACTCTCTTCTCCAAAAGATTCAGCCACAATATTCTTTATCTTTGAAGCCTGCTTATGTAGTCTGCGTAGTTTTCTGTGTCTCTTCCTGATTAGAGATTGGCATCTAAATACTTTCTCTGATCTTATCACTGCTGCAATGTATTCTTTGACCAGAGTGTTGCAATTTAGGTTTCTTTTGTCTCATTAAGCAAGTGATTTGGTGGAATACTATCAGCAGTGACATCATCACATTTGCTTTGGTAGTTGACATCTTAGGTTATCAGTGGAGGCATTGTAAGAAACTGTACAGGGTCAAGATCCATTTTGTTTAGAGAATTTGTACAGTATGTGGGCTGAGAATTCTCAAAGCCCATGCTTCATAGGATGTGAAGAAAATCTCAAATATTATGTTCTTAAGTTCAGCATGGCTACTATACACTGCACTTTATTTCTCCTTGAGGATAGGGGTTGAAAAGGAGTTGATACAAAAACAAAGATAAATTACTGATACTTTCTATTTAATGATGTGTTACAACAGAAAAAATTATCTGAGAACTAATTGTTCTCAATCTTGGTAGGCCAGTAAGATTCAAATGTACGTATTGTATTACAGGAGTGAAACAGCCCTGAGAGTATAGGTAGCTGTTTTTGATGCAGTGGAATGAATTTGTTTCCTGTGCAACTCTACAAGGGTAAGATGGATATAAAACTTGCAGACAAGACTACCTTCAGAAACTGAATAGGGAATGAAAATTCTATGAAACTTCAGAGGTACATTTTAGTCTTAATCTTTTTGAAAAATTGGTCACAGTGTGACTTTATCAAATCTTTGTTCAGAAATTTTTCCTGTGGTTCATATTGCTTTTGTGAAATATCAGACACTGGCTCTAATTGTGGGTGGATACAGAGCTATCTAAATGTTTATATATGGAGACCACCTTTTTCAAAATGCCTCCTTCAGGGGTGTAAAATTTCCATCCTTTGAGACATTTCTATGGATCAAGACATAGTTTCCAAATGTTCCCACAAGAGGATCTCATGTCAGTAGAAAAGAAAAGCCATCAGGACCAGCCCTGTTCCACTAAACCTATTAACAATCAATACATACCAATATATTGGTTTTGTTCTTATTTTTGTTTGGTTTGGCTTGGTTTTAGTTTTGTCTGTAATTTATTGGAATCACTAGTCATCATCTTGGAAATCAGGGGAGAGTATATGAAATAAATAAGGTAATATTTGCTTTTTCCAGTGCTTAGAAACTTGTTCCACTTATTTTTAGGGTAGCACTAACACTGAAAATGCAACTTTGAAGTAGAAAGAAGTGTCACCCACAAATAGAATCCCAGATGTGCGGAGGTCTCGGAGCAGGTGAAAACACAGCTTCTGGGAAAGAAACCTAGAAAGTGATTGCAGGCAATTGAATCAACCCAATAATAGTTTGGAGGAAAGAATCAGAAGAGAAACAGCACAATCTCTACACCGGGTTGTAGGGGCTCAGAGAAGTTGCTGACATTGGCTTCTTTGTGTTGCTGCTGAAATGGCATCCATGTCCCACAAGTTTTAAGGGGAAGCCATATGAGCTCCTTGGTATGCTGGTGTTGAGTAACTGTAGGAAGATTAGCCTCATTATGTTTTCTGAGAATGCCTTTTGTTGGTTCCATTGCCCCAAGCATTTGGAAGACAAATGTTAAAATTCAGAATTTAGGCTCCCATCAAGCTTTTGGAACATCTACCAAAATTACAACTATCATTGGTACATTATTTTCTCCTATCTCTCTTTACTTTTACTCAAAAACATTGATCAAATTTGCAAGCCATAGACAGAAGTGGACTGTACACAGTGACTCTGAATTAAAATGCTGAGTTCCTTTTGTAAACCTGTGACCTTGGTTGCTGGCTAGAACTCTCTGAAGCGTTAACATGCATTTACACTGTCGCATAGGCTTCCAAGGGAGGAACTGTGTGAAAGCAGAAATGGGGTGTTTCCATACAGAGCCCATTATCTTGCTAGATATAGCCCTAATCTGTTGACCATGGCATAGCTCATGTTTCATTTGAAAGGATTGTTTTTTCCTGAGAAGGGAGGGACAGTCCTTTTTCCTGGGCACAAGTTGTAAATCTTGTTTTTTTCCTGTTCTACTTTGCAATTTTCTTGAAATCTTTTTACAAAGGAATTTTATAGTAATCTCAGTTAAATACATGTAAGGAGAAAGAAAGCACATCTAACTCTATGATTCTGAAAAGATAAGATGATCTATTTAAGTCATGATTTTGTTTTTTTCAAATAAACATAGTCACAACTTTATCTTAGCTCTTGGGGGAAAGCCACTAAATAAATCCAATAAAGTTTGAATTTCCTTATCATGTCCATTTTATTCTTTATAAAGGAGCTTTCAGTGTTTCTGACTTCCTGTCTGTTCTGCACTTACAAATCAACTCCCTTATACCCGCCCCTGCAAGTCCCCAAAACTATAGTAAATTTATTCTAGGGGGAAAAAGGCAGACACTCAAATAAGATATTTGTGGTTGAAAATATACATGTCAAACTGAGTACCTCCAAAGGGGGAAATTACAACTCATATATGGAAATTTTTCAAGTCTAATAGACGCACATGTCATTTAAAATAGCAACCAATTTCAGTAATCTAGTCCTAATTCTGCCTTTCCGTGTATCCATGAATATATTTGTCTGGTTTAACTGGGTATGGAGAAGGAAATAGGAGCAAAAGATGAGGACTTCACTTCACTTCCCAAATACTGATCTCCATGTTTTTCTTTAAGCCTATATGTATAAAGTGATGATTTTGAAAGTGGTGATTGAAAATACAAGGCACTGTGTGATCCTCCTCTGGCCTGGGGTGTTGAATGGATGCATACAGCAGAGAAGAAAATTCACCACAGACCACATGTAAAGACGGAGTTGCCTGTGGGTATGTCCAATATGAAAAACTGCTGTCACTTATGATTCCCGGCAGACCAGAGGTTATGCCTTGGGTATGTTACCTTGGTGTACACTGTCATTTTGTAGTCATTCATATATTATAGAATGAAGACTTTTCTTGACAGAATGTGGCCAAACAACATATCAGTCATGACTTCCAGAGGTAGAAAGTGAAGCATGCAGTACTCTGGCATGATGAGACAGGTTAAATAACTTCTGCAGAGTAAAGATGGCAAAAACATAGATTACATACCACAGCATTTATTCCCTTTTTTTCCACTATCCTATCTGAAGTAACATTTTCACTCTTTATAACTCTAAACTCACAGTGTTTACCTTTATAGAGAGATGCATGATATGAAAAATTTAGGGCTTCCTGTATTAGTAGAATTGATAATATGGCTGTGAAGGAAAGTAATTTATAACTTGACCCTGAGAACAGCATGGAAGTCAGTCAAAGAAAGTTAACTTAATATGATCCACAAGTCATGGCATATCCAATCCTTTCTTAAATGATTTTCATTTCCAGTTTGTAAAACCCTGCGGGAGAACTTGTTGCATAAATTTACAATGTTATGCCTCTTTTAGTTTTATTGAGACTACCCTGCCCACCCCCCAATTCAGGCACCAAGGAAGACTCTGAATCTCAAATCCCAGGGTAGAATGATTGGTCTATTTTCAATCTGTTTTTTTTTCTTTATTATTTCAGATACTTCAATAATCTCATCTTGAGGTTCATTTTTTGCTCTGCACAGTACTCCTGAAGACTCTCTACTCCTTCAGCTCCTGTCTTGCTCTGCATCAGCTCAGAGCACTGCACCCATGACAGTTTCATTGGCCAAATCAGTTCAATGGATGCAACACACAAAATATGTATAACTTAGCTGTCTTCAAAGATTTTATAGAAGAGGCTGCTGACAGTGGAATAAGGAAATGGAAGGTAAAACATGAGATGGAGAGAGGAAGGAGGGACTTGGAAATCTAGGTGGGAGAAGATCAAGAACACAGACATAGAGAGAGTGTGGCTAGCAAGATGGGGTGTACAGTAGACAAAGAAAGAGCCAGGAAGTCAAAAATAAGGAAAATGGAGAGATGCAGGACCATGTGGTGTTCTTACAGGTTGTGAATGATAGAAGAGAGAAAACACTGACATTTTTAGTCATTCTTCTCTTAAGGGCAGAACGTGCTTCAGCATGTTAACTGCTGCTCCGTCTTAGCTGAGTTCAGATATATTTGTTTCTAGAATGTGTCGAGGAACTTTCTGGATGAAGAAAACGACAGCCAACTACCCATCACAGCAGTCTGTTGCTCTGAACTGCCACTGGGGTTTTCATAAGGACAGGTGAGGATATGTGTGTGCGTGTATCCATATTTTCTCAACTATTTGAGGGCCATACAATGGAATGTGATCAATCGGGATCTCCAGTGAAACATCCTTCAATGATATATTTGGTACCCTGGCTTTGGATTACCATAACTAATATTTACTGAGCCCATGAGCCAGATTCTGTGCTTCTCTCTTCACAGAGATTAGCTCATTTAATCCACAGACCCTAAGTAAGACTTACAATTTCACAGAGCTTCATTCTACACATCAGGAAACTGAGGCTTACAGAGGCAAAATAACATCTCTGAGCTAGTAAGGGTTGGAATTAGATTTTTGTATCTTAAAATATAAGCTCAATAAAGAGTATATATTTGATTTCAGTCTAGGCTCTACAAAAGCATTAAGAGTTAAGATACAGCCAACAAATGTTTGACAATTTTGTAATCAAATTGGTAATCTGTTATTTTCAAGATGTTTGAATTTTTTAATTACTCAGTGATCTTGCGCCTATTAACATATTAACACGTTAATAAAACCAGTGGATTTCCTAACCCTTCCTGAGCAGAGTACAAGCTCTCTTTTAGAAGTCATTAGAGAATAAAAAAGTAGAATGTCATCTCTAGTACAGGCCTCTGTATAAAAGGGCCAATTGAGCTCCATACTAAGAGGCCTAGTTTATTGAATCCCTCCTTTTTATAATATGCCTAATGTAATAATCTAAGGACAATTGAAAATTCAACTTCATTCTTCATTATAGGACTGTCACTTTTCTCACTCTGCTCTATGAAACCTCTCTGGGCGTAGTACTCCCATTGAATTTAAGGAAAGCTTAATGATTGGATCATTCCAAAGGGTGCAGAAAATTGTTTAGATTTTCTTGGAAATGTCTGCCATATTCTCTCACACTCGAACCTGTGCATAGCACTTGTGCACTAAAAGAGTCCTGCAAGTGGGCCAGGCACGGTGGCTCATGCCTGTAATCCCAGGACTTTGGGAGGCTGAGGCCAGCAAATCACAAGGTCAGGAGATTGAGACCATCCTGGCGAACATGATGAAACCCTGTCTCTACTAAAAATACAAAAAATTAGCTGGGCATGGTGGTGGGCACCTGTAGTCCCAGCTACTCAGGAGGCTGAGCCGGGAGAATAGTGTGAATCCAGGGGGTGGAGCTTGCAGTCAGCAGAGATTGCACCACCGCACTCCAGCCTGAGTAACAGAGTGAGACTCCGTCTGAAAAAAAAAAAAAAAAAAAAAAGAGTCCTGAGAGTGTTCAATCCATGATGGTAACAGTACTCCCTTAAATTCAGTGTGAGTTCTTCAATGAGATGGGATGATAACCTAGTTCTGCTGCTCAGGCTTGAGTGCAATGGTGTGATCACAACTCATAGCATCCTCAAACTTCTGGCCTCAAGTGATCCTCCCACCTCAGCCTCTTAAAGTGCTTGGATCATAGGCATGAGCTACTACACCTGGCCAAATTACTCAGTATCTTATTAAGCTTTATTTTTGCTGTTTAGGAAGAATTTTATACATGCCATGTGCTAAATTCTTTTGATAGATCAACTTTCTTTAGTCCCTACACCAGTGCCTTGAGCTAAGAAACATTATTATGCATAAGGAAGAAGGGAGACTTACATGTCACAGTTAGCATAAAGCAGGGCTGAGATTTGAACCATCAGTCTGACACCAGAGTCCACATTCTCACCCACTATGTGAAGTGACCTTCCCATTTTAGGACCCCATTGTAGCCACCTCATTAGCTGTTTGAGGCCGATAGATCACTGGCATCTAGCCAAGATCTAAGGGAACCTGCACCATGCAGTGGATAGAAGAACCACATATTTAGAGAGTGTGGGAGGTAATATACAAAGTGTATGTCAGTCTGTCTTGGTACAGGGATGTCACCTTTCCTAGGATACATCACAAAATCAGAATCAGATTGGTTAAAAGTGTTATAAATTGAACCCAGGGGATCAGCTAGTCCCCATTTTCTCTCTAGAGCAGAACAGCTAACACACAAAACAGGTTGCGTGAATTATTCCTTAGGTCTAAACACAGTATGATTTAATGGTAACAACACTGGACTGAGCAACAAGGGGATCAAGGTGTTAATTCCCACAAAATAGATTTGTCAGGACCCAGTTCTGTTCATCTGTAATTGTAGTACCAAGGGATGTGTCCATTTGTTTAGTAAACATTGACTTGTTATTAAATGCTTACCATAAACCAAACCCTAAGCTAGAGGTTGGGATATCAAGACTGCAAGGGATAGTCACTCTCACTTAGAAGCTTATAGTTTGGAGGAGGGGATAAGACAGGTAAGTAATTGTAATTCTGAGTGGTGAGTGCAACGATGGAAATATACAGACTGTTCTGTGACAACACCTAGTAAAGGAACTTGGCCTAGTTGTGGGCAGAGGTGCTCAGGGCAAAGCTTCTTACAGAAGATAAGTGAGAATGGACAATCCTGGAAGGAGGAAAACAAGTCATCCAGGTTGAGAGGTTCTAAGGAATGAGTGGGAAGGAAAAAGAAAGGGCGCTTCAGGAGGAGGGAACAATGTACAGGGCTTAGGGGTGAGTAGTGTATCTGCAGAACTTCAAGGAGCTCAGAATGACTGGAGCTCTGTGGATGTGTGAATTGTGAGTGTGTACCTGTGCGTGCATGTGGGCTGGCGGGCAAGGGAGGGTGGAGTGATCAGAAGAAGTGGGGAAAGAGGGAGCTGCAGAGCTAATCAGGGACCGGAGGGTGAAGAGCCTTAAATACCATGAATATCCTGACCCAACTACAATGGGACACTTCTAAAGTTCTAAATTCTGAGTTTTAAGGAAGGGGGTGGCATAATTAAATCAGTATTATTTTATTTTTCTTCAAGTTTTAAGTTCTGGAGTACATGTGCAGGATATGCAGATTTGTTACATAGACAGATGTGTGCCATGGTGGTTTGCTGCACAGATTTACCTAGGTATTAAGCCCAGGATGCATTAGCTCTTCTTCCTGATGCTCTCCTTGCCTCCACCCTCGACAGGCGCCAGTGTGTATTGCTCCCTTTCCTCTGTCCCTGTGTTCTCATTGTTCAGCTCCCACTTGTAAGTGGGAACATGTGGTGTTTGGTTTTCTGTTCCTGCATTCATTTACTGAGGATAACGGCTTCCAGCTCCATCCATGTCCCTGCAAAGGACATGATCCCATTCCTTTCTATGGCTGCATAGTATTCCATGGTGTATATGTACCACATTTTCTTTATCCAGTCTATCATTGATGGGCATGTGGGTTGAATTCACGCTTTTTTTTTTTTGTTATTGTGAATAGTGCTGCAATGAACATACATGTGCATGTGTCTTTATAATAGAATGCACATCAATATTTTTAAAGGGCATTGTGGAGACAGTGTGAAGAAAAATTTGTGGATGCAAACCTGGAGACAAGTAGGTTGTTTAGGAGGCTGGGGTACTTTTCTAAGCCAGTAGCTTTTAAACTTGAGTGAGCAACAAAATCACCTAAAGAGCTTCTGACAACACAGATTGCAGGGCTCTAGCCCCAGTTTCTGGGTCAGTAGGTCTTCAGTGTGGCCTAAGAGTGTGCATTTCTATCAAGTTGCTAAGTGATACTGATGCTGAGTGTCCAGGGACTACACTTGGAGAACGACTGTTTGAAGCAATGTTGATTGCTAATTGTGAAGTTCTAGGATTCTTCCTTAGGGACATTCAGGCCTTGCTTAAAAAGCAGTTTTACTTTCATGAATCTATATTCTTATAGAACACACTCATTCCACCCAAAAGCCTTTTTTATAAGATGAACATGGGCCTACTGGTAAATGGAATTAATTATTGTTGTCCTAGGTCATTCTTACTTGTTTCAAGTTTGTTTCTTCTGTTTTCCAAAACTGAATTTTATTTGACATGCCAGAGAAAAATTTCATGGTACATCCAGTCATTTGCAGCAGGATTAAAAGACTGAAATGCCACTGCAGTGGACTGAAAACCCTTTGTCAGACTGAAATACAATAGGCCAATTGAAGGCTGTAATACTTGGGCTCAGATTTTAGAAATGAAACCTTGTCAAGGGTGGAGTCTTATCTGCTTCAAGTGGATTAAAAAACCCACTCCTCCTATTTTGATGCTGGAAAAAAAAAAGAGGTTATAGCTGCAAACTGCATACAAACCCAGCAATCACACATTTTTTTCTTATCAAGTCTCTAAGAAGGAACATTATATCAAAGAGAAACAATCCCTCTTCAGAAAAAAGGAACTCTGTTAATGTTAGAACAAGGCCTGCGTGTCCCTAAGTCTCAGTATAATTGAAACAAAAAAGTTCTGTGTTAAGTTTTTTCATTTAAAGACAGTGAATGTGTAAAACTGTCAGGCTGCTCTTTCTTGATGGCAGACTATTCAGACTGCTAAATTATCTTCACAGCATAGAGTCTGTTAGTGCTGAAACATACCCATCTCGTAAAAAAGATGTGATCAAAATGAACAGTCAACATGTCATAATTAATTAAGACCATTTCCTAGGAGTTTTCTCCCTGTGATTCTACATAGATTCTCTTTCCTTCATCCATGAGGCGTGACTTCAGCAATACTCTGGATTCTTGGTATCAGTGTCTTTTTCAGAAAGATTCACCTCATTATGTTTGACCAGAGTGTCCCAGTCACAATCAGTTGCAATATATTAATGTCACAACTCCCTTGAAAATGTGAGGATGCCTCCATGTTAATAAGAAAAGTCAGCCATCTACATTTTTTTAAGAGACAAGGTCTCACTCTGTTGTTGCCCAGGCTGGAGTGCAATTGCATGATCACAGCTCAGGGCAGTCTCAAACTCCTAGGTTCAAGCAATCCTCCTGCCCTCACCCTCCCTAGTAGCTGGGACTATAGGCACACAACACCGCTATTTATTTATTTAGTAGAGACAGAGGTCTTGCTTTGTTGCCCAAGATGGTCATGTACTCCTGGCTTCAATCCTCCTGCCTCAAGTCACTCAAAATGCTGAGATTACAGGCAAGAGTCACCATACCCAGCCACATCTTAACAGAAGGTTAAGTGCAGTCACAATAACCAATGAAAGGGGCTAATGAAGCTGATTCTATCAATTCAGGCAGTCTCTGCTAATAACTCAGTTTGTGAACTCACAATTGGTTTCACTAGAAAGGATTACAGCATCCTAAGCAGTGGGTCCTAATTATAATTACAGGTGTGGCACAGACTGCAGGAGCAGATGAGCTCATTAGAAACAAAGATTCGCTCTGTTAGATCGTCTATCTTTACTAAAGAACAAAGAACCGCAGCATAAATGAGTTACCATGTAAACAAATTAAGCAGTCAGTAACATATAAACAGAATTCGTGTTCCTCAGCCAATTTACACGCTTCTCTGTTACGAAGAACCTCTCTGCCACCTCCGTCCTTTCTCTGGTGGAGGTGAGTTTTGCTTCTCTGCACTCTCCACCCTCCAGTTGGTGCGCAGGGGCTGACAGGGTAACAGTAATGAAATCTTATTCCTTTCATCTTTCACCATCTCCCCTCATCTCCAGTCCTATTGTGCAACTATCACAAGAGGACAGCATAGGCAATGACCTTGAATAAGAATGTTAAGGCTTCAGTTCTGTCTCAGCTAGAAGGAGGACAGAAACCACCCTTTTTTTTTAGGGCTCGGATACTAAAGTGATAGGCACTGATTTAATTTTTCTCCACAAAGTTCTCTTTTAGTCCAACAGCGAATTAGGTCGGGTTTGAGGCTAATTGGAGCAACATGGTTTACTTCTTGACTTCCAACTTTTTATAAAAGCAGTTTACAGGGCTAGGAGCCAATTCCCCACTGGCAAAGGGAATCAAAAGAGTACTGCAATTATGCAAATGATCAAGAAATAAAGAAAAAAATGCTACAACAAAATATCCTATTTGCCTACACTTAGGTGGGGCAATTGTACCCCCTTTCTCTATTTTTGTTTGTGTTCTCCAAGATGGGTCTACTCCAAGTGGGCTGAATGATGAAGGATATAGTATTGAGGGCCTCACAGGGGTTTGGGTTCCAGTGGGGCCCTTCAGATGATGATCATGAAATGGATTATAAGCCCTTCTGGGCAAGCAAGACTTTAACTTGGTACTGTACTCTTTTATAATGTCTTCTCGCCTTGGATGTGAAGTGTATTGATGCCAGCAAAAAGGCATTACAAAGATGCAAAAAGAAAAATAAGATTGAAAACCGACAAAAAAAAATTCTTAAGAAAGGTATCCATTGAGTCATGGTCTCAAGGAATCTCGGAAGCTTTCATGATCAGGTAAATTAATTCTCCTCACTTTCTCAACCCGTACACTTGTCTGTATCTTATTCTAATCTAGAGATCATTGAAAATGAGGGGGTGGGGCGTAACCTCTCAAGTGGTTGTCCTCCTCATTCCACACTGGTGAGAGTGCACATATCTGGGAAAATAACATGAATCTCACCTACATAAGCCTGTTAGTCTTCAAAGTCAATAACGCATTTGAAAAGAAACAGCATTTGAAATTATCTTCACTGTGGTCTTTAATGCTGATGGTTAAATTAAGGGCAACCCTAACCTTCTTTTACTTTGCTTTCATAATACTTTCCACTGGGCAATATTACTATAACTGTAGGGGCCAAAGAAAAATTTCCCTTTGCTCTTCGAAGGTTCTCTGAAAATCAACTGACAGTAGGTAGATTAACAGAAGAAAAGTCATACAAATTTATTAATCTGTACAGGAGAGAATCCGAGTGTAAAATCAACCACGCAGTGGGATACAGATGGTTACACACCCTTCTTTACAGGGAAAGGGGAGATAAGGAAGTGTGGATGATATTAGGGGAGTAGTAAATGATTTTTAGGGGAATTCAATGGGCTTGAAGAACATTGTATGCAATGGCCTGGGACAAAGTAGACTGGGCCTGCAGAGAAGACAATAGCTTGTGACAAAAGATCATCCAGGTGTTGTTGACGGACTTCAGTCTTTCTTCCTGTGATATGATTTCAGTTTGTGAAAACTCAGGGAAGGGACCAGAGGTAATTGCTTTCTTTTTTGTTGTGTCCCAACTTTAGGCAGATAAAAGAACTTTAGGGAATAACTTCATCCTGTGCTTTGAAAGAGACAGAAGATTGAGAGAGGGGTGGGGGAAGGTCAGAGAGACCTTGAAACTTCTTCTTCAGTTCACCATGTTAAAGCACCATTTTATTGTGCAGCGGCCCGACGTTGGCTCACTGCAACCTCCAACTTCCCGGGTTCAAGAGATTCTCCTGCCTCAGCCTCCCAAGTAGCTGGGATTACAGACGCCCACCACCACACCCGGCTAATTTTTGTATTTTTAGTAGAGATGGTGTTTCACCCTGTTGGCCAGGCTGGTCTCAAACTCCTGACCTCAAATGATCCACCCACCTCGGCCTCCCAAAGTGCTGGGCTTACAGGCGTGAGCCACTGTGCCTGGCTAATTACTCTTAATTCTATTCCAATTAATGTGTGCTAGGTTAAAATCCCACCCAGACCTTGACTTCTAGAATATTTTGATGAATCATTTGCTGCCACACCTGCATGCCAGACTTCTTATGTGATTTCCTACACTGCATCAAAACACTGTCAGCCAGGTGACGTGCCTTATCTGTCTGTTGCAGAGAAAGCTCCGTCTGTCCTTTGCAGAAGGAATTAAAGGCCTTGCCTGTAACAGCTCCTGGCTGTAGCATCTAGGCTCCCCCAAATCTGCCCTCTTCTCTACTAGCCCCAGAATGAGTGTGCCTGCAAGCAATTCCACAGTGGCCCCTTTTCACAGCAATTTGGAGCCAAATAAATAACTAAGAAAGATAAAGGATTCAAAGAGGCCTATCTTAGTCCTCTCCTCCCACATGGGGGCTGGGAACACCAGCCCAGGACCTGTGTCTCGTGTGACAAGAGCATCAGACCTGGTTTTGTGCAGGTTTTCAAGCAGAGCCCAGCAGCCTTAGTATCTATGCTGTGTGGACTGGAGCAAACTGTAACCAGAAAGCCGGTCAGCTAGTCCTGGGAAACAATAGAAGTCACTATTGAAAGGAGCTTGCTTGTCAAAGACTAATGTTTAGTAGCTTTCAAAGGGCTTGGCCCTCTCATTAGTCTTTGTTCCACCTGCTGGAGGGGATAATGCTGCCATTCTTTTGTTACAATGTGCAGGCCTTGCTTTTGACCAGCCACACTTGGTAAACACTGAACTTTCTCCTCTGTCATTGAGGCCCCAGTTGCCAAACCAATGCCTACGAACTAATAAAGGGCATGCAATTCTGTGTGTATTGAAAACATGGAAATAAGACTACCATATATCTATTTCTATGCATATTGTTATATGCATAGAACAATGGGTGTCCCCCCAACCAGATTCCTAAGAAAGAGCTGCGCATCATCAAGAGCTTATACTCATCATAGGCTGGATACGTGGCTCACGCCTATAATCGTAGCACTTTGGAAGGCCTAGGCAGGTGGATTGCTTGAGCTCAGGAGTTTGAGACCAGCCTGGGCCACACGGTGAAACCTTGTCTCTACTAAAATACAAAAAAATTAGTCGGGCATGGCGCCATGTGCCTGCAGTTCCAGCTACTTGGGAGGCTGAGGCAAGAGAATCACCTGAACCCGGGAGGCAGAGGTGGCAGTGAGCTGAGATCACGCCGTTGCACTCCAGCCTGGGTGACAGAATGAGACTCCATCTCAAAAAAGAAAAAAGAAAAAAAAAGAAAAGAGCTTTCTGCTCATCATAAAGCTCTTAATTACTTTAACAAATGTATTCCCCAATCCCTTTTATCAGTAGTCACCCTCCAGTTGGAAACTCCTTATCCAAAGTCAAATTTCTGATATGAAGGAAGTTGTTTTTATTTAAGACTTTAATTCATATGCAACAATAAAAATAGTTGAGGAAAAATGAAGGAGTCTTACTTTGTCATTTCTTAATATGTTCCTTTATAGTTCCTCCTGCCAGCCTTACTCCACTTTAGCTTACAAGCATATACTTCTAAACAACAAATCCATTCTCTGTTACCTGCAATAACTAACAGGACACCACAAACATAAAATGAAATTGCCTCCATTACTGATTTTATTACTGCCCATGATTAATGGGCAAAGTGTTTAATTCTCTCATTTCTCACAACAACGACTCTTAGGTCAGGTGCCATTATTATTATCTCACTTTAGAGATGAGGAAACGGAAGAAAGAAGAAGAGCCATTGAGGGGTAGATGGAGGGGTTTGGGGTGGGTGTTAAGAGTTGAATGCATCCAGATCTATGTATTTAAGCATAATGACGATGAAAAATTTTCCCCTGCCAAAGAGTAACATAGGGTGAGAACTTGGTAAGCTTTTCCCTTAAACTCAACTTTTTCTTTTTTCTGCCCCTAACCACCCCCCCCCCCCCAACCATCCTAAAAAGAGCTTGGAATTACCAGGAAATGACATTTAAAACCAGCAATAATTTTACTCTTCTGATCATAGCTAATGCCATCAGGCTTTGTGTGAATACCTTGCTGCCCCTTTTGGTTTGTCACAAAGAGTGCTGTAATTATATGCTTTATACATTTATGTTGTCTAACAGACTAGATCTGCTACCTAACGGAGCAATCTGCATGTGACATTGAACTTCCAGATGAAGCCACTATCCTACTCTTGGAGAATCATGGGAGAGGTAGGGATGGAGGTGCTTTTATGTGTCTTCAGTATTCAACTTACTCCTCTCTTTGAGGTTTTCAAGGAAGCCAGGCCCATTCTGGAGAAGGAAAGGGTAAAAGCCTCTTAGAAATGGGCCACAGGCTTTATGTCCGTAAAAGATACATCATGACACCTTTTCAATTGGTTACCTAACTGATCTCTCAGCAGTATAGCAGAGGGAGAAGACGTAAACATCTCTAGATAGAGGATGAGGTAGTTAAGGGCTAATAAAGTAAGATAACTTTATGAGAAGGGTATAAATTAGAGTGTCATTATCAGAATGCTGTAGTCTAAAGCGTCCCTTCTACAAATGCTTTCTAGGCAGCAACATAAAAATATCTTTCTATGTTTCTGAAACCGTTAGGTTGTCTTTCAGATATAGTGAAGTTTTTGTGCTCAAAATCTAAACTTCCCAGTTTTAAATGAACAATTACAAGATTGTTGCAGGCATTCTCAAGGCATCCAGGCTTGCTTGTATTTAAAATTGTTTTATACAAATAAATAATTGGAGTATTGAGAAGAGCTATTGATGGTCTTGGTTTTTTACTCTCACAGCTAGCTCCTTTTAATTTTCATTATGGAATAATGCAGTATTTCTCAAATAAATAAGACCTCCTTCAACATTGTGAGTGTCTATGCTGGTCTTTAATAACTGGCATAGGTGGTTGATGGCAAGAGGCCTTCAGGCACATACCTAACAAGGCCTTTAGGCTTTCATTGTTACCTAATCCCACAAGATCTGTCATGTTTTATTGGCTTCTCTGGTTAGTCATTGTATGGTTTGGCACTATAGTAAAATTTCACATTTTTGGGAACAATAGCGTGAACAAAGATCAGAGGTTTTTTTTTGTTTTTTTTTTTTTCTGTTATGTGTTATTCAATTTGCTCTGATTTTTTTTCTTTCTTTTTAAAAAGCATATTCAGTCAATTATATACTCTCTCCTATACTAGCCCAATCTTTTGATCAGGGGTATTAGATTCCTGACTTGGATTTGAGGACTTTGTGGGTAAGGAAAGGTGTGATTGCACTTGTGGAGAAATAAGGATTGGGCTAGTAGCTTGGAAGAGAAGAAGCAAGGGTATTTATTAGAGTGGAGGCAGATAATTGATTAGAATAATGGCAAGTCTATAACATGCTGTAGCTAGCTGTGCCTGTGTATCTGTGTCTATGTGTATTGTATTACATACCCTATTAATTCTTTAGTGTGTAGGCTGTAGGCACTAGTACAGTGGTACTGGCAAAGCATTTAGAATACTATAGGCCCTTAGTAAATGTTAGGAAATCCAACTTAGAATTGTTTTAAATGTAAAGTTTTCTTTTCTAGGTAGGCAGTCAAAGGCTTTTTTCCCCTCCATTCTTGAGAAAGGATTATCAAAAAGAAAACTTCTCAGAATATTGGTCCTTTGTTTTCTAGTCCTCTCTAACTTTAGGTAAGAACATTTAAAGTTCAATTTTGAAATTTAAAAATGCCTTAATTTAGCACCTATTATGTACCAATCAATGTATATTTACACTGAAACACAGAGAACACTGTCCTCTGATTTCCCAAAACTTACCATCTTAGTACTGGAAAATAGTTTGTTTTCTATATTCTAGAGCATATTTAAAATTTAAGCTTGCATTGTAAATTTTAGATCCAAATCTTTTGTTATCTGGACAGACATTATCTTTCTAGAAAAGGGATAGATGAGAATCCAGTGATCCTGCTTCTTGTTTTGTCAATAAACAACTATAGTTTTTGTACCTAATTATCTCTTCTTAGTCAGCTATTATTTATTGATTCTTTTTTCTTTCTGGGCCATGAACAAAAATGAATGTGGCTTATTGTGACATTAGTGTTTTATTTCCTGTGGTTTTTAACAAAGTAGCTCCAATACTAAACAGAAGAAGCTGCAGCATCTCGCCAGAACTTGGGAACAGCAAACTTGTTAAATCCTCAGGAATGAGTTCTTGAAAACTTTACCAGTGTTCTCTATTTCACGGAGCTATTCTGGACCTCAGCTGCCATTGACAGCTGTGAAACTGGCAGCTCAGAGACCCAAGAGAGATGTATCATTTATCTCAACTTAGCGGTATTTTCCAGAGTCTAGGAAGCAACCCAAATGTTTCTCAGCAGGTTAACATGAAGGGTTTTCTCAGTTGCCTTGAGGGTTCTCAGTGAAGACAGCTTGCTGATTTAAACATAAATCATAATTTTCTAGAAATCATGGCTAATTCCAAGCTCTATTAGGATGTCTGGACAGTAGCTGAACAGCCTCTTGGCAGGAAGTACTAGGAGGGAGACAGGGATGCAGAGTGCAATGCCTATCATCACTCAATAGAAGTTCAGAAGGTGAGGAAAGTGCATGGAGGTTACTTGTTGATGTGTTAATGCTCATAGCTATACATTTAGGATGGGTCTTTATATTCAGTTTAAATTCATCTTCCACTATCTGTCTAGGATGGGTAATGGGTGAATGTATCCTTCAAAATCAAAGGAGAGGTCTAAGTGCTACCACCTTATTTCTAGAAACCACCAGGAAAATACATTTCTAGCCTTATGTATTCTCTTCAGTTTGCTAGTTGCATTCTGATTTGTCACTGAATTTGTCTTGAACTGATTTCTGTATCCCCATCTGAACATTACTGGGTTTTTTTTTACAAGTTTATGGCTATTCCATCTCCTTCCCAAAAGAATTTAAGGGAGCTTATAAAAGTATATCCAATAATTCTTTTTGTAACTTCAAGGCTCATGTTTCAAATGCAAGAAGTCCTTAAGATTTACTTTTAAATAATTATGGCAAACATGAAACAACCAGAAGTAACAGGTAAGCAGCAAAAATAAATTTTACTTCATGTGATTTTCCCTGGTCTTATCATCACAGTAATAACCAAGAAGAGTCTGCCACCTGAAACTGGGCAGAGCTTCTGGGATAGCCAAAGTCAGTACCATACGCCCAGGAGTGTTGTCAGAACGCTCTTGCTTTCATCACCTTTGGGTGTTCATAGAGGAGGGATGACACTAAGAGGAATGCAGCCAAACAGTAATTGTTAGGTGGCACCTTCTGCTGGGAAATAAGATAATTAAGTAATTGCCTTCATTTCAAACCACCACTTACGGATACCATGGTCTATCTTTGGGAAAAATAATAACTCTGAAACTGAACCAAGCCCATACTTTATAACATATAACTTTTCATGGCTTTGCATTGTTTACCATTTGAGATTGCAGTTTGGATACATTTCAAAGGAACACAGCCAACTAGGCTAACCAAGTTAACCTGACTAACCTGAACCAGCTAACCTGGACCTCTTGAGAAAGTGATTATCCGGGCTGAATCTTTCAGGATCTGGTCTTCCCTCTCCTATTTCCCTCTCCATTATGTTACTGTGTTCATAGCTTATTGGTACTGCCAGCAGAAATGTTAGCTGAAGCTGTCAGGAAAAGCACAATCAGTTCAAATTGAAGGACATTAGGCATGTACATGAACGATTTGGTGGGAAATGAAATATGGTTTTAAATGAATTTTAAGTAAGTTTTCAGATCCATAATATCTTGGATTAAGCAAAAAAGAAAAGTACCTTTTTGTGTTCTTCTTAACTATAAATGTGTGCAAGTAAATCCCATTTTTTACAATCAGTTAGCAAATACCCTCTTTCCCCATAGTATTGTCACAGATTTACACTTCTCCAAAGAAGAGTTTTGCTACTTGCTTTCTGCCCATTTGCTTCTCTGCCCTCACATTTGACTTCCTCTTCTATCACTCTGATAACATAATTCTCCCCAGGGTCACTAAATGCTTTACTACTTGCTAAATCCAATGGATGCTTTCAGTCCTTATCTTGCTGGGCCTCTGCTGCATTTGGTGCTATGGATCATTCTTTATTTTTTGAAGCTTTCTATTCTCTTAATATTTGCTAAACTGCAGGCCTCCAGCTATTCCTGTATCATTCTGACCATTCTTTTCCAGAAACCTCTTCTTCTACCCATAATATAAATGTTGCCATACTCTTGGGTTACATCCTCCATATACTGCTCTTCTTGTTCCAGATGCTTCATCTGAGTAAAATTGTTATGGTCTGAATGTTTGTGTTCTCCCCAAGTTCATGTGTTGACACCTAATCTCCAATGTGATGGTATTAGAACGCAGGGCCTTTGGGAGATGATTACATCAAGAAGGATCCTTCCTCATGAATGGAATTAGTGCCTTATAAGAGGTCCCAAAGAGGTCCCAGTCTCAACTCTTCTTCAAGTTTTAAATTTTTACATCCATTTTCTACTGGTCATTGTCACCTAGATAGCTCACTGGCCTCTGAAGTGGAACTGTGTTGAATTTCATCTTTCCTCTTCCATTGGCTCCTCTTAGAGTATAGTAGTCCCCCTTTATCTGCGGGGGATGCATTCCAAGACCCCCAGTAGATACCAAAATCCTCTGGTAGAACCAAGCCCCACTGTCCTCATTTAGAACATGTTTTTCCTCATGCCTTCCACCCACAAATTTAATGCTTTTCTATCATAACTAGGTACTTATCATGCACTTTGGCTGTGACTTTTGCAGTTCGAGGTGTGACAGCAAAACTAGCACACATTTCTTTTTCTTGCTTCAAAATCTCATAGGTAGAAGACTCACTTTTACTGTACATCATGGCAACCTCAGCATATGTTCTTTTTTCTTTCCTTATTAAGTGGAGAACTTTTACTCTTTTAGTTAAAGGAAGTACTTTATAGTTTCTCTTTGGCATTTCCATGTTGCAAGCATCACTTACTCTTGTGCTTTGGGGCCACTATTAAGTAAAATAAGAGTGACTTGGGCACAATCGCTGCAAATTGCTATGGCTGATCTGATATGCAAGACAGCTACTAGGATGCATAGCATCTACAGTGTGGATATGAAGGACAAAGGGATGATTCATGTCACGGGTGGGGTGGAGTGGGATGGTATGAGATTTCATCATACTACTCAGAATGGCATGCAATTTAAAACTTATGAATTGTTTATTTCTGGAATATTCCATTTAATTTTTCAGACCACAGTTGACTACAGGTAACTGAAACCACAGAAAGCAAAACTGTGGATAAGGGGGAACTACTGCATTCTCTTTCCTTTGTTGACTGCACTAAACTTTCAGTTACCCAAATGAAAAATCCAGAAGTTCATTTATACTGCTTACCCTATCAGTTGTCTTGCCTGGATAGATTTGTCTCCAAATCCATCTTGAGTGAATTCCTTTCCTCCATTCCTACTACCACAACCTTAGTTCTGATCTTTGTCATCTCTTGCTTAGATTAATGCAAATTTTCTAACTGTTCTTGCTCCTCTAGCCTTTCTACTCAAATGTATCCTCCACAAGACTATCTGAAAGCTCTAATGAAAATACAAATTTGACCCATTTTGCTCCCTTGTTTAAATGTCTTCAACAGCTATTCATCGTCTGTACTGTCTTATGGATCCTCTACATAGCAGTTAAAATTCTTTATATGAAAATAGGCTTCTCAGCTGGGCACAGTGGCTCACGCCTGTAATCCCAGCACTTTGGGAGGCCAAGGCGGGCAGATCAGGAGTTTGAGACAAGCCTGGTCAACATGGTGAAACCCTATCTCTACAAAAAATACAAAATTAGCTGGGCGTGGCAGCATGCTCCTGTAGTCCCAGCTACTAGGGAGGCTGAGGCAGGAGAATCGCTTGAACCCAGGAAGTGGAGGTTGCAGCGAACCGAGATCTCACCACTGCACTCCAGCCTGGTGACAGAGTGAGACTCTGTCTCAAAAAAAAGAAAAGAAAATTCGCAAAGTGCATATCACTGTTCTTTCTTGCCATTGTCTGTTGTACGCTAAGCTTCCACATTAACTTGCTTATTGTTCTCTGGAAATGCTGTTTCTTAACTGTAAGGCTTTTTTTTTTTTTTTTTTTTTTTTTTTTTTTTTAATCTGGTCTCATATCGTTGGAATGGTTTTTCCTTTCTAATTTACCAGCAGCTAACTCCTATTCATGCTTTAAGGCTTAGATCTGGTATTACATCTGCCAAGAATTCTCCGAAATCTTCCAAGTAATATTACCTCCCTTAGTGATTCTATAACACTGTATTCACAAATGGTATGGTGCTGTGTAACATTAAAAATTATAAATTTTAAATTTACCTCTGCCATTAAACTATAGACTCTGAAGTCGGACAGTTTCATATTAGCTTATTCCAAATGGCTTCCATAGTATATTGCATACAATAGGCACTCAGTGAATGTTGGATGACTGCACAATGGTTAAGTGTTGATTAAATATTGGTATGTGCCTTACCTAATACTCTTGGGTACCAGTATCTGTTGATTTATGATTGCTAGATCTTTCATGTCTTATGGTTTCTTCCCAAGTGTTATTTAAGATTTCTCAACAACTATATTTCTTTTACAGAAATTTTATAATAATAGTTCTTTTAAGTTTTAACTGCTCAGATAGCTAACTCCTTCAGAGGCTTTAATTTATATTTTTATAAAAAAGTTATATGTTCTCTGCCAACAGCGACAGGTTTCTCTGGAAACCCCTGTAAAAAAGGAAAGCAACTTCAACACACATTTCTAACTCATTGATATGCCAAGTTCCTTTTGGAGTAAGTTGCCAAGCACCAAAGCACTGTGACTTGTCATCCCCAGTGAATGAGAGGAAGAGGTGGTGTGGAAAGAACATCCTGTTGTGCAGAACCTCAATAACTAAAGTGTTGTCATCTCACATTATTTTTTTCTCATTAGTGCATCTGTTTAATCTCATACTGCCCCTGATACTACATGGTTGACTTAGATAACTAAAATCCAGCTGATCCAAAGAAGCTGGAGCAAAAGAAAAGCAGGACAGTTTGAGCGAATTCCTTACTTCACAGTCCTGAGTGGTAATAGTAGTGCACGAGACAGTTCTGGGTCTCACAAGCCCCATCTTCCAGCTCCTGAAGATCCTGGAATGTTATAATGCCAATCCTGATGACTTTGCCTTAGCTCACCTATCAGACCCATGGCATTACCGGAAACGATATAGTTGTATTTTAGAAAAATACATAGTTTGAGAATATCAAGCAGTATAGAAGCAAGTTTTCATTAATAACAATACTTGAGGTCAGGCACTGTGGCTCATGCTTGTAATCCCCTCAATTTGGGAAGCCAAGGTGGGTGGATCACTTGAGCCCAGGAGTTCCAGACCAGCCTGGGCAACATAGGGAGACCTCATCTTTACAAAAAATTAAAACATTATTCGGGCATGTTGGTACATACCTGTAGTCCCAGCTATTAGGGAGGCTGAGGTGGGAGGATCATTTTAGTCAAGGAGTTTGAGGCTACAGTAAACCATGATCACACCACTACATTCAAGCCTGGGTGACAGAGGGAGTCCCTGTCTGAAAAATAAAGTAAAATAAAACAAAGTTAACCTTTCTTATTAAAAAAAAAAAAACCACATAGTATTTGCTTTCTATAAAAAAAGAGTTCTACTAGTTGAGTGTGTACTGTTTCAAGCATGCAGTACTTGCTGTACATGTTCTCTTGATTAATCTATACAATAATATTCTGAAATAATATCCAATTTTAACAGGTGCAAACCAAAGCTCAGAGGGAAAAGGAACTTTGCTTAAGGTTATATGGTTGGTAAGTACCTGAACTGAGATGAAAGTATAAGTCAGTTTTTGTCTCAGTTTAAGTATTCTAAAACTCCTTTTTCTTTTTTCTAAAATACAGCTCAGTTTTACTCTTACAGTACTTCTGGATATTTTTATCTTTAATTAATTATACATCAAAAGTATTGAATATTTCATTTCAAATTCTTGAGGGAAGGGTATGTTTATTACTATCAGTCTCAAATGCAAGAATTTGACAAATGTTTGTCATAATTAAGTGTTAGCATTTGCTATGTATTTTAAAATACAAATGACGGTGGTAAGCACTTTTATTCACAAGGAAGGATACGACATATCTCTTGCTTTCATGGGTCATATAACCTGTTTGGGCTAATCAGTCCCTGTGTTTGTGATGACAACTTAGCAAATTGATAGTGCTTATCTTTATTACTCTTTAGTTGAACTTGATTTTGATCTATTGAAATGGAAGGATTGGAAGTACTAACTTCACATTACTTATACACTTATGAAATATGAGTTTATCAAACATGAGAAAAATTATTTAAAGAAATGCTAACACTGGCCTTTAAGGCCATTTGAAGTTCTGTACTTTTTCATAGTCTGCAGGAAACTTACATCTTCAGAAACTCACTCAGAAGCAATTCTTGAGTTACGAGACAAATCATTAATAATTAGGAACTCCAGCATGAAGTTTCCAAATCCTTGAAATCTTCCTAAGGAGAGGAGATATACACCCTTAATATGAAATTGAATCTTTTGTTTCTTCTCTAATAAGGGCAGGGCTGATTTTATCTTATTTGAAAAAATATTTTGATTTAGTCATTTTATTTTAATAAAAACATTTAGTTAATTCCTTCTTTGCTGTTTTCTCAAGTTTATCTTGGCTAGATGAGATTCTATTTCCTGATGTTAGATTAAAACGTAAAATGTGGTTAATTGCACTTTCCTGCATACTGTCATCTTTAAAAATTAAGTTAGAGAAGATGAGAAACGGGCTTATATCTTCACCTTTCCTTTAAAAATAAAACAGATGTTAATTGTTATGTGGACATACCATATTATAAACTTATACCATAGAGTCATAGTTTCCCAGAAGCATGTCAACATTATATTTTAAATTGCAAAGAAAAGATTTTATCAGCATAATAGTTAGATCCAATGAACTGACAGACACAATTTTATGGCATAGCTATTAACAAGTTGTACAGTTCAAATACAACTTCTGAGTTCACTTAAACCTAGCTGTGCTATGTAAAAAGACAAAGGAGGCAGTGAGAGCTTAGCTGGGTTTCAAACCCATAAAGCTGGCTCTCAACAGCATGAGTCACTCAGAGATAAAGGCATTCAGTGATTTACTTGAATCCATTCTGTGCCAGCCTGGAAAAGATTTGGGAAATTAGCAGTGTCCTCACTTTTTTGATGGCGTGGCTAAAGAAAGGCTAATTCATGAAAAGGAGAAACCCTTTTCATTTGACATTGGATTTACTCCTAGCTCAAACACAAATGGCATTACTAATAACACAATGTGCTGGGAGACTAGCAGGATATTGTGTCCCTTTAAGAATAGGCTACCATCTTGAGCATAATAACTAACTGGTGACCTGGGTAATTTTGAATCCATAAACAATTTCATTTGACAGATTATCCCTTCTTGCTTAAAAAAAAAAAAGACATCAATAAGAGTACATTAATTTCGCAAGCAGCTGTGCTTTGTAATGAACTTGACAATTTCCATTTTTGACTCCGTGAATGATTTTTTGGCCTGGTTAGAATGTTTGATTCAGGTACACGCAGATTCTTTGTGGAACATTAGAATGATAAAGTATGCTTACAATGAGAAAGTACATTATCTGCCATCTTTTCTCTTTGAAGATGTTGACAGTCTGACCATAATTTGACCATTAGCATAACTGAGAAATTGGGCTATGTTAAGTTAACCACAAACCCATCATCGTGACACTAGATGGTATTTGAGTCTCCTCCCCAAAGACAGCACTGCCTCTTCTGAATTCAGGAAAGATGTCAGAGCTCATTTCTGGTTCATCCAGGTCCACACAGGGTCTCCTTGTCAGTGGGTGGAATGATATAGAATGTATGCCGGGACCTTCCCAGAGATGGAATGAAAGAAACAGGAAACAGTTACTTAATGCCAAGAACTTGTCAACCCCAGACTTCAGGCAAGACCAGAAGGTGATCAATCATTTACTTTGACCTGAATGCATGTTTTGTCACGTTATATCTGTAGGAGCTGCAGCCATGCTTTATGTCTTCTTGTTGGCTTCCTTATTCAGAAAGCACCAACCAAGGGATGATGGCTATTCTTGCCCTCCAAGGTTGCTTCATGGCTGAAACTTGAATGGATTTCATTGTGTCCCTAAGAGCAGCTCTTTGCTCAGTTTTCTAGTTACCAGCCTTGACAACCCGGGTATAGTGTTTTACTTATCCTCCTTAATGTCCTCTGCACACGCAGATGATTTGCAGGGAGCATGATTCTACTTCTGGCCTTGGTTTCCCTCCCACCTAAAGTGTCTCTCTCTGTAATTGGCAGTCTCCTGATACATGGATTGGAGGTAAACTTATTTTAAAACCTGATTTCTGCTAATGTGCATGTATCATTCCTAGCTTAATAATAAACCTTTTTTGTTGTTGCTTCTAGCATAATTTGTAAATTACTTTCCAGAGCGGCCTTTACTAAATGTCTGTGACCTTATTGTCAAGAAAAGCTTTGACAAGCAGAAGCTGCTGCCTGGGGGCTGGAATGTCCCACTTCCTGTTCTTTCTCTCCAAGCTGCAGCATTGTATCCAAACAAAAACTGAACTCAGTGCACATGTGACCCAGAATTAGTTTGAAATGAAACTCTCTGAAGATGAAAAACTTTACACATTAACTCCTTGTTCCACTCCATCTACTTACAGTGCTAAGACCACAAAGAGGGCCTTTTAAAAAGAACCAAAATAAACAAATGGATGGCTCAAGCTGTGGATAGAAAAAACAAGCAAACAGCAGCCACATATGGCATCAGATTAACTGCTGCTGAGCTCTGACAAAATGGCAAGAAACTAAGACAATGGAGTAGTACTGTTCAAGTAAATGACCCCATAGCCTTGGACTCTACTCAATCCCGGTAAAGTATTTTAGTATAAAGGAAATCAGTTCTTGGACCCCAATCAAGGGTGTTTTGCCCTTTTATTCAGAAGGGGTAAAAGAATCCTGTCTTCACTACAAAAATACCATTACTACAGAACCATTTCTTCTGTTATAGAAACGTGGAAGAACTACCATACCATTTCTTCCATTATAGACGCCTGGAACTCATCTTGATGTTTTCCTTGTAGCCATGACTCTAATCTTTCTATCAATCATTTACTAAGATATAATAAAGAAGGCGTACAAAGCTAGATATTAAACTGAAGGTTTGCTTTCCTTCCTTTAGGAGATGATTTAGCAATAAGTCACAATATGAATGGAGACAGGAAATCACCAGCCCATCACCAAGGTGGCTTCCCTTGAAATGACAGATATAAGGAAAGAAAGCTCGATTTTTGAAGAGGAGTTGCCACCCAGGAGAGGGAAGAAGTTGGGAAGAGGGAAGGAGTTAGAAAGATGGTGATCTGGGGTCCATGAGGAGGTAGTGAGTACCTAGCAGGTGGCTGTTTGTGAGCTGTGAGAAGGCTGGGCACCAGGGCTATAAATCCCTTGGGTTCTTGCCAGGCAGGGAATAAAAACCCATGACTGAGTATGACACTGTTGGTGGTGGCGGGGGTGGGGGTGCCTTTCCCCTAGGAGCCTCTGTGGCAGGCCTCTTCTGTAGTCCTAGTGGTAGCCATTGGAACAGTGGGCCTTGCCTGTGCAGGGTTCTGAGGCAACCTTTAGGGCATAGGCAGCACTTCCCCTTTCTTAAGCCTGCTCATTCCCTGCCTCCTCCCCAGTGAGATCCCTAGACCTAGCATTCATAAAGACCTCTCATGGCTAATGAGCAACGAAGCGGTGCCCAGCAAGATAAGTACAATACAACCTGAATTTACACTGTTAAACACCAATGAGTTGGCCAAAACTTGAAAGAGCTGTAACTCACAAGGCATGGCCACTCTGTGGGAGGAATCCACCAGGATGTGCCCACATATCACTGAAGATGGGAAGCACTTCCCCACCCTGAATATTTGCTTCCATAGAGTAGGATGCTACCTTGGTTCCTGTGGTTGCTACAGAAGCTGGGGTTTGCTATCGGCTTGTATCCTTTACTCACAAGTTTCCAAGGCCATGTTCTTAAGCCACTAGTATCATTCCCTGTTATCAGGGCTTTGACAGAGACCAAGGTAGACAATATTCCCTTTTCCTGGACTCCAACACTTCCCTAAGCATTAATGAATCCCTGGATATGCAATCAGGAAGGAATGGGAGCTCTGGATGAGGGATAGAAAGGACTTCTCCTGCAGGTGGAGATAATGAGATGTTGCACATCAAGGCAAATTAATTGTACAGTGGGGTGATTAACTAACTGAGGGGGTCCTCAGGATATTGAACTTTTAGTGCTAAAATGGAAAATCCTGGGCAAACCAAGATGAATGGGTTACCTGTTGTACATCAAACTGTACAAGGGATGCACTTTTTTTTCTGTATGTGGAATAAAACTTTGAGTTCTGCCAATTTGGGACTTAATTCAAATAAGGGCTGATAAACACATATTTGACAAATTATATAATAAACATATATGTAGCATACAATCAAGAGGAGAAAAATCAAAGTTTTCTGCAAGCACTTACACATTGACAGAGATCTGTCAATGTAAGTGTTCTTATGTTGTACTTTAAAGTGAGATTTAAGACTTTCAACTGGAAAGTGCTACTCTAAAATCCTTCTGTATACTGAACAGTAAATTATTAAGTTTGGAGCAAAAGAAAAAAAAATACAATTTGAGATAACAAACACTGTGGAAACTGTGAAATAAATGCATTTTGTCATTTCCCCCCCGGAATATTTTCTTGCTTTGACCACTGGAAGTGAGGATGTTTCTATCTATATTTTTTCACTTATGAAATTTTTCCTTTCTACTCCCACTGTAATAAGCTGAATAGTGCCCTCCCCAAAATTTATGTCACTTGGAACTTTAAAATATGACCTTATTTAGAAAGAGACTTTGCAGAGGTAACTAGTTAAAGATGTCAAGATAGAATCATCCTAGGTTTAGGGTGGGCCCTAAGTCCAATGACTGGTGTCCTTATAAGAAGAGTAAAGGAAAGAGAGACACAGGGAGGAATGTGGTGTGAAGACTGAGGCAGAGATTAGAGTTATGCAGCTGCAAGCCTAGGAAGGCCTGGGGCCAGCTCCTGTGCTGGAAAGGTCAAGGAACCTTTCTTCCTTACAGACTTCAAAGGGAACTCACCCTGCTGACACCTTGATTTCAGTATTCTGGCCTCCAGAACCATGAGAGAATAAATTTCTGTTGTTTTAAGACAACAAGTCTGTGATAATTTGTTATGGCAGCCCTGGGAAACTAATACACCCACTAAATAAATGTTGAACAAATGGTTTGCTTTGTCTGAGTTTTGGTCCAACCCTGTTCTCTGGTTTCTGGCAAGTGCAATAGGGAATAAGTCACGCACTTTTCATTAGGAAACACTAGCAGATAGGAGGTTTGGATGCAAAATGGATTTCAGAATTAGACATGTTGAGTTTCAGTTGTCTGTGCCCTATCTAAGTGGAGATGTTGAAGTGTCAATCAGGTGTACCATTATGGATTTCAGAGTCCAGGTTTGGGCTGGGTATGTATGTTGAAATTTGTAGGCTTACAAATGGTACATGAAACACAGAAGTGGTTAAGATTGCCTAGGAAGTGAGTGGTGTGAAAGAGAAAAGAGGAGCACTTCAAACAGTTCCCCAAGGAGTCGTATCATTCAAACATGGAGTAGAGGAGAAAGAGATACTAAAGGAGACTGGGAGGGAAAAATAGAGAAGACAGAGAAAAGCCAGGAAAGGAAGTGGCATATCAGCCAGGGAAGGGCTATTTCAAGAAGAGAACATTCCCCGTGTTGAATGCTGAGATGATGTCAGATAAGATCCAGATTGAAACTGGCCATTGGTGTTAGCAACACAAAGGTCACTGGTGACTTAAGCAAGAGTAGTTTAGTCAGACTGGTATTCAGAATGAAGTAGGTTGAGAAGTATATACATATTTGAAATATTTTAATACATTTTGTAAAAGGAAGAAAGAAATTGAAGATAGCAAGGCTTGCAAAGTTTGGCTGTGAAGGAGAGCAGGACAGGAGACTGTGTGTGTGTGTGTATGTGTGTGTGTGAAGATGAAAAAGACTTAGGCAAGTTTAAATGCTTTTGAAAGGGAAGGTTAAGGGGAAGAATTAATGAGAGGAAATGAGTTTGAGGATACAGTGAGGGGAGAGTAGAGATAATAGTGCGAAGTCTATATAGAAGAAGGGGTTCATAGATGGGATTCACAAGACACGTGGAGGAATTTGGACTTACATAGGAAGGGGGAACCTTTCCTCCACCGTGACAGCAGGGAAGTTCAAGACAGGCGAGAGTAGCTGTGGGCAAGCAGGTCACAGATCTTTTTTTGATGGGAGGCCAAGGCTATGTTATCATCTAATATGTATATTTTCCCAGAATATTTAAAGGCTATACATTTATTTTCTGCAAGTTCATATTGTACACTACTTTATGCTGAGATTCCCTTCTCTGCCTATAATTAATTCAAATCAGTGATATATTAGGGTAATGACTTCTCTAAAACTTTAGGCCATATAACTAGGTATATTGTGTCAGGGCGCTATGCTATTCTTATACAATAAAGAGTTCTACAATTATATTTGGTGATTAACATCACCAGAAAATCTCACACATATCCACAGAATGAAATGTTTTGCTGCCTTCCCAAGAGAGAAAAATTATGTTTTCAAAAAGGAAAAAAAAAAAAAGGTATATTCATGAAAAGAATTGTTTTGAGGATTTCCTTGTTGACTTAACAAATTTTTAAAAATGTAAGCAGTCTTATAATAGCATAATTGTTTTATGATTATCCCCAAAGCAAACTGAGTAAATATTGGAATGTGGGGCTGTTCATACATTTACACATAGTTTAAAGCAAGTACAATGATAGATATACAGTAAGTGATTAGGTAGGTGGGTATGTAGCAAAACTCCTTAACATCTATCCTACTGCTCCTGTTACCAGGCACATGATAAGCTGAATGTAGCAGCTGGCTGTTGATTTAACCTTTGAGTTTTCTGGCTCCTGGCATGTAAGAATTCTAACATTATGCCTGAGCAACACTGAATAATAAGCCAGATACTGCTTTGAAAATGTGTGTGGTCCCACACATATATATATATTTTTTGGATGAGCTGTTTTTCTTTTAACCTTAATCCTTTTAGTTCATTATGAAATTCCTTATGGCATAATCACCCCCAAGAATGGCAAGAATAGAGCCTTTTCCCTCGCAACCCTCCCACCCCGCCCATTTTCTTTGACATGACAATTATTGTCTAATAATGATGTGGTAGAAACGGAAGCATGCTTGAGAATCAAGATTTAACTACCAATGAACGTCAATTCACTACTTTAACCTAGTACTTTCATTTTGATCCTGTACATGTTAGCCTTCTGATCTATGGTTCATAAGCTGTTCTATTTGAGTGTATTACTGGGAGGAAGGTATTCTATTTGAGTGTATTACTGGGAATTACTTTACATCATTGAAGTAAGGTAAATTTTGCCACACTTTATCTCTTGTTTTATAAATTACAGCAGTTACCATAATTCATTTCAGTAATTTATGCATAGGGCAATTATATAGTTATTAATGGAATAGTAATGGAGTAAAGGTTTTCTTTTAAAACCCAAGTACTGTACCTTTAAAAATATCCTAGACTTTATCAGTCTTTTTTTTTTTTTGAGACAGAGTCTTGCTCTGTCGCCCAGGCTGGAGTGCAGTGGCCGGATCTCAGCTCACTGCAAGCTCCGCCTCCCGGGCTCACACCATTCTCCTGCTTCAGCCTCCGAGTAGCTGGGACTACAGGCGCCCGCCACCTCGCCCGGCTAGTTTTTTGTATTTTTTTAGTAGAGACGGGGTTTCACCGTGTTAGCCAGGATGGTCTTGATCTCCTGACCTCGTGATCTGCCCATCTCGGCCTCCCAAAGTGCTGGGATTACAGGCTTGAGCCACCGCGCCCGGCAGACTTTATCAGTCTTCTGATAACACAATATTAATAGCTTTTCATTTACATTTTGAAAGGTAACACTCTATCTGTATATACTTTTTCAGTTTCTGAATTTTAATTGTGGACTTGTAATTCAAAGTTATAAAATTGTTATTTAGAGAATATTGGGTTTTATTATTGAAATGGGAAGGTTAAAAAATGGTGATACAGAGAACATTATACATTTAAATTTTCAGGATTGGCAAATTAGGTTCATATAGGCCTCTAAAAATGTTTATGGAAACCAACAAACAAACTGGAATAAGAGTTCAGAGAACAAGGGTCTAAGGTTATATACAACTGACTGTAAGATCTTCAGCAAATCATTCAATGTCTCTAAGCTCCTGTTTCCTGGATCATAAAATAAGTGTATCAGACTAGACATTCCTTCTAATATTCTTTTTAGCTCTAACATTTTCGGGACAACCACACTTTATGGGTCAGAGAGTAATAACTATAAAGAATGATTTATTTCTTCCAGAAAAAAACATGCTCAATAAATTACTGTATTACAAAACACAGGAGGAGCCTAACCTAATAAAAAGGACATGGAATGAGTCAGACTGAGGCTGAAATCCTAGCTTCGCCATTACTGGCCTTAAGCAGTTCTGCCAGTTTCCTCCCCTGTCCAGGTAGAATGCTATCTCTGCTTTGTTGTTTTTATCATGGAGGATTGCTATGAAGATAAAGGTGTCTAGCACAATTTAGGTGCTCAATAGGTTATATATGTTCTTGACTCCTTTTAAAATTTCATTGAAAGTGCAAAGTATATGTGTAGTAGATGTCTAGGGGTATAAGATTAGTCACACAGTATGAGAAAGAAGCATTAAAAATGGCCAGAAAAATTTCCAAGTCATGAGATTGAGGCAAGGAGTTTCTCAATAAGGTCAGTTAACTGCATACTGGGGACGTGGGATAATGATGTTAATTCAAAGTAGAACTCCATTATAGTTAGCATTAAGAAATACACCAATGTAGAAAATAAGGCAAAGGGAAAAAAGACTATTTTTTAAAAATCCTCAACAAGCAGGAAGTCAATTAACTCAACAGCAAAAATCAGCCAGGTAGGAAGGTTTGTGAAGGGAAATTAATGGAATGATAATTTTTTTTGTGCGTCCAGGCATGAGCAAGGTGCCGTGCCAAGTTCTCATTAATAGACCTGCCCTAAACTTTCTTGACCTCCTCTGGCTGCTTTTCTCAGTACATTTTTCATACAGAAGAGCACTGCACTAGAAATCGGAATGCTCACTCTGCTGTGCTGTGGAAATGTGATTGTAGATGAGTCTCTTATCACCTTGAAGCCTGTTTTCTCCTACCTAGAGAATGCATTGTAAGGAAATAATGATGCAACGTAAGCTGCTCCTAGGTCATCCATATTCCAAAGGTGCAACCCTTAATTTTCAAATTGTAATTTTAGAGTGAACCTTCCAATGGTCTATTTGTTTGAAATAAGCTCCTCTCAAAGTGTTACCCCAGCTATTTCTGAGAGTTCCTCAGGGATCTTGTGATCTCTGATAGAATCCTTACAGTTTCTTCTGATCTCTTTTTTCCATTTAACTGCTGATTCTGTTGTTGCTCACACTTTTGAGGTAATCATTTGGGAAAATGGTACTCTGCAGGCATTCCTGCTCTTAGAACTGGGCAAGGGTGCTTACTTCAACCTTCCTCCAGCCATGCTGCTCTCCATGGGGTGTGGAATGCATTGGGCTTACTTCCCCTTTTCTAGACCATGCTCTGGGTACCCAGGACTCAAGACTCTTCGGCTTAGAAGGACTTTAGGCTTCTTCTCTGGCCCTTCATTCTGAGGCTAACACATGCCAGTGTACAACTCTGGAGGCTCAAAGTGCAGCAAAAGGTGACTGTTTTCTGTGGGAGGGTGTGTGGAGCTTGGAAGCATGACCTGGGATATCCACACATGGTGAGCAAGGCCCTTCCCCATATGAGACAGAGAGAGTGAGCACGGAAAAAGAAGGCTGTGGGTGTCAGGCAGGAGAGAGAGGAGGGGGTGGAGAATTCTAAAGTTCAACTGTCCTTCAAGTCATTATGAAGAGAGATTTGTCAAGGTAGGAGGATGAGACATATTCCAGGAAATTAGGTAGCTTGATTTATAACATTTAAATATTTGGACATAGGTGTGCAAGTCTCCTTTGTGCTCCCGCCCAGGCCTGTGGATGTTGGGGTAGGCCTGTCCGAGGTGAAGTGATCACCACTGATACCTCTTCAGCACTAGGGAGGGCTCGAATTCCTCTTAGCACAGGTGACACCAGTCTGTGAGTTTGAGAAGATCTCCTTGAAGACCTGGAAATAACAGAAGTCTAATACAAAGTAACCAACAGCTGTTATCAGTGGTGGTTACTTAGGACTCACAGACCCAACTGGACTGCAGAGTTCCTTACTCACTCCCACAGCTTCTGGGATCATGAAGATCAGCTCAAACCCACAAATGGGAGTCTCCAGACACCTCCGAACTCTAGTCTAGGCCTGCTTATTGTGGTTCCTATTGTTTTAAATGAGGTCATACTTGTTTCATTGATTGACAGTGGCACAATCTGTTTCCTTCAGATGAGATGCCACTTCCCCCTCAGCCTCTACTTGTGTGTAATATTACAACAGTGGCCTGGGAGAGATCATCACAGTTGTTCCCCTTGTTTATCAAAATCCTGATTCTTTTATTTTAAACAGCACACATCTGAGCTACTAACAGTTTGGTCCAGGCAGCAGAGCACAAACCCAACACCAATTTCCTGTCACAGCCTCACCTGCAATGGGAGGTGGGAGAACGATGAGATTGGTAGGTCCCTCCTGTCACAGCCTAGTCTCAATTCCTAAAGTCCTGTGAACAACTATCTGGATTAAAAAAGACAAACTAGCTGGGCACGGTGGCTCATGCCCGTAATCCTAACATTTTGGGAGGCTGAGTCAGGTGAATAACTCGAGCCCAGGAGTGTGTGACCAGCTGGGCAACATGGTGAAACATTGTCTCTACTAAAAACACAGAAATTAGCCGGACGTGGTGGTGTGCACTTGTAGTCCTAGCTACTCGGGGGACTGAGGCATGAGAATTGCTTGAACCTGGGAGGTGGAGGTTGCAGTGAGCTGGGATGGGCCACTGAACTCCAGCCTAGGCAACAGAGTGAGATTCCATCTCAAAACAAAATAAGAGACACAAACCTTCCAATAACAAGTTTTTTTTTTTTTTTTAATCATAAGGCAGTCTAAATTAAGACTGGGGCAGAGAAGAATTCTCGAAATCTCCAGGGGCAAAGTCTGCTAATAGTTTCAATTATGGAATTAAATGGAACTGAATATATCCGTCTGAAGCAGCAGCACTTGGGTTAAATTTTTACAATCCAGAGATTCCTGAAAATATGGGTTTCTACCTATATCTGTATCTTCAAGATTTTAAAAGCTCACCAAAGTCAATTCCCCCAGAGCGAAATGAAGTATAAACTGCCCACTACTCCTCTTGGCTTGTCAGTTTTCAATCTTCGAAATTATTGGAATCAAATATCCACTATACATAATTAAATATGTGTCCTACCAAAGACATTAGCATTTATTACTAAAATGAATAATATCTGTCCTGTCTGTATCACGCACCACTGTGAAGCCTGAAAGAAAAAAGGATGTAGTGCAGTAGTAACACAGTAGCACCAGTAATACCATCAAGCAGGAACAGCTCAAGCCCAGTACTGTTACACATGTGGTTTTCAAAAGCAGGTTGCAAACCATACAATGATCCAAAGGTTAGATAATTCTGTTACCTTTCCCTTCCTTACGGAGGCTAGCTTTTCTGGTGAACATATTCGCATTCAGTTTAGTATGTTTTATTGAGTGTCTTCTAAGTACAAGCTAGTATGATAGGTGGTGAAATTCAAACTATCCCCTGGGCTCAAAGCAACATTTTCAATGTTACTGCTCAGCTGCGTTTATACACAGCCTGGAAGACCTGTAAGAGCTCTGCTACTGCTGAAGACCAAGGATTTCTTTTGTTTTTCTTCCTTTTCCTTAGTCATTTTACATGAACAGGGAGAAAGAATGTTAGGATCTTCCTTCATCTAACAAATGAATCATTTTGTTTCATTAGCATAAATGCTATCTGTAATATACAGCTATAATGGTAAAAACCAAATTCTACAATCAGCAGACCTGTTTTCAACTCTTAACGGTTGAGTTGTTTCACATCATCAGTTCAATTCAGACTTTGATCGTACGTCAAATTGGATTGAGGATAGGACCTATCTCATGGGAAGGCTGTGAAGATTAAGGGGGATAAAAAATATGAAGTATGTAGCACAGCAAGGACTCAAATATTAATCATTTTAAATTAGTAATTGTATTATTTCTGAACTGGGTGCTTGCTAAAGGAGATACACAGATTGTAAAATGAGATCTCCATTGTCAAGTGTAGAATCCTTCTACGTGGAATAAGCTGTACACCAATAATGTCATTTACCCTAAGAGACATGTACAAACTCTTTGTTATCCAGAATGCCATCTATGCAAAATATATTTAAGAGATGAGAAGTCAAAAATGAATCAATGCAGCTAAATTAGGCATCAGACAGTACATGTATACCTTGTACAAGTGATGGGTCCAAAATAGTAGATGAGTAATTGCCAATAGTAGATTTTTGTTGTAGTTACCTACAAGAGTAATCATGATTCTTTTCATGTAGCACTATTATTATTGATCTTTCACAGAGAAAATCATATTATCCATGCTCATGTACAATGGATAAAACTTTTCCAACTTGGTACTATTCTAGATGTTACGTGCCGGAAGTTCACTCCTACAATCAGCAAGTGGGACGCAGGGAGAGAAAGGCAACGGTTTCAAAGCCACACAGACAGAGCAGTCATTCCCAGAGTCACTAACTCCACACCCACATTCAGTAGAGGGCACTGAAGGAAAGCCATATCAGCACTTTCGAAACTGATAAGACAGCTTTTAAGGTCTAACACTGAGCAGCTGTGGACTCAGAGATAGAGAATGTCCTGAAAAATAGTAATAAGGTCCATGATAGAAGGAAATAACATGAGCTGAAATACACATAAAGGATTTAGAAGAGTTCGGCGAATGTGGAAAGTCCTTAAGAAAAGTTATCTTTTATTATTATTTTTTTTTTGGAAAAAACCAACTTGGACCCACAAAACAGCAACAATGGAAACTGGACAGCTGAAAAATATGTAGAACCATTAGAAACTTAGAAATTTAGACCCCCAAATCACCAAAGAATATTTAGCATTAAGAAATACACCAGTGTAGAAAATAAGGCAAAGGGAAAAAAAGACTATTCAAAACAAATCCTCAACAAGCAGGAAGTCAATTAACTCAACAGCAAAAATCAGCCAGGTAGGAAGGTTTTTGAAGGGAAACAAATTGCAGAGAACATATTCCTTAGTAGATAGGGACACTTACAGTACACTTGAAGACTTTTTTTGTGGTTGATTTCATATGTGGGTTAACTCTATAGTAATCTGCATACACAGGTTATTCCTTAGTTTTAAATTTGTCATCTTCATAAGGTTCCAACCTAAAACGCTTCCAGGTATTATGACACCTGAGAGTATATGCATCTACTTTAGCTGTTAAAGTCTGTGGGCCCACCCAGAGTGGGCAGATCAGATAAGCACGTCGCCCCACAGGAAGCTACTTTCAGTTGTTTGCTGGGGCATGCCTTGGTATCAGTCACGGATGTTACTCAAAGATGAGGCCCCTTCAGCCCTTATTCAAAGCCCTTTCACTCTTCTTTGTTCCAATTCTGTCATAAACATTTATCAAATTTTAGATACTGACAAGGCCAGGAATATGTGTCTGGCCAGTCACAGCCAGGTAAACGTCATATGCAAACTAAATGAAAAGTGTGGTCAGGGAAGCTGTGAACACCTTCGAGCCCCTGAACTAAGACCTGTGCTTTGAGTTCTGTGTGAGACTAAAAAAGAAAAACAGAAGAGTTGCCTGTTAGAGATAGTTTTGTTTTTCTGGTTTTGAAGATATAATCCTTAGATTTGTAAATCACTCTTTCTAAGGGGGAGATACTGCTTTCCAGTTGTCTACCATTTGACTTACCTGAACTTTTTGAAGGCACACTCCTATACATTCTTTGTCAGTACCTTGATTTTGAAGTTGTTTTATAAAAGTTAATGACTCACGGGGCCATCTGTGCAACTTAAACACAATGGCAACCTATGCAGGTGGTTACTCTGTGTCATATACTGTGCCTGCTGTGTATATTTCTTCTAATTAGTCATACATCCTGAAGCAGTTAAGGATGACTGTGGTGAGAAATACGAATCACATCAGGACTGCTTTTAGCCTGACCTATGGTGAACTTGAATGAGTAAAGTACTCCCTGGAGAGAAAATTGCTCACTGTATAGGTAGGCGTACTCCTTTCTTTCAAGGCAACAGGATACATTTAACAACAAGGAAAAAGGAGTTTATCAAATATATCCTGAGTAAGACCCTTTGGTGGCTGGTTGTTTTTCAGCCTCAATTTCTTGGCTTCTCAGATCTATCCTTTAGAAAAAGAAAAAAGAGTGGCCCAAAAGCTGAAATTCATCAAGAAACATACCCTGTTCATGAAGGAGTCCTAGTGGAGGATGGAAACAACTTTAATTTAGGTTCTAGTAAGCAGTCTGGGGTGATTTGCAGATAAACCATAAAGCCATCAACTTGTATTTAATTTGGTGTCATAAAATTTTGTTGCTCTCAAGCAAAACAAATTCTAATTAGATGTGATATGAAAAAATTAAAACAGCATATTAACAAGGGAAACTGATCTCTAGATAATAAAAGTGAGAGAAAGTACATACTGAACTTAAGGAGTGGTCTGGAAAGAGAACCAACAACTAAACGAGGAAAATTCAGTGTGGTCATGGTAGGAGGAAAGGTAACCAAAGAAAAGAATCCTGTGTTAATGAGCCTCTGGTCAGTGACTGAGATGATAGAAAAGAGTAAAAAATAAAATGAAAGTGGTCAAAGGAACTCTAGGTTATCTGCACTCACCTCATGATACAACAGATGAAGAAACTTAGGCCTCACATGGCAAAGTTACTTGTTCAAGGACATAAAGCAAGACAATGTTATTACTAAGGCATATGTATGTCCTCTTCTTCATTGTTAGGTAATGTATGCTAAAGTATAGTGGGCACTGTCTTCATACTTGGATGTGAAAAGAGGAAGTTTCTAATAGTATTTAAGATTATAGGTAGACTACCAATAAAATAATTTGCTAAACATACATTATACTCATTTAAAAGAGATTCCTTCTACCAGTAATGTCACAATTGATAGTGTATGGAGGGTTTTGTCCATGTAACCCAAATTTGTGGCAAATTTTAGAAATTTTTCTTGAGAAAGAATAGTTGATAAGAAAGTGACACAAACTTGAAATATAGCTTTAATAATCAATAAATTATCTAAATACTTTTAAATGGACTGGAAGACCAAAGAAGATGTACAGATGGCAAACAAGTATATGAAAAGGTGTTCAACATCATTTGTGACTGGGAAATTAAAAATTAAAACAACAATGAGATTATACTACACACCTATTAGAGTGGCTAAAATTCCAAAAACAGAGATTAATACCAATTGCTGGTGAGGATGTGGTAAAAGGAACTCTCATTGATTGCTGGCAGAAATGCAAAATAGTCTAGCCATTTTGGAAAGCAGTTTGGCAGTTTGCAGGAAGCTAAACATAGTCCTAACATATGATCTAGCAATTGTTCTCCTAGGTGTTTACCCAAATGAATCGAAAACTTATGTCTGCCCCCAAAACGCCATGCAAATGTTTAGAGCAGCTTCATTCATAATTGTCCCAAACTGGAAGCAACCAAGATGTTCTTCACCAAGTAAATGAATGAAAAAGCAAAACAAAACTACGGTACATCCATACAATGGAATACTATTCAGCAATAAAAAGAAATGAGCCATCAAGCTATGAAAAGACATGGATAAATTTTAAATGCATATTGCTATGTCAAAGAAGTCTGTCTGAAAGGCTATATGCAGTATGATTCCAATTATATGACATTCTGGAAAAGACAAAACTACAGAGATGGAAGCAATTAGTGATTGCCAGAGGTTTGGTGTGGGAGAAGGGGAGCACGGAAAAAGTGCAGCACAGGAGAAGTTTTAGAGTGATGAAACTATTCTGTATGGTAAAATTGTGGATGTGTGTCACTATATATTTGTCAAAATCCATAGAAATGTACAGTACAGAGAGTAGAGCTTAATGTATACAAATTAAAGAAAAATCATTTATGAGGTTGGAAGAATCCCAGGATGAAATGTCCAATGTGACAAAGATTGTAACTGTATTACAAATGTGTGAAACAACCTCACTGTAGGTCCTGTAGGGGAAGGTTACTGACCTAAGTAACTGGAAATGAGTGAGGTCTGTATGACTAAAAAAGATGGCTAAAGAAATTATACATAAGCGCTATACACTCATTGATGGAGTTGTTTCCCACAAGGATAAAAGTTTTAATACTATTATACATATATACTGAAATTGAACAATTAAGTAAATGGATGATGAGTGTTAGATGTCAAGTATCTCACTTTTGGAAAGAGAGGTTACAAATAAACAAGGGGATGAGGCCAGAATAACCCATGTGGTAACGGATTAGTCAGAGGCTATGTATGAATTCATGTTTAGCTTCATATAGCTAAAAGATGGTTACACATGGAAATATTTAGAGATATGTGCCTGTGTATAGGCTAGTACTCACACAGATATCTCGCTGATCTGTCAGCTGAGAGGGCCAAGGAGCAATGATACTTTAGTAGCATGGACACCAAGCATCCAGTTCTTGGGTTCCCATACCAATCTGCAATAAAAGGAATGAGGGCTTCTTGGGGGAAATGTCTGATTCTAAGACTGGAACAAGAAATAGACAAGATAAGATTTGCATATTTGTAGTACCACAAAAAAGGAAGTACTCAGAAAAGGCCAACAAACAAACAAAACACAATGATAGTGGTACATCAAAGGGACACAAGATCTCGCTGAAAGAGCTCCCAGTAGTAGAAGTTGGAACAATTTGAGCAACCAAAATAAATAAAGTAGCACTGGATTATAATCCAAAGTATAAAATAAATATTTAAGTAGCATTGGATTATAATCTAAAGTATAAAATAAATATTCAAGTAGCACTGGATTATAATCCAAAGTATAAAAATTATTCAACCAAAATAAATAAAGTAGCATCGGATTATAATCCAAAGTATAAAATATTCATGAATCCATACTGACATAAACAGGTGATTGAATAATTAAATAAATAGAAGGAGAAGAGACCACCTCCCTTGCAGAAATATTTCAAATAATTTAGGTAGATAGTCCTCAAGGAGGTACAGCATAATTCCCCGGTCCTTAACTGGGGGCTGTGCATAGGGACTCCCTACCAACGGAGTACATGATAGAAAGGGTTGAGGAGAATAACTTCCCTAGTGGAGACACCTGATAAACACATCTCAGCCAGGTGATCAACACCAACAGTGATATCAATATATCACTGTACTGAAGGCAATATACCCTTGATAGATGTGATGAAAATGGCATTTTAACTCTTTGATCTTTCTCCCAAAAACACATAATCTCAGTTTAATTGTTAAACAAGGTAAATTTGAGAAACTGACATAGCTAAGAAGAGTCTGCAGAGATGTAATGACTACATACAAAATCCCAACTGAGGGATATTTTATAAACTATCGGACCAGTACTTCTCAAAACTAAATGTTATCAAAAACCAGGTATGAGCCAGATATATGACTCATGCATGTAATCCCAGCACTTTGGGAGGCCAAGGCAGGAGGATCACTTGAACCCAGTTGTTTGGGATAGTGAGACCTCATCCCTACAAAAATTTAAGAAAAATTGGCTGGGTGTGGTGGTGCATGCCTGTAGTTCCAGCTACTAAGGAGGCTAAGGCAGGAGGATCACTTGAGCCCAGAAGATTGAGGCTGCAATGAGCCATGATTATGCCAGTGCACTCCAGCCTGGGTAACAAACTGAGACCCTGTCTCAAAAACAAAAAAAGATAAAACCAAAAAACAAGGTAAATTTGAGAAACTGACATAGCTAAGAAGAGTCTGCAGAGACGTAATGACTACATACAATATGGTATCTTGGATGGGATCCTGACACAGAAAATGAACATTAGGTAAAAATGAAAGAAACCTGATTAAAGTATGCATTTTAGTTAATAATGTGTCAATATTGGTTCATTAATTGTAGAAGGTGTATCATACTAATGTAAGATATTAATAATAAAGGAAACTGGGTGTTGTGTATATGGAAACTCTCTGTACTATCTTCCCAATTTTTTTCAAAACAAGAAAAGTTTACTTAAAAAATGTCTTTGGGGAAGAGGTTCATATTGGGGTGCTGAGTTTCACATGTTTTCAGGACAAATAATGATATTAGGTGCCCCACAATGCCCTGAATCACAGGGCTGGCCATTTTGATCTTGCCAATAGTTTCAAAGTAATTTTTAAATAATTGTTTTAGAGGTAGAGGGATGGAAATTGTTTCAACAGGTATGCACTACTGTATTTTAAGATGGAATGAAGTGGGAAACACTTTTACTTTAATCTTGGAGGATATTAATATCACAAAAATAATTTGTTTTAATACCCACCTTACATTTCTTCAGGTTTCCAGTTCCATGGATGACCAGTTTGTAACCAGGGATGAGTTGAAAGAGGAAAAATCTTGATGTTTTCTAAATTGGGAAATACAATTATGTATCACTTAATGATGGACATATACTCTGAGAAATGCATCATTGGGCAATTTTGTCCTTGCAAGCATTACAGAGTGCACTTACACAACCCTAGATGGTGCAGCCTACTATACACCTAGGCTATATTGTACAGCCTATTGCTTCTAGGTTGCAAACCTATATAGCATGTTACTGTACTGAATACTGTATTCAATTGTGACACAATGGCATTTGTGTATCTAAACATATCTAAACATAGAAAAGGTACATTAAAAAATCAGTATCATAATCTTATGGGACAACCATTACACATGTGGTTCATCACTAACTGAAACGGTGCTATGCAGCACTTTACTATACTAAACATAGAATCTTTAGGATTTTCCATGCTAAAATCTTTCTGAAATGATACATTCTCAGCACATTCAATTGTTCAAAGACAGACCATCGAGTTTGTAAATTCTGCATTTCTTTATCTTTCCTCATTATCCTCTCTACCAGTCTCTCATTAGATGGAAAGAGATTATTTTTACAGGGCAAAAAGAAAAAGTACAAAGCATCAAAACTATTATCCAAAATAGGCTTCTTGAATTATCTGAAGATTTGATTTTTGTATGCTATTTTTCCCACTTAATGCACTATTACTTGGCCATCTCTGAGCATATTTCAGATGCCCAGAATTGAGATTGTTAGCAGAAAGCAGTCCTGCAAGTAGATTGTGCATGGTTCAGAATCTCCTGTCCTTTCTTCAGTCTGACCAAGTCACACTTGCTCATGGCCTTGGGTTTATAAGACATCCTTAAAGATCCACTTAACTTTGTGCTCAGAACTGATGCTGACTTCAAGTATGATCTGGTCATCAGGTTGCTGGTTTCCAATATGATACTTTAGCAACTTAAAGGCTGATGAATCATCAGTACCATTTCTTTCCACAACTGAATCCTGCTCGGAGGCCTCGGCCTCAGATACTCCTTTTATAATCTTTTACAGGAGAAAATTAGCAGCAAAGTCTTAGGCCATTTAATGAATTTATAACATGTTTGAGAGCAAGGGAAACAAAGAGGTTTTTACAAAAGTTGGGCCAATCTATAAACACAGTACTGGTCAAATTCCAGCAAACCTAAACTAGAGGGCACACATACTAAATATCCTGCAGTTTCAGTTTTCTTAATAACAAGCAATAGAGTGTCGAGTTCGTAACACAACACAATTCTTTTACTTTCCATCATTCTCTTTCTTTTATTTCTGCATATACTCTGTCAGTATTTCAAATACACTATTCTTCAGTAGCTTGTGCTAGTCTGCTCTCACATCACTTTCTCAACATCTTACCACACCACTGAGCACACACTAATGCCACAGGAACGTTTTTCTATAGTGTGAGTGTGTGTGTGTTTGTGTGTGAGTGTGACTGGGTGTGCATGTCAGGAGGGAGTAATTTCTTTCATAGGCCAACATAAATGAAAGGCTCTTATTGGCTTTGTGGAGAGAATTTCAGTTCTTTTGGGCAAAGGAAAGGGAATTTGCTAGGGTAAGGGGCCCATGTCCATGTAAAATGACACATTAACTTCCCAACGAAGTCAGACAAGAAAATTTACAATGAAGGGTGAGCTTCTTATAGCCAGGTAGCCAATGGGGCCCACATGAAAGGCTGGCTGTGCTTTCCCTTTATAGAGAGCATGGGCTAAGAAAGTCAGCAAGTCGGTTGCCTTGTGAAATCACCTCTACGATGGCATGGGGTCTGGGTACATAGGTGACAGGAGGGTAAGGGAGGTGAATGAATGAGAAGGGTACGTGGTCATGCCTCTGTTTCATGAGTCTTTCTTTGCTTTGATAGCTTGTATCATGTGTGAAAGGGGTGTTAAATTTTGTTTTTTTTTTTTAAGTCTGACAGCTGTGAGTTTTCTGGGGCTGCCATAACAGAGTACCGCAAACTTGGCGGATTAGAACAACAGAAATGTATTATCTCAAAATTCTGAAGGCCAGAAGTCTGAAATCAAGATGTTGACAAGGCCATGCTCCTTTCAAGGGCATTAGGGAAGGTTCTTTTCCAGGCCCCTCTCCTAGCTTCTGAGAGCTCGTTGGCTTATGGCAGTATAATTCCAATCTTCACATGATATTCCTGTGTGCATGTCTTTGTGTCCAAATTTCCCCTTTATATAAAGGCATGAGTCATAATGGTTAAGGGGCCCACAGTACTCCATTATAACCTCATCTTAACTGTATCCTCAACAATGCTGTTTCCAAATAAGACCACATTCTGAGGTACTGGGGGTTAGAACTCCGGTGTGTGAATTTTTACAGAGTTCAACTCATAAGAACATTAAACTATATACAGACCCTTGGCAATTATTCTGAAGAGAGCAATTCTTTGAGTTGATAGGTCTCTGTGCGAGAAGCCTTTCCTTTTTGATCTGTGAAATAGTTAAACCAGTGTTCTGGCCAGGACATGTTGAAATTATAACAAGGGCATGAATTTGGACTGGATATAATTGTACATTTTTTATAGGTAAAATTACAATATTTATGTTAAAATAATATGAAATATTTGCATAACAAAAGCTTTAACATGTGTGATCCATTTTCCTTTGAATTCAAAATATACCTGCAGATAGAAATACACAAAGGTATTAAAAGCAGTTATTTCTGGTGGAAAGGAATATAAAGTCTTTCTGTTCTTCCCTTTCTGATTTTCAAATTGTATAAGTAGCAGGATTTAAAAAAAAAATATTTTAAGTTCTAGGGTACATGTGCACAACGTGCAGGTTTGATACATAGGTATACATGTGCTATGTTGGTTAGCTGCACCCATCAACTCATCATTTACATTAGGTATTTCTCCTAATGCTATTCCTCCCCAAGCCCCCCAACCCCCAACAGGCCCCAGTGTGTGATGTTCCCCACACTGTGTCCAAGTAATCTCATTGTTCAATTCCCACCTATGAGTGAGAACATGCGGTGTTTGGTTTTCTGTCCTTGTGATGATTTGCTGAAAATGATGGTCTCCAGTTTCATCCATGTCCCTGCAAAGGACATGAACTCATCCTTTTTTATAGCTGCATAGTATTCCATGGTGTATATGTGCCACATTTTCTTTATCCAGTCTATCACTGATAGACATTTGGGTTGGTTCCAAGTCTTTGCTATTGTGAATAGTGCTACAGTAAACATACATGTGCATGTGTCTTTATAGCAGCATGATTTATAATCCTTTGGGTATATACCTAGTAATGGGATGGCTGGGTCAAATGGTTTTTCTAGTTCTAGATCCTTGAGGAACTGCCACACTGTCTTCCACAATGATTGAACTAATTTACACTCCCACCAACAGTGTAAAAGCATTCCTATTTCTCCACATCCTCTCCAGCATCTTGTTGTTTCCTGACTTTTTAATGATTGCCATTCTAACTGGTGTGAGATGGTACCTCATTGTGGTATTGATTTGCATTTCTTTGATGACCAGTGATGATAAGCATTTTTTCGTGTGTCTTTTGGTTGCATAGATGTCTTCTTTTGAGAAGTGTCTGTCATATCCTTCACCCACTTTTTGATGGGGTTGATTTTTTTCTTGTAAATTTGTTTGAGTTCTTTTGTACATTCTGGATATTAGCCCTTTGTCAGATGGGTAAATTGCAAAAAATTTCTCCCATTCTGTAGGTGCCTGTTCACTCTGATGGTAGTTTCTTTTGCTGTGTAGAAGTTCTTTGGTTTAATTAGATACCATTTGTCAATTTTGGCTTTTGTTGCCATTGCTTTTGGTGTTTTAGTCAAGAAGTCTTTGTCCATGCCTATGTCCTGAATGAAATTGCTTAGGTTTTCTCCTAGGGTTTTTATGATTTTAGGTCTAACATTTAAGTCTTTAATCCATCTTGAATTAATTTTTGTATAAGGTGTAAGGAAGGGATCCAGTTTCAGGTTTCTACACATGGCTAGCCAGTTTTCCCAGCACCGTTTATTAAATAGGGAATCCTTTCCCCATTTCTTGTTTTTGTCAGGTTTGTCAAAGATCAGATGGTTGTAGATGTGTGGTGTCATTTCTGAGGCCTCCGTTCTGTTCCACTGGTCTATATGTTTGTTTTGGTACCAGTACCATTCTGTTTTGGTTACTGTAGTCTTGTAGTATAGTTTGACATCAGGTAGTGTGATGCCTCCAGCTTTATTCTTTTTGCTTAGGATTGTCTTAGCAATGCGGGCTTTTTTGGTTCCATATGAACTTTAAAGTAGTTTTTTTCCAATTCTGTGAAGAAAGTCATTGGTAGATTGATGGAAATGGCATTGAATCTATAAATTACCTTGGGCAGTATGAATTGATAAATTACTTTGGGCAGTATGGCCATTTTCACAATAGAGATTCTTCCTTTCCATGAGCATGGAATGTTTTCATTTGTTTATGTCCTCTTTTATTTCATCGAGCAGTGGTTTGTAGTTCTCCTTGAAGAGGTCCTTCACATCCCTTGTAAGTTGGATTCTTAGGTATTTTATTCTATTTGAAGCAATTGTGAACGGGAGTTCACTCATGATTTGGCTCTCTGTTATTCGTGTGTAGGAATGTTTGTGATTTTTGCACATTGATTTTGTATCCTGAGACTTTGCTGAAGTTGCTTATCAGCTTAAGGAGATTTTGGGCTGAGACAATGGGGTTTTCTAAATAAACAATCATGTCATCTGCAAACAGGGACAATTTGACTTCCTCTTTTCCTAATTGAATACCCTTTCTTTCTCTTGCCTGATTTCCCTGGCCAGAACTTCCAACACTATGTTGAATAGCAGTGATGAGAGAGGGCATTCTTGTCTTGCGCCAGTTTTCAAAGGGAATGCTTCCAGTTTTTGCCCATTATGATACTGGCTGTGGGCTTGTCATAAATAGCTCTTACTATTTTGAGATATGTTCCATCTATACCCAGTTTATTGAGAGTTTTTAGCATGAAGGGCTGTTGAATTTTGTAGAAGGCCTTTTCTGCATCTATTGAGATAATCGTGGTTTTTGTCATTGGTTCTGTTTATGTGATGGATTATGTTTATTAATTTGTGCATGTTGAATCAGCTTTGTATGCCAGGGATGAAGCTGACCTGTTTGTGGTGGGTAAGCTTTTTGATGTGCTGCTGGATTTGGTTTGCCAGTATTTTATTGAGGATCTTCGCATCAGTGTTCATCAGGGATATTGGTCTAAAATTCTTTTTTGTTGTTGTGTCTCTGCCACGCTTTAGTATCAGGATGATCCTGACCTCATAAAATGAGTTAGGGAGAATTCCCTCTTTTTCTATTGATTGGAATAGTTTCAGAAGGAATGGTGCCAGCTCCTCTTTGTACCTCTGGTAGAATTCGGCTGTGAATCCCTCCGGTCCTGGACTTTTTTTGGTTGGTAGGCTATTAATTATTGCCTCAATTTCAAAGCCTGTTATTGGTCTATTCAGAGATTCAGCTGCTTCCTGGTTTAGTCTTGAGAGGGGGTATGTGTCCAGGAATTTATCCATTTCTTCAAGGTTTTCTAGTTTATTTGTGTAGAGGTGTTTACAGTATTCTCTGATGGTAGTTTGTATTTCTGTGGGATAGGTGGTGATATCCCCCTTATCATTTTTTATTGCATCTGTTTGATCCTTCTCTTTTCTTCTTTATTAGTCTTGCTAGTGGTCTATCAATTTTGTTGATCTTTTCTAGAAACCAGCTCCTGGATTCATTGATTTTTTGAAGGTTTCTTTGTGTCTCTATCTCTTTCAGTTCTGCTCTGATCTTAGTTACTTCTTGTCTTCTGCAAGCTTTTGAATTTGTTTGCTCTTGCTTCTCTAGTTCTTTTAATTGTGATGTTAGGGTGTCGATTTTAGCTCTTTCCTGCTTTCTCTTGTGGGCATTTAGTGCTATAAATTTCCTTCTACACACTGCTCTAAATGCGTCCAAGAGATTCTGGTACGTTGTGTCTTTGTTCTCATTGGTTTCAAAGATCATTTTTATTTCTGTCTTCATTTCATTATTTACCCAGTAGTCATTCAGGAGCAAGTTGTTCAGTTTCCATGTAGTTGTGCAGTTTTGAATTAGTTTCTTAATCCTGAGTTCTAATTTGATTGCACTGTGGTCTGAGAGACAGTTTGTTGTGATTTCTGTTTTTTTACATTTGCTGAGGAGGGCTTTACTTCCACCTATGTGGTCAATTTTGGAATAAGTGTAATGTGGTGCTGAGAAGAATGTATATTCTGTTGATTTGGGATGGAGAGTTCTGTAGATGTCTATTAGGTCTGCCTGGTGCAGAGCTGAGTTCCAGTCCTGGATATCCTTGTTAATCTTCTGTCTTGTTGATCTAATATTGACAGTAGGATGTTAAAGTCTCCCATTATTATTGTGTGGGAGTCTAAGTCTCTTTGTAGGCTTCTAAGGACTTGCTTTATAAATCTGGATGGTCCTGTATTGGGTCCATATATGTAGGATAGTTAGCTCTTCTTGTTGAATTGATTCCTTTACCATTATGTAATGGCCTTCTTTGTGTCTTTTGATCTTTGTTGATTTAAAGTCTGTTTTATCAGAGACTAGGATTGCAACCCCTGCTTTCTTTTGCTTTCCATTTGCTTGTTAGATCTTCCTCCATCCCTTTATTTTGAGCCTATGTGTGTCTTTGTACATGAGACAGATCTCCTGAATACCGCACACTGATGGGTCTTGACTCTTCATCCAATTTGCCAGTCTGTGTCTTTTAATTGGGGCATTTAGCCCACTTACATTTAAGGTTAATTGTTATGTGTGAATTTGATCCTGTCATTATGATGTTAGCTGGTTATTTTGATGCATTTTCTTCATAGCATCCATGGTCTTTACAATTTGGCATGTTTTGGCAGTGGCTAGTACTGGTTGTTCCTTTCTATGTTTAGTGCTTCCTTCAGGAGCTCTTACAAGGCAGGTGTGGTGGTGACAAAAATCTCTCAGCATTTGCTTGTCTGTAAGAATTTTTATTTCTCCTTCACTTATGAAGCCTAGTTTGGCTGGATATGAAATTCTGGGTTGAAAATTCTTTTCTTTAAAAATGTTGAATATTGGCCCCCACTCTCTTCTGGCTTGTAGGGTTTCTGCAGAGAGATCTGCTGTTAGTCTGATGGGTTTCCCTTTGTGGGTAACTCAACCTTTCTCTCTGGTTGCCCTCAACATTTTTTCCTTCATTTCAACCTTGGTGATTCTGACAATTATGTGTCTTGGGATTGCTCCTCTTGAGGAATATCTTTATGACGTTCTTGTAGCTGTGCAAAACAAACAAACAAACAAACAAAAAACTGCACAACTACATGGAAACTGAACAACTTGCTCCTGAATGTTGGCCTGCTTGCTAGATTAGGGAGGTTCTCCTGGATAATATCCTGAAGGGTATTTTCAAACTTGGTTCCATTCTCCCCATCACTTTGTGGTGTACCAATCAAATGTAGATTTGGTCTTTTCACATAGTCCCATATTTCTTGGAAGCTTTGTTCATTTCTTTTTACTCCTTTTTCTCTAACCTTGTCTTCTCACTTTATTTCATTAATTTGATCTTCAATCACTGATACCCTTTCTTCCACTTGATCGAATCGGCTATTAAAGCTTGTGCATGTGCCACCAATTTCTCGTGCATGGTGTCAGCTCCATCAGGTAATTTGAAGTCTTCTCTACACTGTTTATTCTAGTTAGTCATTTGTCTAACCTTTTTTCAAGGTTTTTAGCTTCCTTGTGATGGGCTCAGACATGCCCCTTTAGCTCAGAGACGTTTGTTATTACTGACCTTCTGAAGCCTACTTCTGTCAACTCATCAAAGTCATTCTCCGGCCAGCTTCATTCTGTTGCTGGCGAGGAGCTGCAATCCTTTGGAGGAAAAGAGGCACTCTGGTTTTCAGAATTTTCAGCTTTTCTGCTCTAGTTTCTCCCCATCTTTGTGGTTTTATTTAACTTTTGTCTTTGATGTTGGTGACCTACAATGGGGTTTTGGTGTAGATGTCCTTTTTGTTGATATTGATGTTCTTTCTGTTTGTTTGTTTTCCTTCTGACAGTCAGGTCTCTCAGCTGCAGGTCTATTGGAGTTTGCTGGAGGTCCACTCCAGACCCTGTTTGCCTGGGTATCACCAGTGGAGGCTGCAGAACAGCAAATATTGCAGAACAGCAAATATTGCTGCCTGATCCTTCCTCCGGAAGCTTTGTTCCAGAGGGGCACCCACCTATATGAAGTGTCTGTCTGCCTCTACTGGGAGGTGTCTCCCAGTTAGGCTACACGAGGGTCAGACCCACTTGAGGAAGCAGTCTGTCTGTTCTCAGAGCTCAAACACCATGTTGGAAGAACCACTGCTCCCTTCAGAGCTGTCAAACAGGAACGTTTAAGTCTGACAAAGTTGTCTGCTGCCTTTTTTCAGCTATGCCCTGCCCACAGAGGTGGAATCTAGCAGCAGTAGGCCTTGCTGAGCTGCGGTGGGCTCTGCCCAGTTCGATCTTCCCAGTCGCTTTGTTCACTTATTCAAGCCTCAGCAATGGTGGATGCCCCTCCCCCAGCCAGGCTGCTGCCTCACAGTCTGATCTCAGACTGCTGTGCTAGCAGTGAGCAAGGCTCTGTGGGCATGGGACCTGCCAAGTCAGGCACGGGAGAGAATCTCCTTGTCTGCTGGTTGCTAAGACCTAGGGAAAAGCACAGTATTTGGGTGGGAGTGTCCCGTTTTTCCAGGTACTGTATGCCACTGCTTCCCTTGGCTAGGAAAGGGAAATCCCCTGAACCCTTGCACTTCCTGGGTGAAGAGATGCCCTACCCTGCTTCAGCACACCCTCTGTGGGCTGTACTCACTGACCAATTGGTCCCAATGTGATGAACCAGGTACCTCAGTTGGAAATGCAAAATGCAGAAATCACCCATCTTCTGTGTCTATCACACTGGGAGCTGCAGATCAGATCTGTTCCTATTCAGCCATCTTGGAATGTGTCTCAATTGTACGTATTTTCAAAAGGTAAATTTTCTCTTTAGAAATAACTCATTTGTTTATCAAAATGTTTATCATCTTACTTCAATGAGACTATCATTTCCTTTAGTGTACTTCCAAAATGCATCCTGAATAATTCTGTATCCTGATTTTCCCTCTAACTTGGTGAAAATGCTTGAGGAGCAGTCAATTAGAAGCAATGGGGCATATGGTGATTTTAAGATCAGTAAACTATGTAGAAAGGGATTCTCTTACTTTTTTTTTCCCTGATGTTTTGGTTCTTGCTGAAACTCTGCATTTCTTAAAACTTGAGGAGAAATAATAATTTTAGTTGTTTGGTGTAAGACAGAGAGCATTTCAGAATTAATTCTGCATTGAATTAGAAGTTCTAGGGTGGCTAATACATCTAGTGGACTCCAGATCTCTGATTCTATACTAAGCTTTAATAGTTCCGTGTTAACTTGATTCTAAAAATGAATCCATCAAAGGTTTCCCATTGTGAACATGCTTATTGTTAATTAACAATAGAATGTAACATACAATAAAGAAGAAGTATGGGCTGGGCAAAATCGTTCAACTGTTACTTTTTAAAGAAACTAGAGTCTGAATAGGAAGTGAATCATACTTTTTATTTTTATAAACTTCACAACAAACCCAGAATTCTTATTTTACTTCACTGAGAGAAAGTCTGAGAACCTTGATATTCTCTAGAGCACATAACAGATGCAGTGATAATTCTAAGCCTTAGACATTTGGCATAGTTGAGGTTTTATGACAAGATATTCTGGCAGAAGAGAGAAGACCCTAATGAGCAAAGTAACCTTGTTAACCTTTAAAGTATTATCCTTTTGGATCCCATGAGGTTTTTTTAACAGATACATCATTTGTTTATATCATTTCAGTTCTGTGATTTGATATATTTCCAAAACTGGCTTCAAGGTCTTATTTATTTTATCCTCCAAATGAGTCTAGTAAAGTAGAAACATAACTGCATTGTTGAAAGTCATTTGTTGTTTGCAAGCTTCCTCTGTTTCCCTTCCCATAAAATACAATTTAGTACTTAAGCTTTTTCTTTCAATAATGTATGCTAAAGCATTGTCCATCGATGCCACATTTTCCTTTGTAGGTTACAAATAAGGGTGGCTGTGTGAAATAAGACGATATCTGATTATGTGGCCTGGAACTTCCTCTTTCCTAGTTTTTGCACAACTACAAGACTGAGAGTTAAAGGGAATGGGACAGTAAGACCTGGTAAGAGCAGCACATGAAGCCTGGTGTGACACTGGCTGCCCCAAGTTTGGAGGGACCTCAGGAGATCCATTTTATTCTAGGCCCAGGAGGAGGCTGGCCTCTACTTGCTTTAGACATAGACTTCATGGATGCAGCAAGGAGGGTCTGAAGTTGACAGGGAAAGGCAAGGATTTTGTAGCTCTTAGGCACTTCATTATTACCAACAGGTAGCTGCCAAGCTCACTGCCCTTTTGCTTGACGATCAGTCTGAGTACTCTTTCCCCTACCGCCAACTTGCCCAAGGAAGGCCTGAGCCACAGGCTACTAAGTAACAATTTGCCAAATATACTAATTTCCTTTTGGTTATTTGTTCTCTAGAAGCCCAGCATTTCTGAAATCACTAAAACTTCACTGTGTGGAAACCATCACACACACATTTATTTTTGCTTCTCTCTTCATTACAGGGATAGGAAAGTGCATATATTAGGAGAGTTTTACCTCCATGGCATTTGTTGCTTATACCCCATTATGTAGTGATAATAGCAGAGAATATAGATAGAAGAAGCAAGCTCCCCACCACCACCAAAATGAACAACATTATTAAAAATTAGCCCTTGCAGAGAAAAAGAAATGCTTATACACTACTGGTGGGTGTGTAAATTAGTTCAACCATTGTGGAAAGCAGTGTGACAATTCCTCAAAGAGCTAAAAACAGAACCCAGCAATCCCATTACTGGGTATATACCCCAAGGAATATAAATTGTTCTATCATAAAGACACATGCATATGTTTGTTCACTGCAGTACTTTCACAACAGCAAAGACATAGAATCAACCTAAATGCCCATCAGTGACAGACTAGATAAAGAAAATGTGGTACATATACACCATGGAATACTATGCAGCCATAAAAGAGAATGAGATCATGTCCTTTCCAAGAACATGGCTGGAGCTAAAGACCATTATTCTTAGCAAACTAACACAGGAACAGAAAACCAAATACCACATGTTCTCACTTATAAGTGGAAGCTAAGTGATGAGAACACGTGGACACATAGAGGTGAACAATACACACTGGGGCTTACTGGAGTGTGGAAGGTGAGAGGAGGGAGAAGACTAAGAAAAATAATGGGTACTAGGCCTAATATGTGGGTGACAAAATAATTTGTATAACAAACACCCATGATGTGGGTTTACCTATATAACAAGCCTTCACATGTACTCCTGAACTTAAGAGTTAAAAAAAAAAATTAATCTTTACTGAGTGCTTCCTCTGCACCAGACATTGAGTTAACCATTGCACATGGATTATTTTAGTTAGCCCTCAAAACAGCTCAAAGACATCGGTTTGAGAGGTTGGGAGTCTGATAGGTCACACAGTTTTGTATGCATGAACCATCAAACTTACCTTTATCCCATTTTTTAGAATGGGATGGAAACCTATGACTGCCTATTACAGAGTCAAGCTCTTAATTGTGCTACATATTGGCTACCATTCTTTCCCTGTCCCATTTAGTTTGTGATGGGAATAGAACAGGAGCATAGGAAGAAAATGAATAGTTACAAATCAACTCAGTAAAGAGAGAATAATTAGAATGTGTGTACTGTCTACTTATTCACTGTAAATTGCAATTTGCTAGCATTGTGGGTCGTGAATGCTTGCTACCATGGTTCATGAGTACATAATTACCTAACATTGCTAAATCTGGCCAGGAGAATCTGTCCTTTGATGAACCCAAGTGTGTGTGAGAGAGATCTTAGGCTGGTTTCTGGATTAAGATTCTTCCTGAGATTTGTAACCTCAAACATTTGGCCAGCTTCCTTACTGTGCATCCCCAGTCGAAACCCAAAGGATACTTAGGCAGAATGGACTGGTTCATGAAGCAACTTTCCACTGGCTGTGGGTTTGAGTGCCTATGCTCTGTCCTAAAGCATCCATAACTGATTCCTACTCTTGAAGTCTGGGAGTTAGACATGAGCTGGTCCTGAACGCAGGAAGTGAACTCTGTCTGGCTTGAATCTTCTTGTAGGAACAATAACCAGTCTAGGAACTGAGTGCTATGCAATGCAGAATTGATTGGCTACTATATCACAAGTGAAAAATGATATCTGGATGCCCTGAGATTATTTGGACCTCTGTTTTCCTTCAAAGAAAAGTAATTTTTATTTGCTTTTTAGAAATGTACTTTTATTAAATAGTAACAAGATACTTTTTAAAAATACAGACTATATAAAAGGAAAACTATAAACCATAGTTCCATTGCCCAAAGATCAACACTAACAGTCTATTAACATTCAGTCTTTTTTTTTCTAGTTTTATTAGAAAGAAGTGTGTGTATGTATGTGTTTACATTAAGAAGTATTTGCACCTTATTAATTTGTCCTTAGTAAATACTTGTTGAGTAAATGAAAAATTAACATTAGATTCTGACCTTTTTTCAGAGGAATTTTTAAATAAACAATTACAGTGCTGTCCCCATAATGAGATACACATTTCATAATAAAATTATTTACTTTGAATCAAAATGCCATCATGAGAGTAATTTGGCACCAACAATATCACATTATTAAAATAATATTAATGTGGTCAGTTTAGTCTGGTGTGGTTTGTTCTTTAGGACTCCTCTGATGTGATGAATATTTTATGTGTTGATGGTAATAATAATTGCTAACACGTACCGAGTGCTCAGAATACATTAGCCATCAGGAAAATTTCTAATTGCTCTCCATTTATTAACTAATTTAATATTCAGAAAAGCCATAAGATTACCTACAGGTTACAGAGGAAGAAACTAAACTAGTTTTCTCCAGGTCACACAGTTAATGAGTAGTGGAACTGGGACATGAACCCAGGCAGTCTGGGTCCAAAGCCTTTGAGTATAGCTACTATACTATAACAGGACACTCTTCCAGGCATATTATATCATGATTTCCCTTTCTGGAATTTTTTATGTTAGTTAATCATTAGTCAATTTGAGTATATTTTCACTAGGTGTTACATTTAATATACTTTTGAGAGCAAGTAACAAGAAAATGTGATTCAAACTGGCTTAAACCAGTGATTCTCAAACTTTAGTCCACATCGGAATCCCCTGAAGGGCATCTTAAAGCATGGATTGCTCAGCTAGCTCCTCCCTGAGTTTCTGATTCCACATTTCTGGGATAGGGTTTTAGATTTTGTATTTGAATAGATTCCCAGGTGAGGCTGATGCTTCTGGTCTAGGACTATGCTTTGAGAAAACTCACTGACCTTAGTCAAGATTTCTGCCTTAGCCTGGCTTAATACAATTCTACAGCTCTATTCCTCTGCATCTCTCTTAGCTATTATCTCCTCTGTGTATCTTCCTAATCGTCAAACTGTAGCAAGATGACTGCAGCAGTTTTAAGCCTTGAATCTATGCACAAAGATATGCAACAAAGGAGAAACCAGTTATTTCAGCAATTTTTGTAAGAACAAGGAAATTCCTTTATCAACGACTTCGAAAATTTCTTTGGGTCTTGACCTACATTAGATCACCTCTCTGTTGTTGAACAAATTCTAATGGGCAGGAGAGCTCTGCTTGCTGATTGGCTTAGGCTTAGATGAAAAAAGAGAACTTTTCTATTTAACCTTCCTTTCTACTGTTTAGGTTCAAAGCACATTTTTTAAAGAAGCATTTCTTTTTTCAGGCAAAATCTTCAGAATCTATCTTTGAAAAACTATAGACTATAAAATTTTACCTTCCCAAGTCAACTTTAAAGCTAATACTTTAAGTTTACATATTAATAACAATATGACAATATTTACAATTATAGAACAAATGCATGTATTTAAACAGTGCCTTTACACAAACTACTGAACAAGATTTTTCTCCTAAATACCTATCTATATCCAAAGTCTCACTGTAGTTATGAAGAGGTCATCGATTTATAGAGTGCTTACAAAATACTAGGAGCCACACTTCACTGCATTGATCAATTTTATCTGCTTGCCAACCTTAATAATTTGGTCATATTATTATCTATGTTTTGCAGATAAGGACTATAAGGCATCTATACTATAATAGTACATATCTAATTTAACTTAAATTAATATAACAATTTATTTTTCTTGAAACTATATAATGTCCACCCTGGTATAATACATAATTGTTTCAGAAATTATCTCTATGAAGTACACATTTAAAAATAACTAATCTTGGGCTGGGCACGGTGGCTCATGCCTGTAATCCCAGCACTAAGGCTGACGGGGTCAGGAGATTGAGACCTTCCTGGGTAACACGGTGAAACTCCGTCTCTACTAAAAAATACAAAAAAATTAGCCGGGCGTGGAGGCAGGCGCCTGTAGTCTCAGATACTCGGGAGGCTGAGGCAGGAGAATGGCGTGAACCCAGGAGGCAGAGGCTGCAGTGAGCTGAGATCGTGCCACTGCACTCCAGCCTGAGCGACAGAGCGAGACTACGTCTCATAAAAAATAAATAAAATAAAATAAAATAAAAATAACTAATCTTAAGGAAGTTATGCTGATGTATGTTGTTTTCATATCTAGTTTAATTAAATTTAAATGTCTATACTTAGTATTTATTATGTATATTATATATTATGTATAAAACACACATAATACACTTACATGTTTATTTTACATATATACAATATGTGTGTGTGTGCGTGTTTACAGAGAGAAAAAAAAAATCTCTTACTATAATGCCTGGCTCATAGAAAGTACCCTATATTAACATTAGCTTTTATTGATATTTTTATTTAATTCAATGTAACAGCTATTTGTTGGGGAACTATTAGCTATGAAGTATTTTGCAAGGAAATGAGTAGATATTCATATATACTAACATTAAACACTGTATATTAAACACCAGGCCCTTTAACATAGGCTCTTCTTAATACACTCATTACAGAGGTAATTTCTCAAGCAAATTAGTCGTGAAACTTGTGTCTTGATAACAGCACAGGGAGTTAAGACTGCCAAAATCAACAGCGTATTTCAAAGGCTTCCAGGTTCTCTGTAACAAAGGCTGAGTAAGCCATGACTCATAATCGGGAAACTTCTGTTTGAAGGCCTGATTATCTTTCTTAATATCTGGGGTGTGGGAAAGACTGGTAGCAGTGGGCAGCAGGTTAGGGAGGAGTTCCGTTCTGTTTCCAGGGCCACAAAGAGAGTGAGAAGCACATAGTGGAAGTTCTCCAGAGAAGCTTTTTCTCTTTCAAGGGAGCCCTAGAGACACACAGAGTGATCTGAAACATATTCAGGACAATTGAGCTGTTAAAATTCATGATTTACTCCAGTATCTGGCTAAGTCCATCATGTACCATCACCAGGAGCCAGCTAGCCTCTGTCTTGCACCAAGCCACTCTGGGTTGCTTGCTGCTTCTGTCTGTTTTATTTATTCATGTGGGCAGGAGGAGGGAGAACTAGGGTTGGAGGAGGGAGGAGAAGGGTTAGGGGAGGTGTGTTTTAAGCCTCCATTTTGAACCCGCACATAATATAATTGAAAGAGAACCGTTTTCCAGTTGCCCAGAAACACATCTAAACGTTGGCTATCATGTACAGTTGTGTGGCCTTGGGTAATGCCTTAACATTTCTGAATCACAGTTTCCTGTTGTTTAAGACAGTGACATTATCAACATAGTGAATTTGTTATAAAAAATTAATTAGAGTACAAGTGAAAAAGAACCATCTCAATGTCTGGCACATAGTAAGCTCTCGAAGAAGAAAACGAGGAATGAAAAAAGAAACCTAGTGAGTTGGTGTTATGCTAAATAACTATTATATTTAAAATGACTATGTAATTTACATCCCAAAGATGTTTTTGAGAATAAAAGGATCACTATTAATAATTAGCTCAGGGCTGGGTGTAGTGGGTCCTGCCTGTAATCCCAGCACTTTGGAAGGCCGAGGTAGGCAGATCGCTTGAGCTCAGGAGTTTGAGACTAGTCTGGGGAATATAGCAAAACCTCATCTCTACAAAAAGTGTGGTGGCACAGCCCTGTAGTCCCAGCTACTGGGGGCGCTGAGGTGGGAGGATCCACTGGAGCCCGAGAGGCAGAGGTTGCAGTGAGCTGAGATCAAAACCCTGCACTACAGCCTGGGTGAGACAGCGATACCCTGTCTCAAAAAAATAAAAATAAAAATAAAAATTAGCTCAGAACAACAGATCAAACAAGCGCTGTCCTGAGCAAATCTGAAGGTATGGTCATTCTAATTATAATCATGCTGCTCTATTGATGGGGTTAAAGGTAGGAGTCGGAAGTCCTTATTTCTTGAGATCATAAATTTGCAATCACATAACTTTTCTCTAGGTTTCTCTCAGATACTTAATGGTTGTCATTAGATCATGTATACAAAATAGTCTGTGATAAGTGATAGGGTAGACAAAGGAATGTGGATGGCCCAGTTTTCTTTTTCCTCTAAACTGGAAAAAACCTAAATCTCACTTTTTCCCCTAAACTGAAAAAAAAAAAAAAAATGAAATCTCCCTCTTGCCTGAACAGCAACCGCAATGCTTAGAACTCACAAAAATACCACTTAGCTCAGACATCAGAGAAACGTCCCTGGAGTTGGTGGGCTGAAGGTAGGGAGGAGACTTGTCATAAAAGTTTGCTTTTCAATTCCATAATTTAAGTTCATGATCTGGAAAGTATTTCCTCTTTCCTGTTGTTGTGTAATCTAGGATATACTTTTATGATATACTCGATGGCGTGCAAATCAATGACTAAATTCAGAGGCAGTGGAATATTGTTATACCTCCTAATTTAAATTCCTATTTTATATGGCACAAAGAGTCCTGCCATTCTCCTAAAGAAACTTTTAAAAAATGGAGGCGAAAAAGAAGAAATATTATCATTTTAAACACTTTGTAAAATTCTAATTTTTAAACACGGGAAAAGAGAAATACAATGTATAAAAGAGATACATTAAAAATCTGGCATTATCTCTTTATTTTGAAGATTGATCCTGAACTGTCTTAACTTTTGCTGTTAAATTCTGACTGTTCTAAGAAATCCAAAGGAGGCACTTTGAGCCTCAATCCAAGAAATTGTCTGGGCCTTACCATTTACATTTTAGGAAAGAAGTCTAGAAAAAGTCAAGCTAAAAGGCTGGATGCTGCTTCACCTGGCCACTCTCCTACTCACAAAAGTGAACCTGGGCAGATCCTTTATTGGTTCATTCATTCATTAATTTAACAGGAATTTATTATGCGCCTACTAAGTGCCATGTTCCAGGCCAAATGCTGGAGATTCAAGCATGGTCATGCCATTTCCAGGCTTAAAATCCAGTGAAGCAGTTGGCATTGCTGTAAAGAATTACTAGAAAACGGGATCAAGACTAATGATAGAGGAACTTCAAGACACTATGAGAGCCCATAGTAGTCTATGGGTCAGGGAAGGCTCTCTGAATATGGATCTTTTTCCAGCTGAGTGAGATGAGCAGGAATTGGTCATTTTGTAATAGAAATGGTACCCAGCGCAGGAAGGACAATCTGTAAGGGAGGGGAAAAAAGAGAGAGGTTGGTGTGAGGATCTGAAATTAGACAAGTATGGCTAGAATGAGGTCACTCAGTCACCAGGAGGCTAAAGAGGCAAGCAAGGGCCCAATTATAGAAGCTTTGAAGTCATATTAGGAGTTCAGGGTTTACCCTATTGATAGCTGGGGTGTTTCTAAACATTGAGCGATTTTATGAAGAAGGTTGACATGATCATGTGTGCATTTTATAGAGAGAATTCTGGCTTCAGAAGATCAATTAGACAATGACATAATGGTCAAGATCAAAATTAATAGCAATTTCTGCAAAGATGTTGTCACTGGAAATGGAGAAATTTAGTAAGGAATATTAGCAGGACATGGTGATTCCTGAGTAGACGGTGATGCTGCTAAATGACGTGGAGAATATATAAGGAGAAGAAGTGGGTTTAGAAGGTGGTGATACCCATCTTAAACAGTTGAATGTGAAATGTCCTCAACATATTCAAGTGAAGATTTCCAACAGAAAGTTGATTGTATGGGCCAAGGGCTCAGGAGGGCATGGTGAACCACATTTAGAGACTGGGGAGTCATTAGGGTATAAGTGGCCTTTGAAGCTCAGGGAGTAGATGAGACACCCTGAAGAGAGTAGGCAGAATGAGAGAAGAAGCGGGTCAAGGATAGTTTCCTAAGGAACATCAACATATAAAGCAGCAGGAGGGCTGCTCTTGTGTTTCTCTGGCCCTGAGATTTCAAAAGGTCTTCATAACAACAGGCAGCACGTGACCACGATCTAACTGCTGATAAGACGAAGTGTCTGATATTATGCATGGGGTTAGAGTGCCAGTCAATATCTACTGGTAGTTCTAAAAGTAGATTCCAACTTGAGAAAAACATTTCTTGATGTCCTGTGGAAATGAAGAGGAGTCATAGTCTGACTATGTCACTAATGTTTCAGCAGTTTCTTTGCTTTTCTTTCCCTTCTTTGGTAATGCTCCATCCAGCACATGCTGGCCTGGCAACATTCCAGGCATAAACAGCTTAAAGACTGCTCTCAGTTTATTCTTACATAATATTCTCACTCATATTATAGAAAAAGGAAGTTTTATGATAGGGGTAGTTGGAAAATAAAGCATATGCTTACCCTAGCCATGAACTATAATTAGAAAGACCAAAAATACCTTAAGTGGTAATTTAACACTCACTTTTCTCAAGAATCTCATATAAAATAAGGAATGCAAAGGTCCTGATAAAAGTTTTTAAATATACACTGACAATGAAATAGATGCTCTTATTTTTCTGTTTCCAGTCTGCATGACATCCACTTACACACACTGTCTCTTCATTCTAATAGACAAATCTTAGAATCAAGGCGTGCTAAATCTGAAAGGATCTCAAAGACAGCCTCTAACTCAAGCCCTCTTCCCACTGGCCCCTTGCCTACTTTCTAGATGAGAAACATAAGATGCTGGAATGATGACACTAAGAACTTTTGCATGTTGCTGTATATTTAAATAATAAAGTTTACATTCAAGAGAAAATAAGTTAATCACATTGGTTAATATCCTCAGCTCTTGGAATTGACTATCTGGGTTTGACCTTGGGCAAATTACTTAACCTCTCATTTTCTTAGTTTTTGCACCTATAAAATAAGTTAATGATAGTATCTACTCACAGATGTTGGGAGATAATTCTCCACAGGTTTCTCACATTTCTGCCTGTCTTGAGCGCAGAAACACTGACAATTCTTGTTTCAGACTATATTTTTAAAGATGTTAGTGTAGCAAACTGCCTTGAAAGATACATTTTTCTCCAGAGCAAAGGGCAGGTATGCTGACTTTCTAGCATGATAAAGACAATATCTCCCTCTGGAGCAAAGGTGAGCATACTTCCTGCCGTTTTGAAATATTTGGGTTCCCTAATCTCAGGATTTCTGTCCTGTAAGAGTACCATCTCCAAATGTAGGTGTCATCTGTCCCTCAGAGAACTGGTACAAATGGTGGTACTCTATTATTCTTGATGGGAATACAAGTTGAGCATCCCTAATCCCAAAATTCAAAATCCAAAATGCTCCAAAATCTGAAATGTTTGGAGTACCGACATACCACCACAACTGGGAAATTGCACACCTGACCTCCTGTGATGAGCCACAGTCAAAACGCAGTAAGAACTTTTGTTTCATGCACAAATATTTTAGAAAATATTTTATAAAATTACCAATTACCTTCAGGTGATGTGTATAAGGTATACATGAAACATAAATGAATTTAGTGTTTAGACTTTGGTGCCATTCTCAAGATATCTCCTTTCATACATCCAAATATTCCAAAATCTGAAAAATCCCAAACCTGAAACACCTCTTGTCCCAAGATAAGAGATACTTCATCTGTAATGAAGTCCTCTGTCTCTGACCCAGAAGTCTCGTATCTTTTGTCAGGATCCATGCATTTGTGATAAGCTAGCATGTTAGCTTACAAGTATAGTAAAATCTCAGACTCTTCACAGTTCTTGGCAATGGATTTTGGTTAAGAAATCAGTAAATAAACATAAAGAACTTAGAAGAGTATTTGGCACAAAGCAACTAAAGACTGGTTAAATCAGTCCTACCCCTTCAGTAAGCCACTCACCAACAGCCTCATTCTAACTGTATGCTCTTGGGTAGGATGTAACATTTTTAAAAAATATATAATATGAAGATAATAAACTTTTATAAATTTTCTCATTTCCCTCTCTCCACCTCTCCCTGCCTCACTACTCACACATTTGAATATCATGTTTTCAATTGTGGGAAGGTTAAAATCAATGTGTAGTGTGACCAATGTTTGAGGGACAGTGTTTCTAAAAAATTCAAAGTTTTCTCTATTATCACCAACTCATTTTGTTATTTCTCTTTCTGATTCACTACATCAGCTGTTTTAAAACACTGGGGACTTTTTTCCTGATGTGTGTCCTATGCTATTTTCAGAGTTCTGTTTTCTATCTGCAAGCCTGTCAAACATAGTAGTTCTATCTTTTAAAAATAATGTTTCACCTTGTCTTTTTCTCTATAAGTTATACTTTTGAAAAATCAGAATGACCTTTTTCATGCAAAAGGAAGTAACTAGAAGAGGCAATATGCTGAATGATCAGGATGTGGGGCCTAAATCTTGGCTTATACCCATCTGGTGTACATGACCACCTACTTTATGTAAGTTTAGGGATTTCAAAACCCCCATGTCTCCAGATCTTTGGAACATTGATTTGCAATGATCTTTGGTCATTATCAATTTAGATAGATAGGGGCTTTGTCTTTAGCTGGTCACTGTTAAAACATCATAGTCAAGGATGATTACTATTAGAAGAACTACTTATCAACTAAACCTCCAAGAACATGAAAATTTTATCGTGCAGGGAGAAAACAGGGAGTAAGGGAAGAGTGTCTGGAGTGAGAGCTGTACCTGGGCAGAACACAGGATGACATGATATTAGGAGGTCTAGAGTTTGGCAATGTATGGGAACTTAGAAGGCTTTATTTATTTCCTTCTGTGTCCACAACGGGGAAACCACTCGAAGGATGAAAATAAGAGGTAGACTCTGCTTTTAAAGTACTTCTAGTCTAGCTGGGGAAATTAAGCCCACACAACCTAGGCAGAACACTATATGTAATTATATTATGTGGTATAGATAAAACTATGCATATTGACAAGACTATTGACTTTGGACAAGAATATAAGACTTCAAAGAAGGGAGACATTCTTAAGTCAGGATTATTGACAGCTTTCTTTGGAAACGGTAATGAAAAATTAAAGAGGAGAAAGAAGAGTGGTCAAAGAAAGGAACAGCAATGTGCGCTCTGCCCATAGAGGGGTTGTGTGGGAGCAGTTACCAAAAGTTGAGGCAAAACAGTTTCCAGCACAATTTGGCTTTCAGCTGGGGACATCTTAGAAGGGAGACTTAGAGTTTGTGTGTGGCCATGACTCACAAAACTCCGTCATTCAATTCCTATATTTATAAAAACAAATTAAATGGAATTTGTTTGTTACTCTCCTAATTTGTGATGTGTTTGGCTCCATTAGGTTGCAGCAAGCATTACCTGAAAGCATCTATTATATAACAATTTTGGCATGGTATTAAGGACTGAATTAATAGAACCCTATAAGGCCTATTTTTGCCCTGTAGATGATTACAGTATCGTAACCAGATATACTAAGGAAACACTGATAATGGGAATATCATTAGCACATTCTTTGTAAGATGACTGGAAATGAGTGGCCTGTGCTGTAATACTCTGCTTTCAGTTACTCTGTCCTTGTTCCTCAGCCTTCTCTTCTCTAAGTTCTTATTTCTTCTCAAACTTTCTGGGTAAATCTCGGTAGAAAGTTTAGCAAGCTATATCTAGGAGATAGTAAAAGAATCACATCTCAGGATGTGGGAAATCCTGCATTTAGCCTTTCTGGATCTTGAAGAGATACCGCTTTAAGGATTGAAGGTCAACTCTCCTCTTGGAAAAATTTTGCAGGTAATTGCCAGTGATATGTACATTACAACAGGACCAGAGTTTTCAAAGTGAATCCAACTGGTGAGAAGGAATATTTCAAAAGAATAAGAACTAAAGAATTTAGGGAATTTAGACCCACTCCTAATACTTCAAATAGCAGCTTTATTTTTCCCTCAGAGAAGTCATTGCCAAAATGGACATATAGAAAAATCAACAGTTAATTTAAAAAAACCCCATTAGCTTGAATCATGAAGAAATAATTATAGGAACCAGGGCTGGCTCCTCTCAGTTCTGACCTGTTGTTTTACTGTTTAATGTAGAATTTTTGATAACCTTTGGATTCAGTACAGTGAAGAATTATCTTGTGTAGTGAAGTCTATAAAGAACAGACTTCACTTGGAAATAACTTACTGGCTTAAAGAGAGTCACTTACAATTTCTTTGGCGGTAAATAAAGCATAATGCTATTGCTTATGGTTTTCATTAGCTGGGTTTTTTCCTGGTGAAAAGAGATGTTGAATAAGAATTTCTTCCTTACAAAAGCTTTGGTATTATTAACATAATTGACTAGGATTTGAAATTCTGTGAAAACAAATGCCCTTTCACCAGTTCTTGTTTTGAATATGTGTATTCATTTAGTGCTTACTTGAGGATTTAGAATCTTGTTCACTATTGTTCTTTAGGATAACTTTGAAGAAAATATTGTTATATGAAACCATGGATGGTATTAACAGAGCTAATATCCCAGATGTTTTATGAATACTTTTATGAATCCTGTTATTTTATGAATATACAAGCTTCATTGAAATTATTTTTTTCCATTTTATTAAGTAGAATTTTCTATATTGAAAAGTGTAAGACTAAAAATATCAGAGTGCCATAACAAGGGAGAAGGATGACCATATAAAGTGTGGGAAGAGGTTCAGTAGGTATTTTCTCTAGACATTAGAAGATAATGTGCTAGACAGTTCCTGGAACATAGTTAGAGCTTTGATGTATTGTTTTTGGTTGATTGATATACTAAGGAAATGGTTGCCCTTCACTGTCAGAAGTGAACATAGGATGTGAAAAGTAAATAAAGCCTGAAAGGGCAGCTTATACTGTATCGCTTTAAATTCTTCCTGTCTCTGGGCACCACACTTCCCCACAGCTTGTTTTATGAAGGCCTATAGTATGGTGAAGATTCAGGAGGAAGGAATAATGAGGCCCTCCGAGCAGGGGAAAAGAGAAAAGAAAGATCTGAAATGAAGGTGGGGCTCTGAGTTAGAAGCAAAAGTATACTTTCCAGGAAGGTGGTATAATCTCTGATTTAAGAAATCTGTAGTACTAAAGGGGGAAAAGTATATCAGAGAAGTAGAACTGGAAACAGGGGCTTTGGATCCAAATTGTACACATCATTGGCTTCTCCAGTATCAGCTATGTGTTCCCAGCTTATGGCAGGGAAGAGCCCTGAGGGATTCTGATCCTTACTTCTTCACCTTGGGGTAGCTTGAACTCTGAGGAGATAAAGCAGGGACTGTTTCCTGATACTGTATATCCCTAAACTCTTTGATCGCTTTTTTTTTTTTCAGTACCCTGATGGGGTAATTAGTAATAGTAATTCCTAGCTACCCCAGGACTAGGAACACAGCCTAATTCCTTTTGGAAAAAAAGATTCTAATGTCAGCCTCATAATTAATGGGATATCTAAAACGTGGGCTAACGGCCTCTGTGTGTTTTGATTTCCTCTTTTAATAAACAATCTCTACTGATGTCCTGTGTTAAGATTAAAGATATACAACACTTTTAGAGGAATAAGGCATGAGATTTGTATCTGAGTTAGTAGTACACTTTATTTTGTGCTTAGCATGGGAAGAGCCTCAGACAAGGTACATGTGTGGAATTCTGATGCATCTGCCATTAGAAAAGTAAATCTTCAGGATTGGTTCTTGTATTTATTTGTTGCAGGGTGCGGGGGAGGGGCAGAGAGTGCAGGAAATAGAAAAGGGACCAAATACAGTGAAATGGCTATGAAGAAGACCAAAGGGGACCTTTCTTATGTGATTCCCTTAAACCTCATCTAGGAATGTGCTTTTGTTTTCTACACTGAAATAAAACAGATGTTTAAAGGGACCTTTCTCTCTTATAACATAGTTATTGATGCCAGTGTCACTTCCCTTATTTACCTACAAACTCCTTGAGGACAGAAGCCATGACTCATATTTTCTACTCTTACAAGATACATCATAGAGATATTCACTCATAAAGAGTCAATAAACATCTAGTGTGTGAATATGATCTGCTTATTTTGCCAGTTGCTATATGGAAATAAATCTCTAGTCACATGCTATGTAATGATAGTGGTGGGCACAGATAATTTTTATTATCTGTGGGACTAGATAAATGGGTCAGCAGGCTGTGGCTTCCATTTCCAGAAAGTGCTTTGAATGGTAAAGGCAAATTTATTTATTTATTTATTGAGATGGAGTCTCACTGTGTCACCTAAGCTGGGGTATAGCACTGCCACCTCAGCTCACTGCAACATTCCTCTGTAGGGTTCACACGTTTCTCCTGCCTTAGGCTCCCAAATAGCTGGGATTACAGACATGTACAACCACACCTAGCTAATTTTTGTATTTTTATTGGAAATGGGTTTTCACCATGTTGGCCAGGCTGGTCTCGAACTCCTGACCTCAGGTGATCCACCCGCCTCAGCCTCCCAAAGGGCTAGAATTACAGGCATGAGCCACCGTGCCCTGATGGTAAGGGAAAAATTTTAAGAACTGCTAAAGATTCATCATTTATATATGGCCATCTGTCAAATTTCTGTGCTTTTTTTGTTTGTTTTTAATTAGGGCCCACTATCATTCTCAAAATATATGTTCCTCAACAACTGATTCTATGTTTCATTATCTTTAGGACAAAGAATACCAGCTCTCTTTAAAGCAGTGTTTTGAAATAGTTTGCGAGGTAAATACAGATGTAAAAACAGATGTAAAATTATATCTCCTAGCCCAAAGAGAACTGTTGAAAGGTAGCTGCTTTGTTTTTCTAGAATGTCAGTGTCACTATTTTTACATTATACTTTTGAGAAACACTAATTTGTGAAAGGAAAACATCTCAGAAGTTAAAGTTGATGGTTTAAATTCTTATGCCTGTTGTGTTTTGAGGAACATAATTAATTGGAAGATAATGAGAGGCTGAATATAGCCTTGTTAAACTTCTTCACAGAGCCAGTGACATGATTCTGAATTGAACTTTCAAAGTCTGAAAGAAGAAAGTATAATATGCTCTAGACAGAAAGCCACAGGGTGATTGGGAAAATGTGAGATACTGTCAGGTGTTACGGTAGCATTCTAGTGAAGTTTCCACGGATCCAAACTGTCAGAAAAAGCAAGGTCCCTTCCCACACTGATAAACACACACCTGTAGATGGTATTCCACTCTTTGAGGCAGACTTAAATAGTATTTTGGTTTATTATTGTCTGGAAAGAGATGTTAGTGGATAACTTGCCAGTTTGGTCCATTTAAAGAAATCAAACCTAAACTTGTTGCTGTCAATCATTTTTTTTTTTGATAGGTATAATAATGAAATCACTTTGTGGGCAAACCTTAAGGCATGGAAATTGTCATTTGCACTATGGAGAAGTTTCAAGAAAAAAAAAAGCAGCTATGGTTAAAAATCAAGAAAGAACTGCAAACTTCAGGACCTAGATTTCTTTATACCTGTATAACTTACTTTTGAGTTTGAGAGGAGGGGGAATTTGGGATTTTAGCCTTCTCTTGTTATCATTGACCCTTCCATCTCACCCCATTGCTGCTAGGAAAATCACATGGTCAGGCTGGATGCAGTGGCTTACCTCTGTAATCCCAGCACTTCAGAAGGCTGAAAAGCGGGAGAATTGCTTGAGCCCTTGAGTTTGAGACCAGCCTGGGCAACATAAGGAGAACCCCCCTCTACAAAAAATTTAACAATAAAAATTAAGCTGGGAGCAAGATGCTGCATACCTATACTCCTAGCTACTGGGAAAGCTGAGGTGGGAGGATCACTTGAGCTCAGGAAGCTGAGGCTGCAGTGAGCTATCACCATGCCACTACACTCCAGGCTGGGTGGCAGAGCAAGACACTATTTCAAAATAAAATAAATAATAACATAGTCACATGATATTAATGATAGTGATGTGGAGCTTCCTTTGAGGGCATTTAACTTTGGGGCAAAATTGAGGTCGAGTTATGCCACTCAAGATGGAGATAGGGAGAAGGTTGGTGGCAGTGAGAACATTGCTATTAGAAAACAAGTTGGGGAAACCAGCTCGAATCTTAGAAATACCCTGGGAATAGGCCTTGCCAAGGCCACAGAACTATTTCCAATGGCAGGAGCTGGAGCTGAGATCATCTACACAGCTACTGATAGGTTAGTCGGTGGGCACTGTGTAGGAAGGGAAGTGTCTTGGTTTCTCGCTTAAAGCTTCTGTGTGAGATTTCATAACAGAATATTTTCCTGAAGGAAATTACTGCTGCTATATTCATAGTACTCTGTGAAACAAAGACACTGAGTAATTATTAGTTCAGTGAGTAAGAGAATGAATGGAGATTTTTTTCCCCCATGGAAGTTCTTTTCTATTAGGATAAGTTTATATAGCCCATCCAATTGTATCCTAGTTTATCTATTAGGATAAATTTATAAGTCAGTCCATATACATACATGTAGAATGTAACAAATATTTTTATTGACTTTCTACATGCTATATTATGTTGTCTAGGAGTGTTATATGGATAACACTACAAAGGTACACTATTTTGAGTTTTAAATCAGTGACTTAAAAGCAGGATTTTACAAACACTAGTAATACTCATAACTTTCACTTGAGTGCTTACCAAGTCTCATATACTCTGCTGAGTCTTGTACATGTATCATATCTTTTTGTGTTCACAGAAAGAAAACCAATGAGGTCAGTATAAGCATCCCCCTTTTACACAGGAAACAGCCTCAGATTGCTAAAGCATATGCTAAAAATTGCACAGCTAGTAAGGGACAGAGCAAGGGTTACATTCAGAGCAGTCTGACTCCAAGTCACATCATCTTTTAAAAAGGTTGTACTCCCAGCTACTCAGGAGGCTGAGGCAGGAGAATGGCGTAAACCCGGGAGGCGGAGCTTGCAGTGAGCTGAGATCCGGCCACTGCACTCCAGCCTGGGCGACAGAGCGAGACTCGGTCTCAAAAAAAAAAAAAGTTGTACTAATTTATGGGATATATGTGTAATTTTGTTACATGTACAGATTGCATAGTGATTAAGCCAGGGCTCGGGTATCTATCACTTACATGATGTACATTGTAGCCAATAACCAGTTTCTTGCCATCTTCCCTTCAAGCCTCTCACCATTGTGAGTCTTCATTATCTATAATTCTACCCTATGTCCACATGAATACTTTTTAGTACCTATTTTTGAGAACATGTGACATTTGTCTTTCTGTACCTGATTTGTTTTACTTAAGATAATAACCTTCAGTTCCATCTTTGCTGCTACAAAGACATGATTTCACTTTTTACGACTGAATAGTATTCCACTGTGTGTATGTGTGTGGTCTATACACACATACATATACACATACTTTACACAGGAAACAGACACTCAGATTGTTAAAGCATACACTGAAAATTGCACAACTAGTAAGGGACAGAGAAAGGGGTTATATTCAGAGTAGTTCAATTCCAAGATATGTATGTGTGTATCTATACATCACACAGATATGCACACACACACACACACACGTATATTTTTGAGAATCTCAATCTGTCATCCAGGCTGGAATGCAGTGGCACAAACATGGCTCACTGCAGCCTTGACTTCGTTGGCTCAAGCAATCCTATTGAGTAGCCAGGACCACAGGTGCATGACACTATGCCCAGGTAATTTTTTTTTTTTTTATTTTTTCAAGAGAGAGGTTCTCACCATATTCCCCAGGCTGGTGTCGAATTCCTGGTCACAAGCAACCTTCCACCTTGGCCTCACAAAGTACTGAGATTACAGGCATTAGTCACCATGCCTGTCCTCCATTGCATATATACGTACACCACATTTTCTCTATCTCTTCATCTGGCAATAGACATTTAGGTTGATTCCATGTCTCTTCTATTGTGAATAGTGCTACAACTGCAGGTATCTTTTTTATATATTTACTTCTTTTTCCTTTAGAAAGATACTCAGTAGTGGGATTGCTAGATCAAATGGTAGTTCTATTTTATTTATTTTAGTTCTTTGAGAAATCTCCATACTATTTTCCATAGAGGCTATACTAATTTACATTCCCATTAGTAATTTAACAGTTCATTTTATCCGCATCCTCATTAACATGTGTTATTTTTTGACTTTTTAATAATACTCATTCCAACTGAGGTAAGATGGTATCTCATTGTGGTTTCGATTTGGGTTTTCCTGATGGTTAGTGATTTCAAGTATTTTTGCATATACCTGTTGGCCTTTTGTATGTCCTCTTTTGAAAAATATCTATTCATGTTCTTTGCCCACTTTTTAATGAAATTGGTTATTGTTGTTGTTGTTGTTGAGTTCCTTGTATATGCTGGATATTAGTCCCCTGCTGGATGTGTGCAAATATTTTCTCCCATTCAACAGGTAGTCTCTTTACTCTGTTATTTCTTTTTCTGTGCAAAAGCTTAAGTCCCATTTGCTTATTTTTTTTCTGTTGTCTATGCTTTTAAGGTCTTAGTCATAAATTCTTTGCCTAGACCAGTGTCCAGAAGAGTTTTCTGTAGGTTTTCTTCTCCTAATTTTGTAGTTTTGGGTTTTACATTTAAGTCTTTAATCCATCTTGAGTTCATTTTTGTATATGGTAAGGTAGGGGTCCAGTGTCATTTTTCTGCATGTGGCTATCTAATTTTCTCAGCACCATTTATTGAAGAGGGCATTCTTTCCCCAGTGTATGTTCTTCTTGACTTTGTCAAAGATCAGTTGATTATAAACATGACAAGGTATGCATTCTTAAATCTAAATTATCTTATAAATACAGTCCATGAATATTTTAAATTTTTTTGAGATGTAGGCCTGTTTAAGAATATAACAAAGCTATAGTTTCCTCCCTAAGACTAAGTATACATATGTATGTTGACATGTAATTTCCAGGTATATGGACACACATACTGCCACCCCTCCCATTATGAACCCCATGTTATTCATATAAATACCAGCCTTAAGAAGGCAGAAAATCTACAAAATTATGTTGAGAAATGAAAAGAAATATGAATATTACAATAAAAAGATTTCTGAAGGTCTCACCACAGAATAAATATTAAGAGGAAAATTCAGGGGCACTGAATTTGAGAGTAGTTGCATGTTCACACATGGAATTTGCTGCACCAATACTTCAAACACCTACAAATCTTTCCTAAAGTATTCACAGAGTTAAATTACATAAGGTTTCTTCTTCCCTTATTCCTTTCCCCTTCTTCTGTAATCCTATACAACCCCCTTGTCTCCTTGATGCTTGGAATCCTCAAGTATTTAGAGCCGAACACAGCAGGCACTCTTCTGAGTGTTTGTGATATACCAGCAAAAAGAAAAAAGGAAAAACAGAGGGATAGAAAATCACTGTCTTCCTGGAGTTTATATTTTAGTGGGAAGACAAATGATAAAAATAAATCTACAAAAGAAAATATGTATTATGTTAGAGAGCGATAAATGCTATGGGGAAAAAATTAGGCAAATTAGGGCTAGAAGAATGACAGGTTGCAATTTAAAAGAGGATGGTCCAGAATAGCGTCATTGAGAAGGGCATATTTAGGCAAAGATTTGAAGGCGTTAACCCTGTGACTTTTGGAGAGAACACTGTTCTAGACAGAGGGCACAGCCAGTGTCTGAGACCAAAGCAGGAGGGTGCTTGATGTGTTTCAGGCACAGTGTGGAGGCTGTGGAGCCACATGGAGTGAGTGAAGAGGTAGAGCAAGGAGATGAGGTCACAGAGGTAAGGGGCGGAGCAGAACATACAGGATCAAGGTAGCCTCATAAGGTCTTGGATGTTTACACTGAGAAAAATGGAAAATCAATGTAGATTTTGAGCAGAGTGGCATAATCTGACATAGGATTTAAATGAATCACTCTAGCTGCTGTATTAAGAAGACCGTAGCAGGCAAGGGTAGAAGCTATGACATCAGTTAGGAGGCTTTTTAATAATCTAGGTGAGGAAGAGTGATAGATCATAAGTAGTATTAAGTAGTTGAATTCTGCATATATTTTGTTATAAAAGGTTTTACTGCTGTATGTTTCTCTCTATGCACTGCTTTAGCTGCTTCCCACAAATTGATTTGTTATGCTTTAATTTCATTCAACTCAAAACAATTTCTAATTTCCCTTGTAATTTCCTCTTTTGACAAATGGATGATTTATAAATAATTAGTTTTATTTTCTAATATTTGGAGATTTTCTAGATGTCTTTTTGAGAGGTCTCAAACATTGTATATTATTTCAATTAAGTGTATTAATGTATTAAGATTTGTTGTATGACCCAGAAGATGATCATTCTTAATAAATGTTCCATATTAAGTTGAAAAAAAATGTGTACTCGACAATTGGTGAAGTATTCTCTCTATATAAGCTCAAATTGATAGATAATGTTGTTAGGTCTTCTATATCCTTAATGATTTTCTTTCTTTTTGTCCGATCAATTCCTGCAAGAATAGTGTTGAAATCTCCAACCATAATTGTGGATTTGCCTTATTTTTATCAAATTTTTCCTCATGTAGTTTTAAGTCCTCTTGCTAAATGCCTACACATGGAGAACAATAATGTTTTCTTGGAGAACGGATCCATTTATCATTATGTAATATCCCTCTTTATCCCTGGTAACTTTCATTGAGTGTACTTCAGTTATTAATATAGCTACTCTCGTTTTCTTTTGATTCATTTTACTGGTGCATCTTTTTCTATCTCTTTACTTTGTACTTTTGTCTTATATTTAAAATAAATTTCCTGTAGATAATGTACAGTTGGGTCTTGCTTTAAAAAATCTAATTTGACAATATGTATCTGAAATTGATGTGTTTACGTTGTTTACATTTAATTATTTATGATTTGATTCAACTACCATCTTACTAGCTTTTCCTAATATTCCACCTGTTCTTAGTTTCTTTTCTGTTTTTAGTTTCACCTTCTTTTGGATTTTTTTAAAATTCTGTTTTATTCCTACCATGGGCATATTAGATATACCTTTCTATAAATATTTTAGTTATTTCTGTATGTTTTAAAATATACGTGTTTAATCAGGATATACATTAAAATAATGCTACTTCATATGTAGTATAAGAACTTTAAAACAGTATATATCCAATTCTTTCTTCCCAACTTTGGTGCAATTTTTTTTTTTTTTTTTTTTTTTTTTTTTTTTTGAGACAAGTGTCTCACTCTTGTGCCCAGGCTGGAGTGCAATGCCGTGATCTCTGCTCACTGCAACCTCCGCCTCCCGGGTTCAAGCAATTCTCCTGCCTCAGCCACCTGAGTAGCTGGAATCACAGGTGCCCGCCACCACACCTGGCTAATTTTTTGTATTTTTAGTAGAGACAGGGTTTCACCATATTGGCCAGGCTGGTCTCAAACTCCTAACCCTGTGATCCGTCTGCCTCGGCCTCCCAAAATGCTGGGATTCCAGGTGTGAGCCACCACGCCTGGCCACGTTTTACTTTTACATCTGCGATAAACATGTAATACATTACTACTGTTTTTGCTTTAGATAATCAATTATTTTTTAGAGCAAATTAAAGAAAATTTTCTATTACTTTGATTTATTTAACTTTCAGCACTCTTCATTTTTTTATATAGATCCAGGTTTATGGTTGGTCTAATATTCCTTTCGATTGAAGAACTTCCTAAATTTAAAATTTTAAATGCAGACCCTATGAGATTTCCAGACATATTAGGTATAGCCATTGAAGGAAAAGCCAAAGATGACCCCAGAGTTTACAGTAGAGGTGATGATAAATCACAATGATCACAACAAATAGTTAAAATAATTATTTAGGAAGGGATACTGGTATAAAAACAAATTTAGCTCTAAAAGAGGAAAACCACTTGATACACCAAATATATTTTGTAATCTAGATATTTGGTATGAATTTTTCTACACCTCAAAGTTCAAATTTCAATGACCTGTAGGAGTTCAAGGCTTTTCATGATAATTCCCAAGGAGGTGGAGGAGGGATTAGATACTGTATATGATTCCCATATTGACATATGCCCAACTCTTCTTCTCCACCTCAGTCTGGATAAAAAACTCAGTCCCTTCACGGTTTCAACAAGAAATCTCCTCTCCTGTTATGCTAAAGCCCTATTAACCTCAGTAGGGAAGGCACCAGGTTCAAGAGGCCTAAGAAGAAACCCAAAGCCAGCAAAGGAGACATAGGGCTTTATTAGAGGCTCAGGAAAGAGTCCAGTGGTGGCAGCCTGGACAGGAGAACCTCCTTACATACAGAAATGTTCCAGTGGCAGTGATCTAGACAAGACATCTGCCTTACTTACAGTTCAGTGGCAGCCGGATGGACAACATAAATGCACAGCCCAGTGGTAGCGGGCTGGTCAGGAAAACAGCAACCACTTGCAAACAGCATGCGGTTGATAACAGCATTTTCACTTAACACCCCCCACCTGATGACCTCCACCTGGCAACCTTCATTTAATCCAGAACTCAGGGCCTTGATCCCCTGTACAGCCTGTGTTCCACAGGATGGGCCAGGGCTCAGATGTTTATCATAAAAAAACGAATGTCTGAGTTGGCCATTCCTGGATTCCTGAGCTCAGAAAACACATTCAAATATGACTGTCCTACAGGTTCATTCTAAGGGTATGCTTAAGTTACTACTGCTATCAGGTGCATTTACCGTACATCCTCCCCACGCTCCACCCCTCCTTACACGTTTATCAGTTTTTCTTAACTCATTTTCGTTCCCTCTTGTGATCTTCCTTCCCTTCCTATGAAATTGCTTCCTGTGAGTTCCAAATTCTTTCGCTTATTTTAGGCAAAATATATATCTCCTACACTCAGCATTATATAGACAATCCCTTAAGGAGGTTATCAGAATAAAGGAGGCAGGCCAGACACGGTGGCTCACCACCGTAATCCTTTGAGAACCTTTGAGAGACTGAGGCAAGAGGATCACTAGAGGCCAGGAGTTTGAGATCAGCCTGGGCAACATAGTGAGACCCCCATTTCTACAAAAAAAAAAAATTAAATGGAGTTATGATTGCACCACTGCACTCCAGCCTGGGCCACAAAGCAAGACCCTGTTTCTAAAAAGATAAGTAAAGGAGGCATCAGGATCTTTCCTTTTTAGAGATTCAGCTTTATAAATATACCCTATTGGCGCAGATAAAACTTCCTAGGGTTTTGCATGCAGGAGTTTACTAGAAGTGCTTTTGAAAGCTGTATCTGTGAAGGTGCAAGAAAAACAACACAGGGCAGAAGCAGAAGTGAAATGAAGTATGGTTGAAACATTTGCCTTACCCAATGCCACAGAGATCTTGCAAGGTCGAAAAGTGTCCTTCATTATGGAATCAATCATTGGATATAGGCTGCCCCAAGGAATTGGAGCGTAGATTTGGGCAAGACAGCTTCCTTCAGCTGAGAGCAATTTCCAGAGTTGGACACAGCTGCTAGTTGTCAGAGCCAATACCCCAGGCATCTGGTGTGTGCCCTGATCATGAAGGGTGATCTGGGAGGTATTCAAATGTATCCACTACAATCCAGCCCATGCTACTCCATTCCACTAGCCTCATATAGTATGTTCTCCCCACAAGGGAACAACCCTCCCAAAATTTTAATTTGTCTCCTACTTACAATTTTGGAAGTTTTTAAGAGGAAATTTAGTGGGATAAGCTACAATGTCAGCCCTTCCCCTGTCCCCCTCCTTCCTCCCAACCCCTTGCCATTAACCTACCCCCACCTCTACCCCTCCAGGTATTCTCTAGATTGCACCTGATGTTTATAGTCTCTCTCATCTATTAACCCCATCTACTAGATTCACCTCACCCTTAACTATCTTATCTGTTCATCTTGGTTGCGTACCTGGTGGGATGACCCAGACCCTTCTCCCTGAGGGGGTCTGAGCCCCTAGTTGCTGTGCCCTTCTCAGGATTAACTTCTGCATGTGTCCATTTACCACCAAAATTGGTCAGGGGAATACCAAGAGCCCTCCTCCCCCAACAGATCACCTGAGTACCTTTATCTTCAGGCCTCCCCCTACCATGAACTCCATTTGCTTGTTAAATATTCTCCTCCTGCTCCACTTGGAAAGATCCCATTAGTAACTATTAAGAGAAAGTATTTCTCATAATCTAAAAGGATGTCCATTTACTGCCTTTATGTTATTACTTCCACCTGGAATTTCCCTCCTATTCCATCACCCCCAACCCTCCATAAAATACTTACTTTTTACGATCCAACTCAAATATTTCAGGAAGTGAGACATTAATAGCTTGAGTCTCCATGAAGAGACTCCTGTCAAAAATAGATCTTCCCTCCTCTGAACGCCCTGAAATCTTTAACGGTAGAGCTCACATCTTACTATCTTTATATGGCTGCACAAAGCACACAGCAGGTGTATAAAGTTGGATGAATAAATGTCTTAGCACCTTACACTTGGGACACAGAGCCTTGTATTATATTTTGGAGTCATGTATACGTCCTGTCAGTTAAAAATCTCCTTGAAGTCGGAGACCAGGTCACAGTTTTGATTTTTGTCACATCTTACAAAGTGTCTTTACATCCAGTTAGAACCAGTTAATGTGTTAAAGGAATTACTGTTAACCCAGGACACATGAGAAGAGAAGCTGACTCATGCTGTAGTTACAAGAATAGACTCTGTCTATCCTACAGGGTTTTCTGCAGGTGCAGTGGCCATTTAGAGGTGTCTTGAATCAAGGCTTGAGGGACAGACTTTTGTTCTCTGCATTGCCTAGGCATTGGATGTGCTCTGTGTGCCAGGGAGAGCAGATAGCCTTCGGTGAGACAGCTTCTTTCACCTAAGGGCAAGTCCTCAAATAGGACACAGCTGTGAGACCTCAGCCTCCAAAATTCCAGTCAACTAGGATAGTGAATACCTTGATTCTAAAAGGGGATCTGGGTGGCACATGACAGTGTTAAATATAGCATCCCTGACTGGGAAAAACACAGACACTGGTCGTGTTTCATGAAAATCCTCTTCTTGAGGCATGGGGGGAAAGAAAACATGGAATGTACCTGTGGCACCCAAGCCTCGACCTCCACCTCTGAGCCCAAATAAGTCCCTTTTCTCTTTGGTTTGGACTAGCCCTTGAGGTATTGATTTCTGGCTCTGCTCTATCACTTGGATACTGGGAAGGTTTCTCCTCCTTATCTGCACAGTGCTTGTCCTCATACCAGTACTGTCACTGCATCAGCCTAATCAGGAGGCATCTCTTTACATTAGTAAGATATCTCATGATATGTGAATTGCCGGGGGGGGGCTATACAATTGTTCCTAAAGATCATAGTAGTAGAAAATGTGGGGCCTGAAAAAATACAATTCTCTTCAGTATATTCTACCATCTTCTACTCTCAGAATCAAGGCTTACTTCTAGGTTAATGACACCTACATACAGGGAAGGTGCATCAGCCTCTGTTCTTCTCAGCCCCTAACTGCATGATCTCTGCCTCCTACAAAAAGGATCCAGAAAATCTATGGGGCATTTTGCTTGCAAGGATAACCTATCTACTCGGTTCCTCCTTGTTTTTTACTTCAATTTCCGGTTAGCTATGGAAAGTCTCGCATAGCAAGGATCATTTCCTAGAAAATACTGATATTTTCTATAACGAAATTTGAAAAGGGGAAGGGAAGACACTTTCATTTCACCTGGCAGCTCTATAAATTTTCTTGAATGTGCACCACACAAATGGGAACCACCTAAGTTAAAGGTGATTTGTACTTGAATGGTCACGGGTGTTCTCTCTGCAGTCAGATATCATAAACTAAAAGTAAATTAATGAACCTAGTCTCTCCCTAAGACTCCCCACTTTTTCTGGGTTTCAGGGCAGAGAAGAGGTTGGAGAAAATTTCCTGGGACCCTACTTGCAGGGAAGTTAATTGACTGGGAAGGCTGTTAAACCAGCGTCATCATCATCAATTTCCAAGTCTCAACTGAAACCTTCAGTTCAACTTTGCCATTTGGTTTGGTTGCATAAAGACATCGGTCATCCTTTTCTTTTCTTGCATAACGATTTGCTAACAAGGAGAATTTAGCTATCCCATGAGTTTTTAAGCTTCTCTTATAATGCCTTACTGTACATTGCTCTTGTAATAACATGCTTCAGCTGAACCTGATTTTCCAAACTGTTCAATAGCACTTTGTCATATGGCTTATTGCAAAATATTCTAGTATCAACACACATCCAGGGAGCTTTTCTCTTTCCTGTTGGTACATGGTGGGCAAGTGGATTTACGAGTTCCAGCAACTCTTCACAGTATCAAGTATGCTTTTTGATGTTGTCAAGGATTTCGTCAATGAAGTGAAGCCCTGGCAGGACTGAGATCATGTGTACCTCCTAATGCCAGGCCCTATAAACTTTCTTTTAATCTCCTTCACACTCCTGCTTCTGAAACCTACCATTACTGCAACACAGGATGCTCTCTTCAAACTCAAAATCCTTCTATCTGTTCCCTGAACTGGAGTGCCTGAAAATGTGTTTAGCTAATGGTCAACAGGCAGTTTTCCTGAGGCTGCAATGCTTAACCTGATAACTGATTCAATACATCAGGATCTGGTCTATTGAGAGTCCCCGGGATCAGAGGGACTCTCAACAAATGCATCTAGGTAGCAATCTTTGATCAGGTATGTTGTATTTTGGAGTATGCTGAGGTAAACTTCTAAAAAAGACCCTCATTTGCAACTTGGCGTTTTTGGGGGTCATGTAATGGTATGATACCTCGTTTAGCTTAAAATATTCAATAATGAACAGCGTGTCCATGTGTGAAAATGAATGGCACAGTTGATCTCTGAGTAGATATCTACCTTGGGTTCCCTAGGAGTCTGCTATAAAATTATTCTTTAGGATTTGTAGAAAGATAATATTTAACATTGAGAGTCGTTGAGGCACATCCTGAAAATCCACAGAAGGCCTTTTGAAAGAGTTTGTGAGATATTACCTTAAATCCTTCTAATGTCTTAAGAAAAGGTTTTACAGCCACACATTTGAATTCATATTTATCATGTTTTCTGGATTTGATCTTTGCCCCAGGGTTCTTTCTTATTTTTGAGGGTTGTCTTCTGGGAGAGACTAGAGATGAAAAACAGTTTTATTTCTGAACTCAGTAAATTCTGACCCACTTATATTTGTTTTCATTCTGCTCAAAAAATGAGTAATTTCTTCTTTAGCTTATATTCCTTTACCTTCATTTTATGATATTCAGCTTAAATAAATTACTTGTCATTTTCAACACTTAGCCTAGAAATATCCTTGGCCAGATCAATTAATTCATTAGGTACATTTCTATTTTTTCAGGTGACAGATTTCCTAAACTTTCCACCACTACATATCCAAGGGCTCCTATCTTCCAGGCTCAAATAACATTTCACTCACTCTTCTTTAAGCCTTCACTGACACCCTCTTTGAGGCTCACTGGTCTTGGAAACACTTTACTTCCAAGAAATAATAATCTGTTACTCTTGCTACATAGAAAATCTACCCAAAACCTAGTTGTGTAACACAACATTTATTTTGTCTTGCTCATGATTTTGTTTAACAAATTTTGGGAAGGCCTCTGCTGGCAGATCCTGCCTCAAGCCTCTCTTGCGGTTTTAGTCAAATGTTGGTTAGGGCTGTAATCATCTGAAGGCTTGACTGGGCTGGACGTCTACGACTCGCTTTCATGGCCAGCAGTTGACATTAGCTGCCAACCAGAGTGCCCATAGGGGCGGCCTCTATGTATAGATTGGCTTCCTCATGTAATGGCAGCTTCGGTAGGTGGACTTCTTAAATGGCAACTCAGAACCCACATATGAGCGTTCTCATGAACAAAGTGGAAGCCATATCATCTTTTATGATCTAGCTTTAGAAATTATATATCATCATTTGTCCCGAATTCTATTAGTTAAACATGCTCAGATTTAAAGTGAGGGAATTCTATGAGTTAAACACACTCAGATTTAAAGTAAGGGAATGCATATTCACATCTCAGTTTCAGAAATGTCTAAAATTTTGCGGCCACTTTTAAAAGCCCACCACAGGGTGCCTTGCTGTTAGGTTTTCTCGTGCATTACCAGCCATGTGATAGTACCAGACAGATAAGGGATGTTCTATAAGCATTTGTCAAAGTCATGAATTTTGGTAGGGAAAGAAAAGGAATTCTGTGAGTGATACTGAAACTAATAAGGCACCATGTGAGATATCTTTCTCTTGATCCTTCAAGAAGAGAAGAGACACTACTTTTGCCTCCCTTGTATGATGCAATGACCTGTTTAAAGGTAAAAGACTGACTGGTGTTTTTCTCTTGTGTGTATTTTTGTTTTTTTTTTTTGACCATTCTACACCTAATTGAGACTCCTAGATTGCTGTATTAGTCTGTTTTCATTATGCTATAAAGACCTGAGACTGGATATTTTATAAACAAGAAAGGTTTAATTGACTCGCAGTTCTGCATGGCTGAGGAAGCCTCAGGAATTTTACAATCATGGTGGAAGGCAAAGGGGAAGCAAGGCACATCTTACATGGTGGTAGGAGAGAGAAAGAAAGCATGGGGGAGGGGGGAGTGCCACACTTTAAAACCATCAGCTCTAGTGAGAACTCATTATCACGAGAACAGGAATGGAGAAATCTCTCCCCATGATCCAATCATCTTTCACCAGGCTCCTCATACAACACATGGGGATTAAATTTCAAGATGAGATTTGGGCAAGAACACAGACCAAACCATATCAATTGCCAAATCTTTTACTTGAATTTTTGAAAAGGAGTCAGATTTCCATACTCCAAGAAGATGTGGAGTTAATGATAATCTGGTAGCAACCTCAAGTAACATATGGCCAACAAGTGATCTGGAAGAAGTAGGGATGCTCTTCAAGTCCTCTGTTCCAGGGAGCAACTTTGGCCACACAGTATACAACTGAATGTCTTTCTCTGTTCTAAGTCTGAGTATCACAGAGTGTCTTAATTTTCTTGTGTTACTGGATATAGGAAAATTCTTCATGTGGAGGAGAGGAGCTATGGGAAGATTACATGCCAAGACCGAATACCTAGACTCCAAGCTAGGATAAGTTTCAGTAAATGTGCTTTTTATACATCATAAAAAGTTATAAACAGGACAAAAGCCTTAAAAAGCTTTGTTATTGTCCCTTAACACTCCCAAGCAACAAGTTATCATGCTCATAAATGGAAATATCTACTGAGAAATGTCAGGCATCTTGTTTGAAGCTTTTGAAACAAAACAATTTCTGTGATGCATGTCTAGCGATGCCAAGAAGTCCATCTGCCAGTCAGAATTTCATCCTTTAAAAACCTGGCAGCACAAAAGAACACAATAAGATTCGTTTAGAGTGTCAGTTTTCCATATCTGGGCCAAAGGGATTAGGTCTAAATTGCACATCATTAGGTAAGACTGTGCATGAAAATGTTTGCTTCTTTTGTCCGTAAAATTACTTGCTGTTATTTTAGAAATAGCCAAAAAATATTAATTGGACTAAATAAATCCATTCATATGCAGATTTATCAGTCATTCTCATTTATGTTTTTATTTGACACACAAAAGTAGTGGGAATTTTCAAGTACAAATGTTTATTGGACATGGCAAGAGGTTGAGGAGAGGCAATATAGTGTGGTGGTTAAAAGCATATATTTTAGAGTTAGTCTGGGTTTTAGAGTTAGATTGGGTTTCAGCCCCTCTAGTAAATAACTGTGACTTTAGGAATAACCTCTCTGTGGCTCATTTTCCTCACTTATAACATGGAATATCAGTGCTTAGTAGAGGGTAGATGCACAGTTAACAATTTGGGTAAGAATGAGCACACAATTTCAATAGGTTGTGGGGTGTGTGTGTGTGTGTGTCTGTGTGTGGTGTGTGTGTGTAAGAGAGAAAGAATGAGAATATTTTGGGAGGAGTACATACATAGAGGATATTATTGAAGACAATAGGGATATCATGGTCAGTTTTTAATATACTGATGATGAGATTTTGAATTTTGAAAATGTTGGAACCGAACAAGAATACAATGTCAAGAGACTTACAATGATATACATCATTTTAAGAGAGTCACTTGACTCTTGTACCTAGTGCAAAGTAGAAAGCCCAAAGCATTTCTCACGTCTCAGTAAGCTCAGCTGTCTACTAGATGAAAAAGTTGGAAAGCCACCAGGCCATTACTTGTCACAGTAATCAACTTAAAGGTATTTTCATTTAATTATTGGCGGAAAGTTCAGTATTATATACAAATAAAAGGGAACTTTCCTGAGAAAGAAGACTGGTGAAGGAGTGGAAGAGAGATTTAGAGGTTGCCTAGCCCTTTCTTCCTTTTTGAAATGAACTGGTAAGGTCATCCTTGCTCTTAATTCTTATATGTTAGGCAATTTGGAAGAAAGACATCCACAATATAATGCTGTAATCTTGCCATTATCAATTAGGATAATCATTTCCATTGCTAAGGCTTGTTTCTATAATGATTCTGTTCAAAAAAATAAGATTTAGACACGCATGTAAAGAAATAGAGTATAGAGGGCAAATTTCTAGATTTTAAAAAATGCTTTCACTAAAATAGATTTTTATTCCCTTTAAATGTTGTTCTATTCAAAAACAATGCTTTTAACACCCTTCACACAACCTTTTAAAATATTACTTATGAATCTATGCACCTTGATCAAATGTTTCCTGTTTTTCATTCCCCAAGGCTAAGGTGACACAATTATTAGCTTTCGATAGGGTTAAACAATAACTACCCATGCTTACTTTTGTGAAAGTACGGAAAACAAATATAACTGAAGCCCTGTAACAGTTGAAAAGGTTCCCATACTTTGACTCTTTCTTGTTTTTCTTTTTCCTAGAAGAGCACAGAAGAATTGGAAGAAAAAGAACAATACTTTTAAATAAATGTTTTATCCACTTCTAGTGCTGAATATATCATTTTTATCCCTAAATTTTAACCATGTAATATTTTTTAATGGGGACTATTTTAATCCTCTGTAATAGCAGTTACAATATGCCAGGTAATATTATAGATGCAGGGGATATACCAGTAAACAGGACAGATCAAAACCCCTGCTATCTGGAGCTTACAGTCTAATGGGGGAGACAGAAAATGAACAATATAAGTAAGTATAGAATGTGGCAATAAGCATAGAATGAAAGAAAAAATAAGGTAGGAAGAGAATGGGGAATGTCAGTGGGGTGGGTGGGGGCTGCAGTTTTAGAGGAGGTGGTTAGGGAAGGGCTTTTGAGAAGATGACAGTTAAGGGAAGATGTGAGGGAAATGAAGTAGGATGCTGTGTTTTAAGGAACAGTTGGTGGACCGAGTGCAGTCAGCCAGGGGAGAGTGCGAGAAATGGAAAGTAAGAGGAGGTCAGCTTGGTAGTCTATTGTGACGACTTTGGCTTCTATGCCATAACATTAAATGGCATTGCAGGTAGAGGTGGGAGGCCATTATAGGTCTGTCTACATCTTCTGTACATCTCCACCCTTCTCCATTCTGTTATCTGGCCCAGGGAAGCTATTTTCCCTTATGACCAATCATAATTCTTCCTTTTGGCCACCTTCCTCCTCTTTGAATTATCCAAAGGTTCCTTCTGTTAGAGAAGCAGATACGCCAAGCTACCTGTTTCCCTGGATCAGTAGCTCTCAACAGTGGTCATAAGCCCACCTGTGTCAGTCCCAGAAACTTGTTAAAATGAAGATTAGTCAGCCTCCCTCAATGCATATTCAATCAGTATTTCTACAACTGGGGCTTGAGAATCTGCATGTTCAAAAATTTTCCCAGGGCATTTCTTTCTTGTAAAGTCTGAAAATTAGAATCCTAGATTAGAGAAACAACACCCTCCTGATGGGCATCCAAGCCATTTCTTAAACCTAATTTTTTTCTTATCTCCAAAAAGGAGAACTTAAAAATAATTTGTTTGACTCTGCTCTATTTTGACTGAGTATAATCTGCTAGGCTTTTATTTCTAGTTTATTCAATGCCTATAAAATATTTCATTTTGTGATGTATTTCATAATTATTTTTTTTTCAAAAAATTTTTTGAGGCAGAGTCTCACTCTGTTGCCCAGACTGAAATGCAGTGGCATGATCTCGGCTCACTGCAACCTCTGCCTCCTGGGTTCAAGCTATTCTCCTGCCTCAGCCTCCAGAGTAACTGGGATTACAGGCATGCACCACCATACCTGGCTAATTTTTTGTATTTTTAGTAGAGATGGGGTTTCACCATATTAGCCAGGCTGGCCTTGAACTCCTGACCTCAAGTGATCCACCCACCTCGGCCTCCCAAAGTGCTGGAATTACAGGTGTGAGACACTGCGCCCAGCCCAGTATTTAATCATTAAGTACTATCCATAAGAATCATTTTGCACATTTCTCATCAATTTGTGTAACATGAGATTCAATGTCTGGCTTAAAATTTTATAAACTGTGAAAAGATTGTGACTTTCATGTTTTTTACTAAGTCTAATCCCATGACAGATTATTCCATATATTTTTGTATAACAGTACTGATTTTATTTTATTTGCATGCTAATGTTTCTATGATAAATTATATTTCAACATTTTACTTGTATTACAAGTAAAGTCATTCAAAAATTACTAATCAGTGCTATGCTTTAATCTTTTCTCTGAGTCCTAGAGGGGAAATGAGTCTGTGACTTAGATTGTTATAGAATTTGAGATGAGGTATCTATGTTTCCCAAAAGTGTATGCAGCACTGCTTTCACATTACACCTAATCTTCTGGAAGACAGACACTAGATTGATATTTTCCAGAGTTTCTGTTACAATTTCCAGAGTTTAGCACTTTTAAACAAATATTGTCCTTTCATTTTCTTCAGATTTCATAGGTTGATTTCCCTGCACCAGAAATTATTTCAAGATATTAGGGCAAATCAAGGTTGTCATAAATAAAGAACAAGGCAGAGGTAAAGTCATGTGCCAAACAGATAATAAATATCTAGCTGAGTAGCTAAATGCAGTCCCATCAAAGAAGATTGGTTCTATTGGTCTCTTATTAATAATGTTGAATTATTTCCTGGCACAGAACGGGTGTGGTATATTAATTGCAAGAGCTGTGTAATGGATTGGGCTGAGATTTAAATTAAACCAGCCTTCTAAGCTGGAAAGGATCAGATGAGGGAGTCTTTATGTTCCACTTTGGCTGAACTGTGTTTATAGTGAACACACAAAAGCATATATTTCCTTTCAACCGTTAGGATTTGCAGCTGTTGGTTAAAAATACATCCAAAAAGGTACCAAAAGCAAATGGTCCATACATTTTAAGAATGTAAGGAAAAGGCTGATGAATCTTTTACTAATTACATTGCATGAGATAAAACGTCTCATAAGAAAAGACTCTTACAGAATTTCTGCTCCTCTATGCCTCTGGTTACATTATTTAAGTCAACGTGTTTAACATGAATGCATTTTTTAAAAAGAGAAAAAAAAATTCCACTTTTCAAAATAATTGTGCATTTTCTTTTATTAGCAAAAGGGCTTATAAAACCTCCAGATGCTAGAAGTATAGATGAATAAATAAGGAATAACATGTAAAAAAGGAAGAGAAAATAATTTTATAGTATATACACCAAAAGTCTTTATTTACATTACTTTAAGATTTTTACATAGGGATTATATAGGATTTTGGAAATCCTAAATTTGAAATGAACCTTGAAATTTATCAAGTTCAGAACTACTAATGATAACAACAGTGATGTTAACAATATAGCTAAATTTTGAGCACTTATCATCTGCTGCAAATTTTTAAAAGAAGCTTTACATATGTAATCTTAGTCAATCCTCACAACAACCCTATGATGTAAATATTATTAACTGAATTTGACATTATGATAAAGGAACTGAGACACAGACTGTTTAAAAAATCTGCCTGAGGTCATAGAGCTAACAAGTGGAAGAGTCAGTATTAAGATTGAAGAAACACTTGTAAAATTATCCCAGCCAGTTGTGTCCAGGGAAAGTGTACACAGCTGTAGAGAGCATGATTTGAAGATGCCAGAAGGTCTATCCAAACACAGCACCTTCAGCAGTTTACAACACTGCTTCAAATTCCCACCAATAAAGAAAGTGCTTTGTGCTAAGATATTGCCTAGAAAGGATACGTGTTTTAAATATTACCTAAGAAGAATTTCTCATTAATGATAACAAGACAAGGAGGACACATTTTAGGGAGATTTGGATGATAAAAGAGAGAAAAAACAAAAGAGCTGTTGGAAGTAAAGCATCACAGTATATACTTTTCTTCAATCCTGGCAAAGTGGAGGGGTAATGAAGATAAAATTCATCTAATTTGGTTTTGATTGGATATGGAAATTGTACATCTTAAGTTGTCTTCTCATTTGGGAGGTATAACCATAATAAATAGGTAAAGCTTTACTATTTGCAATTGTTAAGTTTAATTAATAGCAAAAATTATCTGGGTATAATATATTCTCCTGAGACTTGCCTCCTTGAGCAGAGATTCTTAAACAAGGGTCCACATAAGAATCCCTATTGATACGTGAAATTTCAAGTATGTATGTGAGAATACACAGCACCCTAAGAAGATTGTCCAAATTCATTAAATTCTCATGTGTATATAAATCTTTTAAAACTGTCAAGATAGCACGGACTCAACCTAGCACAGCTGAACTTCTTACATATCATCCAAAATTAGTGCCTTCTGGAAGCGGTCTTTAACAGCTAAGATAATATAACATACAACTGTTTTGAATTTTGTATCCTAACGAGCACCTAGAGCTACATTTAAGCTGATATTTTAGAAAGTAAAATATATCAAAATACTCAAGATCATATCACACACCACTGGTTTGCTAGAACTACCTTTTACTTTTCCAGTGTGTTTCTGCAGCAACAGATGAAACTATTTGGGATTGGGTTTTTAAGTAAAGAATATGCTACAAGGAAATGAGAAGGTTATGTCAATAGATGTTCTTAGCAAAGAGTTAGGCAATTGGAGTCAGCAGTCTATTAATTAAAAATACTTTCCAAAATGAACAAATTGATCTGACTTTCTTGATGAGTTATTACCAGGTTCCTTTTATCACTTAAAACATTTTCTTTACTCTGTGTTTAACAACAAATGTGGGCCAATTGCTGTGAGTTAATTGAAAAGGATTGTTTTCTAGTTGCCAAGAAACAGTGCTTTCTTACATTATGCAGGCCATTATGTGCACAGATCAAGCTTCCTGATTTTTCTTTTAGGGTTTAAGAATATAGGCTGCTGTGATTTAGTTGTCCTTTGAGGATAGGAGAGCAAATCAAGAAGGCTTTTGGGAGTGTTGTTCTATTTGAATTTACCAGGTAGGATTTGGATTTGAAAGTGCTACCTTCTTTCTTGTGCTTAACTTTTCCTAAATCACCTAAATGCTTTTATGTTGAGTGAATGAGTAGATCTAAAATAATGATACTACTTGACATAGTTTCATGTAAGATCATGCCAAATTGATATTCTTCCAGTTGAAGATTCTGAGAAAAAAGAGAAAAAGAGGTAGAGATAATAATAGATGTCTGTGAGACTGGTTCTAGAGCTTGTTGTTGGTTTCAGAGTAGTAAATATATGTAAATCAAGAGGTTGTGAGTGTGCTTAGGGTTGAAATATTGATATTATGGCTTTGGAAGCAAATATCATTATTTCTATTTAAAGGAAAGATTTCAAATCTTGTTTGGTTCCAACTACAAAATGGGCTTTATAGCTTGTTAACTTCAAAAAGATTAGTTGATCTTGTATCTAAGTATAACTTGGTTACTTCGGGCTCTTAAAAAAAAACACCTGTATATATTTTCATCATCTTTTTTTCTTTTCTGTTGACTATTTTCTTGATGATTTTCCTTTAACAATGAAGGTAAAATCAGGGTCCTTGCACTTAATGGATTGTACTAATAGGTATGATACAAACAAAAAAATGCCATTTGTCATCCTCAGGAAGAAAAACAGCATTTCCTTTCCTTTTCTCTCTCTTTTACTATGAATCATTTGAATTAAAAGAAAAACAGCATTTCTTCATTCAAAGTTAGTAGCTTCCAGGCTCACAAATGCAGTGCTCACTGTGTGTAATGTAGGGGAAGGGTTGAAAAGGACTCCGTGAGTTAAGTTCGTTGGGTCAAAGCATCATCCTATTCTTGAATTCATGCTTTCATAGGTTTAGGTTGAACTCTGCAAGCTTGTGAACTTATACTTAGCATCATGCAACATTGATTGCATGTTGAAAACAGGTCTTGCCAACTTTGCAGATGAACCTAGTTGAAAGTAGTTACTGATCCTTTCTTGCAAAGATTTTACCTCCTGTCTTGTATACTTCTGCGTTTCTTTAGGAACATATTTCCTTTAAAAGGAAGATCATCAAAATGGATATAAGTCAGGTTAAATATTTGTTGTGTCATTAGGTAAGTTTCCATTTGTTCAGGGTTTGAAGCCACCTAAGTATAAATATGACCTGTGTAATATGAAACCTAGTTAATGTTGGAAAGAAATGATTGCAGTGTGCCTTTATCTGATAATATGATTTTCCACATGTGAACCAACACTTTGGTAAGGAAACTCTTACGTGAAATAAAGTCAATGAAGTGATAATTGAATATGAACATGCAATCCATTCATTTATTTTTAACTCTTCATACTGGAGTCTCCTTTCTTGAATTACTATTTACGTTTTAATTAAAATAAAGAATCACAGTACCACCGGCTGTCACAAATTCATTAAACTGCATTTTTAATTCATGTAATAGTAAAATTGAAGTAGCTCATTTAAATAAAAGCATGGTTTGTGGTTATGTATACTTGGTGTGACACTACCACTTTTAGTTCTGTTGGGATTGTGCATTTCTTTCCAAGCAAGATGTAATTAAACAATTCTGTTGTAGTTTACATTCTTTTCTTCACTTTTTTTCTGGCCAAAGAGTGCTCTTTGTCCTGAAAATGTACTCTTGATATTATTGGTACTATGCTGCTTAAAATATCTATGCTGGTAAAAATTTTTACTTAGTCCTTTTTTTTTTTTTGGCCACTGCTAGAGCAAGGTGACGTGTGATTGTGTGAGGTGGGGAGAGTGGTGTGAAAATCAGCCTGAGATGGTATCTTATAAGTAGATTTCTTTCCATATCTAGCACACTGTTTCTTCTTTGTCAGTATAGCAGAGTGGTTGTGACATTAATAAAATACCTACATAGGAAATATTTGGTAGGGCAACAAAAAACCTTGATTTCATCTGTAAAAATCTTTTGTTTAATAAATATTAACTGATATTAATTTGCTTCTCTGTGGATTAAAATTTTGTAAAAAGAAAAATGTCCATCTAAGTTGGGAGGGAAATTAGGCTATAAAATTTTTGTTCATCCTTAATTAAGGAGAGACTGAATTGCATTCATTGGTAGTTTGTAGAACATAGTGATTGATATTCCATAAAATCATAAGGGCGTTTATTGCTTATTGAATCGAATGGCTTTAAAACTTTATTTTGAGGAGCCTTATTCACAAAAGCATTATAACAAGGATGGATGTGTAGAAGAGGGGGGAATGGTTAGCTCTTGGTGTAGAGTAAATAAGCCATATTTCAACTAGTCCATGGTTTTTAAATTTTTCTGCAAGAACACAGATAGTGTAAGAGGCTTTGGCAAACTTTTCATGACAATAGACTACACTGGATTTGCTTTATAGCATTACTCTGATCAACCATTCAAGAAATCCAGTCAAGTATGAGGTTAACTTGACATATCTCATTTATAGTGAACTCAAGATGCTTTTTGATAACCAGTTCTCCTATTGCAGGCACTCAGCATTTCTTTCATTGTTCTAGAATTTAGAATTATTTCAGGGATCCTTACTAAGTAGTTTGTCAATTTTTTAAAACTGTACCTACCTTTTTTTTTTTTTTAATTGTGTTATTATCTTATGGTACAATTTTTTTTTTTTTTTTTTACAGGTTCTTGATATGTAGCCCAGGCTGGTCTTAAACCCCTGGCCTCAAGCAATTCTGCCTGGGTCTCCCAAAGTGTTCAATTATAGGCATGTGCCACTGTGCGCAACATATGGTACATCTTTTGAACATCGTTTCAAAGATTTCTGAAAACATTATTGTGCCTTTGATTGCTAATTTCCCTCATAGTCTTTGGTATGAAATTTACCTAAGTTTAGAAATTCAGAATAATATATATATTAATAAAGTGGTTTCTTATTATCTATTTTCCTAAAAATGTTCTCTTTATAATATTAGGAGATCATTCACCTAAATGAAGGAGATAGATATATGCAAAATATTCCAGTAATTTTAATTGTTCTATTGTTTATATAAACACAGTTAGTACCAACCTTCAATCTTGTTCTGATAACCATAGGGACACATTCCTTTCTTTTTGCCTTAAAATTTTTGTTATGCTGAAATTTTAACCCTTTCCTCAACTGATGTGGTGTTATTTCTCATATGTTCCTATTTTCATATTTTCTGTAGACTTTTCTAATACTTGAGAGTCCTTGCTCTCTCTTTCTCTTCCTTTTGGGTAGTTCTCAGTTTGGCAATGTGTGAAGATGTTTTTTTGGTTGTCATAACAGAGGGGTCAGAGTACTCCTGGTATCTCATAGGTAGAGGGCAGGCAGGCTGCTAAACATCATACAATACATGGACATTCCCCCACAACAAAGAACTGTTCAATTCCAAATGTCAATAAGAAATCCTGCTTTACAGGTCTCACATATCTGATTGCGGCTAAACACATAATTATGGGTCAGAATTTTTGTTTTGAGAATGTCTTCAAGTCCCATGTAACTTTATTCCTTTTATTTATAATATTGGCCTATACGATCATACCTATTTGTTAATTGAACTTTCTGGAATCTGCCTATTTAAAGTCTAAGAATCATGATCTGACTGGATTATCCAGTTTTCCCTTCCTTGATTATTACCAGTACTAAAATGACAATGGTCACATTATCTTTAAGCTGTGCATATAACTAAATAGTGCTTTGTCTGAATGACTTGTGGATTATTTCCCTCATTGCTTCTAAAAGCAATGGATAAAGAAGGATTCATTAAAGCAAGACAATCATCATCTGTTGAATCACTGTACTCCTGGATTTCCATGCCCAAATCATTTTTCAATAGTCATTTGCTCATTCTACAGATATTTCATTCTATAGAATAATCAATTGCTAATTCTGTGGATATTTATTGAGCACCTATAAAAAGAAAAGGACAAGAAAAAAATGAAAAAATGAAATGAAATGGAAAAATGAAACAAAATAGAGGAAAAGATAAAGAGCAGTAATGTATCTTTCCAGTGCAACCATAACTCAGAGTAATTCTTTTCCTCTGGTGAATATCTGTCTCTACTGAATTCTTTAAAATTCCTTACTTATTTTATATTTTATTATGCAATGGTCTGGAGTGAAGCTATTTGTTTCGTTTTTAGGAAGGGAATGAGAAGCATAAGTGAAGCAGAATATTGTAATTTTAATATTCTAATATTGCTATTTCATCTTATTTTGTATTTTCTTCACTTCCTTCCTTAATGCTTTTGTTTGTTTGTTTTTGATACATGGGCTCATTCCTAGAGTGCGGTGGCATAATCTCAGTTTACTGCAACCTCTGCCTCCAGGCCTCCCACTTCAGCCTCCCAAGTAGCTGGGACTATAGGCACATACCACCACCATTTTTGTATTTTTTGTAGAGACGGGATTTCGCCATATTGCGTAGGCTGGTCTTAAACTCCTGGACTCAAGTAATCCTCTTGCTTTGCCTTCCAAAGTGTTGGGATTACAGGTGTGAGCCACCTTGACCAATCTTGTTTACGTGATATATGCAGAAATACACGCATCTTCCTGTTAAATGTTCTACTGTGTTAAAATATGAAGAAAAATTTGATGCTCTAAAATTCTGACTTTGTAAAGCTACAAATTTTAAGTAATCATTTAACTTACTACAATTTTATTTACCAAAAGATGATTCCTCTTCTCTTCAAATTAGAAATTGAATTTTGCTCACTAGGAGTTTATTGGCATACAAAATTCCAACGAAACAATATAAATAATAGCTATAGAAAATGTTTAAAAATGGTGTGAGTATATTTTTGGAGTTTATTGAAAATGAGAGATATTCAAATACTTTGCCTTATAATTTTCTAGTGATGATTTTGAAAAAAAAATTAATCTTATCTTAAAAGCCTTAGTGGTAACTAACAGATTGCAATGAAATTGCCTTTGTTATGCAAGCAAAACAAAGAGGAGTCATTTGTTCTTTGAAGTCCAGGCTTTGCCATTTATTAGCTCTCCAAATGTGGGCAAGTTACTTAGTCTTTATGAACCTAGATTTCTTCTACTGTGAACCGGATAAAAATAGTTATCTCATAGGGTCATTATGGAAACTACATGTACAGATCCAGTTTGGTACTTGTCACAGAGAAATTATGTAATTATATGAAGTTCCCCTTTTTTCATAACTTTAGGCCTAGGCTCTCACAATTCGTTCACAGAAAAGACTGTAAAGGAACCTTAAAGATCATCTAGTATACCACACATGATGCTTGCATAGCTTAATGTTCCCCTGGTAACTGGCTTATACTTTATTAGCTTTAATAAAATAAAAAGCGTTACCTCTTAAGGCTACAGACATTTATAAATATTTTGTTGAAACCTATGAAATTGCTACTCCTGTAGGCCAAAACAGCCCAATATTGACAAATTTCATATGAGTCAACCCAGTCAATATAACATAGCCAATCCTATTTCAGCAAATAATTCTATATTACAAAAGACTGGCATGACTTGATAAGGTTATAGATATAGTTCTATTAGATGTTTAAAAACATTATAAAAAGACACTACTAGGGAGAGAGAGTATAATCAATAAGAGCTTGGAGCAGAGGTTAACGAACCGCAGTCTATGGGCCAAACCCAGTCCACTACCTATTTTTGTATAGCCTGTGCAGTAAGAATTGTTTTTACATTTTTAGACAGTTGGAAAAAAATCAAAAGAAGGACAATACTTTGCGACACATGGAAATTATATGAAATTTAAATTTCTGTGTCCATAAATAAAGTTTTATTGGACCATAGCCATACACCTGCATTTACATATTGTCTAAGTCTGCTTTTGTGCTCCAGAGACAGAGTTAAATAGTTAAGATAGAGGTTTTATGGTTTATAAGCCTAAAATATTTACCGCCTCAGCCTTTACAGCAAAGGTTGGCTAACCCCTGCCCTAAAGTCAGACTGCCTGCTTTCAAATGCCAGTGTCAACATTTCTTGGCTGTGTGATTTAGTCAAGTTACTTAACTTTTCTAAGCCTCAATTTCCACATTTTAAAATGAGCATAACAATAGTCCTTACCTCAAGAATAATTGTAACTGCCTACCATATCATAAGTACTCTATAAATATTACTTCAATTATTAATATTATTCGGGGGTGCCATTGTAAATGACTTTTTAAAATCCCTTAGATTGTAGCCCAGCTTCTGTAGCTGAAAAGCTTAGATGGGCTACAATTGTTGTATCACCATATTATAACATGAAGCCCAAACAACAGTCACCAGCATTCTGGGGACTTTAACAGTAAAATGTAGCCACTTGCTCATATAAATGATTTTAATATTTACATCTCATTCATACCAAATGGATCATTTCAAGTTAAAAACATTTAAGCTTCTAAATGTGCAATTGCTAAGCTGCAAAGTAGGGGCTGTTTTCTCCCTGGGACAATGAACATCTGCTGAAACAATTTGTCCAACGGAGCATTTGCCTCTGCTGGCCTTTTTTTTTTTTTTTTCTGAAATGGAAAAAGGATCATTGTTTAACTTCAACTCTTCTAAACCAAGAAGCAGTTTCTCTTGGGACTAGATGTTTCTAGGATTTGAAAAAGTAAAGGGGCCTCAGCTTTATATTTATTTTTTCTTATTTTCCAGTGAGGGTAAGTGGAGTTTTACTTAGAATGCCATATTCTTTTTTCCTTTTTATTTTAATATTGTTTGAAAGACCACAGGCCTTTCTAGATGATTTTAAGATTTGTGTATTGAATTGATCTCTGCAGCACTTTGTATGTCTGAGAGAGACTGGGGGCGGGGTTAGTGGTTATCAAACAGCAGAAAAAGAGTCAGGTTTTAAATTAGAAAGGCTTTTGAGAACTAGCTCAGATCTATTACTTTTTGTATGCAAAGTCAGAGGGGTTTGGAGGGAAGATGATCCAAAATCTTGAAAATAAAATAAAATCCTCTCAAAGCTAACATCTAATAGCATACTAGAGATAATAGATGGGTAAGTAGAACTACTGATAAACTTCAAGTCCAGGACTTATCAGTCCGCTTTCTTCTGCAGCTTTTCTACATTGATTTCCCCAGGGAAAGTTGAAGAGAGGACACTTAAGGCACTCCGCTTTATAATGCATACTTAAGAAGTCAGTGAATAATAACTACTAGAATTCTCTGGGTAAACCACTTTGAATTAAAGATGCATTTCCTTTTGTTTCCTTGCTTTAAAGCAGGGGTTCTTGGTCTTTGGAGGTTACATTGAGAGCAGTGACTCATATCCAAAATGAAGAAAGGAAAGTGTTGTCAAATTTCATGTTGATTCATAAGAAGGAGCATAAAGTATTATTCACAGTTCTATTTGCTATAAAAAAAACTGATGAACTTTGCTATGTCCAAATAGAATAAATTCTATAATATATAAATTATTTCTGATTTTTAAATATTCAACCTAGTATTTTCCTGATAAAATGGTCAAGTATGTAAATAAAAAAAGTATAGCTATCAAGTCAAAAGTATTTTGCCACTTGCTTTGTATTTTGTCAGTCAATTAAAATCTTTAGCATTCTTTGTTACAGAGGCTTAAGATGCTTGCGGGGTGGAGGGAAATTTTCCTCTGAGTGAACTGTTAGAATCTTTTGGATGATAGTCAAACACTTCTGTAATTTCCTTCACCATTTTTAGCTCCTTTTGGCATCACTTATTTCAAGTATGTCTCTGGAATGTCAAGAAGATGCCATTATTTTAAATGTTGTGTTTTAATATAATATCAAGCTAAATTTGTTCCTAGAGAATTCAGAAATAAAGGTAGAGTACTTTTTTCTTATCTTTTAGCAAAATGGAAAACTTCAAAGACTAAATGGAGGCTTTGCTCAATCTCCTACCTATGAAAGCGGATTAGAATTTTTATCCTCTGGCTACAGGCAATACAGATTTATGTGTGGTAGGAAAAAGAACTGAGTCAAAGGGAAACTAGAAGCTAGACCTCTCACTCAGATATTTGGTCCAACATCAACTGCATTGTTCTGTCCTGATACTGCCTTTTGAGTGTTCTTCATTTAAATCTTTTAGAAGAATGATTTTGGTAATACTTTGGAATAAACTTCCTATGGTTATTTCTGAAGTTGAGTACATCTACAATTCGAAATTCTATAATTCCTGGCTACTGTAATTCCCTTAAACATACATGTGAAGTTCATTGTGCTGGCACCAGTAGGCACAGGGAAAGAAAGACCCAGGAGGGACCTCATTAGATCATCTAACTCATACCAAAATCATTCAAAACTGAGTCAAAGGTTTCCAAAGGATTTGTTACAACTGCAATTGCAATATAACTAGGACTATAACAATAAAAGAGGCTTTCTTGCCTTTCTGATCAAGAATCATTACAATATCAAACAAAAGATGAATTCTTTCCTAAGAATCTTATGACTAATTCAGGTCTCTACAAGCACTCCAGGAACAAGATTCTTTTTAGTTACCAAGATCATAGTAAGTGTGATTTTGGCCCAAAGGCTTAAAAAGCAAAGCACATATGATATGTCCCTCTGATCTGTGGGCTAGTTCTCTTTTCATTCCTATGCTCTAGATTTTTTTCTATCCTTATTATATTGAGAAACAACAAGTACAAGTATTTTTAGCTGGCTTACCTGAATTAATCTCTTATAGGGCTGACATATTTAAACTAACAACAACAAATATTTAACAGAGAAAACTTTCCCTGCTCTTAATTTCTAGCTCCTATCCCACTATTTTTAGCTTTGTGGCCTTGGGCAAGTCATTTAAATTCTCTGGATCTCAGTTTCTCCTTCTGTATAAAGTAAGAGAATGAATCTAGATAACTAAAAGAATCTCTTTGAGCTCTGACAAGCTATACCCCAATCTATCATAAAGCTAAACTAAAACAATTCTGTGACCTTTATCAGGAAGAAAGGACAGTGGGAGGGAGACACGTTAGGAATTTTCTCTCATTGCTCCCACTCACACAACTGCTGCTGCAAAGGGCTCAAGTTGGTGAACCCACATTTTATTAGTTATGTTAATTATTTGGATGAAGTTTCATGCAAAACTTATGTATTTGAAGCTGAAGGGGAGAGAGATTCTAAGCTGTAGTCTTTTAATTTTTTTTAAATTTGTGACCAATTTTTTTTTTATTTTTTATTTTTATTTTTATTTTTTATTATTATTATACTTTAAGTTCTAGGGTACATGTGCATAACGTGCAGGTTTGTTACATATGTATACTTGTGCCATGTTGCTGTGCTGCACCCATCAACTTGTCAGCACCCATCAACTCGTCATTTACATCAGGTATAACTCCCAATGCAATCCCTCCCCCCTCCCCCCTCCCCCCTCCCCATAATAGGCCCTGGTGTGTGATGTTCCCCTTCCCGAGTCCAAGTGATCTCATTGTTCAGTTCCCACCTATGAGTGAGAACATGCAGTGTTTGGTTTTCTGTTCTTGTGATAGTTTGCTAAGAATGATGGTTTCCAGCTGCATCCATGTCCCTACAAAGGACACAAACTCATCCTTTTTTATGGCTGCATAGTATTCCATGGTGTATATGTGCCACATTTTCTTAATCCAGTCTGTCACTGATGGACATTTGGGTTGATTCCAAGTCTTTGCTATTGTGAACAGTGCCGCAATAAACATACGTGTGCATGTGTCTTTATAGCAGCATGATTTATAATCCTTTGGGTATATCCCCAGTAATGGGATGGCTGGGTCATATGGTACATCTAGTTCTAGATCCTTGAGGAATCGCCATACTGTTTTCCATAATGGTTGAACTAGTTTACAATCCCACCAACAGTGTAAAAGTGTTCCTATTTCTCCACATCCTCTCCAGCACCTGTTGTTTCCTGACTTTTTAATGATCGCCATTCTAACTGGTGTGAGATGGTATCTCATTGACCAATTTTAAGGCTTGAAACATGTCATTCTAGAATAGACCATTGAATAACATATGTATTAGTTTCTCAGGAAATAACAGCTAACTGAAGTTATTATTCCTTCTTATTAATAAAATATAATTTTTCATCTTTTCCACCCAAATTTGTGATAAATGTGCTTACTCCTGTAAATGGCTTATATTTCTCTTTTAGCACTCCTATGTTGAAACTCTCCAAAAAAAGTTCAAAATACTCACATTCTAGTAATAAAATATTGCTAAAGATGTACTTATTCCATGCACACAAATAGTTTTTTTTTTTCTTATAATCTGGCTCCTTATCATTAGCTTTTAGTGGGGGAAGAGAAGGAGAAAAATTTATTGATGAATTTCCTATTGCTCTTTTTGAAATTTCCTCAAATGACGGATATATCCAGAGAGAACTATGGCTATGAGAAAACTATTTGAAAGATCTGATAATTGTAAACTAAACAATTTCAGTCAGACAGTGTAATTAACAGACTGGGTAGAGGAAAAGGAGCTAGTTATGTTTCATTTCCTGAATTTTTATGTCTAAAAACAGAAATGTTTTATCCACTTCCCATTTTGTAAAGCTATTGCAAAAATTTCCTGCCATCACAAATGTTAGAGATAGTGCATTTTACTAAAAAGTTGTAAGTGGAAAGCCTACTAAATTTATGCCAAAGTGTCACTGTAGACATGGTTTAACATGAAAGATCAATGAGTATATCTTGTTTTTTTGTTCTTAGAGATAGGATCTTGGATCTTGCCATGTTGCCCAGGGTGGTCTGAAACTGAAAGCATATCTTTTCTATTAGATGATGTTATGAACCAGTCTTAGTGACAAGTTAAATAATCTTTCAAAGACAAAAACCATTCTTCATTTTAAAGGCCACCTGCTTAATATATCAGGCTGGTGAAGGTATTTTAGTGATACCATTGACTACTGTTATTAATTGCAAATAATTGTAAACACCACATAGCAGATGTAACAAGACCCAGTGACCAATTACAATGCTAATGTATGTATTTTTCTGTCACTACTGAAAAAAGGAAATGAATTTAATTTTAACATTTCCACAGAATCTATAAAACCTAATTCATGTAAAGTTAAAAATAAATCCATATTATAGAATCAAAATAATGTAAATAGTTTTATTCATTTTAATGGAAGAATATCCAAATACAGAGGAGACTCCAAACCAAGCACCTATGGCTTTTAACTTTAAAAAACCCTCATTTTCCAGTTTATTTTCAAGGTACATTGTATTAAATCTTATTTGAAAATCAAGAGTAGCCTACAGATTTAATTGATCTCAACAGGGGGAGAAAATAATCTAATTTTTCATTAGAGTTCCTGTGGTAACCACAGAGAGAGCCAGTAACTTGGTAAATATAGCTATGTCTCTATGGGCCTGTGAAAAGCAGAATGAAGAACATGGCTGTATAAAAGATTAACCCATGAGGATAATGTCCAAATACGTCATTTATTTTCACTGCCCTACATCAAGGAGACCTCATTGGAGAATCATTTAAACAATAAGAAAACAAACTTTAAAAAATTAGATAAAATGTTTTAATATATTTTTCTGAAATAATCTATTTCACAAGCTCAGTACATATTCCAGATATAAAGGCACTAGCTTTTTACTGGAATTTAGATATTTTCACTAATTCAGAAGTCTTAATTAACAAAACTCTACATATTGCTGAAGCACTAAGAAGAGATTCGTTACAATTAACTATTTTCCAGTATTATCTCTACTCCAGACAATATTATTTTGTGTTCCAACACTCAGCTCTTCCATCATTTAACTGGTACCTTTCATATATGATACAGATCATAGCTTTTTTTTTTTTTTTTTCCAGACGAAGTCTTGCTCTGTCAACAGGCTGGAGTGCAGTGGTATGATCTCGGCTCACTGCAACCTCCGCCTCCAGGGTTCAAGTGATTCTCCTGTCTCAGCCTCCCAAGTAGCCGGGACTACAGGTGCACACCACCACACCCAACTAATTTTTGTATTTTTAGTAGAGATGGGTTTTACCATGTTGGCCAGGATGGTCTTGATCTCTTGACCTCGTGATCCACTCGCCTTGGCCTCCCAAATTGCTGGGATTACAGGCATGAGCCACCATGCCCGGGCGATCATAGCTCTTTTAATACTCTGAACCATTAGATATTTGTCCCGATAATCTACATTCACAAATACAGGAGTACTTTCATTTTTATACAGAAGTGAAGAATGAAGAAATTTATAGGTTAGAATTCTTAAGAAAGATAATTGAAAAGATTCTGTTAGATGTTTACCCACGTATTGGCTATCTGGGTGGCTCTAATCATCCAACTTGCTCTGAGTTTTATAGCCCTATGATAGCTGAATAAAAATGACCCCACTTTTGTCCCTACTTTGGGTCTCACGAATAGTGTGAAACATCATTTTCTTTTTACCTCTGCTGCCATCCCTACCTCCCATTTCACTTCTTATTGCTATCCCCTTCTATCCATTCTGCATGGACCCAGATGTGAAATGCATGTGTTTTCATTTATTTCCATAAAACACATTCACACAAGGCAGTGGGATTAAAGATTTGTTGTGAGTCTTGGAATACAAGGACATTATATTCACAGCACAGCATGGCCCACAGCATTAACCTAAGTATCAAACATCCCTGTTCTTTAGCAGGACTGGACACCAGCCAGCCCATTTTCTCAGGACCTGGCTCTGGATGTCTTGCTGGGCCATCTTCCTTACCTTCTGTTTTCTCCCACTGCTTTCCCTAGTCTTGGAACACTTGACTCATCTATCTCTAACTGAAGCAAAACATTCTTCTTACTTTATTATACAAGCAATATAATTTAATTTCTCGTATTGCTAGCTTATTTTAGACAACTTGCAAATGCAGAACCAAAGACGGCTCACCAAGGTGTTTTTGCTAAACTGGGAAATTTTTTCCATGAGAAATTCTTTCACCTGCTTTTAACCTATCTGCCCCCTCCTGTCTATCACCACACCCACACAGATCCCAACACAAGGTTTTATAGCACATTCTACCCATTGAAAGCCATTCAGCCAGCAAAAATTTAGGCTTTGAAGGACACTTGGAAGAGACCTGGGATTCATTCTCATTTCTCCCCATTCCTTTCCGATCATAGCCAACCCCAAGCCCTGTTGATTCTATAGTACTTGAAACACTTCACTACCCTTTGCTGTTACCCTAGTCCAAGCCACCATTATCTTTTCACTAGGATTAGTGCAACAGCCTCCCAACCTATTTTTGGGAGAAAAAAAACTTTTCCTCTACTAACTTTGTTGGTTGGTAGTGGTTGGGAGGTGTGGGAGAGGCTGAAAATTAATTGACAATGACAGATTAAATGGAGAAAAGTTTATTTTCACATGCATGAGAGAGTACCCCATAAGAAGTGGCTCTATAAACAGCTAGGGGTAAGGGTTTATATACAAGCTTAATAAAGGGGGAGTTCAGGGTTTCGAATAACAGAGGTTTTAATTAGGATTGTTTATACTTTTTTTTTTTTTTTTTTAATGTCCCAGTGCTCAAGGCTCAAGTGCCTCTTTTATAGAGACTACCCAGAATGTATGATTTGTGGCAGCTGACTCTACTTTTTTCAGATAAGGAAAGTTCAGATAAGACTTTTTTCTGCATCTGTTAGAGCTCAGGTGTTTTCACCTGGAATAAATCTTCATACCATTTTGGTGGGTTGTTGGTCCCTATACTATGTCCCTACTTCCAGTCTTATTCCCCACAAATCTGTTCTCCACATTACAGCCAGAGTGACATTTCTAAAACACCTGATCATGGCACTCCCCTTCTTAAAAACACTTCAGTGGCTTTTCACTGCCAAGGATTATGATTTATAATCCTAGATTTACCAACTTGCCTAATAAAGCTTAAAGAACAAAAGGCTAAATTTGTATAAACCTAGCCTAGTTGGCTAAAGTTGATTTACGTGGCAGGAAAGGTAAGGCAAGGTGGATCAATTACGATATACAAAAGTTAGTCTTTAGTGCCATCCCACATTTGTATCGTTTCTGATTTTACTTCTGAAAATCACTGCTTTGGGCTATATGCCAGGTATTAAATCTTTTTCTCTTTCCTTAAATTTTAATTAGCACTTCATTCCTTCAGGGCCTTACCGAAATGCCTGGCTAAGTTCATAAGCTTATTCTTATGAGTGTTAATAAGTTAATGTACTATGAATTTCCACATGCGGTGTTTCTATTTCACCAAGGCCCTTCATGACTTACTCCACAGGGTGACTATAAAAGGCATTTCAGACCCTGAAGCAAAACGCTGAAGAGAAACTTTGAGCAACGGGCTTTTGAGCACCTTTTAAATGATAGGCTTTTTGTGCTGCCTATGAATAGAACTGGTCCTGGAGGGAAGAATTCTATTGCCTTTGTATAATCTGAGCCCCTCTAGAAGAAGAGTTCATGCACCTCTATATGGCCTTATTATGTAGGACAACTTCAGTGACCACAGTGATATTTTGCTAACCATCTGTGATTTCTACTTGAATTGACCATATTTTTTAACTGGCTTTATTGAGGTATAATTTACATGCCCTAAAATTCACCCATTTAAAATGTACGTTTCAATAATTTTTTGTATATTGACAGACTTGTGCAACCATCACTACTATCTAATGTTCTTTTTTTTTTTTTTCTCAAATATTCTCATCGTCCCCAAAAGAAGCCCTGTACTCTCATTAGCAGTCATTCTCTATTTCTGCTTCCATTACCCCAGCCCAGCACTGGGTAACAAATAGTCTATTTTCTGGCTCTACAGATTTCCCCACTCTGGATTTTTCATATAAATAGAATAATACAATATGTAATCTTTCTTTTGTGACTGGCTTCTTTCATCTAGCATAATGTTTTCAAGGTTCATCCATATTGTAGTATGTATTAACACTTCATTCCTTTTTACTGCCAAATAATATTTTATTATAAGAATATGCCACAATTGTTTATTCATTATCAGTTACTGGACATTTGGGTTGTTTCCACTTTGTAGCTACTATGACTAATGCTGCTATGAATATTGATATACAAGTTTTTATGTGGACATGTTTTCAATTCTCTTGTATATATACCTAGTTGTGGAATTGCTAGGTCATATGGTAATTCTACGTTTAACGTTTTGAGGAATTGCCAAATTGTTTTCGAAGTGGCTACACCAGTTTACATTCCCATCAGCCATGTATGAGGGTTCCAATTTCTCTGCATCCTAACTACCTCTTTTATTGCTATCCTAGTGGGTTTAAAGTGGTACCTCATTATAGTTTTGATTTGCATGTCCCTAATAACTAATAAGGTTGATCATATTTTCATGTGCTTTTGGCCATTTGTACATCTTTTTTGGAGAAATGCCTATTAAAATCCTTTTCCAGTTTTTATTTTCTAAAAAATTATCCAGTTATGAGTTCTTTATATATTCTAAATACAAGTCCCTTGTCAAATACATGACTTGCAAATATTGTTTCCCATTCTGTGGGCTGTCTTTCCTTTCTTCTTGTTGTCTTTTGAAACATTAAACTTTCTAATATTAAAGAAGTCCAATTTATCTATGTTTTGTTGCTTATATTTTTGGAGTCATATCCAAGAAATCATTGCCTAAGCCAATGTCATCTTTACACATGTTTTCTTCTAAGAGTTTTATAATTTTAACTTTTACCTTAATTCTATGATCCATTTTGAATTGATTTTTGTATAGATTGTGAGGGAGGGGTCTACTTTAATTCTTTTGCACATATTCAGTTGTCCTAGTACCGTATTTCGAAGTTAACTGTGGTTTTAAACCACTAACAAGGAAGCTATAACTTTAGTAGTTATGTTAGTTATCTGTTACTGAGTATCCTAGCAAGCAAATTCAACTCTGAGGGGCTTTATGTATCAATATTTGTTCTGTAAATTAGTACACATTGTACACTGTTTTTAGTTTTGAATATTGTGTTGGTATTGTTCTTTTAAATATCTCAGATGTTTGGATGTATTTATTACCTCCAAAAAATTATTTACTATATTTAAGGTGAAAATGGATGATAATTTTCAAAAGTAATTTAATCTTGACCTACACAGAACTTAGCAATTCATCCATTTATTCCCTTCACAAACACTTATTGAGGAAATACTATGTGCCGGGTATTCAATACTGAGAATATAGTAATGAACAAAACACAGTCCCTGTCCTCAAAGAACAGTTTCTAGAAAGAAGAGGTGAAAAATGTATGAAAATAGATATATAATAGGTCAGGTATCAATATGTGTTATAAAGAAAATGAAAGAGTAAGAGGATACAGAGTGATACAGAAAGGGGTTACTAGTTTATACAGAGTGGTCAGAGAGGATCTCTTCGGTGAAGGTAACAGGCAGAAATGGAAGACTTCAGGGAACTCTTTATAGTATAGCCTCTATTTATATAAATCTGCTATACTATAAATAGTATAGTTGTCTATATAATAGCATAGTAATCTATTTATATAAATAGACAACTATTTATAACTATTTATTAGTAAAGCAGATATACTAATAAAGAGTGTTTCATACAGTGGGAACACCAAGTGCTGAGATCTGAGATTGAGTGTGCTTGGTTCAGCTTAACTTTTCCCTTTCTTCCATTTCTAACACAAATGGCATAATTTCTGTACTAACTCCATTTACCACAGTTTCTTTTCAAAAAGGATTTAGCCATAATGGATTATACATTGTATCATACCTAAGACGATTTGTTTAGATAATGTTTCAAAATTCAACACATTTACAAACTAAAACAACTAACAAAACATTTTACTATAGTACATTTCCCATCCTTGCAGAAGCACTATTTATGATATTGTAACTTCAATCCAATTCAACAAACTTTATTGAGTGTCTATGGCGATATTTCCCAAGTCATAATCTGTGGATCATATTTGTGGTTTAGAACTTCCACTAGAGACTTGACAATGGTTTAGGTAGTTAGGAAAAGTTAGTTAGGACTTAGTAATTTATGATAACTAGATTTATATTTTGAGAATGCAGAATGTAGTCAACATTGTCATTGGAATGACTTAATTCCAGGGAGTTATATGTTGAGAAATCTGGATGGTTTATAAACAGCCTACCTTGAGCACCATCAGTTATGACACACTGGGTGTGTACAGTGGGATCAGTTCATCACTTATGCCATATATGGTTCTGGTGATTCAATGACTCACTGGAGCTTATGTTGGAAATTAGATGTTGTTACCTATGTACTATGTTCCCACTGAATATTAATATCCAAAGAAAAAATCTACTTGCTACAAAAAAGTTCAGTGCATTTTACAGTCATTACTGTCTTCAATAGTCATTACTTTTCAGGAACAATACCCTGAAAATCCATGCCCCACCTTTCTCTGTTCATCCTTGCCCCTGTTTGTGATCTCTATTTCAGATTACCTAGGGCAGCTGGCTAATCTTCTGTGGCCTAGATATGTGAAAGTAAGATGATATAATACCTTCCCTATTTAGACTCGAATATTCTAAGTTTTCCCAAAATCTTCACATTTACTAGATGATCTTAGGTGCACTTAGACTTGCTCTCTGTATTTTGGCAGATAAAGCAAACATCCCTTAGTTTCAATGTTTCCAAGGGGTACCACTGCAAGTTGGTCTATGATTGAGACACATACACAGCAAAAAAAATTAAATTAAAAATTAAAATGCAATTATGGAATGCCCTCTTGCCTTTATACCAAATATATCCAATTCTTATCTACTGCTGTTGGTAAAATAATCCTTCTTGACCCTGACTTCACATTAAGACTATTTTCTCTTGACTGACATTTCTTATGTTCTGTTTTCCACATTAAATTGTATATGTGTCCTTTGACTGTCATGACCTAGAAGCATATTCATATTCTGCCTGTAGAGGGTTCTCAAAAAGTATTTACTAATTTGTTATTACTATGCTTAGAAGTATTAGGGAGATAAATGGCACAATGATCCCATCGGGTTCAACTTTGTTTCTATTTCAGTTTTTGGTTTTGTTTGTTTAGTAAGATTTGGTTTTATTTATTTATTTATTTATTTATTTATTAAATAGAAGATGAGTGGGAAGAAAAGTTGAAAGTGTGTTATTTCTTTAGTAATATTTTTTCTTGTTTTACCTGCCTTGTAATCAGAAATAGATTTTAACTTTAAAAAAAAACATTGTGAGTCCTAATTGCTATTTCCTTTAAATGTGGCTGAAGTGACCGTCTTTAAAGGGTGTTACCAGATTTAAGCTTTGCCAAGTAAGGAAGGTGGAGCTGTGTGGGAATGAGGTTTTGTTTAATCAGGTTGTATAACATTTTGCTGAGACATGTTAGGGAAAGCAATCCAATGTGATATGGACTCAGTATGAAATCACGGTCTGAAACTCACCTTATAAAATGTAGAGAACTTTTGCCATCTTCTTATAAAATTATATAGCAGTAATGCTAGGGAAATGAACTCTTGATTCAATATATACATACAAGCCTTTCCCTAACATTTGTGGGACCAGAAAGAGTACAAGTAGTGGCCCACATACAATATGCTGAATTCTAAATCCTCCTAAATATCTTCAATAAAGTGGACTCTATCCTCCTACCTTAGAAAATATACCGAAAGGCAAGTTCACTTAAAAATTCTTTGATTCCTTGTAGCTTCATGTTGAAGAAGTAGAGATGCTGGAAGATCCTGATTTAAAGCACATAGCCCAGGCCCCTCACTGCACCTGCTCCCATCACCAGCTCCCACAACCAGCTCTTCCTTGCAAGATGAGAGATCTCAAGAGTATGCCTGAAGCCACTTCTGCCCACATATCCAAGTTCTATCCAGACACCCTGCAAACAACTGCCACTTGGGCATTCCTCAGGTCTAGAAGTTTTCAGACCCATGGGATAGTCCATTCCTGGGAACAGGCCTGTGGAAGAAGCTGAAGCAGATACTTGGCCATTTGGGTGTGAGGAATGAAATTCGGGGATTTCAAGTAACCACAGAAGGCAAAGAAGAGGTTATGTCTTAAGCTATGGGTGGGTACAATCCTTTGATTCCAAAATTCTTTATCCTGGTCAAATAACTGTAGCCAGAGGAAGGACAGAGAGAGATTCTCTGAAGCATAAGGCCCAGAACAGAGACCCTCTTGCCTGGGATAAAGAGTCATACTCAGTAGTGTGTGTGAACACACATATGTATAGCAATGCCAAGTCCCGTATAATCATGTATTGATTATCTTATCTAAGGGAGAGCTATAATGTTATAAATGATCCAAAAGAGTGAGTAATACAATGCATTTATGACTGGGTATATACTACAATGATTAGTTGATTGTAGATATAGAAATATTTTGTTTTGTTAAAAAAAAAAAAAAAAAAAAGACTGAAGCCCCTCTCAGAAAAGCTTGGAAAGCTACCAAGTTTCCCTAATTCATACACTGAAGGATCAGTCTTGCTCCTTGCTGGACTGCACTGCACTGCCTGCACTAGCAAAAAAGCTGACTTGATGATGCCCACTTCAGCTAGGTTTCTCTTGTCTCACTGGTGGCTTCACATCCTCTGAGCGTCCTTCTTGTATGCTATACATGCATTCCCTATACATGCTCTTCTGGTATGTATGCTGGAAGGGGCTTTCTTAAAAGTTCTTAACACCAACTACCTTTGGCAAAGGAGAGAATTGAAGCTCGATCTTCAGTCTTTTGAATAAAAAATATTGAAGCCTTAACTATATTTACTTTTGTGATAGGTTGATATAGAGAGAAGATAATTAGAAAAAATGGAGCATATGAACATGAAACAATTACTTTATTATGTGTGAATGTGAATTTTTTAAAGAGTTAACGTTTTAGCTAGGGTCTATATTTCAGGAGTGCAGAAGTCAAAGACGAGTGTGGGACATAGGAGAAGCTATCAGGTTATATAAAATGTAGTAAAGTAATTCTTAATAAAAATGGCAGCAGATGTCTGAGCAAATGTTACAAATACATATATGTGAACTATTCTTCTATAATGCTATATTTAATAGTCAGATAACTTGAAAGAGTGAATTTAATCTGTTGTGATCTGATTTGCCAGAATTTGCAATGAGACAAGGTATTTTGCTAATATTTTAAGTGATCCACATCCTGGATTATGATCATTACATCTTTGGGCTTCCTTATTGCCTCACCATGTTCTCAAACATTTTATTACTCTGTGAAGAAGAAAGTGGTTAATTGGCATATATAAATAAACACAGCAAGTAAGCAAGAGTGCAAGCTCCCTGAGGATAAGGATGTCCTGTTTGCTCACCACCGTATTTCTAGAAACCTAGAACAGTTTATATATAGTAGGGTTCTCAGTAAGTATTTGTTGGCTAACAAAAGAATAATAGAAATAATAAGAATAATATAACTAATGGAAATAATTTATATCAAGTGCCAGCTCTGGTCTGAGGAATAGTATTTTAGTAGGATAGTGTTAGGTTGATTAGTATTTTCTATACTGTATGGCATTAAATCTTCTGGTATAGATGAAGAAAATGAGGTTCAATGAGGTTATGTAACTTTCCCAAGATAACACAGCTTGTGAAATGGACACACCTATAAATATCATAAGTGATCAAATATTAATCTTGATTTAATCTATTAATATAATAATCAAATATTATGTGAATGAAAATAATAAAATAACTCTTGTTATTGGCACATCTAGAGTATAACAGGTGTATATAGCCAGTCACTTCCTTTCAAAGTTGGACTCTTGGTTTAAAACAGGGAAGTCAGGAATCTGGGATGTAAAATCACAGAACTCTTTGCCCTAAGTGGTCCCAGTTACTCTGTCTCAGTGAGAGCAGAATTCCCAAGCAGACTTTTGACCTCTTTCTGGTAGTAATTAGTGGTCAAGGGCCTATGATGTCCCCACTTGGTGGGAAGAACAAAGTAGGGCAGAAATCAAATGGCTTCTGCCCTTTGGTGTCATTTGCTCTCCTGAACCTTTCTTTTCAACTCGCTGCCTTCCTGGACTCTGGGCTTTGGTTACTCAGAACAATGGTCCTTGAAAGCTCGTGGTTGGCCTTACCTGACTTCCCTGGACTCCAGCCTGAAGTAAAACAACTTTGTGCCCCTCCCAGCCTTGTCTCTACCTCCCTTAGCCTTCCTAAGGCTCTCTAAGTCAGTGACTGCTAGAACCTCCTACCTGGCTAGTCAGACTCCCATGCATTTTCTCTTAGTCTGGGTAACCTCATAACCACCTAAGAAATGAACTGCAGAAAACCTTAGCAGTTCTTAAAAAAAAATGATAAATAAACTAGCTCTTATTCTAAACTATATTATCTGTTACCATATTATAGTACTTATATGGTCTTTTCTCTGTTCATATAGGCCTGAAAGATGAATCTTTAAGGATGTAGTGAGTATCTGGTGACCATTTTTGTTTATCTGCAGGTACCTGGCAGTTGCAAAAGGACTGGAATGTGTTTGTATGTGTGTGATTTGGGTTACTTTGGGTTGTTTTCTAAGGTGCTGCTAATGTTAGTTACGCTGAAACAAAATTGTCTTGCAAAAAACACAATGATGTATTAACTGTAAATACTGATCAAACCAAATAAACTCACATCATATGCTATTCCTACCGTAAGCAACAAGTATCTTTACACAGGATGACAGAGTGACCACCAGGGTTTAAAATGGTTAATAATATCATTACATATTTTAATGCCTTTAGGGGATTGTTTTACTCACCAAGGGCAGAGACAGAGGAAGAGAGGGAAAGAAAAAGAGAGAAAATGTTAATTGGCCTTACCTAACAATAACTGAGCTAGTGTTATCTAGACTGTTTCACTGTAAAATGATGTGTCTTCAAAAAAACTTTCTGTTCTTAAATGTGAATTTTATTATCATAAAAACCTTTTCAAAGTCCTAATAGGAAAGATTATCAAAGTGTTTTCTCATTTCTAACCTAGAAACTAAACAACAGCTAGATAAAATCTGGGAAGTTCTTCAACTGAACTAATTTGCTTAACAGCTGATATTAAATATTTGATTAAAATGTTACTTCTCAAAACTCAGTTTGGAATTGTAGTGAATGTTGATTTCAGAGTGTCTCAGAGTAAAGGTACTTTTATGTTGTCACTAGATTGGTCTAAAGATTGGGTACCCACTATATTGGGTATGTCTGATGTCTGAGCTAAAACTGTTGGCATCTGGGAGTTTTGTGAATTCATTTGAAGATGGAATGACATATAAAATGAGCAATAGAGTGGGAATAAGAATTCCACTGGCTTCTGGTTCTATTAGCTTTGTCAATAACTAGTTTAGTGAGCTTGAGCAGGTCATTTAATCCCTATTGGCCTTACAATTTTTCTTTGTAAATGAGGGGCTGAGCTTTGATATCTAAAGTCCATTAAAGCTATGGAATCATATGACTCTTCCAGAAGTTTCTTTCAAAATACACATTGCTTATTTATTTATATCTGAGCCTATCTTAAAGGTTTTACTGGACTTTATCCAATCATAGCTTCAGCAAACAATACGGCCACAGAAAGCCTACTTGCGTCAGTGCGTTTTATTTTTTCACACTCAAACAATACCTGGCAAACAAAAAAAGGTTTCTGAATTGTGACTGGCACAATGATACATGGTCAGCTGCACTGAGAATTTAGGCAAACTATACACATAGTCAGGGTGCAGAATGAAGGTGAGGGCGGATTTGCAGTTAACTTGCATTTGTGAACCAAATAAATGCTGTAAATTGTGGGGATGAGACGAATGCCAAAACCCAACAATTTCACTACTCTCCTACTCATTTGGCTTTTCCACTAGAATGCACACAGACGCAGCAACATTTTCTGGTTCTCTCTCCTAGATCTTCCATTGAATGTGCCACCATAGTCCACACTTATGGTTTGCACTTTCTTGTTTCTATGACATCACACAACCTTCTACCTCTGCTCTCCTTCCATATCTTAGATTTAGTCATACTACAAGACATATTCCTTAATCTTTTGGTCTTCTGCATTGGATCTTGCTCCCTTAGCATTTTCTCAACTGCAATTGTCACTGATATGTGGATAGCTCCACAATTTACATCTTTATCTTTGATCGCTTTTATATAGTTTAAAACTAACTGTTCACTGGCTAAATTCTTATTAATTCATTTATTCACTAGACAGGAGATATATTATGAAAGTATTATTTTAGGTACAATGAGGTATTTGAGGAATGTTTTCTTAATATGTCCTTTCAAGAAAGAAGTGGTGTACGATGTGTGTCAATTCTTGCTGAGTGCTTAGAAGGCATTCACAATTTTGAATAGGACTAAATTAGATATCCTATTTTTATTTTTACTTTTTTGAAACAGGGTCTCACTCTGCCACCCAGGCTGGAGTATGGTGGTATGATCATGGCTCCTTGTAGCCTCAACCTCCCAGGCTCAAGTGATCCTCCCACCTCAGCCTCCCAAGTACCTGGGAATACAGGTGTGTGCCACCATACCTGGCTAATTTTTTTTTTTTTTTTTTGTAGAGACAGGGTCCCACTTTGTGGTCCAGGCTAGTCTCAAACTCCTGTGCTCAAGCAATCCTCCCATCTCAGCCTCCAAAAGTGCTGAGATTACAAGTATGACCACTGTGCCTGGCCCCACTATTTTTAGAAAGTCAGTAACTCATGATCTTTTATGATTTAGAAGTTATTAAGAGGAAAGAGAATTCAAGAATAAGACTTTTGGGGTTTTAGAATATATTAATTTCTATTTCAAAGAAATGTTGCTCTTGTTTATAAAATATAAGATGCTGATATACTGCCATTATTTGAAACATGACTGTAGTCAAATTATTCCTCCTCTTATTCTCCAGTACCCTTCTTTCCACACCTGTGGCCCAAGTCAGCATTCCTCATCTCTGTTTATGATAATCATCATTACTGTGGTCACCCAACCTTAAAATGTTAATCAAACCCATGGTTCTTCCCTTTCCCTCTTCCTCATGCTCCAGTATCTTGTCAGACATTGAATTCTATACATTCCTGCTTCATATTATCTTTCAAAAGCACCCTTTGTATTCCCTTCTGCCCCAACCCAAGTCAATGTTCTCACACCTTGTATCTGCAATATTGCAACAGTCTTTTAGCTGCAGTCTAAATTCCATAGCTCCCTTCTAAATCCTTACTGAAACCCTCCAGTTGAATCTCTGTAAAGCATTTTACCCAACTCATTACCATTAGTAGCTCTCCAATGACTGCAGAATAAAGTCTAAATTCCTCACTTTCAAGAACCTACCACAAATTATCTAATCTCATCAAGAAAAGTTTAACTGGTATATTTAGAAAAATGAGAGAGATTGTTCATAACTGAGAACTTAATGTAAGGGGAGTTTTGATTTTTAGTGTAGTTTGTTTGTTTGCTTAATCTCCTATCTGAAATAAAAATAACTGTGAAAATATATTTTTTAAGCAAATAAATTGACAAAGGGAACAAGAATGCAGAAAGCAGAGGGATCTAGGATTCCTGTCTAAGTGAACTTGGGGACCTCCTAGATATCACCAGCATGCTTTAGAAGCTTACAGAAGTAATATATTGAATGAGAACATTTAGTATCAAAGTTAGGCTAAAAGTGAAGCAAGAATTTAATGTGTTTATATATTGAGGCCTATGAGAAAGACTTATGGGCTTAAGTAAGAAAATTATAATTATTCTAGATGTTTGGTATTTTTCCTTAATTCGGAATGAAATACCTTAAAACATATTTTAAGAAGGAATTGTACTTAATGAGATCCTTTTTGAATCTATACAACTTGCTCAATAGAAAGAGCAAAAGTACTGCTTCATAAGATTTTCTGAAAGCTGAAAATACATGAAAATAAAGATCCTCAAATATAACATCCTTATGTTATCCAGTAGAACTGGTAGCTCAATCCGATTATTTGAACCACACTCTAAAGTTGTGCAACAAAGTGAAATGCAGTATAGAACTTATGAGTGCTCTGGGGTTAGATTGTCAGGTTTCAGATCCTAGTTATGTCCTTATTAGCTGTGTATCCATGGACAAGGTACTTAATCTTTCTGTTTCAGTTTCCTGAACTATAAAATATTGGTAATAACACTACATACTTCATAAAGTTTTGCCGAACAATAAATGAGATCATGCATGCAAGGTGCTTAGAAAAGGCACCAAGTACATATTTGAGTATGTATTAACAATCCTACAAAGTAAGCAGTGTTCTACTTATTTTACAGATAGGAAACAAGCCATGAAGAGATTGAGAGTTGCCCAAGATAATACTACTGCTAAGTGCTCAGCCTCCACAACTCCAAAATCTTTGCTCTTTTCCCACATAGCCTCATTGTTTTTGTATTGCTGGAGATATAATAATGGATAAGACACAGGCCCTGCCTTCAAGGATAACACTTTAAATAGAAAAAAAAAAAAACAAACAAGAAGTGAATGGACAATTCTATGTAGGTGTTCTGGGAGCACTGGTAATGGGGCATTTAACCAAGTGTTGAAGGGTTCGGGATGGCTTATGTAGAGGTTTGTAGGTAAACTAGGTCTTGAAATGTGGGTAGGAATTAGGTCATGGGTTTGGGTGGGATAGAAAGTATCCTAAGCAGAAGAAATGTCAGGCAAAGCAGTGGAGAGAATTCTGTACATGCAAAGGGACAAAGGCTGTGAGAAGACATGGGACAGTAGTATTTGCAATAGCTCCTGAGACTGGAATATGGAATTTAGCATAGGGTTGAGGACTGATTTTAAACGGATAAGGTTAAAGAAGTTCTCTTTCACCAACCATGGAAATATACGTCAAGGAGGAGGAGTACAAATGCATGTACACAATGATGTATACCCTGGAGCCAAATAATCAGTATCCTTAGATGTATAGGTGGGTGCTCATAGACATTGAGGCATAGGCTAAAATCCTTTTAAATATAATGTATGCCACATGCTTGAGGAAGTCAAATGTGTCTGTAGGTAATATATACTTCACAGGAAAAATAACCTCATTAGCAACTGAGAGAACTGTTCCCTACTTCCTGCTTCTAGGTATCTTTTCCTAAAGAAACTTATCTACATTAGAATTATATGTTCAAATTCCTGTGTTTCTAATAGAAAAGCATCTTTCTGACTTGTGTGAAAAATATTATTGGTAGTGTTTTACTCTAACCTTTATCATGGCAATAGATCAACCAAGTTACACCTAGTAACCAAGTCAGTGCCCATAGATGGGCTACAGAGAAGTGTTGAGTTAAGGATCTACTCCTAAAGATATATTATCTCAAGATATATTAACAGTGGGGTTTCAACCATTTTGGAAAGCAGTATGGTGACTGAGCTAAAAGTAAAACTACCATTTGACCCAGCAATCCCATTACTGGGCATATACCCAGAATAGTATAAATTATTCTCCCACAAAGACACATGCACGTGAATGTTCACTGCACCTCTATTCACAATAACAAAGACATGGAATCAACCTAAATGCCCATCAATGACAGAATGGATAAAGAAAATGTGATACATATACACCATAGAATACTATGCAGCCAAAGAAAAGAGCAAGATCATGTCTTTTGCAGGAACATTTATGAAGCTGGAGGCTATAATCCTTAGCAAACTAACACAAGTACAGAAAACCAAAGACCACATCTTCTCACTTAAAAGTGGGAACTAAATGATAAGAACTTATGAACGCAAAGAAGGAAACAACAGACATTGCGGTCTCCTTGATGGGGGAGGGTGAGAGGAGGGAGAGGAGCAGAAAAGATAACTTGATAACTGGGCTTAATACCTGGGTGATGAAATAATATGTATGACAAACCCCCATGACACGTTTGTACCTATGTAACAAATCTTCATATGTACCCCCAAACCTAAAATAAAAGTTTAAAAATGTGGGTTTCACTAGTCAGTGCAAGTTTACTATTGAAAACATTTATCAAGAAGTAATTAAAATATAAAACGAGTTGGGCACCTCAGGAAATTTCAACATAGTACTTTCTTAACTATGAAAGACAACCTTGTACATAGAAAAAGTAGTCCATCTAATGCCTCCCTGTATAGTTTGTGATAAAGTTATTTGTATGGTGCCAGCATGTTGAGAAACCATATATATTAACAATACTAGTCTTAGATTCAGTGCAACTTCTTGTGATATTGTTAACCAAAAAAGTGTGTGCTAAGGGCCAGGTACTAGGGATACTGTGAGTAATATATAGTTGTCCCTACAAAGAACTTATTTTATATGGATAAAAACAGAAATATTCATGATGTAACATAGTTAGTACAAAAATAGAAATATGCATCAAACTCATATCAGACTTGATAATCAAGAGAGGGCATCTCAAACCTGAGAAAAAAGATGATAATTAGGCAGTTTGGTGTTTTTTTCTCCAATGACTAGATGTGGGAGGGTTGAATCATTTTATGTAGGTCAGAAAAACATCTGATTAGCATTAACTTGTCTAGGTTTTGATCGTAATTCAAATAAGTGATAGTGTTACTGGAATTGTTAGTTCCCTTATCTTTTAAAACACTCTGGTCTCCCTTATAAGTGCTTTAAAAATGCAAATATTGTAATGTGCACCTGCTTGATTGGAAATGTTTCCTTAGATTATGTAACATATCATAAAATATTTTTTAAAGTCATCTCACTAGCTAACATGTGATAGTGTTCCTAAGAACACTGAATGTGGATATCATAATTTATATAAAATAAGATTCCTCCGAGACTGAAAGCTACAAAACATATTTTCTCTTTTTTATTTTTATTTTGCTTTCTGCAGTTTCAGTTACAAAACACATTTCTCTAAAAATGTGAAGAAATTTTTTTGTTGTTGCCTTTAAAGCAGGAAAGTTTTAATTAATCTGTGAGCTGTTGTAATCTGAATTCTTTAATTTATGATGGGTAAAGCATAATTTTTAATCTGAACAATATTTAATGTATATAGCTAGCTTGGATGAGATCTTTTATTTCCTCATGTACACAGAGAAGTCCATGTTTAGTATCTCCTTGACTTTTCCATGTAAAGTTGACATCAGTTTCCATCGTCAATGAAGCTGTTAATTTCTTCTGGCTGTTCCAAACAAAGTAAGCATTACTTCTTCAACTTGTTTCCTTCTTTCCCAAGTTTCTCATCTCCAAAAATCATATGGCAGGAATGCTGATTTTAAAGTCAATCAGAAGGATTATTGAATATGGGATATGTGTTTCATTTTAAAAACAAGTATCTGCCTATTTTTCAAGTTGTAGAAAAGAAATAGTGCCAGGTCCATGTATTTAAACATACCATGTTGAAATGTATCAAATTAATTTTAAACAAATTTCCTAGTTATGATAGAACTAACCAGAATATAGAGTCATAATATTTCCAGGCCTCCCCAAATGTTAGAAACATGAAATAATTTTCATCTATTATAATATTTAAAAAGGCATCCTGATATATTTGATGGTAAGTAATACCCATTTTACATATAAATGTTTGACTATTTCATGTTTGTAATCATACCACAGTTCACTTATAGATGAAAATGCTTCCAGATTTTAAAGTGCTTTGTATTTGCTTGAGCCTCATAATCCTCATAATAACTCTGGAGAGTGGGAAGTGTTTTTCAATCATCTTTGCTAATCAGAGAAAAGAGAAAAAGGTGGTATTTTTACAACAGTAGTCAGCAAACTATAGCCTGAACGCCAAATCTAATCTACTACCTGTTTTTGAAAATAAAGTTTTATTAGAAGACAGCATGTTCATTCATTTACATATTGCATTTGGCTGCTTCTGTGCTATAATGGCAGAATTAAGTAGTTGTAATTGAGACTCCTAGGCCCACAAAGTCTACTAAGGCCACAAAATCTATTAAGACTACAAGACTACGACTATAAGGCCAAGAAGTCTACTAAGTCTATAACCATGGTGTATGTATATTTACAAAATTGCTACCTGGGCTGGGCGCAGTGGCACACGCCTGTAATCCCAGCATTTTGGGAGGCTGAGGAGGGCGGATCACTAGGTCAGGAGATCAAGACCATCCTGGCTGACACGGTGAAACCCCGTCTCTACTAAAAAAAAAAAAAAAAAAAAAAAAAAAAAAATTAACTGGGCTTGGTGGAGGGCGCCTACTCAGTAGGATGAGGCAGGAGAATGGCGTGAACCCGGGAGGCGGAGCTTGCAGTGAATCGAGATCCCGCCACTGCACTCCAGCCTGGGTGACAGAGCGAGACTCCGTCTCAAAACAAAACAAAACAAAACAAAACAAAACAAAAAAGTTGCTACCTGACCTCTTATGAAAAAAAAGTTTCTGACCTTATTATACAGAAATTTGTGCTAAAGAATTGTATTTTAAGAAACCAATTTAAAATTATTTTTCTCACTTTATGATGTCAAAATATAATGTACCATGGTATATGTATATTTTCTATGAGGAATCTGCATACTGCAAGAGATGAAATAGAATTACATAGCATTTGATGTTGATATTTTACAATAAAGGCATATCAAAAAATACATGTTAACAAAATAATTAGAAGAATTTTGGTTCGTTGATAATGATATGACTAGCATGAAGTACTCCAAAAAAGTCTCATTTTATAGTGAAACTAATACTGTTCTAATTTAGTATGGCTCGCAATTCCATTCATATTGATACTTTAGATTAGCTTGCGCTATGCTTGTTCTTCATAGAAACAATTACCAAACAGTTCCTGTAACCTTAGAATATGCAGTAAGGCTAATTTAATCTTACTTTTGGGCATCTTTTTCATTTCAGGAGGTTTTAAACTTGAACGCAAATGTCTGGCTCTTTCTTTAGAAACATCATGTTCAGACTAGATGTGCTACACTTCTATGATATATAAAATTGTACCAAGGATAATAAATTCTCACCAGTTGAACATAAAATGAACTAAATTTATATTTTCTAGTAGGGACACATAATAATTTCAAATGGCAAGGTTTGCCTCTTGCCTTTCTCCCCTTAAAATACTTAACTTTCGAAAAAATTGGAAAAAAACAGACTTTTCTTTATTATTACTAGAAATTTGAGGAAAATTTGATTTGGAGCATAAAAGAAAGAACTGTGATAGATAAATGATACACAAATGTAAAGTTAGATTTTCAAAAAATGAAACCGCAACATTTTAACCACCAGGATGCTTTTCTTTTGGTTTTTATTTTGATGTATTTGAATTATTTAAAAATACTGGGTTCTTTTCCTTAAAGGCACAAAGTCAACTTCCTTCTAAAAAGGAATACACAACCAATTTTCCACTTTCTTTTCATGGCCTTTCTATTCTTGTGGGCCTTATCAGTATCTATTATATTCAAGTGTTTACGGGTGGCATCTATTCCAGAAATTTGCACCTGTAGTATCTTCTGAGCATCACCTTTCATTTATTCATTTTTTTCTTATAACTTTCAGACTAATTAAGCCAAACAAAACATTGATGAGCTACTAAATCCAAGGCACTGATAGAGTTTGAGAGAAAATCTTACTCGACATTCTCCATTATTTGATGCTAGGTACTCTTTTCTCAAGGAATGGTCAATTGAGACAGAGTTGAATGAAGCCAAAATAAAAGCATTACATCCTGTTTGTCCTAGATGCACTCCTGCTTATACTTCAATGGATTCAGTAGTTTTATAGCTAGTTTCCTCTAAGAATAAGCAAACTTTCATAATAGACAGAAAAGCCCAATAGCTCCCTTTCTTTCTTATTAACTTCTTTACCCTTCTCCTCACCTTCAGACTTTCCCTAATCAAAATCATTCTTCCTGTCAAACCTGTTTTTTGTTTTGTTTTGTTTTGTTTTTAATTTTTTATTACGGTGCTTTTAAAGCTAGTTGATGTATGTATGGGAGGAGGGAGAGTAAATGTGATCAGGAATTCCTCATTGCTTTTCCAGGCAAAAAAGTTTTCCTTTGATTCACCTCAGATCTCAAATGCTTTTTCACATTCAAGAACGTGATTTTAAAGCAATGCCTATATCACTAAGATGATAATTGGCTTATACTGCAGTTCCTTATTATGGTCCTTATTAGTGTGCAAGTTTCTGGATATCAAATCTTAGTACTCAATTCCTATTAAGTTAGGTAAATCATCTTGTATGAAAGGTAACACAACACTTTAATGAATGGGAAAAATGTACATGGACTGAATATTTTTAATTATTGTTTATAATTGACACAAAATTCTACATATTTATGGGCTAAGTGTGATATTTCAATACATGTGTACAATGTGTAATGATCAAATCAGAGTAATTAGCATATTTGTTATTTCAAACATGAATCATTTATTTGAGTTAAGAACATTAAAAAAAAGGATGAAATTCTGAATATTCTCAATTTAAGCATATTTAAGTTATTTATATAACTTCAATAATAAGGGCACTGTGTTAAATTTCACTAAATTTTGTAAGTTATATGTACAATTTATTTCTAAAGTTTAATTCATTAGAAATGACTTTAACAATAAATATTTATAAAATTATATATATGCATATACACATATATACAAATACACACACATAGATGAATTGGCTTTTCTATTGAGATTTCCACGTTATAAATCAATTTTGTAAACTGGAATATTTGGTCAAAAAACTAGCAGCAGTATCAACAGTTGTTGTGATCAAGCCGAATATGGCACTTTTTCATTGATAGCTGAGTCAAGTTGATCTGATGAGAAAACCAGGCATTCAAAAAAATTTATAGATGTTGGCAGTCACATTAAAGTATGCTGCAGTTAAAACAGCAACAGTTTATTTAACAGGTTGCCTGAATCAAGTGGAGCTTACTGTTTTTGCCTGCCTTTTTTTTTCCATTTACAAATGAACCAGTGCACCATAGAAATAGTTTTTAAATATAGCCAAACTGAAATGTCCCAAATTCACCAATATATTTTATTAACTGGAGTGGTAGTACTTTTTAGTGGTATTTGCCTGACACTGGGTTTGTGTATTTCTTCACACATTCTGTTAAGTGAACACATGCCAAAGCAAATATCTGAATGATATTTATACCAGATTGTTTCTATGTAGGAACACTATGTTACACTGCTTTCATCCTTGAAGTAATACAGAAGTTTAGAAGTTGTGAATATTGAATACAAACTTTGGTTACTTAAAAAATGCTACCTCAAAGTAGAATTTTCAAAACTGAAATTTACTGATAAAAGGTAATCCACAAACCAGAATACAAATGAAACACAATTGTTCATATTGTTAATCAATCCTAGATTCTTATTTTTATAAAACATTATAAAACATTTTTCTTCATTTATTTATTTTATTTTATTTTATTTTTTTATTATACTTTATGTTCTAGGGTACATGTGCACAACGTGCAGGTTTGTTACATATGCATACATGTGCCATGTTGGTGTGCTGCACCCATTAACTCATCATTTACATTAGGTTTATCTCCTAATGCTATCCCTCCTCCCTCCCCCAACCCCACAACAGGCCCCGGTGTGTGATGTTCCCCTTCCTGTATCCAAGTGTTCTCATTGTTCAGTTCCCACCTATGAGTGAGAACATGCAGCATTTGGTTTTCTGTTCTTGCAATAGTTTGCTGAGAATGATGGTTTCCATGTCCCTACATAGGACATGAACTCATCCTTTTTTATGACTGCATAATATTCCATGGTGTTTATGTGCCACATTTTCTTAATCCAGTCTATCATTGATGGACATTTGGGTTGGTTCCAAGTCTTTGCTATTGTGAATAGTGCCACAATAAACATACATTTGCATGTGTCTTTATAGCAGTATGATTTGTAATTCTTTGGGTATATACCCAGTAATGGGATGGCTGGGTCAAATGATATTTCTAGTTCTAGATCCTTGAGGAATCACCACAATGTCTTCCACAATGGTTGAACTAGTTTACAGTCCCACCAACAGTGTAAAAGTGTTCCTATTTCTCAACATTCTCTCCAGCACCTGTTGTTTCCTGACTTTTTAATGATCATCTTCTAACTCGTGTGAGATGTATCTCATTGTGGTTTTGATTTGCATTTCTCTGATGGCAAGTGATGATGAGCATTTTTTCATGTGTCTGCTGGCTGCATAAATGTCTTCTTTTGAGAAGTGTCTGTTCATATCCTTTGCCCACTTTTTGATGGGGTTGTTTTTTTCTTGTAAATTTGTTTGAGTTCTTTGTAGGTTCTGGATCTTAGCCCTTTGTCAGATTAGTAGATTGCAAAACTGTTCTCCCATTCTTTAGGTTGCCTGTTCACTCTGATGGTACTTTCTTTTGCTCTGCAGAAGCTCTTTAGTTCAATTAGATTACATTTGTCAATTTTGGCTTTTGTTGCCATTGCTTTTGGTGTTTTAGACATGAAGTCCTTGACCACGTCTGTGTCCTGAATGATATTGCCTAGGATTTCTTCTATGGTTTTTATGGTTTTAGGCCTAACATTTAAGTCTCTAATCCATCTTGAATTAATTTTTTATAAGGTTTAAGGAAGGGATCCAGTTTCAGCTTTCTACTTATGGCTAGCCAGTTTTCCCAGCACTATTTATTAAATAGGGAATCCTTTCCCTATTTCTTGTTTTTGTCAGGTTTGTCAAAGATCAGATGGTTGTAGATGTGTGGTATTATTTCTGAGGGCTCTGTTCTGTTCCATTGGTCTATATCTCTGTTTTGGTACCAGTACCATGCTGTTTTGGTTACATTAGCCTTGTAGTATAGTTTGAAGAAAGGTAGCATGATGCCTCCAGTTTTGTTCTTTTTGCTTAGGATTGTCTTGGCAATGCAGGCTCTTTTTTGGTTCCATATGAACTTTAAAGTAGTTTTTTCCAATTCTGTGAAGAAACTCATTGGTAGCTTGATGGGGATGGCATTAAATCTATAAATTACCTTGGGCAGTATGGCCATTTTCACAATATTGATTCTTCCTATCCATGAGCATGGTATGTTCTTCCATTTGTTTGTGTCCTCTTTGATTTCACTGAGCAGTGGTTTGTAGTTCTCCTTGAAGAGGTCCTTTACATCCCTTGTAAGTTGGATTCCTAGGTATTTTATTCTCTTTGAAGCAATTGTGAATGGAAGTTCATTCCTGATTTGGCTCTCTGTTTGTCTGTTACTGGTGTATAAGAATGCTTGTGATTTTTGCACATTAATTTTGTATCCTGAGACTTTGCTGAAGTTGCTGATCAGCTTAAGGAGATTTAGGGCTGAGATGATGGGGTTTTCTAAATATACAATCATGTCATCTGCAAACAGGGACAATTTGACTTCCTCTTTTCCTGATTGAATACCCTTTATTTCTTTCTCCTTCCTGATTGCCCTGGCCAGAACTTCCAACACTATCTTGAATAGGAGTGGTGAGAGAGGGCATTTCTGTCTTGTGCCAGTTTTCAAAGGGAATGCTTCCAGTTTTTGCCCATTCAGTGTGATATTGGCTGTGGCTTTGTCATAAAGAGCTCTTATTATTTTGAGATATGTTCCATCAATACCAAATTTATTGAGAGTTTTTAACAACCCTTCGGCTGTTGAATTTTGTCAAACGCCTTTTCTGCACCTATTGAGATACTCATGTGGTTTTTGTATTTGGTTCTGTTTATAGGCTGTATTACGTTTATTGATTTGCATATATTGAACCAGCCTTGCATCCCAGGGATGAAGCCCACTTGATCATGGTGGATAAGCTTTTTGACATGCTGCTGGATTTGGTTTGCCAGTATTTTATTGAGGATTTTTGCATCGATGTTCATCAGGGATATTGGTCTAAAATTCTCTTTTTTGTTGTTGTTGTGTCCCTGCTTTGGTATCAGGATGATCTTGGCCTCATAAAATGAGTTAGGCAGGATTCCCTCTCTTTCTATTGATTGGAATAGTTTCCAAAGGAATGGTACCAGCTCCTCCTTGTACCTCTGGTAGAATTAGGCTGTGAATCTGTCTGGTCCTGGACTTTTTTTGGTTGGTAGGCTATTAATTATTGCATCAATGTCAGAGTCTGTTATTGGTCTATTCAGGGATTCAACTTCTTCCTGGTTTAGTCTTGGGAGAGTGTATGTGTCGAGGAATTTATCCATTTCTTCTAGGTTTTCTAGTTTATTTGCATAGAAGTGTTTATAGCATTCTCTGATGGTAGTTTGTATTTCTGTGGGGTCAATGGTGATATCCCCTTTATCATTTTTTTATTGCATCTATTTGATTCTTCTCTCTTGTCTTCTTTATTAGTCTTGCTAGCAGTCTATCAATTTTGTTGATCTTTTCAAAAAACCAGCTCTTGTATTCACTGATTTTTTTGAAGGTTTTTTTTGTGTCTCCATCTCCTTCAGTTCTGCTCTGATCTTAGTTATTTCTTGCCTTCTGCTAGCTTTTGAATGTGTTTGCTCTTGTCTCTCTAGTTCTTTTAATTGTGATGTTAGGATGTCAATTTTAGATCTTTCCTGCTTTCTCTTGTGGGCATTTAGTGCTATAAATTTCCCTCTACACACTGCTTTAAATGTATCCCAGAGATTCTAGTATGTTGTGTCTTTGTTCTCATTGGTTTCAGAGAACATCTTTATTTCTGCCTTCATTTCATTATGTACCCAGTAGTCAATCAGGAGCAGGTTGTTCAGTTTCCATGTAGTTGAGCGGTTTTAATTGAGTTTCTTAATCCTGAGTTCTAGTTTGATTGCACTGTGGTCTGAGAGACAGTTTGTTATAATTTCTGTTCTTTTACATGTGCTGAGGAGTGCTTTACTTCCAACTATGTGGTCAATTTTGGAATATATGCGATGTGGTGCTGAGAAGAATGTATATTCTGTTGATTTGGGGTGGAGAGTTCTATAGATGTCTATTAGGTCTGCTTGGTGCAGAGCTGAGTTCAATTCCTGGATATCCTTGTTAACTTTCCATCTCATTGATCTGTCTAATGTTGACAGTGGGGTGTTAAAGTCTCCCATTATTATTGTGTGGGAGTCTAAGTGTCTTTGTAAGTCTCTAAGGACTTGCTTTATGAATCTGGGTGCTCCTGTATTGGCTGCATATATATTTAGCATATTAGCTCTTCTTGTTGAATTGATCCCTTTACCATTATGTAATGACCTTCTTTGTCTCTTTTGATCTTTGTTGGTTTAAAGTCTGTTTTGTCAGAGACTAGGATTGCAACCCCTGCCTTTTTTTGTTTTCCATTTGCTTGGTAGATCTCCCTCCATCCCTTTATTTAGAGCCTATGCATGTCTCTGCACGTGAGATGGGTCTCCTGAATACAGCACACTGATGGGTCTTGACTCTTTATCCAATTTGCCAGTCTGTATCTTTTCATTGGAGCATTTAGCCCATTTACATTTAAGGTTAATATTGTCATGTGTGAAACTGATCCTGTCATTATGATGTTAGCTGGTTATTTTGCTCGTTAGTTGATGCAGTTTCTTCCTAGCATTGGTGGTCTTTACATTTTGGCATGTTTTTGCAGTGGCTGGTACCAGTTGTTCCTTTCCATGTTTAGTGCTTCCTTCAGGAGCTCTTGTAGGGCAGGCCTGGTGGTGAAAACATCTCTCAGCATTTGCTTGTCTCTAAAGGATTTTATTTCTCCTTTACTTATGAAACTTAGTTTGGCTAGATATGAAATTCTGGGTTGAAAATGCTTTTCTTTAAGAATGTTGAACACTGCCCCCTGCCCCCCCCACCCCACCCCCGCTTTCTGGATTGTAGAGTTTCTGCCAAGAGTTCCGCTGTTATTCTGATGGGCTTCCCTTTGTGGATAACCCGACCTTTCTCTCTGGCTGCCCTTAACATTTTTTCCTTCATTTCGACTTTGGTGAATCTGACAATTATGTGTCTTGGAGTTGCTCTTCTCGTGGAGTATCTTTGTGGCATTCTCTGTATTTCCTGAATTTGAAAGTTGGCCTGCCTTGCTAGGTTGGGGAAGTTCTCCCAGAATTATCTGGAAGTTCTCCAGATAATATCCTGCAGAGTGTTTTCCAACTTGGGTCCATTCTCCCCGTCACTTTCAGGTATACCAATCAGACGTAGATTTGGTCTTTTCACATAGTGCCATATTTCTCGAAGGCTTTGTTTGTTTCTTTTTACTCTTTTTTCTCTCAACTCTTCTCGCTTCATTTCATTCATTTGATCTTCAATCACTGATACCCTTTCTTCCAGTTGATTGAATTGGTTACTAAAGCTGGTGCATTTGTCACGTAGTTCTTGTGCCATGGTTTTCAGCTCTATCAGGCCATTTAAGGACTTCTCTATATTGGTTATTCTAGTTAGCCATTCATCAAGTCTTTTTTCAAGGTTTTTAGCTTCTTTGCAATGGGTTTGAACTTCCTCCTTTATGTTGGAGAAGTTTGATTGTCTGAATCCTTCTTCTCTCAACTCGTCAAAGTCATTCTCCATCCAGCTTTGTTCCATTGCTGGCGAGGAGCTGCGTTCCTTTGGAGGGGGAAAGATGCTCTGATTTTTAGAGTTTTCAGCTTTTCTGCTCTGTTTTTTTCCCCATCTTCGTGGTTTTATCTACCTTTGGTCTTTGATGATGGTGATGTACAGATGGGGTTTTGGTATGGATGTCCTTTCTGTTTCTTAGTTTTCCTTCTAACAATCAGGACCCTCAGCTGCAGGTCTTTGGAGTTTGCTGGAGGTCCACTCCAGACCCTGTTTGCCTGGGTATCAGCAGAGGAGGCTGCAGAAGAGTGAATATTGCTGAACAGCAAATGTTGCTGCCTGATCGTTCCTCTGGAAGCCTCGTCTCAGAGGGGTACTTGGCTGTGTGAGGTGTCAGTCTGCCCCTAGTGGGGAATGTCCCCCAGTTAGGCTAGTCGAGGGTCAGGGACCCACTTGAGCAGGCAGTCTGTCGGTTCTCAGATCTCAAACTCCATGCTGGGAAAACCACTAAATCTCTTCAAAGCTGTCAGACAGGGACATTTAAATCTGCAGAGGTTTCTGCTGCCTTTTGTTTGGCTATGTCTTGTCCCCAGAGGTGGAGTCTACAGAGGCAGGCAGGCCTCCTTGAGCTGTGGTGGGCTCCACCCAGTTTGAGCTTTCAGGCTGCTTTGTTTACCTACTCAAGCCTCAGCAATGGCAGGCGCCCCTCCCCCAGCCTCGCTGCAGCCTTGCAGTTAGAACTCAGACTGCTGTGTTAGCAATGGGGGAGGCTCTGTGGGCTTGGGACCCTCCGAGCCAGGCGCAGGATATAATCTCTTGCTGTGCCGTTTTATAAGACCCTTGGTAAAGCACAGTATTAGGGTGGGAGTGACCCGATTTTCCACGTGTTGCGTGTCACGGTTTCCCTTGACTAGGAAAGGGAATTCCCTTCCCCTTGCACTTCCCACATGAGGTGATGCCTCGCCTTGCTTCCGCTGTCCCTCACTGGGCTGTACCCACTGTCCTGCACCCACTGTCTGGCATGCCCCAGTGAGATGAACCTGGTACTTCAGTTGAAAATGCAGAAATCACCCGTCTTCTGGGTGCTGGAGGCTGGAGCTGTTCCTATTTGACCATCTTGGAACCCTATAAAACATTTTTTTCTAAGGAAACCTAAGAAAAAATATTGATCTAATATAACTACAGGACATTGAAATAGCATAGGCATGAATCTTTTTTTTTTTTTGTCTTGACTGATGCTTGCATTATGAAGCTTTTTAGCCTCTGTGTATGACCTCTGACAGCCAAGTTCATTGTTTTTAAGGTAAAGGAAAGAGATTTGCTCAAGCCCGTACAGAGAGAGAGTGGCAGAGCCAAGACCAAGGTTTCTGCTGTTTCTACAAAGTGTCTCTTGAATTCCTGGAGGAGCCACAGGAGCTACCTGTGGAAGGATCAAGCAGGCAGTTCCTCACCTCTCGCCTCACACTGCACTCTCTTTAACAAAAGTCTCTGCATTGGCATCTCTTCCACATGTTTGAGATTTTGGGTAAGAATGAGTTTGAGAAAAAGAAATCCTTGTAAAAAGCAATTTTTAAAACCATAGTATTACCACATGCACCATGGAAAAAAAAAAGAGAGACTATCATGGAGAATTAAATCTGAAATGATGTCACTATTGGTAACTCGCATGAGAAATGCCTAGAAATTGTACTCCAGAATAAGAGGAAAGGAGTCCTGCATGTACTTTTTTAAAACAAGTAAAAATTTGTTTGTTTTCTTTCTTTTTCTCTGGTTGTTGACTTTAGGGTTTCTGGAAATTTGAATTCACAGATTTGAACAATGAATAAACAAACTTTGGTAGAGAAATTTCTAGTAAGTTTCAGAATGCAAGTGCAGATGGAGGTTATAGGAGAGCATTAAGAATAAACTAGTTAGTTAGTAGTCAGAACAACAGAATGCTGAACTCATACTGAGAGTAGAACACCACATGGACTGGAAAACTTATAAAGAGCTTTCTGGAAAAGGTAAATGTTGAGAGGCTCAAGCAAGAGAGGAAGATAAAGGAGATGACATTCTTGGTGGACAGAAACAACAAGGATGAAGTGGGGGAGGGGCAGGGGTCGTGTTCACTAAAGAGAAAAATGATAGATTCAAATGGAGAAAAGTGTATCTGTAAGTGGATAGGCTTCAATTGGTAAATGGGGTCATATTGAAGAAGGACTTTGTTTTTATCATTCTATTTTTTTTTTTTTTTTTTTTTTGGTCTGAGATAGAGTATCACTATGTCTCCCAGGCTGAAATGCAACAGTGCATATACATTAAGGTATTTTGCTTATGGTAAGCTCTATTAGTTTGAGAAATATTTGAAGTAAAACAGTCTTTCTTAGGGTAGTATAGAAATACTATTTGACTATATTAGAAAAACACTGGATATTACCAAAGATTTGAATTAAAAGATGATAGAGAAATGTTCTTTTCCATTTATCGGTATTATTTCCGGTTTTTGTTGTTGTTATTGTTATGCAAGATGTAGAGAAAAAATTTTACCTTGTATGAATAAATAATAAAAAGCGGGAATCCTTGGACTGAAAATATCTTTCCAAGGTAAATTCAATGAATGACTCTTAGAGTTTATTGTGTGATTATTAATTTGTAAGGGAGAGCAAATCAATATTTTTAAAAAAGTAACATCTTGATACATAGGTTAAAATGAATTCCAAACAAAAAGCATCCTACAAAAAGATATATCTTCTAAATATATTTCTTCAATTGTCAATGTTTTTAGAACACCTAATTAAAATGTTAAATGTTTCTGTTCCTCCTTCCTTTTTCTTCTCTCAAGTTCACTGTTCTTATTTTGGGGTATGTGTGTCTGCATGCATGTATGTGCCATTTTTTTTTGTTTCTACATTCTGATACAGAGAATATTAATTTTTTCTAAGGAGCAAATTTTTTTCTTTTTGGGGACTCACCTGGTTTTGCTGAATGAACACTAAAATATGTTTGTTGGGGGTATATAAGAGATGTCTGTCAAGAAGTGTGTTTAAGTGAGAATAGTGGTAATTGGATAGTATTTTAACATGAATGCTTTTTATAATATAACTGCAGTGTTTCTGTTTTTCTTAGATAAGAAAACTTGGAAGAAAAGCTGAATTGTATTTAAGTAAGATTGTGTTAGGAAAGAGAGAGGAGAAGAGTGATGAGGTGGCTAGAGATCAGAGCAGAATTTGAAGGGTACTGCTATGTCAGGTGACTCTGTGTACTGTAAACTTCTTGGTGTTCCCTCCTTCCATTTCCCACCCCTGGAAACATTTAGTAAAACTGATTTTACTTGCTCTGGTTTTGTGAATCTGGATCTGCCTTAATGATGGGCATGGAGGAAAGAGCAGAGAGGGGCTTCTTGTGTTGGGGGAACATCCACCTCTGGGCCACTCACAAGCATAAATGTGCACATATACTCACAGATATGCACACATGCACACAAATGTATATCACCATTTGTGACAGACACTTGTATAAGCCTGTAAGCTTAAGCCATTTTCCCCACTGACCATGAGAAGTCACTTCGTGTAAAACTTCCTCTTTTCTAAAATCACTGTGGTTATACCGATCGTAGAATTTTAAGAGTATTCACAAACCTGGTTTGGGCTTCTGGTAAATCTTTGGAAGTGAATAGAAAATGTCAACTTCTATTGCTTCCAGGGCCACATAGCCTGTAAAATCATCTAAAAATTTTCCATTGTTTATCTTATTTTCTTTTGCCTGAGATTACTTTGTTCTTTTGGGATACTAAGAGGCAAAACTATAAACTTACATGGATAAAAGATTACATTCTAACTTTTACTCATAACTCAAGAAACACCAGGTAGAAGTTACTGAATTACTGCTTTTCATGATGGTGGTGTTATAAATATAGCCCTCTTAATTCTTAAAACAAGTGACTACTGTCAAAAAAGCCTTTTATATCATTAATTTTAATATTGGATAATCTCTGTGGTATGGCTAAAATTGTTAAGTGCTTTGACAATTAAGAAAGTATCTGCCCCACCTTTACATCTTTTATATCATATCCTCATTTGTCCTATAGTAACAATAAAATTTTCTGAACTACAATAGATCATAGAAATCATCCAATCCAGCCAAACCATACAGATGAATACATTAACATGTTATGAATTTTGCAAAAATAATCTTTATGAGGTGCTACACAAAGACATAAATTATGAATTCTGAAAACACAGAGGCATTTTATATTGAAGAGTCTTCACAGAGATTTTTTGAAAATACAAATTAGAATTTCTAAGTTGACACTTAGGGATGGACAATATGTTATCATACTGCTCAATGAGAGAAATGATAAAACTCTATCAGTTAGTACACTTTGGGCTGTAAGTAACAGAAAATGCAGAGAGAACTGGCTTAACAGCAAAGAAAATTTGCCCAATATTAATTAAAATGTTTTGAATTAGGACAGTTCCAGATTTGGCTCATACAGCAGCTCAATTACTTCTTCATTGAGCTAGAATCTTTCTTTCTCTTTTTTCATCCACACCAACTAGAATTGCCAGATTAAATACATACATCACTGAAATCTGAATTTTGGAAAAACAATGCATAAATTTTAAGGTACATCCCATGCAATACTATTTGTTATCTAAAACTGGTATTTAACTGGATGCCCTGCATTTCGGTTTTCCAAATGTGGGGACCTTGTCAGCATATTGGTTTACCTTCTTAGGCTAGCCTCTCTCATGGCCACGAGATGGCTGCCATAGGTCTTAGTGTTATGTGAAGATGCAAATATCCACTGGCATAAAAGTGATTCTTTTGGTAAAGAAGAAGGTGGGAGAATGGTGGTTTGATAGCTAACCAACAATACAAATCACCAAGGCAAATCTGATTTTTTATTGATTAAAACATAGTTTCTGCCAATATTAAATACTTAGTTCTGTAACAGGATGTAATTTACCTTGCCTTCTGATTTAAGGACAGAAAGTTATCGACTGTCATATTTATGTAGAAGTTTCTGGCCCTTATTTTTTGTTGTTGTTGTTGTTGTTGAGACGGAGTCTCGCTGTGTCACCCACGCTGGAGTGCAGGGGTGTGATCTTGGTTCACTGCAAGCTCCGCCTCCCGGGTTCACGCCATTCTCCTGCCTTAGCCTACTGAGTAGCTGGGGCTGCAGGAGCCCTCCACCAAGCCCGGCTAATTTTTTTTTTTTTTATTTTTAGTAGAGACGGGGTTTCACCGTGTCAGCCAGGATGGTCTCTATCTCCTGACCTCGTGATCCGCCCGCCTAGGCCTCCCAAAGTTCTGGGATTACAGGCGTGAGCCACCGCGCCCGGTCCTGGCCCTTATTTTTCTTCTGTGAAAATGTGTATTTTGTTTTGAGACTCTTTGTTAGAGCTGGGAAATCCCCTATCACTGAATCTGAAATGATTTTTATTGAGACTGAAATGAGGGAAGGAAACGGCTCATTTGCAGTTTCCCCTTTTCCACAATATTTCCGGGGCACGTAGTAAGTAGTTCTCCATGTTCACCATTCTTTTCTCCTCCCTTATATGTTCGTTGTTCACATTATCCTTAGCCAAATTCCATCTTAATTTTCCATGTTTCCTTCCTCCTTCTGCTAATCCTCCTTTTAAAATGTGTCTTTATCTTCAAGCCCCTATTTATACTTAAGTGATAATGATTTTAAATGGGCTAGATAAACTAATCTGTGTTAATATTACTATATTAATATTACCGTGTTAATATTTACTTTGCTAATGTGTTGGACCTCTGGGGTAATTTAAGCCTTTTATCATTTCGAAAGTTCAACCCTGTTAAAAAGCTCTTCAGGAATGCTGCCAGTTTGGGCACCTTAGTGGCACAGCACTTTTGGCTTCCCCATCATGCTCAGACAGGTAGGTGGCTAAAAGAAAGAGTGGCCTGTGTGAATGCTGTCTGCAGTTTGTTCATCATGGCTGTCTGGTCTCTTAACTTACTTAGAGTATTCTCTCATCAGACTCACATTGCAATCCACTGGTCTCTGAAGTCCTTTTCTCCACCCCTTCCTGTCTCATCCTGAGTGATTCATATGTGACTTCAGTATTTATAGGGATGCCCCACCCAGCACCCTAGACTCATAATTTCTTGACCTCCTCTTCTACAGAGGCTTTTAATGCCTTTGGACTTCAGTGTTCTCCCAGTGCCACACCCCAGTGCTACCTAGTCACCCAGTAATTCTTCACCTCCCACAATTACACTTCAAAATCATGTGTTGCAATCTAAGCTCCTGCCCCTTTCAACTATCTTACTGCCCCTTACTTCTATCAGGCTAGTCCACTGACATCATAAGGAATTTAAAACCTTAGGAAAACAGCAAAGAATCAAATATTTGAGCCCCTCTACAAGCCCACTTGCTTCACTCCTGCCTTTTCTCTTCCAACTAGTCTGCACTCTATGTATTATCTCAACAACTAAGCCTTCATTTTCCTCCATATCTCAAACTTCTATCACATTCAACCTCTGAATTCCTATCCTGGATGAATCTTAAAACACTGGTCCTTTGAAATTCAACACCTATATACCTAAACCTGCTAAATAAAGTCATATCTTTGCCATGTGGTCCTTTTAGAATTATGAACAATTAGGAGGCAGCATTGCAAAGTGATTCAGAGCATGAAGCTCAGTCCCTGGCTCCTCCGTTTACTAGCTGGGTGCCTTTGGGAAAATAGCGTGACCACTTTGTGCCTGATTTTCTCCTTCTGCAAAAAGAGAATAATAATTGAACATATCTCACAGGTATGTTACTATGAGCAAACGAGTTAATCTTTACAAGGTGCTTAACTGTTGAATAAATGAACATTTTACTGCTCCCTTGTAGTTTTATTTCCATTTTGAATAATAGCTATTCAAAATCTTTACCGTTTTAAATTATCCAAACAGCTCAGGCTCCATCACTTCAGCAGATTATCTGGCCTAGTTCACAGAATACGTATGGGACATTAGGTGTGAATGCCTTTAAATTATCTCCCCCTGAAAATTTAAGTACATTGGTGCATTTATATCTCCTTTCCATCTAAAAAATGACCTTCTAAAATTAATTTTTCTCTTCTCAAGGCCTTTTCAAATATCTAACCTTTCTTCTTTATTTGTTCCTGTCTTTAGCTAATAAACGTGTTATTTCCATGTATCCCTGATAAAAAAGAATAAATCCTTTTTCAATCATACATTTCTTTTAGCTATTTTCCTATTTCCATCCTTCCTTTTATCATGCATATATGTGCATATATGTGTTTGTGTATGTATGTGTGTGTGTATACACATACACACACATATATTATACATATGCATGTCTACATTTACTGTTTCTACCTTACCTCCCTCATTACTGCATTAATGAGAAATTATAAGAAGGTCTAACACTACAATTAACTGGTAGTTAACTCAGAAGGGTCAAAACTTCAGAATTTTGCTTTTTCTCAGGCTTAGCCAAGTATAGACATCTGTGATTTTGAATAGCCATATATTTGTATAATGGCTTTCCTGCTCTTTTGTTCTATGTTAGCCAATTAATTGTTTCATTTTGAACACCCCTGATATTTCCTATTTCTCTCTCTTAAAAGGAACCAGCCCACAGATTCCCACTCTAATCAAGGTGTCCTTCTTCATGATTTCACCACAATTATTGTCAAAGTCAGCAATAAACATCTATATTGCCAAATGCAGAGGTTAATTCTCAGTGTTCATTTTAACTTCTCAGGAAGATGGTGGAATTGAGTATTTCCTTCTCTCTAAAACCTTTTCTTACAGTCACCTTCTGGACACCACTTTCTCTTCATTACTAGTTGATTTTTCTCAGCCTCCTTTGCTGGGATCTTCTCATTTATCTGCCTCTAAATTGTGGAATATCCAAGACACTATCCTTGGACATCTCCTCTTTTCATTCTTCACCAACCCCTCCCTGGTGGCCCCAACTAGTTTTCAGCTCTAGATACCATCTATATGCTTATAACTCCTTAATTTATATTCCAGTCCAAAATTGTCCTCGTAACTCTGTATCTGTATCCAAGTGCTTATTCAGTATCACTACTTGAATGCCTAACAGGCTTTTCAAACTTAACATAGTCAACAAACTTTTGTTTCCCTGAAAACTGCTCCACTGGAAGTCTTAACCGTCTCAGTCTTCTTACTCCAGTCTTCTAATCACTCATCTCAAAAAAAAAAAAAATTCTTTCTGTATTCCTTTGTTTGACATACCACCTCACATGGATAAACAAATCCTATTGACTTCATATTCATAATCCTCACCAGTTATCATCATTTCCATAGCTCCCACTCTGGTACAATCCTAGATTATTTCATAATCCTCTTGTTTTTTTCTCTACCTCTATCTCAACCTCATTAGTCTATTTTACACATAGTATTTAGTCTTTTAAAATGTAAGTCAGCCCATGTCATCCCTCTGCTAAACATCCCAAATAATCTCTGTTCTTTCAAGTGGTTCTCCTCTGCCTTGCTTACTTCCTACCAGTCTCCTCACCTAGAAGAGTGTATGAACTTAAGAGAGAGCTCTTCTCAGAACAGTAAAGCTGGTAGAAGAATAAAAGCCAATGAAGGAGACTGAGAAGTAGGAGAACCAGAAAATGTAAGGTCAAGAAAGGAAGTAGATGAGGAGTCAATCCTACGAAAAGCTATGAGAATACTATAAAATGAGAGCTGAAAAGTATCCACTGGATTTGGTGTTTTAGAGGTCACTGATGATTATTGCCTCAGTAGGTTTGTAATAGCTTACTTGGAAAATAGGAATAGGGCTGACCAAGAATACCTACCCATTGATCTAAAGTAGAAAACAAATCTTAGGGGTCATTGTAGTTCTTCCTCCTTACCCATTTCTAATCTGTCAAATCTGACTGTACTTCTGTCTCCACTGAGTCTTTATCAACCTACCTCCTTCCCCCTAATAAGCTTCCTAACTAGTTCTCTTGATTGAGGACTTCCTATGTCCTACTCCTTCAGTTATTCAGTTGCTAGTTATCTGTCTATAAACACTTTAGTTACAAACTGAAGGCTGCTTTCTGCTTCCTACCGGCAATAAGACAATCCCTTAGAATAGTGCACTAAGACCTTAGAAGCTGGTTCTCACCTACCATTCCAACTTCAATTTTTGACAGTTCCCCTCTTGTCTTAGTATGATCAAACATTGCATGGAGTTATGCTCACACTTCTGTACATTCTAGCAATATAGTATGATATGTCATGTTGTCAATATTATTTGATTCACTTCATTTCTACTGTATTCTTTCCAGGCCCCTGACTACACTAGTTCAATCACATGTGATGACAGCTTTTGGAGCAGCTATGACCAGAGGAAACATCACTTTCTGCTAGACCTCACGTAGCCATTTTAAAGATGGTAGGGGAAAGGCGTGGCAAGGTGTGGTAAAGGGAAGACTGCACTAACTCTGATGTAGCATATTATGCTGGTGCCCACAGTGCAGATATGGGTAAAATTTACTACAGATTTTTCACACAATTTATGACAGTTCCCCTTTTGTCTTGGTATAATCAAACATTGCATGGGGTTATGCACATACTTCTGCACATTCTTCCTGCTTTTGGAATAAGTAACTAGAGCTTTCAAAATTCAAATAACTTTTTTGTTCCCTAAATTGCAAATACAATTTCAAAGAGTTTGGAAAAGAAAAAAAGCCAGCCATAATGCTGCCACTTTAACAGAACATATTTGTTCATTTCTCTCTTAATATTCCTCTATGGATGTACACATCTGTATAGTAAATATAAATTTTTGCATAATTTTCTCATATATTTTATTTGGCTATTCCTGGTCATGTTGCAAAAAAGGAACATCAAAAGTAACAAAATATGATTTTGAGAAAATGGAAGAAGAAAGAATAAAATAAGGATGGGGACAAAAAAGATCTATGAATAAGGTTTAAGATGTATACCATGATGACCTACTCATCTCTCATAGGTGAGCGCCACATTTGGTTCTCAATTTCTCCAGCAGTCAATGTGAAAACAGAAATTTGTCTGTTATCCAATTCCCAGTATCCATGTGATGTAAAAAAATGTCCTGGTAATTTTGATCATTCTTGGAACAAATATTTTCAAAAGAAATTTCTCTTGAGATCCTTCTAAAGAGAATACAGGGAGACATATTATCAACATTCAAGTAGATAGATTCCTTCTTAGAGATAGTATGTTCTTATTTCATGTCTTTGCTCATGTTGATAATCAGAACAGGCAAGTGCCATTGCACAAATCACAGAATGATTTTTGTAAAAACCATCTTTTGGAAAAACATTTGATATTTGGAAAAACATTTGATATTATTAAGGCACTCATCTCTTAAAGTTACAGTAGTAGCTGAATTGTTATCCTTTAGAAAAACTTTCTGAATATTGTTTTTCTTTAAGATACAGTTTTAAATGGTTTTAATATTTCCTACATGAAATCTCAAAACTCTAGATTTTATATCTGACAGTTGATGCTTCCTTGGAAGGCCAGAGTTTAGGTTGAGAAGCAAAAATCCTCACTTTCTGATTATGAACATGGTTCCCTTTGAGGAAGTCTTCTGAGAATGTGGCTGGACAGAGATGTTACAGTCTTAGACTTTTGTCTCTTGTGGAGAATAGGATGTTATCCTAAGAGGACTAAAACATAAGTTGAATAACATACTCAGGTTCATAGAGGTTGCTGTCGCCAGTCTTGAGTCTTCTCCAGAAATGTGGCTAGAGCTGTAAATTTTGGACCTGAACTATGAACTTCACTGAGGAATGTTAATAATGTATGCTGGTAAGAAAGCTGGATATTAAAATCTTTATTTTTCCATTTTCTGAGCATTTGAGAAGATTTGTTAAGATAAAAACAGTTTAAAAAATACTTGGCTTTATGTTTTTAGGGCTGTTCAGATACCTTGTTCATATGAAAAGAAAATCCTTCTGACTACAACCTAGATATGATTTATCTTACACATTCATTTTCTCTGCTGAAATGCATATAACTTCAGATACATGGTGACATTTTAAAGATATTTAAACAACACTGTACATATCTCAAGGCAGATGTAATCATCTGACAGGAATGGTGCAGGTCTAGTGCAGTCCTTTCCAGAGATTCCCAGAGGGGGAACAGGATGACTACTTGACTATTAAATATGATATCTCTATATGAAGTGGAAGATTTATCAAAGAACCAACTTATGAATTAAGGCTTGTGGTATTGCATATTACTGTGTGGAAAATCTGCGGTAAATTTTACCCACATCTCCACTATGGGCACCAGCATAATAGGCTACATCAGAGTTAGTTCACTCCTCCCTTAATCACAGCTACACCATGCCACTCCTCACCCCTACCATCTTTAAAATGGCCATGTGAGGTCTAGCAGAAAATGATGTTTCCTCTAGTTTAAATTCTGGTCATAGCTGCTCCAAAGGCCATCCCATGTGACTGAACTAGTGTAGTTCAGTCCTTACCACGGGCCTGGAAAGAGTACAGTAGGACGGCATCTTTCAAACGATATTGAAAAGTTGACATATCATACTATACTGCTAGATTGTCTGTAAAATTTATTTCAAATTGGCTATAAAATATTTTATAGAGCAGCTATATCATAATGTAACTACACCTTCTCTTATTATTTATTATTTTGATTTTCCTACATAAATAAGACTTGAACGAATATTTTCACTCAGTTTTTTTCCTTCTACTCTATGAGGCACACGGTAAAGACTGTAGCATAATTTATGGTAATACAAAAAGCACGAACTAGCTGTACCATATTAGGAAGAGGAAAAGCAAAATGAGAAAGTAACAGGAAAGAAAAAAGAAGGAAGGAAGAGGAGGAGGAAGAAGAGGAGGAGGGATGAGATGATCACCCAGAAAGTCTTCCATTATAGGATGGAATGGCAGGACAAGCGACTTTACAGTAGCTGGCATATTCAATAAACATTTGTTGAATGAATGAGTGAAAAATGAAAAATATAAATGGCATATATCCAGTGAGCAGAACTATGTGCCTGATGGTATCCCATCAGTTCATAAGCTAGATTTGGACCCATGCGTATACTAGGTTCCTAATTTCTTTTAAATTGTCAAAGAGGCAGTAGAGACATGTCCTGCCTGCGTTTAACCAGAACTTCCCTGATCACAATCCAACAGATGTTCCCAAGTCTCCCAAAAAGGCTTTTGAGTGATTGTTGCAAATATGCTGAGAATATGTGCTTCATATTCTCAGTATAAATGATTTTGGTTTATAATATCATTTATTTGTTGATTAATGCTTTTAAAATGTATTCATTTTATCTGCAACGTCTTCACTCGTATCATTTCTCTAAAGTATATACATGAGAAATGTTTATGATATACACTAGTATGTTAACGTTAAAGTGTTAACATTCTTATACAGTCATGCATCACTTAGTGACTAGGATATATTCTGAAGATCCTTAGGCGATTTTGTCTTTGTGTGAAAATCATAGGGGGTTCTTATACATACGTAGGTGATACAATCTATTGCTCTGAGGCTACAAACCTGTACAGTGTGTTACTCTACTGAATACTGTAGGCAATAGCAACACAGAAGCAAGTATTTGTATATGTAAACATTGAAAAGGTACAGTGAAACTTCTGTATTATAATATTAGCGACCACCATTATATATTTCAGTGGTCCATCATTGACCAAAACGTTGTAATGTGCCATATGACCCTAATTGCTGCCCACGCCTTCCTGATGAAAGTATTGTGTGGTGGAGTGGGAAGCACACTGAACTGATGATATGGATTCTTGCTCCTAACTAATTCTCACTAACTAGTTGGCTGACCTCAGGCAGGCTACTTAAAAGTTTCAAGCTCAGTTTTCCTTCCCTGTAAAATGGAGCTGTAGGAGGCAATTCCCTCCCCAGGATTCCATTCACTTAAGGGTCACACTGACCCTGTGCTCATCAGCTATAAGTGAAGAATCCTTTCAGTATGATGAGACTAAGTGACTGCTAATGTTTCTCTAACAGTGGGGCTGAAATACTATGAGACCATCGCATATGGCAGGTAAGAGCATGGGTTTTAGGTGTAGAGTAAGTCCTGGTTCTTCTCTGCCACTTTCTAGTAGGTAGCCTGGGGACAAGTATTAACCTTTCAGAGGCTCAGTTTCCCTATCTATAAAGTGAGAATAATACAAACACTAATAGTTTTTGTATTAAATGAGACAGTGTAAATCCAGCCCAAAATACTGTGTCTGACACAATAGAAGTGCTCAGTCAAAAGCATCCATTTTTAACACTGTTATTTCCTTGGCTCCACTGAAATAACAGCTCTTTTAGTAGTACTTCTCCAAACTGATTATCAGTACTATTGTAATTACAGTACTTAAAGGATTTTAAGGTGCCAACTTGGGCTGACTTGCTTAAAAATAATTGGAAAGACATGGGCTCAAGGGATCTTTAACAATTAAGCAAAACAACCTGCATGCTGACCTTTACCCTGTGGTTCTTTTATTTAATAACAGTCTATTAATAAACACAGCTTTAGTTCTTTAATACAAATGTAATCCAAGCCAAATATGCTACCTAACAGCTGTAATAGACTTTCTTGTCCCAAAGAAATTTTGATGAAAATTCGCCTCACTTTTCAGTTTGTTTTGAAAGATTATGGAGAAGCTCTTAATTTTGAGTTCCTATCAATAAATATTAGTCTCCTTAGTTTTTTATTATATGTAGATAAAATTTAAATAAAAATAAATGAGATAAAGTCATTCGTAGATTGGTGAGAGAATTTTTGAAGGCTGTATGTTATTTTATAATTTTAAAACAATTACTTAACCATAAAAGAAAGGGGAAGGAAAAAAAAGTCCCCAAAATGTAGGAAACCAGAATACTTGCTTTGCTGTTAATCATAGCAGGAAATATCTGTGTGTTTATTATGACCTTGTACTTCCATAGTCACATTAACTTTTAAACAGTTTTCATTCCCTTTACCAACAAAGGTAAAGCCTGCCTTGTGGAAACTAATCATTTGCAAGGGAGTTCAAGGAGATTACCTGCATAATTAAATCAGTAGTAACTGGCTTGTTCCCACAACTTGAGGATGGACCATTTGTGAACAGGCAACACTACAAAGTGTAGGACCCTCTATAGCACCTGTTAATTGGCTCACAATAATCTGCGGGGTCAACTTGTGCTAAAGATTATTTGAGGACTCTCAAATTTTATGGCAAGTGTTCTATGTTACCATTATGTGTTTAAGAATTTCTTCTTAATGATTCCAGGTTTCTTTCCATTCATGAGATGTGAGCCTCAACTGATCTGTAGCAGGTTGTGGAAAAGTAATCACTATATTTCTGGGAGAAAGTTATGCACAGGATACAGGATAAGTCTCATGTTCCATAGACCAATAAGAATCTACATGGATATATAAATCTGTAATATTTGCATATTAAATATCTAAAATTGAAAAAGCCATGGTATAGACTTGTTTTAATTATAATAATTCAATTTTTAAAGTTTCTTAAAAAGTAGCTTATTATTTTCAATCTCCATAGCTCTATCTCCTTTAATATTTTATTATTTGATTAACTCTCATGAGACTTGTTTTAAAAGCAATTTGAAAGGATTGCATATTGCATTTATATAACATTTTCTAATTGCCCATAGTCACTATTTGTCAAATACCCATTTAATCAAAAGAATTGCGTTATTAAATGTGTGTGTGTGTGTGTGTGTGTGTGTGTATATATATATATATTTTTTTTTTTTCTGAGACAATGTCTCACTCTGCCACCCAGGTTGGAGTGCAATGGTGCGATCTCAGCTCACTGCAAGCTCCATCTCCCAGGTTCACGCCATTCTCCTGCCTCAGCCTCCCGAGTAGCTGGGAGTACAGGTGCCCACCACCATGCCCAGCTAATTTTTTGTATTTTTAGTAGAGACAAGGTTTACACCTTGTTAGCCAGGATGGTCTCAATCTCCTGACCTTGTGATCTGCCTGCCTCGGCCTCCCAAAGTGCTGGGATTACAGGCATGAGCCACCACGCCCGGCCAAGTGTGTATGTTTCATAGCTTCTGAATTAGAGACAAAAAGGGGGACTTAAACTGTTGCTAAGCTCTTGTATATCTGCTCATCATCACAGTGTTAAATGAAGTGTCTTCGTTTTGAAGTCCTGCTTGCTCAACCTAGTACTTTTTAGTTGGTGATGGGATTTGATGGAGTTGAATATAAAGAAATAGCCAAACTGGTTTACCAGAATCCTGTCTGAGTCTGGCAGAAAACCTGTTCTCTCCCCATTTTGTCCACCCTCAACTTGCCAAGCCTTGTTCGCTTTGGCTTTATTTTTAAAATGCATTTCTGGTGAGTGAGGAAAGGTTTTGTACTGTGTTTTCAATGACTCACCCAAAATAACTCCATTCAACTTGTAAACGGTCCTGTTCTGAATGCAGATTGTATTTGTTCTGAGATGGGCATAAAGGAGCTGCAGAAGGGAGATTAGAGAAGGGAAACGTGCTGGGAGAGGCCAGTGCAGTTTATATTTATTCAGGTTCAGGCACATACCACATTTATTATTTTTTTCAAAGACGTGTGTGTGTGTGTGTGTATGCTAAAGAACCGTTATAAGGTGTGTACCATTTAAAGCTCTTCAAGATACAGCAGTGTTAGAGAGATGTATGGTTCATCTAGTCACGAACCTTCCTTTTCCTGCTCTTCATAAAACACAGAGAAATTTACATGAAAATATATAATTTCAAATATATGCATAGTGAGCTATAATTTTTTTAAAGTTCTAAATGGCTCCAAAGAGAAAGTAATCATATACATAAACAAAAGAGCCAGAATATAATCTTAAATATGGAAGAGAAATTAACTATATAATAAGACAGTGCCAACACTGGGAAACTCAATAATGACATCCTCCTGTTCGGTTATGTGTTGCAGAAAAATTCTTAAATATCATCTTGCATGGGTATAGACTGTGCATTTCATATGAACAGATATACTTTTTAAAAAGGTTTTATGATTCAAAACGTCAGAGACCTTTAAAAGCAACATTTTAGGGCAGGGCTGAGAAGAAAAAGTAAGAGGATTGATCCTAACTTGAGAATTAGGCTTCACAGATAGAAAGCAAAAATGTTGGTAATTCATGTGTAACTATGTTCAGTAAAAAGGATTTCAAAACCTCCTTTGAGTTGTTTTATGAATTTGTGAAACAGACCAAATAGTCTATTCTGTTACATAATCTTGCTTCACTTTATTGTTGATTAAGAATAGATGAACCATTCTTACCTGTTGCTCAGAAACACCAGAGGATTGAGCCACTGAAAAGAAAACAAACTGGCCACAAAGTTTCACTGAGAAAAGAGTAAATTTAGCATCATGTGTCAAACTGAATAAATTGTGATCTGAGAATGAGTGATAAAACTGACAAGTCTTTAACATGCACAAAATCAGAAAGTATGTAAACTGATAATTTACCCATATTGTATAATTTGCAAGGCAAAATTCTAGTGGTATTAACACCTGCTTCTCCTTCTTATCTGTACTTGGGAAAATAAGATAAATCAAAATAATGGACTATTCTACATATTAATGCCTCCTTATGAGGAAAAGCAACTAATATAAAAATCCTTGAATTTTTGCTAATGTGGAAGAACTCTAAGATCAAAAGGTTTACAGGCTTTAAACATGCCATTTTATTGCTTTAACATATATACAATAACTGGAAATACTAAAATCAGAAATATTTTAATAATTAATAATGGTTTCAATAATAGAGGAATATATCAATAACCCAATTGAAGTCAGACTAACCAGCGTTCCTCATATGTGTTGCAGAAATTCAATTTCTCATAGTTCAATTACATGATTTGTAAATAAATCTCTGAAAATTTTTGAAGTGTTTACTCTTATTTGTTAATATTTTTTCTTTTATTCTCTTTTATGCTATTGCAAATTATCTCACTGGTATCCCTGGAAATGTTAATGGATGCATTGAGGGGCCAAAAAGATTTCCTGTTGAAATGAATTTTAGAACTATTGGGTTTAAAAAATTAAACAGTTTTAAAAAACAAGTTTTGAAGACTTCTCAAGTCTTTAACATTCATTGTGACTGTGCTGGGGTGGAGGAAGAGGAGGGGATATAATATGCAGTGTTTTCCATTCTTATTTCATATAGAATTTTTTCCTCCAGGCAATACTCTCAAAATATAAAATGCTACTCTGTTCATTTAACCTGATATTCTACTTACCTTATACCTCTCAGCCCCCTTTTGTCTTAATGAACGGTGAGAATTTGAAGAAATAACTGCAACTCTACCACTCTCTAATCAGATTCTAAATAATTAAGATTGTGATGCACAAAATACAATTTTTGAGTATATAAATATTATTAAAGAAACAATACTATAACTAGAACCAAAATGGCTTAACCTACTCAATAGTAAATCTTGTTTTGTAATTTTAAATATCTAATTAAACCAAGAACAATGTTTCCCTTATGATTTACACTTTCCCATATAAAACTGCCTGATTTAACCAAAGTATATGTTTTCTATCCTTGCCTGAACTTATGCCAATTTTAAAATACAGCTGCATAAGCATGATGATAGATGCCATTTGCTAATATGAGAATTATTCCCCTATATGAAATTGATTGACTTTTGCTTTCTGCAATATAATCATTCTAATAGCTATACTGAGCCCCTACATTATTTCATGTGAGAGTCACATCAATTTGGGAAGGTAGTTATCATGATTACTATTTCAAAGATGAGAAAAGTCATGGCCCAGGAATATTAGCTGTCTTGCCTTATACCATACAGCTAGGAAAAGAGGGAAACATTTCAAACTTCAGTCTAACACCAAAGACCAAGTTGCTTCCACTATGTAATGGTGGATGGAATTATCCACACTTAATATACATTTCTTTCTTTTTCCACCTTGCAAGCATCATTGATTCAGACAATACTCTTGTTTTGTTTTGACACATAGTTTCACTCTTTTTGCCCAGGCTGGAGTGCAATGGCACAATCTCAGCTCACCACAACCTCTGCCTCCCGGGTTCAAGCTATTCTCCTGCCTCAGCCTCCCGAATCGCTGGAATTACAGGCATTTGCCACCATGCATGGCTAATTTTGTATTTTTAGTAGAGACGGGGTTTCTCCCTGTTGGTCAGGCTGGTCTCAAACTCCTGACCTCAGGTGATCCGCCCCGCTTCAGCCTCCCAAAGTGCTGGGATTACAGGTGTGAGCCACCATGCCTGGCCCAGATAATACTCTTTATGTAGAGCTTTGCAATGTATACTTGCAGTTGGTATACAATATAGTACTTGTTTGGGAAAAAATCCTCAAAGAAGCAAACATGTAGACTTTCTTCATGTGTAGTATTCATTATGGAATAAATGAAATACTCTGGGCATTTTAAAACATCTGTAAAAGTTGAGAATACAATGAAAAAACCTTACATTTCAAGGCAATAGCATACTACTTCAAGGGTTTTCTTCTCTATTACTTCTATACCCTCAACATATGTCACTAAAAAATGCCATGTAGAAGAAAACATACATTTGTGTTACTGGAAACTGAAAATGTATATACTCTATTTTGTTACCTGCTGGTATTTTTTCCCCCTTATTACTTGACTCTGGTTGTTTGATTTTTTTAAAACTATGGCTCATTATTGCCTTTCACAAGAATTCTTTGTTGTTGTCATCTGAAAGCGTATTTAAACAACTGCAAACCTAAATAAAATATAAGCATTATAGAAATAACATGAAGCAAATTTTTAAATAATCAATTTAGGTGTCTCTTTGAAGAACACACAAAAAAAGAAACTACCTCAAGAAGACGCATTATCCCTTGTGGGATCAGCATTTAAAAGTGTAGGAGGTACAAGAATACTGAAGAATGTTCTATCATCTCTCACAATTTACAATCTGGCTAGTAAGCCAAACATACCTTCCAGGGCCAGTCATATTATTTACTGTACAATTCAGTCCCCAAATAAATGACGTAGACATGTTGTTGTATATCAGATCCCTGTGGGAGTGGTGTGATCAGGAGTGGTTGAATAGTGGAGTCAAAAAGTTCTGGTTTAGCTAGATTTTGAAAGTCATGAAGATAGTGGATAGAAAGAACAGGAATGAATTAAGAAGCAAAGACAGAGTAGGCAACAGCACTTCGATATGATAGAATTGAAGCTGGGAGCAGCAGAGGAACAGGGTGGCATACATAAGAACCCTGGATAAAACTTTGAAGGCAGCATATTTTGTGGCACTTGACCAGCCCTTTCCATGCCTTTTCTTAGGTACCTTCTTTATTCATTCTCTTTTTCATCTTCCACACGGGCAGTGAGACTCTGGCCTGTTTTGGAGAGCCATTAAACTGTTAGCTGCATCCTACTACAGGACCCTTGAAGGCTGAGAAAGTCTTTTAAATTCAAAGAAAAGATTTTCTAGTAGTGAAATTTCAAGCCATAGAGATACTAATATCACGGTTCTAACTCCCCTGACATTTGGCAGTACATATATGAGGGGAATATTATGATGGTTTTGGAAAGATAGCCTGGATTTTGGATTTGATCTTGGGGATATTAGTAAACCATCAGAAGATGTCCTAGAATTGTAAATCTAGAGCAATGCGCTAGAATGGAGATAGGAAAGAATGAAGGCAGGAAAATCAGTGTGCTGTTTTAGTAGTCCATGACTTACGTGTAAATGCCTAGACAAAAACTAGGCACTATTTCATCTCCAGAGCATTCTTCATTCCAAATTCTTCAAAAGTTATGGTTTCCTGTAGCTATCAATGACAATGCACTTAATTACCTTGGAATTCGAATGCTTCCATTAGGACTTTTACTATGCTCTTGACTTTAATTTCAAATGAAAAGTAATTCCTTCCTTAAAATATTATCTCTATGCAAAATACTCTTTTCAATCAGGTTAAGATTTTAAAAAGTGTTCTTACTTGTTCTTCAGAGTAGAGTACAATAAAATATTGGAAGCCTTACTTATATGTATAGTTTAGATGTAACATTTAGGGGAACAATGTTGCTTGATAGGTCTGTCACATTGTGTCTGGTTTTGGATAGAATTTGAGTCTTTTTGCTAATGAGGATTTAAACATAACAAAAGGGAATGCTGAAGCTGGCTTTAGAAACAGTTTTGAACCCTGACATCATTTGTTTCTTGTAGCATGCTGTCTCACCAAAATCCAAGCAACTATCTCCACATTGTCCCAATTATTGTTTGCTCTATTCTCCCTTCCCTAAGTCCAACTTCAATATGAAATTTCCAGATTAAATATCCTTTCACAATTCATTTTCATTCATAACATAACCACTATAAATAACTTTAAGTATGAAAGTAGCACTCCAGGAAGCTTGGTCTTTTGCAGTTTTAACATTTTTGGCTACACTAATCAAGCACCTCTCTTTCCGTCCTTACCCCAATTCCTTGGACACTAAATAGTCTACATTCAGGCGACTCTTTGAAGTGTACGTTTCAGGGTGCCTAAGCAGACACTCGTTTTCTCGCGGGGGCGATTTGTGAGACTTGGCCTCCCCACTTTCTTTCTATTTTTGGGCAAGGGAGGAGGAGGAGAAGAGAAGGAAAGATTATTAACAAGCAAACTAATCTCGCCCATTCCGCTGGCAGCAGAGGAGGGCTGGCCTGCTCCGCACCACGCCCCGCGCGCCCCCGGCCGGAAGGGGGCGTGGGCCGCCGCCGAGGGAAGGCGCGCAGACGCGCAGCGGCCGGCCTGCCTGGGGCGCGTCAGGCTGGGGGTGGGGAGCAGGGGCCGGGCGGGCGCTCGGCTCCCAGCCGCGCTCCCTCGGGCCACTAGCGCTCCCGCGCCGCGCCCGGCCGGCTTCATGTGAAGCGCCGGCCCTCCGCCCCTTCCCTCCCCTTCCTTCCCTCCCTCCCTCCCTCCCTCCCTCCCTGTCCCCTCCTCCTCCTCCTCCTGCGGCGCCCGCTTCAGCTCCCCGGGGCCCCCTGCCCGGCCGGGCGCTGACAGCGAGGGCGGGGGTCCCCGCCGCCGCCGTGTCTCGCACAGGGTCCGGCTGGGGTAACGGAGCCCCCAGTGCGGCCATGGACCGACCCTTGGCGTCGTCGGCGGAGGCGGAGGAGGAACTGGAGTGGCAAGTGGCGAGTCGCAGGAGGAAGGCCTGGGCCAAGTGCCGCAGCTCCTGGCAAGCTTCAGAGACGGAGGATCTGTCCACAGAAGCGACGACGCAGGACGAGGAGGAGGACGAGGAGGAGGACCTCCCCGGCGCGCAGCTGCCGGCAGCGGGGGGAAGAGGTCGGTGCGCCCGGCTGGGCTGCGGGGGGAGGCTGGCGGGCTGGGGAGAGTCTCGTGCGCCCTGGGCGCCTGCCACGAGTTCTGGTAGAGTCTTGGGAACCGTAGGCCGAGGGGAGAGGGGACACTTCCGACCTTCAAACGCGCGCGCTGGACGAGGCGCCCCCAGCGTCAACACAGACTACTGGGTGCCATCCGATTTCCCTGCCAAGGGACACTGAGACGTGTCGCTTAGGCTGCATTTGCCGTGGTGGATTTTCCTGCTTGGGAGGGTCCTGGGTGACCCTGCTGTCGGAGTGCTTCTGTGTGGTAACGCGCTGTCCCCTTGCTCTACCCCCCAGGAAACGTGCCCAACGAGAAGATCGCGATATGGCTCAAGGACTGCCGGTGAGTGCTCCCTGGGCCGCCCGCGTCCTGGAGGAGATCCATGCGGACGGGACGCTGGAGCAGAGCCACTCGGGCCGCGTCCCTGTGGGTCCTGCGACCGTTGTAAGCTACAAACCGGAAAGTGAGCCGGCGGATAGCTTCCTCCTCTAAGCGATTAGAAATGGAAGTGCTGTAACCGCTGATTATTTGGTGACCGTGTTGACTTTACAGTTAGGACTTCAGCTGCTCGCGCATGGTGTTAGCATCAGAGATCAGAAATCCAAAACAGATTATCGTGCCGTATTATGTTTGTTCTGTTTTTATTTGAAAGAATTCTCACATTTCATAGGATATTTTATTTTGCTTTAGTTTTGGCATCTGTACAACTGGCACGGAATCATTTTCCTCTCCAATGTGTTTTAAGACGAGTTTAATTTACCTAACTACACTAAATGAGCTTTAATTTTATTTCTGTTTGGGGAGCTATTAAAACTAGCTAACTTTGTACTTATAGTTTACTTCTTGAACATGGAATTGTCAGATGACGCTGGAATTCTCAGGGAATAGAACTTTTAAAAGCATTCAGACTGCATAAATCTGTTTAATTACATGCTTTGGCAAGTGTTACAAAAATGTTTGATAAAATACAGAGGAGATGAATCATACTGCAAGTAAATCTGACTACAGCGAAATGTGCTTGTTTCCTATTTTTTCCACTTTAATTGCTAGTTGTAAAATCAAGAATGTAGCATTTAAACTTTTGTTGGTGTTTGCTTTTGAGCATATTTTTGCCTTCTCAATTTAGGCTTTCTTAATATTTCGTTCAAATATTAGAGTTGGGGTAGTTTGTTTTGTTTTGTTGTGGCAAGTGATTCATATGCCAGTTTGCCTCCTCTAAAGACAGAATATTGGCTACCATGATATTAATGCCCTGTTTTGATGAATCGACTGGAACATTATTGAGCACTCTTTATGACAGAACTCGTATCCTTTATTGGAAGTGTCGTAGACCCTTCTGAAATATGATGAAATATATGGAATAACTTCTCTTTAAAGATGCACAGAGGCAACTACACTGCTTGAAGTCCTTGGACCCCAGATTTACAATCTAGCTTTAAATCAATCTCCCGGTTTTCAGATAAGCCTTAGTTATTAGATACTTCACTCAAAGTATGGATCAAGAAATTGTATTACTGTGCTACTAGTTCATTTAATTGTTAAATTCCAAAACAGTCTATAATTTAAAAGCTTGAAATTTTGAATACACATGTTCAGGCCTTTTGGGTGAGATCTGATGAAACTAGTATCTTTCGTTTCCTCTTAGAAATGTATCTGAGCAGTTGTTTTGTTACTTTTACTTAGGTCTTTTAAAGCCTCCAATCTGACTATTTACCTACAGTCCTCAGTACAGTAGTGGCTTACTTTAGGTTTCTTAAAATAGGCTTAGCATTACAAATACGTTTATAATGTTTTATTGTTTAAGTTCAAGTGCATATTAAAAAGAATTTAAAAAATTAAGAACAAGAGAAGAATCACACTATGTTTTAATGACCTATAGGATTTAAGATTGTATAAGAGATCATATCAATTAGACAGTAAATAAGTGCATCTTTTTTGAGACAAGTGCAGTAGGCAAATGTTGACATTCACCAGGACACAGTCAATCCCTGACAATTTCAGAAGTTTTGTTGCCAATACTGATTTATGTGGGAAGATTCTGTAGTTTGCTGCTCCTTCCCTCATGGATTTCCTTCTTGTTCCTACAGTTGGCACCTATTCTACGCAAGAATGGCATTCATTTGTATCCAGGAAAGCTAGAACAAGTAGTCTTTTAATCTTGGCTATATTATCACAGGTTCGACTTAGGATATGTTGCATCTGTATTTTTGTTTTAAATAACAACTCAAGTTCCTTCCCAGAGTTGGACATTCTGTATGTTGTTTATTATGTACAAATGACCTTAAGACAGCATTTTACCCACTTGATAAGTTCTCAAATAGTCTTTGTTTTTTAGTGCCGTCCATATCCTGAATAATTATACCGTGTTTTCTTTCCTTAAAGGGAGTCTTTATTTTGATAACCATTTGTGGGGGGACTAAGTAAAAACTGCTTGAATTAACATTGAAGAAGTGATAGAGATTTTGATAGAATTTGGAAGGGAGCAACTATAAAAGGAAGATATTTGTTTTCGAAGGAGGATTCCTGTTATTCTGCTTATCTACCATTTTCTGTTAGTGCGTAGACCAGTAGAGACATCTGTGGACAGAGTAATGCAGTATTTACATCCAAGAAAGTAGCCATCAGGGAAGGATGGCTTTTTAAAGACATACATTAGAATTTTATTAAAATATATGCAAAAAATGGATTAAAGCTTTTATGAGTATATTTATAGTAATTGCTTGTGATTCTTTTACATTTCAAAAGTACTAGTTTTTTAAAGAGCTGCCATTGTTAGTATACTTGTAGAAAGTTTTAACCTTTAATTGGCATTTCCTTGAAACTGGTATTTTCATAATTGATCCCATGTCTCATGTGAGTTTTTAACAGGTATAAATTGTTACTGAAGAAAGGTTTGTATCACAAAACAGACTCTCCAATATAAAACAATGTGTTTCTTACTATAACTTGGTTTGAGAGAATTAAAAGTGTTTGTTTCTGTATTTGAAAAACAGATATTTCTCTCATCTGTATTTGAACTACAAGAATGAAAAAATTTGAGCAATGGCTAATCTTAATGTTGATTCTCAAGTCAACTTTTTAGTAATTTTCCAAGTTAAATGAAAAATATATGTATTTTTTAGCTAAAAACAGAAAGCAAATCTCAAGCTTCTACATTTAAATAAAGAAAAAGTTGGGGCAAGGGGGAGGCACTATGTGATGCTTTGAAGTGCTAGTGATAGATTAACAGATGAGGTTTAAGGAAACTGTTGGGCCTCATTTCCAACTACTCTTCACTTTTTAATTTTATTAAGGTTAAGTTACCTATGACTGAAGATTTGTTTTCTTCTAATTTTCTTTTTTGATGGAAGGATTGAGAGGAACAGACATTTTCTTAATGCTTATTGTCAGTCATTCTCTCTTTTTTGCAAAGAAAAATGCCAATTCGTATGATTTGTCATTGCCATTTTTGCCCCTAATTGTTGGCACATCAGATGTGATTAAATCATTCCTGCTGAACTGACTTGATGATAGGTATTTACTTAGTTACTGAATATTACTTATGTAATTTACTTGCATTCCTTGTGTGTTTTTGGAGGAGAGTTTAACTGTGATTAGAAGCTTATTGAGCTATAACTCTTTAAGTAAGGCCATGTAATGACAACTTTCCAAACAGCCTTTCACAAGACTAAGGCTAATATGTTTATATGGTTTCAGTACACCTTTGGGAGCCTCACTGGATGAACAAAGCAGTAGTACACTCAAGGGTAAGAGAAGGTTGCCTTTCTAAATCTGTTCTTTACGACAGCTCTACTTCTTTGTCCTCTGGGTAAAAGTGTATATGTGACTGATAAAAGTGATATTCATGTTTATAATGCTGTTCTGAGCTAGAAGCAAAATGGAAAAACTTTGTTGTAAACTGTAAAACAGTAGGGAGTTTAAGCAAATTGCCTAGCCTTTTCACAGCGTGAAACTTACATCTTTATTGTCCAGTTAGATATTATAAAGACTAATTAAATATAAATATATGCAAATATAAGGAAAATACTTGAGTGAACAAAAGTTGAGTCAACTTTAGTGCAGCATTTCTTTGCTTACATTAACTGAAATTGCCACACCTAAAATTTTACCACCTGTTCAAGACAGAATTCTAAAGTTCAAAGTACAACAAGCATGTGCAGGTAGTGGCAAGGCATATAAAAATATATTTACAGTGTCAGGAAAATCCAGCTCCTGACTTAATATGAGATGGATAAGAAGAATATTTGCTCCAGAATCTGGTTTTCCATGAAACTATTGGTATGTAATCTAATTGAACATCTTCAAAAATATAAGTTTAAAACAGCCTGTAGGTTGGCTTCTGATAACTTTATGTTGCTGGAAAAGTGGTTTCTTTACATTAAAGTAAAAGCGTATACCTGCTTCTTGAAGTTACATAATCAGAATAATGTCTGAGTACGTTCAAGTCTGAAACATTTTACTGTATAAGATATTTTGCTGGGTGAATTTATTTTAACTAAAATAATGATTTTATATGAGGGTAGGGAGGAACAAAACACCAGGATGAGTTTTCAGATGTTTCTTTCAGGTGTGCTTGTGAGAAATGGAGGAAGTTTTGAAGATGATTTGTCATTGGGAGCTGAAGGTATGTTTGTTTGGAAGAACTGTATTTTTGTTTAGTTTTCAAATTTAAAAAAAATGAGAAAGCTCAGGTTTATGATCCTCAACCTAAATTTAAGGGTCTTGAAAATGGCTCAGGTACATTTCACATTACCTTTCTATGTTAATAATCTAGTCATAGTCTGTAGGATATATGTAGGGATGACTCTGAAGAACCATTTGAAGTGTCCATCTGTCTTTCTTGTACTAAATGCTTAAAGGAACAGTTTGTAACAAACCGTGGTAATATAACTGAGGGAAGAAATGTCCTGAAAAAGGAAGGACACTTAAATATTTATACATGGGAAAATGAAATTGAAGCTTATTTTTAGCGCAAAATAGACTTATGTCATACTTACAGCTGCAGCTTGTCTTTCTCTTTGTACTTAAGTGTCTCCTGTCTTTTCCCCGTTTTCCTGATTTTTAGAGGATTAAAGGGGAAAGACAAAATAGCAGAGCTAATAGAATTTTATTAGAAATCATGCTGGTGTTTATTCCAGAAAGCATTAGATTTTAAAAAATGTGTTGTGCTATTTAAAAATTTTTACAGGTTATGTAATGTTTTCCAGTAGATTTATAATAAAGGTTTCTCACACAAAAAATTAAGAATTTTAAATTATTTTACTGGTATTTTAAAAGCTATTTTATAGCTCATTGATCATATTGAATAGATTATTCATAGCTGTATAGCTCAGTTATTAATATGTACTTTTTTAAAAAAACAAGAATTTTAAAAAAATCTTTAAAGCTTACAATTGATGAATAGTGAATTTATACACTTAATTTAATATCCTTGATTTTTTGCTGTTTTAAATGCATCTGTAAGGTAAATTACTATTTAGAACCTTCTAACATTTAAAACTCTGGAATATGTGAATATATTCATTTTTATTATTTCTGTTCATATGTTTTCAGGCTCTATAAAAAGCTTAAACTTACTGCTTCCCAGTCAGTACAATTGAACATGTTGTCAATCCCTTATTAAAATGCACTTTGCACTTTTGATATTTGCCTTGGTAGTTTGATAATATTGAATGATTTTATTGGAAACCAGAACCTAAAAAGGAATCTCATGAAAGAGTAAAGCTATTACGTTGTTTTACTGAAAATTATTTCAAGGCTATTTCCAGTCATTAAGTAAATAATTACTGAGTGCTGTGAGTTAGGCACCTTTCTGGTGGATGTACAAAGAAACACAAAATTGTCATGACTTTGCAGATGAGAAATGAAAAGCAGTTCATGTGTGCTGAAATAGATATGTTTATAATTAATTTTATTCTTTATATTTGTCTATAAAAGTTAAATGAACAAAAGTTAACTCTAAACATTAACAACACGTATCTGTTTAGAACTTTAAGCTAAAGTTGTATTATAAAGTTGAAAGGCAATTTTTAAAAGAAAATTTATGTTGAAATAAGTAGAAGTTTTCAAGTTATATGTGTGAAAAGTCAGTTATAACCTTAAAAAAATCTACATTAGAAATTGACGTATACTATTGCCACACTTCATGTTAAATCATATTTTCCTCTTAAGATATTATTCATTAATAGCTTTTAAATTTAATAATTAGTACCACATATATGGTACATATCTTCCTCATTACTTATTTCTAACTTGCTAAAGAAATTTAATTGGTTCCCTATACTTTTTTTTATTTTAAGCACTCAAATGAGAGTAGTTAGTTTTATGTTACCAGAACACAAAAACACCCTTTAAAAGCTCCTGGCCCTGTTCTTATCTATCTGTATATTACTTTTAATGATGCAGATTTAATGGACCAAGATAAGTGTTTAATATATTAGGCATTTAATTCTAATATTGTAGGTAATTTGATTTCTTGATAATTGTATCATAGTTGTTATAGTCCTACTAACAATTGTGCTCTACATTTATTTTTTTTACCTATAGCCAACCACCTCCATGAAAGTGATGCTCAAATTGAAAACTGGTATGTAGCTGTTTTGCTCTATTTCTTTTAAAAAATGAAGACCATTAATGAAAATAAAGTTTTATAGAATCTGATTTTGTTTATAGCAATAATATCTTGGCCAAAGAGAGAAGATTACAGTTTCATCAGAAAGGGAGAAGTATGAATTCCACTGGATCTGGGAAAAGTAGTGGGACGGTCTCAAGGTAACATATTCTGAAATTGTGTTGGAATTACATTGTGTTATAGATGACCTACTCTTATCATTTTTTCAATCTTGAATTTTACCTTGATAGTATGAAATCAGAAAGAACACAAAAAGAGTGTTTCCTGAACCAGCACAACTGATAGGAGCTTTTGTTTTGTTTTGCTTTATTTTGAGATTAAATAAAAAGCAACAAGTAGGTTTATAATGCTGCCGGAATCCATAAATGAGTATTTGGAGCCCCCTCAACAACCTGAAAGAGCAACTCCATAATGGAGTAACTTGTAATTGTGGAGAACCAAAATTCATTCTGTTAAGGACTTGAGTTAACTCTGACACAAAAATCAGAATAAATTTTTCTAAGTTACAGCTTGATATGTAAGCATAATTTTTTTTCAACATATTAAACCAAAGATCTTTCAAATATATAGTATAGTCAGGCACAGTGGCTCACACCTGTAATCCCAGTGCTTTGGAATGTCAAGGTGGGTGGATTGCTTGAGCTCAGGAATTCAAGACCAGCCTGAGCAATATGGTGAAACGGCAAAACCCTGTTTTTACAAAAAATGCAAAAATTAGCTGGGTATGGTGGGGGCCACCTGTAGTCACAGCCACTTGGAAGGCTGAAATGGGACCCAGGAGGTTGAGGCTGCATGAGCTATGATTGTGCCACTCCATTTCAACTTGGGTGACAGAGTGAGATGCTGTCTCAAAAAAAAAACAAAAAACAGCAACAACCCCCCCCCACAGAGTATATTAAAATACATCAGTATATGTGCCTATGGAATCCAGTTTAAACTATTACCCAAATTATAATATTAGAATCTGAGCATTTTCTCTGAAACAAATTGAAGTGTCTCTCTGTTGAAGTTCCATCTCTAACTTTCCTGTTTTCTTCAGTGACTCTTAGAAAGCTTAGATTATCACTGGTATGAGAGAGAAGGGATACTAAATATTTAATTCCCAGTAGAATTAGAGTAGTTACCTTTGTGTAATCCACACTCTGTGAACCTTACTCCTCCTACTTCCTAAGTGGAAGTGGTTGGAGAGAAGTTGAAAGTAAGCTCCTCCCTCAATTCTCTGAAATCAGCTTGTTATCTTTATTGTCTCTCCGAGGACAGTTGCCACTCCTAGGACAAGGATAGCAGAAAAGCTCAAGTTTCACAAAATGTCCCTCAGTTCCCTCAGTTCCTTTTCATTTCTTCTTTAATCTGTTTATTCCTTATTCTTGGTCATCTGTCCTCTACTTGTTTTAGCTGCTTTACAAGGAATCTCTTAAAATGACAAAAAAAATAAGGTGAGGAATCACGTAGGGAATCTCTGAATGTGTTCTTTGGGGTTAGCTCTTTTCTGCAACTCTAGCAACCTGAGACAATGAACCCTTTATAAGGGCTATTTATTCCTTAGTACACAGGTGTAAACATGGTAAAATAAATAATGGTTTACAGAGCAGAAGCTGAGAAAAAAGATTTTATCACAGGAAATCAATAATATGTATTCATTTATAATGTGATATGGACTATCAGTTTATTTTATATTTTCATGTTTCCTTTTTTACCCCCTTTTTTTGTAGTGTTTCAGAATTGTTGGAACTTTATGAGGAAGATCCTGAAGAAATTCTTTATAATCTTGGATTTGGACGTGATGAACCAGATATTGCTTCTAAAATTCCTTCCAGATTTTTTAATTCATCATCCTTTGCCAAAGGGATAGATATTAAAGTATTTTTGAGTGCTCAGATGCAACGGATGGAAGTAGAAAACCCAAATTATGCTTTAACAAGTAAGGTTTTTAAGTGTTAGGCATATTATTTTCTTAAATTATAGCATCTACAGCAAGATGGTCTTATTTTAAAGCCTTAATAATTTTCAGGAATAGCACTGGAACGTAAAGAGATTGATCAACACAAAAGCCATTTTTACATGTTAAAATTAAGCTATTTTATTACTCTTTATAGTGGTTAATTTTCCTATTTTTTCCCTCCTCCCCAATTCTTGACTCAAGTGTTACCATAACTTACTTGCAGAACCTTATTCTTATCTACAGATCGCTTTTGTTCAAGAAGAAAAGAAGTAGGGAAGGAGTCTTGTTAATCTTAAATGAAGTCAGTTAATTTCAGGAACTAGTCTGGCTGATTTGATCAGTTTCACTCATATCTTTGCTTATTTTCTTTCTGTTAGCCAAAGATTCCAAAAATAGGATTCCCTGCATTGTTCATGGATCAGTTTTAAGAGATTAATAAATCCCCCCCCCCGCAAATTAGGTATAAAATATATATTTACATGCATTTTCTTAGAAGAATTTTGAAAGAGTCTTAATAGAGTTCAAGACTTAAGAATAGAATCACAGCTGTAGATCCAATAGCTAGTTCTTTCTGTTTTATTCAGTGTTGCCATTATGCTTTGTGTTTATTTCTGATTTTTTAAAAATACAAATTCTAGTGCTTAGAGTAAAAATCTTGCTCCTTCTTCCCACCCAGTGAATGTAGAGAGGGTTTAAGTGTTAGATAAGTAAAAAAAGAGAGTTTTATAATCTTTGTGATCTAAGGGTAGTTTTTGGAATTCTAAACAATAATATACATTTAATATATGTGTATGTGTATATATTAAATATAAACATATAATTAATATTTTTTCTTTTGGTAGGCCGTTTTCGTCAAATTGAAGTGCTTACTACTGTGGCGAATGCATTTTCTTCTTTATATTCCCAAGTCTCTGGGACTCCCCTGCAGAGAATTGGAAGTATGTCCTCAGTGACCTCTAACAAGGAGACAGACTCACCTCCACCTTTAACTCGAAGTAACACTGCAAATCGTTTAATGAAAACACTCTCAAAACTGAATTTATGCGTCGATAAAACAGAGAAAGGAGAATGTAGTAGTCCTTCTCCATCAGTTGAAAAAGGAAAGATTCTAAATGTTTCAGTGATGGAAGAAAGTGGCAATAAAAACGATCAAAAGTCTCAAAAAATTATAAAGAAGAAAGAGTCATCTTCTATGTTGGCTACAGTTAAAGAAGAAGTGTCTGGTAGTTCAGTAACTGTTACAGAGAACACTGATAGTGATAGAATTTCTGATGAAGCAAATAGTAATTTTAACCAAGAAACCAAAAATGAACAAAGTAAAGAAACTCAAAGTCATGAGCGTCAACTGGGTGAGGAATCTGGTATTATAGAATCCAAATTAGATAGTGATTTCAACATATCCAGCCACAGTGAGCTAGAAAATAGCAGTGAGCTGAAAAGTGTCCATATATCCACACCTGAAAAAGAGCCATGTGCACCACTGACAATACCATCCATAAGAAATATAATGACACAGCAGAAAGACTCCTTCGAAATGGAAGAGGTAAGTAAAAAATTACTGAGACTGGTTTCAAGTTGCAAACTAGGAAAAAAAGTACCAAAAATGTTTATAAAATGAGAAGTAGCTAATAGATTTATACTAGAAAAATTTATCCTAATTTTGACTTTCCAGGTTTATGTTTCACAAACCAAGAATTGGTCTCAGGATTATGTGATTTTGAGGTAATGGGACAGTTCACTAGCTCCTCCAGATGTTCATCCACTTGTTGATATCTGAACCTTAAGCCTGTTTTTTCTCTCAAGGGTAAGATTTTGATGCTCAAGAAAGCCCTGAGAGAGTATACTTAAATTCAAAGCAATATTGCATAATGGTTGGAAACACAGGCTTTGAAATCAAACAGGGGTTTGAGTTCTGTCTGCCACTGAATGACTGTATGCCTTTGGGCAAGCTTTTCTTGACATATCTCAGCAGTAAGGATATGTGAAGAAGGCTTTGGGGATAGGTCTTGGTATATGACTGGAAAGAACATGAAGATACTATGTACCTGCATGGGAAGGATAGGGACCCTCGAAGAAGAAGGTTTGAAAGGCCACTGAATAGGGTTTCTGCAAGCCCAGAAGACCAATGTTTGGTTACTTTTTATTTGTGTCCAGGAATATACCTGCTAGTTAACATAAATTTTTAGTTGGAAAAGTTAAAGATACTTATTTTGAATGAGGTTTAGCTAAAACTGCTTCTGAATAGTAGGAGCTGAATACTTTTGTGTTGGAATTATATAGCTTGGGGCAGGAAAACTGATGTTTACCAAGCACATCTACCCTGTGCTGGGCACTGTTCTTGGCTCTGTTCATTGCAGTCTATGAGGCACATAGTAGTGGTCTCATTTTATACATGAGGAAACTGAGACATGTGTGTGCTGATGAAGAGTTGTGGCTATAAATTATATAATGCACAATTTGTCTTTTGTAATTTATTACATTAGATTAGTTTTAGTAATAGTTCACAGTGGTTTTAACATCACACACCATTATTTTAGGGAATTAGAAAATGAGATAGTTGATTCAGCTCATAAATCTCCTCTTAGGTGAGTCTCTCTTTCTCTCTCTCCCCCTCCCTTCTTCCCTCCTTCCCTCACTTTAGTGAAGATTTTTCATTTATTGTGAAATTTCAGTTGCTGATACAGATTTTTGCCTTTTTTGTGGTCTGTTAATACTTTAATTACAACTGAATAGTGAAATAAAAAGGGGAGTAGGAGCAGCACCTTGGAATATTTTACATTTTCTTTTGAGCTGTTTTTCTTTTATTTCTTTGTATATATTTATATTTCTTCTATCTCCTTACCTCCTAGAATAATTTATTTATCATCATAATGAGTGTGGAAGATGACTATGATGACACATTAAAATCTCTGTTTGTTCTATTTCACTCTGATTCCTTTTTGACTTTGTTTTGGTCTAAACTTAAACTTGTTCCAGCACTCATAATTAAAGTGTAAATTTTTGCCTACCATTAGAGCCCTTCTTCTATGACAATTAGATATGACAGTTAATTTCCTTGTTTAATACAATAGCAGAGCATAAAGATCTAAACAAATTATGTTAGGTAATTGCAAATCTCATGCTGGTGACTCCGAATGAACAACACTCATATTTTCAAGTAAGTCACTCTTCAAAGAAGTCAAGGAAGTTTATTTTTAATTTATAAAATTCCTGAATTCTAAGCTATAGTTTGTTTTTAAAATTTTTTATGATACCATACACAAAAGGTCTTTAAAACACTTAGAAAGTGCTAGATGTACTTTTTTGACAAGTTAACCTTTAATGATAGTCTGGGGTTTTTTGCCCCCTCTACTGGCAAAAAAGGTTAATGAAGAAAGTATTGTGGCATTGACTTGAACATTTTTTTGAAGTACAAGATTACATGCATTGGTGGAAGAATATGGAAGATTATTATTATTTTTTTTCAAAAAAAGTATTTATGCTCGACCACAGCTACATTGTAAATATGGGGAATTTTAAAGAAAATAATGTATCTTCAGATATATTTAAAATATGGATAAAAACCTCCTGGAATTGTGTTTTCATCCCTTAGGGGACATTAAAGAGAGCTGGTAGAACAATGGATAAAGAAAGGAAATAATGTGTTACTTTAATTTCCTCTTCTCCCAAGCATTTGAATCATATTGACAGATGAAGAGAACAATCTTAGTGAAGCTGACTTTCAGATCCCATTCAGTGTAGTTTGTTACTATTTTTCTTTTGGACCTCTTTCCATGAGGTTTGATTCTTGACGGAAATTTTATTCTTGTGAAAACAATGAGTAAATGTAGGTTAGAGCTTTCTCTCTCTCTCAGTAAATCAGTTCTCAGAAAGATTATCTGAGCATGAGCTGCTTTGGGAACCTAGGAAGGAGAAAATGTTGCTGACATGTTGACTGCATGAAGCTGTCTAATCCATCTTGAGACAGGAGGTAAGATCCCACAGTCACCAGAAGCAAAGAGACAAAATACTTAAATGTAAAGAGAGCTAAATAGATGATGAGACTGATCCTGGCCTGGTACAATGAAAGTTTCTATTTCTTTAGTTAGAAAAAGTAAAGGCCAGAGACTACTTTCTGACTACAAAAGTCACCTTGCCTTATAAGGTGTCTTGTAGACTATGTAAAATAGTTGTGAATGTTTAGAATGATATTTCTTTTTTTTTTTTTAGACGGAGTCTTGCTCTGTCGCCCAGGCTGGAGTGCAGTGGCGTGATCTTGGCTCACTGCAACCTCTGCCGGCTGGGTTCACGTGATTCTCCTGCCTCAGCCTCCTGAGTAGCTGGGATTACAGGCACACACCACCATACCCAGCTAATTTTTTGTGTTTTTAGTAGAGACGGAGTTTCACTATGTTGGCCAGGCTGGTCTCAAACTCCTGACCTCGTGATCTGAGCACCTTGGCCTCCCAAAGTGCTGGGATTACAGGTGTGAGCCACCACACCCAGCCTGTAACTATTTTTAAAAAGTTATTAAACCCTATTGTTTAATTTCTAATTCTTCCAGATGACTTGCTTCATTAATTCTTGTGTTCTTTTTGAATGGCTTATTTTGAATACGTCGTCGTAACTCTCTGAAGCCATAGATTAGTAGTGTGAATGATTCACATGTTAAACCAAAATGATCCTTCTCAAGCAGATGTTCATCTTTTAAGTGTAAGGGAAAAACGTAAGAAGGAGAACTTTTAACTCAGCGTTTCTGTAAGCAGTTGATTGTGTGGTCTTCTTGGCCTATAAATGAATTTTTATTTAAATATAGCCATTATTGGATATACACATAATCTTTTTAAGCTACTGATGTGTTAGTAACTGTTTCTAATCCTGTCTTCATACTAATTATTGATTTAACTAATGTACCTCACTACTCATTTTTAGCTGTTTTAGGATTTTTCTTTGTTTATTGGACTGAGTTAAAATAATCCCACTTCAATCAGATATTTGACAGATAATTAAATTGTTCCTTTGGCCTTTTAAATTTAACTGTATATGTTTTGAAGATAAATCCGCCCTAGAATATGAATTCTAACACATGACATGCACAGATGTCTGCTACTCTAAAGCCCAATCAACCACTGTTTTGTTATTTGGTATTTGCCTAAAAGACCTAAGTTAATTTTTATTAAAAAATGATTTACCTGACAGTAAAAATAAATGATATTTTTGTGTGTATGTGTAAAACTCGTGAGTATTTGTTTAAGATAAACATTTGCGAGTAATTTATAGAATCATAAACTAGTACGGAAAGAGATATTTTAATTCATTTTCTAGTTTCTTCCCTTTACAAATGAGGAAGCATCCCCTCCCTCATTTGATATTGTTTTATAGCAGTGGTTCTTCACCATCTTTCTGAGGGCTATAATATTCCCTTTGATATCAGTGCTTCACAGGGGGAAGGAACACAGCGGGTGTCAGTGGAGGATGGTAGAGGAGGAGACTTGAATTTGACTTATTTTTGACTATATATACAACTTGCTAAAGGTCGGATATGTTGGTATGGTCAGGTGTTGTACAAGAACTCATCATCTGCTGCACAGCACCATGCTACTACTTTAGAAAAAGAACAATTTCCTCTGACATTTTTTGAGCTGTCATTAAAAATTAGAATTGTAATTTCTAAAGCTCTAGTTTTGATTTTCTTTGAAAACCATTTTGATATACAATGTTTATACAATGACAACAGCTATACAGTCTCTTTTTAAACTTTAGAGGAAGGGTTATTTGATTTAGAACATCCATGTATTGCTGTTCTGTGGAATACAATACAGTAGTATTGTGCTTAGAAGATCCCTCTTAGTCAAGGTAAACATGACAGCTGTAAAGAAGCCAAAGTGGTTCACTGAAACAAAAAGTACATTTTTTAAAAAAGAGAAAGAAACCAAAGTGAGTGCCTGTCATTTTAGCAGAACATTGATTAAGAAAGATACAGTCATTGTTTCATGAAAACTTTTTTAAATGAAGTAACCCAAATGTGTGGGTTATTCTGAAGCTGTTTTTCATACATCTTTAAATCCCAAAACATTGAGACCAAGCAATTTTATCACTTTGGTTTAGTGTTTTGTTTTGTTTTTTTAATTTTGAAACTTTTATTATGAAAAGTTTCAAACTTAACTGAAGATTAGAGAAAATAGTATCATGAACACCCATTATCCATCATTCTAATTCAGTTTTATTTGGCTATTCTTGTTAATTATGAAAGGCTGCTTATAGCAAATGACCAGAATTCTACGGATCATTTGAAACCATTGAATAGGGAAAATCTTGTCACGTAAATCTAAAGTCTATGTTCTATATTTGCTTCATAATTCTCTGTGGTATACCCCATCTCAAATTTGACTGCCTTCTTTAATTACAACCGGTTATCACTAACATGTCTATTTCTCTCTTCAGCAAGTGAGTACTCTGATTTTGCTGAGTAAACAGAAGAATCCCAACTTTAGTAGTTTTATTAGTAAAATATGACCCTCTCAGCTTTTTTAAGTGCTCCTTTCTTGCAATTAATTATGGAGTTTGTAGTAAAAGGAGAGAGTAGATTTGTTTTTGCCATAGAGTAGCATCTTGAAGAATAGTACACTGATGATATGTGTTTATTAAAGTCATGTTATTTTGTGATTAATTTCATAAGTCTAAGGAAATAGAATGCATGATAATTCTGTGTTTATAGGTGAGCAGCCGGGTGCCATGGCTCACGCCTGTAATCCCAGCACTTGGCAGTCTGTGCAGTCTGGGATCACTTGAGCCCAGGAGTTGAGACCCCAGCCTGGGCAACATGGTGAAACCCCAGCTCTACCAAAAATACACAGATTATCCAGTCTCATAACCTGGTCTCAAAATAAATAAATAGATTAAATTTTTTAAAAAATAACAGTGAGAGATTTGGTATATTAATGCCGTGCCTAAGCCAGTATTCCTACAACATAAATGAAGAGGCATTGGAATTCTATTATAATTTTTTGATCTGGTTGATATTTACTTTACAGAAAGTTACTTGAAGTAGATCGAGCCTGAATAGAAGCTAATAATAGACCTTTTGTTGAATATAAAAAGAAAATGCAATTGTTCCCTTGCATATAAGACAATGGTTTTCCTGTTGAACATGTGTCTGCTCCTTTGAAGAATTATTCTAATTTTAACATAATAATAAAGAATAGTAGAATCTATTTTATGTATCTGATTTACAGGTGATGGTTTTGCATGAGCAGTGTGCTTTCAGTTTCAAAAGATTTATAAACTTGCATTCATGAAGCTATATAGAGCAAAGATAGCACAAATTAGAGCAAATTTTAAATTGGGTAATACTATCTTTAACCTTTGGGCTTTAAAAAAAAGTTGGTTATTTCACTCTTATTCCTTTGGAATATTTCTTATTCTTGAATAGCTTCATAACTAAAAACTACCAGAGTTTTCACTAAAATGTGTTAACTGTTAGTGCTCTAATTTTTGTTTTCAAGGTTGAAAACCCACATGTTCAGCTAGTTACCACGCTTTACTAGGATGTTCTTTATGATTTAAGAACAAATCATTACAGAGTAAAGTGACAGAAATGATTGTGCATCTTCCCCATTCCCCATGTATTTAATGTTGACAAAGAGTTAATTATGTCAGAATAGACAGTGTTTGTGGGTTGGAGGTGGTGATTTAGGAATCTGAAAATTTCTAAAGTATGTACTAGTGCAGATAGAAAAATAAAGCACAAAATGACAACTGGGTTTGATATGTTCTTTTGAACAGTGTTTTCAAGGAAGATTTATGGTTAATATCTTTCATTATTTTAGTTCTGTAATGAAACCTGCTTTTCCACGTACAGATCCCAAGTTATGTCTTGAAAGAATTTCAGGACAAAGCAGTCTTACACATGAGCAATTTTTGATATCTGAAAGTTTGGGGAAATTTAGAAATTCTGCAGTGGTAGCACTGTGTTCCATTCTCAAAGATGCAAGACTTATAATTACCTCAACTGTGTGTTGGTCATGATGTGCTGTAGTGAGTGTATTAGTATTTCTCCTGGGATTTACCCTACTTTGAAGTTGAACGTTTAGAGAATTTTTCCTTATGGATCTGTTTTTCATGTAATAGCAACATTTTTTTTTTGAATGAAGTAGTTATTAAAATTTATTCAAGGTTGAAAACCCATATGTTGGGCTAGTTTGCACACTTGACTAGGATGTTCTTTACTATTTAAGAACTAACTATTCGGTGGCTCAAGCCTGTAATCCCAGCACTTTGGGAGGCCGAGACGGGCGGATCACGAGGTCAGGAGTTCGAGACCATCCTGGCTAACACGGTGAAACCCCGTCTCTACTAAAAAATACAAAAAACTAGCCGGGCGAGGTGGCGGGCGCCTGTAGTCCCGGCTACTCGGGAGGCTGAGGCAGGAGAATGGCGTAAAAACCCGGGAGGCAGAGCTTGCAGTGAGCTGAGATCCGGCCACTGCACTCCAGCCTGGGCGACACAGCGAGACTCCGTCTCAAAAAAAAAAAGAACTAACTATTACAGGGTAAAATGATGGAAGCTAGTGCACGTCTGATGCACTGATTTCCATCAGTTATTTTTCTTTGCTACAAACTTGAGTGCTATTGTTAATTGGAAAATAGATCAGAAAATTTAGTTGTGGAGCGTTCTAATAATTTTGAGGTCAGATTTCTTAAAGTTTGAATATACATAATGTTTTAGTGTACTTGAGTTAGGTTGATTTGTTTAATGGATGGTTATTCAAGAAGCTATACTTGTTTGCTTTAGATTCATGTGGTTTTAACTACTTAAAACTCTTCTTTAGGTTCAAAGTACGGAGGGAGAAGCTCCTCACGTTCCAGCCACTTACCAGCTAGGTCTTACGAAGTCAAAAAGGGGTAAGTGGACCAGTACCCACTAGTTCTGAGCACATTATCAAATATTAGTTGATTTGGAAAAAGGGGTTTTATGTATCAGTGTCCGTAGTATTTATGAGTGTAAAAAGGTAAAGAACACAGGTAGGCATGATTCATTACTCTTTGGTTGTAGAACTTTTTCTGTGTTTTTTTAAAGACTTTTAAAAAATTAGTTTGCTAATTTGTTTGCTTATTCTGGAATGACCTCATTTCACAATTTTGTGTGCTCTAAGTATTTTACACTTTTGCATAAGAGCCAGTTGGGAAGTGATAGAGCAATGGATTAGGAGTACCTTTTACATTGTTATGACTGAAAAATATACTGGTATTATCTGTCTTTGGCGTTTCACTATATAAATATAGTTACATATTTATAAATATAAATAAATATATTCCTAGGTATAACACATGAATATTCCTCTAGCTAAAACCACCAATTTTTTAGCAATAGTTAAAGCTAGTTAAATTCAAACTATGGGTTGAAGGTGAGTGGTTGTAGATACTGTTCCTCTCTTAAATTATTAATTATTGACCAAAGAACCTTTGAATCTGTTCCTTTCACTTCTGACTTGCAACAGTAAAAAAAAAAAAATGTCTGATCTTTGGATTTACAAAGCTTTTGAGCTTTAGAGAAAGGGAAAGAGGAAGAGGTGAAAATGACTACTGAAGGTAGGACTGTTTATTTTTGAAACTTTACACATGCTGAACCACCCTGTTTTTTTTTAAACAAAGATTCGTATGTATGTTCCTAGAATAGGAAATTACATGTTTGTTGTCTCCTGATCTCTGAAATTACTTCACAGGAGACAATTTGCATAATTTTTTTTTTCTTTTATTGCAATATGGTATTAAGAAACAAGAACTGCACTCTCACTAGGTCACTGCAGATCTGGTTAGACTCAAAATGAACTTTACTATTTAATTTTCTTCCCCTTGTAAGTTCGCAAATTTATGTACGTGTTTCTGAACTGAGTTCATGGTCATCAAGAAGTCTTTGCTTTCGATGGGTACACAGGGGATACATTGGAAAAAGCAGCTTGCCATGCATTAAAAGGAGGATAAGAAAACAATAAAATTACTTTAAGATGTTTTAAGAGCAAGATCCCTGTGGTAGGGATGATTGGATGTGGGTTATATTCGTATCTGGGTTTTTTCCTTTTCTCAGTCAGATTTTTATAAATTAACAGTAAAATGGTTCTGTGTGTTTGTGTGCGTGAGAGAGAAGAGAGAACAACATAGTGTTTTCATCATTTTGAAAAGTAGCCTATATCCCATGTAAGTATCTTAGATCATAACTGCAGAGTTAGAAACAGTGGTAATATATTTGCTTCAAAAGTTTAGTACAAATGCATATAGCAGTTTGGTAATAGGACTTTTGAAATTAAAATTATCTTAATCTCAAATCCAGTCCAAGATTTATATACTGAAGCCCAGAGAGGTTTAATGACTTAATGTACGTTACAAGTTAGCATTCGGTAGATAGGTTGGGAAAAGTTCAACCATTTTTCTTATTAAAGAGGACATACAATATTTTCTTTAGTCTAGCAGATAGTAGATAGACAGTTGTTCGGTGTCTTTATGATGATACTAGACAAAGTTTCCAGATTTTTTTCTCACTTTAATGTTTCCTCTAACTTCCTAGTTTTTAATTAGAAATCATATATTGTATCTTCAGGACAGAGATCTAATCCTTTTTTTTTTAGTTCCACCTTTTTCTGTTAAGAACCGTGTTTTTGGAAACAGAAATGCCTGACTGAAGAACCTAGATTGTGATTTATGGTTTACAAAATAGTTTCCCCTACATTCTACTTAGTTTCTGAAGTAGCCCTGTGAGATAGATAGAAGAATTATAATTATCTCATTTTACAGAGGAGAAAAGCTATTGCTTATGATGAGGAACACAGCAAGAACTTGAACCCAGGCCTCCTTGTTTTACCCATTGCCCCAAAACTGCTCTGAAGTCTAAGCAGTCTACATACTTTATGACCTTAAACTGTGTGTACTTAGGGCTTAACAACTGTGAGGTGAACTTGGCACAGACTGTACTCTCTTGCAGATAAAACAGACCTTAGCCGAGAGAACCAGTCAGAGCTGCTCACTCTGGCTGCTTTCTCTCTGAATATTTCCCTGTGCTCTCAGACACCTGACCCTGCCCAGCCAGATAGACAGTTTCACTTCTAAATCATTTAAATGACTGCATTATTCTTTTGTTGCTTTAAGAAAATAGGTATCATTGATTGACTCAGCAAACATTTATTGTCAGCTTATTCTAGGTACTGGGATACAAAGAAGAATAGTTTCTGCCTTCAGAAGGCCCACAATCTAAAGACATGAAAATACATAATTATAGTGATAACTGCTATAGCATAAGATGTTAATCATTTTACCAAGTAATATATTGCCTTATCAGTACTGGCGGTAACAGCTTATTGCAGTTTAGTTTCACAAGTATTCCAATTACCTAGGCTTATCAAGGATATGGAATAATTCCTTATATTTCATTTTGCAGTCTTGTTACTATCAAAATGATATTACAGAATTATTCTAAATTTTTAATGAGAAAATATTATTCCATGGAAACTGAGTCTACAGTGGGGTGTTTTTCAAACCAAGTTGACTTTAATAGATTTTAAATTTTATTTAATGATATTATCTGGCTCTTTTTCTATGTGATTCATATCTTAAATTAATATGGTTTTGGCAAATACACTTTAGCCCTTTGCTTTTGAAGTTCTGCAGAACTTTGCTGTCTCTTGAAGCTTCTGCCTTGATGAATGAAGAACTGTACAGTCTCTCCCATTGTGGTAGTTGTAGTGTGGGTGGAATGTGAACATACTTACTATGCTTAGTTGGCCTTTTTACGTGTGTAAAACATTATTTATAGGTCACACCAACCAGGAATTAGAATTTCGAGGCAGAAAAATAAGCAGAAAGATTTTATAAGGTTAACAACATTGTGTTGTAGTTGAACCTATTTGGTTGAGTTTTACGTAATTGTTACGAAATAATTGTTTCATACCTTACACATTTGCATCATTTAAAACATCATAAAACACCAGAGACATTTAAGCGTGCTTGCATTTCAGATTATTTAATGTACTAGCCTTTATTGTGGTTTTTTTTTGTTTGTTTGTTTGTTTTGTGAGACGGAGTCTTGCTCTGTCGTACAGGCCGGAGTACAGTGGCGCAATCTTGGCTGACTGCAAGCTCCGCCTCCCAGGTTCACAACCTTCTCCTGCCTCAGCCTCCCGAGTAGCTGAGACTACAGGCGCCCGCCACCATGCCCGGCTAATTTTTTGTGTTTTTAGTAGAGATGGGGTTTCACTATGTTAGCCAGGATGGTCTCGATCTCCTGAGTGTGATCCATACGCCTCGGCCTGGCAAAGTGCTGGGCTTACAGGCGTGAGCCACCATGCCCAGCCCTAATTGTATTTTTTAAATAGAGAAGATAATAGAAATCTTTACACACTATACTCTCTATTTGAACTTCTAAATTTACCTCCTAAATATCTTTACATATTTACATAATGGAAATAATTTACTTTGGGACTTCTGTTTTTATTAGAGCCATCTTTTACTTCATCCAGTTTTCCTTCAAGGATAAGACATTGATTGGATTTACCAAAATAGATTATAATTAGAGCTTAAATAATGAGCGAATACTGAGAGATTCTGATAGAAGATCTGATACAATTTTTGTTTGAATTTGAGTTACCTCCTATACTTTGAAGCCATAATTTTGCATAAGTAATGCATACTTTTCTAAGAAGCATTCAAATATTGTGTGTCTTATATCTGCTGGGAATCATATCTGTAGTAATATTGCTCTCTGTAAAGTCTTATTTGGCAGTTTTTTTATAGCCACTTTTTTTATTCATAGATCATCTATTACGTACTGCAAGTCAGCATTCCGATAGCAGTGGTTTTGCTGAAGATTCTACAGACTGCCTATCCCTTAATCATCTTCAGGTAAAATTTTCTGTTCTAATAGGCACTATGATTAACTTCCTCATTTTAAGGTAATTTTTCTATTACTATATATTTTAATATTGAGTCTGTGTCATCTTTATTTTTCAAGTGACAGAACAAAACTCCTGGCATGGAGATGTTATCTAAGCATTTGACTATAAATTTTAGATTTCATTAATTCTTCTCTCTGAATATTTTTTTAAAATATCTATCTTACCCTTAATTTTTGGACCACCAGTAAACAGAGATTATTGTGATCATTAATTTGTTTTGTCTGTTGTTTTTCTTATTTTTTTAACCATCATTGTATTTCAGTATTTTACAGTAATTGTTTTGCCTATTTAATAACTGACATTAATTGTGAACCTATAGCTTGCTGAGTGTTATGCTGATTTTTACACTAGGCTGTGTGAGATAACCCAGAGAACAGGCACATCTTTATCCTCAAGAAACGTATAGTCTATGTGTAGAGTACACAGAATGCACGCAAGAAGCATTTGAAAAATTTTTAAGCAAATGCTAAAGAAAATCGGGATGAGAAAACTCCCAAAGAGCTTTTAGGAACATAGCATTTAAGGGGTAAACAGACAAGAGGCATATCTAAGGTCACTGAGAAAGAATAAGTGAACAGAAACACTGGGAGATGGAGGAGAAACTTTCAGAAGGTATGGAAGAAAAGATAGGAATGTTGACTGTTTTTCAAATATGAATGATAGCTTAAGAGTGAGGGGTCTTTTTGTCTTTTTAAGATAACAGGGAATGACTTGGGGAAGGTATTCAGCTTAGGGAAAGAACTGTAAGAGAAGAATTGATTCAGAAAAATCCGAGATGAAAGTGGAGAGATACCCTGCTCTTGGAGAGGATATTGATCAGGAACCCAGATTGGAGGGATTCGCTTTGAGTTTCCTTTCAGAAAGGAGAGAAGGAGGGAATGATGGGGAAAGATACAAGGAAGTTTATAGATGTTGGGGAAGAACATTAGGAAATGTTTGTCCATTTTCTCTATGAGTCAGTGTGTGGTATTGAAAGGAAAGGGGGAGGTTGTTGGAAAGGGAATTTTAGGAAAACAGTGAAGTTCTGAAATAGTCTTTGTGAGAAAGTGAAAGGAAGGAGGGATGTGGTTGCTGCTCAGGGGCAATAAAACAATTCTGAGCAACAGCAGGGCCATAACTGCAGTGGAGACAGTGAAATTATAGAAGCACTGTGTTGGTTTGGTATTTTGTTAATGACTCTTCTTACATATATTCTTCATCTTTCCACCTGTTTTCTTTTCACAGGTTCAGGAGTCCTTGCAGGCTATGGGGAGTAGTGCTGATAGTTGTGACAGTGAGACAACAGTTACGTCACTTGGTGAAGACCTTGCCACACCAACAGCACAAGACCAGCCTTATTTTAATGAATCAGAGGAGGAGTCTCTCATCCCTCTTCAGAAGGGACTAGAGAAAGCAGCAGCAGTTGCAGACAAAAGAAAATCAGGTAGCCAGGATTTCCCTCAGTGCAAGACCATTGAGAATCCAGGAACTAAACAGTCCACCTGTAGTTCAGGGGATCATGTTACTGAAGTTACTGAAGTGGAAGAGGATTTGTTTCCAGCAGAGACGGTAGAGCTACTGAGGGAAGCAAGTGCTGATAGTGATGTGGATAAAAGCAGTGAATGTGAATTTACTCAGTATACCACACACCATATTCTGAAATCATTGGCTTCTATTGAAGCTAAATGCAGTGATACGAGCTCTGAAAATACAGCTGGGCCTCCCTCTTCCGTGGACAGAGTTAATACAGCTTTACAAAGAGCTCAAATGAAGGTTTGCACTCTGTCTAATCAAAGGATAGGGCGTAGCCTGCTAAAATCAAAAGATTTGTTAAAACAAAGGTACTTATTTGCAAAAGCTGGCTATCCTCTAAGAAGGTCTCAGTCTTTACCAACCACCTTACTGAGCCCAGTAAGGGTTGTGTCCTCTGTCAATGTTCGACTATCTCCAGGAAAAGAGACCAGATGCAGCCCACCTTCCTTCACCTATAAGTACACACCCGAAGAGGAGCAGGAATTGGAAAAGGGGGTGATGGAACATGATGGTCAGTCTTTAGTGAAATCGACCATTTTCATTTCTCCATCATCTGTGAAGAAAGAAGAAGCCCCCCCGAGTGAGGCGCCGCGGGTGGAGGAGTGCCACCATGGAAGGACTCCTACCTGTTCCCGGCTTGCTCCACCACCAATGTCTCAGTCTACCTGCTCCCTTCACTCCGTCCACTCTGAGTGGCAAGAAAGGCCCCTGTGTGAGCACACAAGAACTCTGAGCACTCACAGTGTTCCCAACATATCAGGGGCTACCTGTAGCGCTTTTGCTTCCCCTTTCGGGTGTCCTTACTCACATAGACATGCCACCTACCCTTACCGAGCGTGCTCTGTGAATCCTCCTTCAGCCATAGAAATGCAGTTGCGAAGAGTATTACACGATATTAGAAACTCACTGCAGAATCTTTCACAGGTATGAGAAAAAGTTATCTTTATTAGCTTTTTTCTTTTACTGCTCTGAGCACTTTTTAATTCACAGAGAAGCTAAGACACATCAAATATGAACTACCTCTGCTTTATTTTCTGACATGTCTAAACTTATCTGCATCTGCCTTCCTTTTCTATCTTCCCTCCTGTTTCAAGGGAGAAGCTGTAACTAATCCTGATCAAAGTCGATTTCTCTGCTCATAATTCTGTCTCCTTTCTGAGAGGAGAGATTTTGCTCATGAAGTATCCTCCCATTTTTAGTCTACCATCCATTGTCTTTGTTTTAGGCTAGAATCTTTGTCAAGCCATTTCTATTATTAAAAAATCTTCCCTCTCAAAGTTCTTTCTCTCCTTTTCTCTGCCATTTGAACATGTTGACTACCTTTTCCTTTTCCAAGTTTTCTCCCTGTTGGCTTCTGTGGCACCACGTTCTCCTGGTTCTGCTCGTAGCTCTCTGACTAAGCTTTCCCCTTCACCTCCTGACCCTCGATGCTGTGCACAGAGTTAGTCTACTTCCACTGGACTCAGAGACTGGAACTACTCCAGACCAGAAAATAACAAATCAGGTAAAGTGTGAATTTGATTTAAAATGCTCTGTATGTCTTGTCACTTTTTTTTTTTTTTTTTGGAGCTGGAGTCTCGCTTTGTTGCCCAGGCTGGAGTGCAGTGGTGTGATCTCCACTCACTGCAAGCTCCGCCTCCCGGGTTTACGCCATTCTCCTGCCTCAGCCTCCCATGTAGCTGGGACTACAGGTGCCCACCACCACGCCCGGCTAATTTTTGTATTTTCAGTAGAGACAGGGTTTCACTGTGTTAGCCAGGGTGGTCTCGATCTCCTGACCTCGTGATCCACCCATCTCAGCCTCCCAAAGTGCTGGGATTACAGGTGTGAGCCACTGCGCCCAGCCGTCTTGTTACTTTTAAAGTCATTCTCAGATTTGTTAGTGGACTGGAAATAATTTTCCCAAAAAAGCTTTGAAAATAAGTAAGTTGTCTTCAGTTTTGCCTTTTACGTTTTCGTGAACGTTCTGAACAAATCATGTTTAGACAATTGAAGAATTGAAGAAAATGACAATGTAATATAGTCATGAGAGCATTCAACAAGGAGTCAGGAGGCCTACAATGAATCTAATAAATCTCTTATCGTGACATAATAGACAGGGAGCCACTTGGAAAGTAAAAATCAAAAGTGTAACTTCTCAAGTTATAATAAGATATACCTTCTCCTAACTAAGTTTTATCCTCATGACAGTTGTCCCCTGTTTTCTGAATGGGGACAGTTTCAGAATGTGGGTGTTTCTTGTTCTTCCTTACAAAATATAGTTCTGTCTGTGACGGAGATGTTTAACTTTGCAGCTGTAATTATGTCAAGCTGGGGATTTCCAGGGGCCTGTCCACCAGTACCGTGGTGCATCTTTCTTTCTAGGCCACCTTGTTCTTCTGCTCCAGCTGTGGTCTCTCTCTCCTGGATGTCCCAGCAATAACTCAGCTAATAAATCTCCCCATGCCAACCCCACCCCAACTAGTGGACAGATGCTTTCTATGATGTGGTCTCTGACTGTCTCTCCAGCCTCATTCCTTAGCTGTGTGTTTCAGCCATCCTGGAGGACTATGCACAGGGCTCTAAACAGTTGTGTGTTCTTACATATCTGCACATGCTGTTTTTTTTGTTTTTTTTTTTTTGTTTTGTTTTTTAATAAAAAGATGAAGTTTCTGTTTGTCGCCCACATGGAGTTCTGGAGACAGTGGTGTGATCACGGCTCCCTGCAGCCTTGAACTCCTGGGCTTAAGTAATCTTCCTGCTGTGGCCTCCCAAAGTGCTGGGACTGCAAGCCACTTTTTTTTTAACCTAGATCACCCAGCCTTTGCCTTTCTTTGCATAATCAAGCCCTACTTACTGTTAAGGCTCAGTTCAAGTAGTGTCACCACTTTTGGGAAAGTTCATGTAATATGAATTTTTGTGTGTCCATCATAGCACTGCTTCCACAGTATTATAATTTTTACAACATTTTGTTTATTTTTCCTTACACTGTGAGGACACCTGAAGGCTGGGAATACCTTTTATGTTATCTCACTGCCTAAAATAGTGGCATATGGGAAATGCTCTCTAAGAAAGACGACGACGATTGCTTGCTACTCTCTCCAGAGAGTGTAATAATCGCTATACTCTCATGATGATATTTGCAATGACTTCTACATTTTTGCATTTTGATTTTGTTTTTGTTTTTTTTTTTCACTTTTGCAAGGCCAGAGGAAAGTCCTGAAAGAAATAGATGTGAACTATGTATGTTCCTTCGCCTTCTCCTCCTTCATAGATTGACTTATACCCGGAACAGCTAGCAGTAATAGATGTCATTGGGAACTGATTTCTTTTTTCCTGCTTACAATATGAAGGTTTTTTAGATCCTTTTGTCTTAACGAGAAAAATATGTAGGCCTCACATTCTGCCTTTTAACCCTTTAAGTGATTTGGAAGTATTCACTTTAACATTGATTTTAATCCTACTTTTACTTTTTGAAGTACCCTATGATGAGAGGACCTGATCTTGCTGCTGCTCCATATAGTACTCAGAAATCATCTGTTCTACCTCTTTATGAAGTAAGTTCTTACTTACATCTTTGTGTTTCAAAATAATTTGTAGAATTTAGAAGTGTAATTTTGTTTTATTGCATTCTAGAATACTTTTCAGGAGCTCCAGGTAATGAGGCGGAGCCTGAATTTGTTTAGAACACAAATGATGGATTTAGAATTGGCAATGCTGCGTCAGCAAACCATGGTTTATCATCATATGACTGAGGAGGAAAGGTAAAAGTTCATTTTGTCTTAGCACTCCTGAAAAAGCTTTTCATTCAAAGTCTTTTCAACTTATATTTTTAAAAATTAGGTTTTGATTTTACTGCTATGTACCTTATATCCGTTTTGTGAACCAGTGTAGATAAAATAGTCATAGATAGTGTTTTACTAAGTAAACTTGTGTGCCTTCAGTATCCTAAGGGTGGTTGTAACCAGTTTTCCAGTGTTTGAGATATTTGTGAGAGGATGGGGGAAGAAAGACCAATATCCTTGTGGATATACCTATTGTAGTTGATATTGTACTAATTATTATAGAACCTGAGATTTCTGTACCTTCTGTTAGCATATAGTAGTTGTTGAAAGATTTGTGATTAGGAATCTCCAAACTGCATTTTTCAAACTTTGTGCCCTTCACCATACCAATAGGTTTGAAGTTGATCAGCTCCAGAGTTTGAGAAATTCAGTCCGAATGGAACTTCAGGACCTGGAACTGCAGCTAGAGGAGCGCCTCCTGGGCCTGGAGGAGCAGCTTCGTGCTGTGCGCATGCCTTCACCCTTCCGCTCTTCTGCACTCATGGTATGCTACCTGGAGGGTGGTTGGAGTTTTCACCAAAGATTTATTTATAATGTTCTAATAATTTAGGACTTGTGCCTTCATTTCAAGTTATTTATTTTAATGGTATTAAAAGCATGCATACTGTTTAAGGAGCTTTCCCACAAACCAGTTGAATGTACAGTTTGTAATAATTGTTATAAATAGCATATTTAGAAATATGTTGAAACATTTTAATGATAAATTTTAATAATAGGAAAGAATAAGGGAAAGTTGAGTGTTTTTAAAGGAAAAATGATAGTGAATTAACATATGACTAATGTAAATTTTAATTGTTGCATGTAACTGTGGAGAACACAGATATGTATTTTGCTCAGTTTTTTTTTCTCTCTTGCCTTTAAATAAAAAGCGTTCCCTTTAAACTTTTTCTTTATTTTGGATTCTTTTCCATTTGTTTTTAAAGGAATCAAATGGTACCTGTATATTTTATTTTATATATATATTTTTTTTCCTAAATATATAGATGTATATCCAAGAGAATAAAAAGAAGTATCTTTTTGTACCACTTTTCATACTTCTTATGTTTCTTTCCATGACATTTGAACTTCAACAGTTGTATTCTTATTTTTGCAAATATCTTTGAAGTTGTAGAATATGTTGCTTTGAAATGTTGAAGTAGTGAATTATTATTCTTTACCTTAACAATGTATTTGATTTTGTTAAAAAATGGCCTGAATATACACACATATACTTATGTGTGTATATACTACAAATGAAGTAGAATAAACATTTGTGTATAAGCTCACATATATGTATAGTATAGACTAAGAATGTTCTATATTGCTAATGAATGTACTTTTCAACATGATTTTGATTTATCATTCTGAGAAGTGTGTGTTGGTGACAGGGCAGAACTAGAACATCCTCTTTGCATATTGCATCAGTTTTAACTCACAATAATGCATTTTATGGGATCTGTGACACTTGAGGGTAACCTTTGTGACATAAAGGGATGCTTCCAGGCACTAATTAGCCAATTAATTTTATTTTGAAAGTCTTGCAATTTGAAAATATATATATGTACATTATAATTATATATGCATGTATATATATATACACATACACATATATATATATATATATATATTGTTCTTACCTTTTCAGGGAATGTGTGGCAGTAGAAGCGCTGATAACTTGTCATGCCCTTCTCCATTGAATGTAATGGAACCAGTAAGCTTCTTTCCTCTTAAATCACTGGGGAAGGGAATGATATAACATTTCACAGACACATACTTTCCCTAGTTTAGATGAAATATATGTTTGTTTTAAATACATAATTTGATAAATTATAGTTGATTGGAAGTGACTTTCACCTTTGAAAGTCCATTGCTGTCTGAAGCCACTAGAAAGCCACCTTAATTGCAATAGTGATTTATCTTTCTGACTAAAGGAGGTAATGCACCATAAAAAGTATGTACAGTGGCTCATGCCTGTAATCCCAGCACTTTATTTAAGTGGCTGAGTTGGGAGGATTGCTTCAAGCCAGGAGTTTGAGACCAGCCTAGTCAACAAAATAAGACCCTTTCTCTACAGAAAATTTAAAAATTAGCCAGGCATGGTGATATGTGCCTGTAGTCCCAGGTACTCAGGAGGCTGAGGTGGGAGGGTCGCTTGAGGCCAGGAGCTCAAGGCTACAGTGAGCTATGATTGTGCCACTGCACTCCAGCCTGAGTGACACAGCAAGACCCTGTCGTTAAAAAATAATAGGCCAGGTATGGTGGCTCATGCCTGTAATCCCAGCACTTTGGGAGGCTGAGGCAGGTGGATCAACTGAGTTCAGGAGTTTAAGACCAGCCTGACCAACATGGTGGTCATCTCTACTAAAAATGCAACAATTAGCTGGGCATGGTGGCAGGTATCTGTAATCCCAGCTACTTGGGAGGCTGAGGCAGGAGACTCGCTTGAACCTAGGAGGTGGAGGTTGCAGTGAGCTGAGATCAAGCCATTACACTCCAACCTGGGTGACAGTGAGACTTCATCTCAAAAAAACAAAAAAAAATTGATTTTTAATTTACACTTCAGGAGAAATGTGCTTTCACAGTATCATTCTGGGTTCTTTAGGTAGTTAGAGCTGTAACATGACCACATTTTTAACAGAAATCTGACTTTATTGTGTTAGACAGATTGGTTCATTTGGGGGCAAAAGCACTATGAGTAACTATTTTTCACTAGTTACTCTTCCTTACAAGTGATTTGGACACCTTGGTGGTAACAAGTAAAATTTCATCCCACTATGTATTCTGTTTCCCTGTTTTGTTGCTTCATCTCAATAGGAATTTACATTTTACTTACCATTTTTGCAAATAAAGTTGAGTAGTTACTAAATTAATGGAATAGATATATGTCTTTACAAATTACATGATTTTAGGCAATAACAACAACCAGGACTTTAACCTTTTAAGCTACCAATCTTAATTCCAAGAGAGAAGAATAACATTTTTTTATGATCTCCAGGTCACTGAACTGATGCAGGAGCAGTCATACCTGAAGTCTGAATTGGGCCTGGGACTTGGAGAAATGGGATTTGAAATTCCTCCTGGAGAAAGCTCAGAATCTGTTTTTTCCCAAGCAACATCAGAATCATCTTCTGTATGTTCTGGTCCCTCTCATGCTAATAGAAGAACTGGAGTACCTTCTGCTGCCTCAGTGGGCAAACCCAAAACCCCATTAGTGGCAAGGAAGAAAGTATTCCGAGCATCGGTGGCCCTAACGCCAACAGCTCCTTCTAGAACAGGCTCTGTGCAGACACCTCCAGATTTGGAAAGTTCTGAGGAAGTTGATGCAGCTGAAGAAGCCCCAGAAGTTGTAGGACCTAAATCTGAAGTGGAAGAAAGGCATGGAAAACTCCCATTAATGCCAGCTGCTGAGGAAGTGCATAAAAATGTGGAGCAAGATGAGTTGCAGCAAGTCATACGGGAGGTGGGTAAAATCTGTGTTTAATTCATTTATTTGGAGGTATGTGTTAGAGGAGATTTTGTTTGAATATTAATTATTTACAGGATGTTCTTTTGATTCACTGTATTCAATAATTTTCACAGAGCTTTTAAATTAGCTGTCCTATTGATCAAGTTTATGTCAATTAAGATATATTTGTAATGGCATTTCTGCAAATTTCGTACTGTAATGTGAAATAATGACAGTTCTCCGTGTTCACTTTGGTGAAAAAGATGTGTGAAGGACTCAAACATACAACATACTCTTTGGACCTCTTGTTTCCACATCTACAAAATGAGGAATTACAGTTTAGATCTCTTCGAAGATTAAAAGCTGCATTTTATAGCCGGGCATGGTGGCATGTGCCTGTAGTCCCAGCTACTTGGGAGTCTAGGGCAGGAGAATCTCTTGAACCTGGGAGGTGGAGGTTGCAGTGAGCCAAGATCATGCCATTGCACTCCAGCCTGGGCAACAGAGCGAGACTCCATGTTTTTTTAAAAAAAAAAAGAAACTGTATTTTATAATTTCAATTGATAGGAGAAAATGATTTTGTGATTTTAGTAAGTGTAAATAGATTGATTTGGTTTGGTGTTTTTTGTTCAAAAATCAAAATATATTAAGAGAAGAGGGTTTGCCCTAAGTGATAGCAGCTTAAGAACTTGAAGAATTACCATAGTTATGGATGACCAAAAGAACTGCAAAAGAAAATTACATATGATTAGTAGTCAAAGTTCAAAGGTTGAGAAAATTAGTAAAATAAATGTTTTTTGCACTGAGATCAGGTAATAGGAAGGAATAGAATAGATCGTTTAAACAGCTCAATGCAATTATCTCTGTTTACCTGTAGTATTCTGTGGACTAAATTGTACATAAGCAAATGTGAAATTTGCCATATATACAGTTTTCTAATATTTCATTTATGTTGAAACAAATCACATTTCAAAACAAGCATTATAGCAGAAGACTTCATGTCTGTAATTTATTTTCATGATATGACTCTACCAACTAAATGTTTAAAAGGTCTTAATTCTATAAATTTATTTTTCCTACAAATGTAATTATTTTTGTAAGTTGATTGTGGCTGCCTAACGTTTAGCAAACTCAGCATTCACCCTACTCAGGTGTGTCTATGATTAATAATCCATTCCTGTTTACATGTTTTATATCAAAGATCAGTTTTTGAGTGAAATTATGTAATTATTCTTCTCCACACTATATTTGCTAACTGAGGAAGCGGGTTTTAAGGTAACTTTTTTTTTTCTAGAAATGTGATGTCTTTGTTCCCCTTAGCTTGCTTTGGTATGAAAGCTTTCTTTGAAAACTTTATATTGCTCTTTTAGCACAAATACTCCATTCAATGCACACTTGAATCCTCATTTTTAGAATTTTGATGGTGTGATACGTCCTGTAGGTGATTTCCTAAGAATAAAGTATTCATTTCAGACTAGAACATTGATTCTTTGGCTTATAAGACATAGCATAGAGAAAATTTAGTTATTCCCATTAGGCTGCCTTGGTCCTAGAGAATTAATCATTTAAAAGAACCTCTCATTAAATATGGAAGATTTTATAATTTGCAGACACTTAAACTGACATGCAAGGCAAATGTTCAAAGAATTTTTCAGAATTTATTTAAACCATTAATTAGAAACTACTTAGTTCTAAATTTGGCATTGTCTTGAGGAAGTTGGTTTTAACGTTTATTCTTTTACTCCCTACAAAGGACCTACCCAGCAAAATATATATAGATCAAACAAGGTGTAAGAGGAGTGTTGTTGTACTTAAGAAAACAAATTATTTTGAAGTACTTTAAAAGCACATTTAATAGATAAATTAGTTTAATGCCAGTTATAATTTAAAAAATAATTTATGTTAATATTCTCTTAGTTACAATAGTTTTCTGTTTGTTTATAAAGTATTTAAAATTTAGGTTGGTTTTTATTCCAGTCATTCAAATTGGTAAACTTTTTACCTAAAAAATATTCTACTAAATTCCAATTTTTTTTTAATCTTGGTGTACAGCTACCAAGAAAATTAAATTAGATTCTGTCTTCCTAGCAGATCTGAGCCCCTAATCCCATTAACAAAGCCACCATTCAGGAAGGCAAGATTTAATCTTGGGTTGAACAGTTTTGCAGGTGAGGATTAAGCATGTTTGGCAGGCACTTTCAGGAAAGTTTTCTTACTGCATTCATGGATGCATGAAAACAATGGTATCTGTCAGGCCTTTGTTTCTTTCATTGTACCATTAAGTGAGTTTTTAAAAAGAGCATTTTCATCATTTATAATGTGTTAATACAGTAGAATTCTTTTTTTTGAAGGACAGCATTGAAAGTCTTTGCAGACAAATATTTAATACACTCATTACATAGCTAAACTTTTGTCATGTTAAAGATACCTCTTTTCTGCATGTGCGTTATAGTAGGAAAAAAGTACACACTGTCTTAAAATTTGCCCAAGTCATCCGTGATGTATGTGATCAGTGGCCTGAAACTGTTTGCAGTTACTTTAAAAATGTATAAATGTGTGTAAATAAAAAGATTACTTAATAGGATGAATGAATACATGCCCACTGAAGCCAATTCAGCAAAATTAAATGTCAAAGAGTAAACATAGATTGCTTTGTGTTTAGATAGTTCTTTGTTAATTAGAGTTCATAGACTTGGTTCATGCCTTTTGGGATCTTTATTAGAGCACATCTGACATGTTTTACCCATGTATTTTGATAAATACACAGCTTGCTCATGTGTTCTTATGGAAATTTCTTTTAGTGATCACTTGTTGTAATAGCTGCCACTTAGTAGGCACTCAATAGATGCATAATAAGTGAATGCATTCCCCCATACTTAAGACTTGAAGTCAGTCTTTTTGTATTGTCAATAAGCATGCCTTTCTCAATCTCAGGTAGTCTGTATTTAGCCTGCATTTTTTTGGAAATTGTGCTCATAAAGGTAATTTTACGATCCATCCCAGGGGATTTTCCTCAATTCTAATCCTTCTAACCTCTCCATAGCATGGGAGACTTTAGAACTAAATTATTTGTCCATACATTTATTCCTTCAATAAATTATTAAAGACATTGTGTCATTTTCAGGGCCATTTTATTTATAGTTTGCTTGTTTTTCTGCTTTGTCTTCCTTTCTGTATCTGATACTGTCTCTTGCCCTTGAGCTTTCTCACTCTCTCTTTGATTCATTCATTCAGACACTTAACTGAGTTCTTACTGTATGCTGAGATACACTGATAAATGAGACCTGACCTGCTGGCTGAAGGAGCTCACAGTACACCTTCCATCTGACCTCACCCTTCCTATTCTGATTCCCTTCTGCTCTCTAGAGGGAACTGTCTTGGCAGTCAGACTCCATTATAATCCCCTCTCATTTGAGACCATCTTGCTACAGAGTTTTCTATCTCCACTGTCATCTGCAATTGTTCTTTCTTTGTTGTGGCATACCATGTAAAAGCTGCCATTCTCTGAGAATTCTAGCCCACACTAGTCTCTCATTTACCAGATTTTTTTCTGTTATGTCATTAATGAATTAATAAATTATTTTTCCTTTAGTATTTTATGAAACTGAACAGGTGTGGTGGCTCACGCCTGTAATCCCAGCACTTTGGGAGGCCAAGGTGAGCGGATCACCTGAGGTCATGAGTTCAAGACCAGCCTGGCCAACATGACGAAACCCCATCTTTACTAAAAATACAAAAATTAGCCAGGTGTGGTGGTAATCCCAGCTACTCGGGAGGCTGAGGCAGGAGAATTACTTGAACCTGGGAGGCAGAGGTTGCAGTAAGCCGAGATTGCACCACTACACTCCGGTCTGGGTGACACAGCAAGACTCTATCTCAAAAATAAGAAAGATATTTCATGAAACAGTGTTCATTTTGTGTCCATTGAGATTATATCATGCTTGATGGTAGAGATTCTTTTATACTTTACTCCAGTCATGCCTGTACTCCCAAAAAAGTTTGACACACATTTCTGGTTTGTCAAGAATATAGTTTGGCTAGTTTGTTTTTTGAGTGATGAAGAATAATGAGATATAATAAAATGGCCATATTGCATTGATAGCAGGACTGGAAAGACTATATTCATTGTTTTGTGAATATAGATTTGCAGTGGTTGTAATTCAGTATATTGTATTTCTATTTATGTACTGTGACTAAGAGATTCTGGTTTTTATAATATTTGTATCCAACACATACTTGTTTGAAAAGTAAATCTGAAGTGCTATGTGCTTCAGAATCTTTTGATGATGTTTAAAGTTTAGAAATATTGATAAAAGGTAAAGAGAAAAGCTTACTGTATTTAAATATATTCCAGTACAGATGGTTGGTAGCTAAGGAGTGTTTTGTTTCTTTAAATAGCTATGTATAAATCTATGTATTGTGTACCAGTTTTGCATGATAGACTAATACAGGGCCATTTTTGGAAAGATAACAGTTAAGATGTGTTTGAGATGTACTTAGGAACATTTTAGGAAATAAATCAATTTGGCTGACAGGAAACTGGAAACGTAGAATTTTTAAAAGCTTGTCGAGAGTATCTCGAGTGCTTATTTGGGAACACATTATCACTTTATTTCAGGAAATACACATTTATAGCTTTCATAAAGGGCTATTTAAAAGTGATGCTGTATCATTAGAGAGAAAAGGTGGAGATAGGTAAATGTAAGTGTTTGGACATCTGGAGAAGAAAGTCCTGATGGAATTGTCATTGCCTCAGGTCTAGTTGCCTTTTCCAACAATAAAATGAAATGTATATCCTCATACCCTGTATGTATATGGGAAACAAAAGCTTAGACGGGTGGCAATGATACCATGAAACTAAAGAAAAAGGTTTTTTTTAGAGTTTATGGTGGTTTTGAGGATGTTTTTTATGTTTTAAAATAAATTGTACTAAATGATAATTTCTTCTTCCCATTTAAAATGTGTGTGTTATGTTAGAACAATATGTCTTTAGATACCTTGCTGTCAGCTGGCATAAACAGGCAATATAATTGTATATTATTTTGCCTCTAAAGGATTTTTTCAGCAATGAGAGCACTTATGTCTCTGCTGATTACCTTACAAAGTTAGATAATACTAAAAACATTCAAGAAGTCCTTCCAGATTATTTTTTTGACCTGAGGTGAAGTATTTACTAGAAGTTTTTTAATTTATGAAATAACATTTTCTAATGTCCTCACTTTATGAATTGTGATATTTGTAATCTAGTTAGCTGAATGATCCTAGACCAGTCCTCGGAGTCTGATCTGGGTTGGATGATAGATGGACTCGATTCCCCACTCCCTCTCTGTTGCAGGGGGATTCACATGAAGGTGAAATTAAGAAATTGAATCTCTATTTGTTTTTTTTCCCCAAAACAGGAAAAAAATAGATTACATTCATATTGGTAAATTTTTGTTTTACTGTTTTTCCAATGTAGATTAAAGAGTCTATTGTTGGGGAAATCAGACGGGAAATTGTAAGTGGACTTTTGGCAGCAGTATCTTCAAGTAAAGCATCTAATTCTAAGCAAGATAATCATTAAACGGAAATTATAGGTAAATTTTTCTGAATTTCTTTGTTGAGCTAAATGTAAATAGTAATTGGCATTTTATTCTTTGTTTTGTTAGTACACAGGTTGGTACACAGTTGGTCCTCTAGTTAAATTTTGAGTTTTAGAATGTATGTATGTATGTAATATGTTATTTTACAGTGTGAAAATTTCACACAAGCCTATTTGAAGCGTAAGTCAAATCCCATAATATGAATCTCCAAGGAATTACTTCTATTGGGTCATTTTACTGAAATTTCATTATAGTAATAAATCCTGGAATTGGACCTTCAAACCTGAATCTTACTTTGATTATAATGGTATTTCAGATGTATATTTTTAAAGAACAAGATTTTGTGAATTAATCACGACTTCTAAGTATCTTTCCTAATTATTTTTATCTTTTAAAGAAACATATCCTGTAGATTCATTTCTAATCATAATTTATTTAAAAAAACTGTTGTATGTGTCTGTCTCAGTAAAACGAATTACTTTCACTTTATCTCATAGCTCTAATTACATTAAAAAAATTTTTTGTAGAGATGGGGTCTTGCTATGTTGTCCATGCTAGTCTTAAACTCCTCGTCTCAAGCGATCCTCCTGCTTTAGCCCTAATTTCATTTTATATAATATATATTAATAATACTCTTTGGTGAATGCAAAAGGAAATTATACAGTTGAATAGAATAGAACTAAAAATATTCATTGAATAAAACATGAGAAACAAATGTAATTTGAAAAGTATAATATACAATTTCAGATGTAGGAAATTGGAAAATATTTTAATAAATTATGTCACAAAGCAATTAATAGGAATTATCTTTTTAAAGCCACGGATAAAAGAATTAACTCTCAGGAACATGTATAGTGATTACAGGATAATCATGTTTCTAGGTATATATATTTGCATAAAATTCTCATCCCCCTTTAAAGAAGCTTTTAATAATAGTATTTGAAAGAGGTTTAAAACTGACTTCTCTTTCTTTTTTAAGGTTGGCATGGATCCTATTAGCTGTGTAATACTGGAATTATCAATGATATGCACTGGTGGAGGTGTTACTTGTGCTTTAGAAGATACTTGCTGCTGAGCTGGGCTACTGTATACAGTGTACAATGTGTATTTCTTCAGCCGTATATTTTTTTAAAAACGTACATAGAATCTTAGGCACTTTGCTATTTCTTTTCTAAACTATCAAAAACTCTAGCAGTTTGAAAAGCCTAATATTTATTTGTATGTCAATATTTTTCATTTGATTCCCTATTAGAATTAATTATAAAACTTGAAAACTTCCAGACTTATCCAACTTATAAATAACATATTTCTTCAGACTAGCTTCTTAAAACACTGACCTCTATGAGGTATTTACTGTGCAATAATAACTGATTCATTTTTTGAGAGCTTGAAGCAACCAATGATTTTTCCCTCCACTGCTGTTAATTAATGTCACTTCCAAGAAGAAAAACTGTTCTGTTGTAAAAAATATAGTTGCTCTTAATTCTTGAGAGGTTACTAATAGCAGTAGGATAGAATTATATGAGGTTACCTACAACTACTTAATGTTCTTACACTGTAAGCCTTGTTGCTTTACCCAAGACAAATGTAATTTTATCATTGCTTATGTAGTAGTTTTCTTTTGGAAATGTGCCTTATGTTAAACACTATGTACTTTTACTTTCTGCATTGTCCAGACTTCTTTATTAGATGAAGATGTTTCTTTTTCTGTCTTTTAAACTAAATAGAGTATCATCCAAATAATGGGGCCTATGACTTGAATGAATAGAAATGAATAAGCTGGTGTTTTTTCAAAATGGAAGTAATTTAGATTTGTTCTCCTCATACATAAAATGATTTTAGTTCAGTTTTAACCAGTGAAAACTTCGTTTTTATGAAAAAAAGGAAAACGGTTTCCTATTTGGTTTTATATGTGTTAAATAAATGTGTAAAGTAACCACCAAATGTTATTAGAATTATTCTTCTAGCATTTATACTTTTTTCAACTCCTATTGTGTTTCTTTGTGTGTGATATTTTAATCAAAAGTGGTTGAGTTGTTAACAGTGTTCTTTGAAAGAATTTCTGAAAGGCTTATAAATGTTTGAAATATCACACAAAGGCTGATTTCTAAAAAATATGTATATTAAAACAATAAAGTATTTATTTTGCCTAAAATGTTTTTAGTGGTTTCTTAAACTGCACCATGAAGATTTTGAATTAGATTTGATAGGTAACAAATGAGGTCCAAAAGAATTGCAGCATGTAACCCAATAGGGTGATACTCTCTTTTCCTAGGGAAGTGTCTGTGATGCTCTAAGAAGACAATGCTTTAAAAAATGCTGTTTAACACTAGACCACCCTGGAGAGAGGGCATGATTGAGGCCTCTTTGGCTCATCTAGTTCTGTGGTCATAGTAATTACCATCCGAGGACACATAAAACTTTTTAAAACTATGCTATTAAACTACAAAGAATAGATATTAAAATACTATTTAACTCTTTGTTCAATAACAGCAGTAATAACACCTATCAACCAAATGCCCCATATTAATAGAAGTATAGTAATCAATTTTAACTATTTAGTTTTGAAGTCCCTTTTAGTTGATTTTTGACAATACAAGATACCCAGATTTTGATAATCAAAATTAGAAATATAACAGTTGCAATAATAGGCTGAGACAATGAGCAAATTACCTACATAGTATGAATGAAATAAGAGGAGTCTCACAACTATCAGAGTTTTATGTTCCTTCTCTCCATTTTATTGTGTACTAAACATTTGAAAGCTATCATGTTCAAGCCACCGTGCTAGCTGTTATGTGGAAATGAAAAATGAAAGGGCCTGAAAAAAAGACAAAGTCCAGGCGTCTTTTAATTTATGGATACATTTAGAAGTGTCAACAAATAACTAATTTGAGAGACTATAGCCTGGGGTGGTCAGAGAAGCCTACCAACAAGATGCGATTTGAGTAAAGTCTTAAAGTAATCAAGAACATTAGCAAAAATTACCAAGAATACATAGATTGAGTTTGAAATACCATGTACATGATGATGAAAGCAATTTTTTTTTAAATGCCAAGTTCATAGTTTGTGCGTATTGTGCTAAGAACTTGCACAAAGCATAGAAGAGGAAGAATCTTCAAATGGTGATTTTGATGTTTGGAGTTGCTGTGAATGATACACCATGAGAAAAACAGGCAGATTTTGAAGTACATTTCAGATTTGAAGTACATTTGAAAAATTCTCAGATTTGAAGTATACTTCTTTCCTCTAAATATATTCAGTTGAATTTCATACATTTAAAAGTAGAATATTTGCTCAGCTGGCCATCTTCAACCTTTTCAGAGGAAAATGAGAATGCAGTAAAGTGTATATAAAAGAATGTAAAGAGAAAGTAAGTCTGGGCAGTTTCTGGAGAAATGCTCTGTTGCCCATGTTCTTCACCTGTACAAATGGGAGTGTGGTCTTAGGGAAGGAATTAAGCAAAATGAAGTGTATGTTCTTCTAGAATTTTTCCTCTCTTGGAAAGAAGGAAATTATAGCACTTCTAGGAAGTAGGAAGAGGAAACATCCTATCACCTTTTAACTGAAGCTGAGGTTCTACGCTTTTAAGCATGACTTAGAGTTACTTGTGAATATTGAAAACATTTAATTAGCACTTATTCTAATTGCATTCTAAATGTATAAAGTTAAAATGTCGTATCTAATTAACAGTTCCTATCCTATACAGTTTCAGTTTCTTCTACTTATTGCTATTGCATGAGGCCTTTTAGTTTTCTTATTTCCACAACTGATGTTCTATTACTCATATTGAGTAAATAACAGTTTACATACAGTGTCAGTATAATAAATAATACTGTCACAAATCATAAGTAATAACTTGCATACAGAATGTCAGTGCTCAGCAGGGAGTTACAAATACATTAAAAGATAATGCATATCAGACAAATATCAGAGTCCATTTTTCTCACAAGGGTCTTTTTGCACACCCAAAGGAGAAAGACTTAAATTTTTGTGAATAACGAGCTTATTTGCTCACTCCATGATGGTAGTATTAGTGCCTATTTCACAGTTGTTAGAGAAGAATGTAAAGGAACTTAGCACAGCGTTTGGCACAGCTCAGTAAGTTAACTGTTATGGTGATAGTAAAGATGGATAAAGATAGTTGACAGGTAAAAGATTTTAGCAAGTCGAAGCATTAAATGGGAAGGACAGAATATGAACTTACAGATCTAGGACTGACCTTTTCAACTTTGTTGTGTTCTTTCAAGCAATTGAACTAGGGACTGGTAACAGACTGCTGATGCTTCTGTGATGATATAAAGGGCGAACATTAATTACTGATTTTAAATTTTCAAGAAATTTTGTTCTTTGAAACCAAAAAACTGGTCATGGAATACCATTTAGGACAGTGCTTCTCAAACTTTATTCATACAAATCAAATTACCTGAGAATTTGTAAAAATGAAAATTCTGATTGAGGTCTGGGTCTTACCTTCTGGGATTGAATTTCTGCATTTCAAAAAGCTCCCAGGTGAGGTTGATGGTGCTGCCATGAACTGCACTTTAGTAGCAAGGACTTAGGATAGTAGGTCTTCACTACCTGTCTGCTAGATGCTTCAAAGGAAGGAATTTGTTAAGTAGGAAAAGGATTTTAATCTCCAAGGGGACGTCATCTTAGAGGCTCCTTCAAGAAACTTTTCATTATAGCCAAAGTTCAAAATGAAAAACAAATGTAAGCAAAACACATAGAAAGGACACCACAGGAGGGCCCACCCAAGGCATTGTGGAATTGTACAATGGCCAAGGAAGGCTGTGTGACAGCAATGATCACAGTAAAAAAAAAAAAAAAAAAAAAAAAAAAAAAATTGCCAATTGCTGTTGATGGCAATGAGTAGTAAGTCCTTATATTGTGTAGACTGGATGTTGAGAAAATGCAAAGACCATCTGAGTGCTTCTAGAGTCAACCAGTCAAGAACCAGAACGAGACCCAATAAAGACTTAGTCTAGAGATGTTGCAGAAAGAGATCGGATCTGGGATATGGAATTTATTTATAGCCATTTATTATAGCCATTGGAGTCTGAAGGAGCTTATCATTCCTTTCAGAGAGATTCATGATAGTTCACCTCTGCAGAGCACACTAATTTGTTATTCGTGTTCCTGAGTTGTTTAGTAAATCCATGTACTGATGATTCATGGTTTTGTTTCAGTACATCTCAAATAATTTTATTATTTCAGCAGTCCAAGATAAAAAAGAAAAAAAAGCCCCTGAAGTATTATAAAGCAGATATCTGAGGAGTAGATTCACAAATATCTATTAGAACTCTGTGCCTGGGCAGAGACTGCTCTTGATAGAATCACCAGGGTCATCAGTTAAATCTCAGTTGTGAATGTCTTGATTTATGTTTAGTCAAAAAGGACTTGCATTGTTATTATTTTATTATTATTATTATTATTATTATTATTATTATACTTTAAGTTATAGGGTACATGTGCACACCGTGCAGGTTTGTTACATATGTATACATATGGCATGTTGCTGTGCTGCACCCATTAACTCACCATTTACATTAGGTATATCTCCTAATGCTTTCCCTCCCCCCTCCTCCCACCCCACGACAGGCCCCAGTGTGTGATGTTCCCCTAACCTATTCATATCTGTACAATATAGACATTTCAACAAAATGATGTGTTTACCCAGTCTTCTTTAGTCTGTGATGACAAATGGAAATGCATTAATGATGACAGATATATTTTTCTCTTTTTCCATCATGTATTGAAAGATATGTTCCTCTCCTAAATCTCATCCATTAATATTGGGGCTCCCTGAGAGTTATTCATACATCTTTATGACAGTCCTAATAGGTCAATTCTAAGTGCTTTCCTCTTCTCTTGCTCTCTCTGTTGAGGGATCCAGTGCTCCCCTGCCCTTCTGCTGGGGACCTCAATTGGCAAAGGTTATGATGATAACATACTGTATGGAAGTGGAGGGAGTGCTTCTCTTGCTGAATTATCTCTTACTACCTTGGCAGCATAGCAGCATTGCTTATAACCCAGCTTTCTCACATGAATCCCTTGTGAAAGAATCTTTGATCACTTCTGCTTTCAGACACATCTCTATGGGACTTGGCCATGGGTAAAAGAACTTAAGGCAGACATTTTGCTATCCTTCCTATCCTCTTTTCTCCTCTAACACTGGAAAGTTCTCTTGCTCTCTGCTAAAATGCCCCCATTTAAATCAACTCATTCAAATTTACCTTGGCTGAATCATAGTAGGAACACAGTGTGGGACCAAACTGTCCCCTCCTACTTTCAGAACCAGACACGCATTTTAATGAAAAATATTGAGCATTCATATTCTAATTTTTCTATTCTGAAATCTTACCACAATTAGTTTCATTCGACCAACATTAATAAACAACTATTGAGTATAAGGAGCTAACAACAATTTTTAATGACCTGATTATACCATTTACTAATTTACTAATTTTACTAGCATTTGAGTCAAGTCTTTCAAAATTCACAAAAGTGAATTTTTATTTTGATACAACTTATTCATTTTGTAATTGTTGCATGAAAAAGCTGAAAGCAGAATGCAAATAACATCATGATTTCATCAGGTATATTCCTAAACCATTTTTTAGAGTAGATTATTAATTCTCTAGAAGTCTTTGGTTGGTCCATTCTGCTCTATAATGGGAAAGAGAAATGAATGAAATGGCCCATGATTCTCTGGATTCTGGATACATATTATGGCAGAAATTATTTTTAGAGGGGCATAGAAACATTGAAGGAAACTTAACTCATCATCAGACATGTACATGGATTATAGTGTACAGTTGTAATCATTACTCAGGATTTTAGGACCATTTTTCCCAAACAGGGTTAACCTCCCACAGGTTTTGAATTTGTGTCTAACAGTCCATTTATATTATTTCTTGGTTAATGGATTAGCTGCATCATGGCAAAGCTGGCTGCAAAACAAGTTTCTCTAAAATACTTTATACTTTCCAGTTAATAACAAAAGGAAAGGGAAAAGAGGAAGAGGCAGTTGGGAGAATTACTAATAGACTAAATTTAGACCTTTTCATGAGAAAAATTCTTCTACGATGAAAAAATTCTAACCACTGGTACTCTCAGAGCAATATGTATTTTTTAAATAATGTGTTCTCAATTTCAGCATTACCGTTCTGCTCTTTTCTTCTTGCCCTTCAAAAAATTCCCTTGAGATTTCAGGTTGTGTAAAACAAGTTAGTTCTTGATGGGATCAGACCTGTAGGTTTGAGTCTGTGTGCGGAGCCTGCTAAACACCAAAGACATCTGTATTCACTTCTTTTTCAAAGCAAATAGTGCTGAAAATATACATAACTGAAGGGTGTAGAAAAATGTAAACATCGAGGAGTCCAATTTAGAGGCAGATAGACCTCAATCCCAGACCTAGCATTGCCACTTTCATACCTAAGTCTTACCTTCCTGTAAAATGAGAAGTAACAATTGTACCTATCTCTTTGGTTTACTGGGGAGATTAACAAGTGTAATAGCACAAGGATATTTAGTTAGCTGCCTAGTATGTGGTAAGAGCTCCATAAATATTAGCTATTAGCAAGAGGTGATAACAGTAGAAGAAAAATATAAAATATATAGCAGTATATTAAAATATCAAGATGATACACTGCATTGGTTATCTGAGTCAAACATGAGAGAAAATACAGTTGATTTTATTTCAACTTTATGTTAAACCATTAAATGTAAAAATTATGTAATTTGTCCTGCCTAATCTTTATTTAATTCAGGGAAAGTTCAATGTGGGGTACATTTTTCAGAAGTCTCTCCAACTATTTTGAAGAATCCACATAATTGGCACCATTAATTGGGATCACTAATTAGATAGTTGCCAATGATAAAATGCATCACCCTGTATCATTTACTTAGATTTGGGGCCTCAGAAAACTGGCATTTTTAGTATGGTTATTTGTAGCCCTTTAGTATTTTTTTTAATAAGAATGCCTTGATACTAATATTCTCTTAGGATTATCCTGTTTCTCTTCTCTATTTTTAATTTTTTTAATTGATGAACAACTGAACAGAGCTTTTAAAAGCCTTCCAGCATAGTGATTCTCAGCGAGGCAACGGTAGTTATCAGAGTATGTGTTGTGTGTGTATATTTGCATGTGTGTATGTACACACATATGTACAGGCATGTCATTTTTATTCAGTTTTGTGATTTTTTTGTTTGGAAAATATTCTTTTGAAATACAAACTATAGAAAAGAGCCTTTTAAAATTTCCTGAGCTGGTGAATATGGGTTTTTTAAAAGTTGAGAACAAACTTTCTAACAAATTAAGCCATTTATACTTGCTAGCACTCAGAATTAAATGGTTTGATTTGTTATCAACATAGAAACATCACAAATAAAATATACTCTATCCAGAGTTCATTGTAATATTTACTTTTGAAAGATTCTGCTCTTCAGAATATTAGAATTCTAATGGATGTTTGATAGCCAAGTGATTTTCAACTTGATTTAATTCTGAAAGACATACAATCTAAAGTTGAATAAATATTCAATGGCTAGATATTGCAGAAAAATTGGACAACAATTTTTAAAACACTACTGTGGAACAGGCAGCATCTTCCTGCTAGAGGGAAGAACGTACAGCTCTGGGTCAGCTGGTTGCTGAGAGAGGAACACTTACTTCACTATGACTTGTGTATCTTAAGAGACCGAGAATCAGGAAGTGTGGACATCAGTATTTTGTGACCTTGTCGTTTCATTACAAGCAAGAAAAAGAAGAGGCACTTAGGGGAAGTGACGGCCGCTGCCAACTTTTTGTTTCTTATTCAAACAAGGAACATTTAGGCATCTCCAAAATATTCTGGTACAATGCTAGAAAAACATTCTGTATGCAGCAAGTGCTTCTTCTCAGCCCATCTATTTTTATGGTTGCTGGTGAGAAACTTCATAGCTATCTCCCTAAAAGTTAAGAGGCTTTTAATTGATGGTGCTGATCTATAAACACAACTATAAAGAGAGCTTCACAACATCTGTAAAAAGCCCCTGGTTTCGTGGTTATTTTGTTACTAAACTGTATATTTGGCTTTATAAAAGTACATTTATAGATTATACTGTACATAATGTCTTTCCCATCAAGGGGATATTATATACAAAGATCATGCCATCTGAAGCATTAGCCATTTTAGATTACTTTTTACATTTTCCCCTTGTTGAAATAGCTAAGTAAAAGTTCCACTAAGGTCCAATTACACTTAGCAAATATATTTCATCTATTGTACGCCAGGTAATTGGCTTCTTTTCACCAAGCTCCGAGATTCTATAATAACTCCTTCATATCCAATTGTCCCGACTGTTAATGTCTTACTTTCCACCCTCTTACTTCTTGAATTATGGCACTATTTCCCACCTGGGCCTTTCTGCCTACCAGAGTTTGCCTGTAGTCCATGTTTTTCAATTTTGTTAGAGTGATTGTTCTAAATGCAAATATGATCCTGTCACCTCCTCACTCCTATTGCTAAGAGTTATCCATGGATGTCTCATTGTTTTGAGTTGAAGTCCAAATGCATCCCTTTCTTTTTCTTTTTGAGATGGGGCCTCACTGTTTCCAGGCTGGAGTGCAGTGGTGCAATCACAGCTCACTGAAGCCTCAAGCTCCCAGACTCAGATGATCCATCCATCTCAGCCTCCCAGGTAGCTGAGACTACAGGCACATGTCAACACACCCAGCTAATTTTTGTAATTTTGTTGAGATAGGGTCTTACTATGTTGCCCAGGCTGATCTCAAGCTCCTGGGCTCAAGCAATCTGCCCGTCTCGGCCTCCCAAAGCGCTGGGATTACAGGTGTGAGCCACCGTGCCCAACCAAATGCATCCTGTCCTTTCTCCAATCCTCATTTCTCAAAGCCCTCAATATGCAACTGTGCTTCAGTCATACTTGAAGCACGGTTGAGTAACCATGCTGCTCCATGCTTCCCTGTATTTGCAAGTTTTGCCCTCTCTGCTTGGAAGTCCTTTCCTTTTTCTCCAATGCCACCCATGCGTCAAACATCTATTTCTCCATGAAGCCCTTTGTGACCCACCAAACAGAAATCACCACTTTTTATGTGTTTCCAATGTACCTAGAACATACATTTAAATGTGTGTGTGAACATACGTGTGTGTGAAGATGCATATTAGCTTTATTGAAATATTCACAAAATTCACTCATTTAATAATACATACAAATCAATGGTCTTTAGTATGTCTACAGAGTTCTGCAACCATCATCACAATTAATTTTAAACCATTTTCATTACCCCCTAAAACTCTCAGTACCCACTAGCAATCACTCCTGATTTTTCCTCAACCTACACCCACCATAGCTCTAGGTAGCTACTAATCTGCTTTGTGTCTCTATAGACTTGCCTATTCTGGACATTTCATAGAAACGAAATCATACCATGTGTGACTTTTTCTGGCTGGCTTCCTCACTTAGAATAATGTTTGCAAGGTTTATCATGTTGTAGCATACCTCAGTACTTTGTTCTTTTTGTTGCCAAATAAGATTCCCTTATCTGGATATGCCCACATTATATGGATATGCCCTCGGTTTGTTTACCTATTTATCAGCTGATAAATATTTGGGTCCTTTCCATTCTTCGTTTATTATAAATAATGATGCTTTGAACATTTATGTGCAAGTTTTTCTAAGGACATGTGTTTTCATTCCTTTTGTGTAGACAGCTAGGAGTGGATTCGCTGAGTCATATGGTGACTCTATGTTTAACATTTTGAGGATTGTCTTTTTTTTTTTTTGAAATGGAGTCTTGCTCTGTCACCCAGGCTGGAGTACAGTGGCACAATATTGGCTCACTGCAATCTCCATCTCCCGGGTTCAAGTGATTCTTCTGCCTCAGCCTCCCGAGTAGCTAGGACTATAGGCACATGCCACCAAGCCCAGCTAATTTTTGTATTTTCAGTAGAGATGGGATTTCACCATGTTGGCCAGGATGGTCTTGATCTCCTGACCTCATGATCCACCCGCCTTGGCCTCCCAAAATGCTGGGATTACAGGTATGAGCCACCGCACCCGGCTGAGGATTGTCTTCTAAGGTGACTGAACAACTCTACATCCACCAGTAGTGTATGGGGGTTGCAATTTTTCCCACATCCTTACTAAACTTGTAATGATCAGTCTTTTTTTATTCTAGCCATCCTAGTAGGTGTGAAGTGGTAGCTCGCTGTGATTTTCATGTGCATTTCCCTGAATGATGTTGAGCATCTTTTTGTGTACTTATTGGGCATTTATATATCTTCTTTGGAGAAATGTCTGCTTACATCCTTTAACCATTGTTTATAAAGTGAGTTATTTGTCTTCCTATTATTGAGTTATGTGAAATCTTTAAGTTTCCTAGGTGCAAGTTCCTTAGATATAGGATTTGCAACATTTTTCTCCTATTTTGTGGGTTGTCTTTTCACCTTCTTGATGGTGTACTTTGAAGCTTGAAAGTTTTTAGTTTAGATAAAATTTAATTGATCTATTTCTGTCTTTTGTTGCATCTGCATTTTGGTGTCATATCTGAGAAACCATTGATTAGCCCAGGTCATAAAGATTTACTCTTAGTTATTGTCTAAGAATTTTGTAATTTTAGCTCTTAAATATATGTATTTTATTCCTTTTGAGTTACTTTTTGTACATGGTGTCAGTTAGTGGTCCAATTCTATTTATTTTCATGTGAAATAATTTCAATAGAATGTTTTCAATATTTTCAATAGAAATTAAATTCTATTTTATTTCATGTACATGTCTTTTAATTTTTTTCATTTATTATACTATATTGCAATTCATCATTTAGTTTTCCCAATTATAATAAGAGAGAAACATGTCTTACTTACTATCATATACCCAGCCCAGAGTTTGGCATGTAGTAAGTGTTCTATAAATATTTGTTAAATGGAGTTGAACTAGATGGAAAATATTGACTTTTGCCCCATTATTAAAAACAACAGATTATTTTGATTGAGATATATAATTATTTAAATTTTAGTATGATAATGGTTTACAAGAATATGTTCACTTTATGAACATAAGGATTTCCAAACTCAGTCAGACCTATAATCCATTTAGATATATTTTGTTTACTGTCAGAGAAGAAGAAGAGCTATATTATGGAGTGTTTAATTCTTTTCCATAATTTTGACATCAGTGATAAAAAATATATCCTCTGAATTATTAATGTCTCTATGCAAGTCTTTGTTTACTCAATGTGGCAGATTATATTTTTTAAAGATAGGTCCAAAAATATCTCCTATCCCAAATACTCTTCTAAACTTTGCAATTTCCTCATTAAGAACTGTAGTCTATATGTTTTCCTCCTCTTGCAACTGGTTGGTCTCTGTGACTGCTTTTGAACAATATGAAAAATAGAGTGTGGTGAAGGTAATGACCTGTGACTTTCAAGGTTAGAACATGAAAAATGCCATGCACTTTTATCTGATTCTCTGAATTCTTGCTCTTGTAACCCAGCAACCATACTGTCAGGAAGACCAAGAAGCTTGGGAAGAGGCCTAAATGGAGGCAGACAGAAGCTTCTGGCCTTTGGCCCTGGGGGAACTCCCAGCCAACAGACAGCACCAAATCGCCAATCACTTGAGAAAGTTATGATGAACGTGGATTCTCCAGCCCTAATCAAGCCACCCCAGGTGATATCATGTTGAGTTGAAACAAGTTTTCACTGTTAAGCCCTGCCTGAATTGTGGATTCATGAACAAAATGAATGATTGCTGTTGCTTCAAGACACTAAACTTTCAGGATACTTTATGTCCCCAGAGATATCTGTTACAAATTTTAGTATCTAGAAGTAGGATGCTGCCATAACAAAACCCTATATTTGGCATTGGCTTTGGGCCTGGACTGTGGGAAGCAACTGGAAGGGCTTTGAAGAGATGCCTAGTGAAAACCAAAGGCTTTCAAGTAGAGTGTTAGTGGAAACCTGAAAGACCTTGAGGAGGTTCTCAGTGAAGGTTTAAAGGAAAGTGAGGACAATGGTATTGGGAGGTAAAAGAATGGGAATCCTTGTTGGGTGATGGCACAGAGTTTGCCAACATAATCATCTGTGGTAATGTGTCAAAGAGGAAATAAACCTGCTAAACTCAATTATCTAGATTGAGATATTAAGATTATTAAGATATTAAGATTATTAAGATATTAAGATATTAAGATTATTAAGATTTCCAGGCAGAATATTCAAAATGCCACCTGATTTTTTTTAATCACCTATGATAAAATGTGAGACAAGAGAGATGAGCTAAAAATAGCTTTTAAATGTAAAAGAGTCAGAATTTGCCAGGTTTGAAATAAAATTGTGTTTTATACCCAGATCCTCTAAAAACAATTACCAAATTAAAAATGGCTCTGGAAAAGATAAAATCAAGTGTGGATCCATAAGATTCTTTGTCAATACTTAAGAAAGATTTAAGAGAGTGGCTCACAAAACATTTCAAACAGAAAAAGGTACTTTTATGGATCTTAAGGCCTGTCTGGCCACCTCTTCTCTGTTAAATAACTGGGTGCTCAAGAGCGCCAGACTCCTAAGGATATATTCCCATAACAGTCTCAAGAAAACCACAAATAGATAAGGGCTTATCTTGAAGAGCTTTGCAAATTTGGTTTTTGTCTAATGGAGTTGATTATCAATTAATACACAGAAATCTACAAGGATTTTTAAAGAATTTATTAACTTGAGCTAAAGGTAGAGGAAACAATATAAAACAAAGAGGGCTTTGGATCTTCAAATGTTTAGAGTTTGGAAGCAGGCCATCTCACACTACTGTTTTGTAGCATCAGATTATGCATTGCCATGCTGAGGTAAATCATTCTCCTCTATGTGTCTTAAATCTTCATGTTTCTGTCTTCAAAGGGCATTTCTTATTTCTAATATGACCGGGATTTGAAGAACAAGATGTTGTTTCCAATCCATCACTTTAGTAGGTTTTAAGGGCTTCAAATAAACTGTCACTCTGACTCAGATTGAAAAACACTAGACTTTGTTTTTCTTTCAGAATGAGGTCTCTTCCAACCCCTTTACAGTTTATGATTCCCTTGTATCTATTTTCTGGCTTTATTTTGTATTTCTTAAAATGCATCGGCCAGGACTACATCTAATGCCTCAGAACAGATGTATGCTGCTTTTGCCAGAAAAGAACAATATTATGTTTCTTTACCACAGTAGTACTCTTTTTGATGATCATGAAAACTATATTGTTTATGTATAGATTATATTGTTTTGCTAAATATGGTATAGTTGGAAGATTACATAAGTATCTTTGGCCATTAATCTCAGAACAAGGAGGTAACCGTTTTAACTGCTTAGATTAGGAACAGTTCAAAGATTATGGCAAATAAAGTAGGAAGCACATATCTTACCAAATGTGGTTGGTAGAAACAGTAAATATTGGCAGAATCCTGTTTGAATAGTGATGAAGGATTATTCTGTGTTTTCTATTATTCACTTCAATGATGTTGAGTTTGAGGAGGTGAAGTGGAGCCTAAATACATCTGGAACATTTCCTTTTGCATTTGACATTTGGGGACTGGAAGATGGTGTTGCAGCAGGTACATATTTGGAATTGTTTCGGACCTTGTGTGAAGTATGTCTCTCCCTGTTCAGTATGCATTTGCAGTGTCAAGAGTAACTAAGTACCAGTTGAACTACATTCCTCATGAAACAATCTTCTTATGGCAAACCCAAAGACCTTAGCCCTGCTGATAATTTCCAGAGTGAAGTGTTCACAAGATGAAATGGAAAAACATCAGCAGCCCATCTTTTTCTTTGTCATCTTTGTTTATGAAAACCTAAAAATGTGAATGAGCTTTCCTTGTTTGTATTTCCCAAGCTTCATAGGGACATACATGGAATTTGTCACTGTGAGTTAACAATTCTATGGATGTTCTATACAAGTGGCTTTCTACTGTTTGAACAACCAGTCCGTTTTGCTGGATTCAAAGTTATTTACTTACAAAGAAACAAACCCAATTTGCTCCAATTATTAACTAAAGACCTAATGTTGATTGATGGTGGAATCTAACCTTTTAGTTCCTTATCATTTAATTAGTCAATTTTTGTACCGAATAACAGAGTGAACATCAGGTCTTCATTTCTGATTTACTATAGCAGGATAACTTTTTTCATATTAATTTATGTTTGTTTTCCTAGTATTTTGCTCACTCTATTTAGAATACAAAGGCCAAGCCTTAAAATCGCTTGCCTCAGGGTTGTGATGCAGGACTGATTTCCTAATACCAAAGGAAAATAGGCTGCTGTTCTAAACTAGGCGCTCCACAGTACTCCACTCTGACCTTTGTCTTTTGACTGTTAGTTGAGAAAAACCACCACCACCAGCACCACCAGGCAGCAACAACAACCTTTATATGGCAGGGTCCCTGGAGAACCAAGTATGGTACAGGATGGGTATTCTCAGATGAGACACTCGCTGTTCAACTCAGATTACTCTTAGAGAAAAAGAACTTCCTGTAGAGAGAAGACCACACACCCTTTGTATAAGATAGTTCTCAGGGAGATGAAGGGACGAACTTTTGTGAACCTCAAAGTTCATTTAAAAGTAAACAATCCAATAGAACTTCCTGTCACTGGATTAGAAGGAAGTTAGGGACTTTAGACAAAAGACAAGGGCCAAAAGAATTTAGGGGATTTCTTAAATGTGTAGTTTTTCCATGATTGTTTGGTTTTTAATGTCCATCTGCTTTCCTAAAATGATCATTAGTGATAAACATACATTGAAAAAGATCTGTGCACAGCATCCTCCCCTTTATGCATGGGGCATATGATCCAAGAGGTTTTGAAGATGCCTGAAATCCCAGATAGTACTGAACCCCCTATGTGCTATGCTTTTTCCTGTACTTAGATACCTATGTTAAAGTTTAGTTTACAAATTAGGTAAGGAAGAGGTTAACAATGATAACCAATAATAAAATAGAACAATTGTACCAATACACTGCAGTAAAAATTATGTGAATAGGATCTCTCTCCCAAATATCTTACTGTACTCACCATTCTTGTGATGACGTGAGATGACAAATGGCTACATGATGAGATGAAATGAGATGAATGATGTAGGCACTCTGACGTAGAGGTAGGCTACATTTGGATCATCTGCTTTTGGGTGATCTTGCATCATGGAGCCATGACAATGTTGATGGTTGGATGTCAGGAGCAGATAATGTCAATGACTAACGGGCAGGCAGCATGTACAGCGTGGATACTCTGTGCAAAGGGGTGGTTCACATGGCGGGCAGGACAGAGAGAGACTTCTTGAGATTTCCCCATGCTCCTCAGAATGGCACACAATTTAAAACTTGTTAATTATTTCTGGAATTTTCCATTTAATAGTTGTGAATCACCATTAATTATTTCTGGAATTTTCCATTTAATAGTTGTGAATCACCATTTACCACAGGTAACTCAAATTGCAAAAAACAAAATCATGGATGAGAGGTCAGGAGTGGGCTACAGTACTTTTCTCGGGGATCAGGTAGTGAAACTGTGCCCAGTGTTTAGACACTCTTTGGGGAAAAGCCCAAGGAATAGTACACAAAGAGGGACTCTCATCTGGTGAAAATCTGTTGATCCTATGCTGTTTGACTGATCCTACAACACAAATGAGATGGGTATTTAATTCATTCAATGTGAATTGAATATGCAGAAATGGAATTTTTTTATTTCCCTTAAACTGAACTTGCTTATCATGTCCATTTGTATTTGGTGCTTATCAAAGTATAAATTTCAAAAAATTAAGAACATGACTCAAATATAAAATCAACAAATGTAGAAGACTGAATTAATAACCAAGGAAACTAGAGGGATAATAAAGCTAATTGCAAAATGCACAGGTCAAGCAGAAATATTATAGTACTCGGAAAAAATACTGACATAAGATCATTACCTTAAAATTTAAAATTTTGGGTTTTACTCTTTTCTATCAGAAAGAACTTACTTATATCTCTACAGAGCAAAATTAATTTGAAATGTTATTGAACAAAAATTATTTGAATTTATGTCAGCTTTCTACAAATTAACATTTCCTTTTTTAGAATTGTAATATACTTTAATTAACAGAAAACAGTAAGTTGAAACAAAGCTATATGCTCTTGAAGAATCAACCTGTTGTCTGTTTTCAACTTTGGGATTTTCCCTTTTAATGTGCTGATGTAATTAATTATATTTTCTCTCAAACTGGGAAGTACAGAGTAGTTTCTTCTGATTTATGATTCCAATAAGGCGGTACATTGTAATATCAATTATTTTGGCATTTATTTCGTGCAAAACTGTGAACCAGTATTGATTTTAAAAAATTTTAAGTGCATTCAGAAGTCTTAAAATAAAATGGTTAACGAAACTAAAGGCTTAATGAATTTTAAATACCAAGTGTATTAATATATTACAAAATAGAATTTAAATCATAATTTATAAATATGTAAATGCCAAACACTATCATTTTATTATAAACCAACAAAAAATTTAGAAAAACAAAGTATTAAATCAAATACTCTAAAAGTACTAAAAGTTTAATCATAAGAAATAACATTATTCAATTTTAAATTACAAAAGTAAACAAAATCTGTGAATGATGATGTGGTGAAGTGACAAGGTTACTTTTGTGTAAATTGTTCCGATGCTGAAAAACGCTTTTTGACTTTAGTCAGAATAGTGTGACCTCTAACTCCAATTTGAATATTGTAGAGGTGTAAAAGAGATGCTTTCTAAATGAGGACACCATTGTTTCATGTAAGGTTTTGAAGTGGTGTAACTACTCTCTAGGAACGTCTCAAGATGTAGTGACATAAGACATAAATAATGCCAGTTCCACTGCCTACCCTTCAACTCCGGCTACGTTAAAGATTTTCTTCCTAATACAGTAGTTCCCATTTATCCTCAGGGGATATATTCCAAGACTCCTAGTAGATGCCTAAAATTGTGAATAGGTAGGAACCTGATTGCTGTCAGTCAGAACACATTTCTGTTCATGTCTTCTGCACACACATTTCATGTCTTTTAGCTAAACACTTATCACACACTGTGGTAACAACTTTCACAATTTGAAGTGAGACAGCAAAATGAGCGCAAAATTTCTTTTTCCTTCCCACTTACATGGACAGAAAATTCATTTTTAATGTAGATCTTAGCAACTTCAGCATATAATTTGTGCCTTTTTTTAAAGTCAAGAACTTTCACCTTTTCACTTAAAGGATGCACTTTATGGCTCCTCTTTGGCATATCCAATAGCCAGCATCACTACTCTTGCACTTTGGAGCCATTATTAAGTAAAATAAGGGTTACTGGAACACAAGCACTGTGATAGGTCTTCTGTATTTAAATAAGCCCTATGCTATCTCCATTATATGGTGCACACCCTAGTCTAGTATACTTTGAGGCTGCTTCCAATTAGAATTCCAGGCCCAGAGTGAAGAAAAGTTGTTTCTGCCCACAGTTCAGAGCTATTCGGGCACTTTTGTCATGCAGCTTACTGTCCAACCTACCCTTCTTCCTACCTGAGTTGGAAGCAGGGCAGGGGCCTCTCTGTAAACTCACCTATGACTCACTTACCTGCTCTGCTCACTTTCAAGATTCTTTTCATACCTAAGAAGGTTTGTTAGTTTTTGTTTTCTTTCTTTGGGCTGGAAGACTGTTCTCAGGTCATTTCCTGTGTCATTTATATTTAAAGATTTTTAGTAAAATAATTTTCTCAGCCTTCCAGGCTTTGTTTCTTGATATTGAAAGGAAAAATTATAGAATTTTTAAAACAAAAATCAAAACAAAACAAACTGTGTATCTCTATCTCTTGCCTGCCTCTTGAATTAAAAATAAATTTCAGACTGTTCTTGCTGAAACTAATTTGAGGGATCTGTTTTTGAAAGCAAAAAGCCAAACTCTAAAAACTTTATCTATTCTAACTATAATAATCTTATTCTTCCCAGAAGTAATGAATATCTCTAACTGAATAGGCATAAGATTTTAAAAAGATAAGTGCCAAAAAGGAAGTGCCAAAAAGAAAAGCATAGTAATGTATTCAAAAGTGTTACCTCACTACACAAATAGAATACAAGATTTTCTACCCACACATAAAAAAAAAAAGAGAATTAGGTAACCACAAACAATTGTTTTAAAATAGCAGTATTGAGTTCTAAGCCACTTTTCTCTCTTTTCCTTGTCCATGGAACTGCCAGAACTCAGATGTTGAAGTCGTTTTCTTCCTTGGCAGAGTTTCTGGCATGGATTCCTTATAGCTAGTGTGCATTTGCTCCCCCTCACTCCACTGGTCTCTGGATTGCTGCCTGTCTTCCGTCTTCTGTGTCATACCTTGGAGTGTCATTTTGGGGTTTGCTGGGATCCCTCCATCTCTCTTAGTCCCAGGGTGTGCTTGGGCTCTTCTAGCAAATAATACTTCCCAGCAGTATTTTGTGTGTGTGTGTGGTTTCTGTGTAGAGCAGTCTTTTTTCATTTTCTCAGATTCTATTAATAATCCCATGTGTCATAAGCATTTTGTATCCTTTTTAATTTCTTGAGAAATTAGAATAATATTCCTCACAGGCAAAGTCAGAGGACAAGTCATATGGCATTTGATTGAGTCACCTCAAAGTATCACCTTGTACTGCAAAATCAACCAGTTTCCTATGTTTCAAATGAAACATCTTGATGTTCCTTTCCCGGAGTTTTATTTCCTTCCTTCCTTCCTTCCTTCCTTCCTTCCTTCCTTCCTTCCTTCCTTCCTTCCTTCCTTCCTTTCTCTCTTTCTCTCTTTCTTCTTCCTTTCTTTCTTTTCTTTCTTTTTTTTTTTTTGACATATTCTCTAGCTCATTGCAGCCTTGAACTCCTGGGTTCAAAGGATCATCCAGCCTCAGCCTCTGAAGTAGCTGGGACTACAGGTTCACCACTGTGCTTGTCGACTTTTTTTATTTGTTTGCTTTATGTTTTGTTTTTTAATAGAGATGGAGTCTCACCATTTTGAGCAGGCTGATTTTGAACTGCTGGACTCAAGTGACCCTCCCTCCTTGGCCTCCCAAAGTGTTGGGATTATAGGTGTAAGCAACCGAACCTGGCTGCTGGAGTTTTGTAGATACCTGGCATATTCTCTGAGAGGCATTGGTATTGCCTTTACCATCTTCTTTTTGGAGTTTTAATTTTTGTTTCTTTTTTTCCTCTGGAGTCCATTTACAACTTCTTCTTGGGGACCATCAGAATCTTTTTCAAATATACCCACTGACATTTTGTCCTGACATGTTAGAATTTTGGGTGAATATGCAAATTAGGAATTTCTGGAATCCAACTCAAGCTGGTTAAATGACAGAGGGATTTATTGGCCCATAATTGGAAGCTGACATGTAAGTTGGCTCCAGGGTTGGCTTGAGTCAGCTACTCAACAGTTTCCTTTTATCTCCTCTCTGCCTCTGGCAGGGTCAGCTTCTTCTGAAGCTGGCTCTACTTTGTAGTCACAAAATAGTTGTGTCGACTCTCATAACAATGTGGAGAAACACATCTACGGAGGAAGAAGCTTACAGTCATGGCAGAAGGTGAATGGGGAGCAGGCATGTCTTACACGGCAGGAGCAGGAGCAAGAGAGCGAGTGGGGAGGTGCTACACATTTTTAAAGGATTAGATCTCAGGAGAACTCACTGTTTAGTGCAAGGACAGTATCACGGGGGATGGTGCTAAACCATTCATGAGAAATTGGCCCCCATGATCCAATCACCTCCCACCAGGCCCCACCTCCAACATTTGAGATAAAATTCAACATGAGATTTGGGTGGTGACACATATGCAAACCATATCATATGACCTTTGTGTCAGGGACCAGCATATGTGCTAAAGATTCTACATACGTGTTTCTGAAATGGTTCAGGGTGTCTGCCCAGCCTATTACTACCATTCTTTGAGAGTTTCCCTTACCAGAGAATGGACTTATTATAGCTTGTTTGTTTGATGAAGTTGATTGGATTAAGAATAGTTATTTGGTCCAGATTAAGCCAATTGTCTTCTCTATGATTTTTTTCACTGTATTTTAAAAATACCATCTCTAGAAATTTTGAGGTGGTATTCAAACTAGTCAGTTTCTGCTGGTCTGTGGGAGCAGATCAGATATATTCCAAAATAGAACACTAGAAGCTTGGGGTGGCCATTTTTCATATGTTCAAGAGAAACAGGAAGGATTGTGAGCAGAGTTAAGGTAGTATTTGGCCCCAAAGAGGGAAAGACAAAGAAAAGTATCCTTGGTTCCTGATGACTTTCACATTCATGGTTCAGCTGCACCTTGGCCCATTATCTGTGCAACAGGTTTTTCAAATGAGGCACAAAGATAAAGAACAATGTAATAGATCCAAGGAATAATTATCTCTCTCTACCCAATGCCTCAGAAGCTAAAGTGGGGTGCTAGACTGCCTGTGCATGATTTGCTAAGGTATAACAAGATGGTTCTGTCAGCAAGGTCATGTACCCCAGCTAGTATAAGAGGGAAAACTTGGAGAACAGAGGTTTGTGTGTGAACTTTGAATGGTCTCCTCTGCCCCTCCTCATGGAAATAGCAGGATGTTTTATTTCAGCTCAAGCCAATGAGTGGGGCTTCAAGAGGACTGTGAGGAGATTTTGATATCTGTATCCTGGAGATTAATGAACATAGTCAATAGTGTTTAACTTAAGTCTGAAAAGTCTAAAGTCAAGAGATATAAAAGGAATCCACTGGGGTACTGGGAGTAGGCTGCACTTCCACTCAAATTGGCTCCTGAAAAAAAAAAAAAAAGAGAGAGAGACACTCTCCTCCCCTAACCCTGCAAAAGAGAGTTGACCTGGGGTTATCTTAAAACAGAAACTCTTAAATGACTATTTCAGTCATTTGTTGTATACATGAAAAAATAGTATGTTACTGGTTACTCAAAATGGAGCTATCTAGAAGAAGGCATTGCCAAGGTCAAAGAAACTGCATTGCAGATCTTTAGTGAGAAGCTCTGAAGAAGCAACAAAAGTGTCCAACCAAGAAAGAGTCAGTAATGCATCTGCTGTCCAGAGAGCACCAAAGCCACATTTTATCAGCTGCATAACCCAGCTCCTTCCTCTGGTCCCTCTTTGCTTAGTCTGACTTTGGAGAAGCCAGAGCCGTGGCTTACACAGTGTGGGAGGAGATAGAGTTAGGAACTTCTTAAGAAACCAGCCACATCCCCACCCCACCTTAAACCTCCATTCCGGGAATGAGGAAAGCTTGACACTGAATAAGAGTTTAGATATTCTATTTCTTTACTGAACTGAACTCTAGCTTGGGTATTATTAGAGTAACTGGTATGTTTAATGCCAAAACATTACCTAAGAATGCATACACCAACTATGGACTTTATCTATAGTTTTATCTTTAATAGTGAGAAATAATACATTCATTTTCTTTTCACATTTTATCACTGATGGAGGTATCATATAATCATATTAACATCTCTGCAGGGTAGATGTTATCTCAGTAGGAATTATTTTCTTCCTTCTGTAATTAAGGAAACTGAGGCTCACAGAGTTTAAGTAAGTTTCCTAAGGTCCCACAACCAACAGTCAAGGCTATGAAACATGAATGTTTCAGCCAATCAGTTGTTCCCTTCCTGTATGCTGCACTGAACCTTGAGGACCAACAAAGAACTTGAGAATTCAAAGTGGGCAATATTTTATCTAATTTGGGGAAACAAGGATGTTCATGCAAGGGGAATGGTTCATGAAATGGACTTTCAGGATGAATAAGTTTTTAGCAAACAGAGATGAGAGGAAAATAATTCTAGGACAGAAGTGACTAAACTAAGAAACTGAGGCTGGATAGGGTGTAGTCTACAAACTGTGATAGTCTAATTTGGATACGTATAAGATCTAGGAAGGGTTAGGGAAAGATAAGTCTGGAAACATTGTGGGGCAATAGAATAGTAATTCTTTACTTTTTACCTTACTCCCTCTTCTGCAACGGCCTCTTTCTTATTCTTTGAGAAAAAAATGAAGATACCCTTTTCATATGATTTGGAAAGTAGAGATTATGTGCTAACATCTCACTTGGTACAGGGGAAAACTGCAAGCATTTTTTAGAGAGGTGGACCTAATTTTGAATCCATTACTACTATAAGAACATACTGTTTCTGAAACTCAATTTCCTTGTCTGTAGAGTAGAAAAATTACCCCATAGTACCACAGTGGGGGATACATAAAATAAGATGAATATGATACAGAATTATAAAGTAACTATGTGACCTTAAGCAAATTACAAATGTCATGTCTCTGTCCCTCAGTTTGCCCTCCCCATTGTGTTGTTAGTGACATGTTATATCACTGTTTGAAGTACTTCACTGGGAAGATTTTTTTTTTAAGCAAAGCAAGATATTCTTATAAATGCTCAGTAGATGTCAAACTTAATTTTGTATGTGTCCAAAATTAAGCCTTTCATTTTAGTTACATAGAAAGGTCCTTTAAGTGAGGGTAAGAGAACATTTAAACTGAAAATTATATGTACTAGGCCTGAAAATTTTTAATGGCCTTATTTAAAATGAATATAAAGGTACTTAAGGAAGGCAGCAGTTGTAGGCTTTCTTTTCTTAGGAAATCAATACTCATAAAACTCAAGGTTGGAAATGAGAATTAAAAACCACAGTGAGTTTATTTTAAAACATGTAGTCTGTCATCTTTATTTTCCCTTTGGATTACATAGTGTTTATACCCTGAGGTCTATTTATGTTGCTGCAGCTCTTTCACTGACTTTGAAGTGAACTTTGTATGGTGCTAGAATCAGAGCATTAGGGCTTAGAGATCATGTATTCCAGACCTCTCATTTAAAAAGAGTAAATTAAGGTAAGAGAGTAAAGTGAATTTCCTTGATATCTTTGTTTCCTCTGAGATGTAAAAATCTCCTGTTGTTCTTAACCACTAGGCTAAGTTCAGTGACAGCAAGAGTCATCCTAGTTCATCCCCTACCATGGCCCCAATCTTCTCCTTAACCTAGACAGTGACTGGCACTTAGCAGACACTCCACTTACAGTTCTGGAAAAAAGCTTTTATCTCTGAATAAAGTATTTTACTCTCATCAGAAACTCTCTGGCATTCCTGGTATGGCTTAGGAGACTAATTATTGATAATAAATAAATAAATAAATGACAAATTCCTGCTGTTCTTCTCCCAAATACATGCCTCTTGGAGTTGCCTGCAGGAGAAACAGTTCCACAGCAAATCAAGACCTGCAATTTAAAGGATTCTACTCTTGCCGGGTGTGATGGCTCATGCTTGTAATCCCAGCACCGTGGGAGGCTGGGGTAGGAGGATTGCTTGGGGCCAGGAATTTGAAACCATCTTGGTCAATATAGCAAGACCCTGTCTTTACAAAAGAATTAAAAATTTATCCTGGCATGGTGTTGCCCACCTGTAGTCCCGGCTACTCAGGTGGCTGAAGCATGAGGATTGCTTGAGGGATTGCTTGAGCCTGGGAGGTCAGGGCTGAAGTGAGCAGTGATCACACCACTGCACTCCAGGATAGGTGACAGGGTGAAACCTTCTCTCAAATACAAACAAACACACAAAAACAAGGATTCTACTCTTCTAACTTCAAACCAACAAAAATAAGGATTCTACTCTTACAAATTCTCACCAGCAGATTCATTTAAAGTCACTATTTCTTCTGTCCAGGGCATCCTAATACATGCAGCTGCTCTCATCCAACTGACTAGCACACAGATTTGTTATCAAAGTTTAATACCAGTTGGTCAGAAGGCTGCCTATTTCTTCTGGGTATCTCTTCAATGTTCCAGAAAACAAATTTCATTTATTCTTATAAGTCTGACTGTCCCAAAGTTACTTTATGTACAAAAATCTGTGTATTTCTTTTGGTGTGATTCAGATGCAAGCAGAAATTAATTTTATTCATATTGTTATCTTTAAGACTATGTGTATTGGAGAAGGATTTATAGACAACGAAACAGTAAAAGATTAAGTCAAACAAAACAACTTAGTGCTTTTGTAATTTTGGAGGCTTTTGTCTGAAGGGAGATAGCTAAAGCTTGGCAAAGGCTTCCCACGTGTGACAAGTAGAAGAGACAGCTCCTTTCCCTCTTCACTGGGGCAAGCACCATAGTAATTAGAGTTAAAGGACACCAATAGACCTTTTTATTAGAACCAGATAACTTTCTGGTGTTTCTCAAACAAGAGAAAGGCACCTCCATGGAATCTCTTTCATCTGTTTTCAAATTCTTTCTACCAAGACCAGTTCTTCCGCCAACTTCACCTAATTTATGTATGATCTACAGCTGTGGTTTACAAACTGAATTCAGGTGGCCAGGCAGGGACCCCTTCCCTCGCGCCCTCCCACCGACTAACCGCCCCCCGCCACACACACACACACACACACACACACACACACACACACACACACACACACACACACACACACACACACACACACACACACACACACGCACACACACACGCACTCACACACGCACGCACGCACGCACGCACGCACACACGCACATACTGCCCCACCACCTCGACCTCCACATACATTCCCCGACCCCCTCCAGCAGTGAAGTCTAGGAGCACCGCTGAATAATTTAAATTTTCGAGGGGAAGCACAGCGCCATCTGTCGGACATCATGCCAATTACTCTTGGTAAGTTGGGATTTAACTGTTACTTTACACTTTGGACGGCTAGGTACTCCTTTTGGCCTAAGGACACAGTGAAAAATGTACCGAGACCTAAGAGAGCCACGAAACAAGAAACTTCAGAAACCTCTGATATCTGATCAAGAGTTAAGAGACGTCAGAATCATCACAACTGACAAAAGGTTAGGAAAAAATTCCAAACATTTCTATTTATTTCCTACAGACTTCCCCATTATATTTTTCGCTGCCTAAACAGAAGCAGACATCTGTGATCAGGAGCTGGGCTGTGGCAGTTATCATTTTATTGCCATTTACTGGTTATGAACCCTTTGTATGACATCTTCCAATCTATATGAATAGATAGATGATATGTAGCAGTATGTATGTGTTTAAAGAGAGATTTTTTTTTTTCCCTAGGCATGTCTCCATACATGCATATTTGAAAAAGTTAAAGACATGGGTTTTATGTTTCAAAATGGCTAGGACAGGAGCTGTGGAGTTCTCAAATCCTAATTGAGGGCTGTCACGGGGAAAGGTGCTGATAGAAAAATCAGTCTTATCCTAGGTGACCTCTGTCAACTTTATAAGCTCTTTGATGACTTATTAGTCCATTTATAAAACAAAGAGAATAATACAGATGTTATTGAGGTTCGTGTTTATAAAATATTCTAAGATGCTCAGATAAAAGGTGTGACTCACAGGAAATGCCAAATCTGAAATAAATAATCCTTCTGAGTCACAACTAATACCTTTCAATGTGATGGAAACTTGATATTTGAAAACTCCCTCGAAAACAGATTCCTGTTTTCATCAGCTGTACCTTTCCTATGAAATTTGTTTCCATATTTCTTTCCTGTTTACCATGCTTTCAAATTGGTTGGCATTTATAACTTGAAAGGGGACCATTGAACAATTACTTAAGGGAGACAGACACAAATACAATTTTTTTTCCACCAGGTAAAGACCATGTGCGTGTGTTTAAATGTAATTATCCTCTCCCTTTTGATTTTTGTCAATCAAGGAAATAGATGTTACTGAAATGTCTGATTGTTTTATCTCATCACTACCAACAAAAAATGTTCCATTAGAGTCCGGGAGGCTTTCTATTTCAGAATGTTTTCTAGGCCATATGTGGTAATTCAAAGAGATCAAAGTAAATGTCTCCACCTCAATTCATACAAGCCTTGATAATAATACACTTTCAAAACTTGTCTATTCTAAAGTAACATTTGTCTACTAAGCCCTTTTTTGGAGAAAATTTAAATTAGTGGGAGGACCTTATACACTATCTTTTTCATAACGAACACTTTTCTTGATTATTAAGAAGTAAATAAAATGATCTTCAATTCTAGAACGCAGAGATAAGCGCCATTGAAATGCTAGTGTGCTTTGGTCTAGTCTTTTGTCTATGTATGTTTTAATATTATATACTGTTTTAATTTTTATTCATCTCATTTTGTGTTACAGTTTCTTTTTTTATTAAGTTGTGCAGGTTTGTTACATAGGTATACACATGCCATGGTGGTTTGCTGCACCCATCAACCCGTCATTTACATTAGGTATTTCTCCTAATGCTATCCCTTCCCTATCTCCTTCCCACCTCCCCCCTACCACCCTTGCTGATAGGCTTGGTATGTGAAGTTCCCCTCCCTGTGCCCATATGTTCTCACTGTTCAACTCCCGCTTAAGAGTGAGAACATGCGGTGTTTGATTTTCTGTTCTTGTGTTAGTTTGCTGAGAATGATGGTTTCCAGCTTCATCCATGTCCCTGCAAACGACATGAACTCATTCTTTTTATGGCTGCATAGTATTCCCTGGTGTATATGTGCCACATTTTCTTTATCCAGTCTATCATGATGGGCATTTGGGTTGGTTCCAAGTCTTTGCTATTGTGAACAGTGTTGCAATAAACATACATGTGCATATGTCTTTATAGTAGAATGATTTATAATCCTTTAGGTATATACCCAGTAATGGGATTGCTGGGTCAAATGGTATGTCTGGTTCTAGATCCTTGAGGAATTGCCACACTGTCTTCCACAATGGTTGAACTAATTTACACTCCCACCAACAGTGTAAAACTATTTCTATTTCTTCACATCCTCTCCAGCATTTGTTTTTCCTGACTTTTTAATGATCACCATTCTAACTGGCGTGAGATGGTATCTCATTGTGGTTTTGATTTGCATTTCTCTGATGACCAGTGATGATGAGCATTTTTTCATATTTTTTTTGGCCACATAAATGACTTCTTTTGAAAAGTATCTGTTCATATCCTTCATGTTACAGTTTCTTTTGGTAATTTTGATTACCATTCGCTCCAATTAAGTCAGTCATGTAATATTTAACATACTTTTGCATGTGTTTAAAAAATGGCAGTTTAAATTTATTTTAGATACTGTAAGTAAATTGAAATTGTGAAGTATAGATTTAAAATATATTATTTTGAAATTTCCATCTGAAATGTTACATAATTTTATGTTTGTTGAGTCACTCTGTAATTAATTCTAAAGCTCATACCATGAGCTGTTCACGCTGTTAAACTTTAAAATTGATTTGAGGAAGAAAAATTTCGTCAGCTGTTTTAATTTAAATAAGTATGCATGTGCTTTGCCACTGGATAATTGTGCTAACTCAGGCTGGGCGCAGTGGCTCATGCCTGTAATCCCACCACTCTGGGAGGCTAAGGTGGGTGGATTATCTGAGGTCAGGAGTTCGAGAACAGCCTGGTCAAAATGATGAAGCCCTGTCTCTACCAAAAATACAAAATTAGCCAGGCATGGTGGTACACACCTGTAATCCCAGCTACTTGGGAGGCTGAGGCAGAATTGCTTGAACCCAGGAGGTGGAGGTTGCGGTGAGCCGAGGTAGTGCCACTGCACTTCAACCTGGGTGACAGAGTGAGACTCTGTCTCAAAAAAAGAAAAAAAAACTGCTCTTATCAAACAAGCCCTTGAAATTCCATTCAATTCATGAAGCCATCTCAGTTTCTTCTGGGACAGGTAGTAATTTACCCATTCTCAACCATTTAGAAATATTGTAAGTCCCTTTAACTTACTGAATCATAACAGACATTCGTTCCATTGTTTATACATAAAATTACTAAATATTAGTTAATGGGTAGTCCTAGATAAAATTTGTGAAGTTAGGTTGTCCTCTGCTCAAAACTGTTTCTGTTGTGAGTATTCTTTTTTTTCTTCTTATGCCCAAGTAATCAAATTCTGATAATGCCCATTGCATGCCTTAGGAATCTGTCTCCCATGCCCCACTCAGCTCCTCTTTCCTGGCAAGGCTTGTACTTTGGACTTTTCTGAACACCACACCTTACCCCATACTCATCAGCCAATGTTGATTCTTCTGGTGGCTGAGGGTCTTGTTGGATGACTGCATTGCTAATCTTGCCATTGCATTTCGCTGAAGTGCAAATAACTGGTAAATGATTCATGAGTCATGCCTCCCAGATTGTGTACTCATTTAATTAATGGAAGGCTTCGAAGGCTTAATTCCTAAGAGGGACTGAGCAATAATGAAAGTAGACTGAAGTATTTTGAAGGGTAGTGAAGGAAAGAAAGCTATACCCATGTGATAATTGGGTTTCCAATATAGCTGTTTTCAGTCTGAGTCTCAGAGGCTGACTTTGATGCAAGAACATTTGAGCAGGAGATAAGCTAAGGAAGTGCTCTCAAGAAAAATCAGTAGGGGCTTAAGGGAAGCAGAACAGGGAAGTGGAAGTAGCTAAGCATGGACTAATTTCAGGTCAACTCCCTTTCTCAGCCTCATCCTGCAGGGAGTTGTGTAAAGGAAATTACATTTCTGAGTTTGTCCTGGCTTGAGGAAACGGAATCATTTGCCATAGCTTGCCCTGTGGTGGCCATAAACTCCCTGGCACTTCCTGCTGGTAAGTACGGCCAAAAAGGCTGTAGTAAACCAAGGACGGTCTCCTGAAGATCGAGATTGTGAGCTGTTAGAAGTGCAAATACAAAAGCTGGGGATGGGCATAGGAATCATAGGGATGTGGATGAAGCACCATCTGTATGCACTGTAATGGTGTGAACTTGAGAGGGAACAGAGTGGATGAACAATATCCATGCAGCCGTGACTTGGGCAGTGGGTCCTTCTTCCTGAAGGTAATTAAAGCACCAGATCAAGATATAGAATAATATAAGTACCCCAGAAGCCTTTCTTGTACTCACCTCCCATCAATAGACCCCTTGAAAAGGTAATCAGTACTCTGATTATACTTAGTTTTGCTTGCTTTGTAGCCTTATGTAAATAAAGCATACGCTATGTACTCTTCTTTGTCTGTCTTTTATATTTGACTTATTGAGAGATGCATCCACATTGTAGCATCTAGAGGCTGTTCATTCTTTTTCATTGCTGTGGAGGATTCAGTTATATAACTGTTTCACTATTTATTCTACTGCCGATGGGAGTTTGGGCCATTTCCAATTTGGGGCTATTATGAGTAATGGTGTTATAAATTTCTTTAAAGTGTATTTTGAGGCATAAATGTTTGCATTTCTGCAAGAAATATGTAAATACCTAAGAGTAGAGTTGATTACATAGACTACACATACGTTAAGCTTTAGTATAATAGATACTGCCATGTAGTTTCCCAAAGTGATTATAGCATTTTAACTCCCTCTAGCAGTATATGTGAATTTCAGTTACTCTACATTCTCTGCAATATTTGGGAGCCTCAGACTGTAAATTTTAGTCATTCTAAATATGCAGCTTGTTTTTTAAACTGTCAGTAAATTGAAAACCCACGATTAGGAATTTTGTAGAAACTTCTCTTGATATTAGCAAACTCATTTTGAGAAATGCCAATATTAGTAAATAACTACTCTCCCCACGCATATGATAACTGCTAAATATTATTATTTATTTACTCAACTGATAAACTTTTTTTATTTTTAAGCATTTGGATCTGAATCAACAAGATGTCTCTTATATTGTGTATTGCTAGAAATAAAGGGTTATGTCTATTTAAATTTGCTTTATATAGAACAAAGTTTAATGCTACATAACCCATCAACTAATTAATACATATCTTTAAAAAACATTTTAGGTTGGCTAGTCTTCAGCCTAGAACTTCCTAGCTCCAATTTAAAATTAAGGCACTCCAGCAAAATATGTGGGAATATTTTGACATCTGTGTATATATACATATAGGAAATGAGTCATTTTAGTGTCAGCTGAAAAAAAGCCACATTTTAGGTGTATAAGACTATTTTTAAAAGTTGTAATTTTGTGTAGACTGAAACCTGATAGCAGGTGAGAGAGAGGTGGCTGTCTGTCCATGCATGGACTGTAATTAGAGAAAGATTTGAGCAGTATGCCTGTCCTCCAATATCATTATCACTATATATCATTTTACTAGTATGATTTTATCTTTTTAAGTGTTTTAGGACTCTGCAGTATCCAGTTAATAATGTTTTTAACTTAGGTAGTAGCCAGGCTGAAAAATAAGAAGCCATTGTAGGGGGCTCCAATGATCTAAAAAAAAAATTAGGCTTTTATTAGATGGCAAATTTGTTCTACCATGTGATTTTTGTGTTAATTTTTCTCCTTATAACTAAAAAAGTCTTACAAAATAAAAGGTAAATATTGCCTCAAAAATTGTGGTTACCTGTATAAAGTATGTGCCCTCAATCCTTATCAGCTAACACCTGCTTTATAAATTAATGCCTTATCAGAGATTTGTAGAGTTAGCTACAGAGTAAGTCATTAAGATGTGGTGGTTGAAAGAAAGAAAAACCAAAAATTATAGTGGAGAACTGTCTGGAGGGAAAGAAGATCTGCTCATAAATTACAGAGAGCAACAAAAATGTTAAAAATAATAAGTTTTCACAATTTTTCCAAAGCCTGCCTCTGCTTATTTTAGGATGAGCACAAACCATATGACTTCTATCTGGAGGCACTGTGAGATCAATGGTCTGATAATGTCTGTTGATTTCCAGTATCAAATTCATAGAAGCATGCAGTGAGTAGAAGAGAAAGAATCTTGGCAATTTTGTAGTTTCTGTTCTTTCATCCAAATAGGAGAACCGGAGCTCAGCAAAGAGTGAAGAACAACCTCAATGTCACATAAAACGTTCTCCATCCTCCATTTCCACCAATTTCTCCAAACACCTCTCTCTCCCCTTCTCTTCAACAGTTTCCATTAGTGTTTTCCATTAACACAAAACTCAGAATTCTCTCTGCCATGGGCCCTTGTGTTTTTCGATGTTTGTGTCCTTGTTTATGCAATCTCTCCACTGCAACTGTGTCAGGCAGTGGGGACAGCTAAAATGTTGATGCTGCCATCTGGGAATCACTTTCTTATGGGGTTCACTCATGTAAACAAAGAACACTTGCTCTAAAGTACAGTGTAATCAACTCATGAAAATTATGAAACAAAACATGCTCTAGCTCCCCTTCTATGCCTGTTCAAATTACAGAAATTGCATTGAAATGCATTGAAATGATAGCAAACATTTTAGTAGACAATTCCGTAATACACGCTGATTTTAAAAGATGGACTCAGACCATAAATTTTGAGTGATTGTTGGAAGCTAAAGGGCAGATAGAATCACCTTGCTGCAGAAATCAGAAGAGGGACAACTGAAAACTAAAGGCTGTAACAGGAGCATGTGTCACATCATCATAGCAGTTTTCTTGCCTGCCTGCCTTCCTTCCTTCCTTCCTTCCTTCCTTCCTTCCTTCCTTCCTTCCTTCCTTCCTTCCTTCCTTCCTTCCTTCTTTCCTTCCTTCCTTCCTTTCACCTCTGAACTTTTTATTGACTTCCTGTTCCCCAAAGGGTATCCTGCTTCTGCTGGCTTGATGTCTTAGAACTTTGGTGTCATTGGTCTCAGACACCCTTTTGCTATCCATTTTCCGGTGGCTGGTGGTCTTTGGATGGTTTGCATGGAGTTGCTGCTGTCCAGGGCATCACCAAGATTGAGTCCTCATCGTCTTCAAGCAGGCAGTGGTAGGTGGCGCTCTCAGCCTCCAGCTTGACCTTGATGTTCAGCAGGGCCTCCTACTCCTGGGCCTGTCGCTGTCCCTCTGCCCGGCTCTGTGCCATCTCTGACTCCAGGTGCAGCAGAATCCCATTGAGCTGCTCCATCTGCAGGGTGTAGTGGGCCTCCACCTCCCTCAGGCTGTTCTCCAAGCTGGCCTTCAGATTTCTCATGGAGTTCAGGTCCATCTTTATGGACTGGACTGTACGTCTCAGCTCTGTGAGCATCAACTCAGCATCTCCAACCTCGGTGGACTGCATGGTGACCACTGTGGTGCTCTCCTCAATCTGCTGAGACCAGTACTTGTCCAGCTCCTCTCAGTTCTTTCGAGTCAGCCCATCATATTGGGTCCGGATGTCTGCCATGATCTTGGCAAGGTCCTGAGATTTTAGGCATCTACCTCCACGGTCAACTCAGAGCTGGAAATCTGGGCTTGTAGGCCTTTTACTTCCTCTTTGTGCTTCTTCTTCATGAAAAGCAACTCCTCCTTGAGAGCCTCCATCTCTGTCTCCAGCTGCAGCTAAGTGACACTGGTCATCAGTCACCTTGCAGAGCCCATGGATGTCACTCTCCACAGACTGGTGCATGGCCAGCTCTGTCTCATACTTGACTCTAAAGTCATCAGCAGCAAGACAGGCATTGTCGATCTGTTGAACGATACGGGCATTGCCCACAGTATTTTCAAAGATCTGAGCCCTCAGGTCCTTGATTGTCTTGAAGTAATGACTCCAGTCTCTGACCTGGAGTCCCTTCTTCTCCAGGTGCTCTCGGATTTTGCTCTCTAGCTACCAGTTCTTGGTCTCCAGGCTCCTCACTCTGTCCAGGTAGGAGGCCAGACGGTCATTCAGGCTTTATATTGTCTCCTTCTCATTCTGGATCTCCCATTCCTGCCAGACCCCTGGCCATCCCTGCGGCCACGCCCCCGGACCCCATGCCGCCCCGGAAGCTGGTGGAGTGGGACACAGAGATCCAGGAACCAGAGCCCCTGGCGCCTGCATAGACGCTGACCATGCTGCTGACCGGCCAGGTGCCATAGTTGGGCACCTGGACAGAGCCTGGGAACTGGTATTTGGTGGAGAAGATGGAGCAAGTGGTGAAGCTCATGCTGTCTGGGAGGAGAGTGAGAGGGCAGGTCTCAGGCTTTGCCGACGACCCATCATAGCAGTTTTCTAAGGAAGCTGCAGAGAAACATCAAGCTCAGATCGAACAAAGCAAAGAGTGGGAGGGGCCCCTGGGCCAGGCATCAGAGCAATAAATTAAAGACTTTATTTGAGTAATCTGGGTCTCACCCTCTATCCTCTATAAGCAGCTGTTGACCCCAGCAGTGTTTACTTCAGAATGAAGTCTAGAGGGGTGTTTGTTTGATATGCAGTGAATTTTCGTAGAAGAGTCGCTTGTATGAGGCTGTGGCTGGAGATAAAGGAAAGCAGAGCCTGAGCTAACTAGGGACCTTCACATCCACATGAAGACAGGGGAAGGAAAGAGAATCACTGATTCCCTTTGTCTGTAGGACACATTTGAGAGGGGGGAACTCTGAAGTAGGAGTTTAGACACAAGATACTCCCAGGGTGGGCAGTATAGAAGGTAATATACAACACACAGCAAGGCTGGGGATCCTCCAAGACTCGAAATAAAAGTTATTTGTACACAGTGGAGGTTTCTCAGTCTGGCCTCCTCTCAAACATTCAAGGCAAGTTTCTATATTCAGAACTTATATTCAGCGACAATAAAAGAGGCTCTCATTTGATCTGATGAAATACAATACAGACATTATCTAACAATTCTGTTTGATAAAGATAATTATAAATAGCAACCCCAAACCATAAACTTGCTAAATAAATTTAGGATAAAAGCAAATCATTAAAAATATTTAAAAGATCCAAAATGTTTCTGAGTAGCATGAATAGAAAAAACACTATCCACATTTAAACATACCCTAATATAATTTCAGAATGCCAAGGATAAATATAAAATCCAAAAAGTTGGCTGGGTGCAATGGCTCATGCCTGTAATCCCAGCACTTTGGGAGACCGAGGTGGGCAGACCATGAAGTCAGGAGTTCAAGACCAGCCTGGCCAACATGGTGAAACCCTCTCTCTCCTAAAAATACAAAAATTAGCCTGGCATGGTGGCACGTTCCTGTAATCCCTGCTACTTAGGAGGCTGAGGCAGGAGAATTGCTTGAACCAGGACCCGGGAGGCAGAGGTTGCAGTGAGCCAAGATTGGGCCACTGCACTACAGTCTGGGCTACAGAGTGAAACTGTCTCAACAAACAAACAAACAAACACACAAACAAAGAAACAAATCCAAAAATTTTTCAAGAGAAAAAAAATCAGATTGCTAATGATAGAGTTCCCATGTTGAAAGTGAAGGAATAATATTGAAGTTGTGAAAGAAAAAAAATATTAACCTAGAGTTCTTTTTTGCTTTTTAAAAAAATTTTAATTAAAAAAAAATTGTCATGAGTGCACAGTAGGTGTATGTATTTATGAGGTACATAAGATATTTTGATACAGGCATACAATGCATAATAATCAACTAGGAGTAAATGGGTATCCATCACCTCAAACATGTATCCTTTCTTTGTGTTAGAAAAAATTCAATTATAACTCTTAGTCATTTTAAATGTATAATGAATTATTGTTGACTGTATTCACCCTGTTGTGCTATCAAATACTAGATCTCATGTATTCTATATAACTATGTTTTTGTACCCATTAACCAACCCTACTCCCTCACTCCACAAGTACACTTCCCAGCTTCTTGTAACCATCATTCTGCTCTCTATTGCCATGAGTTCAATTGTTTTAATTTTTAGATCCCATAAAAAATGGAGAACGTGCAAAGTTTGTCTTTCTGTGCTTGGCTTATTTCACTTAATTAACATAATGACTTCCAGTTCCATCCATGCTGTTGCAAATGACAAGATTTCATTCTTTTTCATTGCTGAATAGTGTTCCAAAGAAAATATGCACCACAATTTCTTTATCCATTGGTATGTTGATGGACACTTAGGTTGCTTCTAAATCTTGACTATTATGAATAGTGCTGCAATAAACATAAGGGAGCATATATCTGTTCAATTTACCGATTTCCTTTCTTTTGGATATACACTAAGCAGTGGAATTACTGGATCATATGGTAGCTCTATTTTTTAAGGTTTTTTGTTGTTGTTGTTGTGGTTTTTTCAGGGTTTTTTTGTGCTTAAAATTTCTTTTCTTTTTTGTTTTTTTATTTTATTTTATTTTATTATTATTATACTTTAAGTTCTAGGGTACATGTGCATAACATGCAGGTTTGTTACAGATGTATACTTGTGCCATGTTGGTGTGCTGCACCCATCAACTCGTCAGCACCCATCAACTCGCCATTTACATCAGTTATAACTCCCAATGCAATCTATTTTTTAGTTTTTTAAGGAACCTCCATACTATTCTCCATAGAGGCTCTACTAATTTACATTCCCACCAATGGGGTACAAATGTTCCTTTTTCGCTACATCCTCAGTAGGATTTGTTATTATCTGTCTTTTGGGAAAAAAGCCATTTTAACTGGGGCGAGATGATGTCTCATTGTAGTTTTATTTATTTATTTATTTATTTATTTATTTATTATTTGAAACAGAATCTTGCCCTGTTACCCAGGCTGAAATGCAGTGGTGCAATCTCAGCTCACTGCAACATCCGCCTCCCAGGTTCAAGAGAGTCTCCTGCCTCAGCCTGCAGAATAGCTGGGATTACAAAAGCCCGCCACCACACCTGGCAAATTTTTGTGTTTTTAGTAGAGACAGGTCTTCACCATGTTGATCAGGCTGTTCTCAAACTCCTGACCTCAGGTGATCCACCCACCTTGGCCTCCCAAAATGCTGGGATTACAGGTGTGAGTCATCGCACTCAGCCCAACATCTCATTAGAGTTTAGTATGCATACCTCCGATGATCAATGATGTTGAGTGCCTTTTCATATACTTGTTTGCCATTTATTTATCTTCTTTTGAGAAATCTGTATTCAGATCTTCTTTCCACTTTTAAATTGGATTATTAGATTTTTTTTCCTATAGAGTTGTTTGAGCTCCATATATTTTTGTTATTAATCCCTTGTCATAAGAACAGTTTGCAAATATTTTCTGCCATTTTATGGGTTGTCTCTTCACTTTATTGATTGTTTCCTTTACTATGCAGAATCTTTTTTTTTTTTTTTTTTTTTTTTTTGAGACGGAGTCTCGCTCTGTCGCCCAGGCTGGAGTGCAGTGGCGGGATCTCAGCTCACTGCAAGCTCCGCCTCCCGGGTTCACGCCATTCTCCTGCCTCAGCCTCCCGAGTAGCTGGGATTACAGGCACCCGCCACCAAGGCCGGCTAATTTTTTGTATTTTTCGTAGAGACGGGGTTTCACCGTGTTAGTCAGGATGGTCTCGATCTCCTGATGTCGTGATCTACGCGCCTCGGCCTCCCAAAGTGCTGGGATTACAGGCGTGAGCCACCGAGCCCGGCCAGAATCTTTTTAACTTGATGTGATCCTATTTATCCATTTTTGCTTTAGTTGCCTGCGCTTGTCAGATATTACTCAAGAAATCTTTGCCCACTCCAATGTCCTGAAGGATTTCATCAATGTTTTCTTTTAATGGTTTCATAGTTTGGGGTGTTTGATTTAAGTCTTTAATCCATTTTGATTTGATTTTTGTACATGACAAGAGATAGGAGTCTAGTTTCGTTCTTCTGCATATAAATATTCAGTTTTCCTGGCACCATTTATTGAAGAAACTGTCTTTTCCTCAATGTATGTTCTTGACACCTTTGTTGAAAATGAGTTCACTGTAGATGTGTATATTTGTTTCTGGGTTCTCAATTTGGTTCCATTGGTTTATGTCTGTTTTTATGCCGGTACCATGCTGCTTTGGTTACTACAGCTTTAAAGTATAAATTGAAGTCAGATAATGTGATGCCTTCAGTTTTGTTCTTTTTGCTCAGGATAGCTTTGGCTATTCTGGATCTTTGGTTACAAATAAATTTTGGGATAGTTTTTTCTATTTCCATGAAGAATGTCATTGGTATTTGGATAGGGCTTGCACTGAATCTGTAGATTGCTTTAGGGAGTATGGACATTTTAACAATATTAATTCTTCCAATCCATGAACGTGAAATATTTTTGCATTCTTTTGTTTCCTCTTTATTTTATTTCATTAGTGTTTTATAGTTTTCATTGTAAATACTTCACTTCTTTGGTTAAGTTTATTCCCAGGTATTTTATTTTATTTTGCTTGTAGCAATTGTAAAGGTAATTATTTTTTTATTTCCTTTTCAGATTGTTCACTGTTGGCATATAGAAACGCTACTAATTTTTATATGTTAATTTTGTATTCTACAGCTTTTCTGAATTTGTTTATGAGTTCTAATAGGTTTTTGGTGGAGGCTTTAGGGTTTTTACAAATCTAAGATTATGTCATCTGCTAAGAAGGATAATTTGACTTCTCCCTTTCCAATTTGGAGGCACTTTATTTATTTTTCTTGTCTGATTTGTCCCTTGTACTTCCAGTACCATGTTGAATAACAATGGTGAAAGTGGACATCATGATCATGTTCCAAATCTTAGAGGAAAGTCTTTCAATTTTTCCCCATTCATTATGATACCAGCTGTGGGTATGTCATATATGGCTTTTATTGCATTGAGATATGTGTCTTCTATACCGAGTTTTTTGAGTGTTTTTTTTTAATCTTAAAAGGATATTGAATTTTATCAAATGCATTTTTAGCATCAATTGCAATGATGATATGGCTTTTGTCCTTCATTCTGCTAATATGATGTATCACACTGATTGATTTCTGTATGTTGAACCATACTTGTATCCCTGTAAAAAGTATCAGTTGGTCACAATGAATGATCTTTTTAATGTGTTATTGAATTCAGTTTGCTAGTATTTTGTTAAGGATTTTTGCATCAATGTTCAGAGATATTGACCTATGATTTTCTTTATTTCATGTGTCTGTCTAGTTTTGATTTCAGGGTAATAACACTTGCCTCATAGAATAAGTTTGGAAGTATTTCTTTCTCCTCTATTTTTCAGAATAGTTTGAGTAGGATTGGTATTAGTCCTTCTTTAATTATTTGTTAAAATTTAGCAGTGAAGCCATGGGGGGTGCTTGGCTTTTCCTTGCTGGGAGACTTTTTATTATAGCATTGATCTTGTTACTTATTATTGCTCTTTTGGGGTTTTGAACTTCTTCAATCTTGGTAGGTTGTAAGTGTCTAGGAATTTATCCATTTTTTCTAGGTTTTCCAATTTATTGGCATATAGCTGCTCATAGTGGTCTCTAATCATCCTTTGAATTTCCGTGTTATTTGCTGTGATGTCTTCTTTTTTGTCTCTGATTTTGTTTATTTGAGTCTTCTCTCTTTTTTTGTTAGTAAGTATGGCTAAAAGTTTGTTGGTTTTATCTTTTCAAAAAACCAGATTTTCCCTTTATTAATCTCTTATGTTTTTGGTTTCAATTTCATTTATTTTTGCTTGATATCTATGTTTATTGTTTTGTTTTTCTTGTCCTAATTTTGGGTTTGGTTTGCTCTTGATTTTCTACTTCTTTAACAGGCATTATAAGGTTGGTCATGTGAAGATTTTCCCCTTTGTTGATGTAGGTGCTTATTGCTATAAACTTTTCTCTTAGTACTGTTTTTGCTGTATCTTACAGGTTTTGGTACATTGTGTTTCCATTTTCATTTGTTTCAAGAAATTCTTCAACTTCCTTCTTAATTTTTTCATTGACCCACTGGTCATTCAGGAGCATATTATTTAATTTCCTTGTGTCTGTAAAGTCCCAAAGTTTCTGTTTCTGTTATTGATTTTCTTTCTCCTTCCTTCCTTCCTTCCTTCCTTCCTTCCTTCCTTCCTTCCTTCCTTCCTTCCTTCCTTCCTTCCTTCCTTCCTTCTTTCCTTCCTTCCTTCCTTCTTTCTCTCTTCCTTTTTTCTGAGATGAAGTTTCGCTCTTGCTGCCCAGGCTTGAGTGCAATGGCACGGTCTTGGCTCACTGCAACCTCCACCTTCCAGGTTCAAGCAATTCTCCTGCCTCAGCCTCCAGAGTAGCTTGGATTACAGGCATGTGCCACCATGCCCGGCTAATTTTGTATTTTTAGTAGGGTTTCTTCATGTTGGTCAGGCTGGTCTCAAACTCACAATCTCAGGTGATCCGCCCACCTCGGCCTCCCAAAGTGCTGGGATTGCAGGCATGAGCCACTGTGCCCGGCCTGTTATCGATTTCTAGTTTTACTACATTGTGATCAGAGAAAATATTTGATATGATTCCAGTTTTTTTTAAAGTATTAAAACTTGTTTTGTGGCCTAACATATTGTCTGATTTTGAGAATGATTCAGGTGCTGAGGAGAAGAATATGTATTCTTTAGTTGTTGGATGAAATGTTTTGTAAATATTTATTGAGACCATTTGGTCAATAGCATAGATTAAGTCCAAAGTTTCTTTGTCGATTTTCTGTTTAGATGATCTATCCAGTGCTACAGTGGGGTGTTGAAGTCTCCAGCTATTATTGTATTAGCGTCCATCTCTCTCTTTAACGCTAATAATATTTGCTTTCATATCTGGGTACATATATTTATAGTTGTTATATCATCTTGCTAAAATGGATCCTTTTTCATTATACAGTGACCTTTTTGTCCTTTTTATAGTTTTTGTCTATTTAGTCTAATATAAGTATAGTTACTCCTGTTCTATTTTGGTTTCCATTTACATGGAATGTCTTTTCCCATCCCTTTATTTTCTGTCTATGTGTATTTTTATAGGTGAAGTGTGTTTCCTATGGGGAACAGATAATTGGGTCTTGTTTTGTGATCCATTCAGCCACTCTATGGCTTTTGATTGGAGAGTTTAGTCCTTTTATATTCAATGTTATTATTGATAAATAAGGACTCACTACTGCCATTTTATGATTTGTTTTCTGGTTGTTTTGTGGTCTTCTCCTCTTTCTTCTTTCCTTTTAGTGAAGGTGATTTTCTCTGGTTTTAAATTAAATTTTCTTTAATTTATTGCTTTTCATTTTTGTGTATGTGTTGTATGTTTTTTGATTTGAGGCTACTTGAGGCTTGTAAATAACATCTTACAACACATTATTTTAAACTGATGAATTCATAATTATAAAAACAAGCAAACAAGCAAAGAGAAAACTAATGAATTCTGTAGATTTTACTTGATATCCCCATGCTCTTTAACTTTCTGTTGTTTCTATTTGTGTCTTATTGTACTTCTTATCCTTCCTACTTTGTTGTAATTATTATTTTTGATAGGTTTATTGTTTAGTCTTTCTACTCAATATATGAGTAGTTTACACACCACAATTGCAGTATCATAATATTCTATGTTTTTCTGTGTACTATTACCAGTGAGTTTTATACCTTCAGATACTTTCTTATTGCTATTAATGTCTTTTTATTTCATACTGGAGAACTCCCTTTAGCATTTCTTGTAGGACAGGGTTAGTGTTGATGAAATCTTTCAGCTTTTGTTTGGGAAAGTGTTTATTTCTCCTTCATATTTGAAGGATATTTTCTTGGATATACTATCCTAAGATACATATTTTTTTCTTTTAGCACTTTATATATCTCACACCACTCTCTCCTGGCCTGTATGCCTGTATGATTTCCATTGAGAAGTCTACTGCCAGATATATTGAAAGTTCTTTGTTTGTAATTTGTTGTTTTCTTTTTCCCTCTTGCTACTTTTGGAATCCTTTCTTTATCCTTGACCTTTGGGAGTCTGATTATTAAATATCTTGAGGTAGTCTTATGTAAGTTAAATCTGCTTGGTATTGCATAACCCTCTTGTACTGGTATCTTGATATCTTTTTCTAGGTTTGAGAAATTCTCTGTTATTTCTTTGAATAAATTTCTACCCCTGTCTCTCTCTCTCTCTACCTTGCCTTACAGCCAATAACTCTTAGATTTACTATTTTGAGGCTATTTTCTAGATCTTGTAGGCATGTTTCATTGTTTTTTATTCTTTTTCCTTTGTCTCCTCTGACCATGTGTTTTCAAACAGCCTGTCTTCAAGTTTATCAGTTCTTTCTTCTGCCTGATCAATTCTGCTATTGAGACTCCGATGCATTCTTCATTATGTCAGTTGTATTTTTCAAATCCAGAATTTCTGTTTGGTTCTGTTTAATTATTCCAATCCCTTTGTTAAATTTATCTGATAAGATTCTGAATTCCTTCTCTGTGTTATCTTGAATTTCATTGAAGTTGCTCAAAACAGCTATTTTGAATTCTTTGTCTTGAAAGGTCACATATCACATATCCTTCTGTCTCCAGGATTGGCCCATGGTGTCTTGTGCCTTATTTAGTTTTTTTTTTTTTTTTTTTTTTTCTTTCCTTTGAGGTCATATTTTCCTGGATGGTCTTGATGCATGTGGCTGTTTATTGCTGTCTGGGCATTGAAGAATTGGGTATTTACTGTAGTCTTTGCAGTCTGTGCTTATTTGTACCCATCCTTCTTGAGAAGGCTTTCAGGGTATTTGAAGGGACTTGCATGTTGTGATCTAAGATATTGGTCATTGCAGCCATATCTGCATTAGGGGGCATTCCAAGCCCAGTAATGCTGTGAATCTTCCACACTCATAGAGGTACCACCTTGGTAGTCTTGGATAAGATCCTGAAGAATTCTCTGGATTACCAGACAGAGACTCTTCTTCTCTTCTCTTACATTTCCTCAAACAGAGTCTTTCTCTCTGTGCTGAGCTGTGCAAAGCCAGCACAGCTGTGGATCTTCACCAAGGTCGGTGATAACCACTGCTTGGCTCTCACCTATATTTGCTCAAGGGCCTAGGTCTCTACAATCAGCAGGTGGCAGAGACAGCCAGGCTTATGTCTTTTTCTTCAGGTAGCAATTTCTCCCTGGCCATGGGTGGGTCCAGAGATGCTGTCCATTAGCCAGGGCCTGGAGTCAGGAATCTTAGGAATCTACCTAATATTCTATTCAACTGCAAATGAGTTGGCACCCAAGCCACAAGACAAAGTGCTTCCTACTCTTCCATCTCCTTTCCACAAGCAGAGGGGCCTCCTTCTGTGGCCACTGCTGCCCTAGTTCATGGAGAGTACTGACTGGCTACCACTGATGTTCATTCAAGGCTCAAGGGCTGTTCAGTCTGCTTGTGGTGAATGCTGCCAGGCCTGGGCTCTCCTTTCAGGCCAGTGGGCTCCCCTCTATTTCAGGACAGATCCAGAAATGCTATCCAGGAGCCAAGGCCTGGAATCAGGAGCCCAAAGAGCCTACCTGGTGCTCTACCCCATTGTAACCAGGCTGTTTCCACGCCACAAGACAAAGTCTCCTTTACTCTTCTGTTTCCATTTCTCAAGCAGAATGAGTCTCTCACCACAGCCACCACCACTGGGAATGTGCTAGTCATACCTGAAACCAGCACGTCTCTGAGTTACACCCAAGGCCCACAGCGAGTACTGCCTATCACTGCTGATTATTCATGCCCAAGGGTTCTTTAATCAGCACTTGGCAAATCCTGCCAGGACTGGATCCATCCGTTCAAGTCAGCGGGTTTCCTTTTCATTGAGGGTGTGTCTAGAAATGTTGTCCATGTGCTAGGTCCTAGAATGGGGGCCTCAGGATTCTGCCTGTGGCCCTGTTCTACTGTGGCTGAACTGGTATCCAAGTTGGAAGACAAAGTCCTCTTTAATCTCCCCTCTACTCTCCTCAAACAAAAGGAGTCTCTTTTGGTGCTACAAGCTGTGCTGGCTGGGGTTGGGAAATTGGCACAAGCTCCCTTGGCCACCCCAGCTGGTGTCTCACTAGGTCACGTTCCCTGCAAGTCCCCTCGCTCCACACTTAGCACAGCACCAGACCTTGCCAAAGAATTGCAGTCCTTGCAGCATAGATTGCCTTTCAGGTTTATATAGGGCCCCAGAGTGCTGTAGGCCATGGTCTTGAGGCTTGGTAGAACTCAGGTTCTGACTGCTGGGATGGATGATTCCTTTCTGCCTAGGGCTCATGTAAATGCTCCCTGTACGGGTGCCGGCTGAGTTCTGCCTGATGTTGCTTTCTGTTGTGCTAGGGCAGTACTGAGTTCCAATGCAGTCCCACAATCCTTTGCTCTCCCTTCCTCAAGTGCACAGTCTCTTGCTGCACCACATGGCCACTGCTGAGGGATGGAGAAGGGATGGTCTCTGCAATTCAAGAGTATCTTTACTACCTTCTTCAGTGCCTCTTCCAGTGATATAAACTTAAAACCAGGTACTGTGATTGCTCACATGATTTTTGGTTCTCATGAAGGACTTTTGTGTGAATAGTTATTTAATTTGGTGTTTCTGCCAGGGGGACAATTGGTAGAGACTTTTATTTGGCTATTGTTCTCTGTCTCCTCTCTCAACCTGGAGTTCTTTACTCAGCCAAATTCACTAATGTGGGAAGGGGAAGAAAGTAATTTTTAGATATTCGAAGTCTTGGAAAGTTTAATACCTATGATTCATTTCTATAAAGCTCACTAAAGAATATACTTCAGTAAGTCAGAGAATACATCCAAGACAAAATATGTGATGTAGGAAAAATGGCAAAAAATAAGAGATGATTTCACTGTGGCAGATGAGTGAAGCCTGTTGAAAAGGTCATGCTGAGCATCTTATTTCTTTGGAGGTGTATGTGGACAATACATGTGTATTCATCTCTTATATAAATTATTAGTGTGATTACTTTATAATAGGGCAAAAAAACCAATGTATCAACAAAGTCCAGAGGACAGAGTGACAAAGCACTTGGAGGACATTTCAGCAGAGGGGGCATTTGAACTTGGTCCTAGAAGTAGAGATGTTTGCTAAGTAGCAAAGGTAAGGTGGAAGGGTGCTCCGAGTTACTACAAGTGACCATGTGTACAAAGTAAAAGGACTTGGGTTATTCAAGAAAGAGTAAGTTGAGTGGTGATTATGGAGTGCATGGCCTGAGGTGCACCTAGAAAATAAAGTTTTAATTTCTATTTTCTATAAAGTGCCAGATGATGAGCTAAATTGATTTCCTTATCATATTGTCATAATTACCTACTCCTATCATTCATTTTGTTCCATGACTCATTATTTGTACTGGAAAATAAAGCTTAGCACATTACAACCTGCTAGAAATTTCATGTTCTTTCTGAATTAAGAATTATCTGTTTGCTTCCAAACTCATTATGCATATATTACACAAGCAGTATAATGAGTCATATGTTACACTTTTTAAAACTAGGTCGTTAGGAAATCATAAGAAAAGATGCATAACAGTTCAAAATCTCAAGAAGCAGAGACTATGGGATGGCACTGGTGATCACCAAAACAGGTTGCTGTGGCATAAATATTATCAGTAAGTAACTTTGACTCATAGGCCACACCAGACCCACTCCAGACCACCATGACCAAGACACAGAAGCAAATGCTCTCAGACATTCAATATAGGTTTCATGTTCTTACCAAGACATTTGCTTTTACTGGAAGTGACTCATCCTAATCAGGAAATTATTTTATTTTTAATGCTCTGTTATTTGTAGATATGAATAAGCCTACATTCTGCATGGAAACATAGGCAAGCACTCAAGAACAGCTCTTTTGCAGAGTTTACTCAGAGCCAGAAGATTGCTAAACTGCAGCAACGTAAGGCCAAAAACTTGCAATCATTTATAAAGGACTTATTTTTGTTTAAATAGATGTTAGAACTCAGAGAACATATACAAAGTACTAAATGTGTATATACCATTTACATAGCAAATAGGGAGGTAAGCAGAAGAAGCAAGACAGGAGAGAGCTGTTTGTCAAGTTTTATAGTGATAAGAAAAAAGGCAAAACAATGAATGTTTAAGTGTCAACTGAGAGCTGATCATTTGTTGAAGCTTAAAGGCAGAAGAAGAGGGACTTTTGGCAAAGCAGATCTTTCCCTAACACTGTTAGTACAAAAAACAATTGGCTGCCTTTTGCAGAGATGTTCTAATCAAATACATTTCTTGAAAACGTAAAGGCATACTCAGGATGAATACAGCATGTAATATATGGCCCCACTGACATCTACGTTCTATGAAATTTTCAAATTATATTTATATTTAATTGAAATTTACATCCCTGTTTTCTTTTTAAAAAAATATTTTGAAAAGGTTGTCTAATCAATCACTGTTAGTACCAACTTTTTATTTCTGGGGATTGACTAATTAGTTTGTGGGTTATGCAGACATTTGATGACTTGTTTTTTCCTTGCATCTTGCCTTTTAAACATTATGTTAAATAGTAGCATTTTACCAAGATTGAGAGATAAGAGTTGAAATTTATATCAGTCAATTATGCTACCTTGGAGTATTTATAAAGCTTTATATATGGGTGGGTAGAGACTTTAAGGTAAAAAAAAATTTAGGTAAAAAAAAAATCATTAAGGAAAGAGAAATGAAACCAATATCTAGAGTTGATTTAAATCATGTATTTGCTGTTTGTCACTCTTTCCTGCAGGAATCCAAGAGATGGTTGTGAATATTAATTAAAATAACATACAGAAGATTATACTCTGAGAATATTTCTTACTTGATATTTATCTGTGTTATATAAATTCCAAATTGGATTCCATAGAGTATATTTGCAGGTGCAAATGAATTGAACAGAAAATGCTGTTAAAACATTTCACAGAACAACCAGAAATTCAATGAAAGTATCTTGACTGCATTTTAATATTATCACAGAACACATATTCTAGTCTTATCACAAATTGTAATTGGAAAAGACTGTGATCATACTCCCTTGCACAAAGATGTGGTATCCACTCTGAGACTGGATTCTTCTAGAATTAATATGAATCTGAAGCATCTCCATGTCAACCTTATATACCGTGGGTCCTTCCTGGAATTGAGGAACTCAGATTTTCCAATTGTGCTATGTGATTTTTAGAAACAATTTGAGAATGTTCAGGTGTAAAGGGATGAAATGGAGAAGACAGTCACTTTGGGTTGGAAGAACACCCTTTGCCTGAGAGCTATAAATCAGAAATCTCACTGGTTTCCAGAGAAAGTGAGAGTAGTTAGGCAGCAGTAGCTGCCTGGAACTACCTGGTTTTCCACTAGCTATACCTGAACATACTTTAAAAGGTTATACATATTTTAAAGTGCTTCATCATTATCAGGAGTGCAGTCTTTCCTGTCTTCAATCATTTGTAATGTCTCTCAATAAAGACAGTACCCAAAATGCTTTTCCTAATACCTGCAAAATAAATGAAAGGAGTCCACTAAAATTTTGATGACTGTCAAGATTGTGTCAGACATCAATCATATGGGGTTACAAGGCACTGACTTCACGGACTCTTAAAACCCTGCTTTGAAAAATTGTAATCTAAAATCTTGAGGGTAATTTAGATCAATGCTCCTGATGAAATGTTTTGAAGAACTAAACTAGAGATAGTACATCAGCCGGGGAGTTATTTGTTGCCTATTTATTTATTTTTTTAGAATGTTTTCTCTGTTCAAGATTCTCTTTTGAAAGACATCTAAAAAGGTAAGACTGGGCAAGACTTTGACAGAATTTGTTCTTTCAAGTCTTCCCTGATTGACAACTATTGCTAGAATATAGTTCATGCTTTGCCTACATCAGTGATGGTGCATAATACTATTTATATTTCGAACATTTCCTCTGAGTAGATGATGTGAAGTTCATTCAAATTTATGGAGCTTCATCTTCAACCGTGTTTATTCTCTCTCTTTTTTTCTCTCTCAGACAACACACTCATTTATTCTGTTTTAACTACGTAAAAAAATAAGAATATGTTGCACTTGTTATCCATAGCTTAAAGAAAGAATTAACAAAGGAAGAATTACCAAGAAAGTAATAGCTATTTAACAAGAAGCTATAAGAAAACACTTACTCTCCTGATCCTTTCTAAATTATTATTGTAGTTCATTTCCAATGTATTACATATGTCGAGTACAATGCATATTGAAAGGCCCTTTGTGTACCTATAATATTGCTCTTATAGGTAAATGTGAGAATGTTAGCAACAGTGTTCTTTTGCATTAAGTAAGGGAGATAAATTCAATATGATTTTGGAAATAATGATCTCATTCAAAGTAGCTTGTCCTTCATTAAAAGACAAAGCATGTTTTTTTTTTTTTGAAATAGTACTCTATTTTAATTTCTCTGATTTAAGAGAGTGTGAAAAATCTTTTTCTGCATCAAAATGCAAAAGAACTTTAAAAAATATTATTTAAAATTATCTTTGTTATTCTGGCAGTTAACTTTTTATTAAAAATTCAAATGCGCTCATTGTATAACAGAAAATCATAAAGAGAAAATATATGAACTATAAACTCACCATCCGGAGACAACACCATTAACATCTCAGAATATATTCTTCCAAACATTTTTCACACATCACACACAAAAGTATAAGTAAGCGTGTATGTATATATCAGTAGGTGTTTAATGCATGAGCACATGTGTGTATATATGGATGCAAATCTACAATGAAATTGTACTAGATACAGCTATAGTATTTAAACATTGTGTGAAATTTTTGAAAATTATTTGAAAACCCTACCAACAACAGGGTTCTAGAAGTTACTCTGAATCCAAACCTAATAAAATCTTATTATAACGTTATTTTATTCCATTGTATTATCAAACTATTTAAAATGTGAAGAACTTTACAAATGGGTTTTTTATTCATTTATTTATTTATATTGTTGAGTAAGAGAAGCATACCTATAATCTCCTACAAAGGCTACTGGCCTACCGTTCAGGAATCCTGAGTAATTCTCCTCACCTTAACATACATTTTATCTCTATCTCTATCTCTATATCTATATCTATATCTATATCTATATCTATATCTATATCTGTATCTATCCATTCCTCACTCTTCTCTGTCTCTTGAGTATTTTAAACCTCTTTCTCCACTGGCTACCTCCTTGCAGCCCAGGACATATTCAAGTCTGGCTCATCTATAAAACAAATCTAAAAAGCTCCACTCCACTCTTGCTCTTGCTCTCTACTGTAAGGTCTCATGTTTGAGGGAGGCTTTCTTTTAACTGCCAAGGTGTTTTTTAAAGAACTAGCCTAAATTACGGGCCAGGCACAATGACTCATGCCTGTAATCCCAGCACTTTGGGATGCTAAGGCAGGCGGATCACTTGAGGCCAGGAGTTCAAGACCAGCCTGGGCAACATAGCGAGACCCTGTCTCTACTAAAAATACAAAAATTAGCCGGGCTTGGTGGCACAGGCCTGTAATCCCAGCTACCTGGAGGCTGAGGCATGAGAATCACTTGAACCCAGGTGGAGGTTGCAGTGAGCTGAGATCTTGCCATTGCACTCCAGCGTGGGCAACAGAGTGAGAATTATCTTAAAAAAAAAAAAAAAAAGAAAGAACTAGGCTAATTTTTTTTTTCGTCTATCTATTTCCCACTCTTTCCCTCAATATAACTACTAAAATCCAATGGATAACTTTTAGATGTTCATAATTACATCCTCTGTAGTTTTGACATGCTGATTGCTTGTTTCCTAAAGAAACTCTCTTCAATCTTTATTTCCGTGTTGTTATTCTTTCCTGGTCTTCTTACTCCCTGACTATTTTTTGTGTGTGTTTGTTTCCATTTTGTCCTCTCTTTTCCCCCTTAACATTTGGGTTTATCAGAATCTATACTTTTTCCTTATCTTTGCATTCCACAAATTGCTTGGATTAATTTATCTATCCCCATGTCTTTCAAGGCTTATTTGACAATGACTCATATATTATGTGTATACCTTCAAGACAGACCACTCTTCTGTGTTATAAAATAGAAAACTGTAAGAATAATACTAACGATTTTAAAAGTGCCTAACAGGACACTTTAAAAAGTGTGGTGGCTCATGCTTGTAATCCCAGCACTTTGGGAGGCCGGCAACCATTTTTCATGGCCATAGTTTCTGTAGGTCAAGAATCCAGATAAGGCAAAGTGAAGATGACTTGTCTCTGCTTCACTATGTTGAGGGCCTCAGTTGGAACTCTCACAACTGGAGCTGACTCACATGGCTGGGAACTGGAATTACCCGGAGGCTTCTTCACTCACATGTCTCATGGGGTAGCCGTGATGACTCAAAGTCTGGGCTCCACTGGGGCTATTGACAGGAATCAGCATGTGACCTCTTGTATTAGTCTGTTCTCATGCTGCTAATAAAGACATACCTGAAACTGGGTGGTTTATAAAGGAAAGAAGTTGAATGGACTCACAGTTCCACATGGCTGGGGAGGTCTCACGATCACGGTGGAAGACAAAGAAAGAACAAAGGGATGTCTTATATGGTGGCAGGCAATGGGGCTTGTGCAGGGGAACTCCCAGTTCTAAAACCATCAGATCTTATGAGACTTATTCACTACCACAAGAACAGTATGGGGGAACCATCCCCATGATTCAATTATCTCCACCTGGCCCTGCCCTTAACACATGGGGATTATCACAATTCAGGGTGAGATTTGGTGGGGATACAGCCAAACCATATCACCTCTGCATGTGACTTGGGCTTTTCACTGCATACCTCCTGGGTTCTGAAAGTGCCTCATGACAGAACATTTGGAGAGTAGGCAGATGGAGCAATGCCAAAGTGTTTTTTTTTTTTTTTTTTTGCACCATGATGTCTGGAACATCAGATCAGAAGACTCAAACAGCTGGAGATGACTTGAATAGCTAGGGATTAGAATGATTTGGAAGCTTCTTAACTCACATGGCTGGCACCGGGGCAAGAATGACTCACAGGTCAGGCTCAGTTGAGGGCAGCTCTGTGACCTTGTGGATATGAAGGCCCAGCTTTGCGAGACTTTCTATTTTATTGAGAAACTGAATATCTTATTTTTGTGTGTTTTTAAATGTGGTAGCAATTAAAAACAGCAACAACAACAACACCTGTAGGCAAATAAAAGAATGTCTGTGGCTCACAGTCAGACATCACCCTCCTACCCAGGTCCCCTTTCCACTTCCTATAACTCCTTTTGATCATGGCGTCACCAGCTCTATGGTGCTTATTTTGATAGGATTCTGCCTTCTTCTCTCAACTGTATATTCTTTAGAGGTTGGGATCTTATGGTATTTGTGTTTATATCACTGTGTCTATCATAGAATCAGATACTCAATAAATATTTGTTGGATGAATAAATAATATTTATGAAAGCATTTTAGAAATGAATATATTTCTAGGTAGACTCAGTAATTACAAGTCCAATTTCATTTAATAATCATCTATCCAAAACAAAAAGCAGGGAGAGGCTAACATTAAGCTATGGAAATCCATAAAAGTGAAAGTTACCAAAACAAATGAAAAGGGAGATAGATAGACAAGGGGTGAGAGCGAATTCCAAGTCTTCCTCATGTTATTCCTGTGCCTTTACTGGACCTGAGCGAAAGTCTTTTTAAAAATCTGCATGGTCTAAAATTTCTAAGACTCCTTGTCCACATTGGGCTGTGTTTGACTGTGTCCCCATGGCACTCCTATTCCTGGGCTGTCCATTGAGCTGTTTCCCCAAGGGTGGCATCAGTAAAGACCTACCATGCTTCAGCTCTACAAATCTCTGTAGTTCCCTCTCTCTGATGTCAACTCACTGCTATAGCATCATGGCTAATATGGACTTGCTACAAACTCTTCATGGGTTTATGGCTTTCTTTAGTGAAACTGCCTCAACAAGAATAAAGATTAAACATAATTGAGTGACTACTCAGGAAAATTATACATTAAAAAAATAGTGTCTGCATGGTTAGAGAAGAAAAAGGCACTGAGTATTTATGTAACACACGAATAATTCTTCAGTTCAATTCAGCACTCATACACACTCCACTGATTGATATAAGGATTCTAGAGTAAGTCAAAATTGTTAGAGTTAGTGAAGATGAGAACATGCAATCACAAAACAATTAAGAAAAAGTTTTAAAGAACACAGTAGGCACTAAATAAATGTGGAATGAATGAATCAGTGATGTTTGCCTTTAAGCATGATAGAGATTGCAAGTATTTTTATACTTAAGAGCTGTGGGAATTCACATTTTAATAGAGATTGCAATATAGTGAGCTTAGTCTGGTAAGGCTTCTTGTAGCTGTTGATCTGAAAAAGTATAATATTTAAAATTGCATGGTTGAACTTATAAGACATTCTGAAAGAGTTAAAATATGGCTAATAATTTCCGTGGGGAAAATTTAATTTAAATGAGTACTTGAATAGAGTGGTCCATTTCACTTATATTACTGGGGTTCAACCACATTTTATAGACAGGCCTCTTTGTCTTAGGTATCAATGGTTCACTAATAATTTAATACTAATATTAATAATAAATTAATAACCTATTATCCAATAGGTTACATTGAATATCATTGAGATAATTCTATGAAAGCCCAATAATATTGTCACTCTCCCTTGCATCTGTTTTCTTTGATGGAGGAAATAAAGAAAGCTACAGCTAGAATCGAAGGAGGACATGCAAGGGAGTGCATCTGAAATGTGACTGCTAGCATTTAGGTGTTAAACAGATGAGACAGAAAATCATTGCATTAGGGCTAGAAATCTTTTCAATAGACTTGTATCTAGATGGTATCGTATTTTTTCTGCTTTTGTTCATTATTGTACTTCCAGCATTTAATGTAGTCATGCTTAATAAATATTTCCTTTTATTTTTGATGGCATTTAGTTAGCCAACTAACTGTTAAACAAAGTCATGTCTCGTGTATCTGCATATCTTTCAAGATTCATGAATTCAAGACATTTAAAACAAAGCCTTGAATAGAAAACACATTTAAAAGTTTAAGAATTTGCTTTTCCCTCTCCACCTCTCTCCTCTCTTCCCCTTACTTTCCCTTCTCTTCCCTCAAAGAAAGCACTTGTTAGTATCAGGTAATAATTGAAAAACAAGTATTGGCAGTTATCAGGTAAAGAAAAACAACTCTAAAAACAGTCATAAGAACCATGTATACATGGTATTTGAAGGCAGTTACTATAGCAAGAAATACTAATAGCAAGGTGTAGGGCTTGAAAGGGTGAGCCGTAGTCTTTGGGAAAATTCAGTTTATTGGAACACCTTATGTTTCTTGATAATATTAGATAAAGCCTAATTGGACTTATTTAGTAACTACTAGATGACCGGCATCTTGCTTGTTATGTTTATGTTTAAGATAGGATGGGATTTGCAGTCTAGGAGAAGAGGCAAAATAAACACATAGGAAATTATTATAGAATAACATAAAACTATATATAACTAAATATAAGGAGAGGAAACAAACCGAGTGATTCTTCTTGTGTGAAGAATATGAAGGTCTCTTTCTAAGGAGGTGGAATTAGAGGATGAATATAATTTGGGTTAAAAAAGGGAGGGAGGAGGCAGGATGGCTTCCAGGGAGGTAGGGGAGGCCACAGAAAGACGGTGGTAAGGTGAACTGCAGCCTTTACGGGGGTCTTGAGAAATCATGCAAAGTAGGGCAAGATAGATATTATAGTGAAAATTAGGAAGGTCTAATGGCCTATTTGCCTAATGTTTAACCATCTTTACTCACAGTATCACTTACATTAAAGAGAGACTATAGTTATTGCTTGTTCTAGAGGTGTCTTTAATCTTTAATGATTGAACCCATTACTTTTAAAGAGCAAGAGAAAGGATTCCTTTTTCAGTCAGTTTGGTGGTACAATATCCAACTCTAGGCTCTCCATTCTATGTTGATATCTAATTTGCAATGATTGAGTATCTTGATTAATAGTATCCTAGTCATGCTACTTGCTTCTCTTTCCTTCATATGCCATGTCATCTTAAGATCTTTTACCATGGAACTGATGTCGTCAGAACCTCTAACCACTGTGGAGATTCTGTTGACTTCCACTGACTTCTCTATAGTCCTTATATTATAGTGGCCATCATGATGCTGTTGTGATTAAAAGCCCAAGCCCTATGCAAAATTGCCCAGGTTTGAAACCGGCCTTTGCTATATATATATATGTATATATATACACACACACACACACACACATATTGTTATGCCCAGACCGTTTATTCCCCGAAGAAGACCACCAGAGTCCAGAGTCAAAGCTAAGCAGCAAGGATCTTTATTACAGGTTCGAACCTGGAGCTCTCACTCGCTCGTGAAACGAGACGGGCAGGAGAGCTCCCCTACTGAGCTCCGAACAATGTTATATAGTCTAAGGAAAGTAGGCATAGAATCATTATACAAATTAGAGGTATGATTGGCTGGAGTTTGAACAAAGCGATTTGGCAAACTATGATTGGTTCCCGCCATTTCTGATATTTCAGTACAACCCTTGAGGCGGAAGAGCAGTTTTACACAAAGGCAGTTAATTATATTGCATCAGGTTGCACGACCAGTTTATGGCTATCTTGCTTAAACACACCTTGTGACCTGGCTATCTTACTTAAACATTCCTTGTGACCTGGCCTCAGAAAGAAAAACATGTACTTACAGAACTTACGAAACCTCTGGTACGTGCAAAGATTAGAGAGCAGAACAAGGGTGTAGCGGGTGGGGGGCGGGTACACATCTATCTTTGTGTCCTTTCATTTCTCCCTTCTCATAAGTAACTGGATGTCCAATCTTGGATTTCCAGAGTCTTATAATATAGCCTCACTTTCTGGGTGCAGGAGAGGCTGGTGATGGCTACGGAGGACCATTAGTTGGATGGTATCAAACCTTTCTCTGACAAATTGTAAAATTTTATTTACCACACAGGGGCCTATAGTGAATAGAAGTAGTAAAGACATTAGGGGGCCTAAAAGGGGTGCCAGAAGGGAAAACATTGAAGAGCTCCACCAATTGTTAGCGGCTGTAGTGAATTGTTGCTTTTTCATTTCTAAGCTTAGTTCGTGTAGGCGTTGGACTCTTTCCTCAACTAACCCTGACTCATTTATATAGAAATAGCATTCTTCTTTGAGGAACATACAGGTACCTCCTTTCTCAGCCGTGAGTAAGTCTAAGGCTCTGCGGTTTTGAAGGGTGACCTGTGCTAGGGAGGTGAGCTGCCGCTGAAGGGAGGCTAGGGAATAGGCGGAGTCTTCCATAGCAACAGAGAATTGTTGTAACAGCTTGTCGTTTTCTATCATGGAGTGTTGTAGGGCCCCTCCTGCTAACCCCGCTGCGACGACAGAGGTGGTTAAGGATATTCCGGCAATTAGTGGTAGAAAAACTGCTCGTCTATGTCGCGCAGTTTTAGTTGGGGCGGTCCCTGCCCAGCCTATGAACTCTGCCGGGGTTAGCAGTGTCAGTCGGGGAACTAGGGTAACAGGGATACACAACTGTCCGTCAGAGATGCTTTAGGACAGAGTTTTTAACAGAGTCATATTATACCAGAAGAACACACCAGGGGGAGCATATATGGGACTATTAGGGTATGTAGCTGATTGGTTGCAGAGGCTGTTGCTAAATGCCGAATAACAATAGGGGTATTTCTCTTGGTATGGGTCACGGTACAGGGCTACATCGGGTATTGTGACTATCGATGAGTTAAAACCTGTATAGTTTGTGGGAGGGGAGGATAGAGGAACAGCCGTTAATGGTGGTCTTCCTAGGGTTGCACACATAAAGCAAGAGTACAGGTCGCCTAAACCAGTGAGGTTGGCGAATGCTAGCCCTTCCCGTAATAGAGTTAGCCAGGAGAAGGGCTGCAAGTCTTGTGATAGCTTGGTTTCTTGCCTGTGGATTTGTGTGTGGATTAAGGGTTGAATCTGGACTAGACTTCTCCACAGATATAAATGGCTACTGGACCAGGTACTAGTTGATGAGTAATATACTCCCCCATGTTGTGGGGTTGTCCACCAAGAGTCCCATGGGTCTCTAATTATCCAAGTGTAAGTGACGGGAGACTCAGTTTTGTAAAAATACCACCCTTGTCGTTCTCTCCAGTATCGGACAGAGTGCGTCTTACAGTAGCTATATGGGCAACCTGCACTCTGGTGCCACCAATAATTTTTACAATTATATTCAGTTTGATCATATTCAAAACAGATCATGGGTATTGCTGGTTGGGCAATCTGGAACCTAGTGAAATTGAGGTAAACTATAGTATTACACCCTGAGGGGGGCAGTCTGCGCTAGCTAGCAGTTTACCCGCTTGGGGGGTTTCCCCGGGGTGAGTTTTGTTCTCATAGAGCCAGAACCTCCAGACATAGGGATTAGACGGCGCAGCAGTGAGGAGAGTCAGATGCATAAGGCACAAAAGCATAGGTAAGCTAGAGATGGTTACGGCTATGGGGATGACGGCGCAGGGTTAGCTTTAAGGGATTGTTCTTAGCTTTGTCTACAGTCCATGTAACCGGTGCTCCAGACGGCTCGAGAAGGTCGGATGTTGGGTCCACTGGTTTGACGTGTGTGTAGTGGATCCACGAAGCGATGCCTTCTACTTTGAGAGCGGTGGGAGTAGTCAGGAGTACTTGCAGTGGTCCTTTCCACCTGGGTTGAAGAGTTTCTTGCCGGTGGCGCTTGACTAGGACCCAGTCTCCCGGCTGGAACGGATGAGGCGTCGGCGGAGGTCCTGCCTCGTACAGTTCTCGTAGTCTGGGCCAAATTTCCTGGTGAATTTTCTGTAAGGCTTGTAAGGAGAACAGGAGCTCAGAGACATTTTCAGTTTCAGGTTTGAGTAAGTCATCTTTTAGACTGGGGACCAGGGGTGGGGGTCTGCCATACATGATTTCATATGGTGTGAGGCCCAGTCTGTAAGGGGTATTTCGGGCCCGGAACAGAGCATAGGGGAGAAGTACTACCCAATTAGCGCCAGTCTCCATGGTCAATTTAGTTAAGGTCTCCTTCAGAGTCCGATTCATCCTTTCTACCTGTCCTGAGCTTTGGGGCCTATAAGCACAATGTAATTTCCAATTTGCCCCCAGAATGGAAGCCAAATCCTGACTTACCTTAGCAACGAAGGCTGGTCCATTGTCTGACCCTATTTGGACGGGAAAGCCATACCTGGGGAGGATTTCTTCCAAAATTTTCTTTGCTACAACCTGAGCAGTTTCTCTCTTAGTTGGGAACGCTTCTGTCCATCCTGAAAAAGTATCTACAAAGACAAGTAAGTACTGATACCCATATTTTCCAGGCTTTATCTCAGTAAAGTCTATTTCCCAATAGATACCAGGCCTAGTTCCTCTACACCTAATTCCTGCGGTGGTCTGGGTTTGGGGGCAAGCGTTGTTTAGTTGGCAGGCTTTGCAATTTGTTGTGACATCGCTGGCCAGTTCAGCTATGCGCCTGATTCTAAACTTGGCGTGCCTGATTAAGTCCATCATTCGCCGGGCACCCAGGTGGGTTGTCCGGTGGATGTGTTCCAACACCTGCCGTCCTAATTTTTCTGGTAGGATGGTTTGGTCATTTATATCAGTCCACCACCCATTTTTAACCTGTTTTAGGGGAAGCGTGTTCATCCATTCGCGATCCTGTTCGGTATAGTCGGGAAAACATGGCAAATTTCACGGGCCAGGATCGGGGAGCTGGAGCGCGAGGAGCTGACTGGGAGCTTTTGCTATGCTCCTTGCGGTTTGGTCGGCTAAGAAGTTGCCTCGAGCAATTGGCGTAGTTGGTTTCTGATGCCCAGGGCAATGTACAATAGCCAATTTCTTTGGTTTCCACAAAGCAGTTAATAGAGCTAGGATCTCTTGCTTGTTTTTTATTTCTTTGCCTTCGGCTGTTAATAGTCCCCTTTCTCTGTAGATGGCCCCATGTATGTGCGCAGTAGCGAAAGCATAGCGGCTATCCGTGTATACTGTTAGTTTTTTCTCTGCCCCTAGGGTGAGGGCCTGTGTAAGGGCTATCAGTTCGGCTCTTCGGGCCGATGTCCCTGGAGGCAAGGGTTCCGCCCAGATTACCTCAGTCTCTGACGTTACAGCCGCTCCTGCATACCGCTGGCCTTGGTGGACATAGCTGTTGCCATCAGTGAACCAGGTGAGTTCTGTGTCAGGGAGCGGACGATCTTGCAGGTCCTCCCGCACCCCATGCACCTGAGCCAGTATCTCAGTGCACTCATGGGACGGGGCGTCCAAGTCTGGATTTGGCAGCAGTGAAGCAGGGTTTAAAGAGGTTGGGGGCAGAAAAGTTATTCTGAGGGGGTTTAACAGCAGTCCTTGATAGTGGGTGAGCCGGGCGTTACTCATCCATCGGTCCGGCGGCTGCCGGAGGACGCCTTCAATGGCATGCGGGGTTATAACACGCAACTCTTGCCCCATGATAAGTTTATCAGCGTCTCGGACCATTAGGGCGGTCGCCGCGATTATCCGGAGGCAGGGTGGCCAGCCAGCAGCCACTGAATCTAATTTTTTTGACAAATAGGCAACTGGCCTCTGCCAGGGGCCTAGGTACTGTGCAACACCCTTACTTTCATCCACGTATAAGTGGAAGGGCTTGGAGACATCAGGGAGCCCCAGCGTGGGGGCTGATAACAAGGCAGTTTTGATTTGCTGAAAGGCCAGCTCAGCCTCTTCCGTCCAATTGAAGGGCTGCCATTCCTTTGTTGCCTGGTATAGGGGCTTGGCTAACTCAGCAAATCCGGGTATCCATAACCTACAGAACCTTGCCGACCCCAGGAATTCTCTCACTTGCCGTGTTGACTGGGGTCTAGGGATGCGTAGGACTGTTTCCTTTCGGGCTTTGGTTAGCCAGCGTTGCCCCCCTTTTAATAGGTACCCCAGATAAGTTACCTCCGACTTGCAGATCTGAGCCTTTGTTGCTGAGGCTCGGTAGCCTAGCTCCCCCAGAGTCTTCAGGAGGTCCTCAGTCCCTCGAACACAAGTTTCCGGGGACCTGGCCGCTATTAAGAGATCATCAACATATTGCAAAAGAGTTATTTCAGGGTGTTGCCGCCGGTACTCACCCAGATCTTCATGAAGGGCTTCATCGAACAGGGTTGGCGAGTTCTTGAACCCTTGTGGCAGTCTGGTCCATGTTAGCTGACCGTTGATGCCCCTCTCAGGATCCGTCCATTGAAATGCAAAGAGTTCTTGACTTTTGGGAGCCAGAGGAAGGCTGAAGAAAGCGTCTTTTAGATCAAGAACGGTATACCACTGTTTTTTGGGATATAAGGCACTCAGAAGGGTGTATGGATTGGGCACAGTGGGATGTATGTCCATGACCCTTTTATTAACTTCTCTTAAATCCTGTACTGGCCTGTAGTCCGTACTGTTGGGTTTACGAACAGGTAACAGTGGAGTATTCCAGGATGAGTGGCAAGCCCGTAGGACTCCCTGGTCTAGGAGTCGGCGGATATGGGGCGTAATTCCTTCTCTTGCCTCCAGGGGCATAGGATATTGCCGAACCCGAACCGGGTCCGTCCCTGGCTTAACTTCCACAAATATGGCAGGTCGATGTTTAGCTAGCCCTAAGCCCCCAGTTTCTGCCCACGCTTCAGGGAAACGCTGGAGCCAAGAGTCAATTCCCTGATCGGGGGGCTTTTGCTCTTGATGGAGTCGGTACTCATCTTCTAAGGTGACAGTCAGGATAGATATTGGCTTGTTTTGGGAATCAGTTATCTTGGGCCCTTCTGGCTCAAAGTGGATTTGGGCCCCTATCTTTGTCAGCAAGTCCCTCCCTAGTAGAGGGCAGGGGCTCTCTGGGATGACTAGGAAGGAATGGGAGACTTTTCCCGTTCCTAAGTCTACAGTCCTCTGGGTTGTCCAGGGGTATTTTTTGATGCCTGTGGCCCCGTGCACCCAGGATGTTTTCTTAGACATTTTTCCAACTGGTTTGGTTAGGACTGAGCGTTCCGCCCCAGTATCGACCAAGAAGCGAACTGGGGACCCCTCCACTTGCAAAGTTACCCTGGGTTCGGGGAGGGGGTCCGAACCCCGTCCTCCCTAGTCAGAGTCCTGGGTAACGAGTACGGAGGTAGGGTTAGCTGGTCTCCGTTTCTTTGGGCAGTCTTTAATCCAGTGGCCACGTTCCTTGCAATAAGCACACTGATCTTTTTCTAATCCTTGCCTAGGGCCTTGCTTTTTCTGCTTTCTGTTTTGGCCATTTCCTGCCTGGGGGAAAGCTGCTACTAAGACTTTGGTCATTTCTTTGGTTGCCTTGAACTGTTTTTCTTCTGGAGTATCCCTATTATTATAAACTCGCTGGGCCATCTGAAGGAGGTCCTGAATCTGCTTTCCCTCTAAACCTTCTAATTTCTGGAGTTTTCTTTTAATATCTGGTGTTGCCTGGTTTACAAAGGACATTACTACCGCTGCCTGATTTTCCGGTGCTTCCGGGTCCATAGGGGTAAACTGTCTGAAGGCTTCCATTAATCTCTCTAAATACACAGCGGGGCTTTCTGTCTTACCTTGTAACACAGAATATACTTTAGCCAAATTGGTGGGCTTGCGAGCTGCAGCCCGGAGACCCGCCATTAGAGTCTGGCTATAAATGAGCAGTCGTCCCCTACCTTCTGCCGTGTTGTAGTCCCATCTGGGCCGGGTCAAAGGGAAAGCCGCATTAATGAGGTCAGGATTTGCAGTTGGCTGGCCGTCATCTCCTGGAACCAGTTTTCTGGCCTCAACTTGGATTCTTTCCCGCTCCTCCGTTGTGAACAGGATTCGGAGGAGCTGTTGACAGTCATCCCAGGTCGGCTGGTGAGTAAACATGACACTGTCTAACAACGAGGTTAGATCTTTGGGATTATCTGAGAACCGAGCATTTTGGGACTTCCAATTGTATAAATCACTGGTGGAAAAAGGCCAATACATGAGACGGGAGAGCCCGGTATCATCGAGCGATCCTATTTCTCTGAAAGGCAGGGCTACAGTGGAGTCAGGGAGTCGGGAAGCTTGGTCCCGCTGTACGCGGCTTCGTGTTCGGCCAGCCAGCCCCCCCAGGTTACTTTTGCTCTCGGATGCTTCCGCTTCTCGGTTTCCCTCTACGGAAGCACCACCCTGGGGGACTGGGTCCTGCGGGATAAGGTGCGGATATGGTGGGGGAAATGTGGGTTCTAACGTTAGGGGGTCCTGGCTGTCCGGCAGCACAGGGGCCGAGGGAGCAGAGGGAGTCTTTTGTCTTGTAGGTCGCGTTACTAGGACTTTGCAGGGCTCAGGGATGAATGGAGTTATCCAGGGTGGTGGGTTTTCCACAAGATCCTGCCACACTAGAATATAAGGAATTTGATCAGGATGTCCTGACTGCCCTGGCAGGAAAATCTTAGTTTTTACCTTAGTAATAATAGAGAGACAGAAAGTTCTTTCGGAGGGCCACCCTACGCCGAAAGAGGGCCACTCCGAACGGCAGAAAGTAACTAGCTTTCCCTTCTTTAGTTCTACACTTAAGTTACGCCCCCGAGCCTTCACATCCTTAAAATTGGTAACAAGGAGTGAGAGCGGCGTGCTCTGGTTGTTGCCCATCTTTGGACTGCTCCTACAAAGAGAAGGGGGGACGAAAATGAGTGTGAAGCAGAGGGGAGTATCCGACAGGTCCGGTCCTGGAAGGGGAAGAAAAGGTTTTATGTTTCGTTTTGGGCTTACACTTAACACTTAACAATAACGGACAGACAGTAATAACGATGAGCATTCGCGAGTGCGTGTCAGACTTCCGACCTGAGTCAGACGGGGCAACCAAGGATGGAGGCCCCCAGATGGGCACTGGGGAACGTCTCCCACCAGTCCCGAGTGGCTGTCTTCTAGCGCGTCCGCCAAGACCGTGCCACTTACAGAACAGACCAATACAGATTACAGATTACGGATTTCGCGAAATTTCAGGGAGACAGACAGAGACAAAGACAGAGACAGTGACAAAGCCAGCTTACCTACAGATTAAGATCCGTTGACTTGGGGGTCTGGTGGGCTTGGGGGAAATCCCGGACGAGCCCCCATTTGTTATGCCCAGACCGTTTATTCCCCGAAGAAGACCACCAGAGTCCAGAGTCAAAGCTAAGCAGCAAGGATCTTTATTACAGGTTCGAACCTGGAGCTCTCACTTGCTCGTGAAACGAGACGGGCAGGAGAGCTCCCCTACTGAGCTCCGAACAATGTTATATAGTCTAAGGAAAGTAGACATAGAATCATTATACAAATTAGAGGTATGATTGGCTGGAGTTTGAACAAAGCGATTTGGCAAACTATGATTGGTTCCCGCCATTTCTGATATTTCAGTACAACCCTTGAGGCGGAAGAGCAGTTTTACACAAAGGCAGTTAATTATATTGCATCAGGTTGCACGACCAGTTTATGGCTATCTTGCTTAAACATACCTTGTGACCTGGCTATCTTACTTAAACATTCCTTGTGACCTGGCCTCAGAAAGAAAAACATGTACTTACAGAACTTACGAAACCTCTGGTACGTGCAAAGATTAGAGAGCAGAACAAGGGTGTAGCGGGTGGGGGGCGGGTACACATCTATCTTTGTGTCCTTTCAATATATATATACACACACATGCTGGATGACACTGGACAAATTACCTAAACCCTCTGACTCCCAATTACCTAATTTTAAATTGAGGCTAGCAATAATATCTACCTCAAAGAGTTGTTGGAATAAATTAATGCAGATAAAGCACTTAGAATAATTCCTGGTACATGGTATCATATAAAGGTTATTACTGTTCTCTCTGATAGGGATAAAAGAAGTGCACCTAATAGGAAAATTATACCCCCCATGCAAACTCTATAGTAACAGTTTTTAGATTATTTTACATTTAAGTTGCACTTTATGTATTTATTGGAGTAATAATTTAGCTTTAAAAGGACTTCAAATACCTTTTGACACAATCTCTCCTCTAGTGCCATAGCAAAAGGCCTGGTGCAGAGTAGACTATGGTATCTACTCAACAAATATTTGCTATGTGAGTAAATTAAGTTGCAAAATACTAAACAGTCAAAAGACAGGTAGATAGTTATTATGGTAAATAGAGTTATGCTTGGTTCTTTGAGAATACAGAGAGGTGAGTTTAAACCCAATGTGGAAAACAGTAAATCTACAAAGGCTTCCTAGAAGCAATGATACTCAACTGAATCTTAATGGATACACAGGAGTTGGCCTCATAAAAAACAAGAAGCTTAAAGGGTCTAGATAGCCCATTTACAATATGGCCTCTGATCAAATTATTCAAAATAGGGCAATTAGTTAATGAGAATCATTTTATTGGTATTTATACCAAGCATATATATGAAATTTCACTTTATCACCTATTATTCTAAATGGAATCAAATTATTCCAAGTAGGTAGATATTCTTAGTGATTCTGGTTGAAAATGTGTATCCTTAAGCCTTTTGAAAAATCTGGCTGAAAGAAAAATAATAGCTATCTTTTACTGAGTGATTCCGTGCTGGTCTTGTAATGAGCTCTTTTCAGGAACTGAGTAAGATAAACCTCACAAGAAGAAAGTTCTCTTACTGCCCAAATTGATAAACGTGGTAAGTAGCAGAGCTAGAGCTTGAACTCAAGGTTGCCAAGTGCATGTTCTTCATTACTACATTATGTGAAGTTTTGGATTAACTCCTCACTAAAAATACTGTCTTGTCTTGTTTTCCTTTTATATAATTTGAAGAGACATTCAAAGAAATAACTTCATTAATGATATTAGTTTAGATTTTATTTCTGGAGACTTTTGTAAACTGTTACATAAAATGTAATTTATAAATTTCCCTTCAACACTACACGGATGAACTCATCACAAGATTTCTTGCTAGTCAGCACTGTTCTCCACTAAAAGTGCTTTCACATCCACATCTTTGCTTTATCCCCTAGTGAATATAGAAAACTACTTCAATAATGCATATTCCTTTCTATATTCCTTCAAGAGAATGTTGCCTATTTAAATCATTAAGATGGATTCCTGGTACAAAATCAGAATTAAAAAAATAAAAACTTTAATTGTAAATACCTGGAATCATAGTCGATGTCTAAATATATTAAGTAAATCCAAAAACATATTTAAAAACCTAGTTTTCATCACATAATGCCTCTCAAGAAAGCAGAGATCTCAAGTTATCTTTTCCATTAAAACAGTTTCATTTTCATGCTTCCTTCACAAAAGTATTCGTATGCATGAAGGCCATCTGGCTATGTTACTACCTCCCCTTTGACATTAACTAATGTGGCAATCAGGCTAATGTCCCACCGTTTCCTGACCACTAGCCAGTATCTACCCTCTGAACATTACCCACTTCATGCTTTTCTCAAATCCTTATCTTTGCGTACATCTCTACTATTGAAAACAAGTCACAATGTTGACTACCATTAGGTTTCTACTAATGTTTTCTAGTCATTTCTGTATTCTTCCAAGTCAGAGAATGTAACTGGGCTCCACCAGGAAATAAAATAGAGGTCATTGAAGCGGCAGTGGCTTCCAAGCTGTTTGCTAAATTTAGCAGTACAATACTTTCCACTCTAATGAAAACTGTGAACTACAATTTTAGAATGTTGGAACAGAATGGGACTTTAAAGGTCATTGAGTCCCACCCCCTCATTTTTCTGATGGAAGTGTGGAGGCCTAGACATAGCCAGTAATTTTCTGCAGGCCACAGATCTTGTTAATTATGAAGATGGAACTCCAAGTAAGATCTGCTCAGCCCTGTAGTAATGCTGCCCTCACTACACCACAGATGCTCTGCCTCCTAGGATGAGTCTAAACTAATCAAATGTGATAGCATAAATATAGCTAATATTATTGGTTGTGGCTTACCCTCCACGGCCATTCAACTGTTTCGTAGCTGAGTGTGAAATAGCAAAGGTGTATGACTTATGAGTTGCCGAGAGAAATGATTCTATACCCAAACCCTGCCCCCAACTCTAAAAACTTCCTGCTTGATGTTCATCAATAATGAATGGCCCATCCCTGCAATACTCAGAGGGAGCTTACATTGCACTTTTGAGCAGCCGGTTAGTAATGTACAGTGGATAGAGCCATTCTTTCAAATCCCAGGGCAGTGGGTCCTTCAAGGCTAGCATTGCATTTTCAATTAGCTGCTGAGTGAATGCTTGGCATGGTATTAGTGAAGAGGCACACAATTAGCGTGTTGTTCCTTTCTGTATTGTGCTGAGAGGATCCAAGGGATTGGTGGGGGAACAGGCAAGCCAGGCATCACCGTGGATATTGAAGAAGGGGGTTACTCAAACCTCGGCATCTTCACTTGCTCGCTCTGGAATTACAGCTATTTATTACGAAGCACTCTGTGTGGCTTAGTGGAGTGTGTCTGAGGAAACACATCCGGACACCACTTAGGGTTAGTCTTTCTGAGCTCTTCACATCTCTGACTAATTATCTTCATTATCATGGAGCCCAACAGTCCCAAAAAGATACAATTTGCTGTGCCTTTATTCCAGAGTCAGATTGCACCTGAAGCAGCAGAGCAGGTAAGTGAAATTGCATGGGGTACAATTCCTGTACATAAGGTAATATGAACATGCATTCTTGTTATTAATTGAAATGTTCTTTACCGCTTGATTTTGCTGTGACTTTCAAGATATGTAAACAAGAAATAAGTTGGTTTTTATACATACTTGCATTTAAATTGCATTGGGAGAACTATTGTCTAAATTGTAGCACTTCATATGATACAAAATGAGCACCTCTGAGGGGAAAATGGCTCTGTAAGCAATTCAGGTATGGATTCATAAATCTGTTCATTTTTGCTCATTAAAATAACAGTTTCAACATTTAGAGCAACTTTTAAAAAAATTATCAAAATGAGCAACATTTTATTTATTTTTTTATAAAATAAAATGATTGATTTAGCAATAAAATTAAATCCTGAGATAGTTTCAGACTATAGGTCGAATACTTTATTTTCATATGTTTTTTATTGTGGACCCAAAACCATGATTGTAAGTTTATATAATATATTACAGCGAGGATTTGTAGCTTTTGGTACAATTTTAAAATTGTTTTGTTCAGACATTACAAACAGTATTTTAACATTTCCTAGATTCTTTGTCCGTGTCTAATATTGGTTTACATCTGTATCACCTTTCATATTCAGATTTACCTCGACTCTTGATGCAATGGCATCTCGTAGAACTGCAACTGTGAGGAGGCAAAAGCAAAGAAATTGATGAGGACATCAACCTAATCCATTAATTTCTTAAAACCTAAATTATTTTTGAATCCTGTTCCAAGTATTTGAAATAAAGTCTTAAAAATAATTATTTAATCCGTGACTCATAGTGTTTCAGGATGTTTTGACAATCTGAAGTAGATGCACCTAGACTCAGGCCAGATAAATGTAACCTTGAACATGTGTCTATCTATGCTGAATGGGATGTTGCTTCTATCTTGGACAGGATGTCATTGATAAATTTTATTTTCTATCCTACTGACATTTACTTTGGGAATTTACCCATAAATGAATATAATAAACAAATAAAGGATATTATATTCGAGGGATTCTGATAATACTATGCTCCTGTAACTCTTAAAATGAAAAATAAACTTGAGAGTTTGTAATAAGTTACATATGCTCATAAGATCCATATTTATTCTTCATTTGTTTATATGTTCTAAATATTATACTAGAAAATAAAAAGTTAACAAAATCAATTGAAATTCAAAGCTTATGCTGCTAATTTAACTCTGGTACCTGCTAGAAATAGGTTTCCAAGCTCTTCCCTATCCTGTTTAAAAATAAGGGTAACGAATCTTGAAAGCATCACCAATGTTATGAGGCTCTAAGTGAGCCACTAACATTATCAGGTCAACTCTGTACCTTCACTGTAAATTAATTTTCTGTTGTATCATTCAATTGTATATAATTATTTTTTTTTTCTGTGGAAATGTAGCTTTTTGGTCAAAGAGGGTGGGTGATACTTCTATCAGACAGTTCAATTCTGTGGCTTTCTATTGTTTCAAAATAAAATTAGTGAGCACCTTCCATGTGTCCTCCAGAAGTTTGCTTTTGCATGTGGGGAAAAGATGAGGATGAGACATCTTTGCAAGCTGCAGAGTAACCTGGAGCAGTGTCTAATACTCATTGATATTAGCTCACCTTTTGTCATTCACAGATCAGGAAAAGAAGACCTACACCAGCATCACTTGTGATTCTCAATGAGCATAACCCCCCAGGTAAAGAAGCATGATGTGTTTCACACTGATGGAACAGAATGGAATTGTTTGAAGAACATCAAAGTACATGTCATTACTGAACAGTTTCAATTTAGGATTTCAGTTAGCAATGCTCTAGAAAACTAATCTATAAAATGGATCATAAACAGAATCAGAAATAAATATTACAGGAATCATCTCAAGCAACAGCCTGTATTTCCTCTAGAATGTCACGAGTGATGATATGCTATGAAATGTTTTGTTAGCACTGGCTGTCATATGTTCAGGTGTTTGTATGGAACCTGGATCACAGCTTATTAATGAGGCTGGAGGAAAGCTGTTCAATTTGGTTTCAAAGCTTAAATTACAGCCCTAGAGATGCTTATCTCTTTACAGAGTAAGGTTTTTATATGGAAAAGGTTAACATGGGGTGGGCAATGACCCAGAGTTGGCTTCAGCTTTGCTGCTGATGTCATCTCTGAATAATGCAATTGACAAGTAACCAGATCAATTTTCAGCACTGCCTATTTGAGAGCCATTCTGAATGGCTAAATCCATTTGTTGAGGTTTTATTTTCCATTTCCTGTAAAAATGAAAACTGCATTATTATTCCTGATAAAAGACTATGATCTGTAATCCACAAACATTATTTACTTATTGAGCGGGGTGATTTTTAGTCTCCCATTGAAGTGCTGCTTCTGGATATACAAGTAGGATAGGAATGGTGATGGCATTAATTTGTAACCAGGCAGATCTTGGTGTTGGATTTTCTGCAGGTATAAACAATAATGGGTGGACAAAAGGAGTTTAAACAGTGGAAACATCATATGTCTAATAATAGACTGTAGTGAGTGATCTAAGAATACCAGGGTGAAATAGTCCTTGACTTTTTCAGACTCTTTTCTAATTAGACAAACGTATAAAAAGAAAGTCAACTAACAGACTGTTCATCCTTGAGCCCAAATCCAAGAACATTTTCAGGTGATGGAAAATAAATAAGCTAATTTTTTTCTGTTGAAAACAAACAATTATAACTTGATCCTATAACTTTAGAGTGCCATTGCATTTAAAATTATTTTCAAATATATTATCTCAATAAATGTTATCTTACTTATATTTGGTTAGATAAGAGGTGCAAATGATATGTAATTTTAGTTTAAAAATAAATACAAGTATGAAGACAATGAAGTCTTCTCGATTTGCGGGGGTAATTTTATAGCAATTTTCCATCACTGCCTTGCTCACAGTAGCAGACACTTCTGCAATGTCCTGAAACTTTCCTCCCCATGCCTGCCATGAGGTGTACTGCACAACATGATTTCTAGGTGTTCTATCGCTCGGAAAGCAGTTTTCAGAGGTCTACAGGCATTGTTGCTGTTTGAACATAGTGAAGTCATGTAAGTGACCTTCATCCTCTCATTTGAACTCCCAAAATAGCACCTACATTTTCTTGAGTGCCAAATATGTGCCATTTGGATGAGGAAAGTGTTTATCAGAGAGGTGAAGTGATTTTTGTGGCTATTCCACTAGAAGTGATGGATTCCAGAGACAAATGCAGGTAATTCTGATACTGAAGCCCATACATTTCCACTGGCACTGGCTTTGAAAATATCAGTTTGCACTACATAGTGAAGGCTTTATAATGTGACTAGTCATTCAGGCCCTGTAAACAAGGAAAACCAAACAAAATAAATCCATTGTCTGTACCACTTATCTTAGTAGATTAGGGATTGTACTTAAATATCCCTAGGAATGAGATTCAGTTTTTCTCTAGAAACCTTTTTCTTGTCAGATCTCCCAATTACTAGATGGCATTGTCCCTTTTCTGTAATTGACCTCATCCTTCTCTGTTTTTTAAGCACCATTGGAGACAAATTAGATGCAAATAGCATCTCACAGAGAACTACTGTATTCTAGTAAATCACCTGTCTGCATCTTCTTCCCCCTTTATGGAAACTAGAATAGTCTACAAAGAATTAATAAGCTTTTGGCTGTGTGTAGGACTTGGATAAGTGTGCATGGCAACTAGAGATTTTGGACTAGTGATGGATCTTTGTAGCAAAGCCCTTGAAAGCTTATAGTTTTCCAAATAAAAATGATCTAGCACCAAGCTTACTGGGGAAATAACTCTAAAGATAAAACAACAACAACAACAACAACAAAGAAACAAACAGCAAAAAAAGAACACTAAACCAAATCAAACTCGGATACTGGTCTTAACCAGCCATGTGATGTGATCTTGGGAAAGGGATATCTCCAAGCTTTTTTTTTTTTTTTTTAGCGACGGAGTCTCACTCTGTCACCCAGGCTGGAGTGCAGTGGCACGATCTGGGCTCACTGCAAGCTCCGTCTCCTGGATTCACGCCATTCTCCTGCCTCAGCCTCCCGAGTAGCTGGGACTACAGTTGCCCGCCACCACACCCGGAGAATTTTTTGTATTTTTTTTAGTAGAGATGGGGTTTCACCGTGTTAGCCAGGATGGTCTCGATCTCCTGACCTCATGATCAGCCCGCCTCGGCCTCCCAAAGTGCTGGGATTACAGGCGTGAGCCACCGTTCCCGGCCTCCAAGCTTTATTTTCTCATCTATAAAATAGTGATCATAATGTTCTTTCTTTCAACCTCACAGGGTTGTTGTAATGATCAAAAGAGTTAACATGAACATGCCTTAAAAATTGCAAAGTGCAACACAGATTAGGTGTCATTAACTGATGTGTTTGGGAATGTAATATTTGCATGTGATATTTAAGAATGAAGATATAACAAGAAAAACAGAATCTTCATAATCTCATCTGTTCTAAATATTTCTGGACTATCCAACAGTTTCTTTTCCAAACATTATCTGAACACTCTCTATCAAACAACAAAACAAGTAACAACAAAAACCCTCATAAGTGTTAAATGACCATTTTTAAGCAACTGTTTCTCCTGTCCCCCAAAAGCAGTATGTTCTTTGAAAAACAAAAACTGGGTGTAGCTTTAAATCCTGGTAAAACTAAACAAATCTCTTCAATTCACTGAAATTGGCCAGGGAATAATTGGCTGTTCTTGGACTCACCTGTCATTAATGCTGTTTAAAATTCAAAACCCTGCAAATCTTTCTTTATTGTCAATTAATAAAGCAAAGAAAATTAAATTATTCATTATAGAAACATAATTAATAAACCATTCCAGTTCATATGACAAGATCGGTGTACTGCAATCACTGTTAAGTGAATTAGACATAGCTTGCTTTTAAAAAAATCTTTTGAAGTGTTTGCAGGAAGAGTAAATTATAGGATTATTTGAAAGAATGATTATATATATATTCTGTTTATATTTTGTAGAGGAAAAATAGAAAGATATTTCAGCATGTATATTCAGATTTTTGTTTGCTAGTTCATCTATGCTGGTCTAAACACATAGATGAGACAGGCACCTGATTAACTGTATTCTAGGAGCAGCACAATGTCCCATCAGTCCCTTTCTAACAAATAACCTAGAACTCTCAGCAGTAGAAGCACTATGTAAACAGATACTTAACCTGTTAAGGATATATCACCCTCTGACATGGGTTAGTACATCAGTTTAACTCAAAATAGTGGGAAATGAAACTGAAATTTTTAAATTGACGGCATGAGGTCTGGGAAAGTTTAATAGCAAAGGTGTTGCTTTAGGGTAGAAAAAGCAGAAACAATGTATTTGCTTCTAGGAATAACTCTCAACAGTCAGGTGGCAGCAAAAAGATACTGAAAAACTGAGATAGAGGATGTAAGGAATCGCCAAAGATCCTTATATTTCGTCTTTTTCAAATGTTTTCTGCGGCTACCAATGTAAGTGACCTTTGTAGCAAATTGCCTCTCTCTATTTCAGTTCCTCTTCTGATTAAGGTCCTCTTTATGATAAGCTCTCTGAAGTTATACAGGAGAGCATTGTTATCTATTCTTATACTGTGTGCTGTTTGCTTTTACTTTTGTATAATCTGCAGTGAACTGGTTTGGTTCCTATATATTTTTTTTATCTAGAGACCTGCTTATGTGTAAATCCTCTCTATAGGGAAATAAACGGCAAAGACACTTTCTGTAATTTACTCCATGACATCTATAGACTGTATATTTGGCTACTAGCGTTTGAAATCTGGAGTTAGACAATAATTTCAGAAAATACCTACTTTAACCACACATCTTCATGACAGACGTATATAAACCAACCCAAGTCCCTGAGACTCGCTCCATTTTATATACCTCAGAGAAGAATCCATGATTACCCGGGGTTTTCAACTCCAGCTCTGATGATTTCAGATGTTAGAAAATAGTTTCTTGTATGAAACTTAAACATAAATTCCCCACTTTATTCTAAAATAACTCTTCACTTGTTCTCTGCAATAAAAAGTCATTTTCTCACCTTTAAAAAAATATGAATGAATGATTATTTTCTTTTATTCCCAATCTCCCTAAGGGCTTTAATAAACTCTATCCGAATTCTCCCTATTGCTCTGCCTTTGAAGCCCAGAGCTGGACACAGTCTTCCGGTAAAAAGCCAGCCTAGACCAAGTCTTCTGAATATTAAAGTTTGTGGCATCCATTGTTTTCCATTTAGCATTAAGCAGAGACAATATGGTTACAATTATATTTAATGGGCCTGATGCCTATTAAACATGAGTGAGCTATATGAGGCCTGAAGCTAAGTGCAGATTTGGGTAAGTACCCAGGAGTTTTGACGTCATTTAAAAGCTCGTTGTATGTCTAAAAAGTGGAATCTGAAACATAAGGTAAAATAGTTTTTTGAGTATAATTATTGAACTTCCTATCACAGCCAAATTTTAGGGAAATCGACTTTATCTTTGACCCGTTTAGTGTCAAATATCCTTTGAAATCAAGAATAAAAACAGAGGTTGTTCTCACATGCCTCAGGTTCCCAAAAGTTAGTTAATAGGAGACATAAGAGATATATGATACTAAATATCATACTATCTCCTTTCAAATTTGATAGCAGTCCTGGTCATTAGAGAGAACTGAGATGTCCAATTGCTTTGGCTATTCAGCTCCACAAACTGAAAAAGAAGCCACAGTTTATACTGTATGTAGCATATTACTTTCTAAATGCATTTCAGGATTCTGAAACTAAGTTAAAAAATACTGAGATTTTGAAGCCTCTAGATTGGATTCCTGAGACATTGGATGATAGCTAAAAAATAATGCTGGACTAAGGTTGAATTGTTCAAAACACAAGGTGACTCCAGAACTTTCTGGTGATGATTTTTTAATCCAAAAATAACAGGAAGTTTTTCAGGGTCAACAGAATGAAAGTAGAAATTTATTTCAGTATTAAGACATCACATGCACAAAATCTCTTTTCATGGAGTCCCTCTATTTTGTAAAATGAATGATTGTGTTGTCAAGAGAAAATTGGGCTCCAGGGATCATACTGAGAAGTTTCTGGGGACTCTTAAACATGAGTAAGACATTGTCAGGCCCAGATCTTGAGGTACCAGCCACCCCCAGGGACCTCCAATTAAATGTATTCAAATAAATGGTATACTGGCCCATTGTCCACATAGTTATGTTGCATTTTAAATGGTCTCATTTGAATGTGGTTGTAATTCATTTGAATCCACAATCATTGCTGATTGCTCAGCATTTATTTTGCCTTGTCTGTGTTAATGACAATATAATACAAAAAAATGGTCCAGTGTTTGAAGATCATTGAAGTGTTAGCTAGTATTAATTTTTAAGAAATTGTCAAAAAAGCCTATTTCCCTCAGCATTTATTTTTATGAGTTATTGAATGCTGAATTATGTTTTAAAAAGTTACACATGTGGCTTTCAGCGATTCATGTGCTGTACAATTAATTGACTTATTTTCCCTTAACTCTTCAGTATGTGCAGCCAAATAGCCCAATCAGTTGGAATAATTGTGAGCCAAAGATGAGGTTCCGATTCTTGATAGTGACAAGGCTTGCTACATTGTAAGTGTTAAAGTAACTAGTTCAATCTTCAAATTAAATGAAAAACAAAAATGAAAGGGACCTGCATTTCTCATTCAAAAATGGCCCAGCTTTTTCTAATCCATATGGTGTTAGTGATTGGCAAATAGTTTTCCCAAAAAACAGTAGTAGTGGGTAAGAAAAAAAAAAGATCTATAATACCCCCTAATTCATCAGGAGAGGAATATACAATTGTGGAAGTATTATGTATCCTATATTGTAGTGCTGGTTTAACTGAGCATGCCCTGTTTGTCAATATAATTTTCGTAAAATATGAGTTCCTAAGATTTTTTTAAAATAATCATGCTACTGATGCTTAGGTTTTTCCTAAGGTTATGAAAACATTATTGCAAATAATTGACATATTTGTGGCAAATTTGTGTTTGACTGAAAATGAAATTCATATTCCAACAGTATGTAGAAAGAAAAAAAATTTTGAGGATTGAGTATAAAAATCTTTTAGAGATATCTATCAAATACTCTTGTTGCTCAATTTTGACTCCACTCCATTTTTATTCACTTCTTTTCATACATCATCTCTGTTCTATGTTCTGTCTAACCTTTATTTATCGAAGCAGTTCTCTTATGCTGACTCTTAAGACTTAGTCTAGATTGACTCACTTGCATAAATCAGTCTGTCTTTTTCACAAACTTCTCAATTTAAATAAATTTCAGCACAAGACTCACTTAAATTGCAAAAGATTTCCCTGAATAATTTGACCCATTGTCTGGTTATGTTAGTCTAATATTCTTCTCTTAGCTTCTACTCTTAAAGCTGTTTATTGGTTTATACATCCAATTCGATTTATCGAGTCCTTATTCTAAATCCTCTGGGAACATGTGGTATAGGTAACAGGGAATATTATGTCTGGATGTACCATGATACAATTGTAATAACAGAAATCCCGGTTGCTGAAACCACAGTAAAGCTAATTCTGGCCAAGGCATAGAGGCACTTATTTATTATGCTTCCTGGTCTATAAAGCATTTGCATGACTTATTTTGATCTTTGGGCTTTACGCTATTAAGGATTGAGGTTAGAACTAAAATTTTACTATTTATTCCAACTTACTAGTAGAGTAGATGTTAAATCCCTGTGAACTATTCAAAGTCAATCCTTCAAACTTTTTTGGCACCAGCTCGGATTAAGGCACAATGTTACTCTTCTAGGGATAAAACAGGTAAATTATCAACCTACCCATATGGAGAAACTTATCTAAGACATATTTACAATCTGACACATGCATTTTTATAGTAAAACCAGTAGTATATGCCAAAAATACAAAATATATTTCATTCAGTAAAGAAGTGTCTATCACGGGGTTTTTCAAGATTAGATTAAAATGTTGTACAATACACAGACTAGATGCCTGATAAATGACAATGATTATTTTGGGGAGGCAGACGTGTAATACTTAAGAGTAGAGGCCTTGGAATCACTCATGTCTGGATATAAATCTTAGATGGCTGTTTACTGCCTGAGTTTCCTCAGAAAAATAGCTCATCCTCCTAAGGCCCAAGAAATCACATGAGGTAGTTGGGCTTCATGTGTCACCAAAATACATGTGTTTTCCCACACCGCTACGTTTCACTAAATATAGAATACATCCATTTCAAAGAACGCTAGTCTGAGTCCATTGAATAAATAGATGCCCATTTTTGTGTCTGCATAGTAGTAAACACAGATGACATAATTGTCAGTTGTTCTGAGTAACTTAACAGTTGTTCAGTTTCAAATTTGATAGAAAAAATTACTAACAGTTATTTCTAATTGCTTCTAGTTGATAGTCACAGTCCACAAGATCATAAATTAGTGGACCTCTAACAATAAATCTAGCTAAGCTGTGTGCTTGATAGAAAAATGTTATTTCTAAATTTCTTTTTTTTTTGGAATTGTTCAAGAGCAAGCCCTTGAGCCTTGGGATTTTTCTGTCTTTTCTCTCATCATTTTCTAGGCATCACTTCCACTAAGTAGTTATCTGACACAGTTTCCACAATTCCAGACACAATTCCAGACAGAATTTACCAGGGGCTTAAGCAGAAATGCCCCGGGACCCGGGCAGGTGACATGGAGGAGAGCCTGGGCCCTGAGAAGGACAGTAGGCTGTGATGGGGACTGTAGTCTACTTGGATAATACAAGCTCCATCCAAGGCTTTCAAATTAAACAGATAAAACCGCAAAGGACATTGAGAAAGCACTATAACAGGTTGGAACACCTAAGTGGTAAGATTGTAGAGATACTGGAAAGTATCTCCCTAAATTAGTTTCCATACTACCTGAAATCTTACCTTTTGCAGTTGTTGCTGTAACTTCTAAGACGCAAGTACTCTGAAGATATAACACATTGTCCTTGACACCTTAGAAAAATTGCCTATCTGGGGATCAGGAAGGACCTGTGAAAGCCAGAGGTAGAGGGAAAGGCATGTCCTAAAACAAATGTCCCAGCTGTGACAATCAGGAGGCTCAGAATTCACCGTCTGCCTCCCAGTCTGTGTGCTGTCTCTGCCCTCTCCATGCTCATTCGGGCCCCTTCAGATCTTCCCTGATACTTCAGGGGTTCCCAGCACATGTTGGAAAATATTACACGTGTATCTGTGAGTCTTCTCTGGGCTTGAGTAGAATACTATCTTTGAATTTAGCTCAATGACTTTATGTCATTTAGAATAATTTGATATAGTAAAAATTAGTGTTTAACAAAGCCATTTGTGAAATAAGTTGCCAAAATCCACATCATGAAAGATATATATTGACAATCTGATTAGAACACAATTATAATTTGACCCTGGAAATAATGCTGAGGAAAAAAAGGACTGTGCAAACTAAAAAGCTAGGGAATTTATAATCTTTCATATTTTTTTCATTCTCTAGCAGCAATTTTCCATCATTACGGAAAACAATTTTCAGAATTACCCTCCTTACATATAAATACATATTGACTTGCTTGTGAAAATAGAACTGGATGCACAACATAGAAGAATGAGAAGTTATTTTGGAATCCAATTTTTAGAATACTTTACCTCAATGATGCAAAATCATTTCATGCTTTTTCCCCTGTCTGATGATAAATAACAGAGTATTAGAAGACATATACACAAATGTTTACATGCATGAACACACATACACATGATGCACACAAAGGTAGATAACCAACTGTATGTAAAAAAAGACACCACATGGACTACTTAACCAAGTAATAAATCCATATCCACTAAGTAATCTGACTTACAAAAGAGGCCTAAATCTGCCAAAGTGTCTTGAAAAGCTTTGAAAATTCAGGTTTTAAATGGAATAAGCTAATAATAATTTTTTATGTTTCTAACATCTTGAATTTAAAAACCAATAGATTAAAAGCAAATTGTATTATTTTAAAATCCAACCTTGAATAAATAGCATTGAAATTATTGGCATGGATTCAAGTAATGAGATTTATTAAATTAGTTTTTAAAAAGTAAAAAAGAGTATTTTAAAGAATAAGTTTCATGTATTGAATATTAATAATACTTTAAGATTATATTCTCATTTGAGTAGGTTTAACATGTGCATTTTCATGATTTATGGACAGAAGTATTATAATTAGATGTAGAAATTGAGCTCTTCCAGCTACCACCTGAAAGTCAATGTCTAACTAAAAGGCATCATCCATATTTGAAGACAATTTTTCAACTATTGACTTCAGCATTTCAGTTAGTTTTATCCCCATTCTTCTAATCACTAAACCAAACAACGTTAGGATCATCTCTGGCTTCTCTCTCTCTCCTTCATGCCTTAAATATATCAGTGTCTTTTCTGTTAACTCTATTCTACAGGTTGAACCTGTCCTATGTGTTTTTATTGTTTCTGCTGTGTCTATGACACATAGTGCTTTATTCTGAACTCACACAGTAACTTTCAGACTAGTTTGCTTTCACTTTAACACTGGGAGGCCGTTTTGTGTAGGACTAAGAACCCTAACCTTAGAATCAGTGAACATGGGTTTCACTTATGGCATGAGTAAATGTCTGAGTCTTAGTTTCCTCCTCCAGGAAGCAGGGATCCTAGTAACACTGGCATTGGTTGTGTTGCAGGAATCAAGTGAGATCATGCATGTTGGCAACACTATTGATGCTAGGCTCGGTCTTTGCCCATTCTGGTTTGTGTGAGAGGCTTTTGGCAGACATAATTATATGATATGTGATCGACTATGGCAGCTTTACTTTCATAATTGATTTGTCATAAGCTCTAATTTGTATCCTGTAATTTACCTGCCCTAGCTTTTAATTAGTTAAGATAAGGCACCTGGAGTCTTCTCATGACTCGCTCATCTATTTCATCATAATCTACACATCATTCTCATTCCTTCTTTTGAATAAGTCAGCCATTTCCTCCACAGTCTATAGAATCTTATTACACAAATTGTTGACAACTGCACTAAAGCTGAGACTTGATTAAAAGGAAACAAACAGAAGAAAGGAAGATGATTGTTAGATTATGGTTAATGTTACCACTTAACTTCCTCCTTTATTTTTGTGGAGGGCTCATAAAGCAGAACACAAGAACCTTGTTTATTTGCCATAGAGAACTTCCTATTGAAAATAATGTTTCAAAATGTGTAAAGATTTTCGATCAACTAGGAACAGGCTTAAGCTGGATTTGCTTCCCAAAACACTTTTAAGAATATCCACTCTTTCTTCATGAATGTTAAGCACTTCTCACCTGCCTCCAATGGTTAAAAGGTTTTCAAGAAAGAATGCCAGAGACCCACTCACCATCACATTTCAGTGAAGCAAAACAGCATGAATGATTGGGCTAAAATGGGCTATCTCAATTTCCACCACAGGTCATTTTACTTGGTGAATAGCCCAGAGTTCCTGCTTCACTTAGCCAATAAAGGACAATTTTTTACTTAAGGGTCTGGAGATGTCTGCAAATATTTTCACACTTTCTAGATCTATAGTACACAGCCATCGTTGGAATCAAGACAAACACCAGCTGTACTTTTCATTTAGACAGTTACAGAATAAGCAACATATTCAAAATATATTTTGAAACATGTTTAGGACAGAAAAGAGAAAAAAAAAATGCCTCTAAGCTACAAGTCAAATAATTTAAAAAGAAAAACATACCAAAAGCAAACTTAAAGGGGGTTATAGAAATGTATCTTACTTTTGGTAGATTTATAGTTTGCAAATCCATTTGTTCTATAATATATGTCCTTACAAACTCTATCAAATGAATATTTTAAACTCCATTTTACAGAGAGAGGGTGATGGGTGAACTGTTCAAGGTCAAAAGAGCTATTTCAGTAAGTAGGTCTGTAATGTACACATAGGTTGTGTAACCAAGGTCAATGTACTTCCTACTACATTAATAACATCTTTATTTCTGTAAATAAGTAACACAACACTCTTTCTATTTTATTTGTTTTTTTCATGGAATAAAGTATAAACAACTCCTCTTTGTAGCTTGGCCATGTGAGATTCTGTTTGATATAATATATCCCAATATGCATTTCATCTTTATTCCAAAGTGAGTTGGTTTTGAAGTGGTAGTTCTATACTTTTTCTTTTCTTTTGTATTGATTAGTTAAGAAGACTGTTTTAGCATTGTTAATACTAGATATTTTATTCTACAAGCTAAAATAAAAAAAAAATCAGATAACCAAATAGAAAAAAATAATAAATATCATCCATTATTCCCTCTTTCGAGTTGAACCCTGTTATTTATTCATCTCTGTGTTTTCTTACATATATATATATATGTATATCCATTTATTAAAATAAATCATTGTCTTTATTTAAACCATCATTAATTGCAAGGCTGAAGGACATCTGGATTCTAGTTAACTCAAAACATGACCGATTTGTGCACATACAATCCCCCTTCCTTCATGAAACATTTATGTTCCTTCCTTCATGAAACCTTTGTGCATCAAATCCCCCTTCCTTCATGAAACCTTTATGGACTACTCCAGCTAGAATGTTTTGCACCAGTAAGCGTAATACATCATGACACCATGATGCCAGCTAGCTGTAAGCCAATCATTGTGATGGTGGCCTTTGCAAAAGAGAAAAGATTTTATTCACAAGGCTGCTGGGAGAGTAAATGGGAGAACAAATCTCAAACTCATCTCCCTGAAATCAGGGCTTGGTAGTATTTATGGGATAGAAACAGGGTTGGTCTATAGTGTGGGGAAAGGTGATTGGTGGGTAGGAAAGGTGAGATAATCAGAATTCTGTCCAAGTGTAATCAATCTACATGGCTCTTCATAGGATGGATGTTCCAAAAACAGTGGCATTAGCATGATCTGAAGGTGGTGTTGTCAGCTTCCTAACATCAAAAGGTCACGTTTTGGGCAACCAGGCAGGCCAAGTTGGAGGATCAGTAATCTCGACTAATTTGAACTGGACAGGAGTTTGCCCCCTTGCTCCTGAAAAACAACTTTTAGCAACAGTTACCATAGAGACCTACACATCAGAGATATTATCTATAAGGAAGCTAATGAAAGTTTAGTTATGTATTATTTGGTTATGTGACTTTTAGCTATCTAGGTTTTAAGACCAACTAGAAGTAAGCAATTAAAAGCGAACAAGGCAGGTTAAGCTTGGTGGGCTTAATCAGGTTAGCCCTCGGTTTCAATGATTGGATCCATTAATACATTTGCTTCAGTTGATTGCCCAATGCCTTTCTGTCACCTGATAATGTCCTGAAGGAATAGATCTTGGAATTAATAAAATTTAATGTGGATGGAAAGAAGAAAGATCCATGTATATGAGGCCTTATAATTCCTCTCTGGATAGGATGGCTGCAAATAAGGCTCTGAGGATGGAGCAACCCTCACTGTGGAAGGAAAATAGAGGTCATTAAAACTAACCTGAGTGTTCCACAAGGTTTATTCTTGTCCTCTCAGTTCACAGGTACTTACACTTGCAGATGCATAACCCATTGGATTATTATGAGCTCCTACATAAAATATTTATGGGCATAATTTAAAGAGGACTTTGAAGCACAAAACACAGGCTGAACAAAGTTTTGGAATCATCTAAACAAGAATGAATTTTAGCAGAAGACTTGAGCTGGTTGTTTCACTGTCTTGGTATAGACTTGCTTTGAGGTAGGCATCACGGGTAATTAGTGACTGCAGATGCATAGACAATTTTGCATAATAATGATTTTGGGACTTCTTGAGTTTCAGAGGACAATTGAAAGTCTGAGCATGTTTTGTTTAATGACCAATTTTATTCTTTTGCTCTCTTTAAATTATTCACATCTGATTTTAAAGTGTCAGTAAAATAGTAATGCTGGAAAAACTGAATACGCAATCGATTTGGCTGCTTTCTTATAAGAATATAGGCGTTCAAGAGTTCAATTCAATGCCATCAAATAGTAACCATCTTTGTCCTACTGGATGGACATATACTTTCCTTCTTTGTTAACTTGGTATGTGCCCAGATAAATAGGGGCTAGGTTTTATTTTACAACTTCCTTTGAGTTGTAAAATAAACATTTTATTCAGTAACTGTCCTTTTTTTTTTTTTTTTTTTTTTTTTTTTTTGAGATGGAGTCTCGCTCTGTCGCCCAGGCTGGAGTGCAGTGGCCGGATCTCAGCTCACTGCAAGCTCCGCCTCCCGGGTTTACGCCATTCTCCTGCCTCAGGCTCCGGAATAGCTGGGACTACAGGCGCCCGCCACCTCGCCCGGCTAGTTTTTTGTATTTTTAGTAGAGACGGGGTTTCACCATGTTAGCCAGGATGGTCTCGATCTCCTGACCTTGTGATCCGCCCGTCTCGGCCTCCCAAAGTGCTGGGATTACAGGCTTGAGCCACCGCGCCCGGCCTACTGTCCTTAAACTATTTCCTTTGTTAACCATAAGCTATCAGGGAATAGTTAGCAACCCTACAGTCAGTACTGAAAATCAAACAGTTCATTACATATCAGATGCATTTAAAATTATACAACTTCACCCCAAAATCCATTTGATGTGTTTTCTGGTAAGATTTCTATGTAAACAGAACTTAATGATTTTACGAGAAATCATTTTAGAGTGGACTTTGTACTATATCCTTCCTTTTCCTCACTTTATACACGAGGAATCTATAGAAACAACTTACTTTTACCCTACGGAATCATTTGCAGTCATATATATATAGCTTCACATTACAACATTTCAGCCGCTATGTTATTTTCTGACTGAGTCAGGTAAGATTATATTCTACGTATTTCTGTTATCTGGGTGCTTATTAACATGTGTATCATTGTGGACATATTGCTGTTATATTGCATAACAATGAACTTATAGCAGGCACCAGCTCCCTTTCCTCATTTCCATCTTAGAATGTTGATATTCTTCTTAGCATTTTTTCCTGACATACCACAACCCTCTTTCCATCAAGGTATTTTTTTTTCTTTTCAGTATTAAAATTGTTCTGTGTAGCAGCTAGAGTTTGGAATTGTCTCATTGTTTTTAGGACTGAAGGTCTACCTATCACTCCATTAAAAAATCTGAAAAACTTTAGTATGATATTCCTTATGAGAAAATAACTTTTTAAAATATGATATAAACTTGAAGCTGACATAAAATAAATTGAGAAGGAATAAAAAATGATTACCTGCTCCAAATTTTGTACTCTAAGAAATATATATAAACGGAAACAAAATAATACCAAATAATAACAACAAAAAACAAAACTTTGTTTCCACAGAAGTTATGGGATTTATATTTTTGTTAATAAAAACAATTATGTAATAATGAGCAAGATTCCTTGGGCTTCAAGTACAATATTTGAATCACAGCTCTTTATTAATAATCTTGGTTAAATGTCTGATAAATTAAAAAATGGCTAAGACTAATGCACTAAAATGATATTTCAAAGGACTGAAAAACAAAATATTAGAGGCTTTTGATGACATTGTTTATTAATATGCTTCATGATCTAGACTGATTTACATGCTTTAAAATCTCCAAATTTAAATACTTTAATACCCTCTTGAAATGCCATCAAACATTTGAGAGCAGAAAGATATATTTGAAATTTGTGTTTATAAGATCACCCCCTAGTGTCATGCACGTCCATGTGAAGAGACCACCAAACAGGCTTTGTGTGAGCGATAAAGCTTTTTAATCACCTGGGTGCAAGCAGGCTAAGTCCAAAAAGAGAGTCAGCGAAGGGAGATAAGGGTGGGGCCGTTTTATAGGATTTGGGTAGGTAAAGGAAAATTACAGTCAAAGGGGGGTTGTTCTCTGGTGGGCAGGAGTGGGGGTCACAAGGTGCTCAGTAGGGGAGATTTTTGAGCCAGGATGAGCCAGGAAAAGGAATTTCACAAGGTAATGTCATCGCTTAAGGCAAGGACCGGCCATTTTCACTTCTTTTGTGGTGGAATGTCATCAGTTAAGGCGGGGCAGAGCCTTTTCACTTCTTTTGTGATTCTTCAGTTACTTCAGGCCATCTGGGCGTAGGTACATGCAAGTCACAGGGGATGTGATGGCTTGGCTTGGGCTCAGATTTTGTTTCCACAGAAATTCCACAGAAATTTATCAATAAAAATTATTATGTAATAATGAGCAAGATTCCTTGGGCTCAAAGTAGAATATTTGAATCCCGGCTCTTTATTAATAACCTTGGTTAAATGTCTGATAAATTAAAAAATGGCTAAGACTAATGCACTAAAATGATATTTCAAAGAACTGAAAAACAAAATATTAGAGGCTTTTCATGACATTGTTTATTAATATGCTTCATGATCTAGACTGATTTACATGCTTTAAAATCTCCAAATTTAAATACTTTAATACCCTCTTGAAATGCCATCAAACATTTGAGAGCAGAAAGATACATTTGAAGTTTGTGTTTATAAGATCACCCCTTAGTATCTGTACATAGTCATTCTCATCTTCATCTTCCATAACTGGTAGAATCATATCACCAAGAGTGATGCCATAAAAACCCAAAAACAAAACCTGAAACCCCCCAAAACTGACATCAATTATTATATTGGGAGAGAATTGACCCGTCTTCTTTCCCATAGTCAAGCAAACATCAGGGAGTTTCCTTCAGCAATGGAGGTTAACAACATTCTGCGCAACTATCAACATGTAGGGGAAATGGGCCCACTGAATTATAAAGGAGTCACATAAATTGTCAATTTCTAAACTACTCTGATAAAGATATCTGCAATTTGTACTTACATTTGAGGTCTGCTCTGTATAATCTTGCCTCATCTTTTCCAGACAGTAGTCTTTTATTTCACTACCTTTGCTCACCTTTTGCTCCTACAACTATAATGCTTAGATTTCTTAGCCTGAAGAAATACAAAACCTGTAAATCTACTTTACTTTGCTCTTAGGCCTGGTCCTGCATCTCTGACCAGACTGGCTAATTGTCTTCTAACCATTTCTACCTTAAATTTTTGATAGATTTTTTTTCTACTTAGAATGCCTTCACCAGTACCTATTTTACTAAATATTTGCATTTTTTAAGATACTCAGATTCCATTTTGTTTCATTCATTTTTGGACATGGACATACAAGAAATATGTTTTCTTGCAGCTCAGAGCTGAAAAAGTATCACTAAGTAGAGTACAGTTAGGTAACAGTTTATATTTCTGAATTTCCTACATTCTACCAAAACTGGACATAAATCAGTCTTGCAACATCTCTAAGCTAATCAACTCAATAGTCAGCCTCTATGATTTTTGTTGAATGTGTGTGTGTGTGTGTGTAGTGCGTGTGTGTGTAAAATAGACACTACCATTTGGACTTTGTAGAAATTTAATTACTTTATTAAAAGAATGCTTAATAGCCTCCCCAGCTCCCACTAAAACCATCCCCTTTCATTAACTTAGAAATAGATTGTTTCATAAACAAATCAGGTGTACAGTAAAACTGATAAAAACTTGAGTAGGAACACATAACCCAGTTTTGATCTCAACTCTATGCTGGATTATGTTATCCAGGAATTTCAACTGATTGTCAGATTCCACTTGACTATTTCCAGGGGTTAGGATTTTGTCTGGTTTTAAAGCTTCACAGCTCTGAATGGAGAACTCTAATTGTTAGAAAGACATGCCATATACCTAGTTAAAATATCTTTCCTAAAGCTTTCTCCTGTTAGTCTTGGTCAGTTCTTTTAAAAGATCTCAGAGAAAGCATAATACTTCTTCCAGTTGAAAACCCTTAATGTGTTTAGGGGCAGACATCTCATTTGGTCTCAGTCCTCTCTTATCTAAAATTTGCAGGTATGTTTAACTTCACAATTATGAAATATTTTTAGATGTCTCATTATTCTGCTCCCCAGCAATACACAGATTTTCAGTATAGCACCAAAATTTCATTCATTTAACAGATAGTTACTGAGACCAGGTAATGTGCTAAGTGTGAGGATTCACAATGAAAGGTGATGGAGTTTGTGATGGCAGAAATATAGGATGGTTTAAAAGCACACAGTAGGAACACATAGCCCAGTCAATGATAGGGAGGGTAAGGAAGAGTATGCTGAAATCTTAGGGTAAAGGCAGGGAAGACTATCCAAGGCACAAAGAAAAGTAGAGGCAAAAGCCCAGAAACATGACAAGGCATTGGAGATTCAGTGCCATGAATATAGCCTGTTATGTGTGGCATGGTGTGCCATTAACTGGAGGGTGGAGATTTGGCAGGTGCCGTGTTGGCAGACACTGTAAACATCTCTAAAGAGTTAGGATTAGGAACCGAAAGATGGTTTTCGGCAGGAGGGCTCACATGCTCATTTTTTATTTTAAGAAGTTCCCTGTGGCTGCAGATAAAGAAACCTGAGTGCATAGAGATTTGGTGAACTTGATGATTTATTGGATGGCAAAGTTGGAGGTGATAAGAAAGAGTACTGAATTAAAGCTATAGATGCTGGGACCTTTTCTAACAAGAGAGAAGCCATTTGGAAGAGTGAGGATGGTAATGAATTCAGAATGAAACCCATTACTCTCGACGTGGTAGATAAAATAGCCCTCATTCTAATCTCATATGGAATATTCATAACATTCCTGGAAGTAATGGCTCAATAATGGAGCTGCTAGTATTATAAACTAATTTACTAGATGTTTTTAGAGTAAGCACAATGTGCTTATTAAAAACAGAAATGTTTACCTAGTAATTATTACTTCAATAATGTTGGCAATATATATACTATAGGCTCAATACAACTATCTGAAACACAATTACTGCTCTTAATCATTAAAATAAATTCAATTAGACATGTACATCATTAGCTAAGCAATTTAGATTAGTTACTCACATATCCTGATCTGCTGAGTCACTAACATGCTGCCAGACAATCTGGAGCATGGGGTATCATCCCTGCTCTGAAAACTGCTCCACATATATGGGTTCTAAGGAATAGCTAATCTTAAAATGTACAGCCTCAGTTAAATATATCCATTCATATTCAAAGTCTAATGGGAACAACATTTTTCATTCTTCTTCGATGAGTTTTATACTTTCATTTTCAATTTTTAGGAAAGTGAACTTGTGTGGCTGAACAAGTTATCTAAATATGGTTTTGGAATTTTGAAGATTTGTAAGTTAGAAGTAGCAAATTGTTTCAATCTGTAACTAGAGGCATCTCTTATATACAACATAAACGCATATTTTGTATCATTTGTGTTATTTATACCACTATTTTCAAGTCTCAAATATATGCTTACTACACTAACCATTCTCTTATTCTCTTCAGTGCCAATCTTAGAAAAATTACATTGCTTGCCAGGTAGTGTGGTATTACAGAAGAGGTTAAGGTTGGAACCAAAAAGACCTAGGTTTGAATGTCATTTACTAGGTCTGTCACTTTAAGCAAGCTACCCAATCTTAGGAGCTTCAGTTTACTCATATGTAAAATGTAACTAATAATGCCTACTTCATAGGGTAGTTTAAAAGATGAAAATAATAAAACGTTTGGAGTTATGGCATCACAGTATTAGAGCCAAAAGTAGTCACAGTAAATAAAACATGAATAGTTTGGACGTTGTTGAAACAAAAAGAATATTCTTTTTTCTTTCCTCAGCTGGAGGTTCTGCCAGTCTCATCATTGCATTCGTTAGTTATGTTTGATGGTGATTTTATGAATTGGAGGATGTAGGGTCCCCAAAGACCAGTAGTTGAAATTAAAGAACTAGTAACTTAAAAGTCAACGAAAGAGAATTTGGGTTACTTTTATATTATTATCTATGATCTTACTAAATAAAGACTTGATGATATATGGAAGTGAGGCTTTGGTTATAAAAGATCAAAGACATACACTTTGATCTTCACTAGAACCTTTGAAGACTCTTAAAAATATTGCCTTTTTATTTCTTAGTCAGAAAATAAGGATTAGATGAGAGAGACTAAACATGGATTTAAAGTTAATCGGATCTGCATATATGGTATACAGCATTGACGAAACAAGATTTCCTAAGGTGAAAAACAAGTGATACTTTAGCCAGTTTGTCCATAATTTCTGGTGACACACATTGGTTCTCAGGCCCGAAGGATAAGTGTTACTGCTGAATGTGGTTACGATTTTTAGCAAAATCACACAGACCAATTGAAAAATCTCTAGACATGTTTTCTGGCTGATCTGTTCCTTTTTAACAATGGTCTTGAGTTTTAAGTAGTTTCTTCTTGTAAGGCAGATGTGTTGAAACATGTGTATGAAGCCAGGTGCCATTAGGAGTATAACACAAATAAGTTGAAACACAACCCTGCACATGAGCCATTATTGAAGGGTTTGAGTTATTCCAAACAGCAAGAATCCTAAAGTCTTGAGCAATGATCAACCATGAACATTGTAATGTTAGGATTTCAGCTGGTTAATCTTCCTTCTTACTGCTTGTTGATAGCTTTCATAGTATTCATCATGTTGGTCTTCAAAATGAAGATGTAGTAGGTATTTCCTTGTATAACTGGTTAGGTTATTGTATACATTCTCATGTTTCACCTATAAAAATTGTGTATTGGTTTTTGTTTATTTATGCAGAGGACATAAGGGAATACTTAAAAAACTAAAACAATAATAACTAATCTAGATTTTAATTTCAAGTCTGCCATGATCTAGTTATATAAAGGGCTAATTGCCTCATGTCTTTAGAGTTTCATTTTCTGAATCTATGAAATTAAGAGGTTTGATGAGATGACATTCTTGATCCTTGTGTTGAAATTTAACAATTTTAATTATTGTTGGACACACACACACACACATACACACAGATCTATCCACATATATACTAACATACCACGTAACTGATTTCTCATGATGTTTCATCATTCTGTGGTTGCATATGATGGCTTGTTTCCTTTAGACAATATCAATAACAATACTAACATGCCACTAATTCTATAGTTACATTTTATTCTACCTTTAAATTATGTTTAATATCCAATTGAAATTCCATTCTAAACCTAACATTTCATAGCAGACACCACTTGAATGTCAATCCCCAATCTGTCTTGTACATAGTGCCTTATTTGGAATTCTATGCTTTTGAGAATAACACCAAATTAAGGCATATGGTGGTGGAATAAAAGAGAACTAGATAATAGTGGATTTTGTCCTGACTTCCACTAACCAAGTAACCTTAGTAAGGCAATTTGTCTTTATTTTCCCAGGCCATGTTTTCCCTATTAGGCAACAGAGGCAAAGTGCCTGGAGACTAGGAGTTTTATCTGGACCTATCAAAAAATATAAGGCCTGAAAATTTTCAGTGCATTCAGTATATGTAAAAATGTATCAAAATATAAATCAATGCCTTTGCATAAATGCTTATAAAATGTAACATCAGTCAATTATTTGCAGCTTAAATAATGTAGTTATAAACAGATTACATTTAGTGTGAGGTATAAGTGAATTGTATTATGCTTGATATAATATGGGACAGACCCCTCAAGTTCACTGCCAATGCCTTTGGTTAAGGCGAATTGGTAGAGAGGGACAGACTCAATACTTTCAAAGAACACTCCCATCTTTAACACTTCATCATTATATTCACTGTTTTAAAATAATGCTTTTATTATCATTCTTGATGGCTTACAGTTAAAAAAACAGAAAATGGACTTTTGTGATAACTTTACTTTGAAGGTAGTAGTGTAAAGCAAGAAGGTTTTGATGTGAGAGAGACATGGGTTTATATCTCAGTTTTACCACTTAGCAATCAAAGGATCGTACAAAAGTGAGATGATTTTCATGAAATGTAGTTTCTTTTTAGAAATTTTTAATTTTTATGGGCATATAATAGGTGTATATATTTATGGGGTACATGGGATATTTTGATACAAGCATACAATGTGTAGTAATCACATCAGGGTTAATAAGGTATCCATCACCTCAAGCATTTATCATTTCTTTGTGTTACAAATATTCTCATTATACCATTTAACTTATTTTAAAATGCACAATAAATTATTGTTGACTGTTATCACCCTGTTGTGCTATCAAATACTAGCTCTTATTCATTCTATAGAACTATATTTTTATACCCTTAACCAGCCAAATTCCTCCGTTTAGTCCCCACTAACATTCCTGGTCTCTGGTAACCATCATTCTACTCTCCATCACCATGTGTTTGTCTTAATTTTTAACTTCTGCAAATAAGCAGGAACATGTGAAGCTTGTCTTTCTGTGTTTATTTCACTTAACATAATGACCTCCAGTTCTATCCATGTTGTTACAAATGACAGGACCTTATTCTTTTTTATGGCTGAAGAGTACTCTATTGTGTTTATGTTCCACTTTTTTTTATCCGTTCATCTGTTGATGGACACTTTTATTGCTTCCAAATCTTGGCTATTATGAATAATACTACAATAAATATGAGAGTACAGAGATCTCTTCAGTACACTGATTTCTTTTCTTTTGGTACAAATTATCACTGGGATTACGGGGTCATATGGTAATTCTATTTTTAGTTTTTTTCAGGAACCTCCATACTGTTCTCCAAAGTGGCTGTATTAATTTACATTTCCACCAAGAGTGTATGAGGGTTTCCTTTTCTCCACATCCTCACTAGCATTTGTTATTCCCTATCTTTTGGATAAAAGCCACTTTAACTGGCATGAGATGATAGCTCATGGTAGTTTTGATTTGCATATCTCTGATGATCAATGACTTTGAGCACCTTTTCATATACCTATTTGCCATTTGTATTCTTATTTTCAGAAATGTCTATTCAGATCTTTCACCCATTTTAAAATCAGATTATTAGGGTTTTTGCCTATACTGTTGCCTGAGTTCCTTACATGTTCTGGTTATTATCCCTTTGTCATATGAGTAATTTGCAAATATTTTCTCCCATTCTGTGGGTGTGTCTATTCACTTTGTGGGTTCTATCCTTTGCTGTGCAGAAGCTTTCTAACTGGATATGATTCTATATGTCCATTTTTGCTTTAGTTGCCTGTGCTTGTGAGGTATTATTCAAGAAATATTTGCTAAGACCAAATCCTGGAGAGTTTTCCCAATGTTTCCTCTTTTCATAATTTGAGGTCTTAGATTTAAATCTTTAATCTATTTTGATTGGATTTTTGTTTATGGTGAGAGATAGGGGCCTAGTTTCATTCTTCTGTATACAGATATCCAGTTTTTCCAGAACTAATTTATTGAAGAGACTGTCCTTCCCTTGTTGTACATTCTTTTCACTTTGGCCAAAAATGAATTCACTGTAGGTGTGTGGATTTGTTCCTGGGTTCTCAATTCTGTTCCATTGGTCTATGTGTCTGGTTTTATGCTTGGATCATGCTGTTTTGGTTACTATAGTTCTGTAGTATAAATTCAGGTAATGTGATTCCTCCCATTTTGTTGTTTTTGCTCAGGATTGCTTTGGCTATTCTAAGTCTTTTGTGATTTCTATAAATATTAGGATAGTTTTTTCTATTTCTGTGAAAAGTGGCATTGGTATTCTTATGGGGATTACATTGAATTTGTAGACTGTTTTGGATACCATGGACATTTTAACAATATTGATTCTTCCAATTCATGAACATGAAATATTTTTGCATTTTTTGTGTCCTCTTCATTTTCTTTCATCAAAATTTTATAGTTTTCATTGTAGAAATCTTTTACTTATTTAATTAAGTTTATTCCCTGGTATTTTATTTTATTTGTAGCTATTGTAAAGGTAATTACTTCCCTGATTCCTTTTACAGATTGTTCACTGTTGTCATATAGAAATGCTACTGATATTTGTATGTTAATATTGTATCCTGCAACTTTACTGAATTAGTTTACCAGTTATATTAGTTTTTTGGTGGAGTCTTTAGGTTTTTCCAAATATAAGATCATATCACCTACAAACAAGGGTAATTTAGCAGGTTCTTTTTCAATTTGGAGATACTTTATTTCTTTTTCTTATCTAATTTCTCTAGCTAGGATTTCTAGCACTATGTTAAATAACAATGGTGAAAGTGCTCGGCCTTGTTGTGTTTTAGGTCTAAGAGGAAAGTCTTTCAGTAGTTCCCCATTCAGTATGATACTAGCTGTGGATTTGTCATATATGGCTCTCCTGTGTGGAGGTATGCATCCTCTATTCCCAATTTCTGAGAGTTTTTATCATACAGGGATATCAAATTTTATCAAATGCTTTTTCATCATCAATTGCAATGATCATATGGTGTTAGTCCTTTATTTTATTGCTATAATGTATCACATTGTTTGATTTGTGTATGTTGAACCATTCTTACATCCCTGGGATAAATCCCACTTAGTCATGATGAATACTCTTTTTAATGTGTTATTGAATTCAGTTTACTAGTATTTTGTTGAGAATTTTTGCATCAATATTCAGGGATATTGGCTTGTAGTTTACTTTGATGTGTCTTTGTCTGGTTTTGGTATCATGTTCCTTCTGGCCTCATAGGATGAGTTTGGAAGCATTCCCTCCTTTGTTGTTTTTCAGAATAGTTTGAGTAGGATCAGTGTTAGTTATTTAAATGACTGGTAAAATTCAGCAGTGAAGCTATTGGGTGCCAGGCTTTTCTTAGTTGGGAGACTTTTTATAATGGCTTCAATCTCATTACTTGTTATTGCTCTATTCAGGTTTTGGATTTCTTCAGGGCTCTATCTTGGTAGGTTGCATATGTCTAGGAATTTATCCATTTCTTCAAGGTTTTCAAATTTATTGGCATATAGCCATTCACAGTAGTCTCTAATGATCCTTTGAATTTCTGCAGTATTGGTTATGATGTCTCCATTTCTGTCTCTAATTTTATTTATTTGAGTCTTCTTTTTTTCTTCATTTGACTAAAATTTTGTTGATTCTGTTTATCTTTTCAAAAACCCAACTTTTCATTTCATTGATCTTTAATTAATTTATTTATTTGTTTCAATTCCACTTACTACTGCTTTGTTCTTTACGGTTTATTTCCCTGTACTAATTTTAGGTTTTGTTAGCTCTTGCTTTTCTAGTTCTTTAAGATGCATTGTAAAGTTGGTTATTTGAAGTTTTTCTACTTTGTATGTAGGCACTTATTGCTATAAAACTTTCCACTTAGTACTGCTTTTGCTGTATCCCATAGGTTTTGGTATGTTGTGTTTCTATTTTAATTTGTTTCAAGAAATTCTTCAACTTCCTTCTTAGTTTCTTCATTGACTCATTGGTCATTCAGGAGCATATTATTTAATTTTGATGTGTATGTGTATAGTTTCCAAAGTTTCTCTTCTTATTGATTTTTTTATTCCACTGTGGTTAGATAAATATTTGAAATGATTTCATTTTCTTTGAATTTGTTAAGACTTGTTTTGTGGCCTAACATATGGTCTATCCTTGATAATGATCTATCTGCTGAGAAGAAGAATGTGTATTTTGTGGTCATTGGATAACCTGTAAATATCTATTAGGTCCATTTCATCTATAGTGTAAATTAAGCATTATGTTTCTTTGTCAATTTTCTGTATGGATGATCTGTCCAATGCTGAAAGTGGATGTTGATGTCTCCAGCTGTTACTGTATTGTGATTATATCTATCTTTAATAATATTTCCTTTCTATAGCTGTGTGCTTCATGGTTGGATGCATATATGTTTACAATTGTTAAATCCTCTTGCTAAACTGACCCCTTCATCATTGTATAATGACCCTCTTTGTTTCTTCTTATAGTTTTTCTCTCAAAGTTTGTTTTGTCTGATATAAGTGTAGCCTATATTGTATGTCATTTCTGGTTTTTGTTGGAATGGAATATCTTTTTTGATCCCTTTATGTTCAGTCTATGTGTGTCTTTATAAGTGAAGTGTGTTTCTTGTAGGCAACATTGTTGGGTCTTTTAAAAAAATCCTTTTAGCCACTCTATCTCTTTGATTGGGGAGTTTAGTCCATTTACATTTAGTGTTATTATTGGCAAGTAAAGACTTGCTACGGCCATTTCACTATTTGTTTTTTGGTTGTTTTGTGGTCTTCCTTCAGTCTTTGACTTCCTTTCAATGAAGGTGATTTTTCTCTGGTAGTATGTGTTAATTCTTGCTTTTTATTTTTTGTGTGTCTTTTGTATGTTTTGTGATTTGAGGTTATCATGAGGCTTGCCAATAACATCTTATAAGACATTATTTTAAACTGATGACAACTTCACACTGATTGCCAAAACAAACAACTAAGAAACAGGCAAAGAGAAAACTAATGAAAACTGTAGATTATAACTTCATACACCCCCACCGCTTTTTAGCTTTTTATTGTTTCTATTTATGAGCTATTGTACTTTCTATGTCTTTAAAAATTTTTGTAGTTACAATTTTTGATGGGTGCATCATTTAGTCTTATTACTCAAGATATGAATAGTTTGCACACTGCAGTTACAGTGTCATAATATTCTGCATTTGTCTGTGTACTTACTATTTGCAGTAAGTTTTGTACCTTCAGATGATTTCTTATTGCTCATTAATGTTCTTTTCTTTCAGATTGAAGAACTTCCATTAGCATTTCATATAGGACAGATTTGGTGCTGATGAGAACTCTCAACTTTTGTTTGTTGGGGAAAGTCTTTATTTCTCCTTCATGCTTGAAGGACGTTTTCACTGTATATACTATTCTAGGGTAAAAGTTTTGTGTTTTTTCCTCCTTCAGCACTTTAAATATGTCATGACACTCTCTCCTGGCCTGTAAGGTTTCCACTGAGAAGTCTGCTGCCAGATATATTGTAGCTCTGCTGTATGTTATTATTATTTTTTTTTATTTTCTCTTGCTGCTTTTAGGATCCTTTCTTTATCCTTGATCTTTGAGAGTTTATTGTCTTGAGATAGTCTTCTCTGGGTTAAATCTGCTTGGTGTTCTATACCCTCCCTATAATTGAATATTGATATCTTTCTCTAAGTCTGGGAAGTTTTCTGTTAATATTACTTTGAATAAATTTTCTATACCTATCTCTTTCATCACCTCCTCTTTGAGGTCATCAACTCTTAGATTTGCCCTTTTGAGGCTATTTTCTAGATCTTGTAGGCATGCTTAATTCTTATCTATTCTTTTTCTTTTGTCTCCCCTGATTGTGTATTTTCAAATAGCCTATCTTGAAGCTCACCATTTGTTTCTGCTGCTTGATCAGTTCTGCTGTTAAGAGACTCAGATACATTTTTCAGTATATCAATAGAATTTTTCAGTTCTAGAATTTCTGCTTAATTTTTAAAAATTATTTCAATCTCTTGTTAAATTTATCTGATAGGATTCTGAATTCCTTTTCTGTGTTATCTTGAATTTTGTTGAGCTTGCTCAAAACAACTACTTTGAATCCTCTGTCTAAAAGTTTACATATCTCTGTCACTCCTGGTTGGTCCCTAGTACCATATTTAGTTAGTTGTCAAGGTCAAGTTTTCCTGTATGGTCTTGATGTTTGTACATATTCTTCGATTTTTGGGCACTGAAGAATCAGGTATTGATTGTGGTCTTTGTAGTCTAACCTTGTTTGTACCTGTTCTTCTTGAGAAGGCTTTCCAAGTGTTCAAAGGGCATTGAGTGTTGTTATCTATCTGGTCACTGTAGCTGTATCTGCATTAGGAGGCACCCAAAGCCCAGCAATTCTGTGATTCTTCGAGACTCATAGAGGTACTGCCTTGGGAGTCTTGTTCAAATCTGAGGGAATTTCCTAGGTTACCAAGCATAAGCTCTTGTTATCTTTCATTACTTTCCCCCAAACAAACAGAGTCTCTCTCTCTCTGTGCTGAGCTATGCAGAACCCTGGGAGAAGTGACACAGGCATCCTGTGTCCACCACTGGGACTGCACTGGTTCAGACTCAAGCCAGCACAGCACCGAGTCTTGCCCAAGGCCCGTGGCAACCACTGCCTGGCTACTGCCAATTGTCACTCAAGACCCAAGGGCCCTTCAGTCAGTAAGTGGCAAATCCAGCCAGGCTGATGTCCTTCCCTTCATGGCGGCAAACCCTACCCCACCCCAGGGTAGATCTAGAAATGTTGTCTGGGACCCAGAGCCTAGAAAGGGGAACCTTAGTTACCTAGTTGGTGCTCCTTTCTACCGTGGCTGAGCTAGCACCCTAGCTGCAACACGAAGTCCTTCCCACTCTTCCATCTCCTTTCCTCAAGCAGAAGGAGACTCTCTTCATGGCTACCAGTTCCCTAGACCCATGGTGAGTACTGCCTGGCTACCACCAATGTTCACTCAAGGCCCAAGGACTCTTTAGTCAGCTTGTAGTGAATGCTGCCAGGCCTTGGTCTCTCCTTTCAGGGCAATATGGGCTCTCATCTTGCTCAGGGAGGGTGCAGAAATGCTATCCAGAAGCTGTGGCTACAATCAGGGAACCTAGAAGTCCTCTTGGTGCTCTACCACATTGTGACTGAACTGGTACACAAGCTGCAAGACAAAGTCCCCTTTACTCTTCCCTCTCCTTTCTTCTAGCAGAAGGAGTCTGATATGGTTTGGCTGTATCCGCACACAAATCTCATCTTGAATTGTAGCTTCCATAATTCCCATGTGTTGTAGGAGGGACCCGGTGGGAGATAATTGAATCATGGGGGCAGTTTCCCCCATACTGTTCTTGTGGTAGTGAATAAGTTTCATGAGATGTGATGGTTTTATAAGGTTCTCATTCTCTCTTCCCTGCTGCCATGTAAGATGTGACTTGCTCCTTCTTGCCTTCTGCCATAATTGTGAGGCCTCCCCAGCCATGTGGAACTGTGGGTGAATTAAACCTCTTTCCTTTATAATTACCCAGTCTCTGCTATGTTTTTATCACCAGTGTGCAAACGGACTAATACAGAGTCTCTCCCCATGGGCACTGCAGCTGGGATGATGTTGGGTCACACTTGAAGCTGACACAACACTGGGTCTCACCTAAGGCCCATGGTGAATACTGCTGGCTACAGCTGATGTTTATTCAATGCCCAAGAAAACTTCAGTCAGCAGGTGATGAATCTTGCTAGTACTGGTTCCTTCGCTTCAAGGCAGTGGGTTCCTTTCTGGCCCAGGGTATGTCTAGAAATGTCATCCAGGAGCTAGGGCCTGGAATGGGGGGCCTTAGGGCTCTCTGCTTGGTGCCCTGTTCCACTGTGGCTGAGCTGGATCTAAGTTGCAAACAAAGTCCTCTTTATTCTATCCTCCCTTCCTCTCAAGCAGAGTAAAGGGGTCTCTCCCAGAGCTGCGAGCTTCACTACCTGTGGTTAAGGGATGGGTGACTCAAGCACTCCTTTGGCTGCCCCAGCTGGTATCTCACTAGGTCATTTGCACCCTATGTGTACTGGCTCTGAGCCCAGCACAGCACCAGGACTTGCCCAGGAATTGCAGTCTTTGTGGCCTAGATTGCCTTTCAAACATATTTAGGACCCCAGAGTGCTTTAGCCTGTAATGGTGGGGCTAGCTGAGTCTCAGGGTTCCAACCGCTAGGATAAATGCTTCACCTCTGGCTAGGGCTGGTCTAAATGCTCCCTCCATGGACATCAGCTGACTTTTGCTTTGTGTTGCCTTCTGTTGTGACAGGACAGCCCCAAGTTCCAATGCAAAGACCCACAATCTCTGAACTCTCTCTCCCACAAGCACACAGATTCTCTCTCCCCACCATGTGGTCACTGCTGGAGAATGGGGGAGGGGTGGCATCAGCAATTCAGGACTGTCTTTTCTACCTTCTTCCATGCCTCTTTCAGTGATATGACATTAAACCAGAGACTGTGAGTGCTCACTTGACTTTTGGTTCTTTCTTATGAAGTTGCTTTCTTGTGTGGATAGTTGTTCAAGTTGGTATTCCTACATGTGGGGAGGGGATGACTGCTAGAGGCTTCTATTTGACCATCTTGCTCTGCTTCCTCTTGAAATGCAATTTCTTTATCTGGAATGTAGTGTAGTATTATTCACTTTATATAAATATTAATATGAAGATTAAATGAAATAATACAGTTATTGGCACATGCTAGTTGTCTAATAAAAGTTTTCTTTTTCTGTCCATTTTAAACAAGAAAGTCCATTGAACTGGTATTTTTATACAAGTAGTTATATATATATTTGAAAGAGAAACTGATTTCTAGTCTTTTCTAGCTGAAACATGATAATACTACAGCTTCTATAAAACACAGGAACCATTTAGTCAGAATACACATCTAACTTTGTCCTTGCTTCTGATAACAAACTGTGAGTCTGAGTTCCTGATTTTATGGTCAATTGTACTTATCCTTCTATTAGCAACTTAAAAGTGGCTAGACATCTGTTTAAGTTTTATGTCATTTTTATAGGGTAGGCCCTAAAGTATCTAATTTGTGTGATTCATAGCCAAATTTCCAATTACAGAAGTAAAGTTTTAATCTTATTTTTATCCATAATCCAAAAGGAATTTTTCCTTGTCATCAAAAATTCATGATAGTATATAGTTTACTCATCTTTGAAGAGGTTGAGCCATCTTTGAAGTCTTTGCCAAATACTTGGTAGGCCAACAGGCTTTATAAGTTTCTACTAACACTAGACATTCTAACTTGATCAACTATATGTATATGTATATTTAGTATACATGTAGCAATAAGTTTACTGATTTTAAAAAATTACATTTCTGGAAACATACATATGTATGTATATATAATAAAAATTTATCAACACGTTTTAGAGTTAATAATTTATATTTGGGGACTGGTTTAAGTCCATATTTTAACCCTATAACCACTATCCAGCTACCTTTTCATATTGTTAAAATCGCCATCAGAATTTTTTAAATTCACTCTAATTTTTATAGAACTTACTTCAAGATTTATACTTTTTTCTCCTTGCTCATTGTTTTTGCTTATATGACTTGAGGTTTGTACATAAACAAAAAATGAGTGATTTTAGAGTTAAGTAAGAGGCTAGCAGTACAATTGCATAGTAGCATGTTAAATTTTAAAGAATATAGGAGTGAATTGAAATAATTTTTCACTTATTCAATTACTATTGATTGAATAGTTATCATCAACAAATATTTGATATTGATAAATAGTTATCAATAATAACTGTTAAGCACTAACTACATGTTCTAGGTACAATAATAACTACTGATAAATAGTTATTATCAATAGTAACTATTAAGCACTAACTACATGTTCTAGGTACTGGAGATGCTGTGATGAAGAAAACAACTTATTCTGTGAGTTTGTGTTTTGTCAGCAAGAGAAATAAATTAAAATGTATAGTGCTATATTCGGCAAAATACATTCATTTACTTCCATGTATTTAATAGGAGTTTCCTGCAGAAAATGTTGTTATCATAGAACTGTCATACTGTATATCCATTGTTAGTCTCAAAAGAGATGTATGATGAAAAAGTTCTAGATTTCTGGGATAAGTCAACAAAAGGAAAATCATACTTTTCTGTTTTGCAATGTAAAACAATGTGCTGTTTATATTGAGAAATGATCACTATTCTAAATTAATGTCAGATAAAAAAATATGGTTATCATTTAAGTTATAGTTGAAGTTTTTGAGACTTTATGTATTAAACATTCAGACTAAACAATGATAGTTATTTCTATTGATTTCCTTCCAATTTTATCTTTGTGATCTTGTCTTCTTAAATATTTAAAGCAAAAAATGGACAGCAATGTGAAAAAGAGACTTTATATTATAAAGCTTTCAGCTATAACGATCTACCTAAATTAAGACCAAATAAAAATATTGAGTATAATTCCTAAGTCTAGTTTCTATGCTGGATATGTTAGGATAAACTAGATCTCTGATTAGCGAGCTTACAAACTAGTGTAAGGAAACAAGACAAGGAAAGTAGAACAGCTAACAGAAATGAGAAACAATATAAAGGAGTTGCAATAAGTAGATGCTTCATTATTTAATGGATGATGTCAACAGTAAATGCTATAAGTGTTGGGAGGAGTGAGAACTCTAAGAAGATTGATGTTTTTAGAATTGACTTCATGGAAGAGTTGGAGTTACATTCCAGGCATAGCTTGTGGAAAATCACAGAGGGACACCTTACAAAGTTTAGATTGTTCAGGCCAGTTAGACTAGAGCAGATGGTTAACACAGATCAGTGAGAATTTAGGTGTATGGGGACCAGAGGGGTCAGGATGAATAGTTCTGAATTTCTCTTGCAAAATAAAAATTATTGTCATTCTATCAGCTAGAACACAAGTGGATTAAATGAGGTTCAGTCTTGTAGCATGCAATGTGAAATATGAAGTGGCATGAAAGTCAGTTAGGAGACCAATGGAATAGTGTAGGAACGAATGATAAGGATCTGACTGGGGATGGGAAAGCAATCGATTGAAAAAGACTAATTTCTGAGGCATTGAGAAAAATGAATCAACTGATAACTTGAATCATTGATTGGCTAATGAGTATAAAATGAGGATGCTGAGAGAGTCAAGCAGGACCCTTTAGTATGGATAATTGGGGAGTTAGCAACTTGGAAAAGGAAAATATTTTTGTGGTGAAAATGAAGTTAGTCATTTACAAAAGTATAGTGAATATATACCTATATTATAACATATTAAACATAGTGAATGTAACATTACATTACTGAGATGTTATTATAAGTATATTTATGCCATGAAAAAATGCTTATACACAACAACTCAACTTCAAAAATAAAACCAAATATAGAGATTCTTTGAAAGAATAAAGGTTTATATCATTATAGATACAGCTTGAAGTTACCTAAGTCTTGTCAATCTGTGGAGCTAGATGTGATCTTATTTACAGTAATTCCTGATGTTTCTTTGCATGGTAGCCATTATCTGCTAATGTGGGCCCTCCAGCCCCATGCAAAGTACTTTCTCTCATCAAATATTTTTAGCGTCACTTGGGTATAGTATCACATGTGTACAATTTCCCATGATTTTTACAGCTCTACTGGACACAGCTGTTACAACTTCGAGTCTTTTCAAGCAGAAGGCACATATTTTCTTAGTTTGTGGCCACCCTCAGCTCTGAGCCTGCTGGTGATACAATGGTACTATGCTGTTTGTTCAAAAATGATTATTCTTTTTATTAACCCTTTAGAAGGGTCCCAAAACACATAGGGCAAGTCTATTACAGAGAATGGGTAAGTGTCTCATTCTGTTTTTACTTACAGCTCTTTTCCCCATTTTTGAAGAGAAAATGAGTTCAGGGAGGTTAGGTAATGAGCCTGATACTGTATAACAAATCAGCAGCAGAGCTAGAGTTTGAACTCAGAGATCTGATCACAAATCCAGTGTTCTTAAACACAACATTTTTATGAAAGACATCCAGTTTCATAAGACAGCATTGAAGTAAGCTCCAGGGATCAGATCCAGATGTTTATCAAATCAGCAAAACATATTAAATAGAAATTCCTGAGCTGAAGCCAAGCTTATCAACTAATTTGATAAAGTGTTCTTCACAGTAAGCAGTGGCATATAGATCCATTTCTGTAACAGCGGCTTGAGAACATCAGATATACCAAATAAATGAGATGCTTAAGAAATCAGTTTCCCGAAACTACGACCATTTGAAACTGGTTTAAACCAGTTAGCTATTTGTCTGACATTTAATATTGAAGCCTCATTAGACATAATTAGTTTTCAGAACAGCATGAGATTGCGAATGACTGTAAAGATTTAAAGGACTAGAGTGCCCTATGTGTATTTAAATTAAAGTAGCATCATTTTGATTTGGTAAGTTATTTTACTATATTTAAAAAATATTCATACTGTGATTCCTGAGAAACAGATTATATAATTCCCACATTATAACTGCATAGAATTAGATGAAAGAAGAATAATATCTTAGATAAAATATGTTATTAGACATGTTCATGAATTCTGGAATTGGGGGTTAGAGAATGAGAAGGACTGTGCAACTTGTACTTTCCTCTCCCTTTTTCTTTTTGAGAGCCACATGAGGATTCTCTTTGAGCATGAAGGACCTAAGGGTAAAGGTAAATGTTTGCAGAAGCCTGGAGTAGAATAAGTGATTCCCTAGAGGCCCCTCACACTTTGAACACTATTTTGCATCTGTTTCCCTGACAGCCTCAGAAGAAACCACAACTCTTCTCAACATGAAGTTTCTTCTGATGTTCTTTGATTCTTTTTTTCTTCTCTTTCCATAAGGGTTTTAAATTCCTATCCTTTCTGGTATCCTGATCCTCTCTTTCCCCTCTGTCTTCCTTTCTTCTGCTTTTTAAAGTGAGTAGGAACCCATATCTTAAAAGGAAGAAAAAGAAAAAACTCTTTCGTTCTGACCTTCCCCAACCTTTTCTATATGCTGTTTGATTTCTTTCTGGCTGTTATGAGTCAGCTTTCCAAAGGTTAGTCTGACTTTGTTTTTGGATTCCCATTAGTCACTGAACCCACTTCAATTTGGCTTTCTCTAAATCTCCTCTCTGGAAGGTCACTGTATCCAAATACACTTGTCTGTGCTTATCTGTCTTGATATCTAAGCTTCTTTTGAAAATGCTGACAGTTTTCTTCTTGAAATTCTCTCTACCCTTTTTTTTTTTTGTCATGATCCCACACCCTCTTTTTCTTTAATAGCCTGGGTGACTTCTCTTTCTCAATATTGTTGGCTGGTAGCCCCTGTCCCTCCTACTCGCCAGCATGGGAAAGAATGGGCTGGAGTGTAAATGAATCTTCTGTAACTCAGGCAGAACCTAGATGGTTGTCTCTCCTGCATGTGGTAGAAAGAGTCCTTCATTGTTTAGGAAGAAGTGAGGAGCAGACCCTTGTGAAGTTTCTTCAAGGTATAAGAATCATACAGCCCAAGTCATCAAATTTTATGGTTATTCTCTCCCTCTCTCTTTTTAAATGGAGTCTCACTCTGTCACCAGGCCTGGAGTGCAGTGGCACAATCTCAGCTCACTGCAACCGCCGCCCCCCCCAGTTCACACAATTCTCCTGCTTCAGCCTCCCGAATAGCTGGGACCACAGGCGCGAGTAGCTGGGACTACCACGCCCGGCTAATTTTTGTATTTTTGGTAGACACAGGGTTTCCCCATGTTGGCCAGGATGGTCTTTATCTCTTGACCTCATGATCCTCCCACCTTGGCCTCCCATACAGGCGTGAGCCACCATGCCCAGCCAAAAATGGTTATTTTCTTAAGATTTTAGATTCCCTAATATAAGAAAGAAGATAATGGTAATTTCTCTCTGCCTTTTAAAAACTGCTCCTGAAAAGAAAAAGTATCAGACAGAAAAGAGCTAAAGAGCTGAAAAGAAGGCAGGTAAAGGAGCAGTTAATATAGTCTAGAAAGTATCAGGATATATTTATGTTTTCCTACACAAAACAGAAAGTGGTCATTGTAAAGAAATGAAGTAACACTTTAGACATTAGAGCTAATCACCTGATTAGCTCGATAATTATCTGTGAGGCAGCCAGAAATAGCAGGGGGAGGAGAGAGACCCCAGTAGAAAAGCTCTAAGCCAATAGGGCTACAATCAGAGTTAAAACATAAGAAAGATTCTAAAATGCGTTGGCAATGAACCACTTAAGCGAAGATATTTCTTTCAGTCATGATCTAAATTGTATGTTTTCTTAAGAAATGTCTAACTGAATTAGTATCTAGTGTTTACTTAATTTGTGCTATTGTTTAAATTAAACAAATAATTTAATTAAAGAAACCACTACATACTGTAAGACATAAATTGATGAAAATTTTTTGGTTAACACCATCTTCACCTGAATTCAATTTACATTTTCAATTAAATTAAAAAATATTTAGTGAGCGTAGGCTAACCACTTTGCAAGGCTCTGGGGGGAATCAGAGATAAAACAAAATTCATAAATCTGGGTGTAGACAATTTAACAAAGTTGCCTTCATTCTTTGTGAAATTAAAAAAGTAAAACCTGTAGGAAAATAATAAGAGAAAAGCTAGCAGCACCAAAAGAGACCAACCAGTAAATCTCCATGCCATGAACTTTAAAATGTGGCAGTGAGGGAAAGAAATAAAGTCTCTATCCCAACTCAGAGTGACTGTTTACTCCTACTCCATCCCCCACACACATACATAGCACAAAATAATCTTGTGTATTTGTATTTAAAACGTCCAATTTGAAAAGACTTTGATTAAAGGTGATTTCTATACAAATTTCCAAATCTTACAGGAGACAAAAAACCCTGAAGAGTAGGAACTATTAACCACTACTGTAGAATCTCAGGATCTTAGTAGAAGCTTGAGAGACCATTAGAAATCATCATAGCCAGGCTTCCATTATTAATGAGAAGAATAAGTGTATCTCCCTTATAAATAATGAATGTTGCTAACAGGTGGAGTGAACCCTAATGCAAGAAATTTAACAATATGTTGAAGAAATATCAGAGCCAAGGCCAGCGATGCCCTCCTTCCCCACTCCTCCTTAGACATATGCTTAGATTATGCAAAAGTGGACGTAGAAATACCCAATTCTCACTTGTAACTTGTGGCAAGAAGATATTAAATTAAAGTGGAAATAATATCAAGAATGATCTATAGTTTATCATATCAAAATATAAAGAAATGGAATAGCAACTTTGTAAATACAACACATAGAGACAAATGTAAAAAACCACAATGTAGCTTGCTACAGACAGATTAAGTAAGCAATACGGAAAAACATATCATGCAAGAAACAGGAAAAAATTTACTCATCAATGCTCAATGATGCAGAAATACTGAGTAACAACATGAATCTCACGATCCCACAGCTAAAACTTCAGATGATAAGAAGAAACAGTGAAATAAAATGGAGAGAATATACCAAAATGGTACCACTACTGAATTGATGAATACATTACAAATAAAAAGGAAAACATAATAGGCAAGCTAAAGTGAAATTACTGATCTGGAAGAAAAGCTTGAGTTCATGTGAAGGGAAAAGACATGGAAACAACTTGACAAAAAGAGTGAGGGCAAAGATAATCCAACATAAGGACAATTGGTCTCACCCTTGACCGCCCCCCCCCCCGCCCCCACCCACCAAAAGAAAACAACAAAACAAACCATATAGTAGCAAATTTTAAATTATAATACTGGAGACAAAAGGACATTGATGATCCAATAACAACTTGCCTAGTGTGCTTAAGATAAAATATTATTATTAAATTACTGATTTTTTGTTTTGAGACAGGATTTTCCTCTGGTTCCTCAGGCTGGAGTGCAGTGGCACAACCATAACACACTGTAGCCTTGATCTCCTGGGTTAAAGCAATCCTCTCACCTCAACTTCTCACATAGCTGGGACTAGAGGCATGCACCATCATGCCTGGCTAATGTTTAATTTATTATTTTTAATTTCTTTTTTTTTTGTAGAAACCAGGTCCCACTATGTTACCAGGCTGGTCTTGAACTCCTGTGCTCAAGCAATCCTCCCACCTTTGCCTCTCAAAGTACTGTGGTTACAGGTATGAGTCACTGTTCCCTGCCTGAAATTTAATAATAAATAATTATTCAGATGTACAGGCATAAAAAGCAAATTTCCCCTTCTTATAATAGCACTAAATTACAGAATATGATAGCAGCAATATCCATATGGTTCTAAAGGAAAGTGTAACCCAACATTTATTTAAACCAGTCAAATTATTTTTGTATTTCAAGGTACAGATATTCTCAAGCATGTAAGAATTGAAAAGAGTTTTCTATGAGGCCTTCTAAAAAATAATGATGAAATTCAGCTAAATCTAAACAAGTTAAAAAGGACTCAGGATGAAGAAGCTGTGATACAAACAGTATTTGTGAGTATATATCTATCCTTAGAATTAAGATTAAATAACTATGTTTTGGAAGAGAATGTAAGCATTATAAATCCCAAAATATAATAATTAGAACCAAAAAATGAAAGGGTTATGAAAACAGTTTGAGGAAAGATGAAAGTACTAATTTTTAAAATATTTCAGACCACAGTCAATTGATAACAACTACACTTGAAATATTGTTAAAATAATGTCTTTTTTTTAATAATGTTAAAATTATCTTTGAAGAGCTGTTACCTCTTGGTGAAGAAATATTTATTTGACATTTACTAACTTCTAGAAATTTACATCACTATCTTTTTGTTCATTAAGTTGAAGAAGTATTATAGAACCTTTAAAAACTAGCAATATCTTGGGAGGCTGAGGCGGGCAGATTTCCTGAGCTCAGGAGATCAAGACCAGCCTGGGCAACATGGTGAAACCTTGTCTATACAAAAATAAAAAAAATTAGCCAGGCATGGCAGCATGCACCTGTAGTCCCAGCTCCTCAGGAAGTTGAGGCAGGAGAATTGCTTGAACCGGGAGGCAGAGGTTGCAGTGAGATGAGATCACGATCAGGTTCTAGTTCCACTACTTACAAGCTGTGTGAGCTGCCCTGGATTATCCAGCCCGGGCAGCAGAGTGAGAATATGTCTTAAAAAAAAAAAAAAAAGAAAAAAACCTAGCAATATCGTGAATAGTAGAAATCCATTAAATTAAAAAATTATTCTTCTATATTCGTTTATGTAACAAGAATTATCTGGCATAAGATTCACCTGATTATGATGATTACATTTGGATAGTAATAGTGCTTGACTTTCTTCACTATAGTGGACTGTTTTGCTTGAATTTTAAGAAGTGGACATTATTTTTATGTGAAGAAAAAAGTCGTTAAGTTGCTAAACATTCAGATAAAAATGTTTGGAGGAAAAAATAAAGTAAAAAAATTTAAATCATTTACTTAGTTTAGTTATAGCCTGGAGAATTTGTATGTATGACTTAGGATATCATCATTTCTTCAAATACATTTTTTAAAAGAGTTCGACAATATGTTAAAGGAGAAATCAAAAGCCTTGCTGTAATTACTTAGGCATGATTTGTATTACAGTAGCCTCACTTCTTATTTTCTTATCAAATATCATTTTAGTCCCATTGCAATATAAACACTGATACAGCTCTTTGACCACACACATTGTTTTCCCAAGATCAACAGCTGGTGAAATGTTTTACTGGAAACTTCACAATTTATAAATTCTATAATTTATAGTTTATATATTCTACTATGAGTAATTCTACTACTTAACCAAACGTACCTAGAAAATGTTGTTAAAAGAAAAAAAAAGATTGATATTCACTTAGGAAACATGTATGTATGATAAAGAAATTGTACCATATCTTATATTTTCCACATTCCAGATCATAGCCCAATCTTAAACCGGGGAGATTGTTGGAGAGAGAAATTTTGGTGTCCTTTCCTGGGAAAGTCCCTTGGATATCAGTTTAAAGTTTACTATTTATTTTTGCATTGGTAGAAGGTAAATTGTTCTTTCTTAAACATTTAAATTTGTGGTTACAGTGATGTAATACACCAACAAATCATAGCAGATAAACATGGAAACTGGCCTTCTGAAATGTTCACAGTTCAGCCAAAACTCAAGGGGGCCATCCCTGTCAACTGAGCTAATCCAATCTAAAGAAGAGTTAACATATTGGTTTCATCAGAACTGAACATCAACTATTGCATTTGTTTCTAGACATGGTTAACTTTTTCACCTATTTCAAACCTTGCTTTAATGTCCGTCTCTCAATGAGACCTACCCTGACTACCATATTTAATTTGCCAACCGATTACTCTGCTCTACTGGTTCGTTTTTCCATAATACTTGTTACCATCCAACATACCATATAATTAACTTATTTATTGTGTTTATTGTTTATTTTATGTCTCCATTACTAAGGGGAAAAGATCTTTGTCAGGTTTTTGTTCACTGGTATATTCCAGGAGCCTAGAGCACTTTCTGATACATAGTTGGCCCCACCACATACTTATTTCTGATGAATTTATTTCCATTATGTTCAGTGTCTCCATTCCTGCTGAAAGGCAGTATAGTTAGCAGTGTGGGCTCAAAGTTAGACTGCTTGAGTCCAGGTTCTAGTTCCACTGCTTACAAGCTGTGTGAGCTGCACTGGATTATACAATGCCAGAGCTTTAATTTTCTCATCTATAAAAATGCTAATACTTCCACTACCTATTCTGAGTATTACAATAGAATGATGGATTGAATAATGCCCAACATACTAAGTGCTCGATAAATATTAATGCTTTCTCCTTAAGTTATCAATATATTTAAGCCTCTTATTTGAAAAACAAAACTTCTCTTGAGCTCTCTGGGCATTACCTCATCTTCTGCCCTTCAGAGACAAACTTCTTGAGAGAGTTGTTGCAAATTCTCTCTGTTATTTCTTTTTAGCCTGTTGGAGTCCGACTTTACTCCCAAATTCACTCCACTTCAGTTGCTTTGTTAAAAGTTACTGTTAATAATTATTAAATAATTGTCAAATCCAGTGATCTTTTTTTAAAATTTTTATTTATTATTATTATACTTTAAGTTCTAGGGTACATGTGCATAACGTGCAGGTTTGTTACATATGTATACTTGTGCCATGTTGGTGTGCTGCACCCATCAACTCGTCAGCACCCATCAACTCGTCATTTACATCAGGTATAACTCCCAATGCAATCCTTCCCCCCTCCCCGCTCCCCATGATAGGCCCCGGTGTGTGATGTTCCCCTTCCCGAGTCCAAGTGATCTCATTGTTCAGTTCCCACCTATGAGTGAGAACATGCGGTGTTTGGTTTTGTGTTCTTGTGATAGTTTGCTAAGAATGATGGTTTCCAGCTGCATCCATGTCCCTACAAAGGACACAAACTCATCCTTTTTTATGGCTGCATAGTTTAGGAACTGAGCAAGATGTGGCAAGGAAAGGAGGACACCACAAGGACACCACAAGGAGGACTCAGTGATCATTTTTGAAGTGCTTGATCCCTCTCTACTACTTAACATTGTTAGCTATGTTAACTTTCTTGCAATTCTTTTCTTCCTTGATTTTTGTGGTGTCCTCCTTTCCTTGCCACATCTTGCTCAGTTCCTAAGTTTCCTACGACACAAACACTGATCTTTCTAGAGCTTGTAATACCTATTCTCCTCATGACACCTTTACTTACTCTCTTAATTTTATTTACTCTCATAGTCTAAAACTGTCAGTCATATACTGATAACTTTCAAATCAGTGTCTTGAGCCAAAAATATTACCTGATCTTTAGATGTCCATGTTTAAAAATCATCTGGATGTTTCACTCTGGGCATCCCAGAGGCACATCAGCTTAACATGTTTAAAAGTGAATTTATTACTTCCTTTAACTTTCCAAACTTGCTCCCTGTTATGTATTCTTTAACACCCAACTAATCTTCAATTTTTGCCCATTTTATCTCTAAAATATTTCTCAAATGTGGCCCACATCTCCCTTATGACCACTACTTAACTCAGGTCCTTATCATCTCCATTCTTTTACAATAACGTTGTCTCACTCATTGTGCCAACTTTGCTATTACCCTTCTCTTTTCCAACAGTCATATTCTTAAAATGCACAACTGACCACATTATTCCTCTATTTATAAAGCCCTTCACAAATTTTCTAAGAAGTGCAGAAAAGGTCCAAGCTCATTTGTGTGATATTAAAGGCCCACTACGATGTTTCCTATTTACCTTTTCAATCTCATCCCTACTCTAAATCGCTTTGAACTGCTTCTAGGTACCAGGACCCAGAAAAGTTGTAGAAATGTATCCTTGTATTCTTGATGTTCTCTGTTCCTGCAGAACTCTTCTGATCTTTCAGTGGCTAATTCCTCCTTTGCCAAGATTCATATTTAGAATCAAGAAGCCTTTTTAACTATGAATTGGATTAAAAGGTGGCATCAGAGTATATAACAAGACAGATGTAGCTTAGTCTAGGTGGTCAAAGAGGGCTTAGTCATGGAATTAATAAATGCAATGCAAAATAGGGAAGAGATTGATGTATGTTTTTTAATTAGAAGGAAAAGTATGTACAAAAGCCCTGAGGTGGGAAGAAGAAGAATGTGTTTGAGGAACTAAAAGAAGGTCATTGAGACTGGATAGCAGAGATGTGGCAGAAAAATCAGCATGACATGACACATTTATCTTTTGATATTAAAACTGTTTCTCCACAAATAGACTATAAACTTTTAAGGGCAGGACTGGTTTGACTGATGTTTTAATTACTTGGACCTATTTGAATTAATTCTGATCAGTTTAAGTAGAAGGCTTAAATTGGAAGGATGTAATCAGAAATGTGGAAATGTCAGTAAATGAGCAGTCCTCAAGTAGACCCAGGTATCTAAAAGGCAGTCTCATCAAAATTATCCACAGAGGAAAAATGTAATTCCTCAGAAGTTATTAGGTTGCTGTTGGAAAGAAAATAGGAGGGTAGGCTACCAAAATCAGCAAATGTTCACATCTTTTATCATGGTCCTAGGCACATATTAGGAATGCAATGAAGGTTTTATGGATTGAACTGTACTCCTGTGGCTCCTTACACACCTTTAACGCACCTTTAATATGCTACATTGTGATTATTTGGGGTCTGTCTCTTTTTGAAAGAAAGACTGTATCTGATTGCACTTTTTATTCCCAATACCTAGCCCAGTGCCTGGCACCTCTTTGTTGCTCAATAAATACTTTGTGAGGGAATGAGAAGTGACTATATGCTCATGTGCACATCTGTTCAATAGTTCTGTAGTCTGACCGTGAATCTGGGCTCTTCATCGCCACATCACCTTGCTTCCTCCCATCCCCATCATTGAATAGAGTGTCCAATTCACAGTGAAAGTTTATAGCATGAATGAATGGCAAAATGGTTGTTATTATACAAAGCTGGTTTTAGATTCAAATGCCTAAAATTTTTTTCACAATATTTCATCAGCTTTAGTAACTGTTTAATTCTCAATTTTTCAACTGTAAGCCTCTAACGAATCATGTAAGTGCCATACTTAAAAGAAATTGCCATGAGGAATTATGCATAATTTGTTTCTTCATAGAGTTTACTTCTTGGCATTTGATATAGTTTGGCTCTGTGTCCTCACCCAAATCTCATGTTAAGTTGTGATCCAGAGTGTTTGAGGTGAGGCCTGGTGGGAGGTGATTGAATGATGGGGGTGGTTTCTGATGTTTTAGCACCATCCCTCAAGTGCTGTCTCATGATAAAGTTCTCATGAGATCTGGTTGTTTGAAAGTGTATATCACTTCCCCCTTCGCTCTCTCTCTCATGCTGGCCAAGTGAAGATGCGTTTGCTTCCCCTTTGCCTTCTGCCATGATTGTAAGTTTCCCGAGGCCTCCTCAGCCATGCCTCCTGTGCAGCGCATGGAACTGTGAGTCAATTAAACCTCTCTTCTTTATAAATTGTCCAGTATCAGGTAGTGCTTTATAGCAGTGTGAGAACAGACTAATATGATATTCTTGCTGCCAACTCGAAATACCCTAAGGGGAAAAAGCTTAATTGTTTCTGACTAATCCCAGAATGATTTTAATATAGACTCATGCTATGCATGCTATACTCCCTCATTTCATTATGCATTTATACACACACACACACACACACACACACACATTTGCTTTTTCACATACAGGAATTTTGACTGAGCAGCAGAAGAAAAAATGGACTCTCCAAAACAAGCACTTTAAAGAAAGTGAGTTAGAAGGCTGAAACTACAAATTCAACCTGAATTTGATTTCATTTTATTTGGTAGCACAAAAGGCCCTTTTCCTTCTTACAATCTCTGTAAGAAGGAATAATCTATCTAGATAGTTTCTCCTCTTGAGGACTCAATTGGTCTGCTTTGAACTGGTTTCAAATCCTGATTTCTCCATTAACTATGTGACTTGCTTCTTTCATTGCCTGTAAATGGAGGCTGATAATAACCACCCAATAGTTTTGTTGAGATTAAATAGAATATAACATATTAAAATTCTTAGCACAGTCCTGATACTAAGTAGTTATTAAATAGTAGTTACTGGATTATTACTATTATTATTTGCTGCTTATTTCATATGCATAACTGAAATGCACAAACATTTTAAACATGAAATTACTACACAGGTATACTGATACTTAATTCTGCTTTTCTGCATAATTTTTAGTATTTAGATAATTAAAATAACTAAAATATATTTATCTAGGTGATCTCTAAGGTATCTCTGCATTCTACTCTCAACATTTTGTAATTCTAGATTTATTGAGAATAGAAACAATGTTATTACTACAATTTAATCTGATATATACACACTCTCTCTCTCTCTCTCTCTCTCTATATATATATATATATATATATAAAATGTAATGGCAAATACCACAATTACTTTTGCACCAGCCTAATATGTGTGTGTGTGTATGTATAATACAAGTACTATTAAATGACACATTTGTAAGTTATACTTATAAGTTTCATTTTCAAGGTGAACTCACTAGAAGCCTGGATTTTTGTGTTACCCTTCTGTTATATTAGCATGTTTCAATAAAGATAAGACCTTAGATGTTCATTTTTTATAAACAACACAAAGGTGAAAAAAGGAACACATAACAACATGTGAATTTCAAAGAGACAGTGGATTTGTAGGAATTGTATTAGACAGGCTAAATACCAGAACGGGTTGAGGCTTGAAAATAACATACCATTAAACATGTACATAAAATAGCTTTTAGGTTCTCTAGGAGCAAAAAGAAGCAGGGCATTCCCAGTTGCTTTGTTACAATGCCAGAATATTAGATGAAAAACAAAAACAAACAAAAAAGGCAGAGGTCGTTGACTCATATTTCTTTCATAGTTTTTCTACAAGACAAATTCTCCTCCAAGTGAGGATGAAATATAAATATTGTTAAAGAAGACTTGAATCTAAGTTCAGTAATAAAATAGGAGAGCTTGTTATTTAGCTTTCTAGGCTCAGGAAGCACTTTGGGAGGCTGAGGCTGGTGGATCAAGAGGTCAAGAGATCGAGACCATCCTGGCCAACATGGTGAAACCCCGTCTCTACTAAAAATACAAAAATTAGCTGGGTGTGGTGGTGCACGCCTGTAGTTCCAGGTACTTGGGAGGCTGAGGCATGAGAATCGCTTGAATCTGGGAGGCGGAAGTTGCAGTGAGCTGAGGTCGGGCCACTGCACTGCAGCCTGGTGGCAAAGCGTGACTTCATCTCAAAACAAAAAACAAAAAATAACGTGTAACAACAAGCAATTAAAGAATAGCAATTATAATGAACAAGCAATTGATGGCAACATATAAAGATACAGGTGAAATAAATGAGCTGCAGGTAATTGTGATGTTTATGAACAAGAAAATATCAGAGTTTGGAAACTGTGAACCATTAATTTCACCTGAATTTGAAGCAAAATCTATTACAGACATCACAGTTATCTCAAATGTCATTTCCTAGAAACAAGAGTAAGTTCATTAAAAGCAAATCACTTCCTCACAACTTTATTTCTACACTTTTATTAGATTATGCTACTAATTGGTCAAAGTCATGCTGAAACCACATATATATCAGTAAGATATTTGGAAAATATCTCCTGATATCTTTATATTTACTGTGGAGAATAATTGGGTTATAATATTAATACATTCAGGCAATTTATATATTTATTTATTTATTTATTTATTTAGTTAGTTAGTTAGTTAGTTTTTGAGATAAGGTCTCACTCTGTTGCCCAGGCTAGAGTGCAGTGGCCTGATCATGGCTCATTGCAGCCTCCACCTCCTGGGCTCAATCCATCCTTCCACCTCAGTCTCCTGAGTAGCTGGGACTACAGGCACACACCACCACGACCAGCTAATTTTTTGTGGTTTTTGTAGAGATGAGGTTTTGCCATGTTGGCCAGGCTGGTCTTGAACTTCTGAGCTCAAGCAATCTGCCCGCCTTGGCCTCCTAAAGTGCTGAAATTATAGGCACGAGCCACTGCACCCAGCCTGATTCATAATTTTAAACTAACTATACCTATACGGGCACCTGGAGTAAACTCTCTTAGTGGATTGCTTCTTCTGTCTCGTTATTTGCATCCTTGTATTTGTTTGATATTTTTTATTGATGACTTTAAGTGAAGTCTTGTTAATGCCCCCAAACTGAAAAGATATATGTAGGCATTGAATGGCTGGATAAAAGCCGAAGAGATCCTGACAAGCCATTTAGATAGGTTGAAACCCTTCAAGATTAACTCTATCAGGGAAGAATGTAAGATCCTGTATTTAACTAATTAAAGTTGACTGCATACAGAAGAAAGAAAAGGGTTTTTGTGAATCAAATCCATGGATGTAAAAAGGCAGTAGGCTGTGTGTGCCTAATATGTTTGGCAGCTGATGCAGTCCTTTGTGACATTAAGAGAGCTGTGACATACCCTCATCAGGAATGTAGTGCTCAGTTCTAAGAATCAGCTTTTAAGAATCATCAACTGCCATAAGTAACAAGGATGTGGGCAGAAGCTCCAGGGAGGTAGATTTTAGCTCAGAACAGAAGATAATTTTCTAATGGTTATTTTATTTCATTTTTTGTAAGAGATTGTCTCAAAAGTCCTTAATTCATTCCCTTTTATTTAAACTGTGTAAGTTGTTTTGAAAGACAGTCTGTTAAGACACACAGAAAGGATCCTTGCTTTGAATACGAGTTTGGAGTAGATGTCCTTTATGTTCTTCCACACAATTCTAAACTTGTATACTCTTTATTTGTCCATAATATTGCAATATTTACTTTTCAATTTATATAAGTATTGATCTCCTTTTCTATTGTTGTTATTAAGCAGAATAAGTATTTCCACTGGGATGAGAAGTATGAACTTGTTATTGGCCTATTTTGAATTCCTTTCCTATGTTGTCATCTTGGATTGTTCCATATAATTTTGATTGAAAGTGTCATAGAGGTAATCTGCAAATGGTATTGCTCAAACCAGCTTCGTGTTAGAGAAGTCTCATTTTGTAGCTTTTGGAGGACAAGTGGGTTTTGGGTTGTTGTTGTTTTGTTTTTTGAGACAGATCTCACTCTGTCTCCTAGGCTAGAATGCAGTGGTATGTTCACGGCTTACTGCAGCCTCGACCTTCCCAACTCAGGTAATTCTCCAACCTCAGTTTCCTAAGCAGCTGGGACTATAGGCGTGTGCCACGATGCCCAGCTAATTTTTTTGTGTATTTGTAGAGCTAAGATCTCATTACGTTGCCCAGACAAGTCTTGAACTCCCAGGCTTAAGTGATCCACCCACCTTGGCCTCCCAAAGTGCTGAGATTACAGGTGTGAGCCACCACTCCTGGCACAAGGGGTTTTTGGTTACATAGATGAATTGTATAGTGGTGAAATCTGAGATTTTAGTGCATTTGACATCCAAGTAGTGTACATTGTACCCAATATGTAGTTTTTAAACCCTCACCCCCCTCATGCTCTCCCAATTCTGAGTCTCCAAAGTCCATTATATCACTCTGTATGCCTTTGTGTATCCATAGCTTACCTCCACTTGTAAAGGAAAATGTACAATATTTGTTTTATCCATTCCTGAGTTACTTCATTCAGAATAATGACCTCTAGCTCCATCCAAGTTGCTGCAAAAGACATTATTTCATTCTTTTTACAGCTGAGTAGTATTCCATGGTGTATGTATACCACATTTTCTTTATCTACTCATTAGTTGATGGGCACTTAGGTTGGTACCATATCTTTGCAATTGTGAATTGTGCAACGATAAACATATGCATGTGGGTGCTTTTTGATATATTCACTTATTTTCCTTTGGGTAGATACCCAGTAGTAAGATTGCTAGATCAAGTGGTAAATCTACTTTTAGTCCTTTGAAAATACTCCATACTGTTTTCCATAGAGGTTGCACTAGTTTACATCCCCACTAGCAGCTTTTAAGCATTCCGTTTTCACCACATCCATACCAACATTTATTGTTTTTTGACTTTTTGATAGTGGTCATTCTTGCAGGAGTAAGGTGTATCCAATTGTGGTTTCAATTTGCATTTCCCTGATGATTAGTGATATTGAGCATTTTTTTCATACATTTATTGGCCGTTGGTATGTCTTCTTTTGAGAGCTGCCTATTCATGTCATTTGCCCACTTTTTAATGGGATTATTTATTTATTTTCTTGCTGATTTGTTTGAGTTCCTTGTAGATTCTGGATATTGGTCGTTTGTTGGATGCATAGTTTGCAAATATTTTCTCCCATTCCATGGGTTTTCTGTTTACTCCGATGATTATTTCTTTTGCTGTGTAGAAGCTTTTTAGTTTAAATATATCCCATTTATGTATTTTTGTTTTTGTTGCATTTCCTTTTGGGGTCTTAGTCATGAATTCTTTGCCTAGGCTAATGTCTTACAGAATTTTTCCTACGTTATCTTCTAGAATTTGTATGGCTTCAGGTCTTAGATTTAAGACTCTGATCCATCTTGGCTTGATTTTTATATATGGTGAGAGATAGGGACCCAGTTTTATTTCTCTACATGTGGCTTGCCAGTTTTCCCAGCACCATTTATTGAATAGGGTGTCTTGTCCCTAGTTTATGTTTTTATATGCTTTGTCAAAGATCATTTGGTTGTAACTGGCTTTCTGGGTTCTCTATTCTGTTCCATTGGTCTGGGTATCTACTTCTATACCAGTAAGATGTTGTTTTGGTAACTATAGCCTTGTAGAATAATTTGAATTCCAGTAATGCGATACGTCCAGATTTGTTCATTTTGTGTAGGATTGTTTTGGCTCTTCAAGCTCCTTTTTGGTTCCATATGAATTTTAGGGTTGTTGTTTTCTAATTCTGTGAAAAATAATGTTGATATTTTTATAGAAATTGCATTGGATGTGTTTTAATCTAAGTTTCTTCACAATTTTAAAAAATGGAATATGTCATTGACATTAGATATGAATTTTATATGAAGCACTTCTCTTACTAAAAATTGTTCCAGGCCAGGTGCAGTAGCTCACACCTGTAATCCCAGCATTTTGGGAGGCCGAAGTGGGTGGATCACCTGAGGTCAGGAGTTTGAGACCAGCCTGGCCAACATGGTGAAACTCTGTCTCTACTAAAAATACAAAAATTAGCCAGGCATGGTGGCAGGCTCCTGTAATCCCAGCTACTTGGGAGGCTGAGGCAGGAGAATTGCTGGAACTGGGAGGCGGAGCTTACAGTGAACTGAGGTCACACCATTGACTCCAGCCCAGGTCAACAACAGCAAGACTCCGTCTCAAAAAAAAAAAAAAATTGTCCCAAATGTAGCCACTTTTGGTATATAAACTGTATGCACTAAGAAAATACAATCATAAAAGGTTAAAAATAAGAAAAGAAAAACAAAAAAATTATCATAGTAGACCAAAGGGATCATATAACATATGTCCATATATTCCTTCATGCGTTCATATAGTTGCCCTTTATCCAGCAACAAAATTTTGTCATGTTTGCTTCCTTCCCCAAAATGATAACCTTTGACTGTTTATTCTGCTTTTGGCAGCTTTATAGTGCTTAAAGTTTAATTTATAATGTATTTATCTACATTCCTTTGATCTAATATGTGGTTATTTCATACATGTGTTTGTATCCCATTTTTCCAACTATTTTTTGAACTTCTTGTAATCAGGGTCAGTCATACTTTTTCCTTTTCTATGTACGTAACTCCTTCTCTTCCACTTACTTGTCAGTATATGTTGTATTTAACACATCTTATTCATGTTGAATTGTAATAATTGAATTATGTAGTTGTATTCACTGAAGGAGATTTCCTGGAATAGAATAGAAAGTATGACTCCTTTTTTTACCCTACTAATTTGGTAAAATTTCAATTAACATAAAAGAAGAATAAATACTTCTTGATCTTTGTTCAGTGAAGTTCAAGGATGTATTATTTCATGTCACAGATAAATATGAAAAATGAATGACTTAGAGTCTCTGGAATGCAGAGACTGTGAAAAGGCTTTGGATGGAAGTACTTTATCTGGGATAGAGTTTCAGAAAGCAAGAATAAGTGAGAGAAGGAGGAAATAAAAGACTCATTATCAAGGTCATTGCTGTGAAATGAAGGCTTGACTATGTTGGGACCTCCTAAGAGGCATCTAGCCTGCCTTGCTGCGGCTGCCCACCTGAAGAACAGGAGGCTGAAGTTTTCACTCGCGGGCATCAGTCCTCTATTGGTTGTGAACTGTCCCCCAAGAGCATTAACTTCACCTGCATTTGATTCTCCTAGAGTCAGAGAATGCCCTAGGTAGAAAGAGGGAACATGCATGTGGCATGAAGTTGAGGTGGAATGAAGTAAACAAGATCATATTAGTCCTCTGCTACAATAGCAGAATTGTAATGCCTTATCCCTTGGTCTGGAATGTTGTGTTCAGTTCTGTGCACCAGCTTTTAAGAGGTGGCATCAAGTCATGAGACAAACAGGAAAACGTGGTACTGAAACCAAGTCACATTAAAAGGTACCAGGGAAGCTGGAGGTATTAGCTTTAGGAGAACGACAGAAAATGAGATAGGTTCAGTCAACCAGAGATGATTGTGGACCTTTCTGGACACAAGGCATCTGAAACATCTGCTACAATAAGAATTCTTAAGAAACTTGAACAACAATATTTGTTTAATAACGTTGTCCTTAACCTTAAAAATATGTAAGCAACTGAAAACAATGAGCTGCCAGAAAATTTTTTTTTAAATTGACTATTACAACATAATGGCCAAATATTAGAAAAGCAAAAGAACACACAACTCAGCACTTTTTGCCAGGTCAGTACTCACAGAATTATATTTAGAGGAATGCAAAATGCATTTGGTCAACCACTTCGTATTCAAATTCATGTATGTGGAAGTAAATTTGATCCATCTGTTCCTGAATTATTTTCTTAAACCACCAAAATTTTATTTTACAAGAACAGATTTCCAGAGAGTCTTGTGATACCCTCAACCTCCTGCCAAACCTCCTCAAAAGGTCTGAAATATGGTTATTATATACTGAACTCAAAATACTGCTTTAAAAACTTTAATAAGCAAAATTACAAGCAAAAGAATATCTGATTGATCTGCCATAATGTCATTCATGTTGAAATCGAGCATAAAACGTGAAAAAAAAATAGGAGAAAACTCTATAAAGTATCTATTTTTTTTTTTTTTTTTTTTTTTTTTTTTACCACATATGTGCCCAGATACGGTATGATACAAATAATCTACCTAAACAGCACGCCATGTGTAAGCAGTTTACACATGTGCCACTCATGCAAATGTGGAGTAGCTGATCCAGGACAACTTCAAGCATACCCTGAAGAATGACGCTGATGTAAGTTGTATAGGTTACCATGAGGTTTCCCCTCGAATCCTTGGCTTCTCTTGTATCTTTTTACAGGCCTCTTCCCTGCAGTCTATACCTTATCTGTTGCTATTACTTAGAGTTGCTACCTTGGCCCTCTACTTCTCTAGTCCTCCACCCTCTTCCTGGGCATTGTCATCCTCTCTCATGGCTTTATTGACAACCTAGATGCTGAAGACTCCCAAATCTGTGTCTTCAGCTCTGCTTTCACTCCTGAGAGTGACTGTAACTGAATTCTACATACTTGGATAATCAGTAAGTACAACAATATGAACAATTCCATGAACTTAAAATCTACACCAGAAACTGGATATAATGTTTGACTCACTTTTCCTGTCACCCATTTCCCCACCCTCACCCACGTCGAGTCAGTGTGCAAGTCAAGTCCATTCTTTCTCTTAAGCATCTCTCTCACCTGTTTCAACCTTCATCATCCATCAACTGAATAACTGCAATGTCTTCCTAACTGAGCTACCTGTATCCAGGATGGACTCCTCCAATTCATTCTACACATAACTGTCAGAATGATCATTCTACAAAAGAAATCTGATCATGCCTCTTTCTGTTTAAAACCCTACATTGGTTTTCCATCACTTTTGGAATAAACTACAAACTTCTTCATACAGTTTCAAATCCCTGAATCATCTAGTCTTACTAAATCTTCAACCCTTTCTCTGAACTCAACCCTGGCATTCTATAGTCCAAATATTTGAGCTTTTTCTAATTTCTTAAAAACGTCGTGCTCTCTCACAGCTCAGGGACATTCCCACAAGCTGTTTCATCTGATGAAGATCTTTTCTCATCTCCAGTCTTACCCTACCCATCTTCCTTGCCCACTCACCTTTGCTGGCCATCTCAGCAGCAAGCTTATAAATATTTATTTCCTTTAAGGAAAAAAATGATAAGATAGACGCCCCTGATATATACTTCCCCCACACTCTGTGCTTCCTCTGTTGCAGCCCTTATTTATCATACTGTACTGTGGTTGCTTTTTAATCATCTGTCTTTTTCGATAGAGTTTAAACTCCCCAGGAGGGTTGGACCTCAGTTCCTAAAAGGATGCATAGCACTGAGTATATGTGCAATAAATTATTGTTAAAATATTGGACACATTTTGATCCATGGTGACAAACAATCTTACATATAAGACACAGACTACCATAGGCGTTAATCTACAAACTGCATTTAAAAGTGTTTTTATTCTATTTTTCTCTTATGTCACCATTATAAGAAAAAAATGGTTTAGTTTAAGACTTATACAAAGATAAAACTCCTTTTCCTTCATCTTTCTGTCTCTCTAGCTATAGATATATGTATATTCCATTTTCCTGTCTGAACTTGGTGCCAAACATATTGAGCTGGTACTTGTTACAGGTCTGTCCTTTCACAGTTCTTCCATATAGCTACTAGAAACAATCACTGCATTTTAGAACACACTGTGCAACCCTCAAGTAAATTACATTTGAGACAAGAAAATTGAGAAACTACATGAAGGTTAAGATTTTCAGGATAGGTAAAAACCCCAAGAGCTGAAAACAGAATCCAATTACACAGATATTTAATCCATAAATCTTTAAAACTCAATAAATGAAGCATTGGTTTTTTTGAGGCATGTTATTTAGGATGAGAAGTGAATGTTTGTTTCAGATGATCAAGTGACAGAAACTAACTTCTGTATTTTTCAAGTTGATAAAAAGTTATAGAACGTGAAATAGGATTTTAAGGATATTGTTCCATTGACCTCTCGGTTAGTAACAAAAAAAAAGTCTTTCATTGATGATAGGATGCCTTCAGTTGATTAAGCCATGAAAAGATTACCCCTTTGTTTATAAACAGATCATCCATATGTGTTTAATGTGTACAGTAACATCTTGTGATTTTAAGAATAAATTTTCCATCTATAACTAAAAAATAAAAGTTTGCCTCTTGTTATACAGAATTCTAGTTAAAGAGAATGTTGCTTTATTTTATGTTATTTTAATAATTATAATAGTGTATACTTATAATAGTGATACTCAGATACAATTATTTTGAAATTTGCAATGGTTATATCTACACAGTTCAAAATGCAAAAGGGTTTGGAAAAAATAAATTACTCATCCATGGAAGATATAAAATAGCATAACTATAAATAAGAATATGACTTAAATGAGCAATTCTGTGATTTGGCAATTTGATCAAAGTAAAAAAGCTTCAAAATTATCAAATGTCCAATCATATTTAGCTTTATAAGGATACACTGAAACCTAATTTTATTTTATCTTTTACTGTATATATATTTAAAAATACAACATGATGTTTTGATATACTTACCTTAACATACATATACATAGTGAAATGTTTACTACAGTCAAGCAAATTAACAAACCAAATATCTCATATCATTACTTTTTTATTTCTCTCCCCTCCCACGTTTCCTTCCTTCCTTCCTTCCTACCTTCTTCCTTCCTTTCCTCCTTTATTTCATGGTAAGAGTAGCTAAAATCTGCTCTCTTAGCAAAGTACCAGTGTGAATACATTATTAACTCTAGACCTTCTGTTGTACATTAGTTCTCTAGACTTATTTATCATACATAATGCAACTTTGTACTTTGACCTATATCTTCCCATTCCCCCTGCCCTTACCCTGTCCCTAGTAACCACTGTTCTACTCTCTGTGAAACCCAATATTAAACATAGCTTTGCTTCAGTTTGTATGCATGAATGATAATCCCCAAATTAGTCATAGAAAATTATTACCTAGCAATTCAAAGGCGCGGTGGTTCACGCCTGTAATCCCAGCACTTTGGGAGGCTGAGGCAGGCGGATCACAAGGTCAAGAGATCGAGACCATCCTGGCCAACATGGTGAAACGCTGTCTCTACTAAAAAAAAATAATAATAATAACTAAAAGTAGCTGGACGTGGTGGTGTCTGCCTGTGATCCCAGATACTCGGGAGGCTGAGGCAGGAGAATCGTTTGAACCCAGGAGGTGGAGGTTGCAGTGAGCCTAGATTGCACCACTGCATTCCAGCCTGGCAACAGAGCGAGACTCCGTCTCAAAAAAAAAAAAAAAAAAAAAAGAAATACGTTGATAATAATTTTAAGTTGGACAATCATGGCAAGTAATTAAATTTACAAGATATAAAGAAATATTTTACAAGTTTACCTTTACATTCCAATATCTTCTCTAGAAATGAAAATCTATTACAAGTGTTCTGGCTGACTAATGCAAGTTACAAAGCAGATTTAGTAAGTCACTGTCAATGTTAGCGACCTCCGTGAAAAAAAAAAGAGAAAACATTTCTGTGAAGTAAAAAGAGAACTAAATATTTCAAATAGTGGTAAGCAGCTAATTCTATTCTTATTCCACTGCCTCTCAGAACCATGTTTAAAGTGAATCCTCTCAAAATTTCCTGTCATCATCGTTCAAATTGTTAATCTTTGAATAATTTTCTCATGCTCACATCAATTATTTCCCCGACTTTTACTTGTAAAGAAATTGGTCATAAGACTTTATTTGGGGACTCTGATGAGAATACTTTTGTGATATCTTAGGTAGAAAAATGAAATATTAGTGTTTTAAAATGATTAATACCTAAATTATTCAAATCCTATTTAAAGGAATCTATAGATCAAAATGACATAAAAATATATTATTGGGAAGGGATTAAATGCACGTTAAATAATTACTTCATTAGTTTTCCAACATTGCCTCAAACATCTAATAATTATTTCGAATCTGTAAAAGTTATGTTAAAAGTATGTTTACAATCAGTTCTCTAGGTAATTCTCTCAAAAGAAGATAGATTTTTTTTAAAAAAACTAGAATTACTGGAATAAGTATTGCTGTTTAAACTGATGTCATCCCCAAAGAAAACCCATCCATTAAACGAATCAACTTATTTTTCTGGAGCAAACGTGGCAAATTCAAACTCCAAGAAGGCAGAAAAAAATGTACCAGTGATTGAAAATCACAACTGATAAGATGATGCAATAGTTCTTTGGTTCTCATATAAAATGGTTGTGTGGTAGGATAAAATATGTCTTATAAGAGAAACTGAGTTCCTAAAACTTGAGAATACTAATGAAAAGCAGACTCTTGAGGTTTCAAATAATCTACTTTTTCTGCTCTTCTTTTACTGTGCTTGGAAGTGGCAGCAGAAATTAAGAAATATAAACAGAAAGGTAGTTTGGAAGATTTCCAACCTGAAAGATGGGACAATTCCTGGTTGAGAGTTCTTTTTGAATAAATCAGCATAATCTATCTTGTGTTTTCTTTGTAATTTCCACCACTATTTCCACAGAGAATATCTTATACCAGGTTCTTATTGGTATCCCCTAAAAGGAGCCATTTTAGGGGGTTCAGAGAGATAAAAATATATTAAGTAATGAGATATGTTCCCACTTTCATCATTTAAAATGGAAAGCTATAAATAATATTGAAAGAAAAATACAGCTGTGTGAATCTTGGCACAACAGGGTAAAACTATTCTTCCAATTTTCTTCTTTTCCTCACATTCCCCTTTCCAGTGCATATAACTTTATTGTTCTGGTGGTTTCAGTTTGGAGCCCAGTTTTGACTAACTCTGAGAACTCAAAGAAAAACACAACTGAAACCACTGCCTAGTGGCTTAACGTGAAGCCCCAAATGATAGGCCTTCAACACAGTCCAGCAAAGGGCTTATAAACAGAGCTCATTTTTGAAAGGAGAGTTTGATAAGTCAGGAAGACAAGCTTCACAATAGCTGGCTTAGGAGATTTTTCATAGCCCTACTGCATTTAGCCCTACTAAAAAGAAATTATAATTCTAATCCTCTACTGTAGGTAAGAAATACATGATAGATTTCTGTGGCACGTTGAACAGATTGATTCTATGCTAGAATGCTAATAACACAAGGAAACGACAACTATACATGCAAAATGAAATTGAGCTGTGCATAACAATTTCTTTCATTTCTCTTTGATTTATTTCCATTCAATTCTGAAGGCTCATGGGTCAATGATTGTTTTGAATTAGTAGATCTAAAGCCTTCTATGGAATTTTTGTTTTTGTCCCCTCCTTATATTGTTCATCTGTAGATTACCTAGTCAATAGTTGTAATCCAAAAGTCACTGTGAAGAAAGAGATTTTACCTTCAAACATGTTAGATACGGTCTACCGCCATACCATCCTGAAAGCGCCCCATCTCATTTGATCTTGGAAGCTAAGCAGGGTTGGGCCTGGTGAGTAGCTGGATGGGAAACATGCTGGATACAAAAATGGAGAATCTACTGAAATGTGATAATTGAGATTTCACTGTTGTTTTCAGATACATGATGGTAAATTCCTTCGGAGACTGTCAAAGATAGCACTGATGTCCTTATGATTAAATCTCTGGGGCAGGCCGGGCGTGGAGGCTCCCGCCTGTAATCCCAGAACTTTAGGAGGTGGAGGCAGGCGGATCACCTGAGGTCATGAATTCGAGACCAGCCTGGCCAACATGGTGAAACCCCATCTCTACTAATACAAAAGTGAGCTGGATGTGGTGGTGGGCGTCTGTAGTCCCAGCTATTCAGGAGGCAGAGGCAGGAGAATCAATTGAGCCTGGGAAGCGGAGGTTGCCGTGAGCCAAGATCATGCCATTGCACTCCAGGCTGGGTAACAGAATGAGACTCCATCTCAAAAAAAACAAAACCAAAGAAAAAAAAACCAACAAACAAAAAAACTTTCAAGGGCACCTCAAAAGGAGGACCATAAATTGTTTTTCTCTGTTGCTACTTCTCTACAGAATTATTTTTTTTCCCACAAAATAGTGCAGGAAAAGATTATAAACAAAAGCTAATGAAAATATACTAAGGTTTTTAATAGTGTCCCAGTTTGCAGCCTTGGCTGAATATAATCTTTTGGCTGCAAACTGGGATACTATTCAACTTATTACACAGAGGGGTGGAACACTAAACTTAGAGAGATGCTAAGCATTCTTTCAGGCCCCGAAACATACAGGGGTTTACCTTTTCCTCTGCGAGGCAGAATAGGAAACTGATCATGTATTCCAATAATAAATTGTACTAGGAAAGTCCCGATTTTAGTTTTAATACGATTCAGTTTACCTCTGATTTGTATCTTTTCTAGTCCTTTCAACTAATCGTCTGAGGTCTTTGTATTTTTAAAATTTACATTCTATTTTCAAGAGATTTCCATATTATTTATTCACTCACCCAGTATAGCTTCAGAAACTCTCAAATATCTTAAGGCAGAGACAAATTACATGTTTTAATTCCCTGAAGTCTTCAATTTTATCACTCTAGTATTACACAATTGCCAAAATATCTTGTGGATTTTCTGTTCTCCTGTAGTGGTGCTCTGCCAGAGGCCAAATTTGAATTGTGAGCCTCGAGCTCTGAATGTCTCTGCTCTCTGTAGTTTTCTTGCTTCATCAGGTCTTGCTGTCTTTTATAATTTATCCTGTTTTTCTAGTTCTGTTAAGCAATATCATTGACCTGCTGTAAACTGATCCATACTACTTCAAGCAAAACTTCAAAATTTAATATCAAGGCAAGTTTTTTGTTTGTTTACTTTCCTAGTTTTGTGATTATCCCCTATAGTTCCTACTCAGTTTTCTAGTAACTATTCTCCTCTCACAGCCAGGCTCTCAGTGGCTGTGTCTCTGATGCTAATGCTTGATTTCGTAGAAGTTTATCTTCACCATCTATTTATACCACCTTGCTATCTTGTACTGTTCTTTAAAAAGCCTAATTTTGGTCTTTAGGACTAAATTATCTCTCAGAACTCCACTCCATCTGCTGACTTTATTTCAATTTGGTCTTTTGGATACAAAAGTGCTGCCTCTGCAGCCCACTCTCCACCCTGCAAGCCTCTGCTTGTGTGTTCTGTTCATGTGTTAATTCTGAACAGAGTGTCAGGACTACCTCCTCAGATGCCAGCCTTACCTGGTTCTCTGATCATAGTGTCACACTCTGGCAATAAGTCATCCATTGATCTCACAGCCTTGCCTATTTGTTTGATTCTTCCAGACCCTAGCCAAATTAAACACTAATATTACCTCAATCATATCTGTTCACCTGTCATCCACAAGCCAATACTTAAACTTTGGCAAAAAACAGAGTATAAAACACATGCAAAACTGACAAGAAATTTCAAAAGAAAAACATTTTAATATAGAAGATTTTTCCACTTCATTTATTAATCTCAGTGTACTCTGCATACATTTCCTAGAGTATGAGTCTTAGAACACATTGAACTACAATTTCATCCAGATTTTGTCACAGCAGTCAACATTTTCTCTTGAGTAACTTTAAAAAGAAGGGAATCAAACACATCCTGCTTTCAGAGAAAAACAAAACGACAGCAGCTGAGCCTCTCATAATCCAGCGAGACACACAGGCTGGATGTGAAAATAACCTATCCCCACCTGAATACTTTGAATTTCATGGAAGAAATTGATGGAGAAAGATGCAGTATTTGTTTTAAGCACTAACTCAACAGAAGAGTAAAAGAAGTGGGGAAAGAATATATGCATGATTGAGACTTTTATTCTGCAATCTTATTAGTGTTTTCTGTGCAAAATATATTCTTAGTGCCTCCTGAAAGATGGAAGAAAAACTTAAATGCTGACCAGTGTCTAAAGTCTGTGGAACTGTAGCGATCACTCTCTTGTTACAGATTAAAGGAGATGGAGAGATAAAGAATCAGCCTTCAGTAATACTTACCATGACCGGTGTAAAACTATAGTTTAATGAATGACTTTTCCAGTTCAGGCCTATACAGGGAGAAGTGGGAATATTCTTAAGGCTTAGCCATGGTTTTTTCTGGCAACTAAATATTATCACCACATCAGTTACGGGATTTCCATTGATAGACATTTAAAAAAAAAAAAAAGTCATAAATTTACTTTATCACCATACTTCATAAACTTACATGGCCTCTATTTTTCAATTTAAACGTACGTGTGAAAAGATGTGGAATTTCCACAGCTGTGCTAGGTGACGCCCACTGCCTTAGAAAACAATTATACAACACTTCTTAATCATAAATTTTACTCACACATAAGAGTGAATTGTAACATTGACATAATGACCTCTCTATATTTATTCCCACTCTTTAAATACAGTTAAACCATTTGTTTTCTTTTATTTGATATTAAAGTATATATGAGATGTTTTAGATTTAGTGGCGATTGAGAGTTAATATTTTACAAAACCCTTTTTTAAACTGTGATAATACTGGCACACGTCTGTAATCCCAGCTTCTTAGGAGGCTGAGGCAGGAGAATTGCTTGAACCAGGAGGTGGAGGTTGCAGTGAGCCACTGAGATCGTGCCGTTGCACTCCAGCCCCTGGGCGACAGAGTGAGACTCTGTCTCAAAAAAAAAAAAAACTGCGATAATATAGTGATTAATACTGAATATTTTTCTTATATTTTTGACAAAATTATTAAGCATCAATTGTAGATTGATGATTTTTAAATAATAAATTTGATAGAAGTTAAAAGGTATCAAATACCATTGTATCTAACAAAAATGCTAGCAATATAACTAAAAACTTACCTTTTAGTCTTTCTTTGTTGCTCCAGGTAATTCAGGAAATTTCTCTAAGCTCTTTCCTAGGATTAGTTTTAAGGGATGGAATAAAAGTAAATCATCAGATTAAAAAAGTGTCAATGAAATGGTGAGAAAAACATGTATCATTGAACACAACCCTAGTCTCTGCCATGGAAGGAAAAGAATATTGGGAAATCTCAATTTCCTTTCTCCTATTAGAGCAGGGATGCTTGGCTCTATCAGCTAATAGTTATTTTTAGACAATGCCAAAGGAATGCTTTGATAAGTGAAATAATCAAGTTTATTTCTTTTGTGTATCATATCATCCCACACAGCGATGGTGGTTTTGAGAAATTTAATTCAATTTCAGTGAATTCTACCTAACTAACTGGTTTAGGATTGCCCGCAATCCTACCTTCTCCTCTGACACTCACCTGCTTATGTATCTCGCATTAATATGACGAAAATGAGGCCATCGCCCCAACATAGCAGGCTGCCACTTTGCTGCTCAACCTGCCCTGTTGTAAATTAAGAAAAAGATATTATCCACTTAATCTTAGGATTAGTATTTGTGTTTTAACCTTTTGTCATAAAATTAATTGAAATCACAAAACATACAATTTTTATTAACATGTTCTTAATAAAATAATATCATAATTTATTGACTGATGACTAAAATAGACTGACTTCCTGTCAGCTCATTAGAGTAGCTCCCAAATGAGTGAGCCAAGAAAAAAAAAATCATATGTTTGAATTCTAAATAAAATGTAGTAATATGTTTCCCTTTTAAAAAGAAATTTTCTCTTTTTTGATACTCTCCAAAAATTCAGAATAAGGAGGAAATTATTTTGAAGTTATTTTGGAACCAAGAAAAACAAGCTTATTGCACAAAAGTGTATGTTTTTAAAAGAAAGGACTTTTATCTTGATAATTTCATCTGTTCAAGAAAGATATTAGTAAGAAAAATAAACCAATTCTGCTCTTAGAGTAGGATAAAATTAGGTTTGGAAACAATTGTCTACAGTTTCCTCCCGCTTCCATTCTGTTTGGAGATGTATAATCTAGTTGCGGTGAAAAATGTTTTCAGCTAAAGGATTTATAAAATGTGCAAATATTTGTTTTATTCACTTTGAATGAATAGTTGATCTTTTATTTTTAAACACTCTGGAATGTATAAATATACATCGATTTTATTCATTGATAAAATAAAAGTCATTGTAATGATTGATCTTTTTCAATTGTCTGAAAATGGCTGTATCCTTTTTGAATACAACTTAGTGGGTAGAAAAAAATAGTTTTGTTTACTTCCATGGCTTTGCCTTTGCCATTTGTTATTGCAGGTGAGATTTTCCCACAGTTAATAATTGTCCTTTCTAGCTCTTGTTACCCTCAAGATTTCTTTTTAAATGTGATGTTATAAACTTTTACTTCTATGGTCTGGGTGTAGGGTTATTTTCATTAACTTTCTTGGCATCTGTTTTATTTATAATATTTATGTATCTCTTCACTTATAAAACATTTTCTAACATTTCTTTTAGCCTCTCATTCTAAATCTGCTCTTTTATATGTTTTTTTGCAGATTTTTATTTATTTACTTTTTATTTTATTTATTTATTTATTTATTTTTTTGAGATGGAGTTTTGCTCTTGTTGCCTAGGCTGGAGTGCAATGGCGTGATCTCGGCTCTCCACAACTTCCGCCCCTGGGTTCAAGCGATTCTCCTGCCTCAGCCTCCTGAGTAGCTGGGACTGCAGGTGCCTGCCATCATGCCTGGCTAATTTTGTATTTTCCTCTGGGATTAGTGCTGGGATTACAGGCATGAGCCACCGCGCCTGGCCAGATTCTTAATCTCTTCCTTATGTCTGTTAACCATTGTTTCATGTATTTTATATCTTTATCTTTTGGTATTGGATTTGGGTAAATTTCTCAGTAATATTTTTGATTTATTAATTTTTTCTTAAATTATTTCCAATCTCAAATTTTTGTTGACATAATTTGTTTCTTTTAACTTTTAATTTGGAAATAATAAAAGATTCACAGAAAGTTTTAAACATAGCCTGGAGAGGTTCCTGGTTCCTTTCACTGAGTTTTCTCTAATGGTAACATTTACAGTACAATAACAAAACCATAAAATTGACATGAGTGAGTACATGTGTGCTTATAGTTTGATGGCATTTTATCACTTGCGTAGATTTGCATACCTACTATGGCAATCAAATGGAATTATTCCATCACCACAAAGATCTCCCTCTTGCTACTACTTTACAGTTATACCCACTCCTTCCTCATCTCACTATTCTTGTTCCCTGGCAACCACTAATCTCTTCTCCATCTTGAATAACAAAATGTCATTCAAAAATGTTATATGAATTGAATTACACAGTATGTGACCTTTTGAAATTGGCTTTTTTTTTCACTCAACATAATGCCCTTGTGTATAGTTAGGTTATTTTGATTTTTATCCACTGTACCAATGTGTGTGTGTGTGTTTGTTTTTCTTTTTGAAACAGAGTTTTGCTGTCACCCAGGCTGGAGTGCAGTGGTATGATCTCGGCTCACTGCAACTTCTGCTTCCTGGGTTCAAGTGACCATCCTGCTTCAGCCTCCTCAGTAGCTGGAATTATAGGTGCATGCCACCACACCTGGCTAATTTTCGTATTTTTAGTAAAAGACAGGGTTTCACCATGTTGGCTAGGCTGGTCTTGAACTCCTGACCTCAGGCGATTGGCCTGCCCTGGCCTCCCAAAGTGCTGGGATTACAGGCATAATCCCACACTTAATCAGGTGTGCTGAGCCACCACACTTGGCCCAGTGTGTTTTTTAATTGGTTTATTTGGGCCATTTATATTTAATATAATTACTGATATGGTAGGACTTACATCTACCACTTTAGTTTTCCAGTTGTCACTTTGTTTTTTGTTTCTCCTTTATATATTTTTTTTATCTTCACTAGGTTACTTGAACAGTTTTATAATTCCGTTTTGATGTATCTATAACATTTTTTAGTTTATCTCTTTGTATGGATTTTTAGCAATTGTGCTATTATGCATACATACTTATCACAGTTTGCTGGTGCCAACTTTTATCAGAGTAAAGTACAGAAACTCCCCTCTAAGTGTCTTTACTTCCCTCTAAGTCTCTTTACCATCTCTTACTTATATGATTATCTTAAATATTCCCTCTATATAGGTTGAGAACCATAATTTTTTATCTACTTGTCAAACATAATGTAAACAACTCAAGAGAGGTAGCAAAATCTATGATATTTGCTCACATTTTTGCTTTTTTCATTATTCTTCTTTTCTTCCTGTTGTTCTAAGACTCCTTTTTTCAATCATTTTTCTTCTGGTTGTAGAGGATTTCCTTTGCCATTCATTTAGGGTACATCTGCTAGTGAGGGTATATCTGCTAGTGACAAATTCTCTTGGTTTCCTTTGTCTGATGGTGGGTAAAGAAAAACTTTATTTCTCTTTCATTGCTAAAGGATGATTTTACTGAATGTAGAATTCTACAGTTGATAATTCATTTTGTTCAGTACTTGGAAACTGTTGTGCTGCTTCCTTCTGGCTTCATGATTTCTCATGAGAAATTATGCTTTCTTCTTCATCTCTTTGTAAGTCCAAAATATATACATTTTAGAGACATTTTAAAACTGCCCTGATGTTTTCAGATTGCTCTGATGTTTTCATTTCACCTGGAAGAATTCATATTCCTCTTGCTTTTTAAGCAGTATTCCTAAAAAATAATTTTCCTTTTCTTCTTATGTCTCGAAATTTTAATTTTCAACTCCTTGTGAGTGGAAATTTTCTCTCCTTTATGCTCATTCTTCCTTGTTAATGTTCTTGAGTCTTTCTGTATTCAGTACTATATATACTTTTCATCTGGAATGAGGTCGTAAGTGGGACATCAAGGACTCCTGTTTTATGATGATACTAGAAGTAAAGCAGAGGCAATTACCTAGCTTGTGGTGGCTTGTTCTAAGATGTCCACTTTCTCCCATCTCACTGAATACACAGATCAGTGCCTTTTCTCAACACAGATGAGAGATCCCTGCTTCCACTTCCAGGCAGCAAGTCTGGCCTTTGTCACTTCTTTCACACAAAGTCAGTTCAGCTGAGAGATTAGAAGTTCTAGTTGCCTTGGTCAACTTCTGGATCTAAAGACTTTCAGGCCCATGGTTTCCAACCTGCTTATTGCATTTTGCTTTTCTTGTATTTATGGTCCTTGGAGATGTTTAACTAATTTTCAACTGTGGCTTTATCTTTTTAGTCATCTCTTTTTGTATTTAATCTGCCATTGCTATTGCTTTTGAGCAGAAGAGTCTTCAAAGCATGAACTTACAAGACTGTTTCTATTGGAAGTCCTCCAATTTCCACTAAACTGACTTTTTCCCTCACATTTCCAAAATAGCTGCCTAAAATGAAGACTCAAGTGACCCTCTGTTATCTAAATTCATCAAAAGTCTGTATCTTTGGAGTTTAGTCTAAGAAACTGAGTCTCTTCTTACCAAAGCATTCTATATATGGGTCAGTGCTCTTTAGCAGCCAATATCCTGAATAAATTATTCATTTCCATGGTTTTAGTTATTGTCTAAGGCTAGTTTCTATAAAATTATATATCTGATTTGACCTTGCCTACCACTTATTTTTAATTTGTCTTATACATATTGTCCTTGAAATAGATATCTTCCCAATCTCTAGAAACCAACAGAGGGAATTCATACATCCTTATTTTTCCTCTAAGATTCCCTTTGAGCTACTTAGGCAATATTTATAAGAATTTGAGTGTCTGTAGCATTTGAACCTAGTAAAATGATTTTTAAAAATGGAAGTGATTCTGCCTTAAAAAGTTTGCAAACTGAACACTTAAAAATTGTTAAAAGTATTTATTTAGCACCTACTGTGAGCAAATAATTGCACTACTATTGTAATTTGGAATACAGAGAAACAGCAAACAGATGGTCTGGTTTTATGAAACACAGGCATTGAGATAAATTTATTTGACAGGTTGTTATTGTGTGCCAGCTTTGCTATTGTGCTTAGAGGTGTGGAAAAGTCAAACATGGAGGATAATCCTCATTCTTTTACAGGTTGCCTGGGGAGATAAAAACACTAATGGACATGATATAGGGTATATGGTGATGAGTTCTATGAGACAGGAGTAAAGGAAGTGCTGTGGGTGTTGGTTGGGGAAGAGATGAGTTCCAGTTGAGCATAGGGGAGACATGAATTGGGAAAGATTTCTCAGAGGAAATGCCATTTGAACAGAACTCTGAGGGATAGTAGTATTTGGTATGAAGGCAGGAGTTTTCTGGATATGGGGGATAAATGCACAGAAGCAGCAAGCTGGGGGATATGTATAATCAAACAGATACTAGTGGTATTTTATTTTATACTTTGTTCCATTATCTCCCCACATTCAGTCAGTAAATAAATCAAGGAAAAGTGCTCCCATTATTATGGACTTATTTGAAAATTGTTTAACTCCTCATTTTTTCCTCTAACACATTTTTACTTGCATCAGCTTTCAACAACTTCAACTAAACTTTGAAATATTCTCTTCGTAAGCTCACTCTTGCCTTTCCTTGTATCTGTTTAATTGGCCCTATGTAATAATTTAAAATGATATTTTCATGACCTTGTTTTTAGTTACATTGCCTACTTTCTAATCATCACTCTCTGTTGCTCTTCAAAATACACACAGAATTCTGACAGTAAGAAAAAAATGTACTCTTAGGGTTACTTATTTGTATTTAGTGATTTTTTTATTTTTCATGTTTTTATTAATGGGCTTAATTTTTAAAGAGTTTTAGATTTACAGAAAAATTAAACAGAGGGCACATTGAGTCCCATGTAGCACCTTCCTCACACATAGTTTTCCTATTCTTAATATTCTAAGTCATTACTATTTGTTACAATTAATAACCCAATAATGAGGTATTTTTTATTAATTGAAATCCATAGTTTATTGAGACAATTTTATAATGCCCTTTTTTCTGTTCCAGAATCCCATCTAGGGTACCTCATTACATGTAATTATCATGTCTCCTTAGGCTCCTCTTGGCTATGACAATTTCTCAGACTTTTCTTGTTTTTCATGACCTTGACAGTTTTGAAGAGTACTGGTCAGCAATCTTGTACAATGCCCTTGTCTTGGAATTTATCTGATGCTTTTCTCATGACTAGACTGGGCTTAAGTGGTTTGAGGAGGAGGATCATTGATATAAAGTCCCACCTTCATAGCATCGTATCAAGGGATCAACACAAATTATGACTTGTGTTGACCTTGGTCACCTGGCAGAATTAAGTTTCCCCACCATAAAGAGACTCATTTCCTCCTGCTCCTTTTCCATACTGCACTCTTTGGAAGGAAGTTATAGTCTGTACTTAAGGAGTGGGAAATTGTGCTCTCATTTTTTCATTTTTTTATTCCTCAAAACAAACTATGAGAAAACGAGGAAGGCAGAGTCAGAATTATTATTCCTCCTCTTTTCCATTTCACACATGAGGAAAACTCTGTATTTCAGGAATTTTACTTGGCTTAAGTGTGGTCATGACAGACAAATGGAAGAAACAGTATTAGATATCATGTATGCTCTCCAGTGCTTTCTCCAAGACAGATTTTTCTGCCAGCCTCAACCATGGCTCTTTAGGTTTTCCTTAGTGTTCTGTCTGTGCATTCTGCCCATTTCTTAGTACTTACAGTTCTCATTCTATTATAGTTGACTTTTCCTTGTTTTTTTGACAATGTTCTTCGTGTTTCCTTTGCTCTTACACTTCATTTTTGTAGGCACTTAATTTTTTATTACAACTAGTTTTCCAAAATTGAATGAGATATCATTGACTAAGACAAGGAGACGCTGGGTGTTTATAGTTTATGTGTGTATCCACATGCATTCTCATTGTCCTGTTCCTTTCATGAATTTAAATATCCTAAGAGTATTCTAACTAATCAATACTCAAAACAGAAATTTCTGTTTCTATCTTCATCTTTAATGATGACAACATTTCTTAAAATGTTTTACTTAAATGAGTTTTACATTTTCCTTCCAAACCAAGAAATTTCTTCTTTCAGACTAAGTGGTCCTTGAGAAATGGAGAAATATAGACAAGATATGGCTGGAGTAGCTACAAAAGCCTCTTTCAGAAAATTTATATTTTTTGATAATGGATAATCTGCTAACAAACTGATTTTGTTCAACCCTACTCCAAAATAGTATTTTTTTTTCTGGTTTGATGAGAGAGCTAAACAATATTTGAAGACAGGGGTATATTCTTATGTTTCATGTGCTATCCAGTTTCCTAAAGACTTCTGAGACTGCCAATGGGGTCAGAATTTGAGGCCCTGAGGAAAAAGAAAGGAGATATTATTGAGGACATTTTTATGTTTTTATGTAAAGAGCTGGCAAGACTTGCATATATTTTGGGAGTCTTCTCCTTTGGTTATAACCTTCTTGGTACAAATTAGAGAGAAACTGTATTTGTGGTGGTCTGTGGTCCCATTGCATGTGCTGATGTGCACGGTGTGTGTGTGCATGCATGTGTGTCTATATGAGCTTCTTGGGAAGCAGAAAACATTAACCTCCCCAATTTAGTAACAATCTATTAAGAAAAATAGAAATACATTTAAATCAGTGAATCTCAAGAAAACTATGATCTGTTGTTGGCTTCCCTTGTACTTTTGTCTGAGTCAATGTTACCTGAAAAGTGAGTTATTTAATTTTCACTTTTCAATTTCAAGACAAGAATATAAGACTGATTTTTTTAATCCTTGCCTTCGCAACATAGATAATTTAATAAGCATAACTCAACAGCAACAACAGAACAAACGTTTTTTCATTGAAATATTTAATAAGTGAAGCCCTCATAGTTGCCTTGGGAAAACACTGGTTTAGTGGGTGTTGTAGTGAGACAGTAGGAAAAGTAAAAATCTGAATGATCAGATCCCATTATGTTTCTAAAACATAAAGTTATAGGTCCTGGGTTGGATTTTGTAAATTCCTAATCAAAAGCAAAATATTAAGAAACCCCACTGGTATTTAATAATCCAATGGATCACAGTACCACATTGTTACAGTGGATCATATTTGATATTTTGTGATAGCAAAAAAATGTTGCAGACAGGATTGTTCAATTTAATATATTCATAGCTGCCTGAAAATGCCCCACATACTTACAGTTATTGCATCAGACACTTGTGATTGCCACACTAAACTGTCTGTCCTCCCTTATATAAAGAAAGTACAATTTATCAGAAGTTTCCATAACTTTTTAACATTTAGTAACCAAGATATCAGATTAGAATAAACAATGGTTCCATATACTATTCCCATTCTAGCTGTTTAGTCAGTTTGTTCTCTTACTATATGAAATACCAACTTCATGCATGGTTGGATTTATAGAGAAATTATACTACATATATGTATATATTTGTGTGTATATATATCCACATATATACATATATACTGCTTTTTGTTATAAAAGTAATACATGCTCATTATAAAAAGAAAAGCAGTACAGTTAGGGATAAAACAGAATATGTTATTCAGTCACCTCAGGATAACTACAGTTAACATATTGGGTAGTCTTCTATGCATATATGTATCACTCTATCTACATATATCTATCCTTTATTAAATAAAAATACCATTCATTTAGTTTTGAAATATTTTTCACTTACATGGCATATATTTTCATGTCAATACAGATCTACATCATTGTCTTTAAGCAGATATTCTTTGATGAACTTCTCATTCAGTTTTTGGATCATGGGGTTAGTCTTTGAGCCTTGGGCCTAGCATAAGGATCAGGAAAGGGGAACTAGGTCAAGAGGCAGATGCCATACAATGTAGGTGACAAAGTGAAAAAGAAACCCAGCCCAGAACATCTTCCTGCTGTGGAAGGGGCATGTGTAAGCATCTCTTCCTCCACCTCACCACTCCGCACAACCCTTCATACACAGCACAATCATAAGAAGCCACCCAAGCACTGTCATAAGAAATATTTGATGGAGCAATTAGTTCTTTCCAGATACATATCTAGAGAGGGTACTGCCTTCCTTGTAGTCATAGTGATTGGACTGAGTGGAAAAGGAGATTTGATTTGGGTAGTGACAAACTTGAGGAAATTTGACAAAGACTCTCATTAATGGATAGCAGCAGCAGCAGCAGCACAATCAATGAGGAGAGAAGGTTGCTGACACCTTAAGTGTAAGGCTGATGACACCTAACTTTGTTCCAAGAGTCACTTCCCTGGCCCCCTTTCTAAACTGCTGAAAGGTGAGAAATCTGGGATGTCAAGAAGAAAGCTTTTTCTATACCTTTTTGAAACCTTTGGGAGAAGGTTATATCAGAAGGAAACCACTCACCTCTGTCCTCCTCTCCTTCCTAGCTGTAAGCTATAGTTTCTGTATAAGGCAATTATTAAAACATTTTTATCTGTGTTGTTGAAAATGTTAATATATGCATTACAAGAAAGAATATTACATGCCTAATACATTATACCTATTTCTCTTACAGAAATAGATGACAAGAGGGTGCCCAACACACAAGGGGAAGTAAGTTTTTAAAAATATTTTTGTATAAATGTGTTCAAATCAATTAAAATGCAAAAATTTGCTCGATTTGATGTGATATAAATAATATGATACAACTGTAATAAAACTTTAGATTGCTCCTTCTGACTGAATAAACAGTAATACAGTGTCATTAAAATCTCTGCCTCTCGGTTACCTTTATTCTCTACTATGTAATGCTAACCCCTGAAAAAACTTTTAAAATAAAACATCACTTTTAATGGCAAAATATGGTATTGACAACTTCAATTTATTGAGTGATTATATATACATACCACAGGCTAAGCCACGTGATGTTGGAATCCCAGAGCAAGGAGATGAGGGTGGAGGGATGACACCTCTTAAAGGGTCTTCTGGTATGTGGAACCAAAAGTCTGAGGCCAGAGTCTAGGGGGACTGAAGTCCTCCAAAGCCTGAGTAACCAGATCCAAGGGGTTCACCTAGAAATGTACTCAGATTTAAATTCAGCAGGCTGTCTGAACACTGTCACTCACTATTCCCCCCACGTACATGTGTAGGAGTTTATATAGAAAATAGGAACCAGGAGAGGTTAGGAGAGTATATAACAAAGAATGTATGAAACACAAAGTGAATAAACTAGTTCCCAGAAATGAAATGAATATTGAATAGGATGCTGTACAGAGTTACTAATCAATTCCCTTGATCGCAGGAGTAGGCATACAGCAATACTTAAAGAGAAAAATGTAGAATGGGCAAAATATCAAATAATGTATCACAAGACTTTTCTGAAAATTTTGTGAGATAGTGAAAGTGGAAATGCTTTGAAAACTAAACTCTTACATAAATACAAAGTAGTTTTTATTAGTAAGTTTACACTGTGTTACTAAACAACAACAACAAAAAATTTCTGTAGAGTTGATTTTCTATTTGATCTTTAAATATGTGTGTGGAAGTAAACATTAAAAATTCCTGAAGTGATTGCTTCTCAAAACCAGCCAGATGTGACTGAAACAGTATAAGTGCCCCAGAAATGTCAATCATCCACACATTTAACATTAATGTAGAGTCACCCTGTCTATACTTGTGCATAGTATGTGGGTATCACAAAACTCTATTCTGGAGAAATTTGCTTATACTATTTGCTCATCTGATATGGATTTGGTAACTGTTTTGTTGAAAGTTTTAGTTTTCAGTTGATTGCTTCTGCATCAGATAAACAACATCTTGATGATACCTTTGAGGGCAGTTAATCTTTAGTAGGCACAAGGAAAGATGCCTCAAGCTCTGTTTACAACTTTGTAAAACAGTTTCTAGTTTCTTTCAAACCTTGTACATTATGTTCTTCCTAATGTGCATAGCAAGCCTGGAACAATCTTCAAAAAGTGTGTTGTAACTATTTACACTTGAGCTTTTCAAAGCAAAAGTAATTGCCCCAGATGCGAAAACTCATTGATTAAGACCTGTACCCTTGCCACATTAAAACATAAATCAACATGCTATTAAAATGGAGTCTTTGGCATTTTCCAATTGGGGGTTAGACCATATAATTTATTAAATGAATAATATGTATATCCATTATATAGAGCTCTGTATCCTTATCTGTATTTTGATCCTGAAATAAGTTCTTATTTTTGTCATTTTGAAATGCAGAATCTCTTCTTCAATAACTTTATCCCGATCCAATAATGCTTAGGTAAGAGCGTCACATAGCAGTTTTCTTAGGAAAGGACTTATCTTTTAAACATATGAAGAATGTTACCTCAACGTTATAATTTCAAGTAACTGGAGGTAATAGTTGAACATGTCAATTCAAGATGGCTATAGACTGCTCTTACTTTCCAAGGATCCTCATTGTCCCCCTTGAATCACTCAGTAACCCCACGAACAGATACTATTATTCCCTGTGTTGGAATATACTTTATCATAGAACTCAGACTGTTTTTCTCTCAAATGAAAAGGATTGGTGTCTCTTTTTCTCTTTCTTTTTAAAAATAAATTAATGTTATTAGGTAGGAAAGTAAAATGATTTCAAGGCTGCAGTGAATGAGGAATCTTATGATTAAGTAGACTTAATATATCTCTTAAGTCTGTGATATCACTAACCTGTATATAATTTCTCATTAATTAGATTCTATTTCATGACAGGGAGAAATCAGAAAGCTTTTCGTAACATGGCACAGTATTTATTTCCCTCACAGGTCTGATGGCATCGTATTTTGTATGCAAATCTAAGGCTTTTACTTTTTTCTCTTTCTCCACAGTCTCAGAATGCATCCCCTAAGCAAAGGAAGCAGAGTGTGTACACACCACCCATCATAAAAGGTACTGTTCAGGTACTGTTTCGGGTTGTCATGAGTGCTGAATCATGGCTGGTTGGCCATCTGTTCTCTAAGACCACACATTTGATGATAAGCTAGATCTAGTCTCAGCTCTGCAACTTAGCAGTGTGATGTTCAGTAAGATACCTTATCTACTTAAAACTTAGTTTCATCAAGAGTAAAATATGGGGTTGAATAAGAAATAACTAGGGATCTCAGAATTTCAGTCTAGAAATTCAGAGTTTCCAAAATAATGACAAAGATTTTTTTTTTTTACCCTTATTCGCATACTTCCTTAAAGAGATTTTTCCAGCAGCCCTAATTACTCTTGCCAGTGTTGGCAGATGATTACCATTTTCCTCTTGGCTAAAGCAAAGCAGAATAACTTGAATTTCAGGGAGACTGAGTATGAAGCGTTGCCTCATTGTCTTGTGTCAGGAGCAGCTCTGAGAATCTCAATCAAACAGCTATTCACTGTACATGTCACTCCTACTGAAACAACAACTAAGGATCTAGTTCAGATTCTGGAATTTTCCCTGGAATTGGAACTAGTAAAAGAAGACCCATCAGTATCTTGACCAATATCAGTTCCAGGGAAAGCATCTCTTATTTCTCACACTGAAATGGCCCTGATTTGAGGTAGAGTCTGTCCAGTCTACTCTCTCATGTTTTTTCCAGTCTGGTGCTTGGGCTGTGGGCCCAGTGGTTGATCATGCTCACTTTATCCAGCTCAGTTTCAACTGCATGAGAGGCCAGCTGAGCAGCTTCCTCTGGAGTTTGGAGAGAGGGCTAAATTGGGAGTGAAATTTCCCACTCTGTATTTGCTCTAGATTTGGAGCCTATTCAGGGAGGCAGGATATAAATGGACACATTAATAGCTACTTTCAGTAAACTTCCTTCCTCATGCAGCTATAAAACACCGTGTTTGCTTGTTCATAAGACTGCAGTACAGAATACAATCATCAGCATTGTAGTTTATTCCAGGGTAATTATTGAGACTACTAGGCATTTCTCTCTGAAGATAAGTTTAATCACTTTAAAGATATTTTCCCCATTGTAAGTGATTTTGTACTTTCAAGACACATAAGTTTTGGCATGAATGGGCAACAAGGAAAAATATATGTTCACTCATTTAATGATTTCCTCTGCTCTATTTTAGGTTTGCTTAAACTAAATAAAGTAATACCATTCTCATGTCCTCAGAGAATAATAGTATTATTTTTAAAGGAAAATCTTAAACTGAAAGTCTCAAGGGCCCATGATGTTCATTATATTTAATTTCAAATATCAAAAGAATGTGGGATCCTGACATTTAGGGAAGTTAGTCCTATTACACATTTTTGCATAAAGCCTTATATTGTCAAGTCCCCCCAAGATACTCATTTAATGATAATCATTTGTGGTCATAAGTTAATGCCTTGAGAAAGCACAGTAATTGTTTCAAGAGGATATCAGGGTATTATCACAAGTCATGTAGGTTCTCATTTATAACCAGTAAATACCTTTGGAAGGCCCTGCTTATGATAAAAGAAAAGAGAAAGCTAAATGCACATATTTTATTTGGTTTACTGGTCCCTAAGAGCTAAAATAAGTATTTTAAGACAACATGAAGCAGTAGTAACATATGGCATGTTGTGAGCATTTTAAAAGGCTTCGGTTATAAGAAAGATGAATGAGCAAAGGAAATGTTTTGAAGATCTTAAATATAATGATACAATTGCTCTGAAACGTATACTTCTTCAAATTTCAGTGGAAGGGAACATGCAATTATTGAGAGTAAAAAGATTTACTGAGGGCATAGTAGTACATGCCTGTAGTCTCAGCTACTTGGGAGGCTGAGGTAGGAGGATGGCTTGAGCCCAGGAGTTGGAGGCTATAGTGCACTATGATCATGCCTGTGAATAGCCACTGCATGCCAGCCTGGGCAACATAGTGAGACCCAGTCTCTAAAAAAATTTCTAAAACAAAAAAAGGAATTTGTACTCATAGATTCTTCTTCTACATCTTGTTGCCATTTGTGAATTTTTAACTGACCGATATCTAAATATTTCAAGATATCTATTAGGTCTTTGTCTCATACTAAATGTTCTTTTTCCAGGTTGAAATATCTTGATGTCAATTATACCTGTTATTTAGTTATTTTGCCTTCATTCTTGATCTTCTAATAAGCTCCATTTTGCCTATATCATTCTAGAAGTCCATTATTCAAAATGAACCTAATGGTTAAGATGTGTTCTGATCAGAAACTTGTGGAGACTTCAATTTTGCCTGAAACCTCCTTCAACCCAGATACTTTAATTCTATTAATGCAACCAAAAATCTTAGCAGCTTTTTGTGGCAGCATTACACATTGTTGGCAAACAGTGAGATGACTCTAAAATCAAAATGTCCAAGTATTTTACAGGTACAGCTTTCCATATTATTCACCATGTATTCCCCATATTGATGTCTTAAATTAGTTTATATCAAAAACAATACAGTACTGTCATCCCAACTGAATTGCCTATTGTTGGAGACAGACTGTTACATCGGCATGTTATATTTTGTATCCTGATTCTGTTATTCATTCTATTTTCAACTATCTCAATTGTGTGCCATCACAGATAAGATAAACCTATTTTGTTATTTTTATCTGATCCATAACAAACATATGAAACAAAACACAGCTAAAAGAGAGCCCTGCAGCAGTCCACATATCCCCCTCTAATTCATATTGATCCCCTTGTTGCCACCATTTAACCGTTTATCAAATAGACTTATTATATCAGGGTTCCATCCCTTCATCAGAGGTTATCATCAGCACTCCTATTAGATACATTGTTGTATTTCAGATACCTTGTGCTAACCATGAGTCATAAACTTACGATATATATTGTGCATAAAAATGACAGAAGTTGAAGTTTGCATAGAAAACAGACTTTTTCATTACCTTGTGTAATATAGTGTTTCATGATTATACACATGGAAAGTTCAGATTATCAGAAAAATGACAGCTAATGACTAATACCCATGTACATTTCTCTGGTGTTTATACGGTGGTCAGCCCTGTAATTTACAGAACAGCCAATTAAATTATCGTTGGACTGCTTGAATTATGTTTTCAGAAAAGTGGATTTGAATGTTAGATAGGAAGTGGCTGACTCATTTCTATCCCCATTGTGTGTGTGTGTGTTTTACTGGAATGCAAATGCCTTCTACTGAAGAAAGCAAAGTGCTATTGATTTAAATGGAAATTTGAACATTAAACAAAGCAGCTGACTTAAAAATGACTTTGTACAGCAGGGCCTATTAGTATTGCATTACCATTCTTAATGCATAGCCAGTCAGATTTTTCATTTATTTCTGTAAAACATCTTTTTCCTCCCATTCTTCATAATTTCTTGTAAAGACTTCAGTGTCTAGACAGTTTTCTTCTATGTCAAAAAGACGACTTCTGATATGTCAAAAATACCTTTGAATGCTCACAGAATTTTAACACTTAAGCTTTTTTTTTTTTTTTTTTTCTCCAAGGATGGCTATGATCGTGATTTTTTTTTCAACCTCTTCTCATAATAAAGCAATAAATACAAATACAGAATAAATCAGAGAGCAAATCAACCTGGCCCAATAAGAAGCCTAACTTGGATTTTGGAGGGTGGAAGATGAAAGTGGCAAGAATAGCAAGGTTAAGACATACTTCAGATCACTAACTGAAGCATGATCTTCCAATCAGGGAAAACTGTTGATCATGGTGATTTCCTGGAACTCAATATGAAAAGACATGGACTTTGGTGGACAAGCTATCATGGTTTCAACCTTAATGCCACCACTTATTAGCTGTGCAACCTTCAGAAAATCAATGGGTTGTTCACCCCGGAAAACAACAACAAAGAAAATACATTCAAATATGTTGGATGTATCTGGGAAGTAGAAATGAAGATAATGACCCAAGCCACACAGTTAAGGCAAGCCACATATACATCTGCAGCAGGAAGTGTAAAGGGAAGTTTTACTGGCACAGGGGCAAGTTCATGTAAGCTGCTTGGAAACAGAGTTTATTGGTTTCAGACACTCAGAGCCAGATTTGGCATCAATTAATTGCCACTATAATTAAATGACAATTTAATTACATTGCCGGACATACCTGTCCAGTAACGGCTGCAGAGGCCATTACTGAACCGGTGTTATTTTGAGAACATCTTATCTGAATTGCAGTAGTCCTAAAGAAAGAATTTCTTGTGGGGTTATTTTAGCAAGTCCTTGAGGCAGTCTTTATCTCAGCCTTGCCAGCATGAACTCCTCCTTTTGGCTTTTTGCTTTAGTGTGTTTGGGCCTGACAAAAAAGTGATTTCATCATAGTATCTGCAACTTTCACAGGGTTAGCCTGTCTCGCTTCTCTCATGGGGAAAATGAAAGTGTTGCTTACCACACAGGATTGCTGTAGGGACTGAATGAAACATAACGTGTAAAGAACATGCTTAGATCAGGCACACAATATGTGGAACTACTCTGAATAATGATTTGAGCCCTGAATTGAGAGTGGTGAATACTCCTCCTCTGTCTCTGCTTCACCCTGCAGCATGAAGGAATGATTTTGAGAGAGACAGAGGAGAGGTGGAAGGACTTCCAGGAGAATGAAATAGCTTTGTTCTCATCCCAGTGGGAATTGAAAAGTCAGGTTTAAGATGCCTAGATATAAAATCCATGTGGATTACCACACTTGCAATATTCATTCCACTTTTATTTAGCACCAAGCCTCAGGTAGGTGTGTGAGGTTTATCTTCAACATTTTGCTTTCTTTTAAACAAATGTGGCTTTTCCTTTATGTCACTTAGCTCCGGTCCTCCGACACCATGCCCCTTATTTTCCGACTATTATAACATTCCTGTAAGAGATACTGATATTTAAATTAATAAATCTTTTATTTCAAAAAAGCTGAAAAACAAAATGATAGCTGGTGGTGAATTTTGGGGTGCTATAGCAGGTTATGCAATAAATATTTCTTGCCAGAGGGATGGAAGGAAATCATCCCACCATATAAATGCAGCCTACACTTAGGCAACGTAGGTAAATTAACCATGACTATATTGGAATGTGACCAATTCACTCTTCCTGATTTCAAACCTCCTTATAATTATGACTCAAAAAACTCTCAAAAGGAATAGACCAGCTGTAATATCCTGTTCTCATTACCCGTTGCACATTGAAAATTGAAGGCAGGAAGAAAAGGCAGCAAGATCTCTTAGCTTCTCATCAGGCGTCTCCACCACACTACGTTCCTTTTATAAACACTCCTGTCCCTCTGTGGGTGTTCTTCAGGTATTCATCACATTTGCCTTTCTAAATCTTGGCTTGTTTGTTTGTGCAGGCTCAGTCTGCTTACTGTGTAGGGTGGGGCTTATGTATGCAGCTCAAGAAACATTTTGACAGATTTCTAGATAACAAGGAACATTCTAAATATATACAAGTCTTGCTTTCTTTTTTTTTTTTTTTAACCTAAGTAAGCTCCTATTTCCAGACCCACTTCCTTTGCTTCTCTTTAATTTCTTCCACTGAGTTTTATGCTCATCTTTCCTCATATCTTTGGATGTGGAGGGTGGAGTCAGGTTAGAGAAGCAGTTTGAGAATGTACCTTTCTTGCAAGTCACTAAGATGTCTTTTTTTTGGAGGTCAACATTGAGAGAGAATGAAGGAAGAGGAAAATACCAGCAAGTATAAGTGAACTTCATCTTTTATGACATTGTCGTGGATTATTAGGTTAAAAGGTCTAAAAGATTTTGAGATAAATCAAATTGCAAATTTATAATCGAGTCCAGTAACTTAATTAATCTCATGTGATGTGACTTAAACATTTGAAAAGGAGAGCACCATTTGTCAATATGGTTCCATTCATTTGTCTCTATATATGTACCTATTTTAAAATTAATTAATCTTTTAAATTTATATTTCTCTGTATAATTAACATAACAGCTTTTAAAATTGCTTTCTATTTGAGAAGCAGGGAAAAAGATAAACTTTTGCATTTGGTTTGAATAACTGAATCAAGAATCAGTTTCTTTAAATATTTCCCAAATAAGCAAATAGCAACGTTCAATTGTGTAAGTAGTAGTAACACACGGCCACAATCACATATGAGCCTTTGCCATGTATGAAACACTGCATTAAAGTGGTGTGGATACACAGGTGAAAAGCAGAGCCCTGGCCCTGTGGGAAACCAGTCTGGAGGAAGCAACATACAAGTGGATAGAGCATAACATGGTAAGTCCTTTAATGGGAATTTAGACAAAGACATCTGGGGATGGGAGGAAATTTGCCATAGGCTTACTGGACAGGAGGGTAAGGCCACTTTCAGATCACAGAAGGGACAGTCATATTTACACCTAAGTCTGGAGAGTAAAATGGACTAGGTCTTGGAAAAGTGGAATACATGGCTTATACCATGCTCATTCCTCCTGCTCATGCAAACTTGTGAAGCATTGATGATGATGCTGTAATGTGGACAGTTGAATTCTGCATGGACCATCACAAAGACTTTTGCTGCCATGCAAAGACTAAATAGGTCTCATTAGTGGGACTATGCAGATAATATCACTTTCCAAAGCATTTTAAGTCTTCGTTCATTTGATTCCATTTTAAAATTTCTGCTTCACGTCTTTGTCTTTCTTCTTAATAATATTACCTTTAAAACAGAATAATTCCCAACTGAAATCACATGTTTTAAAGTTAGATTTTATATTTTAGAACAGGTTTGGATTTATAGAAAAGTTTTGAAGATAGTACAGAGAGTTTTCATATACCCCATATCCAGTTTTACCTATTATTTATGTATCATATTAGTATGGCACAGTTAAAATTGGTAAATCAATAGTTGTATAAGACAGTTCTTGTTTTGCTATAAATACCTGAGACTGGGTAATTTATAAAGAAAAGAGGTTTAATTGGCTTATAGTTTCACAGGCTGTACAGGAAGCTTTTTGCTAGCACCTGCTCGGCTTCTGGGGAGGCCTCGGAAAACTTGCAGTATGGCAGAAGGTGAAGTGGGAGCCAACACTTTCCATGGCTGAAGTAGGAGGAAGAGAGGGAGGGGAAGGCGCTACACACTTTTAAACAACCAGATCTCACAATAACTCACTCACTCACTATCAAGAGAATAGCACTGAGGGGTGGCGCTAACCCATTCATGAAGGATCCACCCCTATGATCCAATCACCTCCCACCAAGCCCCACCTCCACACTGGGGATTACAATTGAACGTGAGATTTAGATAGGGACACAGATCCACATCTTATCAACGTGTATGCGTTGTTATTAACTAAAGGCCATATTTTCTTTGTATCTATCTAGTTTTTTCCTAATGTCTTTTTTTCTGTTCCAGGAATCTATCCAGCATACCACATTATGTGTGGTTTTGTGTCTCCTTAGGCTCCTCTGGGCTGTGACAATTTCTCAGACGTCCCTTGTTTCTGATGACCTTAAACGTTTTGAGGAATACTGGTTAGGTATTTTCTAGAATATCCCTGTACCGGGATTGTCTGATGTTTTTGTCATGATTAGACTGGGGTAGTGGGTTTTTGGAAGAAAGATGACAAAGATAAAGTAACATTGCATCCCATGGTACGAGGGGCACATACTATCAATATGGTTTATCGCTGTTAATTTTGACCTTGATCACCTGGCTGAGGTAGTAGTTTTGGAGATTCCTCACTGTAAAATTATCCTTTTTCACTCCCTTTCCATACTGTACTCTTTGGAAGGAAATCGCTGTGTGTAGTACACATTTAAAGAGTGGGAAGCTGCACTCTACTTCCTTGAAAGAAGTGTCCTGTACACACATAAGTCATTTGAAATTCTTCTGCACAGATTTGTTTCTCCTCCTCCATTGATTTATTTGTTCATTTATTTTCATCATTACAGACACGTGGATATTTATTTTATACTTTGGATTATAACTCAATACTATATTACTTATTTTGTTGCTGAAATAGTTCCTGTTTTGGCCATTGGGAACTTTTTCCATTGACTCCTGTTCCATTGACATACTCCATGAATGTCAAGGTGTTGGTTTGTTTTTGCATATCCTTACTTTCTGGGACTACAAGATTCTCTAGGCTTTCTTGTCCCAGTCCTAGAATCTGCCTTTTCTCCGAGGAGCCCTCAAATATAATTTTAATTCCTATTTGAGTCAGTATTCTACGAAATGTATGTTTGAATAAGCATGTGGTTGCTAAAAATGGAGAAATCTGTCTCCTTGCAAAAATGTGTGTACACCATGTCCATTAATGTAGGAGCTATCAGTCTGCTAAGGTGTACACACTCCACTCATACTAATGCTAATAGGAGTTTCAGGAAGTAAAAACAATTCCTCATTACTAGAATAAGCAGATGCCATTTTTATGGACTTGCTCTCCTTCGTTTTATGCCTAATGGAGCGTTCCCTGATGTTTTCTGAGATGAGATTTGTATTATCCCTTTATAAATGTGGAATTAATAATAGATTGGTAGCCTTCTTGACGCTTAACTATTTGCTTTACTTAAAGATTTTTAAAAAGATGTTTATAATACCTTATAGTTGTGTAGTGCTTCAACATATACAATGTTCTTTTGTATAATTATTTAGCTTTTATAGAAAACTATGAAAGGTAACTAAGATAGTTTATTTTGGAGGAAAGTATGGATTACAGAGGAGCAGGGTCCCTGTGTTAAGTGTCCTTCCCTTTTACAAAACTAAATCATGACCTGAGCCTTTTTTTAGGGTGTACTGTGAAGTTTTGTTAGAATAGCAACAGGCCTCATTTTTTCCATTTGCCTATTTATCCTGTTTGCCCTAACTAAAATACAGAGTCCATGCAACCTTATAACTTGATGGAAAATTTTTACAAGATCTTTTTATACCAATGTTTTTACAAAATGCTTAGTACCTTTGTTTTTAATAATTTTTGTATTTTAAACTCATGTTATTGATCCTTATGTAATAACAATTTTGTACTCAAACCATACTTGCCTTTAATCTTGTCTCTCTCCAGTTTCTCCCCTTCTCCCAGGCAGCTGACCACACAAATCTGACTCTTTTGTTTTAGATTCCTTCAAGTGTTCACTAATTCCTTTAGAGTAAGTCCCTGGAAATGATGTACAGGGCTCTTTATGACCTTGCCTTTTCACTCCTGTCCAGCCTCGCCTCTGGCCACAGCCTCCTTTTATCCATGCTGCAGCAATGCTGAGCTGCATTCAGTTCTATGAAAATAATAAGTGGTTTCTGGCCTCTATACTTTTGTTCTGCAGTGTTATTTACATAGAGGTGTTTCTTTGTACGCCTTCCTCCCAGTTCTAAATCCTTTTAGCTGTGCTTCTTTGAGACTGAGAATGCATTTTATATACCTATATATGTGATATCTGTAATTCCTTCTAGCTAGACTGCGGAGCCCTTGAGGGCAGGGCCCATGTCCTATTTGTCTTCCAGGAACGTTCTGATTTGTCTTCTATTTGAATTTTAGAAGGCTCCTAGTCAGTGGTGAGTCAGTGAGTAAATAATCTTTCTGATTTAAAAATAAGCATATCTTGGCTTAGTTTTAGCCACATTGAACAAAATTATAAATTCTTTCACTGACTCACACCTTCATTCTAGACTCTAATAAAATGCTTACTGTCTGTCTTCCAGGTCATTTATTAGGCTCTTTTAGTTCAGGATAAGCTAATACAGTCCCCGTTTATAAGAAAAATGTTGTCAAATGAAAAAGAAAGTTATGTAAAAAATACTTGTAAGTTCCCTGAGATTGATATGGACAGTGATATTAGAACACAGAGAAGGAAATGGCTGGCACTTCCTGTACAGAAGAAATGAACTGCATCTGTAAGTTGAGGGATGAGTGAGATTTTTGCTAGAGAAGTGTCAGGGGTGGATTCCAGAAAGAGGATTTGGCAGACCTGAAGGCACAGAATGTGAATGGGCACATGAACTTTGAACACTGTGGACTGGGGACAGGACCTGTGGAGGAGAAAACACTGAACAGATGCAGGGGACTTGTCAAAGGTCTCCTGTGTCCTGTGCACAAAAGTTGGGATTATATCCCAAGACAACAGAGCACTTTTGGATAATTTTGAAGATTGCTTGATCTGTTGCCATATTTCTTGTAAGTGTTTTGAAGATTTGGGGCCAGGGCTAAAGGACAAAATAGTTGATTCAGACTTGGTTTTTAAAAATTCTTCTATAATAGGTTGTATTTGCCTCAGTTTATCTGCTTGTTTCCAGTGCTCTTATTTCTACAAGAATGGACAACTTCTAGCACCAACCTTTCTTTTTCTTTCATGCATTTAGACTTTCTAAGTAGAAGCTATGACTTTGAGATGCCAAAATACTCATCACATTATCGTCCAAAATAGATCCGTTGAAATCCCTTAAAATGTGTTAAAATATAAAAATGTCAAGATAAATTGAGAAATTGATTCTTAGTGGGGCAAACTGAAGATAATATTACATTCTTCACAAACTTGTCCTGGTTTATAAAACTTGTCTAAACATTTTCCCTCCTAAAACTTTATATTCTTGCCTGAACTTCAAAAAGAAGCCTGATCTGCAAGATAATTTTAAGAACAGTTTTATTAATTCCTTTCTCAATAGGTTGTTGTGACAAAATACCCAACACCTCAGTTGTGGCAGAACTAGCTGCACTCTTTCTGTTGAGTGTTTTCTGTGGGACAGTAAAAGATACCAGCAATGCTGTCAAACAATATACAAATATTTATTAAACTTGTACTCTGTGCAACATTCTGAGATCTGTGTTACTTTAAACAAATTAACTACCAAATTCTAAACACCCTAGGTCAAATTTTGAGAAAGGTTTACAGTTTTGGATTTTTCACTAAGAGAAAAAATACCAAGTAGGATAAGAATGTTCAAAGGTTGCAGTTTCAGGAAATTGCTATGTGTACAATATAAAAATTATGTGATAAGCATTGAATTTATGAGCTGTATTCTACATTGCATCCTTTCCGGTATAATTACCAATGGAAGCTATGTTCTACTTTTATTATCCTTGGTAGGTATACCAAAGCTATCATTTTATTCTTTTTTATATATAAATTTGTCACATCTTATTTTCAAAACCAAACTTAAAATTATTTTAATTGACTTCCAACAGTCTATCTTAGGGAAAGATTCTCCCATGCTTTCATTCATATAATACCCACAAGGCAATTCAGTTCCAAATACAGCTGAAGCTAGAATTGTGATAGAGCCTCTGAAAGCTTGAAATGGCTATCATTTGCCTTCTGAATCTGAGGCCATTAGTCAGCCTATTACTAAATACTTACTTCTTAAAAGCCAGTTGGTCCTCTTACACCATGGCAGTCCAAGAACAAATGAAAAGGAAGTAGGAAGTAGAAGTAAAGTATAAGATGGCTGCAGGAGATATGAGAGCTGGCTGCCTGATGAGCAGAGGCAGAAACACATGAAATTTACACATCATCACTGTGTAGGGCAAAGATGATCAAAAGAATGATTCAGTCATTAAGAAAATAATTGCACTATTTCTATTGTGATGCATATTTTAAAAGGCAGGAAAGTGGTTTGAATCCCACTTTTCAAAAGGGTTTTAAAATTCTTGTTGACTATTAACTCTATGCACTACTCTATGTCCATTTCAGGTTAAACTTTGAAGTCTGAGCATCCTACTTCAAACTTTGGAGTTTCCTTTTGGGTTTCAATTGCCAATCTTGAGATGATAAGCTTTGCCTCAACTTACAGTACTTCTGTGAAAAATGTATTTTATGTATCAAAAATTGTCACTGGATAATAATGCTCACATTATGTAAAAATAGGTCTCAAAACATATTTTTGTATGGCAAAAATAAAAAAATTTAAAGTAGTTTAAATGTATTTTATTTTTTAGTATATACTTATAATGTACTATTTTATCTTTAGGTTTTACATTTAGTCCCACAGCTTATTATGTTGATTTTTGCCTTGAAGAAATTTACTCTGTGATTGTGGGAATTAGTCTGGATCTTTTAGAACAGTTCTTAATATCTCTAAAGTTATCTATAAATCAAGGATTTTGAACTTCTATAATAGAAAAAAGGGACCGAAAGAGAAATTCTCTCCTTCCATCTGTTCATCTTTTTTAAAAATGCAAGCAAGAAGTAGTTGTTTCTGTCTTTGATGTTATTGAGGAAATAATATATGTAAAAATCAGAGGAATGGAGGAAGAGAGCATCGGATCTGTGATTTTGTACACTGCACTCGTTTATGCTTTAAGTCCTGATGGTTAACGAAGTCAATCAGCACCCCCCCCCCCAACAAACCTCCTAACTCTACCATTATTCGTTGTAATTCCCTCTTTGTGCAATAAGTTAATTAGTACTTTTACAATAGTTTTCTTCAAAATACTTTTCTTTTAATCTTTCTCAGTTATGTATGCCTATAGTATCTTGCTTATGCTTTTTTCTACTACTAACAAACTTAATTGGATTTTAAATAACACATCTGTAAATTCTACCATGAAGAAATATGGAAGAGTGTTATTTGCCAAAGATTTTTAGCCTATCTGATGTTGTATACTCCTTTGTACCAGTCTTACTCATCCTAAACTTAGTAAAAATAATAATGGAATTACTTTTTCTTTCAGCCTTTCTTAGAAGATGGTAGGCAGTGTCATTTCATTATTATTAATTGATTTTTTTTACAATTACTTGGGCATACAAATGTGTCCTAGACATAATGAAAACTTCTAGTCTACCTTCAAATTTTTAGAAAAGTACTACGTGAATACTCATTTGAATAAATGAAAATGAAGTCTCTTTTATGACCTCAAAGAACCTCAAAGAATGGCAAAATGGGTTTCAAGTTACAGATATTTAAACATATTGCTACATTAAGCTGTTTGTTCTTGATTAACATAAAATGTCATAAACTTACTTTTTTTTGGATTAAGATACATTTTGTGAGAACTGAACCATGATAAAAAGGAGAAACACCTGATAGTCTTAATTTTTTATGTGAATCAATTTTAATTAACATATAAATGTTTTGAAATTAGCTATGAAAATTGTCCAAAAAGTAAATATCACAGGGCCTCATTGGCAATGTCAAAGCTTTATATCATTTTATTAAGATTAATTAATTGTCGAATTACCACATGTACCATGTTTTACTTGTAAGGCCAAACCAAAGAATTCTTTGCATCTATATCAGCATTCTTAGCTTTTCAGACAGGCGTTTTAATCCCTTCTGATCTCTGAGATAAATATATTTTTTCCCGTAATTATATAATTACTCAATAGACCAGAGCAGATCCCATGGAGCCACTGCAGTGTGTGCTGTATAAATAATGTGCTGTTCTACCTCTGATAATTGGCCAGTAGAGCCTCCTAGGAGTGTTTTTATCCCTTAAATAAACACTACATAGGCAAGGAGGGTTGACTCAGTATTTTCTTCATTGGCAATGAAACCAGAAGCGCTTCATATCCAGTGCTTATTAGATCATTTTAGAAAGAACACAGTGCTTGTGACCCTACAGCTCCCTCTGCTGGTCCACAAAGTTTAAAAAGTACAAGTAGAAAATAATGTTTAAGAAGTGGAACCCCGGCCGGGCGTGGTGGCTCCCACCTATAATCCCAACACTTTGGGAGGCCGAGGCGGACAGCCTGAGGTCAGGAGTTCGAGACCACCCTGCCTAACATGGTAAAACCCCTATCTCTACTTGAAAATGCAAAAACAGTATGCAAAAAAATTAGTCGGGCTTGTGACGCACGCCTGTCCAGAGCCTGAGGCAGGAGAATCGCTTGAACCCGTGTGGCAGAGGTTGCAGTGAGCCGAGACGGTGCCACTGCACTCCAGCCTGGGCGAAAAGAACCAGAGCCCCTTAGGAGAAAAAAATGTGTCATTTTTGGTATGAAATGGGGTTAAACTAAAGGAATAAGCAACAGAAAGTCTTATTTTTATGATTATTAAATTGTGAGCCACCTTACTCACCATCTGCCTTTAATCATCCAAGCATTGTGTATTCCTGTCATGTCTTGTTTTTCACAGTAAAAAGCAGACTCTACATAGAGTAGGCAGATATTTTTTTCAGGACAACCCTAACCAAAGTGAGCTTCATGAGTCTATCAGCCCCACATTAACAGCTCTGTTCCTTCATAAAGCAGATTATTATTCACAGGGGTCCTTAAGGTACCTTTACTCCATATAAAGGGGTGGCGAATGAAAGATGTAAAGAAATGAACGTCTTCTTCAGACTGACCAGTTAAAATCCTGTGCATCTCATCTTTCTGGTATTGATAACCACCTTCATTTGGTACAGGCAAAAATAACAGAAAGAAGGAGAACTGGAGTAGGAGAAACATGGGCTTGAATCCCAGCTCTGACAATTCAAATCTGTGTAGTCTACTTCCAGTTATTTAACGTTTATACTTTTTCCTGTTCACATCTATAATTTGAAGATAATCTCAGAGGGTCGTTGTGAGTGCAAAATAAAGTAATATATGTATAGTGCCCAATATGTAGCAGGTGTGTTTCAATTGTAAACACAACTCCTGAGAAATCTGGGTTTCTGCCCAACCGAGAGAATGACCCAGAGAATGTCAAAGGGAAATCATTTCCCTTCCAAACATTCTGAAAGTATGGCCAGGCAACATACAGTCAATCATATAAAATACAGAGTTTTATTTAAAGAAGTTAATGTGATGTGACTTTTCCATAGTTACACAATCTATAATCAAATTCTATTTATTTTTTGATATAGAGACAAGATCAGAAATATAGTTGACTACAGAATTGTAGGTTCCAGAAATCATTAAATCAGGCTATAAAAGAAGCTATGTAAACACTATATTCTGATGAAGAGGATTTAGATAATGAGTTGTACATATTGTCATAGATTATTACAAATAAATTCATGTCTCTGATAGCTCTCTATTGCTACTTACATAGCAAATGTGTTTATTTTAGTATATTAGGTTTTGAAAAGACAGTAAACAATGGTTTTATAATCTAATAACTAGATAAGGGAAAGTGGTTTGAGCCTAATGTCTTAGATATTCTGAACAAGAGTTTGCCTTCAGGTAATGCTGTGCTGTGTCTCATTCCATATACACAGGTTAGGTCATTCTTTATTATTAGGTAATAAAAAATAATAGAGGGAGTATAAGTAGTGGCTAAATGCAAAAATCTGAAGCCTGAGAATCTGAGTTTGAATTCGAGTTCCATTTAACTGTCTGACCTTGAGAGAGTGGGTTGGATGCCTCATCTGCGCTTCATTTTCTTCACTTCTAAAATGGAGGTAATAAAAGTGTGCACTTTGTATCAGTTTTCAGGGACTGCCTTAACAGATTCCCACAACCTTGACACTTAACACAAAAGAAATGTTTCCTCTCACAGTTGGTGAAGCTAGGCATCTAAAAACCAAGGTATCAGTATGGCCATGCTGCCACTGAAGGCTGTGGGGAAGATTCCTTCCTTGCCTCTTCCAGTTTCTGGTGGCCCCAGGTGTTCTTCAGCAATTCCTCAGGTTCTTCAGCAAGTCCTGGGAGCGGAACTTGTTTCTATCTCACTCTTCACGTGGCCTGCTGTTCTGTGTCTCTCTGTGTTGTTTCCTTTTCTTATAAGGACATCAGTTACTGGATGTAGAGTATTGGCTATTTCATCCTGTCAGGCCTCATTTTAACTACATCTGCAAAGCCTTATTTTCAAATAAGGTCACATTCTGATTTTCCAAGTGGACATGAATTTTTGGAGGACACCATTCAACCCAGTACATACGTCGCTGGGTTGTTTTGAGGATTAAATAGGTTGCTGTACCTAAAGCACTAGAACAATGCCTGTTGCAGAAGTTTTAGTTAAGGTGACTTCTAAAATTCCATGTATAGTTCAAGCCATTTTCAGTTTCACCTAAGTTACAGATGTCCCATTGCATATTTTCTCGATAGCACATCCCCCAGTAGCCTGCTCTATCTTTAACTTCAGCCATCTAAAACTGTTTTTATGTTCATCCCCGAACGAAAACCAGAGGATCCCCCAATTCCTGTAAATGGTATCACTATCCCCCATTTGCTCAGATTCAAAGCCTCGACATCATTTACAATGACTTCATCTTCTTTGTTGCCATAACTGAGTAGTAATCTTTTGGTCCTGTAGAGTGGATCTTGAGAGAGGTTCACTTGTCACATTCTCACTTCCCCTTTTCCAGGTCAGGCTCTCTTTAACATTCACCCAGATGAAAAACAGAATAATACCGTAACACAGTACATCGTGTACATACAAATACACACATATTTCAGACAGAAACAGAACTATATTTCCTTTAATTCAGACTATATGTCTCTTTAATGACAATGAGAAATATGAAATACAATATAGAGTAAGTTGGCCTTATTTAGTGGCTCTGCATGCAAGCTGACTCACTGTAGAAAAGGAGAAGGTTTAAAGGGAAAAAAAGGAAAATATTAACTGCTTCTAACCCACAAAATTTAAATAAAGCCATTTTAATATGCATTGATTATGTTCAGCCATTTTATAGCTCTGGCTTCAGTTTTCTTATTGGTAAAATATGACCTTGAGAAAGTTATTTAAATTATCTAATCATAAATAAACCTACTCATAAGGTTTTCATAAAAATGAAATAAAAAACTGTATGTAAAATACTTCAGCATGGTACTATGCCCCTCATCCATGGTTAATAAATACTAGTTATTACATATAATTTTAGCATCATATTGACGTAAACTCTTTAAAACTCTTGGACTTATTTGGTTGCTGCTTCATTTGATGATTAACTTCATTTAAAGCGTATTTCCAGGTTTGATTGCATTTTAACAAGGGAGTGCAGTTTGCGCTCAGTGTGCACAGTGGTTGGGAAGAATTTGGTGTCTACATCTTTAGCTGCTATTGGGCAAATGGAGAGGTAAGTAGTATACTCTTTTTGAGCATAGTGCCAACTAGTGTCCATATTTATACAAAAGAGGGTTAAAGGGAACAAGAAAGAGCACACAGTAAACATTCAACAAATAGTGGCTATCAGTATTATATAATTTTTTTTCAAGTTTCAGCTTCCAGATGAATACAAATGAGTGCCTTAACCTCTTTCAGTCTTCTTTCAAAGAGAAGATTCAATACATTGCAGTTGCAGAAGTTATAGGAAGTAGCTAAACAGAGAAGAGTATAAAATTGTGATAGAAAATTTGAAATCCTTATATTTCTTTTGCTAGATTAGTCAACACATATTCAGCACCTATTGAGTGATGATTCTGAAGAGCATTGATCAGATAAAAGTGATCATTTAGTAAAGCAAATGAGAGAATCTTAATTCTAAAGTACAGCTAGCAGAGTTAACTTAGAAGTGAACTTTGGTAACTTCTGGATGCCTTTTGTAAAAAAAAAAAGTATTGTGTCGTATTGAAATATGTCATAATAAAAACTCCTGCACTTAGCAGGAATTACATTGACTATGTCTAATGTGTGTGGTTGAAAAGCTGCTTCAACCACTCGTCATGTACACCTCATATCCTGCCTGCATAAAAGGCTGTGCCCATTTCACTATGGATACAGATTAGTTTATCCTGCATATTACCAATTCCTTATGTCCACATATAAAGTCATAAATATCAGGGAGAAAAGCTTCATGTGCAGAAACTTTGTAGTTAATGGGAAAGCAAATACCAAGTTCTGACTACGTATCTCCCTATGCCTATTCTTTTTTTTTTTAAAGTCTTTTCTATTCCTGAAGCTTTAAGAAATAAACAAAAGCTATTACTTTGACAAAGCAGACACCAACATAATGAGATTTGAGCAGGATTATGTATTTCCCTTTATCTACCACTCTGTTTTCCATAAGGGGACACAAAGACATTTTTTGCACGTAATCTTGTAAGCTAGTTAGGAATTCTCACTTCATCCATGCAAAGAATAGAAACAAACTCATAAAGCAACAGATGAATGCATGCATGTGAAATTGGAAGTCATTTGCATTTAAAGTGATATAACTTAGGTGATCAGAGGGGATGCAGTTAGGATAATATTTTCTTTCAGGACTCAAAGTTCTCAAAGGTCTCAAAAGAAAATATCTCACCTGCTTTTCAAGCAGGTTTCAAATTATGTTTGACAAACATGGGACATCATCTCTAAAGCATGTGTGCATGTGTCTGCTGTAAAATCAAGGTTGGAAAGTTACCCTGAAGGCCAAACAGACAAGGTTTTCTAAGTTTCTGCTTGGCCTGGTAAGACAGCCTTGGTCATGGAGGAGGCCTGATTCTGAAGACAGGGTCAATTCTGTCACTCACATTTTTTTACTGCCCTGCCTTCGCTGGCTCTGCATCTGAGTCGCGGAAGAACATAGACTCAAAAAGTGCTGAATATATGTTGATTACTCCAGCAATAGACATATAAGAATTTCAAGATTGATATATTTTAATAAAAGCACTGTTAAACATTGACGACCTAAGTAATATTACTAGAGGACCTCTCTGATCAACTATAACATACAGGCAGAAAGGACATCCTTTCCTGTGTTGCCCCAGACCACCCTTTGACTTGGTCACAGAAGAATTCCAGTTGACAACGCTTTACGGAGCAAAAAGGTACTTGCTGGGAAGCTGCAACACTTGGTGGAGTCTAATAACACCCAGCGGGAGACCACGGTACCCGGTGGGATGGAATCAACACAGCCCAAGTGGAATACAGGTATTTGGGAACACTGTTACATATGTATACTCTGAAAAGCCTTGGGACACGACCAGAGGGTAATAGATTTTTAAAGGGGCCTTAGGTGAGTCCTAGAGTCAAAAAGAGGTTTGAGGTATTTGTGATATTACAATCTCATAAATTCTCCAGGCTGCTAAAGTCTAGAAGTCAAGTTACAAAAGAAAGATTAGATTATTGTCATACTTTCAATTGTGTGTAAGTTTTTGTTTTGAGTCTTTAAAACAAAGAGTTGAATAATTAGGTTGAAAGTGAGTTTTTTCATATATATTTATTTTTATTTCAGTAGCTTTAGGGGTACAGGTGGTTTTTGGTTACGTGGATGAATTGTATAGCGGTGAAGTCTGAAATTTTAATGCCGCCATCATATAAGTGCTGTATATTGTAAACAATATGTAGTTTTCTATCTGTCTCCCCTCTCTTATCCTCCCCATCTCTGAGTCTCCAATGTCTGTTACACCACTCTGTGCCATAATGTATACCTTTGAGTACCTATAGCTTAGCTCCCTCTTGTAATCAAGAATATGTGGTATTTGATTTCCCATTCCTGAGTCACTTCACTTAGAATAATGGCCTCCAACTACATCCAAGTTGCTGCAAGACATTTTTTTCTTTTTTAATGCCTGAGTAGTATTCCATGGTGTATATATACCACATTTTCTTTATCCAATCATTGATTGATGGGCACTTAGTTTGGTTCCATATATTTGCAATTGTGAATTTTGTGCTGTGATAAACACATGTATACAGGTGTCTTTTTGCTATAATGACTTCTTTTCCTTTGGGTAGATACCCAGCAGCGAGATTGCTAGATCAAATGATAGATATACTATTAGTTCTTTGAGAAATCTCCATACTGTTTTCCATAGAGGTTGTACTAATTAAAATTTCCACCAGCAGTGTATAAGCGTTCTCTTTCACCACATCCACATTGGCATCCATGCTTTTTAACTTTTTAATAATTACCATTCTGGCTGGGGTAAGGTGGTATTTCATTGTGGTTTTAATCTTCATTTCCCTGATTATTAGTGATGTTGAACATTTTAAAATGTTTGTTTGTCATTTATGTATATCTTCTATTGAGAGCTATCTATTCATGTCATTTGCCCAATTTTTAATGGGATTATTTGTGGGGTTTTTTTTTTTTATTTGTTTGAATTCTTTCAGAGTCTTGTTACTAGTCCTTTGTTGGAAGCATAGTTTGCAAGTATTTTCTCTCATTCTGTGGGTTGTCTGTTTACTCTGATAATTATTTCTTTTTCTGTGCAGAAGCTTTTTAGTTGAATTAGGTCCCATTTATTTATTTTTGTTTTTGTTGCATTTGCTTTTAGTGTCTTAGTCACAAATTCTTTGCCTAGGCCAATGTCCAGAAGAGTTTTTCCTAGGTTTTATTTTAAGATTTTTATGATTTCAATTGTTAGATTTAAGTCTTTAATCCAACTTGAGTTGATTTTTGTACGTGGTGAGAGAGAAGGACCCTGTTTCCTTCTTCTGCATATCGCTATCCAGTTTTCTCAGAACCATTTATTAAACAGGGTGTCCTTTCCCCATTTTATGTTTTTGTATGCTTTAAGATCAGTTGGTTGTATTTGGCTTTATTTCTGGGTTATCTATTCTGTTTTATTGGTCTATGTATCTACTTTTATGCCAATACCATGCTGTTTTGGTTACTATAGCCCATAGTATAATTTGAAGTTGGCTAATGTGATGCCTCCAGATTTGTTCATTTTACACAGAGTTACTTTGGCCATTCATTTTTGTTCTTATTAATTCAAGGATTATTAAATTCAGGATTAATTTAAGGATTAATTTTTCTTAATTCTTTGAAAAAATGATGTTTTGATAGGAATTGCTTGAGTCTATAGATTGCTTTGGGTAGTATGGTAATTTCACAATATTGATTCTTCTAATTCATGAGCATGAGATGTATTTCCATTTGTTTATGTCACCTGTGATTTTTTTCAACAGTATTTTATAGTTCTTGTAGAGATCTTTTACCTCCTTGGTTAAGTATATTCCTAGATATTTTATTTTATTTTTTGGCAGCTATTGTTAGACATTAAATTCTTGATTTAATTCTCAGCTTGGTCATTGTTTGTGCGCTACTGATTTATGTACATTGCACCATATGGTGCTACTGATTTGTGTACATTGTTTGTAACCTGAGATTTTGCTGAATTCATATATCAAATCTAGCAGTCTTTTGGATGGATCTTTAGGGTTTTCTAGGTATATTATTATATCATTAGCAAACAGAGATTGTTTGACTTCCTCTTTTTCAATTTGAATGCTCTTTATTTCTTTCTCTTGTCTAATTTCTCTGGCTAGGACTTCCTGAAGGTAAAACTTATTTGTTTCTTATCTATTTTACTTTACAAGTTTTTCCTCTGTACATCAATTTGTATACACATAAACACACATACTACTCTCTAAAAAAGTAAATGTTATGAATATTCATCCTTTAATTGTAGAAAATGTGTAGTTACCAATTTTTTTCTAAAATGTTTATCAAAAGTGTAGGTAGCTTTACCCTTCAGCCCCCATTCAAGTATAAACATGAATATGGGTGCCAAAGGTGGTACTTCTAGAAGATAATTAAATTCTGGTTCAATTTACTTTAGACAAAATGGGAAATGTCTTGTCTTTTGTTGCCTCTAGCTTTTCACACTAAAAACAAACCCTAAAGAATTTGCTGCAAGTAATGTTTTTGCTGCCTAAGGCAACCATCTGCTCTGGCTGTATGACAGAATTGACCCTAGTTATATTTGTTAGAGTTCAAATATTTGTAGTTTATTTTCAATGAATAAATGACACTGCAACATGCCATAGGCGGAAACTTTTAAAACAGGGCAGGGGAAGCGGGGAACAGATAGGAAAGCTGAACACATAACACACATGTTTGTTCTACTTTGCCCTCCAGAATATCTTAGTTTTCTGGTCAAATGAAAGTGTGTTGATAAATCCATAAGAAAACCCATAGATGGATCATAAAGTAAAAAATTTTAAATGATATCACAAAATAACATGGAAGAAATATGGATACTAATAAGATATTAGATCTGGAAATATAAATACATTTGCAAAATGTATTTAAAATATAAGTGCAAAGTTAAGAGTTTATAAAGAAAAAAAAACATGAGAAACAGGATTATAGATACCAAGAGAAAAATATTCCAATAGCTAAAACATTATTGAATGATAAAGGATAGACTAGAAAAGAAGTAGAAAAAAATGTTATCATCATTATATCAAGAGCTGTCATAAGTTAAGGAAAAAAATACTAACACTTTAAAGGAAAGATGAATAAAAGTTGTAAACAGGCAATTTATAGAAAAATGATTCAGTTCTAAAAATAAAAAAGTTAAATATCATTTATAATTGAAAAAATATAAAACAAAGCAATCTACCCATTTAGAATTTTTCTGTAAAAGGCTCATACTCAAACTTTGTAAGAGTATAGGAAAAGATACTCTCATACATTGTTACCTAAATGGAAATCGATACCACTTTTTCAAGAAACAGAAAAATGTGTGACCTCTTGTTATAGGATTCTGCATTTATGAATCTGTTATAAATGTGATGTGAGGAAATTGCATACCCTAAAACCTTAAGTGAAAAAAGCTGGATTCATAATTACCTGTATATTTGTATTATCTGCTGTATGATCTCAATTTTGTAGAGAAAATGGAAGAAAATACAGCAAATATGTGCAATAGTTACCAGTATGAGAGACTGTTTTTCACCAAGATGGGAACTAAAGGATTAAAACCATAAGACTGTATATATGTACACTATATTAATGAATACATATATGTATCCATGATATGAAACATATAAATTCATTGGTTAACACAGTAACTACCTATGTAAGACCTGCTATGTGATTGGTCTGACAGAGATCTTAGACTTAGCACGTCCCTGACAGAAACCCAGATTTTCTTCTGTCACCTACCAGTTTCTTCACTACAGGGGAGAAAATACCAAAAAAACCAGAAACACTTCTTTCTCTCAGTTAATGGCCTCTTCATCCTTCTAGTTGCACAGGCTTAACACTTTAGTCTTTTTTATATTTCTTTTTAGCTCTCACATTTCACATCCAAGCTACCAGGAAATCCCATTGGCTCTACCCTCAAAAAATATCCAATCACTTCTCACGAAGTCAGATGTTGTCATTGTTGTTTCAACTGTCGATAGTTTTCACCTGGACTACCGCAGTAACCTCTAAATGGGCGTGTAGTGTACCCCTTTGTACGCTGCAGTTTATTCTTAATACATCAGAGTGATTCTTTATAGTTCTCGTAATGCCTACAAAGCCTAGGAGCTGTAGCCTGTGACCCGTCTGACCTCTTTGCCTGCCACTCTCCCACTAGCTTGCTCTGCCTGAAGCACCTGGATTCTTTGTTGTTCCTTAAAAATGCCAGTCACCCACTTGCCTTTAGGGTCTTTGCACAACTCCTGAATTCCCTTCCTCTGCTCTATATTTTCCCATGCTACTTTCATCTTTTTAACAATTTTTATCATTTACTTATGAATCACGTTTGATGCTTATTATCTGGACTTTCCCACTAAAAATAAACTCTGTAAGGTCAGGAATTTTTGTCTTTTTTTGTGTGCATATTTCAGTATACCAAAGAATGCCTGGCACATACTAGATACTCAGGAAATATCTATTGAGTGAATGAATGGACTCTGAGTGACTGTGACTATAAGATCCTTGAAAAAGTGTCCATGTCTCTTTTGGTCATTAACAGATCCCCAGATCCCAGCACACTATTTAGCACTTGGCACTGAATAAATGAAGAAGAATTAGAAGTGGGTTGTTCAATCATGACACAACTTTTGGTCATAGTCTATAGTTTATAATATCATGTATTTTTCTTTGTTGCTCAGAATTGGAAATCCTTACGAAGCTTTATAAGCTACACAAAGGTAATGCATAATATTTAATGAGCTCTCACAGGGCATAGCCATAGGCTAGGAAGTGGAGCGATGGCATTCTAGTGCTGCAAATGATGCAATGAAAATAACCTCATCCAAATGCTATCACCATCTTCCAGAAGTAGAGGGATCTCTTGCTGGCTTTCTTTTAAGTAATAAGATTATTTTTGACAGTTCTCAGCAGATTTTTTTTTTTAAACTTCTGTGGAAGTTTCCCCCCGGCTTTTTATTTTGAAAAATGTAAAGCCTACATGCATTTCCCACTTGCAGACAGATACTGCATGGTATTTAAAGCTTTACAGGTAGATCTCTTAGGTAACTGCCTTGAATTTTTCCCTCTGTGGTTTGCTGGGATAACCAGTGAAGATGCAAGCAAATCTTATGACAATTCTCCATTTCTTACTCAGGGACTTTACTATCAGTAGATTTTGAGCTCAATACTTTCGGCTATTAAAAGCAAATACTTGTAACATGTTCTTGGACCTCTTGCTGTGAAAATCTAGTCAATGCTTAAATTTCAAGAGCCTGAACCATCACTAAACTAGTGACCGTTGTTGGATAAATTTGGGAAGAAGGTTGTTGATGCTCATCTAAGCTGCCCTAAATGTGGAGTTTATTTTTATCCTTGGTTATCAGAGTTTGTGGGTAGCAGTCAAGGTGATGGGGTCATAGAATGAGACTGTAGCCAAGGAATACATGTCAGTGACTTCCATGACTAGTAAGAGTTTGGCAGTGAGGCAAGGCTAACGGGGGGTTTGGCAGTTTTCTTATCACTTGATAGGTTTTGCCCTGGAAAGTTGCATCAGTATTCCAACTACATTGACGATTTCTTTTTCTCCACTTCTTAGTAATGTGTTCTTCCCTTAGTCTTATGTGTTTGGTTTAATGTAATTAAGATTAATACAAACAAATTTGCTAATAGGATTACTAGTAGCAAGCATGCTATAAATATGCTTAGCCTAAAAGAATCACAATCATTCCCTGGTGCATGCAACATTCCTTGTTCAAATTCATTTACTCTATCATAAAAAAATCCCAATAGGAACTGGAACTCTAGGCCTTTTAAACAGAGTCAGATAATCTCAAATGCTAGAGAGAAAGAATAAATAGAAATTTAGACCTTCTTTTATGTAGACAGCCAGGTCAAACCAGCCCTGTGCAGGACCACCATTTATTTCTTGGTTTTGTAAACTAAATCCTGTGATTACAGTGGAAATCCAGCTCTGTTCAAGAATTTTTTTTTTGAAAGGCATGTCCAGCTGGAGCCAGACAATTCTGAAATAGATCCCAGCTGTTTGGATTATCTGAACCCAAGAATAACTAAATACTGCCACTGAAAGCCTGAAAGCACTATCAGTAGTAAATTCTCGTTTGAAGTTGTAGGTAGCTAGAATGCCATATCCCTAAAGACCACCCCTACTTAGCAGCAGCTTGGAAAGGGTAGTAAAAGGAAGAGATTAATTCTTATTTGTGGTTTTAACTGGCCCAGCTACCACAATCCATTTGGTATCTAAAATTGTTCCAAGCATGAGCATGCTTAGACGTGCATATTTCAAAGTTGGAAAAGCTAGCCCTTTTCTAGGAAATCTTCAGATTTTTCTAACTTTGAGTTAAATGTTTCATGTATATCTTCAGTAATCATAATTGTTTATGGATTGTGTATTTTGTCTCATATGTAACTTCTTTATCTTTTTATAAATGCAAGCAGGTATAGACATTTCCATAGCTAAAGTCTCATTTTCATTACCCAGCACAAAACAAGTGTTATTTAAAACAACAATATTCAAAGGGTAACATGGTAGATAATTAGAGGATAGTTTCCTTTATTCATAATGATCATTACTACACTGTTAATTAGTCTGACTGTATTTTGTCTCAATCATATGCTTTGTTACTAATAAGATAAATAACAGTACATATCAATTTCTACAAATTAGGTTTTATAATTTTGTTCTCCAGGTAAATAATCCTCATAAGTTTTACTCTGTACTCATCATTATCTTCTAATGGCACAAATATTTTAAAGCAATTTTAATATATTTAAATATATTCAATGTTTAAATGTTTATATTATCTTTTAATGCTCACATATTCATAAGTAATATATGTGAATTTTATTTTCACCTAAAAGCCTAACCAAAAGCAAATGGTTTCAAATATAAATATTTAGTCTCTCAAGAAATAGATTCATTTTTCTTCAGTGTATGTGATTTACATTTAATTTGTTCATTCCTATCTATGTAGAATTAACAAACCTATCCTACAAAAATACTCTGTATACTAATGAATGCTAATTCTGATTGGGCAGCAGTTTGGAACCAAAGCCAAAATTCATTTTATTACCTGATGTTATGTCAAACTACAGTTAAACAATTCTCTTGAACTATAAATTGTGTGTGTGTGTGTCAGAAAGAGACAGAGAGCAAGACAGAGAGAAAAACTGAGAGAGAGACAGAAAGAGATGAAGCTATGTAGTTTGATATGCTTTCTTAAAATAAGGCTGTGGGGAGGTAATTGGTAAAGAATGTTTTCCCCATTTTAAACAAGTAGTAAATTAGGTGACATTTTCTGTTTATAATAGGTAAAAACCAGACAAGAATTTCTTTCTGTGACAACTTTCTGAACAGAGCATTTAAAACCTTTGATGACTAGATGAGTTCATTTTCTTTAAATGCTGTGCTTAATATTTAAGCCACATCTTATTTGAAAAGTTAGTCTAGGATAAATAAATAAAACATTCCAGATGCAATCTTCCAGCAATGACATTCCAGCAATTTGTCTGAGAATAAAGTCAGACAATATTCCAGGTTTTGAATGTCAAGTGTTTTCAGATGATAACTAGTAAGTTTTCCAAAACATCTAGTTTCAAACAAACACTTTTAAAAAGTTTTTTCAAAAAAAGAAAAGAAACCAAACTCTCAATTTACACATGTACGGTCTTCACAATTGAATGAGAATATAAACCATTACTTAAAAACATAAAAACTTTGAAGTTTGAGAATAAAAATAGACAACGTACTTCCTAGAGCAAGTGGAATTGTCCGTAAGTCCTACCTTCCTTTCCCAGAAACAAGTAATCAAAACTGTTAACCAAGACCAGGATTAAAAAAGAATAAATGAGCTAACACTTTTTGACATGTTGAGTTTTTAGTGCCTGTATTGGTGAAGGACTTTTCTTCAGCCTTAAAGAAGTAACAAATTACCTTGAGCAAATACTTTCACTTAAATCTAAGTAGGTAAAGCAGAAAAACAGAGCACAAAGGAGACTGAGGAGGATAATTAATTAAAAGTAGTAGGGAGACTGTCCTGCACCCAGAAGAATTATATCTCAGAAGCCAAGGGAAGTCACATATTCAGGAAAAAGTGAATACTTAACAGTGGCAAAGACTGAAATATGATGAAATATTAAAATGTAAGAAACACTGGTTGGGTTAAGTCAATCAAAGTCTATCTATCAACAATTTCAGTAAAGAGATTGGAGTATAAATCACACTGGATAGGTGGATGAGTGAACAGGAGGTGAGAAAGTGGGGCCAACTGCAAAGACAGTGGTTTTTCTTTAAAAAACAAACAAATACAGAAACAAACAAACAAACAAACGGTAAATACACTAGCAAGAGGAATGCACAGGGTTAATGGGTGTTTTTGTTTGTTTGCTTGTTTCTAGGATAGAAGATACTTAGTTATGTTTTGTAAACTGAAGGGAAGAAGGGAGTAGAGAGAATACAAAGAAGTTCTACAAAACCCTGAGTAGATTGGACTTAGGATGTGTATGGACATCCTACCTGGCACCATCAGCACTTCCAATGCCCCCATGTCCTGCTTGTTTTTCTTTTCTCTGTAACACTGATTACCTTCAATAGTGCTATATACCTCACCTATTTGTTCCAATTATTCTTTCTCTCCCTTACCTTTCCACCCTCAATCTCCTTTGGGATATTCTTATTTCCCACCATTTCCACTTAACCCTTAAATGCACCTGTCTTCCCAGGGCTTTATAAAGTTCACAGATCTTTGTCTCTTGTTCTTTCATATATTTTAAGCACCTAGAACATAGTGACACTCAATAATTACGTGTTGAATAAAAACATATTGGATTGTAGAATTTTAAAAAATGTAGGGATGAGTCTGAAAGTCTGCATTTTTTACCTACAAAGTAGGAATAATTAAGCTGCATGGAAGGAGGGCTAAAGAGAGTGTATTAGTCAGTTTTCATGCTGCTGATAAAGACATACCTGAGACCAGACAATTTACAAAAGAAAGAGGTTTATTAGATTTACAGTTCCACATGGCTGGGGAAGCCTCAGAATCATGGTGGAAGGCAAGGAGAAGCAAGCCACATCCTACATGGGTAGCAGCAGACAGAAAGAGTACTCGTGCAGAGAAACTCCCATTTTTAAAACCATAGCACCTGTGAGACCCATTCATAATCATGAGAACAGCATGGGAGAGACCCGCTCCTATGATTCAAACATCTCCTACCAGGTCTCTCCCGCAACACATGGGAATTATGGGAGATACAAGATGAGATTTGGGTGGGGACACAGAGCCAAATCATATCATTCAGCAAGTCTCTTCCACCTATAAGCCTGTAAAATAAAAAGGAAGTTATATGCTTCCAAGATCCAATGGGGGTACAGGCATTGGGAAAATACAGCCATTCCAAATGGGAGTAATTGGCCAAAACAAAGGTGCTACAGGCCCAATGCAAGTCCAAAATCCAGCAGGATAATCAAATCTTAAAGCTCCAAAGTGATCTTTGACTCCATGTCTCACATCCAGGTCACACTGATGCAAGAGATAGTTTCCCATAGTCTTGGGCAGCTCCATCCCTGTGGCTTTGCAGGGTACAGCCTCCCTCCTGGCTGCTTTCACACGCTGGCATTGAGTGTCTGCAGCTTTTCCAGGCGCACAATGCAAGCTGTCAGTGGATCTACCATTCTGGGGTCTCAAGGATGGTGGGCCTCTTCTCACAGCTCCAAGTGGAGGTTCCCAAACCACAATTCTTGACTTCTGTACACTATCAGGCTCAACACCATGTTGAAGCTTCCAAGGCTTGAGGCTTGCACCCTCTGAAGTCACAGCCTGAGCTCTACGTTGGCCCCTTTCAGCCACAGCTGGAGTATCTGTGACCCAGGGCACCATGTCCCTAGGCTGCACACAGCATGGAAACTCTGGACCTGGCCCATGAAACCACTTTTTCCTCATAGGGCTCCAGGCCTGTGATGGGAAAGGCTGCTGAGAAGACCTCTGACATGTCCTGGAGACATTTTCCCCATTGTATTGGGGATTAATATTCAGCTCCTCGCCACGTATGCAAATTTCCCCAGCTAGTTTGAATTTCTGTTCAGAAAATGAGATTTTCTTTTCTATTCCATTATCAGGCTGCAAATTTTCCAAACGTTTATGCTCTGCTACTCTTATAAAACTGAATGCCTTAAACAGCACCTGAGTCACCTCTTAAATGCTTTGCTGCTTAGAAATTTCTTCTGCCAGATACCCTAAATCAACTCTTTCATGGTCAAAGTTCCACAAATCTCTAGGGCAAAAGCAAAATGCCACCAATATCTTTGCTAAAACATAATAAGAGGCACCTTTGCTCCAATTTCCAAGAAGTTCTTCATTTCCATCTGAGACCACCTCAGCCTGGATATTATTAAACATATCACTTTCAGCATTTTGGTCACAGCCATTCAACAAGTCTCTAGGAAGTTTCAAACTTTTCCACATTTTCCTGTCTTTTTCTGAGCCCTTCAAACTGTTCCAATGCCTGCCTGTTACCCAGCTCCAAAGTCTCTTCTACATTTTCTGGTACCTGTTTAGCAGTGCACCACTCTACTCATACCAATTTATTGTATTAGTCCATTTTCACATTGCTGATAAAGACATACCAGAGACTGGGCAATTTACAACAGAAAGTCATGATCTTTAGTAGGCTAGTCATTATTGGACTTACAGTTCCACATGGCTGGAGAGGCCCCACAATCTTGGTGGAAGGCAAGGAGGAGCAAGTCACATCTTCTGTGGATGGTGGCAGGCAAAAAAAGAGCTTGTGCAGAGAAACTCCCATTTTTAAAACCATCAGAGACCCATGTACTATTACAAGAACAGCATGGGAAAGACCCGCCCCCATGATTCAACCATCTCCTACCAGGTCCCTCCCACAACACATGGGAATTATGGGAGATACAAGATGAGATTTGGGTGGGGACACAGAGACATACCATATCAGAGAGATTTCAAACATGCTGAAAGTTAAACATTCAGTACAGACTGGTTCCCAATATGACAATTTTTCAACTTTAGCATGGTGGGAAAGCTATATGAATTCAGTAGAAAAAGTACTTTAAATTTTGAATTGTGATCTCTTCCCAGGCTAATGACAGGAAGTACGATAGTCTCTTGCTATGCTGGGCAGTGGCAGTGAGCTGCAGCTCTGGATCAGCCATATGGTCCGGAGGGCAGACAACCGGCAGTCTAGAGTGATACAATTTTGCCCAACTGTAGGCTAATATAAGTGTTTATGCTGGAGGTTGCACTTTTTTGAATTGCAGACGTGTAAAAAATCAGACCTTGCAGTGACCTTGAGCAGTAGGATATATATAACTCCCACATGCTTAGCGTTCCAATAATGGAACAGTAGGCATAAATGGATTAAGGTAGGCTAGGCGTATATTAAATGCATTGTTGACTAGTGACATTTCAACTTACTATGGGTTTATCATAATGTATCCCCATTGTAACCCAAGGAGCATCTATGTATAGATCAAAGGCCATTCGTGGAAGTTCATGAGCCTGATTTAAGAAGCGGCATGTTGGCCAGGAGCAGTTGTTCATGCCTGTAATCCAAGCACGTTGGGAGGCTGAGGAAGGTGGATCATGAGGTCAGGAGTTCAAGACCAGCCTGGCCAACATGGTGAAACCCCATCTCTACTAAAAAAAAAAAAAAAACACAAAACAAAAACAGCTGGGTGTGGTGGCGCACACCTATAGTCCCAGCTGCTGTGGAGGCTGAGGTGGGAGAATTGCTTGAACCCCAGAGGCAAAGATTGCAGTGAGCCAAGATCGTGCCACTGCATTCCAGCCTGGGTGATAGAGCAAGACTCCATCTCAAAAAAAGAAAAAGAAAAAAGGAGTGACATGGTTTACTTATCCTATATAATCTTTTAAAAATTAGCTTCTATCATTAAACATTGAATTTAACATGACATTTTAGATGTTTGACTTCTCTCGGAAAGTAAGAAGATGTAGCCATATCATCATCATTTACAAAGTTCCCACCATTCATTATTGTATCCCTAAACCCTAAGTTTAATATCAGTTGTCTTTTATTATTAAGCTTGCACTATTGTCTTTTAGTGTGGCTTCTTTATCACTTCTGTCACTTCCTTGGCCTGGCCTCTTTATGTGGTAGTGTCTATAATCCATAATATTGGTAGTTTCCAATTTATAAATAAGTTGTCTTCCAATGGGCTGTAAAGAAGAAAAAGTAGTATATTTTCCTCACCCATCAAAAGGGTAGTAGCTGGCCAGGAGCAGTGGCTCATGCCTGTAATCCGAGTACCTTGGGAGGCCGAGGCAAAAGGATCACTTGAAGTCAGGAGTTTGAGACCAGCCTGGCCAACATAATAAAGGCCCGTCTCTAGTAAAAATATGAAAGTTAGTTGGGTGTGGTGGCCTGTGCTTATAGTCCTAGCTACTCAGGAAGCTGAGGCAGGAGAATCACTTGAATCCAGGAGGTGGAGATTACGGTGAGCCAAGATCGCGCCACTGCACTCCAGCCTGGGTGACAGAGCAGGACTCTGTCTCAGACACACACCAAAAAACTCTTAAAAAGAGAAAAAGAAAAAAAAAAGGTAGTAGCTGATACCCCATAAGGAAAGACAGATTAAAAAGACAAAAGCATAATAAATTTATTTAAACAAAGCTTTACAAGCCTTCAGAAATGAAAACCCAAAATTCTGGAGAAAACTGTGTGTTTTTATGCTGATGAAAGAAGCAGGTAGTTGTGGGGAAACGTAACTGGACAAAAAGGGGTATAATTCAATGGTAAAAACTGGGGGGAATTTAGCAAGGCTTGTTTGTTCAGATTCTTTTCGGTTTCTGGGTATAGGGTGGGACTTCTCTGGATTGAGGATCATATGACCCTACTTTCAGGCAGGGAAGGTCAGAGAATTTCTTTATGACCATGTTTCAGGGGTGAAAGGCAGGAGAAAGTCTGAGTGACCTTGCTTCTGTGGATTTCTTATTGGTTAAGGTGCCTACTTTTGGGGTATTGTGTTCTGAGTCCCTACACGGCTTTCCAATGCCCTTAGAAATAGATTAAACTTCTTAGCTTAGCTAATCAGGCTCTACATGATCTGGTGGCTCTGACTCCTGTGACCTCCCTTCACAAATCTACACCTGGATTTAAATGCACTCCTATTTTCTGTCTTCAGTGGTCCTTTTTCTTGTTCTTAAATAGGCCAAGCAGCTTTCAGACTTTATATTTTTAGTTCACTTTACTGGGATTCCCTTCCTCCAGAGGATTAACATGGCTTGTTCCTTTATTATCTCCCAACAGTGAGAGTGAAGGCCTTAGTTCTCTTTCCACAAAACTCTGATTCCTGCCCTAATTTTGCCACCCCCACACACATTTGTTATCAAGTAGCTCCTTCTGTCAAAGTCATGTAAGTTGTTCTGAAATTCCAATGCAACTCAGCCTTCTGTCCTTTCAAGTTCTTCTAACTTCCGTGAAAAGCTTGCTCAAGAAAAAGCTGACAATTTCTTGGTGGCAGGATTAATTTAAACTTTTAGTCAGAATCGGGTGACAAGGACTGCTACAAAACAGATTGGAATCCTAAAACTGGGTTGTACTCTAAAGAACATACACTATTACTAGACTTTTAAACCCATTTATGCAAACACAAGGGTACCCATTTGATATGTCCAGTTAACAGACATATCTCTGATATCACTCATTTCTCCAAAGAAAAATGATTTCTAGCATACTATATGCTAATTAAAAAACTTTCTGGTCTTTATTGGAGTTACAAATATTGCTCTTCTGGAGGAGGTTTTTCATTAGAGTCCTTTAAATGTTCACCAACTAGTCCTCGAGTGGTAGTTCTTATTAATGTACTTGAAATATTTACCTACCAGCCCTAATGTGCTAGGTTAAAACACAGACTCACTCCTGAACACATACACTCACATGTCACACATTCTCTCTTCTGATGTGTCTTCAAGTAAGTTATAGAAAACATAACAATTGGGAATCACTCCTGTATAGAACAAATGAGTGAGAATCCTCCCACTGCTAGCCCCACCACCAACAACCACATACACACCAGTTCTAAGTGAATTGACAGAGGAATAAAAACTTAGTTTACTACTGGGATGGGGACTAAGAATCATTGGTTCACCCCTTTGGTCTTTCCATGAAACTGATGAGATTTAAAGAAATTGTTTCTGGCACCTCCCATTTAACTTGGAATGTATTTTGTTACAGAAACAAGGCCTGTCTTAATTTGGCTTGAAATGGATCAGTTGGTTGTGCATTTCTGTATCTTTATGTGTTAAGTAGCTATTTCAGTCTTCGCAGAATGACTCTCATAAAACCTAGATTATGTTTCTCCACTTCTTCTCTTCCTGCTCTCTCAATTAATCATTGCACACAGGGGTATGTGAGCAATTTATAATATACTGATCATTTTACAGAATAAACTGGAGAGGGTTTCATATCAAATACTCCAAGGCAAACTCTTCTAAAATCATCTTGAGACATCTCTCTTCTTTCAGGTCTCTTTTACCTCCCATGTGATCAAACAGATGCTTTTTTCTTCCTCTTTTCTTCCCCCAGACACTGCTCAGCTTCTGTTTAGTCCCTCTCTTCTTCTCTTCCAAAAGAAAAAGTGTGTCTTTTCTTTCACACATGTAATAATACTACCATTGTCTCCATATCCTAGATGCCAATTGATAACAGACACCCCCAACTCCTGGCCTCCACCCTGAACAAGTTTATTGAAACAGCAAATGTAGGTCTTTCCTTCTGGAAGATTTGTATATCAGCAGCCTAGAAAAAAAAAATCCTCACATTATTGCATTTGTATTTGTAGAAATATAGATTGAGTTCTCTATACCACATGTATTTTTGAAGCAGAAACTCATTTTAATTTGGGAATTTCTTGAGTAATGGAAACAGAAAAAATGGTCATTAACTTTGGATTTTCTTCAAATATGATGAATGTGGTTTCTTATGATGATATTTCATATATAACAAAAAGGCACAAGCTGTTCTGTTTCAACACACACTAATCTAAAGTTATTTATGTAAAGAGTATTAACTTAAGAACAAATATCTAAAATAATTAAGACATCACCACAAGCTTTCTAAAATAATTTTGTTGAAAAAAATGAAAAATGTGATTCTAATAATCTACTTCTTCAACAGATGTAATTTGCCTCCCTACATTCTTCTGGTGATCATATTTTCTAGAAAAAATCAGAACTAAGAATATTTGTAATTTTGTAATAATCTTAGTGCAAGAAGTAGTTCTGATGTTGGAATTCCTGGGACATTTCCATAATGTATGGGAAAAGTACTTCAGAACACTTGAAATTAGTACTGTCTTTGAAAAACGTCTGCTTTATTCCAAAGTAAGCCCTACAAATAGAAAATAGGAAGCTATCTAAGTATTATGGTCTAAGGTACAGTACAAAGTCCCATGCCTTGCATTATCTCTAATTATCATGGTCTTTCTTGATGCCTGAACTAAAGTTGCCATTACTTGAACCTTTCTTCTCAGGTATGAGAAAGTAATCTGTATTCTTCAGAAAAATATTGTTAAAATGTTTATCATTTTTTATTGCAGGGTAATGGGGAAGGTCACCAAATTAGTAATAACTTGTGACTAGAAGAATTAAGATCCTGGCAGAATGAGAAATCATACCATGGAGTGGGGGAAAACTAGATTCGAACTCAGGAGCTTTGAGTTTCAGTGCTAGCTGTGATGTTGACTTGCCCAGAGATAATGGGCAACTCATTTAATCTTCAGCAGCCACAATTTCTCAAGTTTTGGACTGGAGTTAGTGGCAGTAGTACTTCCCAGTTTGATTTTTGCCTTGAAAAATTGAAAAGTGCTTTAGGATCAGGAAACTAATAGGGGAAGCAGAAGGGAATCGACGTTGGGTTGGCTAATGCTAATCATAAATATTGACAATATAGAATGAAGGTGCAAAGGAAAGAAAGAGGATGAAATTTCCAAAGTTATCCCCCCTGCCCCCACAAGACAGGTTAGCTGTCTCATGGGGAGGCTGAGGTAAGTCAGGCTTAAACCAAACCTCACTCTTACCTAGAATTGGCTGTGATCATAATGCAAGGAGGCAAGTGGAAGAATACAGATAAACAATAACAATAAAAATATGTATGGCATCAAGAATTTTAGAGGAATGGATCCTGGTTACTTACATTTTCAAAGCCAAACTGAAATAATGTGTTAGATAAGGAAAAAGCTCAAAGACTAATTTATTGCATGATTTAAACAATTTTTCTTTGCTACGTTCTTCTAGAAACTTTAGGAGATTGCTTTTAAAGTCTTGTGCTATCATGCATGTCAGTATCTGATGCAGCCATATCCATAATTTACTGAAGGAGTAACAGTGGCACAATGAAAGCTGACCATAATTGCTTAGGGCTTTGTAGTATTAATATTATCGCCTCAGAAACCAAGGAAAGTATGAAATCAGCTGTGAAGATTTTGACCTCTGACCTGCAAGTCTATGATATATATTCCTCAAAGGGTGCCTTGTCCACAGGGAGACAATTAGTGACTTAAAAAAAAAAGGTCCCAAACTTTCTTTATTACCTCAGTTGCTGTACCAAGTCTAATGTTTAGATGTAACTTCAAAGATACTCCTGAGATACAATGAAACATTTCCCATCTCTTTTTCTCATTTCATCATAAGTGTCATTCAGAGGTAAGGGTACAGAAGAAAAAAGTACTTCAGCGGCCTTTCATTTCCCCTTTCCTGTCTTCCAGCTCAAAAGGAAATTCCAGGGAAGATGTAAGACAGGGAGAGGCTGGGCATAGTGGCTCACCTCTGTAGTCCCAGCACTTTGGGAGGCTGAGGCGGGTGGATCACGAGGTCAAGAGATTGAGACCATCCTGGCCAACATGATGAAACCCTGTCTCTACTAAAAATACAAAAATTAGCTGAGCGTGGTGGTGCGTGCCTGTAGTCCCAGCTACTCGGGAGCCTGAGGCAGGAGAATCACTTGAACCTGGGAGGTGGAGGTTGCAGTGAGCCGAGATCTCGCCACTGCACTCCCCACTAGCAACAGAATGAGACTCCATCTTAAAAAAAAAAAAAAAAAGAGAGAGTGCAAAAGTTAGGACACTTGGACATGTCAAAAATCAAGTACAATTGGCTTAGGCAAAAGGGAAATTTATTGAAAGATTACTTGGTCACTTCCATTATTAAGGGAAAACCAACTTCCAGGAAAGGAAGGAGGCAGCTGAACCTCAGGAAGTAAAGGCTGCCTCTTTCCCATTCCCTTTGTTCCCTTTGTTTGCCTGTCTACTTCAGCCTCCACACCAGCTGCTGCCACCTTAAGTAGGAAATACTGTCATCAAGAGCAAACAATATCTTATACCATTTACAATTCAAAAACGCTGTAATGATGACTTGGTTCTAGACAGCAAGATCATGGAGGAAGGATCGTGATTGTCCCAATGGTCAGAGGACAAGGTTACATAAGAAGCAGGCAGGGCTGATTGTTTTCTCATGTTTGGGGTCATGAGGAGAGTGGTTCCTGAAGGAAGGGGAGTGGGGAAAGTCAATCACTATAAGAAAGGGAAGGTGGAGAGCACTGCTGAAAGAACTAAACAGTAAATACTCATCATAAAGTACAAATTAGGAATATCTAGGGGATAATGTTACTTGGTGAGAAATAAACAAGTCTTCCTTAGAAACTTAGAAAAGTATACCCCTTATTTCTGCTTACTTCAAATTATGTTCTGGTAGTACCATTGGTGAATTTCCAGAGCAGGCAGCCTCCAATTGTAGAAAAGAATTGTGTTCCAAAAAGGAGTTTGGATCTGAGAATACATGGAAACAATGCTACCAATGGTGTTTGTGCTTTTAGACCAGTTTATAGGAGCTGAATCCTTAATATGCCTAAATCATTATACTAACAGTCCATTTCAATGTCACCAAATATCCATAAGAGAATCTTTCTCAAGAGTCCAGCTTCTGAGTACCATGAAATACATTTTACCTCCTAGTCGTAATTTCTTTTTACTGCATCAGGTCATGGTTGGGCGGATAAAGCATGAAAGGGAACTCTGCTGGGACTCCCAGGAAGCAGCAGTTTATTTGCTTTCTGTGTTGCTTTCTGATGCAGAGAATATGGAATAAAAGGCTGACAACCTGTGTTCTAGATTGAGTAACTGCTTCTTGCTCTGTGACTTCAGAAAACAGGCCTTGGTTTTCACATCTGTAATACAGTGTTGGTGTGTGTACGTGTGCATGTATGTGTGCTGGGAGCCAGTTGGACTGCCTTTTAAATTCAGGACTACCTTTTAAAGTTCTTTCCACCCTAAAAAGTCATGCTTCTGTGCTGAGAAAAGCACTTTCTCATAGCCATGTTACTGCTGAAAGGAAGGCTACTCTCTGGGCCAGTAATGGGGTGGGGAGGAGACTGGAAGAGAATAGCACAGGAAAACAGGCTGCGCTCCTTCAGTGTCTGTGATCTGTATGAAGGCCTCCCTAGTAAAGCCAAAGGAGGTTTCTCGCCACTCTCCTTTTTTGAGGTTCCCTGCATTAGTAAATGAAGGAATGACAAAATAGGATTGTAAAAATTATGGAATTATGAATATTTTCATTTAGAAATTATAATATGATATAATTGAGCTACTAAGAATTAATTATAATATATAAAAATGATTTATGGTACAATCTAAAGTAGTCCAGTAATTGGGTGTATGTGTGAAGTTTTATGAGAGACATGTAAAAAATATTGTCAATAAATATGTCTGTTGTTGTATATATGAACTCACCTGGAGATAGCATCAAAGACCTAATTTATGGCCACTTTTGTATGAAGCCCTAGTCAAAGGGTCCTTCTAGTAACTTTTGTGAGATGCTCTGTTCCCTCATGTTAGTGAAGTTGTAGACTATTTCTAGTTAGAGTATCAAACCAGAAATAACAGTGCTGCACGTTCTCAATGATCTCATTTCCCCTAATCATGTGATTGGTTATCTTATCAATTCTATTTTTTCCCCAGAGTAGTTTCTATCATTTGAGGAAGAAATAAAAGAATAATATCCAAATAAAGATGACTAGCTGGACAATTAGTTTGGGAAAAAAATTGAAATGATTACAAATCATATGCAGTGTGATAGGTCACGGACACAAGTTCAGAATAATTATTCCTCGCAAATTATGGATTTAAATGAAATTCAATATGAGTTTTTGAAAATATGTCAATTTTATCAATATTTTTAAAATTTTGTAATACAAAGATGATTATGTTTTTGTAAATGTAATGTAATATATGTATGCTGAAAGTAAGGTTGTTTTCCCTATCTAGAAGTGCATTTGAAAATTTAGAAGTAATGGTATTTTATTAATTTTCTTATTTTTGAGGCATGGTCTTGCTATGTTGCCTAGACTGGAGTGCAGTGGTGTGCAATTACAGCTCACTGCACTCCTGGGCTCAAGTGATCTTCTCGCCTCAGCCTCTCAAGCAGCTGGGACTACAGGTGCACACCACCATGCCTGGCTAATTTATTTTTCTGTACAGACGGAGTTTCACCATGTTCCCCAGGCTGGTCTCAAACTCCTGGGCTCAAGCAATCCACCTACCTTGGCCTCCCAAATTACTGGGATTACAGGTGTGAGCCCCACTTCAGGCCAAGCCATGATCTTAAAGTAATTCATTTATAATGTCTAAAGGTTTGGGGGAGGTTCTGATTTTGTTATTTAAAAAAAAAAAAAAAAACTCAAGTTAGTGATACTTGTGTTGAGAAACTAAGTAAATTAAACACTTTTTTCCCCAGTTATTAAATTTGAATAGGGTGGAAATAACAAAAAGTTATCATTTTAAGCAAGAATTTTGGTTAATATTTTTTCTCCTTCATGTAATCTGTATGAAATTGCTACTGCTTATAAAAGTTGAGCAATACATTGCTCCTTTGCTTTAAGTATTCTTCAGAAAATTTTGTAAATAGGAAGAATGAAAGAAATGGTATTAGCTTATCTATGGAGTTTGTTAAAATCTATGTAAAAAGAAGAGAGGCTGTGATTTTACATGTGGAAGACAACTAAAACAGACCAACTGTAGGGCAGCAAATCAAAGAAGAAAGTAGCTCAGCAAGCCCCCTGGAGATACAATAAATTGCTATTATTTAAAAGGATGGTTAGAGAGTAAAACTGCCTGTGAACAAGAATGCTTAAGTGAACAATGGTAAATCTGACGGAAAAGCAGGGTCAGAGCAACACAGTTGCAAAGCTCAGAGTGTAAACTGCATGTCCTCAGGTCAAGCAGAGGATGAAAAGCAGAACAATCTCCTCATTCAAGAAAGTTTCTGGCGGCCAGCAAGCTGAGTAATGAGAAACAAACTGAGTGGAGGCCTTCCACAGAGAAAGTAGAAGAAAAGAGCCTCAGGATATGGAGGGAATGGAGCAGATTTTGAGACTATAAACTCATCAGGATTCACACTTTCAATAAAAGAAAATTTTCAGTAACAGGAGAATCACCGAGGGGATCAAAATACTTAATCAAGTCTATTGTCATCACTTACTTGTAAAAGCCATGGACCTGATGGGATTAATTAAGTGCGTTTGGTGATCAGACAACATTGTATACCAGGGAAAGCTCCATTCCTTATTTCCATTTTTAAGATTTACTGTGCTTTTTTTGCCACTAGGTAAAATTTGAGAATCATAATTGCTATGCAAGTAGAGCCTGGTAAATTAAAATAGTATAGGATACCAAGATTAACAAACTAACTCTAGACCAAAACACTCTAACCCTTTTCTATTTATCATCGAAATATTGTAAACACTCAATGGGCTCATTTTGCCCACTGCCAAGATACAGCTAATTTATCAAGGTAGAGGAAATGCAATAAAGGATTTAATTCATGTGGAGCCAGCTGAACAGGAGACTGGAGATTTATTATTATTCAAATCAGTCTTGCTAAAATTTTGGAGAATAAAGTTTTTAGGGATAATTTTGTGGGTAGGGGGCCAGGTAGTAAGGAGTGCTGATTGGTAAGGTTGGGATGAAATCATAAGGAGTTGAAGCTGTCCTCTTGCACTGAGTCAGTTCTTAGGTTGGAAGACCACAAGACCAGATGAGCCAGTTTATTGATCTGGGTAGCACCAGCCAATCCATCAAATGCAGGATCTGAAAAATATATTGAGCACCAAACTTAGGTTTGACAATTGTGATGCTATCCTTAAGAGCAATTGGGAAGGTTTATAACCCTGTGTCCCCTAACTGCATGACTCTTAAAGCATAATTTATAATCTTGTGGTTAATTTGTTAGCCCTGCAAAGGCAGTCTGTTACCCAGCTAAGAAGGAGTTTGTTTTAGGAAAGGACTATTACCAGCATTGTTTCAAATCAGTCTATAACATAAGATCCTCTCAAAGTTAGTTTGGCCTATGTCCAATAATAAACAAGGATAGCTTGCAGGCTAGAAGCAAAATGGAGTCAGTTAAGTCAGATCTCTTTCACGGTCATTATTCTTTCACTGTTACAATTTTTGCAAATGCAATTTTAGTATGACCTACATTGATTGGGCAAAAGTTCCCTCATCTGAAAAAGGTTTTACCAGGTTGAAAATTATTCCTACTCTGAATCAGGGATAGCTTTAATGGAAGTGAGACTGAAGTCAGTTCTTAGTTCAATTAAAATACCTTGAGCATCTCTGGGGTTCAGGTATTATTCTAGCCTCTGCTGATTGGTCACCGAATAAAACAATATATTGGCTCTGATTTCATGGTGCAAACATTCAGGGTAGGGGTGTGCACACATGCCACGAGTCCCCAAATAATTATAATAACATAAACATAATAAATATAGCAACGGAGAGTGACAAATGCTCTGAAGAAAGGGAAAAAATAAAACAGATCATAATAAGGGGATAGGGAGTAAGGGAAAGAAGCACAGGATGTTTTAGATGGAATGGTCAAGGGAAGCCTCTCTGAAATGGTAACACTTGAGCTGAGACCTGACTGGTTGAATAAGGTGAAGGAAGCCACATGGGTCCCTTAGAGGAGGAGAAACCCGGTAAAGAGCATATAAGAGGACAAGGCTCTGAGACTGAAAGAGAGCTTCAGGTAAAAGATCAATGTGGCTAGGCAAGTGAGAGGAGATTTGAGAGGACATAAGATCAGGAGACAGAACAAATCATAAAGAATCTTAAAATCTATGATAAGGAGTTTGAATCTCATTCTTCGGACAATGAGAAGTTATCAAAGGTTCTCATCAGGGGATTAATGTAACTTGATTTATTTTTAAAAAGATTATTCTGTAGATTGTGGAATTGTCTTTGGGTAGGAAAGTGGAACACCAGCTAAAAGGCTATTGAGTTTCTCTAGGTGGAGATTAGTGGTGCATTGGACTCAGGTGATAATGCTGGAATTAATGAAAAATTTTAGATTTAGGATATCATTTTGAATGTAGAAGCTTCAAAATTTGGTCATGAATTGGAAGAGAAGTATGAAATGCAAAGAGGACATATATTGGGCCTGATAAATTTTGGAGAAGAGTAGGTTAGTAACGGGCAGGCGCTTGTTTTGTTTGTTCATTACTATCATTATTTTTTTTTTGGAGAGGGGGCAGAATCAAGATCATATTTTGGATACACTAAGTTTGGGATACCTATTAGACATCTAGCTATCAGAATACAGTTTGGCTACTGAACACACGAATCTGAGTCTGGATGAAAGACTGGGACTGATGCTATACAACTGGAAGTCACTGCTTTATAGGTTATAGGCGACAGCAAGTTATCTATCAATAATTACTTTAAATGTAAATGGATTAAATTCTTCAATGAAAACACAGAGTGGCAGAATAGATTAAAAAACAAGATCTAAGAATGTACTGCTTACAAGAAACTCACGTTAACCTATGGATACACATAGGCTGAATGTAAAGGGATAAAAAAGATATTCCATGCAAACGTGAAAAAGACAGCAGAAGTAGCTATACTTTCATCATACAACATAGGCTTTCAGGCAAAATCTGTCACAAGAGAAAATGATTACTATACAACAATAAAGGAAAGGGGTGATTTAATCAGGAGTCTATATAACAATTGTAGATATGTAAGTTCCCAACATTAGAGCACTGAAATATATAAAACAAATATTAACAGAACTGACGGAGAAAATAGACAGCAATACAATATAGTATGGGACTTTTATACCCCATTTTTAACAAGATAATCCAGAGAGAAAATAAATATTGAAATAGCAGATTTGAATCACGTTGTCAATCAAAAGGATCTAACAGATATATAGAAAGCATTCCATCTAATAATAGCAGAATATATACTCTTCTCAAGTGCACATAGAACATTCTCCAGGATAGATCATATATTGGGTCACAAAATGAGTCTCAACAAAGTTTAAAATATTGAAATGATATCAAGTATCTTTTCTGATCCCAGTGGTATGAAACTAGAAATCAATAGCAGGAGGAATTTTGGAAATTCACAAATATGTGGAAATTAAACAACACATTCCTTAACAACCAGTGGATTAAAGAAGAAATCAAAAAAGAAATAAAAATGTATCTTGGGACAAACAGAAATGAAAACACAATATGCCAAACTAATGGGATGCAGAAAAAGAAGTTTTAAAAGAGAAATTTATAGCAATAAATGCCTACATTAAGTAAAAAGAAAAAAACAAGTTGGCATATAATTGCTTAACTAGAAGAAATTGATAAATTTCTAGAAGCCCACCAAGACTGAATCATAAAGAAATAGAAAATCTGAACAGATCAATAACAAGTAAGGCAATTGAGTCAGTAATAAAAAGTCTGCCTTCAAAGAAAAGCCCAGGACATGATGGCTTCATGGCTGAATTCTACCAAACATTTAAAGAACGAATACCAAACTTTAACAAAGTCTTTCAAAATACTGAAGATGAGGGAACACTTCTAAATTCATTTTAAGAGGCCAACATTAACCTTATACCAAAGCCACAAAAGGATGTCACAAGAAACTTACAAACCAGTATCCCTGATGAACATAGATGCAAAATCCTTACCTAAATATTAGTAAATCAAATTCAATAGCACATTAAAAGGATCACACATTATGGTCAAGTGGGATTTATGCCTGGGATGCAAAGATGGCTCAACATATACAAATCAGTAAGTGTGCTACACCACATTAACTGAATACAGAATAAAAATCATATGATCACCTCAATAGGTGCAGAAAAAGTATTTGACAAAATTCAACATCATTTCATAAGAAATGGATGACAAAACCACTTAACAAATTAGGTATAAAAGGAGTATACCTCAACCTAATAAAGGCCATGTATGTATGACAACCCCAAAGCTAACATCATACTCAATGGAAGACCAGGAACAAGACAAGGGTTCCCACTGTCACCTCTTCTATTCAACATAGTATTGGAAGTCCTAGATAGAGCAAGTAGGCAAGAAAAAGCAATACAAGTCACACAGATTGGAAAGGAAGAAGTTCAATTACCCTTGTTTGCAGACAACATGATCTTATATATAAAAAATTCTAAAGACTCCACCAAAAAATTGCTAGAACTAATAAATGAATTTGGCAAAGTTGCAGGTACAAAATCAACATATAAAAATTAGTTGTATTTCTATTTACTAATAGCAAACTATCTGAAAAACAAATTAAGAAAACAATCTCTAACAGTAATATATAAAATAAAATACTTGGGAATAAATTTATTCAAGGAAGTACAATATCTGTACATTGAAAACTATAAGACAAATTGATTTAAAAAATCGAAAAAAGCACAAATAAATGGAAAGATATGCCATGGTCAAGGATTGGAAGAATTAAAATTGTTAAAATGTTCATACTACCCAAAGTTATCTAGAGATTCAATCAGACTCTATCAAAATTCCAATGACAATTTTTACAGAAATAGAAAATACAATCCTAAAATTTGCTTGGAACCACAAATGACCGTGAATAGTCAAAGCAAACTTGAGAAAGAAGAACAAAACTTGAGGCATTACACTTCCTATTTCAACATACATTACAAAGCTAAAGAAAACACTATGGTGCTGGCATGAAAACAGACACATAGACAAATAGAAGAGAATAAAGAGCCCAGAAAAAAACCCATGTATACATGGTCAACTAATATTTGACAAGGGCACCAAGAATACACAATGGGGAAAGGATAGTTTTGTCAATAAATGATCTTGGGAAAACCGGATATTCACCTGCAAAAGAATGAGACTGAACCCTTATCTTATACCTTGTATAAAAATTACTTTGAAATGGATGAAAGACTCAAGTGTAAGACCTAGAACAGTAAAATGTATAGAAAACTACAGAGGAAAAGATCTCCTTGACATTGGCCTTGGCAATGACTTTTTTTTTTTTTTTTTTTTGGATTCAACACTGAAAGCAAAGGCAACAAAAACACACATTAAATAAATAGGATTACATCAAACTAAAAAGCTTCTGCAAAGCAAAGAAAATAATCAACAAAATGAAAAGGCAACCTACAAAATGGAAAAAATATTTTCAAACTATATATCTAATAAGGAGTTAACATCTAAAATAAGGAAGAAACCCATACAACTCAATAGCAAAAACAACCAAATAACCTCATTGAAAAATGAGCAAATTTTTTTCAGAGAAGACATACAAAATGGCTAACAGGTATCTGAAAAGGTACTCAGCATCACTAATCATCAGGACAATGCAAATTATGCCTCAAAAAAGCTGGAAAAATTATAAATTATATTTAAAGCAATGATACTGGATCAGATCACATAGGGGGTTAGTGTAATTAGATAATACATCCAGTAACCAAGCCCTGGGAATGTTTGACATGAAAGAGTAAGAATGATTAAAATTATCAGGCCAGGAGCGGTGGCTCATGGCTGTAATCCCAGCACTTTGGGAAGCCGAGGCGGGCGATCAGGAGGTCAGGAGATGGAGACCATCCTGGCTAACACGGTGAAACCGTCTCTACTAAAAAATACAAAAAAAAAAAAAAAAAAATAGCCAGGAGTAGTGGCAGTGCCTATAGTCCCAGCTACTCGGGAAGCTGAGGCAGGAGAATGGCATAAACCCGGGAGGCGGAGCTTGCAGTGAGCCCAGATCACACCACTGCACTCCAGCCTGGGTGACAGAGCGAGACTCCATCACAAACAAACAAACAAACAAAAAACAGAAAACAAAAAAGAATGATTAAAATTAGGAGAAAAGACAGAATGTGTAGCCAATGATGTAGGTGGATAAACAGGATTGTTTGGTCATCTTAAAGTTAGTGTTTCAAGAATGAGAAGTGTTCAATTGTGATGTAACTGCCGAGAAATGGATGTGAAACTGACCGGTGGATTTCCTTAGATGCATTGTGTTGGAAAATTTAACAAGAACTATTTTAATGGAGTAATAGGCATAGAAGTCTAACTGGGTTGGGTTAAGAAAAGGTTTCAAAGTGACAATCTATTTAGTACACTATAAGGAGGTTTGCTATGAAAGGGAGAAGGGGCAGGGAACAGTGTCTGGAGAGGAACATAAGAGTCAAGAGGGTTTCCTGAAATGGGAGATCTTAAAACATGTTTTTGTGGCATTAGAAATATTTTAGCAGAATGGAAGAAATTGACAATGCAAAAGAGAGTGGCTACAATTTTAGGAGTATTCTTTGAAAGGGGAAGAGATATTGTAAAAAAAAAAATAATGAGGGATGGAAAAAAATGAAGGTTGAATCTTAGAAGATAAGGCAGATATAATATAGGACAGATTCAAATATATTGGTAGATTTGGCCAGGCTGATGTCATTTCTTTAATGATTGTTTTGCTCTACTATGTAAAATCAGCTGAGTTTGAGGAAGGTATGGGGATGTTGAAGATTTGAGGAGTGAATAGCATTCTGAGAAAATTTAAGAATGATTTAAAGAGGGAAATAGAGTATATTTTTCGGGAAATGTTGAAGCCCATTTAAAAATAGTGGTCAAAAATTTTATGTGACATCAGTCAGCATAGTTTTAGGCTTTTGTCAGTTGTGCTTCTCCATTGGGCTTCAGGCATTCTATCATTACAGAGAGGTGGATTTTTATCACAATTGTAGTTTTGTCAGATGAGTACCACAGGAGAAGGGGAAAGTTGTGGGAGTCTAGGTAAGGAAGCTTTATAGTGACAGGAGAGGGAGTGGGTCACCTTGGTGGAGACTGAAGTCTTCAAGAATGATTTTAGGAGTACTGGTATAAAGAAATTTAGAGAGGTGCTATAATCTCCAAAGAATTTGATATGATCATGAGGTTGGTAGATGACTACATAAAGGAAAGGAAGATTTGATATAGTCTGCTAGCAGGTGCTTCCAAGAAACTGATTGTTTCATTGGCAGCAGGAGAAACTCAGTGACTGTGTTTTAAATCCAACTAAGGGTGTATCACAATGGTAGTGGTGAGGATGGAGATTTCCCATACAAATTCAACGCTATGGATGTATTAGTTTGCTAGGGTTGCCATCACAATGTGCCATCACCACAACTGGGTGGTTGAAGCAACAGAAATGTATTTTCTCACAGTTTTGGAGACCAGAAGCTTGAGACAAAGGCGTCCTCAGAGTTTGTTTTCTCTGAGGGCTGAAGGAGAGTCTGTGCCATGCCTTTCTCCTAGTGTCTAGTAGCCTCAGATGTTCCTTGGCTTATAGATGGTGTTCTCTGTGTGTTTTCACATCATTTTCCTTCTGTAAACAACGTCTCTGTGTTCAAATTTCTCCCTTTTATAAGGATACAATTAATACAGGACTGGGGCAGGGAAGTGCTGGGTAGAGAAGGGCAGTGTCCCCAGCAAGGACTCCACCCCTGGGTCTGTGCCCAGGGACTTAAGTGAGGACAGGCACTCCTGCTTTCAAGCCCCAATGTTGCATTTTCCAAGACCACTCTTGCCTGCCACACCCCTCATCTTGTGCCTGTAAAAATCCCAAGACCCTAGGAGGCATACATACAAGCAGCTAGACGTTGATAGGAGCAGAGGAGCAAAAGAACGCACAGACAAGCACCAACAGATGCTGTCAGGACATCGATGATTTGGACACCGAGGGGAATTTGGCTGAGGGTGGTCAGAAGAGAGCCCAGCCACTGAGTGACTTGACTCCAGGAGAAGACCACCTTCCCACTCCATCCCCCTTCTGGCTCCCCATCCATCTGCTGAGAGCTACCTCCACCACTCAATAAAACCTTAAACCCATTCTCCAAGCCCACATGTGATCCAATTTTTTTTTTGGTACACTATGGCAAGAACCCCGGGATATAGAAGCTCTGTCTGTGCCATAAGGCATGGGGCCTAATTGAGCTGATTAACACAAGCCACCTGCAGACAGCAAAACTAAAAAAGCACACTGTAATACGCACCCACTAGGGCTTCAGGAGCTGTAAACACTCAACCCTAGACCCTGCCGTGGAGCCCCACAACTTGCTGGTCTGTATGCTCCCCATAGAGGTTTGAGCAGCGGGGACACCAGAAGAAGCAAGCCACACCCCCACTGCATCCCCCACTGCATGGAGGATAAGGAAAAACTCCTCCCATTTCACAATCATTTTGGATTACAGCCCAATCTAATGACCTCACTTTAACTTGAGGAACTGTTAAGACTCTATTTTCAAATAAAGTCACATTTACAGATACTGAGGGCTATGAATTCAACATCTTTTTGGGGCACACAATTCAATCTATAACAGTGGGCTTTCCTTAAATTCTTCCAATGGTAATACGTTGCCAGGGGAAAATGAACTTGCCGGAAATTTTTGGTAATCTTTATTAATTTTAAAAATTTGCAATCTTTCAGTATGTCATGGTCTGAGCAAAAATTGACTTTTAAAAAAGAGACGACAGAATTTGCATGATTCCAATGAAGTGTTTTTGCCCAGAATTGTTCTAACTTAGGGTTTAGAATGCTTAAAATTAATCAGTTCTTTCAGATTAAACATTGTCCCCATCCTTGCCATTCTTTAAAATTCAGACATTCTTGTCTGAGAGTCATTCCTGCCTTATTTTCCTGGAGATGTCATGGATATGAGAAAAATGTTTATAAAAACACTTTGAAAAACACAAAACATTGTCAAGACAGAACGAAACACAAATGAGCAAGGTTTTACAAGTGGTGAGACGTAGTGTTGGCCTACTCCTCACCTTCTCTTATGTAAATGGACACAGCTTTATTGACTGGTCTTATTTTGAACTCATGACTACAGAACCTCTGGTGGGCACTTAGTACTTCCTGAGAAGCACACTACATTTCCTGAGTTCCTTCTGTCTTCTACTCTCTTAGACATTATTACAGTGTATCCTTTCTCTGCAAACCTCCAACACATCCTCCTCTTTCTCACTCTTATCTAACGAACTTGCTTCCCACTTTGAGAAAACCAAAGCCATGAGAAGAGAACTTTCACAGACTCCTACCATGAGGTCTTCCCGCCTACCGTATCTGTTCCTTTTCATAGCCTGACTTTCTGCCTGCTATTATAGGTGAACGTTTTGTGCTTTTCTCTAACAGCAACTCCTTCAATTGTGCAGTATAGCTATCCCCACCTGTATTCTGAAACATTGCTCTAGAAATTCTTCCATCTAGTTTCTATGTCATAATTTTCCTCCTCCCTATGGGATCACACCCATCAGCACACAAGTATCCTCTATTGTTTCCTAGGTTAAAAAATTCCTCTATGGATGGAAATGTTTGTTATCTTGATTGTAGTAATGGTGTCACAGATGCTATCATCTGTCAAAACTGATACAATTGTACACCTTGAATATGTGCAGTTTATTGTACTTCAAATATACCTCAATAAAATAGAAAAAAAATTCTATTTGACCTCACTGTTCCTACAGCTAATACAGTATTTCTTAGCTCTCTCTTGCAGCAAAACTCCTTTGAATAGTTGGGTACATTCACTGCTTTCATCTCTTCTCTTTTCATTCTTTAACCTCCTTCCAGCTGGGCTTTCACACCCTATCACTCCACCAACACTGCTTTTGTCTAGGTCACAAAGGACTTGATTATTGTTAAATCCAAGGGCCTATTTTCAGTCATCATTTTATTTGGCATCTCAGCAGGTTTTGACACAGTAAGGTCATATCACCTGTAAGTATACTCTTTATTTATTCATTTGCATGCTTCTACACTCCAGGGTTTTCTCCTATTCGTAAAATGCTCCTGGACAGTCTTCTTTTCTGTGTCATCCTGTTCTCTTTTCACTCTTAATGTTGGAGTACTCCAGGGCTCAGCTTTTGAACATGTTTTCTTCTTTACTTGTTCCCTTTCTCAGTGATCTTCAACTGTTGAATGGTTTGAAATATTGTCTAAATAATGATGATTTCCACATTAATACCTGAGCTCAGGATTCTCTCCTGAATTTCAGACACATAATAACCGTACATTAATTTGGGTATACATTGTAAATATCAAATTTACTATGTTTGCCATCAGACTGAACCCAGATCTTCTACGTAAAGCTTTCTTTATCTAAATCTTCCCCATCTTAGTTAATGATGATTCCATTTTTTCAGTTACCTTGGCCAAAAACTTTGGTGATATACTTGACTCTCCTCTTTTTCTTATAATCCATATCCAGTTTTCCAGCAAATACTATTGATTCTGTCTTTCAAGGTTTTGCAATTATTAACAAAGCTGCTATACATATCTATGTGCAGGTTTTTGTGTGGACATCAATTTTCTATTCATTTGGGTAAATACAAAGAAGTGATTTCTGGATTGTATAGTATGTTTAGTTTTGTAAGAAATTGCCAAACTCTCTCCCAAAGTGGCTGGACCATTTCTCATTCCTGTTGCTCCGAGTCTTTGCCAGCATTTCTCAGTGTTTTGTCAGGTGTTGTCAGTGTTTTGGATTTCAGCCATTCTCATAGGTGTGCAGTGGTATCTCATTGTTTTAATTTGCAGTTCTTAATGAAAGATGATGTTGAACATATTTTCATATGCTTACTTGCCATCTATGTATCTCCTTGGCTGTTCAGACCTTTTTTTTCCCATTTTTAATTGGATTGTTTGTTTTCTTACTGTTGAGTTTTAAGAGTCCTTTGTATGTTTTGGATAGTAGCTCTTTTATCAGGTGTGTCTTATAAAAACATTTTCTCTCAGTTTATGGCTTGTATTCTCCTTCTTTACATTGCTTTTCACAGAGCAGATGTTTTAATTTTAATGAAGAATAGCTTACCAGTTTTTTTTTTCTTTCGTGGATTATGTCTTTGGTGTTGAACCTAAAAAGCCATCCCCAAATTTAAGGCTATCCGGGTATTCTCCTATGTTGTTTTCTAGGAGTATCATAAATGTACGTTTTACACTGAGGTCTAGATCAATTTTTTTTTTTTTGAGGAGAGTGTAGTGTCTGAATCTAGATTATTATATTTTTTTGCATGTGTATATCCAGTTCTTCAAGTTACCATTTGTTGGAAAGACTGTCTTCCATTGCATTCCCTTTTCTCCTTTGTCAAAGGTTAGTTGACTACATTTACATGGGTCAGTTTCTGGACTCTCTAGGCTGTTCCATTGTTCTCTTTGTCTGTTTTTTCACCACTCACTGTCTTGATTACTGTAGTTTTATAGTAAGTCTTAAACTAAAGTAGCATCAGTTCCCCACCTCCAGAGGTCCCTGCAAGTTCCCACTTTAGCTGCTGGCCAGATTCAGCCTCCACTGGGCATGTTCACAAATTATCTCCTTGATGATGACTCAGAGTCAGTTGAAGTTGTAATATTTGTACTCAATAAAAAGCATATCAGGACTGACATATATAACTAGAATGCAAATTTATTAATTCAAAACAAGAAATATGATCGCTAGGTGAAAATAAGACTAGCCTAGTCAGTGCCTTCTCTCCTAGTAAGCAAGCTGGTGTTCTATTGCCCAGCAAGTTTACTACAATTGATAATAATACAGAGTATATTTCAAGACAGCTAAAAGACAGGATTTTAAATGTTTTTACCACAAATAAATAGTTGATAAATATTTGAGGTAATGGATATACTAACTACTCTGATGTGATCATTTCAAAATATTTGTATGTATCAAAATATCACTCTGTACTCCATATTTATATTAAAATTAATAAAAAATAAAATTTAGTAATAAGGTTTATTATTAAAATAAATAATACATTTTGATGTGTTAATTAAAAATAAAATATAACTTTAAAAACTGACATATAAAATCAGAATGTTAATTTATCAATTCAAAATAACTACTGTCAGGTGAAGACAATATTATTCTAGTCAGAGCCTTCTCTCCTTATAAGCTAGCTCTGTTACTGTCAGAGGTTTTCCTTGGTGAGCTCAGAGTCAGAGCTGGGTGATTGAATTATGTGACTGGGGCCTACACTGGCATCAGTCCATGGTAGCCTGTGGTAACCATTGCTTCAGTAGGGAAGTACCCTGCCCGGAGGACAGAGCCTTTAAAATGCCAGCACAGGATGTTCTTCTCTGGACATGGTAAAAGAAACACATACAACATCTGCTGCTGTGGCTGTAAATGCAACTCTCCTTTTGTTATTTTATTTTTAATGCTTTCAAGGCTAACCACTGACTCCTGTTGATCGATGCATTCTTTATTTTAGATATGCTATTGTGTTCAATCAATTGTAGTCAAGTCTTGCAGGCGAGGGAGCCGTTCTGTCTCTTTCCAAAGTGAAATTGCCTAAACATTGTTGAGCTCCATTATGTGTAGGCTTAAAAATTTAACTCTACTTCTAAATTCATGGGGAATGCATTAGCTTCAGAAGAAAAATGGGTACTAGAGGGGCACTTGACTGTGGAGGGCCAAAGCAGCAATCAGTCTATTAAAGTGATTCTCATCCTAGGCCAAGCAGCAGAATCCTTGCGACATTTTTAAAAAGAGAGAGAGATGATAAAGATATGGGCTCTTTACATTTTGATAAGTGATACCATATTACTTTCCAAAGATATTGTTTGAATTCATATTTCTAACATTAATATGTAATAGTACCTTCTTCCCTACCTTCTTAGTATTTACTGCTAAACCTTTTATCTCAGCTTTGCTATTGGGTAACAGCTTTGGTAAAATATATGATAGGTAAAAATATACAAAACATACTTATGAATATCACATAAACATGTTGTCCCTATTTCCATGGATGATGAAGAGAAAATCATATTGCATGTTTATTCTTCTGCAAAGAAATGATTCCTTAAGTAATGGGGAGTTAAATGATCATGTGTTGATTTGCGGCTTATGTTAATTGGCCAGTCATCATATTAGAATAGAGATCAACTGTGCTGTCTACATATAATTTACATCAAATAAAATAGAAAGGGACACATTTATGGTGAGTTCAGGAAATAATATGCTTTTAGTTTTGAAATAAAATCTATATGTCCCTTGTTGTCTGTGACCCTCAGGGTATTAATGTATAGTTCTTTATTGTAAATGAATGACAAGAGGATTGAACAATTACAATAAATATAAAAGCATTTTGAGAAACCTGAAATCTGAGAGATGGTGGACCTTTACTGAGGGGCCTTTCTGTTTTATATTATAGATTAAATTATATTGAGTCATAAAATTATAAATATATAATTATAACTACACATATAATTATATATAAATTATATTCCTAGCATTATTTTTGTGATAAACCTTAGGGTGTCAATACTCAAGGAACCATTAGCAAGCCATCTTTCTAAGGCCACTGAAATCACTCCTTTGTATATAGCAGGATTTCAGAAAACCAATGCCTGTTAAATCTATTTTGCAAATAGTTTTTGCAATAGGCACCAGGTTTGCTGTTTCCCATAATCTAATATTGCTCAATAAATGACTGTCCAAATTACTATCCATTGACTTGGAGCTCTTCTCTTCCTTATTAGAATTTTCCTAATGCATCATTTGTTTTACTGATCCATAGCACTTCTTCACTGACTTAGCCTCATTATATGCACACCATCACCTTTTGGCCAACATTCCCATCTGATTTGTAGCTATTTCTCTTTCATGCGCAGCACACAGTAGGGACTTTATTATATTTAACATATACTGCTTGATGACTATGTCTTATCTCTACAGATGAGACAATATTTTTTTCTGTGTTTCCCAGAGTTCAGTCCCAGGTTTGGAAACTGATCTATATGCTAGTTCTAACTTGGTTTTATTCTGGGAGTGTTCCTGGGCCAAGCTAAATTCTATTATCTTTCTGACTCCAAATTCTGTTGAAAATAATGACAACAACAATAAAAAGATTGAAAAGTTATACCAAAATCTACCTGCAATGTAAAATCCTCTGATAATGAAAACAGCCTCGTGATCCTGAGTCACCATCATTTCCTCAGATTCTAACTTTCTAAAAAATCAGTAACAGTGGAAGATGAGGTCCTAGTGACCCAGGTAAAGAGTCCCCAGTAGGAGTTAAGGGCCACAGTTTGTGTCCCAGCTCAGCCAGCAACCACTGTGGGAATTTAAGCAAGTCATTTTGTCATCTGAAACTGTCTCTTCATCTTTAAAGAGATTAGAATTCAAATTCATAATTACTTGCAGATCAGAGACCCCTCTGATATTCTGCTGAAAACTGTTGACCTCCTTCCCTGAAGAAGCACAAATACTCTATAAATAGAATTCCAAGAGGGTCAGAAGCTCTTTAAAATCCACCCATAGATTCCCTAGAGGACTTTAGAATGATTTACATGGTCTAAAATATGTAGTTGAAAAAACAAAATAAATCTATTTACATGTGCTACTCCCTATGTGAATTAGTTTTAAAATGTGTATTTGGGCCATTATGTCATTTGACGTTTTATTACTTTTTCGTAACTTATAGTACTCAAAACAGAGCTAATTTTTCAATAGTGCCGAATATTTCCTTTGTGGATTAATAGCATCCTAGGATCTGCAAGGTTACATGTTCACCCTGCTACTCAATGCAGGAATCATCTATCACCTGCCTCAGAGATGAAACTATAGCTTTGACTTGAACATGTACAGTGATGAGGAACTCATTAATTTGTTTATTTCTGGCCAAACATAAAGAATTTGGGAATTTTCTTTTTTATATTGAGCTATAATCTGCCTATACACACAAATGTCAGCCATTGACCCTATTTCTGCTCTTAGCAGCTACATAGATTAATTTTATTTCCTTTTCCAGTATTTTAGGAAATCGAAGTCAGCCTCTATTGTCCTCTATTAATTTCCTCTATGCTAAATATTCCAGTTTCATCTATAATTCCTCCAGAAAAGTGATGTCATAAAACTACCTTTTATCTCAATTCCCTTCTTAAACAGTCCTCTTAAAATGCAGATGAGAACTAGGCAGCATGTTGCAGGAAAAGTCTGACCAACACGTGGTTAGAGAGCAGTTCCCTTTCTTATACTGCCAACTTCACTACTAGGAATACCACCAACACTGCCACAAGCTCTGTGCCTGGATACACCAGGTCAAGTGAAATTGTAGTCACCTAAAATCCCTAACTGTAATTAATTAAGGTTGCCCTTATACTCTATTTTGGTTTTTTTTAAGAACTAAATTAACCTTTCTGAAAACAAAAATTCTGTTGAACTCTACCTTAATTGCTTAGGCCATCATTACAGCTCTTGGAAACCTTTACTCACTTTGTCATTCATGTCATCTTTTCTTCCAAATTTTGTGTTATCTACAAATGTAATGAGCCTCCTGTCTTTGGCTTCAAATTAATTGATTAAAAATATTGACCTGTGGTTTGCCAAATGTAAAACTCCCTCTATGGATTCAGTATTCAAAATTCTTCACTCAGTTACTTCACAGCTTTGTTGAATGCACATTTAACCATTTGATCTACAGAATAGAGAAGACAGTAAGTATTGTGTTCTGCTTGGGGTCAAAATTTCTTTCTTTTCCTTTTCTTTTATTGTCTGCTTTCTTTTCTTCATTCCTTCATATTTTCATATCGCATATCCTTGTCTTCTACATGGTCCCTTTTACTGTGTGCTCATTTTGCTTTGAAGAAAAGAACCTCCAATGTGTTTTTTGGGATTCCTTGGCCTTCTGCCCATATGCAGCCCTGGCTGAGTCTGCACTTGCTCCTGAGGTTGTTTGCCATGTACCAAGCCTCAAACCCTGTGCAGGGGAGGGATTTTCCTGATGCTCATTAGCATCTGGCAGAGGAGGAAGCTCTGAGTATTTCAACAGCACCCCCAGACCAATTCATTTTCATCCATCTCTAGAATTACATCAAATGTAACCCTCCTCAAACATCAAATGGAGATTTAAAGAAAATTAAAACACAAATCATACATGTGTTTTGGGATGCAGGAGAGGTTTAGGGAGAAAGAAATTATTACATAGTCCTCAGCAGACTTTTCACTTTAATCTCAGCATTATTGCATCTATAATCAGATGAATATTGATGATGGGAAAAGAGAGAGATTGCCTTGAAGGTTGCTTCAAAGCACACATCAACCAATCGTTTATTATCCAATTGAAAGACGGTGTTAGAGTAAACTGCTTTGGGAATCAAAGAATTTGTTGTAGATATTCTGCTGAACAGCTCTTTGGTAACATGTCACCTGCTCCTGCCTCATCAAAATGTTTCACCTGGAAATAGTTGTGTCACAATTGTATAGGGCTAAGGAAGACCTTCTAACATTTGTCCAAGTGAGTGATTTTACTTTGCAAAATGTTTGGCTTTTTCATATAATTTTGTGATCATTATTATTATAAAATAATTAAATGGGGATCAGGATAAACAAGCAGACCTATTCTCAAGTGTGGAAAGTGAGTGATTAATTGATTAATGAGTTAAACATCTTAATTATTGATTTTTCCTTTATATTTAATCCCCTCATTTAGACAAATCAATGTGGACATTAAATTATTACCTCTTATTTAAAGAACATTATCTCAAACACAGATTTATTACTCTGTAGTTACCTTGAAAAAGATGAGCTCTGGAGTCATTAGAACCTTTGCAAACCTGGCAAGATATAGTCAACTTCAGCTCAGGAAGAGGAGTGGCAGGCGGCTGAATGATTACTGTGCCTTAATATTTCAGAGGGAACCCCAAGACCTTGGTGCCAGGTTAATTGGTACTCCAAACCTATGATAAATCCTAGAGAATGATGGAAAGTTTGGGTCAGCAGCCAGAAAGATAAAGGTGAAAATGAATCAGTGTCTCTTAATAATGGAACTTTATGAGTTATTCATTCATACCCTCATTAATTCATTCAATATGTATTGAGGGACTATTATGTGTCAGAACTTCTCTTAGCATCACAATACCCTTATAACCTTGTACAAATCATTTATCTTCTCTAAGTCTAAATTTTACTAGACAGGTGTTTACCACAAGGAGTTGTGAGGTTTAGTGACTCATGTATATAAGACTCCAGCAGAGTGAGCAGTTGGACACTCAATAAACCCTCTTCCCTTTCCCTGAGCACTGAGACCTCTTTTTCAGGTAATTTATGGTAGTATGAAATGAATTCCATGTCTTAGTAACAAATTTCTCCCTACAGTGTTAGATCAAGAAGAATTGTGAATAATGTATGTTTTCAGATGAAATTACATATTTAGATATTATTACAAGTGATAAAATATTTTGCAATCCGTGAAGTCCAAGGATGTCACTGTTTGCCAAATAGCCCTCTGAGGCTTGCTGACAGCCGAACATGCAAACTTACACATTTCTTGAGACTCTTTGTTTTATAGCAAACATGAATAGTGACTTCATTTCATTTATCAATTCTTACTGGAGTGGTTTTTTTTTAGTAATACTTAAAATAATCTCATAAACTAATTTTATAAGATACAAAAAAGTGTAAAATTTCGCACATTAACCATCACTAGATGCATAAAGTTTCAGCTCTTCTGATGTCTTAACAGAATAGACTTGAGGGAAATGAAAGATAATTTTGTAGATTGAGTGTGGTTGTTGTAATTGTCTTCTGATTTATGCTGTAAATTTGAAATAATTTTGAAAAAAGTCTAAAGATAGATTATTGTGGAACTGCCAAAGGCACATACCAAATTGTTACTTCATTAATCAATCAATCATTTAGACAATAAATATTAATGAGTACCTACTGTTTGCTAGGCACTGTGCCTGGGACTCCAAAATGAAATTACATATTTCTCAGCATCAAGGAGTTTTCTCTAATGGAGAAAGATATGTGAACAAATACAGTTCTATAAGGTAATCAACAATAAATGTTCCAAGAGCAGGGGGAATATGAGAAAGTCTCTATCTACATGGGGAATTGAGGTAGCCATCAGAGAGGAGGCAAGCTGACACCAGAAGGATGAGTGGGAGATTATCAGGTGTGTGTAGGATGAAGATGTCTGGCAATGAGAATAGAACAAGAAAAGTGTGAAAGCCTGAGGGAGCCTGGAGTGGGGAAAAGTAGGTTAGTGTTGTTAAGTGTAAATTACCCTGAAAGCAAGAAAGGCTGGTGAGAAATGGTAGAGAGCCCAGATTACAAGAGCCTTGTATAGCAGGCAAATGTATGCCAATGTTTTTCCCACTGTGTAGGTTGTGGGGGAAGTTATTGAAGAATTTTGAATAGAGAAGTTCCATAATCACATTGGTATGTTTAGGTTCTGAGAGAAGATTCACAATATTGTGATTGTTTTGTTGTTTATAAGATACAGAAATGGCACGCACACCCTTTTGTTCCTAGGGGTTTCAATAGTTCTTGTTGTAATAGAATTGAGGGATGCCAAAAGCAATATTTGAACTAAGTGATACATTAGAATTATAGAATTATAATAAGAATCTGTGAGCAGATTTTTAGTTAACAGGTTTTTAATAGGCTGTGATGCAATCCCTAATGGAGAAGCTTTAATGATGAAAGATAGCCTGCCTCTAATGGAAATTCATCTGGGTATGTTTTTATTGCTCAGTGAATTAAAAGGTTTTTATAGGATTACATTGTTAAGATTCTTGGAGAAAAACATATAAACACCAAATGAAAACTTTCCACTCTTTTATATCTCTTGCAGCAAAGCGGTTAATATTCCAGAAATGAAAATCATTTAAATTTTGCATAATTTTTATAATTTCAGGGGTTAAGCATCTGAAAGGCCAGAATGAATCAGCATTCCCTGAAGAAGAAGAAGGCACCAGTGAAAGAGAGGAGCAGCAGGACCACTAATTACTGGTCTGCAGCAAGAAGGCTTCTTGGAAATAACTGAACTATTAACTTTTCTGAATATACCATGGAATTCCACCGCTTGATTTCCGGAAGCATCCTCCATCTCTGCACCCGCACTCATACAGTAGCTATGCACCTCCTGGAAGTCTCCTTAACTGAACTTTAGAACTAAGTACACATTGTTCCACATCACTTACAATTAAAGAATAAGCATTTATTTTACAGTGATTCTTCTTTTTAACTATGTAAAAATTTGCAGACATGTGACTGTTCTAACTTTAATACTGCCAGAGCTTAATCCTTGATGTCCTACTGATAAGGTTTGCATTCTAACAACACATGTAAATAACATCACTTTAAGAGTAAAAAATAAATAGTAAATACATTTAGACATGAGTGTGTGTGTATGTGTGTATGTGTGTGTGGGTTTAACTTAAAGAGAAATATCTAATAAAACTTTTAGCTTAAGTTTTGCATTGATCAAATTTCTGTATCCAGAACACAACATAATGTTTATTTTTAAATGATGAAGAAATGCCAGTTTTCTTGATTCAATACACCACAGTATTAGATACTAAATATCTTTTTCCCACCAACAACACATTAATGGTTGATTATAAAACTACAGAACTCTCTTCATTTTCTAAGCTGCGAGATATATATTTCCCAGCATTTTCTCTAGTTATTAAGAAAGACAAATGATAAATCTAAAAATCTATGCCAAATCTTCCTACCCCCTTTTTTAGCTATTACTTTAAATTTGGGTCATCTATTTCCTATTGCATTTTGATAAATAATTAGCAGTTTATAAATCTTCCATATCAAAAAATAAGAAATTCCATTAATTCATGCATATAATAATTTATTCATTAATTAAATAAATATCTTTTATGAGCTTATCCCTAGGAAGGTACTCTTCTGGGAATTATGAAAATAAAAGAAACATACTTTTACCCCTATAGAACTGGCAGAAAAGATTACAGCATTAGCATAAAGCAAGATTTTATATGACAGTATATATTTATTGAATAATTTATGTTCTGGGCATTTTGAACAATTTTAATTATACATTATTTGTGAAAGCAAGTATCTAAACTACAAAATTTAGGGGGAATGGAAGAATACCCAACTTGGTTCCTTTATTAGTAATATTAATGAAATTCAAATGTATCATGGATAAAAAAAATGGAAAGATTTCTCCAAACTTGGTAAAGGAAAAATGAAGGCAGGAAGAAAAAATCAAATATGTAATCCACTGTGGGATCTTAATATCAAGATTCAAATATGTAAAATGATTGCTTTTAATTTTGAATATGAGTTTTGTAATGTAGAAGTTAAGAGAGTTTTATGGAGCTGTCAGAGAATGCAGTGAGTTGACATTTTCCATAGTACTTTTCTCCAAGAAAATAAGTGTGAAACTCATTGATAAGCATACCACAAGTATAAATGACTATTCTAGTTTAATCTCTCTCTCTCCTTTCTTCTTTCCTTTCTTCTGGCTTTCTCCCTCCCTCCTTCCCTTCCTTTCTTTCTTCCTTTTCTCTCTCCCTCTCTCCCCTTCTCCCTCTCCTTCTCTGCCTTTCTGCACCACTCCCTCGACTTTTTCTTTGTTAAGCCAAAACTTTCTGGATTTTCTATACCACCTGCTATGACTCTGTTTATTTCCCAAGTTTCTCTCTACTTAAAACCTGATTAAGCCCCTTATTTTAAGTGATTTTGAATTATTTGTGTTTGGAAAACATCTTAATGCCCCTTGAGAGTATTTGAGACACCTTGAGGTGCTAAAACATAGCATTGCCCTTCCCTTTCCTTGAACAGATGCTTTTAAAATGCTTTTTCAAAAGGACTCAGGCAAACAAAAAGAAACCAAAGCTTTTGCTGATTTTGTAACATCATTTAGGGTAATATACAGGATAGCTTCTGGATTTTTCTGTTCTGTTCTCCATTCCTAAAAACACAAAGAAATCAGCATTAAGAGCATAAGTTTTCTTTGGGAAATGTTGTTTTCTTCCATTCTGTTCTCCACTCTCAAAACACAAAGAGATCACAATTAAAAGCTTAAGTTTTCCTTGGGAAATATGTTGACTTTCTCAGAAATTTGAAGGAAACCAGTTGAGATAATGGCTTTTCACTTTACTTTTCACACAATTACAGTTTACAAAATTTTTTTTTCTAGGAGGCAACTTGGCTTCAGTTTGGCAGAATGGGCAAAGAAACTGACAAAAGCAAAACAAAACAGAAACTGTGTTTTCCAGATCACATTTATAATATAATTGCTAGTAGCTGGGCTTCGAGTCATTCTGACTTGGATTCAACTACAGGCTCTACCAGATTTCAGACTCAGTTTCTTCATTTGTAAAGTGGGTACAATCATACCTAACCTACTGGGTTATTGTGAGGCTTAAATGAGATAAGACCTATAAAATACTTAGCCAAGCTTAGTGAGCATTTAATAATTGGTGTATATTATTATTAGAGTTAGAAAGGACTTCAGAGGCCTTCTATCTTAACTTTATCTACTTCATGATCCTCTTCAACATTATGAACAAGTGATTAATCACCCCACTTATTTATTTTTATTTTTATTTTATTTATTTATTTATTTATTTAGAGATGGAGTCTCGCTCTGTCACCAGACTGGAGTGCAGTGGCACCATCTTGGCTCACTGCAACCTCCACCTCCCCAGTTCAAGCGATTGCCCTGCCTCAGCCTCCCAAGTAGCTGGGACTACAGGTGCCCACCACCACGCCCAGCTGATTTTTTTTTTTTTTTTTTTTTTTTTTGTATTTTACTAGAGATGGGGTTTCACCATATTGTCCAGGATGGTCTCAATATCCTGACCTCGTGATCCGCCCGCCTCAGCCTCCTAAAGTGCTGGGATTACAGGCATGAGCCACTGTGCCCGGCCTACCCTAGTTATTCTTGAATAACTCTAGTTCCAAGTCAATCAAAGAGCTCCGATTGTTCTTCCGCATGTTAAACTCTCCCCTTCTACACCTTTCCTGCTTCTTTGATTCATCTTTGAAAACTCCAGATATTAAAGAACATTCTGATGTCATTTCTTTGATAAAATGTCATCAATTCCTCCCAAACTTCTCTTATCCTTCTAGCCACTCACTTTCGGATCCTGTTTAGTTGTTTACACTGACTCTAAGAAAGGCTCTGTCAGGTGAATAAGTTAGGAGTTATTTTTCTATCCTCTTATACATGAGAAACAGGCAGAATGTGGCAGAGTCAGGCAGGATTCTTGACTAGAGTTATTTCTATTGGACGATAATTTTGTAACCCTTTATTCTTCCCAGAGTTATCCAAGGTAAGGGTATTTATAAAAAAAATACTCAGACTAATTTTTTTACCATTCACTTTCAGTGTTAATTTAATATATGCCAATGTTTTATACATTATGGAGAACAATATAATTTTAGGCTGGCCAGGAACAAATTCTTTTTATTTTTGTAGTTATAAATATGATTATAATATGTATTAGAAGAAATACGTATCCAGCAACCCCCAAATCCATGGTTCCATACCTATTATTGCTTAGGATGAGGCAAGTTTAAAGTGTGAGTATATTTTAGGTTTATTTAAAGAAAAATATAGTAGAAGTGGTACCTCCAAATCACAAAAGTAATATATAATTGAATGAAAGTTTGCAAGCACCAGTTTTTGTTTTGTTTTTGTTTTTGTTTTTGAGGAAATGATAATTTTATTGGGATTGATAACCACTTTGGTTATGTAGGGACAATGCACCCATTTTAACAGATGCATATTTAAATATGAAAGGATAAAATGATATGATGTGTGAGATTTACTTTTAAATACGTAAGCCAAAACAGACATAAAGCAAGAAAGAAAAATAACAAAATATTGTTAGATAAATCAAGTAGTTGAAATGTTTAAGAAACTAGGTCAGTGGTACTGTGAGATGTCCTATATTCTGGATTTGTCTCTGTTTTTTCCTGGCACTATTTCTTTCTTTCTTTTTTTTTTTTTTTTTTTTTTTTTTAGTTTATTACTATACTTTAAGTTCTGAGATACCTGTGCAGAATGTGCAGGTTTGTTACATAGGTATACATATGCCATGGTGGTTTGCTACACCCATCAACCTGTCATCTACATTAGGTATTTCTCCTAATGCTATCCCTCCCCTAGCCCCCCACCCCTTGACAGGCCCCCGTGTGTGATGTTCCCCTCCCTGTGCCCATATGTTCTCATTGTCTAACTTCCACTTATGAGTGAGAACATGCGGTGTTTGATTTTTTGTTCCTGTGTTAGTTTGCTCAGAATGATGGTTTCTAGCTTCATCCATGTCCCTGCAAAGGACATGAACTCATTCTTTTTAAGGCTGCATAGTATTCCATAGTATATATGTGCCGTATTTTCTTTATTCAGTCTATCATTGATGGACATTTGTGTTGGTTCCAAGTCTTTGCTTTTGTGAATAGTGTGGCAAAAAAATACGTGTGCATGTGTCTTTATAGTAGAATGATTCATAATCCTTTAGGTATGTACCCAGGAATGGGATTGCCGGGCCAAATGGTATTTCTAGTTCTAGATCCTTGAGAAATCACCACACTGCCTTCCACAATGGTTGCACTAGTTTACCCTCTCACCAACAATGTAAAAGCGTTCCTATGTCTTCACATCCTCTCCAGCGTCTGTTGTTTCCTGACTTTTTAATGATCACCATTTTAACTGGCGTGGGACGGTATCTCATTGTGGTTTTGATTTGCATTTCTCTAGTGACATGTGATGATGAGTTTTTTTTTTATCATATGTTTGTTGACCACATAAATATCTTCTTTTGAAAAGTGTCTGTTTGTATCCTTCACCCACTTTTTGATGGGGTTTTTGTTTTTTTCTTGTAAATTTGTTTAAGTTCCTTGTAGATTCCGGGTATTAGCCCTTTATCAAATGGATAGATTGCAAAAATTTTCTCCCATTCTGTAGGTTGCCTGTTCACTTTGATGGTAGTTTCTTTTGCCATGCAAAAGCTCTTTTGTTTAATTAGATCCCATTTGTCAAGTTTGGCTTTTGTTACCATCGCTTTTGGTGTTTTAGTCATGAAAACTTTGCCCATCGCTATGTCCTGAATGGTATTGCCTAGGTTTTCTTCTAGGGATTTTAGGATTTTAGGTTGTACATTTAAATCTTTAATCCATCTTGAGTTAATTTTTGCATAATGTGTAAGGAAGGGATCCAGTTTCAGTTTTCTGCATATGGCTAGCCAGTTTTCCCCAGCACCATTTATTAAATAGAGAATGCTTTCCGCATTGCTTGTTTTTGTCAGGATTGTCAACGATCAGATAGTTGTAGATGTGTGGCATTATTTCTGAGGCCTCTGTTCTGTTCCATTGGTCTATATATCTGTTTTGGAACCACTACCATGCTGTTTTGGTTACTGTAGCCTTGTAATACAGTTTGAAGTCAGGTAGTGTGACACCTCCAGCTTTGTTCTTTTTGTTAGGATTGTCTTGGCTATAAGGGCTCTTTTTTTGGTTCCATATGAAGTTTAAAGTAGGTTTTTTCTAATTCTGTGAAGAAAGTCAATGGGAGCTTGATGGGAATAGCATTGAATCTATAAGTTACTTTGAGCAGTATGGCCATTTTCATGATATTGATTCTTCCTATCCATGAGGATGGAATGTTTTTCCATTTGTTTGTGTCCTCTCTTATTTCCTTGAGCAGTGGTTTGTAGCTCTCCTTGGAGCGGCCCTTCATATCCCTTGAAAGTTGCATTCCTAGGTATTTTATTCTCTTTGTAGCAATTGTGAATGAGACTTCACTTATATTTTTGCTCTCTGTCTATTATTGGTGTATAGGAATGCTTCTGATTTTTGCAAATTGATTTTGTATCCTGAGACTTCACTGAAGTTGCTTATCAGCTTAAGGAGTTTTTGGACTGAGATGATGAGGTTTTCTAAATATATAATTGTGTCATCTGCAAACAGAGATAATTTGACTTCCTCTCTTCCTATTTTAATACCTTTGTCTTTCTCTTGCCTGAGTGCCCTGGCCAAATCTTCCAATACTATGTTGAATAGAAGTGGTGAGAGAGAGCATCCTTGTCTTGCTGCACAAGACAAGGTTTTCAAAGGGAATGGTAGAATTTTGCCCATTCAGTATGATATTGGCTGTGGGTTTCTCATAAATACCTCTTATTATTTTGAGATAAGTTGCGTCAATACATAGTTTATTGAGTGTTTTTAGCATGAAGGAGTGTTGAATTTTAACAAAAGACTTTTCTACATCTATTGAGATAATCATGTGGTTTTTGTCATTGGTTCTGTTTATGTGGTGGATGATGTTTTTTGATTTGTGTATGTTGAACCAGCCTTGCATCCTAGGGATGAAGCTGACTTGATCATACTAGATAAGCTTTTTGATGTGCTGCTGGATTCGGTTTGGCAGTATTCTATTGAGGGTTTTCGCATCGATGTTCATCAGGTATATTGGCCTGAAATTTTCTTTTTTTGTTGTGTCTCTGCCAGGTTTTGGTATCATGATGATGCTAGCCTCATAAAATGAGTTAGGGAAGAGTCCCTCTTTTTCTGTGTTTGGAATAGTTTTAGAAGGAAAGGTACCAGCTCATCTTTGTATCTCTGGTAGAATTTGGCTGTGAATCCATCTGGTCCTGGGCTTTTTGGTTGGTAGGCTATTAATCACTACCTCAATTTCAGAACTTGTTATTGGTCTATTCAGGGATTCGATTTCTTCCTAGTTTAGTCTTGGGAGAGTGCATATGTCCTGGAATTTATCTATTTATTCTAGATTTTCTAGTTTATTTGTGTAGAGGTGTTTATAATATTCTCTGATGGTAGTTTATAGTTCTGTGAGATCAGTGGCGATATCCCCTTTATAATTTTTTATTGTGTCTATTGGATTCTTCTCTCTTTTATTAGTCTGGCTAGCAGTCTATCTATGTCATTAATCTTTCCAAAGAACCAGCTCCTGGATTCATTAATTTTTTGAAGGGGTTTTCGTGTCTCTATCTCGTTCACTTCTGCTCTGCTATTAGTTATTTCTTGGTTTCTGCAAGCTTTTGAATGTGTTTGCTCTTGCTTCTCTACTTCTTTTAATTGTGATGTTAGGGTGTCAATTTTAGATCTTTCCAACTTTCTATTGTGGTCATTTAGGGAAGTACTTTTTAAAAATATTGTCATAGCAAACAACTTAAGTGTAAGTATCACAGAGTTCATTTAACTGTGATATAGATTTATGCATTCATAAATAAATCATGTATGTTGTATTTTTTTAAAGTATATGTTTTTTTCAGCTACTATCAAAAAGCAGTTTAATTGCAAAATGAATAATAGAAAAAGCATGTCTACTCACATTAAAGTGTTTATATACATATACAATTTTTAGTAGTTGCTTTCTCTGAGTAAACAGATTGTAGAAGAAATGCCCTTACTTATTTTCTAAGTCAGTGATTCCAAAAACCAGTCCTCAAAGCTCCATTAGTTGCATTAATTAAATAACAAATGTCGATGTCGCTGAAATGTCTATTTTGTCTATGTTAACAAAATCGTTAGATTTTATAACATCATAACATTTTGAAGAACTATATCAGAGAAGAGCTTTATAAAAATGCTGGGGGGAATGTTCGATTTTAAATGACATTTTAAGTAGTAAACATCTAACATAATTCATACAGCAATGCAGCATTGTCCTGTAAATTGTGAAATAATCTACATGAATGATAGGTGCCTGATGACATCTTGTAAAGAGGCTACCACTCAACTGTAGGTCTTTCCTTGACATTTATTTTGTGGACACAGACATTGTGTGTAGGGGTGCAGTCACTTCCCCTACTGAGTATAATAATATATTTCATGCAGGCAATGGAGACTTGGGCTATAGAGGGAAGATGAACAAGAGAATGGATTAGAGAGAAAAGTAGGCAAAGGAGGGAATTTGTAACTTGCAGACAAGGGAAAAATTCTTGATGAAGTAAATTAAAATGATAATGGATTCATCTTTGTTTTTAATTTCTTACTCTACAAACATGACTTAACAGGGTTTTCCCTTTTCTCAGAATTTCAGTAACAATGAAGCTAACTTGAAGGAATGAACATAGAGAGAATCCCAGCAGTATATAAAATTATTACTATATTAGCATCCTAAAAGTAACAGAATATTAGAGTATATTCAGCACATAATTCTTCTGAACAAGTGTTAACTTACAAGGCAGACAGTTACCAGAAGTCCAGCTGAAGTTTATTGACATAAACTCGTAAGGTTTGTGGAGCACATTACCATGACTTTGTTTTCAAGAGGTGAGAGCAGTCTAGAGGCGCTAGCATTTTCTGAGCTGGAAAATGAGTCAGAGTTCTAGTCTATGCTCTTCATTTTACAGGTAGAGAAAGTGAGGCCTAGAGAATTTTTCTTCAAATTTACACTTAGAAAGTTCAAAATCGTGTTATGTAGAAAATTATTTGGCAGCAAATAAAAGAAAAAAAACAGCCAACAATGGTGTAGAGGTATATTTATGTCAAGACATAAAATGTCTAGAACTGGAACAGTGAATCAAGACACCAACAAGCAACAGGCAATTTTCATTTTCCTTAACATTCTCAGAGTTATAAACTCACATCTCAACCAAGCTGCTGCTCCAGGCATCTGGTCGGTCCAAGTAGAAAGAACAGTGGGAAGAAAAGGGGGAGGAACCAATAGCAAAGAAGCAAAACTTTTTCAGAAACCTTCAACTACTGTCTCATGGGCCAGAACTGTGTCACCGGACTATCCCTTGATGTAACGGTGTTGGAGAAAGTAAATATTTTTAACCAGGTGCCTTGCCACATCCCAGCTAAATTAGGGTTCTCATTGTGAAAGTGAGCATAGGTATTTGTTGAACGTTCAGCACTATCTGATTCCCAAGTGAACAGAGTTTTGGGATTTTCTTCCTCCTTAAGGCATTTAAATGAACCACAGACTATTCATATTTGTTAAGGAGTTAAAAATATTAACATTCTATAGGCCTTTTGCTAATTAACAATGCATATATTAGGTAATGTGGGCTGGATAGAACCAGTCAGATATTATTAACTATTCTATGCTGTTTTTCACAAGATTATTTGGTAAAGTTTTAAAAGGCATCGTTTACAAACACAAGACCAAAATTCAGGTTCATTATTCAATAAATATATATGAATACCTATGACATGCTAACCATTGTTTAAGTGCTGGGGATTCTAGGTATTAATAAGATAGTCAGAGTCCTTAAACTCATGGGTGTATATTTTAGTGTTTGAACACAGTCAAATGCATGTAAACTAATAAAGTAATGAAATCACTTCTGATAATGATAAATTTCTGGAAGGAAATAAAACAAGGTAATATTGCAAAAGGTAGTGTCTCCTTTTTATCAAAACTGTGTGACATTGGGCAAGTCCTTTAACCAGTCTAGAACTGAGTTTTCTGCTCAGTAAAACATGGAGAATTATACAATAGAAGATCAGATAATCTTGTCAGGGCCCCTCTGACTCTAAGATCTCCTTTCTAATTTTCTTTCAAGAACTGCAGGCAAGTCGTAAAGGAGAAAAGAAGAGATTGGAAAGCAGCAGTATTGTGAGAATATGGGCTCAGAAGAGAAAAGATATCTGTGTGCTTGTAGGACAGCCAACAGAATAAAATTGCTTGAGTTAGAAATGCACGAACACACACATGCATATGTATGTATGTATGTATGTATGTATGTATGTAATAAAATGAGCATTGTAACCAGTTGATTTCTGTCTTTTAAAATTTCCCTTTAGAAATGATCTAAATAGTGACGATTAGTTTTTTGCTTGTTGTTTGTTTTTAAAATTTAGAAGTTCTTCCAGGAAAACTTTCTTCTTACAAATCACTAACTGGATAATTGACTCTATCCTAGCACACAAGCTTTGTTGCTACTAAGTGCTGCATACCAGATTTTTCCCTTTACAGAGATTTACATGACATGGTATTAAATCCTCTAGAAAGTTTCCACTGTGTTCTGAAGTATTTTCTTTTTCTCCTCCAGGTGCAAAATGAATTGATAACAACCAGAAGTTGACTTGTTAGTGCTGTGCTTCTACTTGAGCTTGGAAAAATCCCAACACAAAACAAACATCACCTCCAATTCCATCATGATGCCACATTGCTTCCTACTGGATTACCTCCTGAAGCACTTTAGATATTTTATACATAAGTATTGACATGTTTTTCGGAAGCTGTTTCTTCACTTAATCGCTTTTTTTCTAATAATTTATATTACACCATTTGCCAAGTTCTTCCCTGTGGTTTTAGTTTATTTCTCTCTACTACTAAAAAAGGAATCTTGAGTTTAGGTAAATTTTAAGTGATTCATTTTTAGTTTTTCTAATTCTGGAATCCGAGCCTTCTCTTACAAGAGGAAGTCTTTCAAACACATTTTTTGTTGTTTCTTTTTCAAATTCCACTGTGTTTGCTTGTTGCTTTGTTTCTTTTTCAAATTCCATTGGTCTTGATTTAATTTAGTTCCACAAATTTTATTGATAGTCTACTACCTGCCAACTACTGAATTAAACAGCAGACTTCTAAAAATGAAAAGGCTATTTTATTGTCATTGCCATCCTGCTAGTAAAGATTTGTTCAATTATTTATAATTAATTAAGTAGCTTCACCTATGTTTCTCTGTTAATAATCATATTAAATAGGTATGACAGGTAGGATTTGTGTAATAGATAAGAAAACTAGAGTCCAAAGAAAATAAGTGGCCCCAAATGAACCAATAATCCAACAAACCCTTCCACTAACTAGCTTCTGACCTGTTTGAGTTGTGATAGATTTTAGGATAGAAAAGCCCATTCTCCTTAGGAGCCATAGACTTTTATTCTTTCTTATACTGTCTTATATATTGACTTAGAGCTAAACTTCCTGCAATTCAGACATAAAGCATAGGCAGATACTTTTGCTAACGAGGCTAAGGTGGGAAGAAAACTCTGAGTTCTACTTCAAACTGAGATGGCCTATAAGAAATAAAAGAAAGTAAATAAAGAAGTAAATAAGTAAATAATAAATAAATAATAAAGAAAGTAAAGAAGTAAAAGAAAGAAATAAAAGAAGTAAATTTGAAACTTTAAAAAAAGCATTTGGTTCATCTAAAAATGTTTCCTATGTCTAAATCTATATTTTAAAAATAACCTTTATGACGTAAAATGAGAGAATTGCTGAGCTTATGACAATCTTAGATATAATCTTTTCTAAAAGAACAAGGCATTGATCTTTAATTTGTTTCCCTTTCTTGATTTCTCATAAGTTGCAAAACAAAAATAAAAATAATTTCACAAATTGTTCATTATCAGTATCCTCCCTACTTGCCCCAGGATTTAAGTACTAACTTTTAGTTCCTACTCCTAGACTTCGTATTGCCAAAATAATAAAAATAATATGAAAAAGCATAATCACCCAGACCTACATGCGGAATTGTGGATTATGCTGCAGATATTAGATCATTGAAAGGAACAATATACTACTTAATGAGGAGCCAAAGACAACTTTCTACCTGCTGTTCCCTTCAAGCTGAGGAATGAGTTTAATTGACTTCAAAGTCCCACTATTCTCAAAAGTAGCAAAGGTACAACATGGCTTGATAGGAATCAAAGGAAGGGAACAACAAGAACTTAAAAAATAGTTTGCAGATGGTTGAACATCTCTTTAATAATTAGAGAAGAATATTTTTTCTTTCTTTATTGTTTACAGAGACCTACATTTTTCAAGGCCTTGCAGTAGACGAGTGAGTCTCCTGTTACATTTCTCCAGCAGCATATATTCTGTGGATGTGTTTTCCTAAGCAGACTAATTATATTACCGTATGTTGCTCTCTTCTTTTGCCCTAATGAAACATAGATTTTTCTATTTTGAATTTGTCACCTGTTTGTTACATTTGTCAAGTGTTTTAAATATTACATTGGTCCTTTATTTGCTTTTGAGAACACCAAATAGTCTAAAAATTAAAATGACATGAAGGTCAATTCTAAGACAGGAATTATACTACTAAATCCTGGACTTGCATATGATAACAAGCTTGAGCTACACATTTTCGTTGTCAGAATAAATGGAATATATAGGAAGGAGTTAATTACAACTGCTTAGTACCTAAATAAGATTATTCAAAGTAATTTTTCTTGTAGTATTGGCAGAACAGTGTTAAAAATTAGACATTGTCATCATAAACACCCAAACCTGTATCTGTAAAAGATAATTTAATGCAATATTTTGGGGAAAATATAGTTGCCAAAATTAATCACCTTGTTTTCTTTCATTGTGCAATGTGGAGTTAAAATTTTTTTCTATTGAGCAATGTGTGTGTGTGTGTGTGTGTGTCTACAATTTGCCTATGTGTTTGTATACATCGCTATATACACAGGTATGTGTATGCAAAATATGTATATATCCACATATATAAAAATGTACACTAAATATATATATGTGTATATACATAAAATGCTTTGCTATACAGAAATAAAAAAGAAGCTTTTTAAAAGAAAGATAGAGAAGAAATTTAACCTGATTTTTATTAAATTAAGCACAGAGAATAAAACTTCACTAAAGGGCTGGGTGCGGCGGCTCAAGCCTGTAATCCCAGCACTTTGGGAGGCCAAGGCTGGCAGATCACTTGAGGTCAGGTGTTTGAGAATAGCCTGACCAACATGGTGAAACCCTGGCTCTACTAAAAACACAAAAATTAGCCGGGCATGGCAGCACATGCCTGTAGCCCCAGCTACTCAGGAGGCTGAGGCAGGAGAATTGTTTCAACTGGGGAGTTGGAAGTTGCAGTGAGCCAATATCGTGCCACTGCACTCCAGCCTGGGTGACAGAGCGAGACTCTGTCTCAAAAACAAACAAACAAACAAACAAACAAACAAACAAAGAAACCCACTTTACTAAATAAATACCTCAAAAAGTTATAATTTCTGCATTCTCGTCTGTTAGGAAGAAGCCAGGTGAGAACAGAGGAGGACATCCAGAGTAAACTGGACACTGTAAGAGAGGTGAGGAGGTCCTCACAAAGGGCGCCTCTGGTGAAAGAGAAAGATGGCCAGAGGGAGAGGACCTGAGGGAGGGCAAGGCCAGCTCCTTCCCTCTCCGTCTCTGGCTACACAACTTATTCTTAGCAGCTTCCTGTCCACTGCTGCTAAGTCATCGCCACATGAATATGTCTTTTGCACCATGGCTATTTTCCTTTTGCCCCCATTTCTATCTGAGGAAAGGTTTGATGATTATTTCAATGTTGACTCACTCGACTTTTAGACTGCATCTGACTTACCATCCTTGTCGAATGCATCTGTTCCTCTCACATGGACAGTTTCCACATTATGAAAAGTCCTCTCCTTTTTCATTTCCTCTGCAGAAAGCTTGTTTTGCTAATGAAAAGTCCGTGAAATCGGGGGAGTTTGCTGTTCTGTGTGTGTGTATGGGTGTGCGTGTGTATGTGTACATAGTTTTCCTCTTTGAGAAACTGCTATTGTTGCTTCTCAGTGCACTTGGATGTCTGATGATTTTTTTTATTTAATGTACAGTCTAGGAAATATGAAGGTTACTGTTATTTTATCTTTATGTTGATATTTTTCTCTTTAATATTTGCATTAAAATTGTTCCCCCAAATAGAATAGCTGCATGATAAAGCAACCAACCAACAAATAAACATATCTACCTACACATACATATGTAAATCTATATATTAATCTCTTTCTGTATCTAATTAATATATATGTATAATTTAGCCTTTCCTCTCAAGCAAGGACATAAGTGGTAAATTAATGATAATATAATCTTTACTATAGAATGGCTGGTCTATTCTGCATGGAGCAACCTCTCCATCATGTGCACTTTTAAGATATTGCTACTGAAGTTAAAGCCATGCTAAGCTCTTGAAACTGTAAATATTAATTAATTTTAAAAGAAAGGGATGAAGCTCTAGGTAAGTTTTTATTTGTATAGCTCATATTATTTCTGTGTTTCCATGTGTCAGGTGATATTCTCAGAACCTTATATAGAACACTTCATTTAATAATTCCAAAAGTACCTATTAGATAGGCCCTCTTATTATTTCCATTTTATAGATGAAAAATTGTAAGCTTGTCCAAGACCATAGCACTGGTAAATGACAAAGTTAAGTCCAAAATTGAACTGAAGGCCAAATTTCATGAAATATCTTGGGTGAGATATTTCTTGCCTCAGGTCTTCCACATAAAATTTAACAAATTTAATGGTATCTGGATAAATACAAAATAATATTATTTTCTGTTCATCAAGGGGCAACAATGGGTCAGGTACTGTTTGAACCCTTTAAATATTCTTTGTCATTATTTTACCATTCTATCGAAGTATTAATGGTTGAGAAATGTCTTCAGATTAGGAAATGTTAAGGTTAGCAGCTACCAACCACCAATGACTAAGAATTAGATTCATTATTGTTCTAAGTCCTGTATGGTTCCATTATTCATCGTCAAGGCTGTAGGAAATCGACTAGGAAATGTGGGCTTTTCTCCTTAGCAAAGTCTAGGATTTACTGTTGCATGTCTCTACACCAGGAGGCCCATCTCCCCAAGCATACAGACAAGAGACAGACAAAGAGATCTTATTATTTCTCTCACATAATTCAGGTTTGTTTTTAGTATGCTATTAAGAATTAATGCACTCCTCATTTGTCTGCTCTGAGAAAAAAAAAACATAAATGGCTTTTGGGATTTTACAGATCTAAAGTGCTTGAAAAGTGGGTCTTATTTTGACTTAATTAACTGGAGATGTTATCTGAAAAGGACTGACTCAATCACATACCAAGCAGGACAAATAATAATACACTTTTCTTCCCTGCCTTCATTCAGTTATTCACATCCGTTTATTCAACACATATTTACTGAACACTTAATGTGTGTAAAACTCAGTGCTTTCTTCCCTAAAAACCCAGCAGCAAGTGTATGATAGAGAGCTACAATTCTCTCGCACAGAGGGATAGCAGATCAGCGTTCATCCAAAGAGGAGATGGAGTTCTGGTTAGAAGAATGAGAAGAGGCTTTGCGAGGAGTGGACAAATGCATAGACTCTTAGAGGAAGGAGGGACTGTGACAGGTAAAGATGGCAAAGGGAGCAGCAAGACTCAGGCAGAAGAGGCACACAGTGCAAAGGCATCAGGAACAGTGAATACTGTAATGAAGGCTATAACTGAAAATGGGCTGGATTAGTCTGTGAGGGGCTTTGAACATTGTGCTAAAGAGTTTAAGCTTTACCTGCCGGCCAGTGGCTCTCAAAGTGAGATCTCCAGTCTACTAGCATTCTCTTTGCTTCAGGCCCCATCCCAGACCTACTGAATCAGAATCTCTGGGGATGGGGCTTAGACTTCTGTAGTTTAACAAACCTCAAGGCTGTGCTGGTGCATGCTAAGGGTTGAGAACCAGTGCTGTAGCCAGGCCTTCCAAACAGATGTGTGTACTGGGAATGAGTGGCAGGTGTGCTGGAGATAGATAGTGACCTTTGCAGTCCTCAGGGTGGCTAGCAGGGCCTGGGGAAGCTGGAGCTCCTGGGCTGACTGTCCCTGGCAGAAGCAGCCTCATTCTTTTTCCTAGGGCACCAAGTTCTCTGACCTGAAATAGTAGTGCTGTGCAGAGCAGGCCTGTGGGCCAAACTTGCCATGTAGCTGGTCTTAGCATGTTCTCTCCTCACCAGCTAAGAAGGGTTTACACTTTTAAAGGGTTGTGAAGGAGAAAAGGAAGAGAAAGTAGAAGGATCGGAAGAAACAGAAGGAGGAGGAGGAGAAGAAAATCGTGAAGGAGAAGGAGGAGAAAGGAAAGGAGAAGAGGGTGAGGAGGAGCAGCAGGATGAGAGTGGTATAATGGTATGTGTCTTGCAAAGCCTAAAATATTTACTGTCTGACCCTTTACAGAAAAATTTTGCTGACCTCTGATGTAGACAAGGAGAAATTATTTTTAAGAAGACGAGCAATAGGTCCAAAGAATTCATTAGGGAGATTTAGCATAATAACAGTATACAGAAAAGACAAAGTAAAAAGAGCTAGAAAGAGAAGCCAAATGTTCAAAACAGGTAAAGTGGTAGACTTGAGCAATGCAATACTCTTTGATTAGAAAGAAGAAATGAGTCTATAAGCCTTAGAGAAATTATATGCTTTAAGTTTAAATTGACCTAAGCACAATGCCATGGCAGGCTCTCAACAGCCGAAGAAACCATAGACTTTGTCAAGTTCAGCAATCTTTTGAAGTTTGGTTTCATTTTGAAAGAGTAAAACGATGCTGAGGGCATGACCTCTGAAATCAGAATCCCAAGCCTGCATCTTCTGGGATGGAAGACCATGAATGCATTGCTTCTCCTAGCTTTGTCTCAGTCCTCCTCTCTATAAAATGGATATAACAGTAATATTTATCTCTTAGGATTGCTGTGAGAAACAAGTTGGTAGAGACACGAAACTTAGAACTTAGCAGACTTATGTAAGCACTCAATGAATTTTAGTGATTGCATGTTCAGATATAAAAACTGTAATTACTTTTGCACCAACCTAATAGGTTTGCCTCGCATAGCCAGGAACAAATGCCAATATAAATGAACAAACAATAGCTAACACTGAAGTATATGAGTCAATAGGCTCTAAGTTCCTTACCTCTATCAATATACTTAATTATCACAACAACCTTAAGAGGTAAACCCCGAAAGGCTTCAGGAATATATAGCTGACTTCAACCTAACGAATTCAATCAAAAGCAGTCAGGCTATGCTGTGTGCAAGCCATGTTAGGCTATGGGAAAGCAAAGTAACAAAACAAACCCCTGACCCCATGGAATGTCTAGTCTACCTTGCAGACTAACTGAAGAATGCCATGTAGATGCTATCTGTAACAACAACAAAATGGAGTTTGTTTACAAACAAGAGATTAAATGCATGTTACTTTTGTAATCTGAGACAAATTAAGTGACAAACTGTCACTTAAAAGGTACTGTAGCTGTCATTTGCTCCTGTTTCTCAGTGGGAAGATTGTGATTTCAATGAGTGGAGCGGGAGTTAGAAAACAAGGAGTTTAGACTTGAAATCTCTAATTTATTTTATGTGTTTTGTTTTGTTTTGTTTTTTGAGACGGAGTCTCGCCCTGTCGCCCAGGCTGGAGTGCAATGATGCTATCTCCTCTCACTGCAAGCTCCACCTCCCGGGTTCAAACGATTATCCTGCCTCAGCATCCCGAGTAGCTGGGACTACAGGCAAACACCGCTAAGCCCGGCTGATTTTGTATTTTTAGTAGAGACAAGGTTTCACCATCTTGGCCAGGCTGGTCTCAAACTCCTGACCTCATGATCCGCCTGCCTCAGCCCCTCAAAGTGCTGGGATTACAGGTGTGAGGCACTGCGCCCGTCTGAAATCTCTAATTTAATATTTACACAAACACACACACATACTAAGGTAAAATTCATGCTTGATGCACACGAATATTCTTAATTATAAATATATATTTTTATGTTCACTTGTTCATATGCATGTATGATATTCATCAGAAAATCAATTTTCAGTAATGAATTCTAGTGCACTTTAATAACTTTTGGGATGAGCACATTAAAAAGGACATATTTTATATCTATATTTAGGTAACAATTTAGAAATGGCAAGATGGAATGCCAATGAAGTCGAGGGTAAAAGTAAACACTTCATCAACATCCGAAGTTAAGGATTTTGAAAAAAAAAAGTTTTTTTTTTAGGGGGTGTGTGGTCTCTAAAAGATAATTTATAGGATCGTATCGACAGAAAAAAGTTTGACTTGGAAAAAAATAGATTCCTGCTCTTCGTATAAACTCTTGCTCACTACAGATCTTCATAATATTAATTTTTTCCTCCAAATGTATGAGATCAGGATGATTTTATATGTGTGTGTGTGTGTGTGTGTGTGTGTGTGTGTATACACCTCAGCTGTGTATTTCAAGATATAACATCATTTAGTGGCTATTGTTATTTACCTTCTGGAAGTTTATTAAACGTGCCTTGGGTCTCTCTGTTATTTTAAAATTTAAAATTACAGCACATGGATTAATACTACCGCTCCTTGGTTTTGTACCTCCTCACATGCTTAGTTCCCATTACCTTGGGAGCATCTGACTTCTGAATAGGTTGGTGCCTGTCTAACTCTGTGTTCTGAAAGCAAGAAACACCTGAAGGCATGATGTTGCCACATTAGTGGGGCTTTCTGAGCCTGGTTTTGCCTAGAGAAAAGCTAAATGTTGTGAGTTTTGTATTTATTTAATTTAAAAGCCCTCGTGGTCAGGGGAGGCTCCTGAGAATCCTATGCATGCTTCAGCCTTTTTCAATGTGCAAATCCCAAGCAGAAAAAAGACACCCACAGAAGAAACAATTACACTGTTGATTGGCTTATGATGGGACGCAAATACAGGACTCAAAAAGACAGAAAGTTGTACCATATGCAGAAAAATTTGCCCAACCAAATTCAGTTGCCCAAAGCCAATGCTTCTTCAGTAAACCAGAGAACAAATGTCATCTCACACACTGCCCATCTTTTTGCCCTTTCAGTTCTCCCTCATTCCTACTGCCTAATATGAACCTTTTTCTCACTGTGTGGTTCACCCCACAGTTTCAGATGGAATGAGGTCTCCCAGCTACCCATCCTGCACACTCTCTGGGCTTATGTCGTTGTGAAAATACACCCAGCTCCCTTTCCTTCTATAAACCAATCTCAGCTCCCTGTTTTCTTTTTTTTTTCCCTTGTGTATTGTTTCTGAATTCAGATGGCTTGCTGCTTCCAAACTGAACACAAACTCTTTTCCTTCCACTCTAGACTTGTCAATTAGCTCTAATGTTTAATGTCCTCTCCCTCATCCTATCCCATACATTTCAAGCATATTCTCCATAACTTTTTCTATACTTTAAGGTTTTAAAAAAAGCTGACAGATAAGAGTGAAACACCTCAAACTACGTTTTTAGGCTAACAGTTATGTATTTATCACTTGTGCAAGGTAAAGTTGACCTTCGTATGCTGTATAATTCAAATACAATATTTGATAGGCCAATGAAAACAGGATCAATCAACTATGTTAATGCCTCTTATTAATAATTTTGCTTTCAAAGATTTTTTTGCTCTAAAAGCCATATGGTCATGCTCACACATTTAATGTCTTTCTTCCAAGTCCTCCTCTAATTATTCACGTAAGGAACTACATTTCATCAATACAGATATATACACCTCATTAAATGACACAAGAGCCTGAACCTTTGGCCTTTGTTCCATGATGTTTGCTGACAGACCTGAGGAAGGGTATAGGAGTCAAAGCCACTTATTAAAAACCTCTACTGTGAAGAAAAACAACCTTGTATTTAAGTGGCTAGTAGGTACTTAGAATTATCTCCATAGTATGTAATGACTATCTAGAACCGTGATTTGTATAGAAACTGCATAGTTACCTTTGTAAAATGCCAATTCCAGTTTAAGAGAAACCTGAGATTATTTTTAAGAAGTTCACAGGTGTGGACCATATTTTAAGCAACAAGAATCTAGAGTGAGGACCAGTGGTTACTTTTGAAAAGGACATTTTACAGTTATATATTAAGCATGGAATACGGCTTCTCCCATCCACAAAAATAAAAGACAGCTTGTCTACAGTAATACATGGTTAAATTGGTCACCAAAGCACACACAATCCTGCTGTTGGTCACTGAAAATTCTGCCTTCTCAAAGTGGTAGTTTTCAGGGACAAGAGCCTGCAAAACGGAACAAAGAGTAAAAAAGGAAGGTAATGAATATCATAAGTAGAAAAAACATGACAGATCCTACTTCAGTGGCCAGAGGCAACCTAGCCTAGCGGTTTTGAGTCAGACTCCCTTAGACTTCAAATCTGGGTTTCTCTACTTACTAGCTGCTTGACCTTACACAAATTATTTTACCTTCCTCTGCCACATTTCCTTACCTATAATAAGGAATACTAATGTCTTACAGAGTAGTTGTAGGAAGTAAAAGAGATAATGTAAGAAAATAATATAATGCACTAGTATCACTACAATAAATGAAAACTACATAATTATACTCTTTAATTGTCAGAGATAAAATATATCAACTGCGATGCAAAGGAAACTCTCCAACCTTTGCACATATTAAGCAAATTACGTAGAAATTAATTAATGTCATTAAGGGATAGAAAGCCCCAACTAGAGCTTTAAACATAATGTTGGCTCATATATAGAAAATGTATCTTAAATATTTACAATTACCTCCAAAGAAGTTAAAAGAATAATGTAATAATGCAGGACATTATTAGGTGTTTGCTTTTTTGACTCTAAAATATACATTGTCTTTATTGTCTAGGACTTGTACTAAATGGCAGATAAGCTTTGCTGTATTTAGAAAAACATGTAAACAGAGGACAGAAGGCTTAATATATTGTAGCTTCCAAAGGAAATATGTGTTTTATATCTAAATTATATTTCTAAATATAAATACAGACTTTTATATTTAAAATATAGCCTTTGAAAACTTTTGATATTAGGTGGAAATGTATCATGTAATCATACTTAAAGTAAAAAATTCAGCTAAGTGTCACATATTTGATGACCAGTTAAGTTTTTACATCTTGTTCTGGAATTCATTGGCTTCATAGAGACACAGCCTAAGGTTTCACACATATCATGCCAGTTACTCTTATTTCAATTAATTGAGACTCACTGGGTCTTCACCTTGACTCAACACTCTTTGCTTCTTTATTCTTCTCTGGTGTTGCCGTATTCACGTTGCTCTTCTTCACAGAGCTTTTCCTTCTGCTGTGCTTCTGCCCAGCCCCATGTGGATGTTGTAGAAAGAAAACAAGGTGCTGGAGAAACATAGAAGCAAATCCAGTGTGGAGTCTGCCAATGGAGACCTGTATGGCCTTGGACAAAGCTTTTTCTCTGAGACTTGGTTTCCTTTGTTCATACCAACACCACTTTACTGTATTATTGTGAGGATTTGAGATAATATTGTTAAGCATTTGCATGGAGGGCACACATGGAAAATAGGCAATGTTTATAAACTTTTGTTTTTATTCGTTAAATGCCAACTGATGCACCACTTAGTCTTGAAAGCTCTGAAGACAGAAGCAGTTTTTTACCTCCTCAAATATACATAGGTGCATTTTATTTGCAACTCGTTACATTTTTATGCGGCATTTTAGTTATTATGTATAAATTATAGTCTGTGTAGATTATCTCCTTTATACGACTTGAAATTTCTAGAGGAAAGGTTTCCATATTCATATGTGCACCATGCTTCCAGCCAGGAGCTTATGAATAATAGGTATAATAATAAGCAATTCAATCAGTATTTCTTTAAAGGAGCAAAAAGCACTTTCTTACAAAACTCCTATCAATTTTTAAGTTGGTCTCCTTTGAGTTTCCCCCAATTTCTCCAACTTTTCAATGCCCCACTAAATTGAATTACATAAAACGCCAAATGTTTCACAAAGTTTTCCGTCAAACATGATTTATTTAGCAATCACATGTAATAAGAAATACAGAAAAATACAGCATAATAAAAACACAAGAATTGTAGGTTGTCATGTTAAAAATTAAATAAAAGAGGTTTCGGTTAAATGAAAAGGCATATAAACTCCAAGATATATGTGTTGGGAAGCTGAGGTTAAAAATGCAAAGCAGTACATTCAAGGCGCAGCAGCCTAACCTATCAATCCCTCTCTTCAGATGGGCTCAACAGTAATGTTTGCAGAAAGGACAGGCACAGATAACCTCCACTCTGACCTTCTACTAATTAGTGCTAAGTAGTAGCTGTCTTACAGAGAGGAAAACAAAGGAAGAAATATAAAAGCTTAAAAGAAAAAAAAAGAGAAGGAGGGAGTGTAGCAGATAGAAAGAGAGAGATTAGGAAAATAAGTACAGCAGAAGCATGACAAATCTTCTGAAGGAGTAAAACTTTTTTTTTTTTTTTTTTTTTTTTGCACTCTCTCTGGAAGTTTGGTCACAGTGCTTTGTAAGTCGCATAACCTGGGAAATTAGGTTAAAGCCCATATACAGAAATTGATGAATTCTTTATATTCCTCTACTTTTTAGTAATAAGGTCTTATAGATCTTAAATATTGATAGAAACAAAGTGGATATGCCTCCTATGACATTTAAGAAATAGTATTTCTATTTACTTCTTCGAGAGATTCTATAGCTTTACTGACAGACAACTGGCTCAAATAGGAACAACAGTAATTACACTCCCCAGATAGATTCTATTTTAAATGCACAATATTTTCTAGCTGGTAAATAGTTTGCTTTAAAAAGACATTAAAAGCAGTAGTTACAGTCTCTCCATAAATAGAAATAAAAAGTCCATTTGAAAGGACAAAAAGTAACCATGATGTACATATCTATAAATGTTTTTCCCAGCACATTATTATAGATCAATCTTACTGCTTACATTTAAAATATCAATTACATTGTAATGTTTATGATACAATTCAATTATTTAGCTGTGTTTTGCACAAGATTCAGGTGACACTAAAGCCAAGGATCTATTCACAGAACAATTAAAAGCATTTTATACAGCCTACATCCAAATATATCTTAAATTACAATGATGCATACTAACTATGCATATAGAATATGGCTTACACATTAAAAGAGATCTAAGTTGTGAGTTATAAAATCTCACCACTTAGGCTTAAAAGCTTCCGATTGTACCCTTTTCTAAAATATTGCTTAACATAGTGGAACCCAGGAAGGAAGCAGGTGCAGCAGAAAACTCGTTAGGATGGATGGATCCTCCTTCACATGATTTAACTGATGGCTACTCTTGATTCTTTCCAGCCAATTTTTACCTTTCACAAAGATAAATTCACTGAAGCTCACAATCATTGCAATGCTTGTACAGTGAAAAGTTACAACATCTAATTGTGCTTGACTTTTCTTGTTAGATAACAACACATAAAGGTAGTTTTTCAGCTTTGAGCAAAGGAAAGGGTTTGCACATGCTCAGGCAAAACATGACAAGGAAGCAGGGCCTCTGAGGGCTGCAGTTTGTTTCTGTGTAGTAAAATATAAAAGTCACGTCAAATAATGTTATCTGTACAGAAAAGTGTGGGTTTTCATTTTCATAGACATTTTTGAACACACACACACACACACACACACACACACACACACATTCTTGTCTCTTATCTCTTGGCTGGTAAAATATTTTGTTACATCCTGATGGGATAAACATCCCACTGGCAAATTTCATTTTCCATTCTAGTGTCTGTCTCCACCAATGGCTGGTGGTCTTGTTATCATGAACTGTAGATAGCATGTGACTTACTTGTAACCACACCCATGGAGGTAATGCATTCGTGCTTTGAAACCATGGGGCTGGACGCAGGCTTGTACACGGGTTCAGAAGAAGGTTTCGCTGCCATTTCCCAGTATGAGAGTTTACAAACGCAGTGTTCATCAGGCCACTTAGCTGGGGATCTAATGCTCCACTGTTGGATTGTAGCATTGCTCTGATGCTTCAACCAGCTCCTCAGCATCCCGCCTGTCATTCCATTCCCATACATTTAAAATAAGAAGGACAATCTAAATAGTCTATTCCCCAGCACAGCAAAAAAATTTTTTTCCATAATGTTGTTTTTGCTTCCTTTTATTTAAGACCTTGAAAAATTTATACTTATAGCACTCTGTGTAAGACAGTGCAAGGAAGTAAATTTTGAAATATCTCATCTTCTGCACATGCATTGCACAGTCATTATGACAGAGTAAAAGCAAGAAAAATTAAAAACTGTCTGACTTTTGTTTCAAAAATTCCTCTGGCTTGATTGAAGAAGGCCAAATTGTGGAGGGAAAAAAATGGCACAAGCACTGGCCAAAAACTCTGATAAAAACTTGAGTGTATTTATTTGACCAGAGTTGCTAGCTCAAAATTTATGTTCTTCTTAATTCCTTGTATAGGAGTCAATTAAAATGGCCCAATCCAATTCTACGTTGAAAGAGGAGCTATAGCTTTGTGGAAAGTTGAGAACTCAGGATGTTTTCATGCTGTTTTCATTGTCCTGAAATAAAATCCAAATGAAAATGTAGATCAGAGAAGGAAGAGTGGGGAGTGGTTGGGCACATGCTCGTCAAAGAGTACACAATTTCAGTTAGATAGGAGGAATCAGTTCAAGAGGTCTACTGTAAAACATGGTTACCGTAGTTAAAAACCAATGCATCATATTCTTGAAAACTGCTGCTAAGAGAGATTTTAAATGTTCTCCCCACAAAAACAGATGAGCATGTGAAGTAATGTTAATCACATATGTTAATCATATGTTAATCAGCTTGATTTAGCCATTCCACAATTTCAAAAAAACATGTTCACACCATTTTTATTTGTGAATTTAAAAATAAATAAATAAAAAGAAAAGAAAACATAGAAACTGAAGGTCATCACTTAGTCACACACAGGTATCAATTACTGTGTGGCAATTCACATTGCACTTTATATACCTTGTCAAAAATAAGGGATTTTTTTTTTTTCTTTTTTTTGTGAGAAAGAGTCTGGGTCTGTCGCCCAGGCTGGAGTGCAGTAGCGCCATCTCAGCTCACTGCAAGCTCTGCCTCCCTGGTTCATGATACTCTCCTGCCTCAGCCTCCCAAGCAGCTGAGACTACAGGCACCTGACACCACGCCCGGCTAATTTTTTGTATTTTCAGTAGAGACAGGATTTCACCATGTTAGCCAGGATGGTCCCAATCTCCTGACCTTGTGATCTGCCCGCCTTGGCCTCCCAAAGTGCTGGGATTATAGGCATGAGCCACCGTGCCCAGCCTGCTTTCTTTATCTACTATCTTTCTAATAGAGAGTGGTTTTATATCAGTTGGAATTTCTCTTCCTATTTCTGCTCTGGGTGTGTGTGCGTGTGTTTGTATATGTGTGTGTTCAATTCCAGCAAAAAACTGGTTCTCTAGATCAGATAGGCATATGGGCCTGGCAGGCAGTGTAAATGAGTTAAGTGGGCCAGTGTGAGTGTAAAACAACTAGACTCACAGGGACCATAGTCAACTAAAGAACATAAGCCCTGCCTAAAGACATTCCAAAAGATATTTTAAATCAGTGTGAAAGCCCAGACAAGTCTACTGACTAAATACAGCCCACAAATCATCAATTTTTGATGTCTTATTGTATAGCACACAATGTTAAAGAGTAGGCAATGGTCACGATAGGGAACGCTATCCTCCCAGTGCATAACAGGTCTGACAGTGGCTTGCTTTTGAAATGCCAGAATTTCCTGACATATCTTTCAAGAAAGATCATGTGATAAATGATATGCCATTAGCTTTTTAAATAACAAAGCAGCCTGGGATTATACATCCAACCATTCTATTTTATTTCCTTTAATAAACAAAAACATAAAAGAAAAATTTAAGCAAAACAAAACACTTTCATGGACTAAAATCTCTTAGAAATGATGGCAAAATTTTACAACAATGTGAAAAGTAGATTTCAAGGGCTTTTTTCTTGTCCTAAGTGTAGTGTTGCACATTGATTTATGAAATCTCAACACGGCACAGATTTAATTAGAGCTCAATATTTTCTGGGAAAGTGCCTCACAGTGGCACCTACACATTGAGAGCAAAGCAGGCAATGGCTTTCAGAGACATGGCCAGGCTGCTATAACATCTATACTTTCTGTGATGGCAGCCAGCAAAGAATTAGCTATCAGTCACAAAGAAGGTGTGCTATATTTGCAACAGAAACCCTGCAAGCCAATTCTGACCCTCAGACATATTTTTTCTTGTCCACAAAGCATTTCAAAAAACTTTGAGCCAACAGGAAAAATTGGAAGAGTTTACATAAAGAATCTTTCTTAACCACTAGAAACAGCTGGCAACACTGGGCCCTTGCTCTTTCAGAGTAAAAATCTGTCAGAGCCAGAGAGAAGCTGACTGTAGCCTTCAGATTGGGGGTGCTGTGTCCTCTCTGTTTCCAGGACTGATCACTGCCTGCTGTCTCCCAGACACCATGCCTGAGTCACAGTTGCCAATTGTCACCACTCCTGTTGTTTTTAGACCTTGCCCATCTCCCTCATTTAAAAGACCTATTTGTTTTTGAAGCTATGTGAATTTCTGTCTGAAGTTTGAGTAAAGATATTCCAACAATTAAACTTTGCACCAATTAACTTTGAGATAATTCCTTTAACATATATTGTAGGACTGTATCAACTCAGTTGCAGCAGAATTCTATTGAGGCTACATAATTAGTGAACATACAAAATTTATAAGGTGCTACTGAAGACCACATTTCCTGGAAAACTGTGCACCAAAGGCAGTGCTTTCTCAAACTGAGAAGGAAGCTAAATAATTTAATTGGCCTTGACAGAAAAAGAAATTGCCAAATCGTCTACTCGGTCTTAAATATTATATTTAGTTTGAGGAGGCCTCAAACTGTTCTAGCTTTGGGGGTTTTTTAGTTGAAAAATGTAAAAAGGGGCCGGGTGCAGTGGCTCAGGCTCACGCCTGTAATCCTAGCACTTTGGGAGGCCGAGGCAGGCAGATTGCCTGAGCTCAGGAGTTTGAGACCAGCCTGGGCAACACGGTGAAACCCCATCTCTACTAAAGCACAAAAAAATGAGCCAGGAGTGGCGGCGTGCGCCTGTAGTCCCAGCTTCTTGCGGGACTGAGGCAGGAGAATTGCTTGAATCTGGGAGGCAGAGAGGTTGCAGTGAGCTGAGATCGCGCAACTGCACTCCAGCCTGGGCAACAGAGCGAGACTCGGTCTCCAAAAAAAAAAAAAAAAAAAAAAAAAGAAGGAAAAAGAAAAATGCAAAAAGATACTTCATTAACTGCTAACTGAATCTCATCAAAACCTTTTCTGATGAAATGCCAGACTCTCACTTACAGATATACATTTATATATACACACACACACACATATATAGATATACATATGTATGCATATAAATTGCCTTAGGTATTTTCATACAATGAACAGTTATTTTCACAAATGTATTGGTAACCTGTTATCTACACACAATTTTTGGAAAATTTTCATAAATATTTAAGATCCGTTATCATAAATGTCTAGGAAATGCTGATCCTAAAGTTTTGTTTTGATGCTATGTGATGTATACTGGCTTGAATATGACCTGTAGGAAAAATTCTTAATTTTGTTTTACTTGGTTTTATAAAGATACACATTTGCCAACAAAACCCTTTGTGACTTAAAACATCTATAAATATTCCGCTGAATTAGTTTTCCCTAAAATATACCTCCGGGGCTTCACTGTGTATCATGAGGACATAAGGAGTCTTCTAAAATGATCACGGGCTCTCGAGGTAATAAATTTATAGTCTGGATAGACAGTAGGGGGAGGAACTGATGTAGCATATAAAACAATATATTTGTTAAAGATAGAGAGGGGTTTTCTTTGCTGAATAGTCACTTTGAACTTGATTTCTTTCCAAGCTTTATATACAAAATAGGGATCACACTCACTAACTCTGGAATTGTTGAGAAGATTCAGTGAGATAATATATACAAGATGTCCACCACAGTGCCTGACACTTTATTGTTGCTATTAATGAAACTATTCTTATGAATAAAAGACAGTTTTACAACTAACTGTCTTTGTAACTCAAGAATATTGAGGAAGAAATTATTTTAAAAGCGAATCACGTTTTAGCACTTTCACATCTAAAGTAACAGCTGTGGAACTAATAGCAAAATCTCTACGGTTTGGAATGGTACCCACAGCATTTTCTCTTGCCCCAACCCACCACCCCAACAACAGGATGTGTTACAACACTTGGATTTTGTTCTTTACTTCTTCTTATTTTTAGTAGATATTAAGACATCTCCATTGTAAATACACATCCCTCCTATCTAACTGCCCATATCTCCGCCATCGGTTCAAGACAAATGAGTTCTCAATTTTAGTGGACAGAAATATCAACAGACTGACTTATCAAAAATTCAAATTTTCAAGGCATCACTCCCAGAGTTAATAATTTCATAGACTGAAAACAAGCCCTAGAAGCTGAATTTTTAAAAAGAGAACCATAAATGCACATGTTCACAGATTTTAATGAATATGATATTTGCTTTATAATATGTACTTGCTTTGTTTTAATTACTGGATATAAACATATTTTTACATATAATAAAACAAGAAATCAGTCTAAAACATTTATATTTCCTACATGACATGGAAAAAGCAATGAGGATTAAACATTCCCATGAACTTATTTATTATTATTATTTTGAGATGGAGTCTTGCACCGTCACCCTGGCTGGAGTATAGTGGCCTGATCTCAGTTCACTGCAACCTCTGCCTCCCAGGTTCAAGCGATTCTCCTGCCTCAGTCTCCCAAGTAGCTGGGATTACAGGTGCCTGCCACCACACCCAGCTAATTTTTTTGTATTTTTAGTAGAGACAGGATTTCACTATGTTGGCCAGGCTGGTCTCAAACTCCTGACCTTGTGGTTCGCCTGCCTTGGCCTCGAAAAGTGCTGGGATCACAAGTGTGAGTCACCGTGCCCGGCCATTTTTAAAATTATTTTTAAAGAATGAAAATTTCAGTCTCAGTAAATATAATTTTTGTTGATTAACAAATTAAGAACTCTTTGAAAAGGTAAATATTTAAAGTTTACCTGTTAAGATTTTGTCTCAAAGGATTAATAGAGATTTAAAAAAAATATCTAGGAAGGCATTTAAATAAGATAATTTCATCTCTAACGGTATTCTGCAAACCATTTATTTTAGAAGTTAAGTTTCTTGTCTATAAAATAAAGTTACCTCTCATGTTTAAAATGACAGAAGTCTTTAAGGTGTTTCAGGCCTATGAATGTGTCTCATGTTTTTCTTCAGCATTTACTAGGTCTTCTGAGTTCTTATGAAGATCAGGTTCACCTAAAAACATAAGGAAACAAAACCAAAACAAAACAAAATAAAGCTTTGGAAAAAAACTAGTAAGATTAGGAGACTGAAGAACTTTGTAAAATGTTGAAGACTGAATTTTACAATGGATTTTGTGGCACAGGTTTTCAAAGATACCAAACACTTTCCTTTCAGCCTGTGGATCTACATAGTATAACAAGCTGTCTTCTGTTGGTTACATAACTTTCTCAAGCTGTGATTTAATCTGAGAATACGGAAATAAAATAGATGAAACATGTTTAAACATCTATTAAATCTCATGTAAAAAATCATGTTTTTTTCTGAATATTTTTTAATGGGAACAAATTCCTTTAACTAAACCTTCTAATGATCAATGTCTTTTACCACACATTGCTTAGTTGCTATGAATTTTTAAAAATGAGTATGAAAGGATAGTAGTGTTTAAGATACAATCTGTCAAGACAAACTCATCTTGGAATCACTCAGTTTCCATATAAACTTTGAAGAAAAATAAAATATTAGCATGGAAAAATCTTTCAACATATCTGGAGAGGTTGTAGAGAATCTATGAAAATAGAAGTATAAAGCAAAATGTTTAGATAAAAGAGTCTTATTACATAAGTAACAAAGTAAACAAAATAAACAGAAATTAATTTTTGAGTCAGTTACTTGAAATATCTTGATAGTTCAGGAAATAGTCATATATAATGGAAAGTTCTTTCTGTCTGAAGTTTGAGTAGATATTCTAACAATTAAACTTTGCGCCAATTAACTTTGTTATAATTCCTTTAACATGTATTGTAGGATTGTATCAACTCAGTTGCAGCAGATTTTTGTTGAGGTTATGCAACTAGTGGACATACAGAATTTATCAGGTGCTATTACAAAGCAATTTTGTCTTGAAAGTATGCAGGGTGGGGACTTATCTTCTCAGCCAAGATCAAAATGTCAGGTAGTCTCATTACTTTCCTGATCATTCTTAGAGAACTAAAAACATCCTGTGATCACATTAAGTTGCCAAAGTCTCAAATCAGACAATAGAAGGTCTGGTCTCATGTAATACACATCGTCAAACAAAAATAAGACTCCTTTCCCACCTTGGGTTTGTTACAGAACCCAAAAATGGTGCATGTGTGTGGAGCGGGGTGGGGTGTGTATGGTTGATGTTTCTCTCATTTCTTCTTTGCTTTCTCTCTACTGGCTACTTTGGACTCCTGAGCAGGGGAGAGAAGAAGGCTAAGAGGAGCAGCAGTGTTGTAGGATGGCTTTGCACTCACTAGACCTGGCAGGCATTTACAGCTGCCTTTATTTTCTTATAAGAAGCACACTCATGGGCTCTTAACAGACTTCTTGTCAAGGACCATGGCTTTTTACCAGGTTGGTAAGACCCATGAATCTCTGGCTTCTTTACAATGTCCACAGCTCCTGGAAATTTGTTGGTACATTTCCAGCTTCTGTCTGCTGAGGTCCCATCACCCTTCCAAATGTGGGTGGGTACATTTGGTTCACATGACACACTCTTGAGGCATTTGTTTCCATGAATGACTGGAAGAAAAGCTGAAACCTACACAGCTGTCTCTCTTTTGGCTCACCTGCCAACACTTAACTCTTTAGATCTCTCAGGTAGGAACTAGATTCCATTCCCAATATCTTCTTAACTTCAATCTCCCCAAGGGTCTTGGTGAAGTTCTCCTCCCTTGATTTGAGGTGAAGAAGGAAGCATTTCTACACTTTTCCCAATAGCAGATAAGTTTTTAAAGAAATCCTCTTCATAAACCTTTTTTTTTTCAAGCTCAATAACCTGACCCTTTCATTTGTTTGAATTGGGAAAGGGTTTTATGCATCTTATTACTGAGTTATGAATCTTCTTTGAAATTCTTGTCTCAAAAATCAGGTTTTTTTCTGACATTTATCATGTTAGAGTCTTGGCTTAAACTTTGGATTTAATGTTCTGTTACTTAAGACTACATTAGAACAGAACAAAACAGTCTAGAATAGAACAGAACATAGTAAAAAGAACAGACTGAATTACGAGAAAGTAATCAACTAAGTCACTGGTTCTCAAAATTTTTTAGAGAACTTTTTACAATGGATAAAGGACACTAAGGCCATCCACTACCAAAGTATTTATCTTATTTCTAGTGGATAAAGAAATCAGCAGTAATAAATGAGTAAAAGAAAAACGAAGAAAGTAATCAAATGGTAACAAGGCAGCAATTATAAAAAATAACAAATCCCTAAATGATACACATATTATACCCAATAATAATTCTGTACATGTGATTAGCAACTATTAAAAACTATGATGAACTCATGATAACAGTTTTGTAGCACTGAAGAAGGGTCTTCCTTGAAAACTAAAATTCCAGCTCTTTTCAGGGATAGACACACAATTGCTAAGGAATTTCATGACAGCCAGATAGTAGAGTCCTCAGCAAATCCAAATTACATTACTTCTAGTTGATAAATCTTTAGTTGTAGAAGCCTTTACAATTAACTTGGGCAATAATACTTGTTAGTGACCCTTAGTATGTCATAAAAAAGGAAGTCATATTATTCTGACATATCATTTTCCCACAAAGAGGAAATAATTTGGATTTTCAATCCATTAAATATCACCTAAGATGACCTTTATGGCCCAAGAGTGTACCATATAAAGGCTTTGAGAAACATCCATATACCAAGGCTCCAAACGGTTTTGAATCGTAGGTCCCTCTTGTAGTCTGGTGAAACCTATGGCCAGCTTTTCAATGTAAAATTTATAAATAAAATAAAATATATATGATTACTACGAATTCTAATCAAAATACAGTTATCAACATATTTACGTAAACCTAGTGATGTGCTATAGTATTATATATGCTTCTTTATTAATGCTTTAAATTAAAAGATCTAATTGAAGGTCTACTATCTGTTTTGAAATAATGATATCAAATGATACTTCAAGGTTGCTACACTAAATGTAAGTGTATAATAAGTATATAATAAATAAATAGATATATAGTTCTATTGATGACAAAAATACCATAAATGTTGATGTATATTCTTTCCTACAAATGAAGGAAATGATAAATTTCAGTTAAAGACTAGTAAAAAGAAATCCCTCTCTAAGTATTCCGACCCTCCCTATATAACCCTGCATTAAAACTTGATCTAGTCTAACTTCATTTTTCAGGCAAGAAATAGGCCCAGAATAATCAGCTGACTTTCTACAATGCAGATTATAAATAGATAACCTGAAGTCAAAACGACTGGCTTTTAATTCACTGATACTTCAAGAAGACCAGTAATGTGACCTTTGAATTTCATTTTACTGGAAGGGTTTGCAAGGTCATATATATAGAAAGCTGCTTATTAGGAATGAATGCAAGTGGCCTGCTCAAAGAAATTGCATATAAACTTGTTTGTCAGCCAGGAAAAAGAGTGAAAATAAAGGAAAATCAATAATTCTATTCATTTCAAAGAGTTTTAGGTGTTCATCTCAACCAGTTTCAAAAGTTCAAGTCTAACAAAAGTAATTTGTAAAATGATAAGAAATATTATGAGTTTGCTTTGTAAATAGAGTCTCAATTCTTCAAGGAGCAGCGAGGGGATAGTTGTTATAGGAGAGACGCTTACCAAAACCAACAGAAATCCTCTAAGTTTAGCTAATCTAGGCTTTTAGATTGCAATTTGAGCTCGCTTTTCCCATATTAGAATCATAATGTGTTAGACTCCTGGTGCTGTAAATAACACTTGCAGGGAATTACAACAAACACACTATCAAGTGGATATTAGAGACTTTTGTTCTCCAGTCACGGTCTCACTATCTGAGAAATAACCTGTTAGGATAAATTATTATACAATTGAAAATATGACAATAATAATCAATACTTTGTGAATACCTACTAGGTGGCAGACACTATTCTAAGTGCTTCACTCACCTCACTTCCCTGAATCCTCTCTGCAAATTTATTATTATTATTATTATTATTATTATTATTATTTGAAACGAAATTTTGCTGTTGTTGTCCAGGCTGGAGTGCAATGGTGTGATCTCAGCCCACTGCAACCTCAGTCTCCTGGGTTCAAGCAATTCTCCTGCTTCAGCCTCCCAAGTAGCTGGGACTATAGGTATCCACCACCACGCTCAGCTAATTTTTTTTTGTTTTTTGTTTTTTGTTTTTTTGTTTTTTTCATAGAGATGAGTTTCACGTGTTGGCCAAGCTGGCCCTGAACCCTGACCTTCAGGTGATCCACCTGCCTTGGCCTCCCAAAGTGCTGGAATTACATGTGTGAGCCACCACACCTGGCCTGCCTCACAGCAACCGTATAAAGTAAGGTTAAACAATTGTGGAAGCTGAGACATAGCTTGAAAGCTATCTGCCCAAAGTCTTAAAGCCAGCAAGCGGCTGGATCCCTCTGAAAAAGGACAACCAGAATATTGGCCTCTAGTTTGACTGTTTCCCAAGCTACAATCGTGAGTAACCTACCCTCACCATTTCTGCCATATTCATATGCCACCTATCCTCTCACTTACCTAATATTTTTCTTTAAATAGACTTTAAATTCACTCTTTTAAAAAATTAGTTTTGTTCTCAATAGTAATTTTCCTACCACAGAAATAAATTTTTTGTTCTTTTTGTATTTTTCTAATACCTCAAATCCATAATTAAAAGATCATTTCTCATGTAGATATAAAAAACAAAATGATTTAATAGCTTATTTTGCACTCCCTATTTTTGACTTACCTAGCCCAACAATCCCTGCATGTGAGTAGGAAAATCATTGTTATGATTTTCATTTTAGGGATGAGAAAGTCATGATTAGAGGGGTAACTGACTCTTCCAAGGCACCATAGCCTAGGTGAATTTGGGAGACAGAATCACAAGCTATTCCTCAGAGCAATGCCCTGGTTAATTTTTTCAATTTACAGCAATAGTAAATGGTGTTTGAAATATACTTACCACAGATTTGGTTTGTGCAGTCTTTTCAACAGAAATACTAGCTCTGAGTAACACTGCATTCTTATTTCTTCATGAGAAGAATATTATCTTTGCTATGTATAACAGTATTTCCTTAAGCAGACACGTCTCTAAGTTGCTTCAGTTTTACTTTTAGACCATTTATATAGTTTATATTGCAGATAACTAGAATAAATCGGTGATCAAAGATTAAAGTTACAGTCATTGGAGAAATGTAATGTAGGATAAATCAGATATTCTGATTTTAATTGGTGTTCTGGCACCCATATAATGTAGTTTGCCTTACATGCTGGGAAAAAGAAATCTGTTTTAATTCCAGGGGAAATACTTTCCCTATTTTTTTCCTCTTAATTTTAATGGAGAAAAAGCAGTTGTATGTGTTCTTTTACTTCGCAGTATGCATGAAGGCAACAGTAAGATAAGAGAGGACCGCACACTAGGTAGAAGAAAAAGAAGACTGTGAAAACAAAATTCCACTTAATTCCCAAATATGCTAGCTCCAATCCTGTAAAATTAGAGAAAGTAATACCTTAAAGTGTTACATAAGATACAAATCAAGAAATAGGTAAATTATGTATTGGTTCACTAAAGAAAAACAAAAACATCTGATTTTGAGGAAAATACAGCAATTTACTTTAGCAAGCTTTAGACTTATACCCAATGCATATGTGCTAGGCATCTTGATATGTAGAGAGTTTTACAGGTGATCTATGGAAAATGAAAATTTTATATGTATATTCATCTGCAAATCAGTGAAATTATACTCAACTTGGGGCAGCTAATACCTTATCAAATAGCCAGAAATCTTAATGCTTAAGTTACACTGAAAGAGTTTAACAATGTAGGAGGTAGTTGAATTGGCTCCTTGAAAGAGTTGTCTAATATTGGGTCTAAAGGTTGTATATGTTTTGTTGGCACACAGGTAGGAGTATGCTCTTAGTGAAGGGATGAGGAGGTATAGTGGAGTCTGAGCAAAGGCAGGAGGTTGAAAAGAAAAATGATATATGCCGGGAAAGGAATGAAGTCCAATTGAGAAAACTACTGTGAGCTCCTACCCACTGGTTAAAGCAATTATTTCTCCATCGGAGTGTCATTCTTTTAGAGGAAGACTCAGATAGCTATTAAAATGTTATTATTCCTAGAAGGGAACTTTGTGACTGAATTGCAGATCTTCTTAAAAGAAAGCAGGGTCTGAAAAGCAGGGAGACGATAAGAATGTACGGGCATTAATTGAAGGTAGAGAAGATGATGGTGGCAATGGAGAGAGCAGCTCTGGAGTGGTGAAGTTAAGACCATTCAAATCACACTTTATCTCTTGTAAAGAGTGGCAGGAATCAGCCATGGAAATGCTCAGATTTGGCTCTTAGAGGCAAGCTGATGTGGAAGGCAACATGGGGCTGCTCTAATTTCTCAATTAGGATGAAAAATGGGATGAAAATTGAGTCTGATGTTGGAGATACTGAAGGGTAGGAGATTCAGAGGCAGGTAAGGGATGAGAAATTACATAAAAGGTACAATGTACACTATTAGGGTGATGGCTGTACTTGAGTGTGAGAGATGTGCCAAAAATTCACATATTCTTTATCTCTATAAATAGGACAAATTGACTATAGAATATTGATTTTAACTATCTACCTAAGTGAGTTTCAAAAGCTAGAACTTGGAAAAAATAATTTGTAAAATGATGAAAACATTTTGGCTTTCCTTTAAGTACTCTGAATAAACTATTCTGGTTGATTAAGTTTTCTTTGTAAAGCTGGATGAAGAAAACAAACAAACAATAACAACAACAACAAAAAACAAACCTCAATTGTCTTTAGTAAAACTGTCAATACATAAATCCATTTCTGTGCCTGAATGGAGAATGCTGAATATGATTGAATTTGTTTTGATGATGACAATCATGTAAAAACAAAAACAAAAAATCCTGAGGTGCATTGTTCTAAACATAAACCATTAATTCTCTCCTATACATGTGCACTAGATATATACCTGTCAAATATGTATCATTCATCTTTATCTTGAAAGGATCTGGGAAGCTGATATGGTTTGGCTGTGTCCCTACCCATATCTCACCTTGAACTTAATAATCACCACGTGTCAAGGGCAGGGCCAGGTGAAGATAATTGAATCATGGGGGCAGTTTCCCCATACTGTTCTCATGGTAGTGAATAAGTCACGCGAGATCTGATGGTTTAATAAATGGGAGTTCCCGTGACTCTTGCCTCTCTTGCCTGCCGCCATGTAAGCCACGCCTTTGCTTCTCCTTTGCCTTCCACGGTGATTGTGATGCCTCCTCAGCCATGTGGAGCTGTGAGTCCATTAAACCTCTTTCTTTTATAAATTACCCAGTCTCAAGTACGTCTTTATTAGCAGTGTGAGAACAGATTACTACAGAAATCATTTAAAAATCAATTCTTAAATTTTCTGGTTTGTTACCATTATCAATTTACAAGTTAAAAAATTAATTGAAGGATCTACTTTCAACGTGGAATTTTATAACATAATACTATTACTGACAAATTATTTTTCAAGTTGCTCAGCTTTAAGAATGTCAGAAAAAAAAATAAGGCATTCATATTATGTAATTTTACCACTTATCCGAAATCACTCACCTATAATTTTTCATTGTTCTGAGCTCTTTTTTTTTTTAATGGGCCCAAACATGAATATAAAAAATATGTCAAATTTTAAATTCTGTGATTTGTTTGTTTGTTTGTTTTTTGTTTTTTAGACAGGGTCTCATTCTGGTCACCCAGGCTAGAATGCAGTGGTGCTATCATGGCTCAACTGCAGCCTCCACCTCCTGGGCTCAGGTGATCCTCCCAACTTCAGACTCCCAAGTAGCTGGAACCACACAAGCACGCCACCATGCCCAGGTACTGTTTTATACTTTTTGTGGAGATGGGGTTTCGTCATGTTGCCCAGGCTGGTCTTGAACTCCTGGACTCAAGCAATCTGCTCACCTCAGCCTCCAAAAGTGTTGGGATTACAGGCATGAGCCACCATGTCCAGCTGGGAAATTCTGGCTCTTTATGCAATAACCTTAAAATGATGCAATACACAACCACATTTATATTTTAAATTCTTCTATTTGACTAAATATGGACTAGATATATACAGGTAGGATAAGCATGTATCATTCATCTTTATCATGAATGGCTGTAGGAAATTGATATGGTTTGGCTGTGTTCTCACCTATATCTCACCTTGAACTATAATAATCCCCACTTCAGTCGGGTGCAGTGGCTCACGCCTGTAATCCCAGCACTTTGTGGGGCTGAGGTGGGTGGATCACCTGAGGCCGGGAGTTCGAGACCAGCCTGACCAACATGGAGAAACCGCATCTCTACTAAAAATATAGAAAATTAGCTGGGCGTCGTGGCACATGCCTGTAATACCAGTTACTCGGGGATCAATTCTGAGGCAGGAGAATTGCTTGAACCCGGGAGGCAGATGTTGCCGGTGAGCCAAGATCACGCCATTGCACTCCAGCCTGGGCAAAAAGAGAGAAACTCCATCTCAATAATAATAATAGTAATCATCCCCACGTGTCAAGTGCGGGACCAGGTGAAGATAATTGAATCATGGTTACAGTTTCTCCCATGCTGTTCTCGTGGTGGTGAATAAGTCTCATGAGATCTGATGGTTTTATAAACGGGAGCTCACCTGCACAAGCTCTCTTGTCTGCCGCCATGTAAGCCATGACTTTGCCATGATTGTGAGGCCTCAACAGCCATATCAATAATCTGTCAATATGTATTTTAGCATAAAGTGTTACTATAGCTCAAATTATTTTATCCTAAGTTATCTGTACAGGAAATTGCATAAGAACATAACTTAGTAAGGAGGAATAACTTAAGTTTATAATTATTAAGAAAAATATTAGTAGCAACAGTAAAAACAATAGTAAACATTCAGAAAATGTTTACCATGTACCAAGCACTGTCCTTAGTGCTTCACATATTTTATCATCTTATCCTTTCAACATTTTTTTTTTACCCAAGGTCATATATCATCTAAGTGACAGAGCTGGGCTTTCAACCCCAGAGCTATGAATTTTATTACTAAGTTGAAGAGTTTGGTAACGCGGTGCTAAGGCCTTGACTCAAAGGGGAAAGTACTACTGATTGGAAAGGGCAGTAGCATTCTTAGTCATCTGGAAAAGTACAGCAGTGAAGTTTCCAGTTGGGAAACATGGAGTAAACATGACATTTTTCATCTTCCTTCTCTGACAAGCTGCTAGGATTTGAAATTCAGTTCTTCAAGGGTGGCTGGGTAGTGTGGTAGTAAAAAGTGTGAGCAGCACTTGTAAGAAATAAGATTCTCTTTTTACTACTATTATCTGCGATAAACCCAGCTAGAAGATAAGCTAAAAAGAATCCAGTAGCAAGGCCTGCACAAGTCCTATACCCGTGGGGATTTCAAATAAAGGGCTGCTAATACCATAAAGGAGAAATAATAGACATTGGGACTCCAAGAATAATGAGAAGTTATTTTATTTAAAATCCAGGATAAATATATAACTGAAGTATCTATGCTTAAAAAATCAAAAGATGTAGAGGAGCACAAACCCTGTTATCATTTTTGTTTTGATGAATTTATTTTATTATTATTTTTTAAATTTTTTTATTTTTTTGAGACGGAGTCTTGCTCTGTCACCCAGGCTGGAGTGCAATGGTGCAATCTCGGCTCACTGCAACCTCCAGCTCCTGGGTTCAAGCGATTCTCCCGGCTCAGCTTTCCCAGTAGCTGGGATTACAGGCACAAGCCACCAAGTCTGGCTAATTTTTGTATTTTTAGTAGAGACAGGGTTTCACCATGTTGGCCAGGCTGGTCTCAAACTCCTGACCTCAGGTGATCTGCCTGCCTTGGCCTTCCGAAGTACTGGGATTATAGGTGTGAGCCACCGCGCCAGGCCTATTTTGATGAATTGTGACTTTCCATCCTGCAACACCATGGCTAAGCATCCATTGTAGATCTTAAAGATCTCAAATTGTGCACACTTTGCATATTCAAACGTAACAAGAGCTATGAACTGTTTCTAACCTAGAGACTGCAAATATCACAAGTTTCTATAGACTCTAAGACCCAATATAAGTGTTTATAATCAACAAACTTTTCAATGGAGAGGGCACTTTTTTGTGTGAGTTTCCTTCTGGGGAGGATGAGAGAAGAGTCAGGAAAGTAAGTTTCCTTTGATTTTTTTCTCTTCATTTTTTTCATGGAAACTAAATCCACTTGCAACCTTTACCAACCTAAATAATATTCACCATGTAAATATCTGTTATGGAAGAACAAGTCATCAGAGGCTGGTGGTATGCATAATCCAAAATTCTAGGAGTCTAAAGATATCCCTGATGGTATTTTGTAAACAATGTTTAACAAATTTGTAAACTGAGTTGAACTGGAGCTACCAAATGCCCCCAGAAATAAATGTTTTTCATCTCATCTTTTAGCTTGAAGCCACCTAATCTTAACTCTAAAAGGCTTTAGAGAGTTGGTAGTAGCTATGTTGATTGGGCCTAAGAATCAGCCAAGATAGAAATCAATTCCACATATTCAGCTATCCTTTAACCTGGGGCGAGAAAGGCTCTTGGGTTCTTACAAAAGTCTTTCCATGTTATTTCTTTCTCTGCTGTGTACATGTCGATACCTAACTTTGGCTGGCTATGATGGGGGATTATTTGACGGGATATGTGGAGAGAGCTAGCTTCATCTACTTACAGTTTGTGAATGTAGTAGTGGAAGAAATTGTCTCCCTTGGGTGTATATGCAAGTTGCTCCTATTGAAGTAAACTTGTAAATTCATGCTTTAAAATAAAAAGCACTTTAAGCAATTAGTCACAAAGTACTTTACTGATCTACAACTTTCAGTCAGAATTATGGGAAGTTGTAGAATCTCTAATCTCTAAAGACTCATGTAACAAGTTAACTGTCCTGATGGAGGCAAACTTATTTAAAATAAGTTGTGGGTATTATCTCTACATCAAAATAACATCGAAACTATTCTCTTACTGTTGTTGTACTGCCTTTATTTGATGAAGTTTTTGTTTCTTACTGATGTTTCTGAGCTTCTCTGAATCGACAGACATGCCTTCATATTTTATAGAAGCCTCATCTCAGATCGAAGGGTAATGTGGGAACACAGGAGTCTTCTGAATGAATCCCACGTCCAGAGTGATGAGTTAATATCTTTGAGTTGATATTAACTTAGACTGAATTTCTATTGCTAACTCTACAAAAATTTCCTGACATGAATCAAAATTAGTGCATGGCTTCCAAGATCACTCACTACCCAGTTATCTTGCTAAAGAATGGGCCTTGGTTGTGTTTTGAAGATGACACTGTAATAAACGTTGAGCATCAGATTCTTGTAGGTTTTCACCATCTTCCCGAGAAGACATACTGAATCCTACCTGAAGAGATCTTCTAGATCACTTTTCCTTTCCTTTTCACTTTGTATAATTTTTTTCTTTGGAGAAAGAACACAATACAGAAATTAGATACATATGACAGAGATCAAATAATTTAGTTACACATTTTTTGCATGATTACTGGGAATTTCCTAGATTCCTATCACTAACAAGAGAAAATTATATTAGCCAAAGTATAAATAGCAGTCCTAGAAGAAGTAAAATTAGGGAAGCTGAAGAGTTTGGGCTGTATACAGTCTAAATCTAGGCATACTTTAAGAGATAAAAATTTAAATGGTAAAAATCCCTTCAGGAAAAAATTGAATTGTCATAAACCAAGTTCACTGGATTAATTAAAGTGCCCTTTTTAAAGAAAATTTAGGTTTACAGAACATTCTTTTTTAGAATCCTTTTTTCCCCCAAAGGGTTCTGTGACAGATATATGAAGTGGCAGAAGCCTTAATAGAAAGTATTTAGATAAAGATGGTTCATTTATAACTATATAGAGTGAGCAGCTCTAGTAGCCATTCAGAACAAGCTAATTCCATTGCTTGATTTACTCATACAGAAAACTGGAGGGATTTTAAAAATATTTGGGGATAAACTTTATAGACTATCTTGATAGGTTAATTAAGAATGGAAAGGTGATAAAAATCACCTATCAAGGTAATTCATCATACAGCAGTTCACTCGATTGATTGATGGACTGCGCCGTTGCATGTTTTGTCATGAGTTAAGCATAATCTTACATATATCAAAATCATCATGAGCAAGTAATATTTTTCTGTAGTACACTTCTTTAAGGAAGCTTTCTATAAAATATCCATTCAGTCTCAAGGAGCATATGTGAGCCCAGGATAATAAGAATTAATGTAGGCTGAGTGCATTGGCTCATGCCTATAATCCAAGCCCTTTGGGAGGCTGAGGAGAGAGGATTACTTGAGTCCAGGAGTTCAAGACCAGCCTGTGGAGTACAGTGAGACCACATCTCTACAAAAGTAAAAATTTAGCCAGGCATGGTAGTGTGTGTCTGTAGTCCTAACTATTCAGGAGACTGAGGCAGGAGGATGTCTTGAGCCCAGGAGTTTGAGGCTGCAGTGAGCTATGATTATGCCATTGCACTTCAGGCTGGGTGACACAGCGAAACCCTGTCTCAAATTAAAAAAAAAAAAAAGAATTATTGTAGAAAATGCTAAGTTCTAAACACTTTATATATATTGACTCATTTAATCCTCCTAATAGCTCTTGAGACAGAGACTATTTTTGTGATCCTCACTTTAAAAATGAGCAAACTGAAACACAAAAAAGATTAAACAAATTGTCCAAGATTACATAACTAAAAAGTAAGGAACCAGAATTGAACAAGACGGTCTAGTTCTGGAGTCCTAGATCCTAACCGTATATTGTGCTCCCTCCCTGGGTGTAATGTACTGCCTCTTATGTTTTTGGCTTTTCTTAGTGTGATGATTAATTTTAGGTGTCAGTTTGACTCGATCGAGGGTTGGTGAAATATTGATTTGGGGTATGGCTGTGAGGGTGTGTCCAGAAGAGATTGAACCATGAGTCAGTGAACTGGGCCATCCTCGATGTGGGCAGGCACCATCCAATCAGTTAGGGATGTGGGTAGAGCAATGCAGGCAGGAGAAGAGGGATGTTCGTCTTGCTCAGCTTTCTCTTTTGACCTCTCTATCTCTCTTCTTGAGTAGGACACCTTTTTATCCTTTGTCCTTGGATACCAGACTCCAGGTTCTTTGGCCCTTAAACTCTGAGACTTGCAGTAGCTGCCTCCTGGGACACTCTAAGGCCATTGGCTTCAGACTGGGGCTGCATTCTTGGCCTCCTTGGTTTTGAGGCTTTCAGACTCAGTGGTCACACTACCAGCTTCCCTCAAAGCCATGCTACCAACGGTTTCTTCATCTTGCAGACAGCCTACGGTGGTGAGACTTTGCCTTTGTGACAATGTGAGCCAATTTTCCCTAATAAATTCCCTTTCATATATATCCTATTGGTTCTGTCCTCCTGGAGAACCCTGACTAATACAGACACTGATGCCAGGAATGGTTCTAGAGAAACAGTATTTTTTAAATGAATTTCATTAATGGGTTTTGGGATTTCTGGAACTGACTCTATAATCTGATTAAACCTAAATAGTCTTTGGTGTGAACTGTTTATAGAGATACACAAAATAAATGCACTTGATGCTCCTAATTCACCAGTTTCAGGAGGTAAGTTTAGTGACTCTATGCATACCTTCAAACTCTTGTGGGAAACCAGTGAATGAAAATGAAGTTAGTTGAGTGGTCTTAATATCACTGGACGAAGTGAGGAAAGAAAAAGATGAGATCAGGGATTCCAATTCCCAGATCCAGATGCACATACATACCCTAAAACTTTCTAAGTGTGTCCTGAAGGAGAATCTCCTCTTCTGTAGCCATAGGACTTAAACTGCTGAAAATCAAACACAAGCCTTCAGCATGCCATTGGCTGAATTACAAAGAAAGGTGAACTCTCGGCCTCTACTGTTGTCTACTGTTAAAGTGAGGACATTAGTTGGGAAAAAAAAAATGGAATTATCTAAATGGGGATGGGGATATGAGGGATGACCTTGGGGAGCTGGGGGCATTGAGCTCCTAAATTCTGATGAGTAATTTTTGCCAGGGTGAGTATCCTCTCCACCCCCAGAGGCAGCAGCACCCCCACCCACAGTGGTATCTCCTTTCCGCCCCTCTCTGAGATTAACTGCATTGCCAGAAAAAAGAGTAATGGTCTCCCCTGCAGCAGTTGCCAGGCAAGACAATGCTGGTTCTCCTCAAGACCCACCCCCACCACCCCTCTTTGCTTCTAAACCTATAAATAGACTCAAATCCCAGAGGCGAGGTTCAGAGTATGACCCACAAGGAGGTGCACTATAGTTCCAAAAGAACTACTTGAGTGTTCTAATTGATACCGGCAGACATCCAGGAAGCCTGTGTGGGAATGGACATTAAGGATGTGGGATTGTGGTGGGAGAAACATAAAGGATGAGGCCAAATTTATTGATATGAGCCCACTAAGCATATATTCTGCATTTAATATTGCAGCTCAAGGAGTGAAAAAAGGCACTATAAGTTTATTTGGTTGACTGGCTGAAACATGGATAAAAAAATAGCCCACCCCATGAGTGAGCTGGGGAGGCCTGATCTACCTTGGTCTCATTTAGAGGAGGGAATTAAAAGGCTTAAGGAAATTGGAATGCTACAGTGAACTTGTCACATAAAACCTACTCACCCACACTGGAAGGGTCCAGAAGATATACCTTTCACTAATATTTTAAGAAATAAATTTGTGAGGGGAGCACCAGCATCCTTAAAGATTTCTGTGACTGCTCTTCTCTGCATTCCAGAACTTACGGTGGGAACTACAATCACTCAATTAGAAAACAAATGCAATGGGAATAATTGGATCATTGGGTGGCAGGGACCAAGTGATGGCACTCAAATGCCAAAGGCAAGGTGGGCGTAGTTACTGGAATTAACAGCAGAGGCAAAGCAACAATCAGAATAATCTGACTTGTGTAGACCTCCAGCACTGACTAATTAATCATGATGTTCCTAGAAGTAAAATAGATGGGAAGCTTACTGTGCTCTTTCTTGAACTGTAGAAGCACAAAATTTCTGGGTCAAGTGAACAAAATTCTAACTCGAATCATGACAACAGGGAATCACTGCCCCTCAATCAATTTCTAGACTTGAGCCAGTTTATAGACCCAGAGCCCTTTAAGTGAAGGGGAGACCAGATCTCGTTGAGGAAAAGCCCTGGTGCACTACATAAAATTTATACTGTTAGTCTTTCTCCTATACTTCCCCCAAAGGGACCTCTGGCCTTGTATCAGGGAAAGGAAAATAATCAGACTTTTCGGGGATGACTGGCCACTGGCTCTGAACTGACATTGATTCCAAGAGACTGAAAACGTCACTGTGGCCCTCCAGTTGTAGTAGAGGTTTAGGGGAGTCAGGTGATTAATGCAGCTTTAGCTCAGGTCCAGTGGTCCCCAAACCCATAATGTAGTTATTTCCCCAGTTCAAAATGCATTATTGGAATAGACAGACTTAGCAGCAGGCAGAATCCCCACATTGGTTCCCTAACTAGGGGGTGAGGATTATTATGATAGGGAAGGCCAAATGGAAGGTATTAGAACTGCCTGTACCTAAGACAATAGTAAATAGAAAATAAGGTAGCATTCTTCAATGGTTTTCAGAGACTAGTGCAACCATCAAGGACTTGAAAGACGCAGAGGTGGTGATTTTCACCATATTCCCATTCAACTCTCCTATTTGGCTTGTACAGAAGACAGGTGGATCCTGGAGAATGGCAATGACTTATTGTAAGCTTAACCAAGTGGTGACTCTAATTGCAACTGCTATATCCAATGTAGTTTCATTCTTGAACACATTAACACATCTGGTGCCTGTTATGCAGCTATTGTTCTGGTAAATGCTTTTTCTCCATACCTGTCCATAAGGCCCATCAGAAGCAGTTTGATTCACTGGCAAGGCCAGCAATACACCTTTGCCTTCCTACCTCAGGGGTATACCAACTCTTCAGCCTTATGTCATAATCTGTTTTACAGGGATCTTGATTGCTTTTCCCTTCCACAAGATATCACCCTGTTCACTTCACTGATGGCATTATGTTAATTGGACCTAGTGAGCAAGAAGTAACAACCACTATGGATTTATTGGCAAGACATATGCATTGTCAGGGGCCTGGAAATAAATCCAACTAAACTTCAGGGCCTTCTATCTCCATGAAATTTCTAAGGGTCCCATGGTGTAGGGCCTGTAAAGATAGCCCGTCTAAAGTAAACGATGAGTTGTTGGCATCTGGCCCCTCCTACAACTGGGAAAGAAGCACAATGCCTAGTGGACCTATTTGGATTATAAAGGCAACATATTTGGGTGTGTTACCCTAGCCCATTTACTGGGTAACACAAAACCCTGCTAGTTATGAGTGGGGCACAGAATAGGAAAAGACTTTGCAACAGGTCCAGGCTGCTATGCAAGCTACTCTGCCACTTGGGCCATGTGACCCAAGAGCTCCAATGGTCCTTGCTGTATCAGTGGCAGATAGGTATGCTGTTTGGAGCCTTTGGCAGGGCCCTACGGGTGAATCACAATAGAGGTCTTTAGGATTCTGGAATGAGGCCTGGCATCATCTGCAGATAACTACTCTCCTTTTGAGAGATAGCTCTTGACCTGCTACTAGGCCTTAGTAAAAGCTGAATGCTTGGCCTTGGACCAGCAAATTACCATGTGACCTGAACTGCCTACCATTAACTGGGTGTTATTTGGCCCATTAAGCCATATAGTTGGGGAGACACAGCAGTATTCTATCGTCAGATGGTACTGGTATACACATGATTGGGCTGAAGCAGGTCCTGAAGGCACAATGGTAAGTTACATGAAGCAGCCCAAATGCCCATAGTCCTCACTCCTTCTACATTGCCTGCTCTCTCCCAGTTTGTACTATGCCTTCATGGGGAGTTCCCCACAATCAGTTGACAGAGGATGAGAATACCTGGTCCAGTGGTTTGGCTGAATGGTCAAGGACTTGGAAGGAACATAATTGGAATATTGATAATACAGAAATTTGGGGAAGAGTTATATGTATAGACCTCTCTGAGTGGGCAAAAAATGCAAAAATATTTGTGTTCCATATGAATACTCATCAAAAGGTGACCTCAGCACAGGAGGGTGTTAATAATCAAGTGAATAGGATGACTCATTCTGTGGATACCAGTCAGCCTCCTCCTCAGTTACCATTGGCATTGCCCAATGAGCTCATGAACAAAGTGACCATGGTGGTAGGGATCGAGGTGATTCATGGGCTCAGCAACATGGGCTTCCATTCACCGAGACTGATCTGGCTACTGCCTCGCCATAGACTGAGCACTCACAGACCAACAGTGAGCACTCAGAGACTAACAGTGAGCCCTAATATGGCATCATCCCCCAGGGCAGATTGATTCCATCAGACTATTTCCATCACAGAAGGGGCAGCATTTTGTCTTTACTGGCATAAACACTTACTATGGATATGGATTTGTCTTCCCTGCATACAATGCTATTGCCAAAACTACCATCTGTAGACTTATGTAATGGCTTATTCACCGCCATCCTATTCCACACAGCATTGTTTCTGACCAAGGAACTCACTTCACAAGGAAAAAGTGCAGCAATCAGCTCATTCTCATAGAATTCACTGGTCTTAACATGTTTCCCATTATGCTGAAGAAGCTGGCTTCTACAGTACCAGTTAGGTAACAATATTTTACAGGGCTGAGACAGATTTTTCCAGAAGGCTGTATATGTTCTGAATCAACATCAAATATATGGTACTGTTTCTCCCATAGCCAGGAGTCATAGGTCTGGGAATCAATGGGTAGAAATGGAAGTAGAACTACTTACCATCACCCCTAGTGACCCACTAGCAAAATTTTTTCTCACTGTTCCTGCAATATTATGTTCTTCTGACCTAGTTATGAAGGGAACTTGGTTCCAGAGGGAGGAATGCTTCTACTAGGAGACACAAAAATGATTCCATTGAACTGGGAATTAAAACTGTGACTCAGCTGCTTTGAGTTCCTCATGATTCTTGAGTCAACAGGCTAAAAAGGGAGTTAGGGTGCTGGCTAGGGTGATTGATCTAGGCTACTAAGGGGAAATTGGCCTATTGCTCCACAGTGGAGATAAAGAATAGTATTTCTGGAATACAGAAGATTCCTTAGAGAAGCTATTACTATTACCCTGTCCTGTGATGAAGGTCAATGGAAAACTACAACCACTCAATATAGGCTGGACTGTGAATTGCCCAGACTCTTCAGGAATGAAGGTTTGGGTCACCCTGCCAGGCAAAGAACCATGACCAGCTAGGTGCTTACTGAAGGCAAAGGGAATACAGAATGGGTAGTAGAAGACATGTATAAATACCATATACAGCCATGTGGCCGGATACAGAAATGAGGACTGTAATTTTCATAAGTATTTCCTATTTTGTTAAGAACACATTTGTATGTATATTAACATGTCTTAAGCAAGTATCTTTGTTTTCTTTTGTCTCTTTCTCCTTTATCACATAACATAAGATTTATTGACAATATCAGCCTTTGAATATTGTTAATTTTATAATTTTATATCAGATTTGAGTTGCAGGAGATCAGAAGAGTAAACAACACTCATGAACTTTATCTTTTCTTCTGAGGATGGGATTAGTACATGTTGACTTGTAAACAGGATAGTTTTACCATGTTGGACAGAATTATGACCTTTTTATAGTCTTCATTTGGAGATTAGGTGTGGTTTAAAGAGGTGCATAATGGGTGCCAAGCTGGCAAGGGATAGACTTGTGATGGGTAATTTTGCGTACCAACTTGACTGGATTGAGGGATGCCTAGATGGCTAGTGAAGCATTGTTTTGGGGTGTGCCTAGGTGACTGTTTCCAGAGAAGATTAACCCATGAGTCAGTGGACTGAGAGAGAAGACCTACCCTGAATGTGGGCGGGCACCATCCAATCAGCTGGGGGAGCAGCTGGGACAAAGCAGGTAGAAAAAGGGAGACACTCAGCTTGCTCTGGCTTTCTCTCTCTCCCTTTCTGAGTAGGAAACTTCCATCACAGAAGGTGCTGTTTATCCTCCTTCCCTTGGACATTCAGCTCCAGGTTCTTCAGCCTTTGGACCCTGAGACTTGTACAAACAGCCTCCTGGGAGCGGGGTGGTCTAAGGCCTTCAGCCTCAGGCTGGGGCTCCACTGTTCACTTTCCTGGTTTCTAGGCTTTTGAATTTGGACTGAGTCAAGCCACCAGCTTTTCTGGCTCTCCAGCTTGCAGATGGCCCATCATGGGACTTTGCCTTTGTGACTGCATGAGGCAATTCTCCCTAATACATTTCATTCCACATGTATTCCTTATTGTTTCTGTCCCTCTGGAGAACCTTGACTAATCTGATGATATTTTATAGACAAGTTTTCCACCTCCCATGAGAAGGCAAGGACAGATAGAAGAAATAAATACACTTATTTGTGAAATGCATTATTCAGTACTGGACATCAGCCATTCTTAGCTAATTAATTATTGGAGTGCTCCTACTAGTCTAGCTTAGTTAACTATTAAGTAAACTGATAACAGTAAAAGAAGATGTAGGAAAGCAGCTCTTAAAAACCAGACTTTTTCCAGGAAGAAATAACTTAGCTAACCTTAAGCTGAATTATGTAGGAAACAAGTCAATTTCAAATCCAACCAAAACAGTACAATAAACCGTATATGTTCTGAGAGACCAAAATAAATGCCCACTTATTAACTAAGATGAACCCTAAGGTTAAGGAAACAAAAGTTACTTTCAGGTTGAGTGTTGGGAGCTTGACTATCATGGAAACTTCCTGAATTCCTATGGCTATAAGAAAAACCACACTCTTGCTAAGCTCCCTAACAATAAGAGATATCAGAAAAATTGGCCGGGCGCGGTGGCTCAAGCCTGTAATCCCAGCACTTTGGGAGGCCGAGGCGGGCGGATCACAAGGTCAGGAGATCGAGACCACAGTGAAACCCCGTCTCTACTAAAAATACAAAAAATTAGCCAGGCGCGGTGGCGGAGGCCTGTAGTCCCAGCTACTCAGGAGGCTGAGGCAGGAGAATGGCGGGAACCCGGGAGGCGGAGCTTGCAGTGAGCCGAGATCGCGCCACTGCACTCCAGCCTGGGCAACAGCGTGAGACTTCGTCTCAAAAAAAAAAAAAGAAAAAGAAAAAGAAAAATTGTCAGACCCTTCCTAACTGATTTATAGTCCACACCACTACAACTTTGAGAAGACTGAGGGCCAATCTTACATTCTTTCCTGAGAAGTAACTGAAGATCTCAAGCCAGTTTTGGCCAGCTTGCAGAGACTGTCCATAAACTGTCTTTGTATCCTATATTTCTTTAACAGAAAGAGCCAAATTCCTCCTCACTTTAATGCTAAATCCTCACCCCAGAATAAACATGGGATGTACATTACATATATGTTTACCTATTGGGCATGTACTTGACTCTGCTAATAAATATGTATAGCTTTTTTCCCAAACCTGCTAAATATGTATGCCTCTATTGTGTAATACAGACTCTGTGAGGCAACTACCCTTTCCCTCTTAGAAGAGAGAGCATCTTTGGTACACACTGGAGACTGTCTCTTCCCAATTGGCAAACTGATATTGCCAGTAAAACTCACCTTTCTACTATTTGGCCAACCTGGTGGGTTTTTGGATGATACATTTCATCCCTGCCATTCACTCTCACTATAAATATAAATATGTTTTCAAAGATATCTATCCCTTAGGACAAATGGTAGAATTAACGTAAAAGATAATTTTTTAAAAATTTGCACTACCTTTCTGACGGTTTAGAAAAGGGACAATCTAAGGTGAAAACAGGTGGACTAGGCTTTATTGTAGAAATGACAGAATTAGCAGTTAGTTGCTCAAAGAAAATTTATTGGCACTCGGTAAAGACAAATGCCACAAAATCCCATTGAAACAGATATTTGAAAGCACAAGGTGCTGATGTAGCCACTAGATGAATCTGTTCGATAGTGGTTGAGCCCGGTGAATTAAGGAGTTTACAGCTGTTATTTATATGGCTCATGATGCTTATTGAGCAATCTGCAAAAATGGATTCCCTTTCTCACACAGGGCAAGGTAGATTTCCAGCAAGCATATCAAAATCGCCAAGCCTTTTGGTCAAATTAGAGCTGCCACCTTTTGCATGAGGTTTTACTTAAAGGTGTTTACTGATGGATAAACTCACACTTCTGTGAACTGGTTCTTGCTTCTGGAAAAAAAAAAGGGTACTTATTTTAATAATTTAGAGAAAATGCTGTAAAGAAGTTGTGAAAAAAATGTAATACCCATTTATAATCAGCCATGATTGTAAAAAATTACTGTGGTAAAATTATGAAGAGAAACATAGTTGACATATTTTCCTTAATTTTTAATATACTTTGCTTTTGCTATTGAAACTTTTATTCCATCAGTGGTGATCTTAAGATGATTCATTTTTTTATAATTCAACTTACTTTTTACTCTACTTGAATTATTGCCTGGATTCCTATAGAGTCCAACTCTAGTTATCATCAACTAGAGCAGACACTCTCAGAATCTAATGAGAGATTATCTTGAAACCTATTAATATTGTCTGCTAACAAATAGTATGCAAATACTTGGATGTAGAATTTTATTATGTAAAGAAATGATATTCTATCTGTGATTTATTTTCAAAATAAAATAGAATAAAATCATGTTTCTTTTTCCTTTATCCACAGAAAATATATTTCTCCTATTTAAAAAATGTTGAAATATGCTAACAACAATAAAGTTTCTGATTGAATTACAGACCTGGAAGGGCTAATGCTGTCACATAGGTTATAACATGATTTTCAGGTGGAATTGTGCTCTATCATTCCTTAATCTCCTGAAAAGGCATCAAGAAAATTATTAAGTCTTGTGTGTATGTATATATGTGTATGTGTGTGTATCTGACAAGTTATAATCATTCCCAATATAATCTTAATTTTTTGTAATTTAATATAAAAATCATAAATAATTTCTTTAACTCATAAGGATTTGGTAAACTCATAAGCATTAAGATGAGCTATAGAAGGACAATTTTGGCTACATGTGGGTTTTAGAACAATCCTAAACTCATTGAAATTAGGTTTCTTCTCTTTACTATTTACCAGACTTTATATTGATTCCATTTCCAGTTTAGTAGAGTTAGGGAAATACACTTTTAAAGAAAGAATATTGTACATTGAAAAAAGCATACTGAAACATAAATGCTGAAAGTTACACCATAAGAATTATATTTATTTATTTGCACACAAATGTGGCATAGATTTTGTGCATCAACACAACAAATGTCATAAGCTCTGAGTGATACAAGTAAAATAATAGTAAAGACAGTATTGGCTAAAATTGTTAATCATAACAATGAGATATGACACAGAGAAAGAAAAAAATCTATAATACTCAATAAGGACCATCTGCTCGGGTTCCCGTTAAACAAATGGGAGGGACAAAATGCATACCTTGGATGAAAAGGATTAGTGGAATCTTCTGGAATTAACTTCTAATATCCTGACTATATCTAACTATGAGCAAACATCTCAGAGTTACTTCAAGACAGTTGAGCTTCACAGACCACCCCTACTCATAAATTTAGTATAGAGTACATCATCTGATAACTCATCTTCCTGCCAACCCAGATCCTTTCTTGTCCTAGTCCTGCCACTCTTGGGAAAACATTTTATCATCACCAAGCCAGCTAATAATCTCTATGGGAATGCAGGCATGCTCCTTCTACCTTCTTTCTTACTTTTGTCATCCATGCAAATACAGTGGATGGGGCACACACACACACACACACACACACACACACACACACACACACATTCTCCCTCTCTCTCTTTTTCATACACACACATAGACTCACACACACAATATCACTTAAAATATCCTTAAGTTCTGCTGCTGTCAGAATCCTTCCATCAGTAGATTCGGAGCACACTTTTTGCTCTGGAGGGAAGTTTAGAGAATTTAACTAAACCAACCCATCATAATTAACTTATAGAACATGATACAGGTTACTGTTTTTGAATTTGAGCAAAATAGATGAAAAGCCTCACCTTTTCAAAAATTAATTTTGTGATGTTAGGCAAATAATTTAGGTTCTCTGAGTGAGCTTCACTTTTGTCAGACTAAAATTCTTTTCTTGTACAGTTAGCTGTAATTTTTTTTTGTATAGATGACCAATGGGTGAATAAATAAATGATATAAAATTTCACTCCCAATTTCATAATTTTCAACTTTTAAAAATAAAAATATCTGTGAGATATAACTAATCTTATGAGCACATGTGTAAGCCCATTGGATAAATTGTGCTAAGATTAAACAGAAGTAGATTTGATGAAGCAATTATGCTAGTCTTTGGGTAAGGCTTCACAGGAAATTCTTTCCTCTTTCTGTCTTTACTCCTACCATGTAGCTATACCATAGAATTTTCTGTGTGCTATATGAAACCGTGAAAAGAAATGAGAAAGTTAGATTCATTTGTAATACTTGTATACACCTGTGATGGAGACTTACTTCACTGCCTTAGACCTCAGTTCTCACCTTGGATTTAGATATGATAATATCTAAATTGTGGGGTTATTTGTCTGACTAAACGGGATAGTGACTGTAATAAAACTCAGTATATTTCCTGGAACATAAACATGTAGTTAGTATAATATGAATCTACATTTGACTTGGCATTAACACCAACATAATTACAAAGATCATTTACAATACATAATACACAATATTGCATTTTAAGAATATAAACAATATATAAAGTTTAATTGGTGAACTATCATAATATATTAAAATACTATGCTAATCATAAGGCACATTTGATCTTTTAATAATGTTAATACTTTCCCATCAATTTTAAATGTTTCTTTTACTTCTAGTGAAAAACACTCCTAGTTTTGATTTTAAATATTTTAACCAGTGATATAAAACCTATTCCCATTTTTTTGTTTCCTACTGAGAAAATTTATGAGCTTTTCTAGCAAAAACATAATTTAAATAAACCATAAAATGTTAAAAAAGAAAAGCAACCATCTAACTCAATAACTCATGTGATATTTTCTAATTACAAATGTAGGTCATAGGTACAGTGATTAAGATTTTGAAAAATGTCCTGAGGGTAATGAGGAAATTAATATTTTTAGAAATTCTAATGAAGTTGAAAATAACAGACAAATCATGATCAACCCAGACAATATGCAGCATTGCATATTATGTAGGGTACATGATTTTTGTTTGAAGAATTATAGATGTCATTTTAGGGAAACCATCAGGCTTTTGCTTTGTTGAATTGATTAATCTTTAGACCAGAACTAAATTGTTCTGAAAAATTGGGAGTATTTTAGAAGCAGAATGAGAAGAGAGATGGACAGAGACCTGAAATCAAGAGGAACAGAAACCTATAGGTTTTGGAGAGAGAAGAGAAGAGTGGTGACAAAAGAAGGGATTTCTGTTCTTCAAGGTGTAAGGTTAAGACAACAGAGCTTTCAATAATTTGGAAGTACTTTTAGTACTTGGAGCTGGGCCAGTTATTGGGGATATATGACAAAGTCTTGAGCCTGTCCTTGGTGTGAACATTACACATGAACCCAGTCAAATTCTGGTCACACATCAAACTCCTATTAGATGAGAGCAGCACCAGAATGAGAGAACTGTCTCTGAGAGCTGTTCCATACCTTGTACCCAAAGACTTTAGCTTACTCTGCCCTATCATCTCTGTTCGACAGTGCAACATCCAACCCAATACTCCCTTCCCCATTATTACCTCTACTTCCCAAATTTCCATACTTCTTGTCCCAGAGTTTTCAGAAGCCACAAAACTCCCATGCACTCTTGCGTGCATTACTTATATTGCAAAGTACAATTAGAGCAAGTGACTAGGTTTGAGGTATCAGAAAACATAGCAAATGCAGACATAAAACATGAGCAGAAACTTTTGGGGAACAACCCTTACATTCAGTCTGCCCTTTTGTGATTTATTAGATTTTTAAGGTCATTTAGCTAACAAACAAAAACATAGTACCAAATAGTGGGTAATACTATTTCATTTATGTGGACTCACCATTAACATCAGACTTCCACTAAGTGGAACCAACTTTCCTCTAATTAACATTGACAGAGCTCTCACCTAGCCCTGAGTAGGAGGCACCAGAAATCTGATGCTGAGCACCTCTTGACTTCTGCTCTCAAGAAAAAAAGGTGATAGGCATTTGTTTGCACTGGTACATAGGGGGTCTCTATAAATATTTTTGTAATGACTTGATTAGTGGTTCTCAACCTTTTGTCAAAATCCATAGTTTTTACATTTGAAACATACTCCAATCATATCTCATAATACACAGTGGCTCTCATTGCATAGAGAAATGGTGCATGCACCCAAAGCAGAATGCCAGAACCTCGATAAGCCATGTGTAGTTAAATGTCCTGTCCAGCTCCACTCTCTTACTAGAACTCTAATTTGGGTAGGCCTCCTGCAAATGCATTTCTCACTTCTTATTTTGAGAATGCAAGGTAGAATATGATAAGCAGTCTAACTACACTACAGTATGAAAGAGATAGCTATGTTTATAAAACTAAGTGATAGGCTTCTTGGAGAAGATGGCATTTTAATTGAATCTTGGAAAACAGGTAGGATTTTAATAAGCAGAATGGAGGAGGGGGCCCAGGAAGAGCATTCTATGAGGAGGGAAGAACAAAACCAAAGGGAGACATAGGAAAACATAGGCGTAGCTAGACTTCAAGTTGTGTGAAGAGTAACCTTATGTTCCAGGACCAGTCATGACCTTGTCCACTGGTCTTCCCAGGAGTAGAGAGCAAACATTCCAGGGTACAGCAGTATGAACCAAGATATAGATATCATGCAGGATAGATACAATGGAACTGTCCTATCCCTAGATGGATATAACTACAAAGGTTCCCATTGCCATTTCCTGACTTCATCCTGCCAAGGTGAAGCTGGCTCAGATTTAGATCTGTACTTGGCTTGTCCTGACCATGAGCTGATATTTCCTGCTGTTCCCCTACATGTCCTGTTGCACTGATTTAAATGCACAAAAGTGTTCTACCTGGACCTTCCTCTGTGAACTGGAGAAAGGTCATGTTGAACTTTAAAAAACAGTAGTCCAGATGATGCTGATAGGCTGCCCAGGTTGAAAACTATTGAGTTATACCTTTGTAATAAAAGAATGAGTGAATGAATGGATAACACACAAGCACACACTCACCATTCAAACAATTATTTAAGCTCTTCTAGGGTTAAGTGACTGAATATCGCTTCTTAGAACTTCATGATTCTTATCTTCTGAAAGTTCCACTCTATCAAATGCATACTCCTGCTCTATTGTACTGCTAACATGATGTAGAACATGATCTGAAGATGAAGCTGAAGAAGTTAAATTGGAAATAGGAACAATAAAGGAAATGTATAATATAATAATTCATTTAATTTACTAATAATTTAAAAAATATAAAATTACTAACATGATCTCATTTAAACTTCTAATTACATTTTGAACCATAATTAGAGAATGATAGCAAGCTCTAGTTTTTATTTCTGAAAGACTTTGTTTTTCTCTGTTTGATTATTTGTCCCTTTTGAAATCTAAAATGTACACGTATATTCTCTCAGAATTGCTTAGGATTCAGTCCTGGGAACTTAGAAGTTATAATGTAAAGCGAAGTAGGCTTTACATGAAGGGTTTTGATTGAATTAAAAAGATAGTGGAAAGGAATAGCAAATATTTTATGAACACATGCCTTATAAACACAACTTTTTAAAGTAATTCAATATAAAGCAACATTGACATGTTTTCGTTACTTTCAAAAAATCAATTTTTACTTTCTCTAAGCAACAGATGTGGAAGAGTGAGGCCCACTGGTGAGTACTAATAGGCATTGCTGGCAAATAGAAAAAAAATGTGCTCAGAAAGCTCACAGAGACACATGAGATAAAAACTACAGATAAATACCACAGGGGAATGTAGGTCTTTGAGAGTCACTGCTCTGTAACTGGGTGGGGTGCCAAGTCTAACACTGCTATTCATTCTCCCTGAGCAGCTTGTTATCTAGCAGTACTAAACGTGATTAGAAAATATTCACTGAAAAAGCCTCTCTAAGTGTCCACAGAATCAGAGCTTGGGAATGGAGCCAGAAGCCATTCAGCCTTATTTCCTGATGACGTCCATGGACACAGACCTAAGTTTTTCACAGAGAAGCAAAGGAGGAATATAAAGGCGGTACTCAGATTGATTACTTATTTATTATTCCAATAACAACTTTTTCACATGCACTGAAAGCAAAAGGAAGACTCGGCCTGATTCAAACTGTGATACTTTTCAGAAGGAGCAAGAGAAACTCTGAGTCAATTAGGGGAGGGTAAGACAACTGTTTCTTGCATTTATTTTAAAAGTTCTCTACATTACACACTGTACAAAAAGAAGGGCAAATTCACTATTTATACTCTGTTACAATCCTCAAGTTTTTAAGCTGGCTTTTATAATCCTTTAAGTATTTTCTTGGAAGAAATAGTTTACATAATTCAATTAACACCTTAAGATTGTTCTACACCTTGCATAAAACAGAACAGGTTGTCTCATTTGTTTTATATTTATTTTATTTTTATTATACTTTAAGTTCTGGGATACATGTGCAGAATGTGTAGGTTTGTTACAGAAGTATACACTTGCCATGGTGATTTGCTGCACCCATCAACCTGTCATCTACATTAGGTATTTCTCTTAATGCTATCCCTCCCCTAGCCCACCACCCTCTGACAGGCCCTGGTGTATGATGTTCCCTTCCCTGTATCCATGTGTTCTCATTGTTCAACTTCCACTTATGAGTGATAACATGCTGTATTTGGTTTTCTGTTCCTGTGTTAGTTTGCTGAGAATGATGGTCTCCAGCTTCATCCAAGTCCCTGCAAAGGACATGAACTCAACCTTTTTAATGGCTGCATAGTATTCCATTGAGTATATGTGCCACATTTTCTTTATCCAGTTTATCATTGATGGGCATTTGGGTTGGTTCCAAGTCTTTGCTATTGTGAACAGTGATATAATAAACATACATATGCATGTGTCTTTATAGTAGAATGATTTATAACCCTTTGGATACATACCCAGTAATGGGAATGCTGGGTCAAATGGTGTTTCTAGTTCTAGATCCTTGAGGAATCACCACACTGTCTTCCACAATGATTGAACTAATTTACACTCCCACCAACAGTGTAAAAGCATTCCTATTTCTCCACATCCTCTCTAGTATCTGTTGTTTCCTGATTTTTTAATGATCACCATTCTAACTGGTGTGAGATGGTATCTCATTGTGGTTTTGGTTTGTGTTTCTCTAACGACCAGTGACGATGAGCTTTTTTTCATCTGTTTGTTGGCCACATAAATGTCTTCCTTTGAAAAGTGTCTGTTCGCATCCTTCACCCACTTTTTGATGGGGCTGTTTGTTTGTTTGTTTGTAAATTTGTTTAAGTTCTTTATAGATTCTGGATATTAACCCTTTGTCAGATGGATAGATTGCAAAAATTTTCTCCCATTCTGTAGGTTGTCTGTTCACTCTGATGGTAGTTTCTTTTGATGATAGTTTCTTTTGCTATGCAGAAGCTCTTTAGTTTTGTATAAAGTGTAAGGAAGGGGTCCAGTTTCAGTTTTCTGCATATGACTAGCCAGTTTTCCCAACACCATTTATTAAATAAGGAATCCTTTCCCTATTGCTTTTGTGAGGGTTGTCAAAGATCAGATGTTTGTAGGTGTGTGGCGTTATTTCTGAGGCCTCTGTGCTGTTCCATTGGTCTATATATCTGTTTTGGTACCAGTTTCATGCTGTTGTGATTATTGTAGCCTTGTAGTATAGTTTGAAGTCAGGTAGCATGATGCCTCCAGCTTTGTTCTTTTATTCGGATTTCCCCGTGATAAAAAATGTCTCTTTTGTTGCTCAGTTTCCTCCTGAAATATGTCTTTGACATTATTAACCTCAATGGATATAAAATTATGCATTTAATTTGTATCACATGATTCAGTTCCATCACATTGAATCACTTAATTAAAAGAAATTATAAGAAATTATAATTAATTATAATTAAAATTATATAATTAAATTATAATAATTTATAGAAATTACAATAAATTAAAAGAAATTATAAAAGAAAAAATAAGCTTCTAATCATTTTTCTGTAAAGTGATGAAACATACTTGATAAATGTTCTTTGAATAATAGTATTTTAAATACACTTAATTTAGTAATCACACATTGTTTTTCACTTCTCTCCTGAAACAACTGCAAAAGCTTATTGTGTGTCTTGATGAGCTGATACTGTGAATTATTAGCTGATCTGGTTTTGTTTCTACTTGTTTGTTATCACAGGCTCATGCCTATTTAGACAAGGAGACACAGGGGTTGTTACCAAGCTACCCCAGAAACAAAGGCATCTATCCTTTGTCTTCAAATTCAAAAGCCACATCCATGCATGGCTAAAAGGTTTTTGGAAAATACTTAATCAAGTTCTACCTTCCCACCCATACTTGCAGAGGGGATCCAGGTTTCTCACTCCCTGGACATGGATCTAGGTTTTCCCCAAGAGAAGCAAAAAGGGGTATGAAGGTGCCATTCAAATTGGAGGAGGGAAAAGTTTAACTCCTTACCCTTCCAGTGACATTTTTTTCACCCCCTATGAAACCAAAAGTAAGGTATAAGGGAGAAAAGAGTTGGAAGATTCAAGAGACTTAGACAGTTATAGTCTTTGAGACGGGACCTGCTCTCTGAATTTGGCCATCCCTGTGCTTTTTGAGTTATTTCCGAGAGGAAAGCAAGAAAGAATTCTGAGAAAAAGTCAGGGATCCAGGGGTTAGAGAAGATCTTTGTCATGTTCCCTTATCCAGCATTCTGAACAAGGTGGGTGTTCTCAGCATGCAAGGAATAGAGGAGGGGCGGCTGTGTAGAATGTCAGGGCAGGAGAGCCTGAGAGAGTGCCTGCAGTATTCAGTCAACCCCAGTGACTCTGTGATGTGAAGAGCAGCCTGTCCTTCAGCCCTGAGAAGTACAATGAGAAGGAGAATAAAAGAGAGCAAGAAAGCTGTGGAAATCAAAGATGTGGGGACCTGCACTGGGGAAGCAAGGGGTCAGAGTCAGAAGGTAATACAAGCCAAAAACCAATGGGGGCTGTCTGTCTGGAAAGATGAGAGAGAGGCCAGAGGTCAAGCAAGGACCTGATGCTCATCCGAAATCCATTAATACCACGGCGCTAGTCCCCAGGGACTGCAACACCATCTAAAGAAGGAGGAAAGAGAGCTCAGAAACACTGGATTGACCAGGCTTACTCTGATTCAGTCAGAACACTTAAATGATAAGCTTTTATTTTCTTCAAACAGGTAGCATGGGGACATAGCTAGAAACTATGTTTGGTCATAGAGAAATAATGAAAGGTATATTATTTATGCACCTGATTTGTGGCCTAAGGATATGATACGTACAGACTTAAACAAAATACTAATATTTTAAAAATGTTTACGCAGTATTTGGATTTTTTTCCTGTCTCACGTTTTCTGCAAAATCCAAAAAATTCCTGCTGAAACAGAACAACATTTGTGTTGTCACGGATAAATTTTAAAAAGCATCTTGTTGAGTGGAAAGCAATTCATAAAGGAATATATATGGCACAGTTCCATTTATACTGTTTTAAAACAGACAAAACTAAACTATACATTGTTTAAAATTATACAAAGAGGGATAACAGCTTAAAAAAAGAATGATTATCACAAAATTCAAAATAGTAATCAGCTCATGGGTGGAAGAGATGGAAATAAATGATTAGAGAAGGCATCAAGAGGACTCCAAGGGCATGGCAAGATCATGCATTTCGTATTTTGGGGTCTAGATGGTAGATTTTCTACCTCTCTCCTTCCTTCTTCCCTTCTCCTCCTTTCTCCACCCCCTCCTCTCTCTCTCCCTGCCTCCCTCTTGCTCTCTTTCTCTCTCTTTCTTCCCCACCTACTGCAGATAATCATTTGAATTCCTACTTCGTGCCAGTCTCTGTTCAAAGAGCTTGGGATACATCAGAGATAGAAACAAACATCCTTTTTTAAATGAAACTTATTTTTAAGGGGGTGAAACAGATAATAAAAATGAAGCATAATAGGTCAACTATTTGTAAGCTAGACAGGAATAAATGCCATGGGAAAGTACTTGAGGAGGAAATCAGAAGGGCAAGGGAGGGCTGTGGGTGGAATTTGAAATTTTTTGCCAGCCTTGCTGACAAGGTTACAATGTAAGCTAGACTTGAAGGAGGACAGGGAAGCAGCCTCATAGTATTTGGGGGTAAAATGTTTCTGACAGAGAAATGCTGTAAAAAACTCCTACAGCAGGAAATACCTGATGTGTTGAAAGAAAGACAAGAAGGAAACAGTGTGGAGGTTAACGTGGCTGGGGTAGATACAAAAGCCAGCGAGGGGAGGATAAACGGGAAATTGAATAAGCCAGATAAGGAGTTGGAGACAGACATGGCTCATACAGGGCCTTGTGGACAGCAGTGTGGTGCAGCTGGCCCCTACAGGCTCATCAGATCGGACTGTTACTTTTCAGGAATGTTTGCAAGGTGGTTGTTAAAGACATTCATTATTAAAAATTAAATTACATAAGTTTAGAATTAAATTATATTTAAAAGAAAGATAATAAATGTTTATCAGTAAAACTCACTATGCCTAATTATTTTGAGGCATGGTACTGTTATCTATGTCTTGAGGTTAAGACATGTCCTGATATGTCTGCCATATCTGTATGATGGAAATATATGATGTGCACATCTTTTCCCAGCTCCACGCTCAGATACATCATATTGATAGCTTGAAACTGGTCACAATGGGAGTGTTTACACCATGGATATCATCAAAAGTTATGGATCAAGTCTTAACTTATTGTTTTATTATTGTTTAAAATGATGGAGATAATGTTTAAAATAGAGATTAAATTTAAACATGTATCGTATCTTTAGCTATTACATTATAAATAACATATGATTTGAGAAAGTTTTTCTAGTATTCAAAACCAGTATCAAATCAAATGACCAAGAAGCTGTTTCCATTTTTGATGAACAAGTCAAGTTCTGACCTATGTCTTCTATGCTTTCATCATATTTTTAGAGACAGGGTATCTCTGTGGTGCTCAGACTGGTCTTGAACTTCTGGCCTCAGCCTCCCAAAGCACTAGGATTGTAAGCATGGGTAACTGTGCCTGGCCTTTAACATTTTTTTTTCCAGGGACGGGATCTCACTCTGTTGCCTAGGCTGGAATACAGTGGTGCAATCATGGCTCACTGCATCTTGGAACTCCTGGGCTCAAGTGATCCTCCTGCCTTGGCCTCTGTAGTCACTGGGATTGCAGGTAGGCACCACCACACCTGGTTCTATACTTCTGGCATAAATGAAATATCAACCAACATTCATTTCTAAACTATACTCATTTTTCAGTAGCAGTCATAAATGACTATGGACAAAATAATTTGGCAAAAGTCAACAAAAAGCATTCTTTGAGAATCAGCTATATAAAATTTACAATAAAGGGTATTGTATATTTTATTATTATTATTGTAAATTATATGTTATACATTCTTTTTATCAGTAAAATATATAATAAACTTGCATATATGAATGTTTTGTGTGTATGCATACACACACACACACACACACACACACACACATATATATATACAGGCCACTAATGAAAATGAGCTACATTTATGTGACCCTATAAAATTTAGACATTGTTTTTCTGTATATGATTTCCTTTGTTATTAGGGGGTATTTATCATCCTACTGGTCCAGTATAAGCAAAAGTGCTCTGATTTTTCCCTCAATTCCATAGGTATCTTCCTCTCAAAGCTGCTTCTTAGATCTTCAAGAATCTGGAGCAAACTTCTTAGATCTTCAAGAATATGGTCAAGGATTCATGAGAGTGTCTGCTTCCTTGAGTAGTGAACTTTCATTATGGCCAATGTTATTATCTCCATAATTACATATGTTGAGGCCAAGAAAGCTTACATGATTTTCCTGAGACTTTATGGGTGGAAATAGAAGGGAGGGACAATTCTCATTATTGCCCTCCACCTGCCTCACTAGAAGAATAGCCATGCACCTGCTTAAAATCTCCTGTTAGCTCTTCAGCAGTGCAGAAAAGGGTGCAGACTTAAGATGCTGAGAAATGCTGAACTGATGAAAATATTTTCCTCACCGTAAGTGGATAAAATTAAGCAAAAAAGGAAACAGTTGGGGGATGATGAAAAGCATTGTTTTACTTTTTGAAAAGCCCCTTGTCAAAAATGTGTCTACATACAACATTCTTAGACAGATCTTCCAAGCTCCTTAATAGAAGAGTTACTGAATAAAATTCTTCTTTAAAAAAGTTTTGGTATATTGATGACCCAGGAGCCTCATACCTTGGAGCCTAAGCATCTACAATCTCTCACTGCTCTAGGACTAGGGAGATGTTTCTGTGATATCTGTGAAATATAGCTTAAGAGTTAAAAAGATGATGACCAAACATCTGGAATTCTCTTCAAAGCCCGGATGCTTAATTAATATTCCAAAGCTTTAAACATCATATGACCTGCTTATTTTCATCTCAATGCAATTGTAATAAAGAAACTTTCATTTTCAGCATATAAGACTAGAAGTGGTAGGTACTGGAAAATTAAAATGGTAATATCTGATACTCACTGACTTTAAAATTGATGACTATTTCAGTAGACGTACTTTAATAGCTTATCATTTTAAAATTTTTATGCAATATTTCATGTATATAAATGAATTAGATATGCATATATAAAGCACATGTGTTAGACATAATCATAATGATAAAATGAACTTTTATGTGTCTAGTGCCCAATCTAGGAAGTAAAATTCTACTTATTTCTCAATAAAAAACTCATCCTACTCCCTAGAACCATTCTGAATATTTCAAAAAAGTCCTTTAGTTTTATCATATACATATTCTAAAACCTATTCTTTAGTTTTTAAACTTTCTACAAATGGAATCTTGCTATATTTCAGCAGTTTGCTTACTTTTTAAAATTTTACTTTAAGTTCTGGGATATATATGCAGAATGTGCAGGTTACGTAGGTATACATGTGCCATGGTGATTTGCTGCACCTATCAACCCATCATCTAGGTTTTAAGCCCTGCATGCATCAGGTATTTGTCCTAATGTTCTCCCTCTCCCTGCCCCCCACTCCTGACAAGCCCTGGTGTGTGTTATTCCTCTCCCTGTGTCCATGTGTTCTCACTGTTCAATTCCCACTATGAGTGAGAACATGTGTTGTTTGATTTTCTGTTCCTGTGTTAGTTTGATGAGGATGATGGCTCCCAGCTTCATCCATGTCCCTGCAAAAGATATGATCTCATTCTTTTTTATGGCTTCATAGTATTCTATGGTGTATATGTACCACATTTTCTTTAACCAATCTATAATTGATGGGCATTTTGGTTGATTCCATGTCTTTGCTAGATGGGTAGATTGCAAATATTTTCTCCCATTCTGTAGGTTGCCTATTCACTCTGATGATAGTTTCTTTCGCAATGCAGAAGCTCCTTAGTTTAGTTACATCCCATTTGTCAATTTTGGCTTTTGTTGCAATTGCTTTTGGTGTTTTTGTCATGAAGTCTTTGCCCATGCCTATGTCCTGAATGGTATTGCCTAGGTTTTCTTTCAGGATTTTTATGGTTTTGGGTTTTACATTTAAGTCCTTAATCCATCTTGAGTTAATTTTTGTATAAGGTGTAAGGAAAGAGTTCAGTTTCAGTTTTCTGTATATGGCTAGCCAGTTTTCCCAGCACCATTTATTAAATAGGAAATCCTTTTCCCATTGCTTGTTTTTGTAAGGATTGTTGACGATCAGATGGTTGTAGATGTGTGGTGTTATTTCTGAGGTCTCTGTTCTGTTCCATTGGTCTATATATTTGTTTTGGTACCAGTACCATGCTGTTTTGGTTACCGTAGCCTTGTAGTATAGTTTGAAGTCAGGTAATGTGATGCCTCCAGCTTTGTTCTTTTTGCTCAGGATTGTCTTAGCTATATGGACTCCTTTTTGGTTCTGTATGAAATTTAAAGTAGTTTTTTCTAATTCTGCGAAGAATGTCAATGGTAGTTTGATGGAAATAGCATTGAATCTATAAATTCCTTTGGGCAGTATGGCCATTTTCATGATATTGGTTCTTCTTATCCATGAGTATGGTATGATTTTCCATTTGTTTGTGTCCTCTTTTTTCCTTGAAGAATGGTTTGTAGTTCTCCTTGAACAGGTCCTTCACATCCCTCGTTAGCTGTATTTTTAGGCATTTTATTCTCTTTGTAGCAATTGTGAATGGGAGTTCATTCATTCATGATTTGGCTCTCTCCTCGTCTATTGTTGGGGTATATAAATGCTTGCAATTTTTACACATTTATTTTGTATATCGAGACTATATTGAAGTTGTTTATCAGCTTAAAGAGTTTTGGGGCTGAGGTGATGGGGTTTTCCAAATATAGAATCATGTCATCTGCAAACAGAGACAATTTGACTTCCTCTCTTCCTATTTGAATAGACTTTATTTCTTTCTCTTGCCTGATTGCCCTGGCCAGAACTTCCAGGACTACGTTGAATAGGAGTGGTGAGAGAGGGCATCCTTGTCTTGTGCCAGTTTTCAAAGGGAACGGTTCCAGCTTTTGCCCCTTCAATATGATATTGGCTGTGGGTTTGTCATACATAGCTCTTATTATTTTGAAATATGTTCTACCAATACCTAATTTATTGAGAGTTTTTTAACATGAAGGGATGTTGAATTTTATAAAACGCCTTTCTGCATCTATTGAGATAATCATGTGGTTTTTGTCATTGGTTCGGTTTATGTGATGGATTATGTTTATTGCATCCCAGGGATAAAGCTGACTTGATCATGGTGGATAAGCTCTTTGAAGTGCTGCTGGATTCAGTTTGCCAGTATTTTATTGAGGATTTTTGCATTGATGTTCATCAGGAATATTCGTCTGAAATTTTCTTTTTTTGGTTGTGTCTCTGCCAGGTTTTAGTAATAGGATGATGCTGGCCTCATAAGATGAGTTAGGGAGGATTCCCTGCTTTTCAATTGTTTGGAATAGTTTCAGAAGGAATGGTACCTGCTCCTCTTTGTATCCTTGGTAGAATTTGGCTGTGAATCCATCTGGTCCTGGGATTTTTCTGGTTGGTAGGCTATTAATTACTGCCTCAATTTCAAAACTTGTTTTTGGTCTGTTCAAGGATTTCGAGTCTTCCTGGTTAAGTCTTGGGAGAGTATATGTGTCCGGAAATTTATCAATTTCTTCTAGTTTGTTTGCACAGAGGTGTTTAGAGTGTTCTCTGATGGTAGTTTGTATTTCTGTGGGATCAGTGGTTATATCCCTTTATCATCTTTTATTATGTCTATGTTGTTTTTCTCTCTTTTCTTCTTTATTAGTCTAGCCAGCAGTCTACCTATTTTCTTAATTTTTTTGAAAAAGCAGCTCCTGGATTCATTGTGTTTTTGATGGGTTTTTCATGTTCTATCTCCTTCAGTTCTACTCTGATCTTAGTTATTTATTGACTTCTGCTAGCTTTTGAATTGATTGCTCTTGCTTTCCTAGTTCTTTTAATTGTGACGTTAGGGTGTTGATTTGAGATCTTTCTAGCTTTCTGATGTGGGCATTTAGTGCTATAAATTTCCCTCTTAATACGGTTTTAGCTGTGTCCCAGAGATTCTGGTACATTGTTTCTTTATTCTCATTGGTTTCAAAGAACTTCTTGATTTCTGCCTTAATTTCATTATTTACCCAGGAGTCATTCAGGAGCAGGTTGTTCAATTTCCATGTAGTTGTGTGGTTTTGGGTGAGTTTCTTAATCCTGAGTTCTAATTTGATACCACTGTGGTCTGAGAGACTGTTTGTTATTATTTAAGTTCTTTTGCATTTGCTGAGAAGTGTTTTACTTCCAATTGTGTGGTCAATTTTAGAATACTGAGAAGAATGTATATTCTGTTGATTTGTGGTGGAAAGTTTGGTAGATGTCTACTATGTCCACTTGATCCAGAGCTGAGTTCAAGTCCTGAATATCCTTGTTAATTTTGTCTCGTTGAACTGTCTAATATTGACAGTGGGCTGTTAAAGTCTCCCACTATTATTGTGTGGGAATCTAAGTGTCTTTATAGGTCTCTAAGAACTTGTTTTGTGATCTGGGTGCTCCTGTATTGGGTTCACATATATTTAGGATAGTTAGCTCTTCTTGTTGAATTGATCCCTTTACCATTATGTAATGGCCTTCTTTGTCTTTTATGATCTTTGTTGGTTTCAAGTCTGTTTTCCATTTTTTTATTTTCTTTCTTGAGTTGGAGTCTTGCTCTGTCACCAGGCTGGAGTGCAGCCTCAATCTTGGCTCATTGCAAGCTCCGCCTCCCAGGTTCAAGTGATTCTCCTGCCTCAACCTCTTGAGTAGCTGGGATTACAGGCACACGCCACCATGCCCAGCTAATTTTTGTATTTTTAGTAGAGTTGGGGTTTCACCATGTTGACCAGGATGGTCTCCATCTCCTGACCTCGTGACCCACCTGCCTCAGCCTCCCAAAGTGCTGGGATTACAGATGTGAGCCACTGTGCTGGCCCTCAAGTGTGTTTTATCAGAGACTAGAATTGCAACCCCTGCTTTCTTTTGCTTGGTGAATTTTCCTCCATTCCTTTATTTTGAGGTTATGTGTGTCTTTGCACATGAGATGGATCTCCTGAATACAGCACACCATTGGGTCTTGATTCTTTATCCAATTTGACAGTCTGTGTCTTTTAATTGGGGCATTTGGCCCATTTACATTTAAGGTTGATATTGTTATATGTGAATTTGATTCTGTCGCCATGATACTAGCTGGTTATTTTGCACACTAGTTGATGTAGTTTCTTCCTACTGTCGTTGGTCTTTATATTTTGGTGTGTTTTTGCAGTGACTGATACTGGTTTTTCCTTTCTATATTTAGTGCTTCCTTCAGGAGCTCTTTCAAGGGAGGCCTGGTGGTGGTGAAATCCGTTAGTATTTGCTTGTCTGCAAAGGATTTTATTTTTCCTTCTCCTGTGAATCTTCATTTGACTGGATATGAAATTCTGGGTTGAAAAATTCTTATCTTTAAGACTGCTGAATATTGAATATTGTATATTGCTCCCACTTTCTTCTGACTTGTAGGATTTCTGCTGAGAGATCTGCTGTTAGTCTGATGAGCTTCCTTTTATAGGTGACCTGACCTTTTTCTCTGGCTGCCCTTAACATTTTTTCCTATGTTTCAACCTTGGAGAATCTGATAATTATGTGCCCTGGCGTTGATCTTCTCATGGAGTATCTTAGTGGTGTTCTCTGTATTTCCTGAATTTGAATGTTGGCCTGTCTTGCTAGGTTGGGGAAGTTCTCCTGGATAATATCCTGAAGTGTGTTTTCCAACTTGATTCCATTCTCCCAGTCTCTTTCAGGTACTCCAATTAATCACAGCTTCAGTCTCTTCACCCAGTCCCACATTTCTCAGAGGTTTTGTTCATTGCTTTTCATTAGTTTTTCTCTAATCTTGTCTGCATGCCTTATTTCAGCAAGATGATCTTCAAACTCTGATGTCTTTTCTTCTGCTTGATTTATTCAGCTATTGATAATTGTATATGCTTCACGATGTTCTTGTGCTGTGTTTTTCATCTCCATCAGGTCATTTATGTTCTTCTCTAAACTGGTTATTCTAGTTAGCAGCTCCTGTAACCTTTTATCAAGGTTCTTAGCTTCTTTGCATTGGGTTAGAACATGCTCCTTTAGCTCAGCAGAGTTTGTTATTACCCATCTTCTGAAGCCTACTTCTGTCAATTAACCCATCTCATTCTCTGTCCAGTTCTGTGTCCTTGCTGGAGCAGTGTCACAATCATTTGGAGGAGAAGAGGCATTCTGGCCTTTGGAATTTTCAGCGTTTTTGCACTGTTTCTTCCTCATCTTCCTCATCTTCCAGGTCATCTTCATGACTGGATTTATCTACCTTTGATCTTTGAGGCTGATAACCTTTGGATGGGGTTTTGTGGGAGGTCATTTTTGTTGATGCTTTTGTTATTGTTGCTTTCTGTTTGTTAGTTTTTCTTCTAACAGTTAGATCCCTCTTCTGCAGGTCTGCTGCAGTTTGATGGGAGTCCACTTCAGACCCTGTCACCAATGGAGGTTGCAGAACATCAAAGATTGCTGTCTGCTCCTTCCTCTGGAAGCTTCAGCTCTCCTGGATGAGGTGTCTGTTGACCCCTGTTGGGAGGTCTCTCCCAGTCAAGAGGCACAAGGTCTGGAACCTGATTGAGGAAGCAGTCTGTCCCTTAGCAGAGCTGGTGCACTGTGCTGAGACAGTCGCCCTTGTTAGGGTCAGCTGCTCTCTTCAGAGCCGGCAGACAGGAAAGATTAAATCCGTGGAAGCTGCAACTGCAGCCTCCTCTCCCCTTAGGTGCTCTGTCCCAGGGAGTTGAGAGTCCTGTCTGTAAGCCCCTGGCTGGAGCTGCTGGATTTCCTGCAGAGATGCCCTGCCCAGTGAGGAGGAACCTAGAGAAGCAGGCTGGGCACAGCCGCTTTGCTGCGTTGTGGTGAATTTTGCTTAGTCCAAACCTCCCAGACTCCTTCGCACTGTCAGAGGAAAACCACCTACTAAAGTCCAGCAGTTTGCTTATTTTGCACAACACTGTGTCTTTCATTCCTGTTGGTGATTAGTTAAATTTTAACAGTTTTATGCTGTTCCATAATATGTACATACTATAGTATATAAATCAATTTTACTGTTTTTTCCACTTTATTTTGCACTCGTGAACAATGCTGCTATGAATATTTTAGACATGTCTTTGATGCATATGCGCAAAAGTCTCTCTGGGGTAAAAATATAGAGGTAAAATTGTCAAGAAGTATGGCACATGCATCTTTAAATTTCCTACAGAGTGCCAAATTGTTCCATGAAATGATTATATAATTTTACCTATATACAAGTAATGTGTAAGAAAACCAAAAAATCTGGCATCATTCTTGATTCTTCTCTTCACTTTGTTTCCTACATCTAATCTGATAACAAATCCTATCAGTTCAGCTTTCAAAATACCTGGATATCCAGAATCCAATCTCTTTTTGCTTACCCTCCTTCTACTCATGCATACTGGTTTAAGCCACAGTCTTTATGTATCTAGAAATTATACACCCTCTCAACCATTACTACCTGGTCTAAGTTCCCATACTTCTCCTGGGTTATGAACAACAGCCTTCTTTCTGATCTCCTTGTTTCTATTTTTACTACCCAAACAAAAGAATATTTTCCATTCTGTAGCAGAGTAATCCTTTTGAAACCTCAGTTCATATCAATCAACTTTTTTTCCTCAAAACTCTACATTTGGTTTCCTGTCTTTCTTGAGCCAAAACCAAAGGTCAGGCACCACATTGCCCACCCATCACATCGCCTACATTATTCCTACTTGTTCAATTTCTTCCTGCTTCACTGCCCTTCTTATTGTTTCTGGCATGTCAGGCAAGCTCGGTCTCCTACATAATGTGCTAGCCAATCCCTTTGTTTAAAAATTTGTTACCCCCCACCCTCCCAGACCTCTCCATGGTTCTCTTTCTAACCTCCGTTGTGTATTTATTTAAATTATTTCTTCCTCAGTGAAGCTTTTCCTTACTGGCTTATTATAGAGAAAGTATCCCCAATTTCCATAGTAATTTGATTTTCTTAATCTGGTAATGTCTTTAATTTTCTTTATTTCTGAATAGTTTTGCTGGATTTAGAACTCAGCATTAGGGATACCCCTAGTTACTATATAATAGCCCTATAACCCTTATTTCTAGAACACATGGCAGAAACATAATAAATAATAGTTATAGTGATAACAGCAAACTCATATAGCACTTAGTACTCTAGACACTTCTAAGCAAATTATATTAATAAATTCATTTAATTCTCTTAAAACCTATGGTGAAGAGGAAGACTTCCTGCTATAGTGATGTAAAGAAGTCGAGTATTTTCTCTTCTTAAAAAAAGAGTGTAAAACTAGACAGCATTAATAAAAACAACTGTTCAATGACTCTGGAAATCAATCAAAGGGACATAATAATTTGAGAAACATTTATTCTTGAAAAATTCTTGGACATTCAGGTAAAAATTGCAGGAGCCTGTGACCTCCTTGCCTGAAGTTACTCCCATTCCTCCATCTTCCTCTCCAACTCTGACCTGGGAATGGAAGCAAAAGCCAACCTTCCTGCTGGATGTGATAGAATCAACTTGGAATGGGAAAGAAGCAAGTAATTCTGGTTACTTGAACATAAAATGGTGAATCTGCTTAGACTAGATGGGAAAAGTCCCAAGCTTTGCCAGGCTAAGGTTGGGGTGCAAGTTGGGGTAAATGGAAGACCAGCAGGATTTCATAGAAAAATCCTAGAAATTAGAGAGCCATAGAGAGGCCATTTATATAGTCAGTTTTAAAATTGATCTAAAAAAATTCAAGACAAGTTTTTAAAATATGTTTTTAAAATTAAAGAAAATAATTTTGAAGAATTAAAGGAAAATATGCTAACAATGAATGAAAATATAAAATATCAACAGAGAAATAGACATTATAAAAAATAAGCAAATGGAAATAATAAAATTGAAAAAAAGTAGCTGAGATAAAAAGTTAATTCAGTGAAATCAACAGTAGGATTGAGGTGGCAGAGAAAGAAACAGTAAACTTGAAGATAAATCATTAGAAAACAGCCAATCAAAAATGAATGAAGAAGGAAGGAAGGAAGGAAGGAAAGAAGGAAGGACAATTAAAGAAATTGAGAGAGATCCAGAGCATCTGGGACAATTTCCAGAATCCTAAGTTACGCATAACAGGATCTTCAGAACGAGAGAACAGAGAAAAAGAGGCAGAAGAAAAACATTGAACAAAATGGCAGAAAGCTTCCCAAATTTGATGCAAATTATTAATGTATGCATTTAAGAAGCTCAATGAACACTAAGTAGAATATTGAAAAAAAAAAACCCTAGATATATCATCATCAAATTGCTGAAAGTCAAAATAAAGTCTAGAAAACAGAAAGAAAAAAATAAGACTCAGTACAGCAACAATACAATTTATTTTTGGTCAACACTGTATCAGAAACTACGGAAGCCAGAGGCAATAGAATGACACATTGAAAGTGCTAACAGAAAAAAAAAATCATTCAACAATTCTAAATCAAGTAAAATTATTCATAAATAAAAGTAAGATACAGACATTCCCAGATTAAGAAAATCTAATTGTCAGCATAACTGTGTTATAAGAAAATACTTAAGGCAATACTCCAGTGTGAAGAGAAATGACACCAAATAGTAGCTCAGACACAGGAAGAAATGAAGAACATCATAATGGCAAATATGTGAGAACATATAAAAGATTGAATATATGAATGTGTGTGTCTGTCATCTGTCAAGTTCTGCAGGAATTAATGTGTTATTTCTGGCTCTCTGATCTATTCCTGAGGCCCATCTTATTATCTCTGCATCACAGTCACACTGACTTTATTACTTCAGTATAAGAGTAAATTCTGATATACGGCAAGTGCTCCTCTTTTCCTCTTTTATTATCCTTCGGGATTGTCTTGACTATTCTTAGCTATTTGCAATACTATATAGATTTTAGGATCAATTTGTTAAATTCTATGAAAAATATATTGGAATTTTCACTGGAAACATGTTATATTTATGGTTGACTTTTGGGATAATTGAAAACTTTTCAATACTGTGTTCCTCTGACTATAAATGTGATTTAACACTCTATTTTGATGTTATATTATGCATTTTAAGAAAAATAAGTTTATTCCTGAGTATACTAAAGCTGCAAAAAGCACAAGGAAAAAAATTTCTGGTTGAAAAAATAACTACAAAGACCCTGGAGTATTTTAAACTTCCAAGAGGCCATTGTGCAGGGAGTGTAGTGTATGAGGGAGGCAGAGCTGTGGGAATGAGTGTGAGAAGAGGCAGAGGCCAGATCTGGATATAAAAGCTAATTCCTGCACGAAAGATAATAACTGTTTGGATACCGACTCACAAACCTACTAAATGGACTAATTAATTTGAAGCAGCTAATATGTCAGAAATAACTATAGCTACCTTCCCATTCGATTTCTGTGGTGGTTGATTACTAATGATTTCCCCAATTCTTGTCAAAATTCTGAGTCAAAAAAGCAACTTAGTGAAACAGAAAAAAACACACCCAAGTCTCTGACATGAAGTGATAACACCTTTAATGCAACACAAAAGCTACTTGCCAAGTAAAATCCAGGCTGGAAAGCACCTCTACGAAAGCACAGGAGTCTATATTGTACCACAAAGTTTTGTCACCATTTCATTATCTCATCTTTCAGTATCTAGTTTGCCACCACCCACTGATGCACATATCTGCAGCCCATGTGGCACAAACAAACCAGAACCTCTTTTTATCTAATAAATGAGCCAACTTTCTCATGAATAATCAAAGAGTAGCCAAATTCCAAATGCCATCAAGGGCTTACACACTCTCTAGAAGAAGAAATCTAGAAGAAATAATTCAAACTCTTAGAGGAGAAGTGAAGACAGAGCGAGATGGCAGTAAAGCCTCATAAACAACACTACCTTGTGCAGCTAACTCTTTCCACCTCTCTTTGTTCTGCTGAATGATGTCCACCAGGTTGTTCTTGAAGCTCTTCAGGTCCACTGCTGCAAGGGAGTAGTCTGAGGAATAGGACCCATCGCTCATGGAACCTTTTGCATTTGGTCGTCTTAGTGCATCAGCAATGTGTAACCCCACAATGGTGGTTGAGCTAACAGTAACAACCAAACAAACCAAAGAACACCATCAGGATATGGGGTGAACGAGGAAAACCTGAAAAACTTTACAAAACCGACTAGAAAAGCAGGGTAGTAGATGGTCAGTACAAGTTCTGAGCACGTGGCAGCTGCTCACCTCTTTTCTCTCCCACCCCACACTGGATTCTCCTTAGTACAAACCTTAGTATTTCATATTTTGTGTATTAAACTTCAGTTCTCAAAGGCAGATGCAATATAATATAAAGCCACTAGGTGGCAATACTCCCTAATAATTCTTGTGAGAATTCTCTGCCTAGATGTGAGAAATATAGATAATCATTAAGGAAAAGGTTACTAAACATCACAAAGATGAAAAATGATGCAAAAAAGAAAATATCATACCTGCTTGCCACATAGGAAGAAGTAGTTTCGGCTTTTGAGGCTTCCTCTATAAGAGGAATAACAATTTTCTCTGTTGAGTCTGTCAGAAGAGAAAATGTTGGCTCTACTATGAAATCGATGAAACCTACAAAAGCCAAAATGAAGAGAGAGAGAGAGAGAGAGAGAGAGAGAGAGAGAGAGAGAGAAATTCAAGTGTTACAATTTCCTGAATTCTGAAATCAGAAATAATGAAGAGCCTCTCACAATCCTGGGATAGCGAGTATCAACTAAAATACTGGTTCTGCTTACCCTTTGTATTGTTTTAATCTAATAACAATCTTTAGAGATGGTTCAACTGCTCTATAAAATAGTACTTGAAGCCATGGAAGTGACGCAATTTAAGCTTGTTAACTCAAATATATTGATTTTTCTATTTACTATTCAGCCTTAAATAATACACTATTGCTAACAATAAATTTAGATCCAATGATAGTGACTATAGTTTTCTCTCATCAACAGGGATCATTATCCTTTTTGAAAGCACATCATGTACATTTTGGATTTCATTATTTACTAACAAGAAATCATATCTAAGCTCCAAAGAAATTAAGTAATTGAAGGTTTTTCTCAGGTAACAGGACGACAATTGCTTTTTGTTTCTTACTATATCAGTCAGAGCTTTCTGCCAGTGTGTTAATATTTCAAATGGCTGTTTGTTGTTCTCTGGATGTAAAGTGTTAGTTCACAGCATGTGGGTGTGTTCTGTCAAATCAGTGAAGAGAAAAGTAACATCTCTGGGAGACAGCATTAATCCCACCACTTTGAGATGTCAGTATTGAATGAAGACTTTTACATTTAAAGTACTCGTCAAGATAGAATATGACACACACAGAAAAGGGCATTGTCCTCTGGAAGCATTTTCCATCCCGTGTTTAGGCAGAGGAGGAGACAACAACCTATTCTAAGGTCTGTGTACATGGCAATATCCCAGATCCCAGGACAGCTGTGGGTGCCTCAAGTCAAGAATTTGTTGTTGGAAACACATCTGAGAGCAATGGACTACCACCCGAATAAAGAAGAATAGCTGGAGGGGGGCTTCTTAAGTGATAATGTCCTGTAAAGTATGCACATTTAAAGATTGTCCATCCAATGCTTGGATAAAAGTAATTCACATTTCAAGTAACTGCATTACTTTTAATGTATAATAAGACACATTTTTAATTTAATAAAACTTCAATAGTTTTAATGGATGCCTTCATGTTAAATCAGTGTTAACTGACCACCCAGGGTACTATTTTAAGTTCTATGTTCTTTTGTGTGTGTGTGTGAGAAGGAGTCTCACTCTGTCGCCCAGGCTGGAGTGCAGTGGCGCGATCTCGGCTCACTGCAACTTCTGCCTCCTGGGTTCAAGTGATTCTCTTGCCTCAGCCTCCCGAGTAGCTGGGATTACAGGTGCCCGCCACCACGCCTGGCTAATTTTTTGTATTTTTTAGTAGAGATGGGGTTTCACCATGTTAGTCAGGATGGTCTCGATTTCCTGACTCGTGATCTGCCCGCCTCGGCCTCCCAAAGTTCTGGGAATACAGGTGTGAGCCACCGCGTCCGGCCAGTTCTGTCTATGTTCTTAAATGCCTGAGATGTGTAGACTGTCAACTGGGGCGTCACCTTTACTAACATGGCTGCAATTTATATTACAGCAACAAGCCTCAGAAACTTCCATTCGTAGCTTGCCACATCAGGTCCTTAGCCTGCCACATTTACACTTACTAAGCAAGAATAGGCACCTGTGTTATGGTCTCTAGAAAAACAGCTGTTGAAACATGGATGGGAAGGGGAAGAGGTCGGAGCACGCAGCTTTCCCACAGCTGACTGCCCCAAAGCTTTGTGATGGGTGGTGCCGCAGCATAACTACACAGGTAAGAAGTGATCCTTGTGTTTATTGATCGTATTGTTCAGTAACAAAAATGCTGGTTCAGCGAATAATTATTACAAGTATTTGAGTCATGCAACACAGCAATAATATGTTTTAATAATGAACTGGACTTGAAGTCCCCAACCCAAATACAGATGATAAGAATGAATGTGGTTGGGGGCATTATCATTTTGCAAATTTCCTGTTGTTGGTTAATCTATTCACGTCCTGAGAGAAAATTTTTCCAAATGAAATGTGCACTACTATATTAAGCATACCATGGAAACTTAGTGATAGAACAAGTGCACTAATATTTTCATTGAGTTGACCTCTGTCTAAAGAATTAAATTACAGAAAACAGTAATCAGCAATAAAATAACATAAAATAGTCTCCCACACAAGACAATGTTATATTTTGTAAAAGGGTTAGAACCATGATAACAATTACATTTACTGTTACTTTATTGAATTCATTTTGTGAAAATGCTTCAATAATTCTTATTCAGCACCATAGAGATCCATTTAAAAATCAAATGTGTCATGAACATGGAGTGAGGTTTTCATGGAAGTTACCCCTTTAAACAACATGGTTTACACATTTCAAAACTGACAAGCACACACTCACTTTCCGCCACCACAAATCATCAGTATTACCTATTTGTGACTGGGCCACCATGGTTGACTTCCGATCACAAAGTGGGGAAAAGGGAAGCCCTAATTCAGCTTCTTTATCTCCCTGGAGAAAGAAAAGCACATTAATATAGACTTGGGTTGGAGAAGCTAAAATAATGAGCAACCTAAGATATAAAGCCTAGAAAATTCATATCTTTCATTTCTTAATTAGGAATACTTTAGTCTTATTTATAAAAACAAAAGCTATAGTCCAAGTTTATGTAATTTTTCTTGGATGGTCTCCTTTTGGGGACATTTTGCAAGGAGAAAAATGATGAATGTTTTCAGGACCTGGAGACCTTGCTTTGGCATTACAATCCCTTGACTTTTAAGAGACAAACGTTTGCTTTTGGAATTTTCCAAAGTCACCATAAAATAGCTAGCCATCTTAGTGTGTTACCTGACATTTATATAACCATCCAAGTTAATTCATTTATGCCAAGTATATCAACAGACCTTAAGTATCAAAATTTTGTGACAGAACTGTTTTTCAAAATTAAAAGTATATGATTTGAAACACCTTTCTATTCATTAACCAAGTTTCATTAAATCTTCCACAACATATAATGAGGAATTTCTTCAACATTCTTACATTCAGTGTGCGTAAACTTATTTTAATATTTTCTCCTCAGAGAAAATTGAAATATCAATTTTTTTATTATTTGATCTCATCTAAAATAGATTAATTGAGCACATATGTTAAAGAATTCCATTTATATTTGGGTTTTACTTCAAGAGAAGTAATTAAATTTTCATCTTCTAAAACAAAGTTTGCTGTTCTGGTCAAACCTTTAATATCACTAGGTTTATTAAACTTTGGTTCTTTCCTTTTGCATTAAAGGAGATGTGCTTATGAAAGAAAGAGGAGAGGATCCTTCCTTGTTCTTGTTCATTGCAATTGCCTGGCCATTTGAAAGAATGTTTTAGATTCTATTTTCTCCTAATTTATTGGCTGTATACCTTCATGAGCAACACCAGCCTTGCATCGTAAGTCCATAACTTAGGATAAAATACCTAAGGACCCACGGTTTCCTTTCACTCTGTTTCCATTAACATCTTTCTATCCTAATCTTTACAATGTCATGTCAACATGTAGCTTTACAATTTTTTGAGAATATCTTCTAGAGCAGTTCCCCTAAACCATGCCTTTGATTATGAGAGTTATAGGCAGAAAGTCTGGAATCAGAATTGTTGGGGAAAATCCAGATATGACCATCAAAGAAATAGGAAAATTAGTTACAAACAGGAACATTTCACTATGTCATAACTCAGAGAAAATATAAGGAATAAGAATTTCTGTGACCTCTGCTAGTAACTCCCCTAATTCCTCTGGATAATAATAACACTAATTCCATGTGAAATTGTTATTTATACTCAGGTTAAAGGACAGACGGAAGGGAATTATTAATGCCACTAGTCTTAGAGTCAGAAGATACAGTCAGCTGAGTCCCTGCTGTTCTAGGGGTTATTGCTGTTACTTCAGACATAGCACAACCTTTGCTGAAATGAATTCTCCTTATCTGTTACCTAATTTTGTGATCTTGATTTACTTGTTTTAGGGATAAAATATAATAGATATAATAGTATCTATCCTGAGGTTATCTAAGACTATTTATATGAAGCATAAAGACAGTGCCTGCCACTTAGTAGTCATTAAGTTTAGCTAATAAGAAACATAACTTAGGTCAGGCGTGGTGGCTCACACCTGTAATCTCAGCACTTTGGGAAGCCAAGGCAGGTGGAACACAAAGTCAAGAGATTGAGACCATCCTGGCCAACATGGTGAAACACTGTCTCTACTAAAAATACAAAAATTACCTGGGTGTGGTGGCCTGTGCTTGTAGTCCCAGCTACTCAGGAGGCTGAGGCAGGAGAATCGCTTGAACCCAGGAAGTGGAGGTTGCAGTAAGCCAAGATCGCACCACTGCACTCCAGCCTGGGTGACAGAGCAAGACTCCAACTCAAAAAAAAAAAAAAAAAAACCAAAAAAAAAAAAACCCCATAATTTATAATAGGAACAATATGAATGCAATATGTACAAATTAAAGGTATTTATGTCTAATATACTATGATGTCTAATAATGTCTAATATATTGAACAGTTTTAAAACACAGGAAATTGAAGTGTGCTTAATTTAGCATGTAATAAAGAGGCATCAGCTTTTTCGCCCTCTTTTTTTCTAGCAAAGAATTGACAAGAAAGGATTTCCACTTTTGAAAGATTGGTTTGTCTGCAGTATGAGACATGACTTGGGGTGAGTTAAGGATGACTCCTTGGCTTCCAGTGTGAATGGAAAGGAGGGAGGGGTCTGTTGGTGCCACTAATGGAAACCAGATCATCTGGGTGGGGGAAAGATTTAATACTATTATGGATTTGGTTTCTGACATGTTGAGGATAAGGTGCAAGAATAATGTCATCAATCATTTATGTTAAAATATTAATACTAATATTACTATTGATGAAATAAAATAGAAATAAAGCTGCTGATAGGCTCTTGGGAACCTGATATTGGAGATGCTTATATAATATATGCAGATACAACTGCATTTTATTCTTGTGTGTATTTGTTAGGTTGGTGCAAAAGTAATTGTGGTTTTTGCAGTTAAAATAGTAGTCTTAGAGTCAGAAGACACAGTCAGCTGTATCTTTGGCAATTAAAATTGCAAAAACCACAATTACTTTTGCACAACCCTAAATATTATAAGACTGTATCTATTAAATGCAGCTAAGCTACATTTAACTTTTGTTTGTTTGTTTGTTTTTTGTTGTTGTTTTTTCTTTAGTTAAGATGCTGCTATCTGGTGTTTTAAGGACACAAATGTAATAGATGTATTTTTATACTCTGTGGTACAAGCTCTTTGGCCCCCAAATGGTAACTTTGGCCTGAGAAAGGCATTATGATAATTTACTTTCTTTTATTTTTATTTTCTTATTTTTTTGAGACAGAGTTTCACTCTTGTTGCCTAGGTTGGAGTGCAATGGCGCAACCTTGGTTCACTGTAACCTCTGCCTCCCAGGTTCAAGCAATTCTCCTACCTTAGCCTCCCGAGTAGCTGGGATTACAGGCGCCTGCCACCATGCTGAGCTAATTTTTTGTATTTTTAGCAGAGATGAGGTTTCACCATGTTGGCCAGGGTAGTCTCGAACTCCTGACCTCAAGTAATCCACCTGCCTCGGCCTCCTAGAGTGCTGGGATTACTGGTGTGAGCCACTGTGCCCGGCCACTTTCTTGAGTTAAATTTTATAGAATGTTGAATGGCAACATTTTTCCTATAGGGCTTAGGACAGTTACATGCAGGGATGACATTCCTATAGATGGAGCAAAGATTTTATATTCTATTTGCTTCCTGTACCCCACAATTAATTTAGAATATTAAATTTTCACTGTCAAATCACATTGAATGCTAAAGTACATCAATTATTTAATTTATTTATAAATATTTCAAAGTGTTATTTACTCTTTAGGGTGAATAAAGGCCAAGAGTGCAAGATTAGTAGGGGGCCCTGTAGGTAAACTATGAAGGAACTAGAACTCTGTATAAAGAGAATGTTAGAATCTCTGAGTATAGATTCGGCCACCTTTATAATTTCCTCATTCTGTCCCAGAATAGGGAATATTTATTTTCCATCAAGGTAAAAGCAGAGGTCATCACAATAAGCATTGTGAAAGAAGAGTTTATATTTTTCTTGGAGGTTTTGCTGTCATTTGAGGACGCTGCCTTCAGGGGGCCAAAATACACTTTTAAAAAGGAGGAGGAAGTAGAAAAAGTGGCCCCATCGAAATGGAAACTCAAGGCAGCCTGAGGTTCTCAGGCCCCACAACTTGTACCTGTCTTTACAATTCCCTGGAGATCCTTCAGGTTTCTTCTCTGAAAGTCTATAACAGAGAACTAGTAATTGTTTTTAAATGCTTTCCTACCGTTGTAAAGTGCTCTGACAGCCATTAATAAGGTATGAAATCCAATGACATAACAGCACCTTTTTGTTGTTGTTGTTGTTGTTTGCATTTCTCTGAAACCAAAAAAATTTCTATAGTTTTGTTTTTTTCTTGAGAGAAGTCTCACTCTGTCACCCAGGCTGAAGTACAGTGGCATGATCTCGGCTCACTGCAACCTCTGCCTCCCAGGTTCAAGCGATTCTCCTGCCTCAGCCTCCCGAGTAGATGGGACTACAGGCACCTGCCACTACCCCTGGCTAATTTTTGTATTTTTAGTAGAGACAGGGTTTCACCATATTGGCCAGGTTGGTCTTGAACTTCTGACCTTGTGATCCATCCGCCTCAGCCTCCCAAAGTGTTGGGATTACAGGCATGAGCCACTGCGCCTGGCTAGTCTTGTTTTGTTTTGTTTTAATGAAGAAGAAAAGACAGGGTAAAGTACAGAAATCTTGAGAAAACTCTTCATTGAAACTTCAGTATTAGAGAAACAAGCAACTTCAATAACAAATATGCAGGAAGCCCCTGACCACAGGGACAGGGGCTTAGGAGACACTTTTCCTAAGGACAGCCTTCGGAGACATTCTACAGCTGAGGGTGAGATTTGAGAGACCTCTTGTTCTATAGAAGAATTTGATTGGGAGAGAAGGATGCACTAATTTAGCCTTATTTGGAAAACTTCAGGAATTTAGGCCCTATACCCTTCTTTACTTCTTCTATAAATGGGCCTTTCTAAATTCGAAGAACATCACGAAAAACATTTAAGCGTTTAATAATTACAGCAACTAATACATTCAATTTCAGTAAAATATTGATCTGATATAACTGTATTTCTGTGAGTGTTATACATATTTTATGGAATATTAGAACCCCTGGTGTAACCGGTGTTTATAGTACTTTTATGGCTTTTGAAACTAAAACCTTTTTTACATTTAAAGTTATCTTGGCTCATAACTACAGTTCTTTTCATTTCTGCAATTTTAGGGGTTATGTTTATGATTTTTTAAAAAAACCAGATTCTTGGCTGAGAATGGACTAACTAAATACATTTGTATTACTATGGAAAATGAAATTTATTTTGAAATAACACTTTATACTACTTCTAGCAACATTTAAAAATAGAGAGACCTGACTGTATACAATTCAAGGTAAAATAAACATTTTGACCTTTCCTTCCAAATAACTTGCATTTCCAATTATTTTTTTCTTCTTGGCTAACAAGGTAATAATGATTAATAAATGCAGATTTTGTTCAAATATATATTTTTTTCATGTGTCACAAAACAACTAGTGGAAGGGAAAAATTCAGGTAGTCATTGTTATTTAGTTTAAAATACAAACATATTTTGATGGAAGTGACTATTTTTGTAAAAAAATTAACTGCATTGACTTCTTATCTTGCCAACCTGACATGTGTGTTCAAGAGGAGAATAAAAAGCAAAAACCTGTCTTCTGTTACTAATGATTATTTTTTTTGGCTGGTATGTTCATCTCTGATCTCTCTCTTATATCAGTCATAGTTAAAATAAATGCAGCATCCTCCAAATCTACCCATTACTGTCAGTAGAGGCAACCGTGTTGATCTGCATGAAAACTCGAGGAGACATTAATTGTATTGATAAATATCACAGGCTTGTTGCAAAAATGCCTTGGAAATGAGAACCTGCTCTACTGCCTTTTACCATTAGTGGCTTATTCAAGAGTCAGAAATCAGTGTTTCTCATGACTGCAAATTCTGGATACAATTCTGATCTCTGGCTAGTTTCCCATGGCTTTAGAGGGTGAAACTAAAGTAGTACCACTAAAGAATGAGATAATGCTGATAGGATTTTTAAGAATAATATAAATAGCTTGTCTTCCAGAAATACACAGCATTTAAAAGTTTCTTAGTGTCTCTTTGAATCCATTTGTTAAATAAAATGAGTTTGGTAGACAAACTAATAAGAAAATTATTTAGAAGTTAACACATCACAAAATTTATCTGCATTTTTCTGAAATATTCACACACACACACACACACACACACACACACATACACACACACGAACCTTTCTTGAAAGGTTGCTCTTGGAAAATTCTAAAAATCAGCTCTTTCCTTTGCTACTTTTCTTATTTTTTGAATTTCTATCCAGGCTCTAATTTTGTTCAAAACCAATAGAAGGAATTGCAAGTCTAGCATTACATTCTGCAGAGCAAAAAGGAAAATGCTTCTCTGAATTGGCTACTTTTTAAACTTGATGATTGTGTTGGAAATGTGCTTTTAAATTGCACCCAGATCTTTAGAAATTCAGCATTAAGTAACTATCAAACAACAAAATACTTCATAAGCAATGGTGTAGTATACTGATACTTTGCCTTGGAAAACTATAAAGCTTAAAATAGACTAGCAGGATAACAAATACCACCAATTCCTCACATTTGAAGCCCTCTTACATTTATTCTATCACTTTGTTCTTCACAGTCATCCTGGGAAGTAGGCAGGATGTGAAAAGGTAAGAAGGTATATGGAGACAGGAAGGGGAAGACTCATCTCTCCCACTCCTGGAAGAATGAAAAGCTAGGGCTTACCCTTGAGTTTTCTAAAGTCAAGTCCAATGATCTCTCTAATTCACATTATTAGGCTTCTTATGTTTGACCAATGTACATAAAATACAGTCTTTAACAAGAAACACAAGATGTTTACATTTAAACTGTAACTGAGGGCCATGATGAGTTCTGGACAGACCTCCTTTGATTTACCTCAAAATCTCTAGCACAGCCGGTGGAATTTAAGACACAGTATTTAGATTCTTAGTACCTTCCAAAGGAATGAAGACACGTATTTGCAAATTGCTTTCTAAAAGTGCTGTTTTCACTGTATGAGATGAAAAACCCAGTCACTTTGGCTAAATGCATAGCAGAATGGCATCAGTATTGTGGGTCTGACAAAGTGATAGTTTTACAGATGGCTATGTGAGGATGAACAAAAATAAAACATATGAGAACCACTGCAGTCCTGCTAATTTCTAGGACATCTGCATAGATATATAGACACAGTTCAATATCTTACGTCAAATCAGAGCAATACATACACCAAGGAATTTCAGGTTCATTGCTTATTTACCTCCAAAGGTGTACATTATGCAGTATGACTAAGAATAAGTAAGAATACTATGGGATTTATTTAGTTCAATGCAAGAAAACATTTTACCTGTTGGAATCAATATCATATTTCAGCATAAGTTTCATAAAGAAAACCTTGTTTAGCTTGAAAGACAAATTTGTTGGCAGTACAAACTTACTTATTTTGACCTTTAACTCCACATATTTCTGTTTTACTGCATATGTTTCTGAAGGGGATTTGAAAGTCATTTTTTTTAAAAAAAAATCCAGAAATTGGTGAACTTTCAAAAGATCTGAACTCAATTTCATTGAATTCATTAATCTCATGATCCTGTCAGGTATTCTTTGTTTTGAAATCAGTAAAACAAAAGGATAATACAAATCATGATATTATTTGGAGATCTAATGGTAATCTTCAAGAGTCTCTGGGATTTTAGTTTTGTTTTTTTCCACAGTAATTATTTTAGGATCTTCTTTAAGTCAGAGATGAGCTACCTTCATTATGATATACTCTTTAAAAAAAAAAATAAAGGGAAATTTGTGTGCCAATCTGAAGCGTATAAACAGGAACACTTGTATAACACTCAGTTAAGATGTAGAGCATTTCCATTACCCCCAGAAAGTTGCCTTAACCTCGTCCAAGGAATCCTAACCCATATAGGTACCTACTGTTCTGATTTCTATCACCATATATTAATTTTGCCAATTTTTGAACTTCACATAAATTTATTTATAGTATGTACTCTTTTGAGATTTATTGTCATTTGTATCATTAGTCTATTTTTTATTGTTGCATGATATTCCATTGTATGACTATACCATGTTTTATTTTTTATCCATTTCTATTTTTGATGAATATTTGGACTGTTTCTAGCATTGAGATTTTGTAAATAGTATTGTGATGACTACTCCTATATAAGACATTTAGTGGGCATAAACACTAATTTATCTCGGGGTAAAAGTGTTGGGTACTAAGGGATATTAAGTATCCCTTCATATTAACTTCAGTAGATGATATCCAGTAGTTTTCCAGAGTGTTTGTAATAATTTATCCTCCCACCTGTGATGTATGCATGATACCTCCAGTTGTTCCTCATTTTTGGCAACACTTTATATTGTCAATTATTTTAATTTTAGTCATTCTCATGGGGCTATATGATATTTCATTATGGTTTAATTTACAATTCTTTGATAAGTAAAGACAACGAGCATACTTGTATGTATGTATTACCTACTTGTAGATTTGCTTTTATAAAGTATCTGTTCAAATTGGCCTGATTTTCTTTTTACTATTGATTTGTTGGAGTTCTATACAAAAGTGGACACAAGTTCTTGGACAGACATTTGTAGTACAAATATTTTCTCTCTGTCTCTGGTTTGCATTTTCTTAATAGTGCCTTTGGAAAAACAGAATTTTGAATTTTGCTTTCTTCCACTTCATTTTTTTTTCTTGTATGAGTAATATTTTATGTGTCTTCTCTAAGAAATATTTACCCCCAAGATTAGAGAGATCTTCTCTTGTGTTTTCCTCTAAGAGCTTTATAGTTTTAGGTTTTGTGTTAAACTCCTTAATTTTCAATTAGTTTTTATGTAAGGTGTACGTAGGGGACCAGTTTCCTTTTCTTCCAATATATTCAATAATTGCTGCTCCATTTCCTTTTGTGGAAAGATTTTCCTTTCCCCATGTAGTTGTTTTGTTGCCTTTGTAGAAGATCAAATGACTTTACATATGTGAGCCTGTTTCTGAAATCACTCCTCTATTTTAATGATCTATTTGCCTATCCCTATGCTTTATGCCAATAACAGTGCCGTGATCACTGTAGCTTTAAACTAACTCATGTAAGGAGGAAGTGTAAGTCCTCGAACTTCTTTAATCTTTTTCAAAATTGTTTTGGCTGCTTTAGACTCTTATATTTCTACACAGATTTTAGAATCAGCCTTTCAACTTCTACAAATAAGCCTGTTAACATTTTTGATAAAGATTATGCTAAATTTATTAAAATTTTGGAAGAACTGACATCTTAGAAATATTGAGTCTTTCAGTCATTAACATAATATATCTCTCCATTTATATAGGTCTTAAAACTTCTCTCAACAATATTTTGTAGTTTGCAGTGTGGAGGTTTCATATACATTTAATTAAAGATATCCCCGAATATTTTATGATTTTATGCTGTTACAAAGTATACTGTTTTCAAATTTTATTTTCAAAATGTTTGCAGCTTGTATACAGAAACACAATTGGTTTTACAACTAATAAACTCATTTATTAATTCTAGTAGCCTTTTGTAGATCTCTTGAGGTTTTTTATGTAGATGATCATGTTTCTGCAACTAACAGTTTTAGGGGAGGTTCCAAAATGGCTGAATAGGAACAGCTCCAGTCTGCAGCTCCCAGTGTGAGTGACACAGAAGATGGGTGATTTCTGCATTTCCAACTGAGTTTTGAAGAGAGTAGTGCTTCTCCCAGCACGGAGTCTGAGATCTGAGAACAGACAGACAGTCTCCTCAAGTGGGTCCCTGAACCCCGAGTAGCCTAACTGGGAGAGACCTCCCAGTAGGGACCGACTGACACAGCATACAGCCAGGTGCCCTTCTGAGATGAAGCTTCCAGAGGAAGCATCAGACAGCACATTTGCCATTCTGCAATATTTGCTGTTCTGCAGCCTCCACTGGTGATATCCAGGCAAACAGGGTCTGGAGTAGACCTCTAGCAAACTACAACAGACCTGCAGCTAACAGTCCTGACTGTTAGAAGGAAAACTAACAAACAGAAAGGACATCCACACCAAAACCCCATCTGTATGTCACCATCATCAAAGACCAAAGGTAGATAAAATGACAAAGATGGGGAGAAACCAGAGCAGAAAAGCTGAAAATTCTAAAGATCAGAGTGTCTCTTCTCCTGCAAAGGAATGCAGCTCCTTGCCAGCAACAGAAAAAAGCTGGATGGAGAATGACTTTGACAAGTTGAGAGAAGAAGACTTCAGACGATCAATAATAACAAACTTCTCTGAGCTAAAGGAGGTTGTTCAAATACATTGCAAAGAAGCTAAAAACCTTGAAAAAAGATTAGACAAATGGCTAACTAGAATAAACAGTGTAGAGAAGTCCTTAAATGACTGGATAGAGCTGAAAACCATGGCAGGAGAACTACGTGACACATGCACAAGCTTCAGTAGCCGGTTTGATCAAGTGGAAGAAAGGGTATCCATGATTGAAGATCAAATGAATGAAATGAAGTGAGAAGAGAAGTTTAAAGAAAAAAGAGTAAAAAGAAATGAACAAAGGCTCCAAGAATTATGGGACTATGTGAAAAGACCAAATCTACTTCTGATTGGTGTACCTGAAAGTGATGGGGAGAATGGAACCAAGTTGAAAAACACTCTTCAAGTTATTATCCAGAAGAACTTCTGCAACCTAGTGAGGCAGGCCAACATTCAAATTTAGGAAACACAGAGAACACAACAAAGATACTCCTCGAGAAGAGCAACTCTAAAACACATAATTATCAGATTCACCAAAGTCGAAATGAAGGAAAAAATGTTAAGGGCATCCAGAGAGAAAGTTGGGTTACCCACAAAGGGAAGCCCATCAGACTAACAGTGGATCTCTCAGCAGAAACTACAAGCCAGAAGAGAGTGGGGGTCAATGTTCAACATTCTTAAAGAAAAGAATTTTCAACCCAGAATTTCACATCCAGTCAAACTAAGCTTCATAAGTGAAGGAGAAATAAAATCCTTTACAGACAAGCAAACGCTGAGAGATTTTGTCACCACCAGGCCTGCCTTAAAAGAACTCCTGAAGGAAGCACTAAACATGGAAAGGAACAACCAGTACCAGCCACTACAAAAACATGCCACATTATAAAGACCATCAATGCTAGGAAGAAACTGCATCAACTAACGAGCAAAATAACCAGCTAACATCATAATGACAGGATCAAATTCACACATAACAATATTAACCTTAAATGTAAATGGGCTAAATGCTCCAACTAAAAGACACAGACTGGCATATTAGATAAAGAGTCAAGACCCATGAGTGTGCTGTATTCAGGAGACCCATCTCATGTGCAGAGACACATAAACCCACAGCCAATATCATACTGAATGGGCAAAAACTGGAAGCATTCCCTTTGAAAACTGGCACAAGACAGGGATGCCTTCTCTCACCACTCCTATTCAACATAGGGTTGGAAGTTCTGTCCAGGGCATTCAGGCAAGAGAAAGAAATAAAGGGTATTCAATTAGGAAAGGGAAAGTCAAATTGTCTCTGTTTGCAGATGGCATGATTGTACATTTAGAAAACCCCATCGTGTCATCCCAAAAGCTCCTTAAGCTGATAAGCAACTTCAGCAACGTCTCAGGATACAAAATCAATGTGCAAAAATCACAAGCATTCCTATACACCAATAACAGACAAACAGAGAGCCAAATCATGAGTGAACTCCCATTCACAATTGCTTTAAAGAGAATAAAATACCTAGGAATCCAACTTACAAGGGATGTGAAGGACCTCTTCAAGGAGAACTACAAACCACTGCTCAATGAAATAAAAGAGGACACAAACAAATGGAAGAACATTCCATGCTCATGGACAGGAAGAATCAATATGAAAATGGCCATACTGCCCAAGGTTATTTATAGATTCAGTGCCATCCCCATCAAGCTACCAATGACTTTCTTCACAGAATTGGAAAAAACCACTTTAAAGTTCATATGGAATCAAAAAAGAACCCATATTGCCAAGACAATCCTAAGCCAAAAGAACAAAGCTGGAGGCATCACGCTACCCAACTTCAAACTATACTACAAGGCTACAGTAACCAAAATGCATGGTACTGGTACCAAAACAGAGATATAAACTAACGGAACAGAATAGAGCCCTCAGAAATAATACCATACATCTACAACCATCTGATCTTTGACAAACCTGACAAAAACAAGAAATGGGGAAAGGATTCCCTATTTAATAAATGGTTCTGGGAAAACTGGCTGGCCATATGCAGAAAGCTGAAACTGGATCCCTTCCTTACACCGTATACAAAAATTAATTCAAGATGGATTAAAGACTTAAATGTTAGACCTAAAACCATAAAAACCCTAGAAGAAGACCTAGGCAATACCATTCAGGCCATAGGCATGGGCAAAGCCTTCATGACTAAAACACCAAAAGCAATGGCAACAAAAGCCAAAATTGACAAATGGGATCTAATTAAACTAAACAGCTTCTGCACAGCAAAAGAAACTACCATCAGAGTGAACAGGCAACCTATAGAATGGGAGAAAATTTTTACAATCTACTGATCTGACAAAGGGCTAAAATCCACAATCTACAAATAACTTAAACAAATTTACAAGAAAAAATCAAACAACCTCACCAAAAAGTTGGCAAAGAATATGAACAGACACTTCTCAAAAGAACACATTTATGCAGCCAACAGACACATGAAGAAATGCTCATCATCACTGGCCATCAGAGAAATGCAAATCAGAACCATAATGAGATACCATCTCACACCAGTTAGAACGGCGATCATTAAAAAGTCAGGAAACAACAGGTACTGGAGAGGATGTGGAGAAATAGGAATACTTTTATGCTGCTGATGGGCTGTAAACTAGTTCAACCATTGTGGAAGACAGTGTGGCGATTCCTCAAAGATCTAGAAATACCATTTGACCCAGTCATCCCATTACTGGGCATATACCCAAAGGATCATAAATCATGCTGCCATAAAGACACATGCACACGTATTTTTATTGTGGTACTATTCACAACAGCAAAGACTTAGAAATGTCCATCAATGATAGAGTGGATTAAGAAAATGTGGAACATATACACCATGGAATACTCTGCAGCCATAAAAAAGGATGAGTTCATGTCCTTTGTAGGGACATGGATGAAGCAGGAAACCATCATTCTCAGCAAACTATCACAAGGACAGAAAACCAAACACCTCATGTTCTCACTCATAGGTGGGAATTGAACAATGAGAACACTTGGACACAGGAAGGGGAACATCACACACTGGAGCCTGTTGTGGGGTCGGGGGAGGGAGGAAGGACAGAATTAGGAGATATACCTTACATAAATAACGAGTTAATGCATGCAGCACAGCAACATGGCACTTGTATACATATGTAACAAACCCACATGTTGTGCACATGTACCCTAGAACTTAAAGTATAACAAAAAAATAAAAAAGACAAAAAAAGTATTATTTATAGTAAGCTGTAGAGTAAAATCATAATTAAAAATATCCCTTATACTGAAGTATAGTTCAGCAAAAGCAGTATATGTTGAAGATGAAATGCTAGCTAATATCAGAAGTGATAGAAGAATAAAAATAGATCGATTTATTGAATTTCCTCTTTTTCTCTTATTAATTCCCTAAGTTGTAGTTCATAAATAATTACAGTAATTTATTTTAAAATGTACTAATAGATAAAATATTTTTATTTTATTAGAATGTATTAGAATTTTTTAAAAAGTTTTATTTATTTTTATTCAAACTATACTTTGTTTTTCATTACCTTCCTGCATTGGCTAGAACTTCAAATGCAATGTTGAATAGAAGAGGTAAGAGTACCTATAATGATCTTAGAATAAAAATGTTCAATATTTCATCATGAAATATCACATTAGCTATAAAACTTTTATGAGGTTGAGAAAAGTCTTCTGCTTCAAGTTTACTAACAGTTTTTATAATTAATGTCTGTTGAATATTGTCAAATGCATTTTGCACATCTATAGGGTTGATAATATATTTTTTCCTTTATTTCCTTTAATATGGTGAATTACCTTAATTTTTAAATATTAAACTGACTCATTATGATATGATATGCACTTTCTTCATAAATTGCTGGATTCGATTTGCTAAAAACTTTAAAAATTAAAAAAAATTTCCCCTTTAGTTTTATGACAGATGTGGATGTGTAATTTTCTTTACTTGAAAAGTCTTTGTCAGGTATTGTCAAGAATTATGCTGTCAAATTTTCCTCTTCCTCTATGTCATAAAAGAATTTGTATAAAACTGGCATTATTTCTTCCTGAAATGTTTGAGAGAATTCTCCATCTCTCAATTGAATTGAATATTGAGAATTGAAATCAGAAATAGAATTAAAGTCATCTAAGCCTGGAGTTTTCTTCATAAGAAGAATTAAAGTACAAATTCAACTTTTGAAAACAGATATATGAATATTCAGACTACATGATTTTTTCTTGTGTCTGTTTTGGTAATTTATATCTGTTAAAAATTTTGACAATTTCATCTAAGTTTTCAATTGGCATAAATTGTGCATAATATTCCTCATCCTTTTGATGAATATAGGCTCTATAATGATATTCTCTCTTTCATTTATAGTTTTTTCTCTTTTTGATCCTGCAAGTAAATTTCATTACTTTTTCAGAGAGCCAACTGTTATCTTTATTAACTTTTGTTATTGTTTGTCTTTGTTCTGTTTTACTGTTTTTTACTTTTATATTCATTATATCCTTCCATCAACTTATTTCGATTCAGTTTTCTTAACTTCTAGCTTCTTAAGGTGAAACAGATATAAGTTACTTTATTACACGTTTGTTTTTTTCTAATATAAGTATGTAAAGCTATAAAATTTCCCCTAAGCACTGTTTCAGTTGCATCCAACAATTTTCAAATACTATGTTTTCAAAATCATTCAACTTAAGATATTTTTAAAAGTTTTCATAACCTAAAAAACCTTTGTATCTCTTTATGTTTCTGTTTTTGCATCTCTAATATCACAGGGCTATTCGGAAAGATCTCTAAGGTCTCTATACAATTATCATTTTCTAGTTGATTGGTTGAGTATATTGTTATAATTTTTAATTGACCATAATAAGCAGTTAACCTTTAGAATTTGGTAGGTTTTTACACTTAGTGTATTTTGTTTAGCACAAAGTAAATTATTAAAACATTTTTCCAATACTATTTTTATGATCAAAATATTTGAATTTAGAAGATGCTACTCAGTAACTTTCTCTAGGAATATGAATTGCAATGTAAAAATAAAACCACACATTATATCCATCAACAATGGGAGACAAAAACCTGAGTCATCCAAACATAGTAATCTATTTGGTGTTTATATCTTCAGAACAGGTATAAAATCAATGAACAAACATTCACAACAAAGAACAATACTGAGAAATGAAATAATCTGAAAATACAGAAATGAAAGAACTTCTCTAAATGGGACTGTGATAAAATAAAACAAAAAAAAATGTATCTGATATTCATTCCCAGTTCCTGGCACGGAGCTTCAAAAACCTGTGGAATTTCCTGAGTGATAGGAGAGTCTATGCTAATGAGGCAACTCTTGGCCTATCCCCTAGATAGTTTCAGGATAGGGCCTGGTCACCAGAAACCAACCACATGATTAGAAATTTGGAACTTTAAGCTAGTCAGGGGATATCTGGGAAGGAAGCGAGGCTGGAGACTGAGTTCAATCACATGTCCAGTGGTTTAATCAACCATGCATATGTAATAAAACTCTGATAAATACTCTGGACAGGAAAGCTCAGTAGCACCTCCTAGTTGGTGAAAACATTGACAAGGCAGGATGGTGGCACTGGCTAACTCCATTGGAGATAGCACGGAAGCTCTGCATCCAAGACCCTCCCAGACCTTTTCTTATGGGCCTTTTCATTTGGCTCTTCCTGGATTGTATTCTTTATAATAAAATTGTAATTGTAAGGATAGCACTTTTGAAGTTTTGTGAGTCATTCTAGCAAGTTATTGAATCTAGAGAGGGTTGTGGGAACCACTGAACTTGTAACTGGCTGGTCAGAAGTGCCGGTGTCCCACGGCCCCACTTACAGCTGGCATCTTAAGTGGAGCCAATCTTGTGGAAGACTGAGCCCTTAATTTGTGCAATTTGATGCTAACTCTTAGTGGTTAGCATCACATTTGTATTGTAGTACTCCAGCTTGGATTGTGGGGGTTGCAAAACAGGCACGTGTATAAAGAAAAGATGTGTACTTATGGCAGAGAACACCAGTTACAGTCCTTATCCAGGCTTGTTTCTGACGTAACATTAGATTTTTGTTGCTGTTATTGTTGCCTATTTCAGTTAGGCATGTGTCCACCCAGCTAAAGCAATATTTCTCGGCCTCCATTAAAATTCTGGCCAACAAGATTTATGCAGAACTGTTATACATCCTCATCTACTCTTTTTATTATGAAAGCTATTTGCTGTCTCTGCTGTGGTACTTACGTCTTAACAGCAGATAACAATTCTTAGCTGTTTCTGTTTTTCTTTCCTGAGAGTAGCATCTGAGATCCAAAATTTGAATCTCTTTAAAACATGTCTCGCACTACATAGACTTAATACATTTTTTCTGAAAGATTAATAAATTTTGTTGAAACCCCCAAGAATGTGTGGTGGCCAATTGATAATAGTAAGTCACAAGCCCTGGATTACATACAGAAAAGGTGTACACTAATATGCACAGTCACTATTTCCAAAAACATTTGCACAGAATGTGAAAGAGGCACCTGCAGGAAAAACTCCTCCATTAGGGCCATGGTCCACCGATAGTGCAGCTTCCAGGATTTGGCTGGGTGGCTGATGTCTGCTGCATGGAGAATCAGGGACATGGTTTTGGCTCTGTCAATCCTGTCAAACCAAGGACATGTTTATATTATTCAAAACAAAGGAACCAATTACAGTCTTTCCTGAGGCCAAGCCCCTAGAATTTTAACATGACAAACAAACAAACAAACAAACAAAACCTACCCTTCAGGCTGCTGCAAATTGCTTCTTATATTTTTAATTTGCTGGAAGTGACCTGACATGTCTGTAGATAAAACCATTTCAATCACTAGGTTCCGAAGGTCCCTGTAGAGTCACCAAAAGGAAAGGTTCATTCAGTCCTTCATTGGAACATTTCTATAAATAATCACTCACCATGTTTTATTGTTCTTAATGGATATGAACACAAAAGATGCTACCTTTTAAATGTGCAAGTCCACACACAAGTTTGACATTATTTTACCTTTTAACTGTCATGGATCTAAGAAGTTGCCAGCAGCGTGAATGGCAATGATGTTCACACCTCCCTGAAGAGCTAGTGCTTTCCCTTCTCACTCCCACAACTCTTCTGCAGTCATAATTCCTAAATATTATTATTTTTAATCTGAAAGGAACTTCAGCCATTTTAAAGAAAAACTATTCCAAATACAATATTATATAGTATTTCAATGCTTTGGGGGGAAAAAAGTAGTCCAGTAGGGCCTGAGACTATTCTAAATCCATATGGTCAACCAAACTAAAAGGTTTGATGTCTCAGAAAAGAGACAGGGATAAAAAGGGCATGAGTTTTCAAGACCCTCTCTGATCCTTCTTCATTTTGCATTTTTAAACAAAACTACTACTATTAATAAAACCAGCGCTATTCATTCAATATTTATTCAGCAAGGCACTGAACTGTAAGGATTAAGTGTCTTCACATAATACATATGGATATTAGAATACTTCAGAAACTAGTTGCTTTGTATGTACATAAAGACATTTAATCCTCCTAACAATCCCTGAGGGAGCATTAATATTTCCCAGCAGAGGAGACTGAATCACCCAGTCACACAGCTAATGCGTGGCTCAGATAAGATTCAACCCAAAAGTTCCCACTTCCAAAGCAGACACGTGGACCACTCCACTGTGCCGAGCTCCCATCATAAGAACCCCAGAGAAACCAAGATGCTAAAGTGAGTAGTGATTGTCTAAGCTTTTGGGATCTGACCCTACATAAAATAGACAGAGCCATTGGTATTACTATTTTAACCAAGACACTGTAAATACAATAACCATGTCACAAAGCCTCACACTTAGTAGAAAATAAGGCACCCCAGCAAAGGCTTGCATGTTCCACAATTCCCTGCTTGCTCTATACAGATAAGTTAAATAATATCACTTGTACTAGAAAATATATTTCATTTTCATTGTGTGGTGTGGCCAGTAGGATAAGCTGAACCAAAAATGTGAAGGAAACTTGAATTATGATCTTGCACAAAGATATTTTACTTAAAGATGATATAATCTATTCGATGATTTGTTTTTTAAAAAACTACATATTGATAGTTCTTGCTGAAAATCATGAGCACTCAACATTTCTATTGAATTTTTAGATGGAAGCCATGAGAATCAACACTCTGCTTACTGTTTATGATATTGGATAGCTTGCTTACTTTTATTCAAGTAGTAAGGGAAAGGAAGCTATTAATAAAATTATTCTCAATTACATTTTTTTCTCTGAAAATATGACAAGACCCATATTTGAAAAGCAACTGAATAAAAACATTTATGTTAGCTAAGGAAAATGAGACTAGAGTTTAAGGAAATAAATAGAATCTAATAAATGTATTGTGCTTTGCATATAAATGATCAGTAAATGCCAGATGTTATCAATAATCAACTAATTATATGTCACTAAATTAGGCAAAATAAGAAAATGTTACTTAATTTATAAAATTTTCTTATTAAAACTTTTAAATTAATGCATTTATTTTTACTAAAAGTACTTTAAGAAATAAACAGATATGTAAACAGAAAACATGAGTCTTTAAGAAGATATCCATATTTTGATTCTTAGTAAAATGTTATTAAAGGTATAGTATCAAATATGTATTTTATAGATTTTTAGAAAGTGTTGAATCTATTAAATTCTAAAATGTATATAATATGTACACTATTTGTTAAAACAATTCTTTAAAAACATTCAATTAAAATGACTCTGAAGTTACCAAACAGAAACTTAGACAATTACAGCAGTAAACTATTAGAATAAAATAGTTAGAATGGTAAATAACAAAACATAATGGGAAATAAAATTGCACTGAAATAGCAACAAAGTCAACTTTGAGGAAAAAAGATTTATTTCTTCGAATAACAACAAAAATTAATATTATAAAAATTATCTATGGGAATGGTAATCACTGATTAAGAAAATAAACTAATACCCTAGATGTAAATAATCTCTTAGGCTTTAGGAAATATCTCATAACTTGTCTGCTTGTTCCTACCTTTGACCATCTAATCGCTACATAGCCCAACAGTGGTCTCTTTAAAATTCTTTCACAGTTAGATCCTGGCATTTCTAGACTGTAAATCCTCTTGGGCTACTATTTCCTACAGAATACAGTTAACCCTTGAACAGCATAAGTTTGAACTGTGTGGGACCACTTATATACATATTTTTTTCCCCCTCCGTCACACCTGAGAAGCAAAACCAGTCCCTTCTCTTCCATTCTCCTCTTCAGCCCACTCAACATAAAGACAGAGGATGAAGGCCTTTTTGATGACCCACTTCCACTTAATAAATAGCAAATATATTTTCTCCTCTTTATGATTTTCTTAATAACATTTTCTTCTCTCTAGTTATTTTATTTTAATAATATTGTATGTAATACACATAACATACAAATTATGTATTTATCAACTTTTATATTATTGGTAAGGCTTCCTATCCAGAGTGAGCTATTAGTAGTTAAGTTTTTCAAATGTCAAAAGGTATACATGGGTTTTTAGCTGAATGGGGGTACCCCTAACCCCTGTGTTGTTCAAGTGTCAACTGTAAAATGAAAGGACTGAACTGTGTCTCCAAGAGAAAGTTCCACCTTCCCTCTATCTGACAGCATTTTCTAGAGTTGCAAAAATGAGCCCATATTTCTAGAAATGGCCTTGAAGAACCAGGAAACTTTGAAAATTTGAAAAAGTACTCACAGAAGATTTAGGCTTATTTTAAACTCTGATTTTTATCTTTTACGTTTTTTAATATTTTTATTGTCACTTTCCTTTTTGATATTTCTTTTTACCTTGATTTAAAAAACAAAAATGAAAGCAAAAGGCTTTGATATTTACATTCAAGTGGAAACCTTTTCTAGTCAATTAAATGACTTTTAGTATGATTTTTGTTAAAGATAAATATAGGTCTTTTTCTTTTCTTATTATAAGTGAGTCCCATAGAATATTAGCGACATAGGCGAAGAAGATTCTATGATTACTGAAGTTCATATTCAATTGATTGTCCTTTACTTTTATTTGTGAAGTCCAGCAACCCTATTGTCAATTGAAGGAGATGATAATGACCAAAGGATCAAGAAAAAGAGAAGAAAGGTTATACAGAGGGATAGGGGTACATCTCATATTTCCCTACATAGCAATAAGTATCAACATACCATGTAATTTTTTTTAAGCAAACAGATGCTTTGGAGAAACATGTAAGATTTCCTCTGCACTTGGGTCATTTTAGTATATTGGAATTTTTTCCCACATGTTTAATTTTTTGTTTTTAAAAAACCCTTAACTCCACATCTTTTAAAAAATAATATATGAAAGAATGAATATAATGTCAAAATGTTGAATTTATGTAACACCCCTATAAAGATACCCCATATTGATAAACATTGAGCAGAGCTCCATTCCAGAGAGTGTATAATTATGTACATAAAAGTATTTATTGTGTTGTGTGTGGTCTTATTCAGACATACAGATGTTGAGTTGACCTGGAAATACTTCAGCTCCCTTTAACAGAGTCTGGCTCTGAACAAAGTCCCTAAGTACTAATCCTTCTCAGAGTCATCCAGTCAACAGTAATTACGTTTGTAATATGGGGAATGCATCAACTTTCATCTTTTTTCTTGACTTTAAATCACATAATTTATTCCTTTCCTGAAATTAAATTTCCCCTAGGTTTTCTCTGAAACTCACCTCCAGTCATCTTTGGATAAATTTACCAAGATATTCATTTCTTCTTCTTGCATAAGTCGATAAGCTGCACTCACATGGTGATTCTCAAGGACAGAGCGATCATTATACAAAATGGCAACATCTGACCTAAGAATTAAAAACAAAATGCCCAACAGAGGATTTCTTTAGACATCATGAATGTCTAATAAGACTTACTCAAGTATCAGGTCATCTGACCAGTAAACATCCTATAATTGAACAGTGAGAATTATGGAAGGACTTAGTTTCTTTTATTTTTTACTGTATAATATTTTAAAATTTTATATAAACTTTATTTATTAGAGAAGTTTTAGGCTCACAGCAAAATTGAAGATGGTACAAAATTTCCCATATACTTTCTTCTTCCACACATGCATAACCTCCCCCATTGTCAACATCCCCAACAAGAGTGGCATTTTGGTTACAATTGATGAACCTACACACACATATCATTATCATCCAATGTCCACAGTTTAGATTAGGGTTCATTCATGGTGGTATACATTCTATGAGTTTAGACAAGTGAATAATGACATGTATCTAATATTATAGTACCATACAGAGTAGTTTCTCTGCCCAAAAATCCCTCTGAGTTCCACCTCTTTGTCCCTTTCTCTCCCCTAACCCTGGCAACCACTGATTTTTTTCACTGCCTCCATAGCTTTGCCTTCTTCAAAATGTTATATAGATGGAATCATGTAGTTTGTTGCTGATATGGTTTGGCTCTGTGTCCCTACCCAAAACTTATGTTGAATTGTAATCTCCAGTGTTAGGTGAGGGAGGTGATTGGATCTTGGGGGCAGACTTCCCCCATTCTATTCTTGTGATAGTGAGTGAGTTCTCATGAGATGCGGTTGTTTAAAAGTGTGTAGTGCTTTCTTCTTTGCACTCTCTCCTGCCACCACGTGAAGATGTGCTTACTTCCTCTTCACCCTTCCATGATTGGGTGATTGTAAGTTTCCTGAGGACTCCCAGCCATGGCTCCTGGATGGCCTGTGGAACTGCGGAACCTCTTTTCTTTATATGTTACTGAGTCTCAGGTAGTTTTTTATAGCAGTGTGAGAATGGACTAATACAGAAGATTGGTACTGAGCATGGGGTATTGCTATAAAGATACCTAAAAATGTGGAAGCAACTTTGGAACTGGGTAATGGGCAGAGGTTGGAACAGTTTGGAGGGCTCAGAAAAAGAGGAAGATATGGGAAAGTTTGGAACTTCACAGAGACTTGTTGAATGGTTGTGACCAAAATACTGATAGTGATATAGACAGTGAAGTCTAGGTTGAGGAGGTCTTAGACAGAGATAAGGAGGTCTTAGATAGAGATGAGGAACTTATTTGGAACTGGAGTAAAAGTCACTCCTGCTACGTTTAGCAAAAAGACTGATGGCATTGTGCCCCTGCTGTAGAAATCTGTGGAATTTTGAACTTGAGAGAGATAATTTAGGGTATCTGGTGAAAGCAATGTCTAAGCAGCAAAGGTTCAAGATATGGCTTGGCTGTTTCTAAAAGTCTATGCTCATTTGCATGAAGAAAGAAATGACCTGAAACTGGAACTTATATTTAAAAGAGAAGCAGAGCATAAAAGTTTAAAATATTTGCAGCCTCACCATATGGTAGAAAAGAAAAACCCATTTTCTGGGGAGGAATTCAAGGCTGCAAAACTTTGTATATATAAAGAGAAATGTAATTTTAATACCCCAGACAATGGGAAAAGTGTCTCCAGGGCGTTTCAGAGACTTTCATAGCAGCCCCTCCCATCACAAGCCTGAAGGCCTAGGAGGGAAAAATGGATTCATGGGCCAGGCCTAGGGCCCCCACTGCTCTGTGCCTGCACCCTGGACATTGTGCCTTGCATCCCAGCTGCTCCAGCTCCAGTCGTGGCTGAAAAAGGACAAGGTACAGCTCTGGCCATTGCTTCAGAGGGTGAAAGCCCCAAGCCTTGGTGGCGTCTACATGGTATCGGGCCTGTAGGTTTGCAGACAACAGTAATTGAGGCTTGGGAGCCTTTGCCTAGGCTTCAGAAGATGTATGGAAATGCCTGAATGTCCAGGAAGAAGTCTGCTGCAGGGGCAGAATCCTCATGGAGAACCTCTAGTAGAGCAGTGTGGAGGGGAAATGTGGGCTTGGAGCCCCCATAGAAAGTCCCCACTGGGGCACTGCCTAGTGGAGCTGTGAGAAGAGGGTTACTGTATTAGTCCATTTTCACAATGCTATAAAGATAGCACCTGAGACTGGATAATTTATAAAGGAAAGAGGTTTAATTGACTCACAGTTCTGCATGGTTCAGAGGGCCTCAGGAAACCTACAATCATGATGGAAGGCAAAGGGGAAGCAAGGCACATCTTAAATGGCAGCAGGAGAGAAAGTGCAGGGAGAAAACTGCCACTTTTAAACCATCAGATCTCATGAGAACTCCCTCACTATCATGAAAACAGCATGGGAGAAGCTGTCCCCATGAGCCAGTTACCTCCCAACAGGTCCCTCCCTCAACACATGGAGATTACAATCTGAGATGGGATTTGGTGGACACAGAACCAAACCATATCAGCCACTGTCTTTCAGACCCCAGAATAGTAAATCCACCGAAAGCTTGCACTGTGCACCTGGAAAAGGCAGGGGCACTTGACACCAGTCAGTGAAAGCAGCCATGGGGGCTGTACCCTGCAGAGCCACAGGGGTGAAGTGCTCAAGGCTGTAGGAGCACACCCTTGCATCAGCATACCCTGGATATGAGACATGGAGTCAAAAAGATTATTTGGGGCTTTAAGATTAAATAGCTGCCCTGCTGGGATTCGGATTTGCATGGGGCCTATAGTCCCTTTGTTTGGGCCAATTTCTCCCTTTTGGAATGGGAGCATTACCCAATGCCTGTAACCCCATTGTATCTTGGAAGTAACTAACTTGTTTTTGATTTTACAGGCTTATAGGCAGAAGGGACTCGCCTCACATGAGACCTTGGAGTTGGACTTTTGAGTTAATGCTGGAGTGAGTTAAGATTTTTGGGGACTGTTGGGAAGGCATGATTGGTTTTTTGAAATATAAGAAGGACATGCGATTCAGGAGGGGCCAGAAGTGGAATAATGTATTACTCCATTTTCACACTGCTGATAAAGACATACCCGAGACTGGGCAATTTACAAAAGAAAGAGGTTTATTGGACTTACAGTTCCACATGGCTGGGGTGAGGCCTCCCAATCACAGTGGAAGGTGAAAGGCAAGTCTCGCGTGGTGGCAGCAAGAGACAGAATGAGAACTAAGTGAAACAGGTTTCCCCTATCAAACCATTAGATCTTGTGAGACTTATTAACTAACATGAGAACAGTATGGGGAAAACCGCCCCCAAGATTCGATTATCTCTCACTGGGTCTCTCCCACAACACAGGGGAATTATGGGATTACAATTCAACATGAGATTTGGATGCGAGACACAGAGCCAAACCATATTATGAGCCAAAGGTTGATTACAACCCAACATGAGATTTGGGTGGGGGACACAGAGCCAAGCATATTATTTGATATGGTTTGGATCTGTGTCCCCTGCCCAAATCTCATATTGAATTGTAATCCCCAGTATTGGTAGAGGGATCTGGTAGGAGGTGATTGGATCATGGGGTGGGTATCCCCCTTGCTGTTCTCATTATAGTGAGTGAGTTCTCATGAGATCTGGTTGCTGAGAAGTGTGCAGCACTTCCCCCTTCACTCCCTCTCCTGCCACCACGTGAAAACATGCTTGCTTCCCGTTCACCCTTCTGCCATGATTGTAAGTTTACTGAGGCCTCCCAGCCTCCCCAGCCATGTCTTCTGCATGGCATATGGGACTGTGAGTCAATTGAACCTCTTTTCTTTACAAGTTATCCATTCTCTGCTAGCTTTTTATAGCAGTGTGAGAACAAACTAATACAATTGCCTTCTCAAATTGGTTCCTTTCACTTAGTAATATGCATTAATGTTTCTTTCATGCCTTTTCACCGATTGATAGCTACTTTCCTTGCAGCACTAAAGTTTTCTTATCTGCATATACCACAGTTTGTTTATCCAGTCACCTACTGAAGGACATCTTGCTTGCTTCCAAGTTTTGGCAATTATTAATAAAGCTGCTATAATTATCTGTGCCATAAGTTTTTGGGTGAATGTATTTGCAATTTTTTTGAGCAAATACCAAGGAGTGCAATTCATGGATCATATGGTAAGAGTAGTTTCAATTTTGTAATAAATTGGTAAACTGTCTTCAGAAGTGGCTATACCAGTTTTCATGCCTACCAGCAATGAATGAGAGTTCCTGCTGCTCCATTCTCACCAGCTTTTGGTGGTGTTAGTGTTCTGGATTTTGGCCATTCTAATAGACATGTATTGCCTGTTGATCTATTTGGCATCTCACTGTTTCAATTTGGATTTCTCTGATGAATGATATGGAATATATTTTCATATGCCTATTTGCCATTTGTATATCTTCCTAGCTAAAGTGTCTGGTAAAGTTTTTGGCTCATTTTTAAATTAGGTTGTTAGTTTTTCTTATTGTTGAGCTTTAAGCATTCTTTGTATATTTTGCATAACAGTGCATTATCAGATGTTCTTTGCAAATATTTTCTTCCAGTTTGTGGCTTGTCTTTTTAGTCTCTTGATAGTGTGTTTGGTAGAGCATAAATTTTTAATTTTAATGAAATCCAACTTATCAATTTATTCTTTCATATATTGTGCCTTTGATATTATATTTTAAAAGTCGTCACCAAATCTAAGGTCATCTAGATTTTTCTCCTATGTAATCTTCTAGGAATTTTATAGATTTTTGTTTTAAATTTAGGTCTGTGATCCATTTTGAGTTTATTTTGTAAAGGGTATCAGGCCTGTGTCTTAGTGTGTTTTATGCTGACGTGACAGAACACCTGACGCTGGGTAATTTGTTTAAAAAAAAGAAACTTATTTCTCACAATTCTTAACTGGAAAGTCGAAGATCAACATGCCTTCGTCTTAGGAGGGCTTTCTTGCTGTATCACCAAATAGTGTAAAGCATCACATAGTAGAAAGGCAGAGAGTGCAAGAGAGCAAACCCTCTCTGGCAAGTCCCATTTTATAATGGCATTAATTTATTTACAAAGATAGAACACTCATGACCTCAATACCTTCCATTAGGCCCCACCTCCCAACCCTGTCACATTGGGGGTTATGTTTGCAACATATGAATTCTGGGGAACACAATCAAACCATAGCAGTCTGTGTCTAGATTCTTCTTTTCTTTTTGCTTTTGCATGTAGATGTCCATTCGTTTTAGCACCATTTATTGAAAAGATTATATTGATTTTATTCCTTTGTCAAAGATCAGTTGACTATATTTTTTGTAGGTTCATTACTGGGCTTTCTATTCTGTTTTCATTGATCTATTTGTCTGTCCTTTTAGCAATGCTACACTGTCTTGATTACTGTGGTTTTGTAGCAAGTCTTAAAGTTAGGTAATGTCAGTCCTCCAACTTTGTGCTTCTCCTTTAAAACTGTGCTAGCTATTATGAGTCTTTTGCCTCTTCATCCAAACTTTAGAATCACTTTGTCAGAATCACAAAATAACTTGCTGGTATTTTCATTGGGATTGCATTAAATCTATAGATGAAGTTGGGAAGAACTGACATTCTGACAATTTTGAGTCTATCCATGAACATGAAATATCTGTCCCTGTATTATTTATTTCATCAAAGTTTTACAGTTTTTCTTATAAAGGTCTTGTATATGTTTTGTTCCATTTATACCTAAATATTTAATTTTGGGTGGTGCTAATGCAAATGGTATTTGTGTTTTCAATTTCAAATTACATTTGCTTATTGCTGGCATATAGGAAAGCCATTGAGTTTTGTGTATTAACCTTGTATTTTGCAACCCTGCTATAATCACTTATTAGTTTCAGGAGTTTTTTGGTCAATTCTTTCAGATTTTCTACATGGACAATCATATTATTTGCAAACAAAAATAATTTTATTTCTCTCTTCCTAAGATGCATGCCTTTTAATTCCTTTTCTAGTTGTATTGCATTAGCTAGGACTTCCAGTATGATACAAAAATTAGTTGTGAAAGAGGACATCTTGTCTTGTTCACAATCTTAGTGGGAAAGCTTCAAGTCTTTCACCATTAAGTATGATGTTAGTTGTAGGTTTTTAATAAATTCCTTTCTTCTAATTAATTATTTACTTTTTAATTGACAATTAAAATTATATATATAATTATCATGTATGAGATGATGTCTTGAAACATGTATATCTATCTATCTATCTATCTATCATCTATCTATCTATCTATCTATCTGTCTATCTATCTATACACATTTATATATACATACACACATAGTGGAATGGCTAACTCAGGCTAATTAACATATGTACTACTTTACAACTTACCATTTTTTGAGGTGAGAACACTTAAATCTACTCTTGGCAATCTTTTAGAATACAAGACATTGTTATCAACTCTAGTTGACACATTGTACAATAGATCTCTTGAATTTATTTCTCCCATCTAACTGAAATTATGTATCCTTTGGCCAACAACTTCCTATCTTTTATCTCCACCCGAGTCCCTCATAACCACAATTCTACTCTAGTATAGATATTCTTTATCAAGTTAAGGAAGGTCCTCTCTATTCCTAGTTAGAGTTTATATCATAAATGTGGGTTGGAGTGTTTTGTAAAATGCTTTTTCTGCATTTATTGACAAGATCACATGATTTTTTTTTCTGTACCCTGTTGATGTGATAGATTATATTAATTGAATTACGAATGTTGAGCCAGACCTGCATACCTGGGATAAACCCCACTTAGTTTTGGTGCTTAGTTTTCTTTTAATTATCATTATTATAGTTTAAATGTGCTTATGCCTTTTCCTTCTGATTTGTAATCCAGACACCTGCAAAATACTCTAGCTATATCAAAGAGAATAAAATTACCTAACGTCTTATTCAATCAGTGAATGAACAAACCCCTTTGTACCCATTCAAGAGTGTTGATATCATCCCTGTTCCTTTAAACTAAAATTACTTTGGGTAGCAGGAAGGGGATGAAGAAAAGCATTTGATCCATTTATGATTCTAGTTTTTTACTCACTTATAATGTTGTGATTAAATTTTTAATGTTATAGATCCTTTTGTTTTAAAATTAAGATGGAAAAATCATTTTTAAAGAACACTTAAATGTATGCTTCATCACTCATTTAAAAGGAACATTTTATTTTTTAAAATGATGAATACATCAAGGGAAGGCTTTTATTTCTCACCTGTCTGTATTTTAATATAATTTGATTATCAAATAAATTGGTATACTTCAAGTTGCATTGATGAATTTGGTGTTCTAACTCTAAGTCTGAAATATTTCAAGCATTCTCAGATCTGTATAATGGAACCTGGGCTTCTCCTTCCTCTATCTCCTAGGTTGCCAGATCATTATGCAAGTGTGGAATGGAAGCAAAATCACTATGTTCAATCTCTTAAAATGGTGAACTCATTCATATAAGTTGGCAAGTTGAAAGTTGGCAACAAATAGAGCAAAAAAGAAAGTCAAGTTAAAACTTGTAGCAAGTTTGCTACCACTTACCCAACACCAAGGCTTCTCTCACTCTCCTATCTCCTGGTAGATACTTAGACTTAAAACTCCTCACTCAGACTTACTGTTTCAGGCTTTTCAGTGGGTAAAGTCCTAGTTATAACTGGCCCTCCCACTGAATATTTATGATAGAGTAGACAAGGACAAAATAAAAAACGAAAGTTCCTACTAAAACAACACCACTACCACACATGGGTAGCTATGTGAGATCATGGATATATTAATTTGCTTCTGTATAATAATCTTTTTACTATCTATCTATATTTTATAATATCATGTTATATACCATAAATGTGCACAATAAAAATTATTTAAAAACAACAAAGAAAACAAAAACTAAAGAAATCTGACATTTTATACAAGCAGCCTGTTTAAAATCTGTGTCTGATAGTCTGCCAGATATACCAAGCTTTATTATTCATCCAACATATGATAAATGACCTACCAGGCACTGTTACTTTCTTTTTTGTTTCTAGCACTATCATAAAGGTGAAATAACATATGTCTTTAATAGCACATATTTCTAAAATAGATTTCCATTTAACAATCTTAGTTAAGGCCTAAAAAGGACTTAATCAATAATCATACCTCAACATACAGAAATGTGAACTGGCAAAGCATATGTATAATCCTCATTGAAGAGATAATCAACTAGATGTTTCCCAAGCAAAACACTGTGTGCATTTCTAGAAGTTTGCTGAGATCATGGGGAAAGCTGTGATTTTCCAGTAACATTTGCACTATATGGCACCAAATCTAGCCATAGCAGATTTGTCAGAGTTAATACATGATATGGCTCCAAGTATCACCATTTACTTGTTCAGAGACCAGCTAAAATGTGTTTTTGAACCAGATTTAATTGTAGGAAAGTGTGCATGATTTTGTCTCATAAAGCTAACAAGGATGCTGAGAATGCGGCATGGTCTAATGCTTGAGATGGTCTTTGACTGCTAAGAAAAGAACAGACTCTGAGCAACATCCAGTATCCATGGCAACATGTAGCCTGGCAATTTCTTTTCACAAAGAGGAAATTATTTCCATTTATTTACACTTTCAAGGATTTCATGCATTATAATATCTGCATTGAACTCAAATCTAGCCTTGCCCTATGTTCCAAATCGCATTTTAGCCATTTTGTATTCTGTAGTAAATTAGTTTCCAGATTGGAAAAAACACTCTCAAATCCAAGTAACAATGAATAATATAAAATAAAATATAATTACTGATATAAATGACATATGACCTTATTTCTTCTTGGATGAAGGCAATATTGAGAGCTAAAAATCATGTTATATTGTTGCATTTTGGTCATTACAACATTTTGGTTCACGGAATTTTCAAGTTCATGTCGAATTCATTCATTAAATAGTTTACTCTGTCAGGCAATTTTTTTCCCATTTTTATACAGAGTTTTAAAATATAAATTGAAAAAAATAGGATTCTTCTTTCTCCTTCTCTGCCCCCATCTGCCCTTCCTTGTCCTCCTCTTCCTTGTCATCCCCCTCCTTTCCTCCACCTCCTCCTCCTCCCTCTCCACAGCCAAATGCATAAGTAAATCAGAACTCTTCATCCAGTCGCAGATAAATGGTAAAAGGAGAAAGCCAGAGTGATGATCTAACACTGCTGCTGGAAGAGGCCAGCCCACTGGCCTTTACTTTTCAAAGTCGAAAGGGCAACTGGTATTCACTGATAACAAATCACTTGCTTTCTTCTCAAACCCCTAGAACTGTTTTCCTGTACAAAGCCTAGCTCAGTGATGAGCAATCTTTAATTAAAATCCTCCATGTTGCGGATCCAGTGGATGTAGAGACCCTTTGGTAAGCAAAATGATCTGCATAGTCCTGTTTTCCTTTGACATTAAACACAAATAAAAGCAAAAATCTCCCTATACTCTGCAAATATGGGTAGAAAAATAACATTCCTGCTACATAACCAGACTCTGAAGTTTTCCTTTTCCCTTCAACCTGTGTCAATCTAGGAGACCCTGGGGTTTCCTCCATTCCAGAGACAGACAGAATGCCCTCCCCAACACTTCACTGTTTGAATTGTAACTCTTCCTGTGTCTCCATTAAAGGGTTACATGTGTAAGCCCACCCCATTTCAGGCTTTAACAGGTTAGAATTATCATGTGTCTGTCTCTGGCCGTGGGAGCACGCTTGTATAGGAAACTGGATTGACAGTGAGTGTCCCTCTTCTCACTCCTCAATTCTGCCACTGCCATCACCTGACCAGGTGCATATAGACAGGTCACTTCACCTCTCGAGATCTTCATTTTCTATTTTTAGATGATGGAAATCAGACCAGATGATCTATACTGTGGATCTCACTCATCTTATGGTCCTTTAAGTTCTAAACTGTCTAATATTTTAATAAACTGTTTCTATATTCCCCACATCAAACAATAACTCCCACATCTGGAAAATCAGTTGTTAAAAATATATATATTTAAAAACCAAATGAACTGACCACACAAGAGCCTGCACATGTATGCTTATATCAGTGTTATTCATAAGTGCCCAAATTTGGAAACAACCAAGATTTGCTTTAATAGGTGAATACATAAACAAAATATGGTATGTCCATGCAATGGAATAATATTCAGTGATAAGAAATAAGCTGCCAACCATGAAAAGACATGGAGGAACATTAAACACATTCTTCTAAACGAAATAACCCAGTCTGAAAGAACTGTATACTTTATTATTTCAGCTATATGACATTTTGGAAAAGGCAAAACTAAAGAGTCATTAAAGAGACCGGTGGTTGCCAGAGGTAAAGGGGCAGGAAGAGAGAAATGATAGATGAAGCACAGGAGACTTTCAGGGCAGTGGAACTATTGCCTGTGATACTGCAATGGTAGATACAGGACATTATACATTTGTCAAAACCCATAGAACCCATAATGCAAACAGTGAACCCTCATACAAACAATGGACCTTAGTTAATAACAAGTTATCGATATTGGTTAATCAATTGTAACAAATATCTCATACTAGTGTAAGATGTTAATAACAAGGAAACTTTAGGGTAGCAGGAGGAAGCATATGGAACTCATAGAACTCTGTACTTCCTGTTCAGTCTTTCTGTGAATCTAAAACTGCTCTAAGAAACAAAGTCTATTAATTAGAAAAAAAATCAGATTTAATCTTTCCTCAATAAGAATGGAGATTTATGCAGTGGTTCAAGAGACACATCAGTTCTTAACATATATCTCCTTATTAAGCATCCTTAAGAAATTTCAGGATCCCACACATATAAAGTAAGCTGGATCCTGATGGGGCCTAGACCAAATCTTGCTTCTCAGATACTGACTTCTCTGCCTAACTAAAAAGAGTTTAGGCTAACTCTCTGTTATAGACTGAATTGTGTCTGCCCTAAAATTCATATGTTGAAGCCCTAACCCTCAGTGTGTCTGTATTGGAGATAGGGCTATTAAGGGTGTAATTAATGTTAATGAAGTAACAAGAGCGAGGCCCAAGTCCAATATGACTGGTGTTCATATAAGAAGAGGAAGAGACACTGGGGTGCATGTGCTCAGAGAAAAGACCATGTGAAAAAACAGCAGGGAGGGTGTTGTCTGTAAGTCAAGATGAGCAACCTCAGAGGAAACCGAACCAGCTGACACTGTGATCCTGTACTCCCAGCATCCATAATTGTGAAAAAATAAATTCATGTTGTTTAAGCCACCCATTCTGTGGTATTTTGTTATGGCATCCCTAACAGACTAACATACTTTCACTCTGGTATTTTGATTTAAATAACTTCCATTGTAACCATCATTAAATAATTTCATTTTCTAGTTATTTTAAATTTAATACTTCATGCTGGCCTGAAAATTAGTTTAATTTTTGGATTTTATTTTCAGAAGTACAATTTTATTACTTTCAAATACATAATGACATGAAACCAGTACCTTAAGCATTATGTTGCAAGATTTGCATCAGTGAATAGATGTCTGACTTGTGTGGTAGTTCACAGTGTAAGTTCTGGGCAGGGACAGATTGCCTTAAACATTTTCATGTTCTTTAAATTGCTAGATATGCCACAAAATACTATACACAACATTCTGGAAAAATAGTAGTCGACTGATTCAAGTGTTAGCAGCTTAAGAAATTTTGCTAAAAATTCATTAAACCTGTTCTTATTAGAATCTTTATTATTTTTTAAAAATTATCTTAAGTAATATGCAGAAAAATAAATTTCAAATTTTAACTAATGAAAGTTAATACTTTTTCAAACTTACCTTGTCTGAATGTGAAAGTTGTTTGTTGTCCCTGTATGCTCATAATCATGAATGGCAGCAGCAAAGACCATTGCTAAAATTTCCAGTTCAGTGAGCCAGTGCTAGTAAATCACAGAAAGAATCTATTATATTCAAGAAATAAATACCATCTTTCCTTTCTCTGAAAAGGACTTTCAGCGCACCCTGTTTATGTAATCATATAAAATTATTTTTTATTTCTTTTAATTTTTTCCCTATTTTTACCTCCACTAATTGTGCATGATGGATGCTTCATAAGGTCAATGATGGTTTCATGGCCTATAAGTTCAAAATTCAGAATATAATTGTCCTTGCTAATTGAAAAAGGAGCAGTTTCCTATTATTTAAAAAGTGAACCCTAACTGGATTTTGAATTTACAGCCATACATGTTTGGGTTCTTCTGAAATCAATTACAGTTTGGTGATTTTTAACATATAGCTCACGCAACATTAAAATGTCTTTTAGCCCAAGTGTTGTTGAACAATCTACTATGAAAAAAAATGTTCATCTAAAACTTAAAAATATTCACTTCCTTACTAGAGAAAGTACACTTCATTTTTATGTTTAGAGATTTAGAAAAGTTTCTGAAATTCACAAAATTTTCTATTCATAACACATAAAAATGGCTGTGCAATTAACTTCAAATAATGCTAAAAGAATAAATCCTTTCATGTAAAATCCATGACTATCCACTTTACATACATTTACCTTTCAGTTACTAGCTAGATGCTTTAACAAAAGTTCTCTGTTATTATTAGTTCATTTAGAAATAATTCAATAGTTTATTCATCACTCACATTTTGTAAAACCCTTATACTGCACTGCCCAATATGGTAACCACATGTGACTATTTAAATTAAAAATAAAGAAAATTAATTAAAATTAAATTCACTTTCCCAGTTACACTAGCCATATTCCATATGCCTATTGGTCACATGTGACAAGTGGTTACCATATAGTACAGCAAAGACACAAACCATTTCCATCATCACAGCAAGTTCTACTAGAGAACGCTATAAATAGATGGCACTTGATGGTAGAAATGCGGAATCCAAAATGCTATGAAGCTCACTCGGAGTGGTCTTATTCTATACACTTAAAACAATAAAAGACCTTGCAAAAAAACAACAGAAAGAGATCATGTAAACTTTGTGCACACTTGATAAAAGTTTGCAGAATAAAGATGCAATTTAAGAGCATAGACAGAAAGGCTAATTGGTGGCAGTGGATCTTGGGAAAAGGATGGAAAAAGATTGATAGTTAAGTGCAAGGATAGAGACAGAAGAATTTTAAATAGAGCAAATGTAGAATCATACTATAAGGTCTGTATTAAAATAGAATTGTCATTAGTACAATTGTGTTGGAGAATCAAGTGAAGTGAAATTGAAGAATATGGAGAGTATGGAAAGAGTGAATGGACTAATTTGATGAGAATTGATGAATTTAGATTTTGTGTAAAAGGTAAAAGAAAGCCATTGTAGGTCCATGGGTCAAAAATGAAGGCAGTGACAATTGTTGAATCTCATAGATACCAAAGCTATAATCTTATTAATCTTAGCTCCCTTCACATAACCTATCATGATATTTGGCACATATTAGGAACTTAGTATTTGTTAAATTGCAATTAGCTAGTTTTGCATTAGAAAGAGGTAGCAGTGGTAAGAGACCATGGAATCAGTCCTGGTTTTAAATCTCTGTTAATCCTCAGGAAAATGAGTTATTTACCCTCTCAGCTACAGTTCTGGTGAGAATGGCATTAGTAACCTTTCCCCTATGGGGTTTAAGAAGAAGTTTTGAGTTAATGTATGCACTGTGCCTATCATGTCTTGTCATATGGTAAAATAAAGAATAAATGGCATTTTGCTAGGAACTTACTATGTTAAATGCATTGATTAAGGCATTAAATCTGGGAAATAATAGTTAAAATATCATTAGTGATTGTAATTCAAGTACAAACGCCTCACAATCAGATGAAGCAGAAATAATTTTCAGAGCCAAAGGGAGTTAATATAACTAGCTGTTCTGTGTTCATAGACACATTTAATTATGAGTCATTAAAAGGAAGAAAGTGACCTTATAGAGGTCTGAATTGGGACTGAGCCGCCAATGTTCCCAATGAAACTATGGAACTATAAACACCATGAAATGAATAGCAATTGAAGTTAAACTAGTTTTGAACCCTAGAAACCCACTGTTTTATTAAAGAAAATGATTTCTTTTTAAGAAGTCACTTATTTAAATTTTGGGGTGGGCTCAAATTATGTATTTATAAATATAGCTGTGGTTTTTAAAAGGCAGCATTCATTATCTACTATGATAATACAGAATATAAAGTGTCAATAGTAAAAAGAAATTAAATTAGAAAATCAGAGATGGAATTAATTAGTGATTGACTTGTAAATATTTAAAATTATTATCTTGCTAGCTGTGAAAATTTATTATAAACACATTTCCTGTTTTTATTCTGGTTCATTTCTGCCTCCCATAAATAGTACTTTCTCCACAAATTCCCCTTACTTATTTCCACACTATGGACTAAATCATTAAGTTCCACTACAAACTAGTATAGGAAGAGAGAAACATTGAACTTTCACACTTAATTTAAAAACACATCTACTTTGTATTAGCAAAAGTAGAATTCTGGACTGATTGTTAGTTTCTTAGCTGCTGATTCATTTTGTGCTAGTATCAAAAAGAATTCTAACTCAGAAAACAGGTGCTTAAATTCATAGATTTTATAAATGACTCCTGAGGGCAAGCCAGAGAGAATGAGGTTAAATCCTGTCACTCTTTCCAACTACAGCAGTGGTCAATACAAATCCAAGTTTCTTCTGATTCCTAACAGGCAGAAATAAAGGGTTAAGATGATAAGTCATGAGCAATGCAGACACTGTATTTCATCAGACCTGTAGGTTGTATTTTGTCTGGAGAAATGCTCAGGTTGGCTTACTCTAGAATGGGCAGTCATCAACTTATAAAGAGGTATTGACTGCTATTAGCCACATGTATTAAAACAGAAACAAAGGAAGGGAATTATTAACTGGACACTTTAGTTAGCTGGTCTCATTAAATTCTTATAACCACTTCATAAGATGGTTATATGTAAATATTTTTATACCTATGTTGCAGATAACAAAGCTGAATCCTAGAGAAATGGATCAACATTTCAAAGTTCACGTACCTATCTAGTGGCAGAGCAGGAATGCAAACCCAAATCTGTCTGATTTCAAAGTTTCTATTTCTTCCACGGATCATGATAGCATTCATTACATAAAGAAGGCAATATGCTGAACATATTCTTCTAAGGTTTCAAAAGGAGAATTTCTAGCTAATTTTACTATATGAATGGGTAGAGGCGAATAGAGTTTTGACTTAGGACTTATAATGTAATTTTCATATCTGAATTACTCAGGATGTGTGTGTGTGTGCGCCTGTGGGATAAAAAAAGTAAATACGTGTATTATACAAAGTATATATGTGTATTATATAAAGGGTGGGGAGAATTTCACGTCAGAAAATCACATTTATTTCTTGATTCCTTGAGTATCAACAACTCTTTTAGCTAGAATTTATGAGATTTGACACTATTTTTCTCTATTCCTTTGAATAGGCTGAAGAAGTTTGCTGTAAGTTACCAGTATAGAAAATTGGCATATTACAATTAATTAATGAAGGTATGTTAATAGCTATTATGTTTTAGGCACTAGGTTAGGTGCTTTACAAATGTGATTTTATTTACTCCTCATTTCCATTCTATAAGGTGGCTGGTATTATTAACTGCATTTTAGTGACAAGGGAAGCAATGTAGAGCTAGCGAATTAGAAAGTGGTGGGGCATGGGTTTAAACTCATGTCTGACTGCTTCCTGAGTCCACACTCTCTTTCCTCTTCCAAACACTATCATATTGGAAGCCATTTATAAGAACAGAATTTCCACATAATTTGTAGAAATATGTAGTGCTAAATGTACTGTAGACTAATCAGAGAAAAATGCAGTCATTCCAAAGTGTGGAAGACTGTTTCTGTGTAGTCAGTGCACTAAAAATTCCAAAGGAGCTTGATGTAAATTCATCTCTCTTCCTTGTACTCTTAGTATTAGAGAGAACGCAATGCCAGGAACCCTCTAATGCAAATGTCTTCTGGCCAAGGCCCTTGGATAATTTCATATTCAAAGAGACATTTGAAGGTGGCTTGACAGCACTTTATAAAACATTTGTTCCTTAGCAAATGGACTGAGTTATTGCACATCACTGTCACCATGGCACAGGACTACAAATGAATCAAGCGACAAAAGGAGAGTGAGGGGGACAAGCAGGTGTATGAGCATCAACTCTCCTCGGCATTGTCTACTCCCAGACTTGAAGGCGTCCCTTATGACATTAACAAACAGAAGGACGATGGCTTAATTGCAATCCCTTTCAGGAATGGTCCTTAAAACATCTTGCAGATGACAACATGCATTAGTCTCCTGACAGTACTGGGCTGCTACCGGAGTGCTTCATAAATGTCACACTGATAGGGCCATCCTGAAATAGCAGGGCATCAACCAAAACACTAGAGTAGATGACCCAGTCTTCTTTATATCAAATCTGAGGGGTGAGAAAGAACTAAAGAGTTTTTGCTAATGAAAATTTCTATAAAGCTTTTTTGTTACAAAGAACCAACACATTCGTATACATGAAATGTAATAGTCACCTATCACTACTTTTTAATGTAGGCAAAACTTGTTAAAATAACTTTCCAAAAATTGTGAAGCTGACAGTGTAACCTAGTTTTGACAAAATAGTCAATACATTCATAAACTCATTTTGTCTTCCCTTTCTCCATCTATGGTAGAATTTCTCATTATTCTCTTTAGTTCAAATGTATTTTCTTGATTCTGGACAACACTAAAGGTCTACTACCAGACTATTTTTGTAATGGCCAAATTAATGGATGAGTAAAGAGCCCAGTGACACATTTTTGCTAAAGGATGAATACAATCAGAAAGTTACATTTATATTTGGTAAGTCATAGCTCTCAGAAAGTGACTATGTGATCTTTGCTAACAACTTTAACTTTCTAGGAGTCATGCCAGGCTTGGCCAAATTCCCCAGTCTTACAGAGAAGTTGGAATGGCCTATTAGGTCCCACAACAGTCTTCCTTATAATTCTGAGAGTAAAACCACATTGTAGATTTGATTTTCTCTGTTTACCAATTAATATGACACCCACATCTCTTCAATGTCACCTTCACACCAGATGTTCTGAAGGTGATATAGGAGACTTTTATTTGACTCCCTTTACACTTGTAGCAAATGTAAAAAAAAAAAAAATGCATTCAAGCAGGAATATTTTTTGTAAATGACAAAATTCTGGTTGCCTCCTAGGTTGAAATGGCATTTTCTCACTACACTTCACAATTAAAGCAGGTGCTAGGATTTAGAAATCTCACATGGCCTGCTCCTTTTTTGAACCCAGCTCAGTTTGGCATCTTCACAGGAAGGTCAGTTCCTCACTTTTTACCTTCTGGGAATCACTGTGAGTTTTAAGACATTACAAAAATTCCCAGCTCTCTCAGAGTTCCTGTCATACACTCACTGTTATTTCAGGCTTTGCTTCGCTGAATCATTTAGTCACCCATTCATTGATTCATCAAATGCAAAGAAGAGGAAAGAAAATTTGGAAAAATTCACATGAATAATTTCCCCAAATCCTATTAGAATTTGACTGTGACTAAGAGAGCAAAAGCGACTAAGGTCAGGTTAGGAGCACATAATGAGTGAGAACAGAGTGCTATAACTTTTATTCTAAAGACTTTTTCTCTAGGTCACTTTTTTTGGTTGATTTCTATGGAAAAAATGATTTTACAAACAAAAATGTTTGGTAGTCCAAATTTGGGGAAACATATATTTTTATTTGCCTCTGGTTATCTTTTTTGCAGTGACTTAAAGTATTTTTTGAAAAATGTATATTATAACCCATGAAGCTTCAAAAATCCAAACAATTATTATTTATAAAACTTATTACTTTGAATACCTCTATGGGCATTAAAGAGACAATAGGAACTTACAGGAATGGAAGCTGATGCTTCCAAATGAACAAACCTCAGTTACAAAGACTTTCTTACCATGATACCTGTGTGAAGCATTATGTAATGCACAGTTTGAGTGACATCAGCTGCATGAATCAAATTGTGATATGGATTTTTGTACTTGCTGTAACCAACTTCTAAAGCTTCTGCAAAGGTGATTAGGCAAGAAACAGGAATCTGTGGAAAGTAATAATTATAATTATATTTTGACCAAAAAAGTGGTACTAAATCAACTTGAGCACAGTTTGTCGTGGAACATATTAGTGAGTCAGATGTGGACAACAGTTTCTTTATGTCAAATGTCGATTGTTCTGAAAAACCACTTCATGAACATGTTAGCTTTCATTCCCAAAAAGAAGGATTGTAACCCCCTAGTATTTAACTAGGACAGATTAAATTACAGACTTACTCATACTATTACACTGAAATTTTAGTATCTTCCAGAGAGTAGGAAGGCTAGTTCTTAAAAGGGTAAATATTTCCAGTTACAATTAGTGGAGTCTAGTTTTTCTATCTTAATACAAAGAGGTTAAAATAGATTATCTCCCAGTACTTTACAGCTCTAAAAATGTGATTATTCTATAGGAAATGATGAAAGTAATAAGATACAGTCTGCTCAGTAGTCTGTATCAAATCTATTGCTTGGATGGTTCTAAATGAAGTTAATTAGAAGACCCTTCAATCTAATTTAAGAAAAGCTGGCAGTAAAGGTTCATTTTGTATTTTAAGAATGCTGGAGTAGTCATATTTCTTTAAGACATAGCTGCCAAACCTCATGTGAGTGTTTTGTGAATAAGTCAGGGGATGTTGGCATCTTACTGGAATGAGGCTATAGTGGTCTCATGATCTCTAGGTGCATATATAGATGTGTCAGTGAGTTGTGAAGAATGGTTCTATCATGTAAAGACCTCATCCCCTTAATTCTGTGACCTGCTAAGACATCCTAAAATGAATTGCTTAATTACTCAAATGTTCTGCATTTTCATTCTTATTCAAATAACCAATTCTAAGAGCATTTCACTTGTGTTCCATGTTTCTGACCTTGAAACGGTTGATAAGATCATATCTGGTAAACAGTTCATAAATCATAAACTTCAGACTATGCTCTCCACTTGCTTCATTTAGGGCAAATACATCAAAAGACCATTTATCAACATCCTGTAGAAAAAAGAATAAGTACTTTAGGTGCCAATACAATAATGTTTCTATGAGAATTTATTCAAAAGATAAGGCATTGTACATTTAGCAGGTCATCTTTCAATTTAGCATGCCAAACTACACTTTGACCAGAGTTTCATAGGACAGGACCACTTAGTATCCATGGGTCCAGAAAATTGAGGCCATAATGCTGAATAAAGCACCAAAACCTTTTCTTTAATCCCAAAGTTACTAAACTGATTTAATGCATTTGATAATACCATAATACTGTCATTATCTTTAATCTCTCTCCAACTTCCTGCCATAAATCATTTTCTCAGAGTGGACCTCAATTTAGCATAGAATTGCTAGTTACATAGGTGATGTCAATTGGGAAATACAGAAGAAATAGTGCCAGTTTTTCTTTCTTACTCACTTGCTACATTGCTTGAAATTTCACCATAAGAGTTTGCAGTTTGGCATAAAGTTTTGATATTTATGTCCTGTTATAAGATGTAAATATTGGCCTGGTGCAGTGGCTCACACCTGTAATCCCAACACTTTGGGAGGCCAAAATGGCCTGATCATGAAGTCAGGAGTTTGAGACCAGCCTGACAAACATGGTGAAACCCCATCTCTACAAAAAATACAAAAGTTAGCCAGGTGTGGTGGTGCACACCTGTAATCCCAGCTATTCAGGAGCCTGAGGCAGGAGAATCGCTTGAACCCAGGAGGCGGAGATTGCAGTGAGCCAAGATCACGCCACTGCACTCCAGCCTGGGTGACAGAGTGAGAGTCCATTTCCAAAAAGAAAGAAAGAAAGAAAAATATATAAATATTATAGAGAGATAGAGTATACACTATCTTTAATTATTAAAAGGTATTTTTTTACACTACTTTTCACCTATTATTATTTGCTCTATCTTTGGCTGACTTACTAATAATTTGCTCGAGGGACAGGTGGTGAGAAAAAGGAAGTGGGCCTTTTGATTGAGGAAGAGGATAGTAATACTCGTATTTCACGCAATTCCCTAGGGAAGCAAGCAGGCCAGAAGGGAAACTAGAAAGTACCCCATAACAGAGAGAGAGGGCAGTGAGCAGGGATATAAACCACTCCAACTACCTCATGATTTTGCTTTGAAAATCTATAGAAGCACTGTAGTCCATTCTAATGGTTATCAGAAACTGCTAGCAAGAAGGCCTACTGTTTACACACATACAGTAGGTTTAGTATTGAACAGCAAGTGGGCAACCATAAAGCTATGCATTAATTTTCTATTTGAGTAGGGTTGTTTCAAATTTCATTCAACACATTTTTTCTGGAGGCCAACTCTATGTGCTATAATATGCTAGAACCAAATTAAAAACCTGATAAAAAGTATTCAGTCTCTTTTAAAAATACTTCCTTCAAAAAATAAGAGCTTCAAATGGTATTTTTAATCACTTGGAAACAAGCACCAATGAAATAGTTTTTGGTTTGCTTGTATGTCATTATTAAATTCCTTGCATTTGGCCCTTATTTGATCCCCAAATGCTTGCTTTATCTCTTTATATATTGAAAGTTATTATAAGTTCTGTTAGAAGGCATTTTACATCAGTAAATCTCAAAGGAGGCCAACAAATCTTTTATCAAACTCCAAAGCTAACAAACAAGAGTTAGTCCAGACTCTTAGAAGGTTGCTATTTATATTTACAGCTCCAACTTGGGTGTTCCCACTGAGTAAAAGGTTAATTCTTTATTTCTTGAGAATTTTTTTATAAACCCTGATGATTTACATTTGTAAACTACTGCAGATGCTTGGATTTTATGTCATCAGATTGAGAACGAACAAGACAAGGAGGCTTCTCAGAAAATAAGAGTTATTTAACTAAAACATTCTTTACTTGATGATATTCCCTTTCTCAACCTGTTAGTTTATATCTTTTTTACTATACGACATGTTAGAAAACATACTACATTCTCTCATACTAAAATATTTTGTTAGTTGGTTTTTAAGGGAAGATTCTTAAAATAAAATAAAAATGAGTAATTTTCTTGCTCACTGTTAAGGAAATAATAGAGAAGGCAAAATCTCTCAAGAACCGAGGAATGATTAATATCCTTTAATGCAGTGGTCCTCAATATTTGGGCACCAGGAACTAGTTGTGTGGAAGAAAATTTTTCCACAGGTCGAGTTGGGGTTGGGTGGTTTTGGAATGAAACTGTTCCACCTCATCAGCCGTGCACAACCCTCACATGCACAGTTCACAGTAGGGTTTGCGTTCCTATCAGAATCTAGTGTCCCCTCTGATCTGACAGGAAGCAGAGAAACACAAATATAAAAAAGCACCAAAGAAAAACGAGCTATCTTTTAAAATTAATGAGATTAAAATCTAACATGCAGCAGAGAAAAAACAAATGCGAAGAAGATGCTTAAAAATTTTGAAAACACAAATTTAAAATTAAAAAGGAGTACAATAAGTCAGAAATAAATCAACCCAAGATCCGCTGCTGCCAATATCCTTTAAATTCTTGGTTAATGCAGAAAAAGCAACATGAAGATGTTTTAGGAGACAATGTTAATTTCCCTTAACCAAATTAGGCAATAGAAACAAGGAATTTAGAAGGATGAGCCTACAAAATGCCTCTGTAGAAATAACATTTAGAAACAAGGCACATGAACACCACACACACACACACACACACACACATAAACATACACACACAATGGGGCATGTATGTGAGCCAACAACTTTACTCACTTCAGAGTTTCAACTCTGATTATTTATAACATATATAGCACTGCAATTGGGCCTTAGAATAGTGTAGCCACAGGAGAAGCCAAAGATAAGAGAGATAAGGTTTTTTTTCTTTCTTAATTTTATCTTACATTTTGTATTTTTCAGACCTACAATCCTAAATAATTTCCTTCTATATGTTTTGTCATTTAAACATAATTGACTAAAACATCTTTTTATAACATGCATTTAACTCTTCCATAATACATTCATAACAAAATATGTACATTTTGACAAGTACTAGTGCCATTTCAAAATAAATTCAAGATCCCCATAAATAAAATTAAGAAAAAAACCACACGTATGTATACATACAAACATGCATATATATACGTTGATATAGTTTGTGTAAATCAGTCATTTAAATCTACAATGAGTCATGATTTGGAACACAGTTCATTTGTTAAATTGTTAGAATATGTTGAATTTTTTAACGTTCTAAGATGTAGGCTGCAGTAAAGATCTATTCTCGTTTTCTCCTAGCCTTTTTAAGAACATTTTTTAAATGACCATTTTAAACATGAAAATAATGAAATGATTTCACCTTTAATGTTACGATGACAGCTGCTGGATATGCCAAACCAACCATATGATATGTTTTTCGGTACATCCTAAAAAAGACAAAAATAAGTGTATATATAAAACTCATTGATTCAAAGTTTTCAACTATTTCTGAAACGTAAGGGAAGAGATTACTTTTGACATGTTCACCTCTTATCATTAGTTACAGACTCCCTTTGTGTCAACAATGATAACTATAGTCACCTTTTACTAAACATCTACAATTTGACAATGTAATATATTCTCTATTCACAATCACCTTGTAAAGTTAATGTGACTTTAGTTTCCATGTAAAGATATCCTTCCCTGAACTTTATCATATTGAAAGATGCACTACACTTTGCATATGCAACAACTTTCTAACATGCCAACATATCCCTGACAGCAGAACATTCTGTTTTGTGTCCATTTATATGACAAAATTTTTAGTCTGGAAGCTAAATGTCATTAAAATATTTCCTTTATATTTTTATATTAAAATTATAGGGGGGGAGATGTAGTGTCATCAGAATTTACATAGCTCCCTTCTTTTATTTAATGATATTGGGAAATTAATATCAGCAAAACTTATTTAAGTTTGTTCAAATTGTCATTCAATATTAAGAAAGGTTATTCAGAAAGAAAACAAGGTTATTTTCATTTCCATAATAGTATCAATAACAAAAGTGTTCTTTTGTTTTTGTTTTGTGTTTCTGTTTTTTTTTTTTTTTTTTTTTTTTTTGAGATGGAGTCTTGCTCTGTCGTGGAGGCTGGAATGCAGTGGTGTGATCTCCGCTCACTGCAAGCTCCGCCTCCTGGGTTCAAGCGATTCTCCTGCCTCAGCCTCCTTAGTAGCTGGGATTACAGGCACGTGCCACCATGCCCAACTAATTTTTGTATTTTTAGTAGAGACAGGGTTTCACCATGTTGGTCAGGCTGGTCTCAAACTCCTAACCTCACAATCTGCCCACCTCGGCCTCCCAATGTGCTGGAATTACAGGCGGGAGTCACCACACCGAGCCAACAAAAGTGTTTTTAATAATCAGTGATTTGATTTTTTCTATCTTCTGCTGGGCAACCCAAATAGCATAAACCAAATATAAGAACCGCCTCCATGAATTCATGTGAGAAAAGAATCAATATGATAGCCTAGTGTGTGATATAGCAATAGTGCTTCCATTCGGGACTCTGAAAGAAACATGTTTCCTCCTCCAAGACCTGGGAAGAAAGAATTCAATTGATTGTTAATCATGTCCTTTAATTTTTATATCAAGTTAGTCCACAACAAGCTGAATTTCTAGGCTATATCTGTAAATTCTCCCTACAAAAGGCCTGGAGAATGCCATAGCTTAATTAAATATGATAAATATGTTAGATGTAAGAAACGGTCACATGGGCAATATTCTGCGTCTTTTATAAAACCGCTATAGAAGATACTAAATTTTTTGATTCAATGTTCCTTATGTTAAAAATGCATGGGACATATTACTCAGTTTCTATGTAAAAGTCATCATTTGTTAAAGATAATCAAAGCTAAGCAATTTATCATGTTTTCCTGTTAAGTCTTGACTAGTTGGAAGTTCAGAATGAAAATATTGTGTTTAATTACATCTCTAGCCTAGGTTTTCTTGATGAAGTATCTCTCCATTTTATTCTAGAGACCTTAAGCACAAAGGTTTCATGCTTCCACTTTATTTTAAATAATCATAAATTATTTTTGGATGTGGGTGATTAGGTAAAATAAGAAATTATCCTATATCTCTATTGAAAGATTTTAGAACAGTTAAAACTAAGAATACTTATATTAATTACTTCATTGATATAAGTATAATTATTCTAATCTTGCAGAGCAAGGAAACTACTAATCATACTATACAAGATCTAGAATAATTACTATCGACAATGATACTTAGGTTTTTTTTTTGGAAACAGTCTTTTCCATCTGTTTCTAGTCATTACCATTAATACTAAAAAATGGAGGTGCAGGGGAAATTGAAGGATGATGAACAGGGAAAAGGATCAATATAAAAATCATTCAGGATTAAGAAATTTTAAAATGTTAATTAACATTAACTTGACTTTATGGCACAGAAAGGCAAAGAGAACACACGCTTTGAATCACATGTTAGCCACTCACTGCTGTGTGACCTTTGGAAACTATTTAATGTCACTCATTTGTAAAATGAGAATAATTATAAGCTTTTTGTGAAGAGTAAATGATTCTCAATACAAGAAAGTCATCATTTTTATTATTATTGTAACTGTTCTCATTACTTTGCAGCCAATATCATTGGTTCGAAATCTTGTATGTTTAGAGCTCTCTGGCCTCAATGGGATCTCTGGTGCTACTGAGTTTCTTAAACCTGGGATAGGTTGAGAAATGAATACCAATATACTTTCTCATTACATGAAATGTAAAGGAAGACAAAGAGGATTGCCCTTCCAAAGAGACAGCAAAACTTTCCCATTATCATACTTTTCTAATTCTATAATCAGGAATAGAATTCTAGGATGGAAAATTAGAAATAGTAAACTAAGATGGAAAATTAAGATGACTCATCCTTGAATTAGAATGAGTATCAGAGATATCTTAACCCAGTTGTCTCACACTTTAGTAAACAGGTGATATATTACAACTTTCTGAAAAATGACAATGAATTTCCTGGGCTCTAAAGGTGGTGAAAGTCTAACTGGAAATGTAGTGGATTATTTTTGGAAGTTTCCATAATAGTTACAAGATATAATTCAAAAACTCCTTTAAAAAATACTATTTTAAGGCCAGGCGCAGTGACTCATGCCTGTAATCCCAAAACTTTGGGAGGCCAAGGCGGGTGAATCACCTGAGGTCAGGAGTTCGAGACTAGCCTGGCCAACATGGGAAACCCTGTCTCTACTAAAAATACAAAAAAAGTAGCCAGGCGGGGTGGCAGGAGCCTGTAATCCCAGCAGGAGAATCTCCTGAACTCGGGAGGCGGAGGTTGCAGTAAGTAGAGAGCACGCCACTGCACTCCAGCCTGTGTGACACAGCCAGTCTCCGTCTCAAAGAAAAACAAAACAAAACAAACAAACAAAAAACAACACTATTTTATACTAGGCACTCTGAGAGGCAGCAGACTTATTCAGTGGAAGGCAAGGAAAATACTGCTGCTGTTTCACAGGGCTTATTCCAGTGGTGAGGAGAAATGAAATATAAGAGACAATATATGATTACAAACAGGGATAAGTGCTGGAAGGTAAACCACTGGCTGGGGGCAGCAATAGTGAGGAACAGCATAGAGTGATCCGGGAAGACCTCTGGAACGGTAAAAGGGCCAGCCCGCTATGTTGAAGGGTGGGGAGAACCACTTCTGACAGAGAAAATAACAGGATGAATGGCTCCAACGCAGGAAAGAGCTTAGAAATGTCCTTGAAATTGAAATCAGGCTGGTATAGGTGTTCAGTCAAGGATGAAGTTTGCAGTAGATGAGGCTAGAAAGCAAAATGGGACCTAACCAGGCTCAAGTGAATTGGGAAACCCTCTGGTAGTTTGAAGCTTAAGAATGAGAGGAACTAGGCCGGGCGCGGTGGTTCACGCCTGTAATCCCGGCACTTTGGGAGACCTAGGCGGGTGGATCACGAGGTCAGGAGATCGAGACCATCCTGGCTAACATGGTGAAACCCCGTCTCTACCAAAAAAAACACAAAAAACTAGCCGGGCGAGGTGGCGGGCGCCTCTAGTCCCAGCTGCGCGGGAGGTTGAGGCAGGAGAATGGCGTGAACCCGGGAGGCGGAGCTTGCAGTAAGCCGAGATCGTGCAACTGTACTCCAGCCTGGGTGACAGAGCGAGACTCCGTCAAAAAAAAAAAAAAAAAAAGAAGAAGAAGAATGACAGGAACTAATTTGTATTCTAAAAACATCACTGTGGAATGGCTTGGTTGGCGTGAGCAAGTGAGGAGGAGAGGAGCCCAGTTAGAAAGTTACTGTCATATTTCTGAAGGCAGATAGTGGAGGCTTAGATTGTGGTTGCAGGAGTGGAGATGAGGAAGTGAGTGGATTCAGAATGCATTTGGGTAAGTAATTGCCAGGGCTTGCCGGGGAATTGAATCTTGGGAGGAAGTGTTTAAAGGAAGAAGCAACAAGACTTCAAGTAGACTCAGCTGTCAGGATTGAAGATGATTACTTTTGAAAAGTTCCAATAAACTTGTCCCACTATTTTTATGCACCTACTAGTGGGGATTCAACAGTGATTTAAAAAAGACTTTTTTCCATATGTTCTTAGCACACTGATTTCTTAAAGACTGCTTACTAATTTAGTTACCTGAAGTACAATTTTATACTTTTATAGGCTACTAAAAAAGTTTACTTTTATAGGCTACTAAATAAAATTTTATACTTTTATAGGCTACTAAATAAACATATGAAAAAATGGAAATTTAGCATATTCATATATTTTATGTATTATAACCTTCTCTTGAATGGAAATGGAAATTCGGTTGATCTTCCTCCACAGTTTACATTTTTTCCCAGTTTGCCAAGTTCTGCAATTTTTTTTTAAACAAAGAAGACAAAATATACATTTCTTTAGCAAATCAAACATACTCTCATGTTTCATCTGTGATTCTCTCACAGATTTTCTGATGTACTATTTAGATATTTTTAATTCGGTGCTAGAGAAAAGTCATCTTCTTTAAATTGCGTAGTGTATTTAACCATCTTTAAGTTTTATAATACATTTCTTGCCATGCATTCTCATTTGCACTTTTAGAAATTCAAATGTGCTTTCCATTGTCCCTTTAGCAGAAGAAAATTAAAGTTTGTAATGTTTATTAACAGTAATACCTAGAGATATCAGAAGATGAGAAATAATGCATTTTCTCTAAAATTTAATTTTAAGCATATTGGCAAAATGTTCTCTGTTTCTCAACTTTACTAGTTTCTAAAATATTCAAATAATCGTTCTATATATAATTTCATAAAATTATTTTTTAATCTAAGGGATTTCTGATAACTACTTTTCAATTTTGTCAAACATAAAATGTCTATTTCGGGTCTTTTGTAGTTTTAGTTCTAGGAAATATCTTGTTTCCTAGATGGAAAAAATAAGCTGTATTCCTAAGGGCTGAAAGAACATAAAATTGGGTCATATTAACATATGTTTCACGTTGAAAACTCTGATGATATAACTAGGCGTTTCTAGGGGCCATCAAATATCCCTTGCTTCAGTGACAGAAATGTTGGGGGAAAAAAAAAACTATCAAAAGTGAGCACGAGAGGGATTTCCTCCATTATGGAAAGATGGGAAGTGAATGGGCTTTTATCTTTAGGGCAAAGGAAGGCCTGAGTGATCTTGACATGTAGATTGCTACCCAATGTAGAATGTATTTTATGAAATGTTACATTTTATTCAGGTAAAATTAGTTGTGTAACATATACATGTGTCAGAATTGTTTTTAAACAGTTGTTCACAAAGGTTCATTTGAGGAGAAAGGTCATTCAAAAGTCTTTGCTTTCAGTCTTCATGTCAACTTAAAATAAATAAAAAGAATGCATCCGGGACCAGGTGTTTTTGTTATAGGTAAGTTCATCATAAAGTCCCAAATTTGTTCATTCTAGTTATAATTATGATTACAGTTTTCCTCAATAAGTGAAATATAGACTGCTCATACCTTTTATAAAATGAATGTATCTGCTGCCTTTCAAATATTATTGTCTTGAGATGCCAACAATTTCACTTACCTTTCCACAAAAATTCCAGCTTGAACAGCATGCACAATGCTCCGAAATTTTGGTTTTTCCTCAGGTTTCTTTTTTGTCATCCCCATTTTCCGTGTAAAGGTAGAAGCCAACCAGTCCCGGACTTCAGATGGGACTGAGTCAGTCTGAATGTCACTGAGCTCATCTTCAGTATCCAGAAGTCTTCTACAAAAATTTATACAGATTAAACATTTTTAAAAAGTGAGGAAAAACTAATAACAGGAAAACAAGGATTGCAATGGAATTTAAAATATAGCCAATACTGCTCTGTTTATTCCTTAATATGTACTCTCTAAAGAAAAAAAAAATCATTAACATTTGGAAAGCTCTTAATTTCTCAAATTGATCATATGAAGGCAACAACTAATAGATTTTGCATTTGCTGCTTCCCAAACATTTCAGCACAATGATACACTAGTCTGGAGGTACCGACTGTTAATATCTTTAGTGTGCTGTTCTGATAATGAATAAAACTAAGGAAAGATATGGAAGAGAATTCATAAACAGATGTCTGCTATTAAAACAAGCAACTGGAGTGGAAAGAATAAAGGGGGATTGAATCCATAATAGCTGTCATATACTTAATAATCTAGTGTATGTCTTACATATAGTACATGATATTCGAATAAGGCTTTGCAATGTATAAAAGTCATTCACAGGTACTATTTCATTGGGTAAGTACCCCTAAATTTTAGGAAAATAACAACTTAAGTGCTCTCAACGATATCCATTCTATCAATATCACAGATTTTAAAAGTGAAAAAAAAAAGAATGAAAACACATGAAAATAAATAGATTATGTTTAAAGCACATTTCAGGTGACCAGTGGGTGGAGATCTCATGGGTTTAGAACTGCTGGCCAAGGAAATCAACCCAGTGAGTGAGGTAGTGAACAGGAACTGAAACAATGACCACGCTCTGTGTAAGCTCCAGGTAGATAAAATTGACTGGACTGCTGAGTAATAACAGCTGCCATTAAAGAGGACACTCAGGAAACATCGCTATTTTAAGGCCAGTCAACTTCAGGAGTCAACAACTTCCTAAAGGTCTGAACTGGCAACATCCCAGAGGCTCCCCACCAAATACAGAAACAGCTTACAGAACAGTTGAGCTTTGTCTCCAGGAGGAACACAGGCTGCTCTGCCTGCCATTTGACTCGGTTCTTTCCTTATCTGTGCACCAATCTAAAAACTCATTGGCACATGTTAGCTTTAACCTTTGGGTTTCATCTGCTTTTGAAAATCTCTTTGCACAGACCTAGGCCTAAGGTTTATGAGCCGATGTTGGAAGGTGGCAAGAAATGGTTGTACATGCCAACGCCTCAGAAACAAGGCACAGGCCATCTCAAGAAGCAGGGACAAAACAAAGGACAAAAACCAGGAGGTCTCCACAAAGAACTCAATCTGGCCAAAGAGAGGCTCAAAAGGTAATATGCAGAAGAGGAACTTTTCATGTTCCTTTAATTGGCCTCCTGTATATGCTGCTGTTTCCCATAAACCTGCAGAAAATAGTCATTTGCCAATATTTCTTTTCCATGGTATTAAATAAGCATGAATGTATTTATGAAATACCTTATGAAAAAAGTAAACATAAGTTCTGGAGTCACAAAGATACATGTATACCTATAAAGATTAAAAAGATTTAGAGTTGAATGTTAATACTGATTAATACTTACTTTATTCGATTTTTAATTTTCTTTCTGATCTCACATTTGGATGGTTTTGATTTACCCCTAAAACACTGAACTAGAAAATTAAAGCAAAATAGTTTGTTTTTCTTTTTGCCCATTTGAAATTAGATTCCCTAGCCCATTTCAGCAAGTCACTAAACTACATGGCTTGAAAATTTCACTACTTTAAAGATTATGCCATTTCTACTATCTCTTATGCAGTGATCAAATACAGGGCAGGTGGGACAGGTAGAATAGGAATCATTGTGGTGTAATCTTGTGATGTCACCATGCTCCAAGCATTCCACTGCAGCCTAGTTTTGTCAGCTAATCTCCTTAGAATGACAGAAACCTGACTGATGGCGCCAATTCCTCCACAGTAAATTTCATGTTGATGACTTTAGGGCTATATGTCCTATTCTCATAAATGATCCAAGAAAGATCATCAAGCATAACAAAACCAGCGTATGAAAGTGATATTCCACATAGTAGAGTGGTACTTAGGAGGCTGGAAATCCTTAGTCATGATGCATGAGGTCATTTACTGAGAAGAAAGTGAATATAATTTTAGGGAGAAAGAATGATATGGATATGGATTAATTAGGGACACACAAATAAAGGACGAGAGTGTGTTAAGGGAAGAGCATGGAATATGCTATTGTGTAACTTGAAAAGAGAATCTTGAAAAGGCAACAACTACCTCCATGAAGTTTAATTTTATGTGTCACCATAGGTAGGTTATGGTGGCCAGTTGTTTGGTCAAACACCAATTTAAATGTTGCTGTGAAAGTATTTTTTAGATGTGATTAACACTTAAACCAGTAGACTTTGAGTAAAGCAGATTACCCTCTAAATTATGGGTAAGCCTCATCTGATCAGTTGAAAACCTTAAGAAAAAATATTAAGGTCCCCCAAAGAGAAAGGAATTCAGCTTCCAGAAGTTCGCCTTTGAAATCAAGAATGCAATAACGACTCCTGCCAGGGTTTCCAGCCTGCCAGTTTGCTTTGCAAATTTCAGACTTGCCAGCACCAATAATCACATGAGCCTCTTCCTTAAAATACATATCTCGCTCTCTCCTCTCTCCTCTCCCTCTGTCTCTCTCTTTCTCTCTATCTCGTGTGTGTGTGTGTATGTTGTGTACCTATTAGTTAGGATAAGAAATAATCTTTCCATCATTTATGAATGCTGTGTGATAACTACCAGTGTAGGTTATAAATGAAGTAGAATATAAAGACTGAGTTCTCTATTAACATTCATTTAATAGAACATACCAGTCCTATTTCTCATGTAAAAATCCTGTTTGCAATGAACTAACATGCCTTTTTAGCAATTATAAATCTAAACACCATACTGTTTAAACATTACAGAATTATTGTCAAACTAAATGAAGTGATTAAAAATGGAAAAAATGAGAATGATCCCTTCTCAGGTGGAACTTATATTTTAAAAGAAAGACGAGGCCGAGACCGCGTCCGCCCCGCGAGCACAGAGCCTCGCTTTCGCCGCTCCGCCGCCGGTTCACACCCGCCGCCAGCTCACCATGGATGATGATATCGCCGCCCTCGTTGTCCACAACGGCTCCGGCGTGTGCAAGGCCGGCTTCGCGGGCGACGATGCCCCCCAGGCCGTCTTCCCCTCCATCGTGGGGCGCCCCAGGCACCAGGGCGTGATGGTGGGCATGGGTCAGAAGGATTCGTATGTGGGCGACAAGGCCCAGAGCAAGAGAGGCATCCTCACCCTGAAGTACCCCATCGAGCACGGCATCGATGGGACGTCCCACAACTGGGACGACATGGAGAAGGTCTGTCACCACACCTTCTACAATGAGCTGCATGTGGCTCCTGAGGAGCACCCCGTGCTGCTGACCAAGGCCCCCCTGAACCCCAAGGCCCACCGCGAGAAGATGACCCAGATCATGTTTGAGACCTTCAACACCCCAGCCATGTACGTGGCCATCGAGGCGGTGCTGTCCCTGTACGCCTCTGGCCGTACCACTGGCATCGTGATGGACTCCGGTGACGGGGTCACCCACACTGTGCCCATCTACAAGGGGTATGCCCTCCCCCACGCCATCCTGCGTCTGGACCTGGCTGGCCGGGACCTGACTGACTACCTCATGAAGATCCTCACTGAGCACGGCTACAGCTTCACCACCACGGCCGAGCGGGAAATCGTGCGTGACATTAAGGAGAAGCTGTGCTATGCCGCCCTGGACTTCGAGCAGGAGATGGCCACGGCGGCTTCCAGCTCCTCCCTGGAGAAGAGCTACAAGCTGCCCGATGGCCAGGTCATCACCATTGGCAACGAGCGGTTCCGTTGCCCTGGAAGGAAGGTTCCAACCTTCCTTCCTGGGCATGGAGTCCTGTGGCATCCACGAAGCTACCTTCAACTCCATCATGAAGTGTGACGTGGACATCCGTAAAGACCTGTAGGCCAACACAGTGCTGTCTGGTGGCACCACCGTGTACCCTGGCATTGCTGACAGGATGCAGAAGGAGATTACTGCCCTGGCGCCCAGCACGATGAAGATCAAGATCATTGCTCCTCCTGAGCGCAGGTACTCTGTGTGGATCTGCGGCTCCATCCTGGCCTCGCTGTCCACCTTCCAGCAGATGTGGATCAGCAAGCAGGAGTATGACGAGTCTGGCCCCTCCATCGTCCACCACAAATGCTTCTAGGCGGACTGTGACTTAGTTGCATTACACCCTTTCTTGACAAAACCTAACTTGCGCAGAAAACAAGATGAGATTGGCATGGCTTTATTTGTTTTGTTTTGTTTTGTTTTGTTTTTGGCTTGACTCAGGATTTAAAAACTGGAACGGTGAAGGTGACAGCAGTCGGTTGGAGCGAGCATCCCCCAAAGTTCTACAATGTGGCCGAGGACTTTGATTGTACATTGTTCTTTTTTTAATAGTCATTCCAAATATGAGATGCATTGTTACAGGAAGTCCCTCGCCCTCCTAAAAGCCACCCCACTTCTCTCTAAGGAGAATGGCCCAGTCCTCTCCCGAGTCCACACAGGGGAGGTGATAGCATTGCTTTCGTGTAAATTATGTAATGCAAAATTTTTTTAATCTTCACCTTAATACTTGTTTATTTTGTTTTATTTTGAATGAGGAGCCTTCGTGTCCCCGCTTTTTTGTCCCCCAACTTGAGATGTCTGAAGGCTTTTGGTCTCCCTGGGAGTGGGTGGAGGCAGCTAGGGCTTACCCGTACACTGACTTGAGACCAGTTGAATAAAGGTGCACACCTTACAAAAAAAAAAAAAAAAAAAAGAAAGACTAAAAATAAAATAAGGATTATGATATAGGTTAATTATGAGAAGAAACACTACTTTAGATAAGATGATCAGATAGTTAAGACCCGAACAATGAGAAAGTATTAGATATAGGAAAGTCTGGGGGAAGTCTGTTCTATCTATTCCAGATAGAAAGAAGGGCAAGTACAAAGGCCCGAGGCATGATCGGTATTGGCATGTTTGAGGAACAGAAAGGAGGCCAAATGTGGCTGGAGTATACTGAGTGAGAGAGTGACTCAAGTTGGGAGGCAAACATAGGTCTAAGTAAGCTAATAGCAGGCCTTGGAAGGATTCTGTCATATTTGCAATGGCAGGTCATTGAATTGTTTCAAGTAGGATGTGATATGATTTATGTATCTAAAAGACCAATGTGCATGCTGTGGGAGGAATAAAAAAAGTTGTAAGAATAGTGTTTTGAGTTTAGTTAGTTTAGTTAACTGAGCACAATTGCAAAAATGGTCTTTTATTTTGGAAGTTCACTACTTTTTGAAGACCCTAATTGGTATGGAATTGGGCATCATTTTTTCCTGTAAACATATGGCTCAAAGTCTTACTGGTATATTATTTTATTTACTTATTATTATTATTATTATTGAGATGGAGTTTCGCTCTTGTTGCCCAGCCTGGAGTGCAATGGCGCGATCTCAGCTCACCGCAACCTCTGCCTCCCAGGTTCAAGCGATTCTCCTGCCTCAGCCTCCCAGGCACATGCCACCATGCCTGGCTAATTTTGTATTTTCAGCAGAGATGGGGTTTCTCCATGTTGGTTAGGCTGGTCTCGAACTCCTGACCTCAGGTATCTGCCCGCCTTGGCCTTCCAAAGTGCTGGGATTACAGGTGTGAGCCACCACACCCGGACTTAATGGTATATTATTAATGTTTTCTCAGACTATACATTTTTTTCTGTTCCATTTGTTTTGTTCTCTTCTTCGGGGAAATGGATTATGCATATCGGAGATCTCTTTTATCTAGTTTCCATATCTATCATTTTTCCACTAAACCGTTTTTTGAAAAACTAATGTCTTGATCTTATCCTGTTTTGTTTACCTTTTTCTTTCTTTCTTTTTTAACCTTTAAAGTGTTTTATTTGTAAAACACTCTACTGTGTTTTCAGTAATGTCTCTTTTAAGTTTTGTGGCTTATGGCTTGGCTGTCTCTACAGGGTAGCCTCATTTTCCTCCTCCTTTTGCTGACTGTGTTGTGTGTACACGTTTCACCTCCTTGTCTTATCATATTATTTACCTCTTGAAACTTTTTTCTTTGTTTTAATCGTATTATTTTTTCTACAGAATTGATGATTTCATGAAGTTCTTGAGTTCACAGGATGAGCTCACAGATGTGTACGTTCCTCTGGCATGAGTTCTTTGACATGTGTTTTTCCCTATCCTTTCCACCTTTGTTCTTGTGGTATTTTTTTGTATGGATTCTGTGTTGGTTTCTTTTTGAAAATTGTTCATTCTTATATGAGAGAACTTCTTTCCAAATCAGAAGGTTGAAGAGAAGGACCAGGAGAATGTGTACAGCAGAAAAGAAGTGAATCTGGGTATGAGGTCAGATGTGTGTCCCTATGTGCAAGAACTGACTTAACTTTCTCTTCAGCTGACAGAAATACTAGCTGCAGGTCTGTTTCTCAAAGATTTTTCTCTGTGCTACAGCACAGTTACAACAGTGGCCTTTGAGATCTTCATCTGCCTGTGCATACATCTCTGCTACTCCAGCGTGTGAAATGGGGGAAGCTTCCATAGCCAGCTGGCATACCTTGACCTTTTTATTCTACTCAATAAGTTTCTAATTTTTCCTTTTTGAATGAGCATGATTACCTAGAGAACTCTGTCCTATGCTATCCCTGCCTGACAGCCACAATTTCAGGCACCTTCATCATTTAGACTTTATTTTTTAAGCTTATAGAAAAATTGAGTGTATAGTACAGAGAATTCCCATTCATCTCATCTCCACCCCCACCTTTACAGTTCCCCTATTATTGACATCTGGTATTATTGTGGTACAGTTATTTCAGTTGATGAGCCAATGTTAATACATAATTTTTTTTTTTTTTTTTTGAGACGGAGTCTCGCTCTGTCGCCCGGGCTGGAGTGCAGTGGCTGGATCTCAGCTCACTGCAAGCTCCGCCTCCCGGGTTTACGCCATTCTCCTGCCTCAGCCTCCTGAGTAGCTGGGACTACAGGCACCCGCCACCTCGCCCGGCTAGTTTTTTTTTTGTATTTTTTAGTAGAGACGGGGTTTCACCGTGTTAGCCAGGATGGTCTCGATCTCCTGACCTCGTGATCCGCCCGTCTCGGCCTCCCAAAGTGCTGGGATTACAGGCTTGAGCCACCGTGCCCGGCCAATACATAATTATTAATTAATATCCATAGTTTACATGAGGGCTCACACTTTCTGTTGTACATTCTATGGGTTTTGGTAAATGTATAATAACATATATCTACCATTACAGTATCATACAGGGTAGTTCCACTGCCCTTAAAACAATTCCTATACTTTGTCTATTCAACCTTCCTTCCTTCCCTCACCTCCGGTCCCTGGCAACCACTATCTTTTTGCTGTCTCCTTAGTTTGGCCTTTTCCAGACCATCAGATACTTAGTATCATATAGTAAAAGGCTAGACTTTTTAGTATTGGCTTATTCCACTTGGTAATACGCATTTTTCTCCATGTCTTTTCATGGCTTGATAGCTAATTTCTTTATATTGCTAAATAATATTCTATTGTATGCATAGATAGTTTGTCTATGCATTCTACTATTGAAGGACATCTTGATTGCTCCAAGGTTTGGCAATTATGAATAAAGCTCCTATAAACAGGTGCAGCTTTTTTCAACTCATTTGAGGAAATGCCAAGGAACACAATGGCTGGATGGTATCATAAGTGCTTAGTTTTTCAAAAACTGCCAAACTGTCTTGCTATACCATTTTGTACTCCCACCTGCAATGAATGAGTCAGAGGCCAAGCTGCCATCATCTCTTGCCTGGCCTCCTGTGCGGCCTGCTAACTGGTCTCCGCCTCTTGCTCCTGACCCCTGTCAGTCTCCTCTTCCCTCTATAGCCAGAATGCCTCTTTTAAAGTTTAAGTCAGACCACAATGCTTTATTCATAAAGCTCCACATAAGTCATCTCGAGCTAAGTCTCTAACCTCACCTTTTAACCAGTTCCCCTATATTCATTTTGCTCCAGTGACACTATTCTTGCTGGATGCAAAGCTGCCAAGCTTGCTTTTGCTTCAGGGCCTGTGTACTTGCTATTCACTCTACTTAGAGTCTTGTACTCAGATATTTGTGTGAATCATTTCCTTACTGCATTTAGGTAGAGAAGGCATCCATGTGCCCACTCCCAGTAGTAAATATTCTTCGTTTTTATTTTGTCTTTTTATTCTGCTGTAGTCTTCTTCCTTCCTTTCTTTTCTTTCTTTCTTTCTTTCTTTCTTTCTTTCTTTCTTTCTTTCTTTCTTTCTTTCTTTCTTTCTTTCTTTCTTTCTTTCTTTCTCTTTCTTTCTCTTTCTTTCTCTCTCTGTCTCTCTCTGTCTCTCTCTGTCTCTCTCTCTCTCTCTCTGTGTCTCTCTCTCTCTCTCTCTGTCTCTCTCTCTCTCTCCTTCCTTCCTTCCTTCCTCCCTTCCTTCCTTTCTGACAGAGTCTCGCTCTGTCGCTCAGGCTGTAGTGCAGTCACGTGATCTCGGGTCACTGCAGCCTCTGCCTCCCATGTTCAAGCGATTCTCCTGCCCTGCCCCTGCCTTCCAAGTTACTGAGATTACAGGCATGCCACCACGCCCAGCTAATTTTTGTATTTTTAGTAGAGACAGGGTTGGGTTTCACCATGTTGGCCAGGCTGGTCTCAAACTCTTAACCTCAAGTGATCCATCCGCCTTGGCCTCCCAAGGTGCTGGGATTGTATACAGGTGTCAGCCTCCAGGTCCAGCCTTACCCTGTTATAGTCTTCTTAGCACTGACCACTACTAGATGCCATACCATATGTCTACTGGTTTGTTTGTTCTTTTTATACTTACAGTCTAGCAGCCTGGGCTGCAAAGACCTAGAGAGCAGAAAGTTGGCCTTCTGTTGTACACTGCTGTATCGTCAGCTTCTAAAATCATGTGTGACACAGAGCAGGGGGCCAATATATATCCATTGAATGGCTATAAAATGTCTAGAAATATTTACATTAGACTAATTGTAACTGATTACCTTCATGAGTGGAGTAAGGATGGAAATGGTAGAAGTTTTAGCGTATAATCCTGTGCTATTTGATTGATATAATCAAATTTATTGCTGCTTATGCAGAAACAACATCTTGGAAGCAAATTCACTGCTGCCAATCATCTCCTTCATTGCCTTTAGATTAAGTTGTTTCTGAATAATCATGCGTCATATTATTGAAACAAATTGTGGGGAAACATATATATTTGGTGTAGAGAAAAAAACTAAACATTTTCTATTGCATTTTAAAGTCACAGGAAAGAAAACTTAAAAAAAGTATGGGTTGTTTATATGCCTTTAGCCAAGAAACTCAGTATTTCTGTCAAATATTAGCTCCTTTATGCTATTTATCACACAGAGAAGAGTAAGAAACTTCTAAAGAAGACATAAGTCAGTGTACACAGGTTCATAGAAGAGTAAGAAACTTCTAATGAAGACATAGGTCAGTGTACACAGGTTCATTAAGATAGTTATTCCAATTTGGAGAGAAGAAAGTTGAAAAACAGGTAGTTCAAACCTAAATTTGAATGAATTTTGAAAATAAACTAATAAATCTAAAGACATATTTCTCCCCACTCCCCTACATTTACCTCTTCTTACTTATTCATTTTCCCTTTCCCTCATACCCGCCTTGTACTCTGTGTCTTCTTCCTTCTGAGCAACATGAGCAGCTCCTCAAGTTTCATCTGACCATGGTAGACAGTGCAGTAACAAAAACTATAATGTAATATGGACTAGTCATCGTCATCCTGGACTTTTCATAGACAGAGAATTATTTTAAAGAATTCTCCTATATGTTTATCTAAGACATGAAAATATCTGAATACTTGTATAAGATTATGGCACATGTAAAACATATATGACTACATTTTGTCCTCATTTCATTTTTGAAAGAAATTTGTGCAAGGAGGATGATAAAATAGGATCTCAACTATCATAACTAATTTTGTTTTACAAACATCTAATGACTTCATTGCTCTTTATTCTAATATTAAAGGGCAGAAGTATGCATAATCATTTACATTTTAAATGCTTTTTAAAAATGAAGACTTTGTGTTTAAGAAACATACAACATGGAAAAATGATGACTGGTACATTTTCCTTAGGAATTCTTAAAATGTGTCAAGACCAGCCTGGCCAACATGGTGAATCCGTCTCTACTAAAAATACAAAAACGTAGCCAGGCGTGGTGGTGTACACTTGTAGTCTCAGCTACTGGGGAGGCTGAGACAGGAGAATCACTTGAACCCGGAGATAGAGGTTGCAGTGAGCCAAGATGGCACCACTGCCCTCCAGCCTGGGCCACAAGAGCAAGACTGTCAAAAAAAAAAAAAAAAGGAATTCTTAAAATGTGCTATACAGAAAAAGAAACGATAAGGAATATATGTGTAAAATGTTATCACTGTTTACCTCTGAAAAATGCTCCCACTGGTGTTTGATATGACTTTAGTTTTAGTCCCAGTGGACTCAATAAAGCATAAAGTCAAAGGTTTCTAAACACGACCTGGGTGCAGATGGGGCCCGGTGAACTGTGAAAACTGACCCTGCATCCAATCTGTGACTCAACTAATCCTTCAGAGCTATTTATAATCGTAATTTTCTCTTGAAATCAGATGACATAACTCCCAAAGGGCTTATATTTTGAAATAAAAAGTTTGCAGGGAAGGGAAGTAAAGAAGGAGGCGGCCACGGAAGGAGAGGTCATGGGATTTTGACTCTTACAATTACATGTCAGTGAAAATATTTCTGTCCACAGTGGACTCTTGGAAAATGACTACACTCATGTACTGATGTGGTTATTTCTGGGCAATTGGTGCCTGCAATTACACCTTCTAAGTGCTAAAATTCAAGTGCTAGGTGCGGTTAGGAGATACTGGTTTCTCAAGTTTGAAATGTTCTTTTCCTGCTTTACTATTCTTATAAAGGACATGTTTCACGCAGCAACAAACTCATTCAGTTCTTTCCCTTAACATTGGATGGGGCCAGGGTAGGATCATATTTCATCCAAATACCATTTAACTAAATATTTTAAAGTTATATATCAGGTGAATAAACTGCTGTATGTTCTATCCTTCTACCTTTTAATAAGTTTCATAAAAGACAAACAAGTTGGGTGAACTGAAAGTTCTCAGCTCCTTGTGTGACAACACTGGGCCAGCAACCTGCAGCTCCACTCTGCACCACAGGTGGAAACCTCAGCCCTGAAGTACAGTCTCCATCAACCTACCTAGCTTTGAAAGGAGCTGCTTCTTGGCCACTCCTTGGTTTGAAAGGGTACAAACACCAATGGTGTCCTGGGTTCCTTGGGAGGAAAAACCTAATAAGAAAGCCCAGTAAAATGTAGGAGACAGGCTTGGGGACCTTTGGGTAGAGAAATCCGGGGTCTTCTGCCCTAAATATGGTAAAGGAACATACTGGGAAAAGCAGGGAATTCCAGGGTCCTATAGTACCTGGAGGGGGAAGAGGGTCATGGGCTTCAGGTTCTTCTTGGTCTTGTGGGGACACACCATGGTGAGGGGAACACCAAAGAGAACCTTTGTCAGCCTCCCTGAAGTGGGGAATGGTGCCCAGGGAAGCAGCTTCACTGGCCTGGGGCTAAGGGTGATACTGAACTCATACATTGCAAATATCTTCCAGGACAGCCAGAGGAATTAAAGGTGGTTGATCTTTCCATAGTACAAATACAGCCAGAGGAATTGAAGGTGGTTGATCTTTCCATAGTACAAATACTCTTTTTGGAGTAAGTGGTTTCCTCCTAGGAGAGTCCATTAGTATTATTTCTTCCATTAACCTATGTCTGTGTTCTGAGCTGCTTGTGCCCTTCCCCACCGTTATCCCCCAACTGCCGCAAAAAACAAAAAACAAACCAAAACTCTAAAGGTAAAACCAATCCTTCACTCAGACTTCAGAACTGTTTGAGGACCGAAATGGATGATAATGCCAGTTGCTTTGTTGCTGTCTTACTAAGAACCAGGCAAGAAACCAAGCTTTAGCTTATTTAATCCTCATAATACCACCACGAGGAAGATCTAATTATTATTGCTACTTCTATTTTACTGATAAATAGACTGAGGCACAGATGTCTTGAGTGATTTGTGCAAAGTCATTCAACCAGGAGTGTCCATGTCGCATTTTTTGGTCATGTATGTCTGGTTTCAGGGTCTGAATTACTAACTGATAAGTTATCCTCCACTTTAAATGCATATTTTTCTTACTGAGTACCCAAACTGCCTTCACATTTGGTCAACGCTAATGCCAGTAATCATTTTCTAGATCTCATCTCTGCCTTGAAACTTAGGGTTAAAAATAATTGAACTTAAAAAGTCTTAAAGGAGTTTGATCTATCGGTAAATCTTTAGTTGGAGGAAGCTTAAATTTAATTTACAATGCTAGCATGTTGAATTGTTTTCTCATAGAGAAATATATCTGGATGACAAAATTTCAGGACACTTTGAAGTAAAATAAATGTAAGGATGGAAATAGGTAATACACTTGAAATGCCATATCTACTTGTCAGTAACCTACTTACTATAGTGCTAAATACTTTTGAATTATTTTTCAGGCCACCACTGAAGCATGTTTATTTATTCCCTGTTTTGTTCCAAAGAGGATTTAAAATGGCAAGCTTACAAATTTATCTCAATAGCTTTTTATAAAAAAACAGTTTCCTGATAGATTTGTTCAATGTTCCTCTGGTATTGTTAGCCTCTCCCCAACCCAGCTTTTTTTTTTTTTTTTTTAACTGTGAGAAGATGATCATTGTATATGAGTGACTATGAAGACTGAACTTTTGGGTGGAGAAGTCAGTCATGCCGACCTTAGCTCAATTCCCAAAAGGCAAGTCTTGGCGTAAACGAGGTCAACTAAGGATAATATTGAAGTTAGATGTGGCTTTCTCCAAGGTAAGGCCTACAAAGTGCTTGGTGCCTCCTTTGTACCCAATCTAGGAAGCAAAGGTGGAGGCAGTAGAGGTCCTGTCCACCAGGAGAGGCAGAAAGGACTCAAAGAATGTTGAGGGGAAGGGCCTGAGAAAGAGTCAAATTGCTTGGAGAGCTGGGATCAAGATTGTATTTTTGGAGTCATTTGGGGATGGAACTGGGGATAATGGGTGAGGCAGAAAACTGCCCAAGGCCTTGCTGATGACTCTTGGCTTCCCACCAGGAAATCCTCTTGGCTTAAAAACATTTTTGAAAATATTCCATTAGGCACAGAGCCTAATGCTCCACTGATTAACAAGTTTTGATTAATAAGCATCCTCTGTAGTTAGAAAGACTGCCTCGAGTCAAACTCCTGGCTTCATCACCTATTGGCTGTGTAGTTTTGGAAAAAGTATTTCATCTGCGTGAGACTTAGTTCCTTTGTCAGTACAAAACAGATGGTACTAATAGTATGCCTAGTGGTGACATTGTGAGAATAAACTGGATAAATACAGAGAAAGCCCTTAGAACAGCATCTGCTCATCTGTTATAAAGCAAGCCCTTGGTAAACTTCCCACTACCTACACATCTGCATAAATTAGTCTGAGCAGATTCCCTTTTTCTAACACGTAGAACAAGGAGGGCCTCACGGGAATGGAAGTGTTGGAGACATTGTGGGAAGAAGTTGGTCAAAGTGGACTCTGGGGAGCCAAAGAATAAAGTAAGGATTCTCCTAAAGTAAGGGTTGTGAAGAGACAGTGGGAGAGATCTCCAAAATTAATTTTTACTTACTTTAGGATGTTCCCTAGTAGAGTAGGCAAATTCATAGAGGCAGAAAGCAGAAGAGCAGTTATCGGGGTCTGAGAGTTATCGGTGGGAAATGGAGAGTTATTGTTCAAGGGTTACAGAGTTTCTGTTTTGGATGATCAAGAACTTCTGGAAACAGATGATGATGGTGGTTGCATAACATTGTAAATTTACTTAATTCTACTGAATTTTACACTGAAAAATAGTTAAAATGGTAAATTTTATGTTATATATATCTTTTCACAATAAAACAATAGTTTCCTAGTATTGATCTTCTTCCTGCTCCACTTTCCAGAGAATAGATAGGTTGCCTCTTCTAACTGGGGAAATAAGACATAGGAGAAGGGCATTCCATGCTTCATCTGTGTCCTTCCAAGGATTACTAAGAGGGGCAGCCTGGAGAAAAAGGGTGGGGCTGCAGCTCCTAGATGAAGCCTAAGGGCCTATGGTTTCCCAGACCTGGGAGAGGTGACCAAACCACGGACCAAAGGACAGGCCTGGCCTCCAAAGAACCCAAGACTTGTTGCTGTGAGGCACTGCTAATCTCCGATTCAGCACCTCTTGCTTATTGCCCCTATTTCCTAATGAGATTTCCTGGAGGTTGGAGTGGGGGGACATTTTAGCACAAAGTTATCTCATTTACAACTTGGAACAACACTTGGGGCATAGTCTTGATAAGACCTTAAATTTCTAACCATCAAATTTCTAATGGTCTCTCTGTTTCTCTTTTTGTGTGTGTGTGGTCTCATTGTGACATCATCTAGTAGAGTAGTTTCAAACTGTGGTCACTAGACCAGAAGAATTAGCATCACCTGGGCACTTGTTAGAAATGAAACTTCCCATGCTCTAAGACCTATTGAATCAGAAAGTCTGGGAGTGAGGCCCAGCACCCTATTTTAGCAAGCCCTTCCAGTGATTTCAATGACTACTAAGGTTTGAGAACACTGTTCTCCTTCATTCACAGCTTGCCAATTAATGGAAGCTCTATACTAAGAAAATGCGATTTACTTATTTTCTGACATGTACTGAATGGCACTGCTTATTTCCTTATGCACATTATTTCACCATCAGTGATGAGGCTTGTTGGTGAATTATATCAGGAGGAACAGTCAGAAGAGTCCCCATGAAAGTATTTTAATTAATGAATCTTTTATAATGATGTTACAAATGGGAATTATCTGTATGTTATTTGATTGCGAACTAAAAAAGTCAATTTTCAACAGACCATGGGTGGAAAATGTGTCCTCAGGAGAGCAGGGGTATATTTGGAAGACAAGAGTGTAAGGGGAGGTAAGGAATATATTTCTTTCTAAACCCATGAGGCCAAACTACTAGGGATGATGACAACTGGGAGGTAACAATAGCCAAAGAGAATAGTGAAATAAGTATCAGTGTATATAGTGAGTCCTTCATAAATATTTGTTGAATAAATGGATAAAAGTATAAAAAACATAGGCATAGGGTCCCTGGTTTTACGGATTTTTAAAATATTCAGGTATTTGCACTAGTTAGGTATTAGCCCAGATGAGGAATAGTCACTTTTATTTGTTTATTTTGATGCATATGTTGTATATGTCAATGTTTTTAGTTACGTCCTGTTTAATGTAGAAAAAGATATTTTTCATGTGTAAAAAATTTTAGAAAAACAATTTAAAAAGTATTTTCTGTGATCCTGTAACTCTTTGTATATATGCTCAGCCATGAATTCACTCACTGACTCAAGTTGTAAATGACACAATAACCTGAAGGAGGGAAAAATCCATGTCCCATGGAAGGAAGAGAGACCCAAGAAAAGACAATAGAAGAATATGTGATGAGTCAGAGCAAAGTTTCCATTCCTGTGATTATCCAAAAATATGCCAGATTAATGAAGAGTAGTCAGAAAGGAAGGCAGGAGAGATCTTGAGAAGGAACACTGGATCCTGCCTGACCTCTAATCCAGGACAAACTGTGAGGAGGATGGGAGCATGCCCCAGATAAATTTCCAGGATCCTGGAGCAGAAGCCAGCTGAATGCCCCACCCTATCCCTATCCCCAGCCCCTACTCCTGGGTGGAGCCTGCAGGACGGCAAAGTCCCTGTGTGGAACTGACTAACGTGTGTCTAGACAGATAGGCCTGAGACAGTCTCACAGATAATGGTGACTCCAGCTAGACTGATGGGGATGGAAATGAGATAAAAGAGATGCAGAGTAGACAGAAGAAAAATATATTTGGAAGTAGGCTACATAAATATAGTAAAGAATGTACAAACATCTTTGTATGTAGAAAAATGTAAGTCCCTTATTTCTAGTACTTGATACTTGCTCAAGAAACACCTATGTTGTTCGACTTTATGATGGTATCAATGTTTTGAAGGTTACCTTGGAAACTTAACCTATTACCTTGTTTCATGGGAAAATAGATTATGAATTATTAGTGGCTAACTTAGAAATCAAACATTTTCATTAGGATTTAATGTTAAGGTAAAGTGACTCTTCGGAAGAATTAGAGATGAAGAATATGAATTTGGAGCAAGTCCAACCTACCTGGCTGTAAGAATGCTGTCAATGACAAGTGACATCAAACCTAAACGAAAGTGGCTCAAATAATACAGAAATTGACTGATTTCCTTAAAAAAAAAAAAGGTTAAAAGTAAGGTGACTCCGGTAAGGGATTTTTTAAAATCAGGAAGTCAACGATATCACCAAGGACTAAGGTTTCCTTCATCTTTCTACATGAACAAATTTAGTATTAGGTTTAGCTTTCTGCTTGAAGCAAGATGGCTGTATTCATGGTAAGCATCAGATATGGATATATCACCTAGAAGCATAAGATACCCTTTCTATGAAGAGGAACCCTTCTGCCAACACAGTCTTCGTTCTGCCCTTTATGCAATTCTCATTGGCAAGAATTGCATCACATGTCCAAGCCTAAACTCACTGATTAGTGAACTGGGGAATAATAACTGGTTTATAACAATTAGGAGTCATCCATCCTGAGCCTAGGGCTGATGTTGGTGTCCCCTGAATCACTTGGCCTTAAAAAAGGGAGAAAATAATTAGGAAAAAAATGGGTACTGTTGGCTAGGAAAAAAGAGAAAAATAGACGTCTGATATATTCCTTTTAAATTTGAACTTGTCTCTGATGCTTAATAATTATATAATCCTAAGCTAGTCAATTACTTTCTTTATGCCTTAAATTTTTTAACTTTATAGTGGAAATAATATAAGTATCTAATTTATAGGCATTTTTGAGAATTATATAGAATCATATTTGCAAATTGAATAATACATTGCCTTGGATTTAACTGTCAAATGACTTTCATTATTATTATTATCATTATTAGACAAGAATAACATTTAAAACATCTTTTTAAAATTCAAGAAATATTAATTTATATTACATTGAATCAAAACATCACAAATAGTGAGATCTTATTCAACACATAGAGCTTTTTTATTAGTCATTTCTCAAAAGACCTGGTCAGGCTTTTCTCCCCCTTTTCACGAGTGAGGCTGTTTTTGAAAGTTTGTAGAAAGTAACACATCACAGATGGACAGAAAATAGGAAAACCAACCAAAAAGTATTGCAACTTTTTCTAAGTGATTTTCACACTCCACCTACAGGGTGAGAACAGCCTACAAACACAACACTCCAAACAGCCATCCCTCCCCACAACTCACACCATAAAAATGGAATTCAGAAAAATCATTACTTGATTTTTAATGATTCACTGAGCTCCAGCAACGTCTTAGCACATTTTCCTCAAACTGATTTCCTCGGGGACTTTTCCAAATAGAAGTAATTTGAAGAATACAAGAGCCCATATTTATAAATGCTAAGCAAATGATAAGCAGTTTCCTCCTGTCACCCTCCTGGTTGTCAGGGTAATTGCGTCATAAGCAGGTCTTTACAGGGGGACTTTGGAGCCATGGATAAAATCACACGATTCCAGAACAAAAAGAGACTGGAGACTTTATCTTCCATGTGAAAAAAAATAATGAGTAGAGACTAATCATTAGTAGGAGCAAAGCCAAGAAAGGAGTTGCTGAACTGCCAGTCGAGGGCTTTCCACGACATCCCACACAAACCCCGATCCAGGTCTCCCTGCTTGTGACACTAGCAGAGACATTTTAGTTTTCACTGCAGAGAGAACACAGTTGTGGTTTTAGAAAGCACTCTCCTCCATTCTCAGTTCTTAAGCATATGATTTAAATAGAGTTGACCACCTATCTTGCTCATGGGATGCTTGACCACTGACCTTGTATATTCAGCTCCCCTGGACACAATGATTGGTTGAGGGATAAATATGTTACCTAACTAGAGCCAATGAAACATAAGGATATGTTTATCGGATCATTTGGGAAAGAAAACTTTTCTCATTCCTGATTTGATGGTGTGAGGATGTGAAGCTTAGAAATACTGTCACCATCTTGCTACTAGATAAAGCATCAAAAGAGCCATTCCGGAGCTAGCAAAACAGAGGTGGACCTGCTGATGTCATTTGTGCCCTAGTTCAACCTATGTTTATAGTCACCACTAGCCATCAGTATTTTGGGCCATGAAAGTCAGTAAGTTAATCATTTGTTTAAACTGGCTTGGTTGGGTTTCCTATCACTTACAATTGAAATATTTAATAAAAGCCGTTCATTAATTAGCCCAATCCATTTCTCTTTTTCCTCTCTCTTATTCTGACTCTAAATGCCAAAGGAGCACACATGAGTGAGTGCCATCATGATGTGCAGGTTGTAGTGATTAAACACAAAGAGTTTGCTCTCCACATCATCCCCCAAGTTCAGCAGCTCATTATTCATACCTTAGCCATAACTATTGCAGCACATTTACTCATGCTAAACAGCTGAGTTTAAAATGAAATGCCAGTGAATCTTTCTGATTTTACAATGCTACTCATGTTTTGCTTACTTGAAGATCCTTGACTGTGCACTGGTTAGTTCCAAGTTCATCTACGCTTTCTTTTCTTTTTCTTTTTCTTTTATTTTTGAGACAGAATCTTGCCCTGTCAGCAAGGCTGGAGTGCAGTGGCATGGTCTCAGCTCACTCCAACCTCTGCCTCCTGAGTTCAAGCAATTCTCCTGCCTCAGCCTCCCAACTAGCTGCTACTACAGGTGTGCACCACCGCACCTGGCTAATTTTTGTATTTTTAGTGGAGAGGGAGTTTCACCATGTTGGCCAGGCTGGTCTTGAACTTCTGACCTTGTGATCCAGTGACCTCATGATCCACCCACCTCGACCTCTGGGATTACATGGATGAGCCACCGCACCTGGCCACATCAACATTTTCAACCAATGTTTGACTATTTCTCTCTTCCTAGATAACTTCCCAAGGATAACTTCTTGGCCTAATCTTTCTAGGAAGCATTTTTTTTTCTTGTTATGCTAAATATGTTTTATAAACTTTTCATTTCTGGGCTACAGATACCAGCCTTTCATCCCAAAAACAGTGTGAACAAAAACACAAAACGGATTCCTCAAGTATATGTCCAGAGCAGTAGATTGGTCTATCTCTGTTTTTTGTACTCTAGCTAATTCTGGAAAAATAGTCTATACTAATTTCTTCATGAAGCCATTCCACATTAATTCTTCATAGTATCATCTTCTGGCTGGTAGCTTTTTCTCTTTGCTGAAACTCTACTTCAGGGCATTAGGAATTTCCCAACTCATCCAGTGGTTCACCCTGTGGCATTTAATGTACTCTTTTCAGTAACCCTACTTTCTGCTAATTTGGCAATTCATATTTGTCGTATATGCCTGTTGCTTTGGTGTCTATTCTTTCTAGTCTCCTCTTTGGTAGCTCCATGCCTTGCCTTAAATACTCACGTTTTCCTTAACTATCTGTCTGTCCTTCACTACCCTCCTGTTCCACACCTCCAATTTTATCCCCTCCTTTGATTTCAATTACTAGGATAACATGGTAGCCCATTTTGATATGGAATTCCAGGAGTTTTTAAAACCTTAATAGTTGAAAGTGAAAACACTTTGATATTTGAAAAGTCAAAAAATTGGCTTATTCTATACAGATAGGCTTTATTTTACCTTCAGTGCAGACTAACTCTTTTGTTTCATAAAAAATATTTTGAATGGCTCTTTTAGTTACACTAAAACAAAGTAAGGGCTCTCCTCTGGCATTTAGACTGAGACAATGGGATTCCGAGAGGTTAAACATCTCCAGAAAGTAATGCACAAGGTTGTCTTCACCGTGAGCACAGCTGCATCACTCTCGGGTTCTGTGTCCTTTAGAAAATTGTCATTTTTTTTCTAAATGTGAATTTAGACTGAACAGTCTTTTAATGTAGGGGTTAATCCTCAGAGATGAATGACATTAATTTTGATTGCCCCCTGTCTTTATTTTGGTCATAGAACTTGAGGTCCTGAACTCAGGACAGCAAGACATGTCAAAAGGACTTCTGTAGTGGAAAGTCTCTGTGAGATGGGCATCAGGCATTAGAGGATGCAGCTAGATGCTTGATAAGGGACCTGTATGAAAGGGCTTAAGTTGTAGATTTTGAAAGCATCTATCGCTAATGCCTTACAGCAATTATAGCTGATGTTAGCTTCAGTTTGGAGAACAGGAGGAAGGAGGAAGGGATTGAGCTCATGCTTGGGAGCCTGGCTATAGATAGCTGGACTTGAGGAAAAAAAATAGGTAAGAGAAAAAAATGCAAGGGAACAATTCATCAGTTTGGAGCCAGAGAGCTGGCTGCAGAAAGTGATAGCCAGGACAGACTGTGAAATAAGTAAACATTCACTGGCCATTCTCAAGAACTTTAGGATGGAGAATATATTCAAATAGCAAAGGAGTTCCAACTATTGAAGGTTAGCATCAAAGTAAAGGTATTTAAAAATTATGAGACCCTTGAGTTATAATTCACGTCTCTAATTGGCACTATATTTCTGGGCTTCCATGCACATATATCTAGCATATTCCAGACATATTTTACCTTTAGTCCTCTTGTTAGAAACCATGTCTTTAAGAATAGGCAGGGAGAGCTTTGCCAGAGAACAAACTCATTAACACTCAAAAATACCTGCAAGTCTAGAAGTCTAGACATATCTGTTTTGGAAGTCTGACACTGTATAAATTCTTACCTCATGTTACACCCTCTGGTTATGAGTTACTGCTGATACTTGGTGTTTCCTGCTTGTAATCTATCACTGTTGCTTGGGTCTCTCTCTAAATCTCTCTGTTTCTTGTTTGAGCACTTGTTCTTGTGCCTAGGTTTGTCTTCACAATTCTAGACCCATTTCTAGCCACCAACTGCCTGCACAATTTTGCTCCTTATTCTGATTACCAGTGTGTCTAGTATTCATTTCAGGTACTCAGCAGGTATTTGTTAAATGAGTGAAGATTCCCTGGAAAGTCCCTCTACTCAGTGATTTCAAGGATCTTAGCCTCTAACGTACCCTGAATGTCACTCAATTTCTTTCTACCAGACTAACTTCTCAAAGTACCGATTGATATCAATGCAGTATCTATCCGCAAATTAAGGACCCTTAGATTTAGCAAGGCACAAAAGTCAACTGAGGATGTTTTTACAGAGACAATTACTCTGCATTAAGGGAAAGGCACTCTTTTCCATCATTAACACAGAGATAATGCCTCTGTATTAAGGGAAAGGCATTCTTTTCCATCATTTTATGCTCTCATTCCTTGGTGACCAGAGCCCACCTGTTTTCATTTTCTCAGGATTAAAAACTGCTCTCAGGGAAGCGTTTAATACCTTCATTAGAATATGTTAATCATATACCTTCATGTGTTATGTATCTGAGAGTTATTTGCATTTTGCTCATACATAATAAATAATTTTATTTAAAATAGAAATATCTTGTTATTATTTAAATTTTGCTCTGTTAGGCATTGTTATACATTTAATTCTCATATCAACTTTATGAAGTAAATATTGTCCTTATTCCCATTTTGTAGATGATAAAGCCAGGGATGTAAAGTAACTTCCTTAAAGAAAAAGTATTAAGTAGAGAATCCACACTTTGAACAACCTAGTCTTTCTGAATCCAGAGTCTATGCTCTAATCGTGGTAATTATGAGACAGATTGGTTCATGTTAACCAAAGAAAGTTATAAATTGTGTTTTTAGGAGGTATTAGTAAGCACAATTCCCATCTTGAAAGTGTACCTCTTAGGCAGCTGCCTGCCCTGCTATTCATGAGGCCAAAGATGCTGCTTTGCTTGGCAGTATCCCAATCCAAATAAGGACAATTGAACATATTTTTTGAGGTCACATGTTTCTGGATTAAAACTTTGTAAGTTTGAAAAACAATAGCCTCTAGAGACACATCTAAACACAAGACTCATAAAGGATTGGCATTTGCATTTGGAAATGTCTTTTAAAAAACCCAACAGTCAAATTCATTAGGGTATTGTGCTATAATCTCCACTAAGAGTCAGAATTCAGAAATTGTTTTTATTTTTCTCACCAAAATTATCTTTAAAGGGAGATTTTTGCTTTGATTGCTTTCTTAACTGAAATTCTGCAGTCATTAAGGCTCCAATTAATAATTTGTGTTTTATACTGCTTTATTCTGTGCTGACTTTTTTCTTTTAGTCCAGCCCAACTTTCAAACAATACCTCTCTGGAATACTCATGGAATCATTTTTTTCTAGAAAGAGAATTTTCCATCAGAAAACATTTCAGAAGTCAAAAGGTTTTTAAAGTTTAAAAGCAACTAAATGCTTCTTGGACCTGACTCCTTTTCCATGATCTCTGTTTTACTGATAGTTTTAAGGGAAATGGTACTTTAATAATTGTATGGACATCTCAACAGAAACATCCTCAGTTTACTGCTGTGTGTCTTACTAAGTATATAGAAAATCAATCACATAAATTATTATTGTTCTAAACATTCTTAAGCTGATATTTTGATCATAAAATCGCAGCTCTTAGGAGATTTATAAGAGGTAATCTTAGGTATGACCTGTGGTATGAAGGTAAATGTTTAACAACAGACTCTCCAGAAAAAAATAAATTCTGATTTGTAGCATGTTATTTTTCATGGGTGTGAATACTCCCACTGTAACCATTTTCAAGCTAGCCACGTGAAATTACTGAAGGCAGAATTGGAAAGAGATGGCACACAATCAGTATACTACTGGGGCTGATGATCCTGACAACCTGTGCACTTTCATCAAAATTCAGTGTCTCTGAAGTCACCTTTTCGTCAAATGTTAGAAAAGGGATGACGATGAGATTTGCACTTCATGGCCCAAGTATTAGAGTCAGACTGCCAAGGCCCTAATCCAACTCTTCAACTCCCTGTCTTCCCTTTGGTAAGCTATGCAACTTTTCTGTGATTTAAGTCTTCTCATATACAATCTGGTAATAATAGAGTTTCTACCTCATAGGACTTTTATGATGTTTAAATAAAATGGTACATATAAAATGCTTAGAAGATTTTTTGGCATATACTAGGCCCTTAATACATGTTAGCTACAGGATTTACAATTCCAGCTATCACAATGTTTTATATGTTGTCATCTAAATCTTTCAGAGGTCATTAAAAACCCTTCTGTTTTACAGGAACACTCTGAGAAGAGCCAGGTATAGAGGAAGGAGTACTAAATAAGAAGTCATGGTTTAGGTTTTAGTCTCAGTTTTGCCAACACTCCCATCCATGACCTGTATCAAACCATTTTCCTTCTAAGAGCTTTAATTCTCTCATTAGTAAAATGCAGAAAGTAATAATCGTCCTGCCAATCACATAGGATTGTGGTGACACTAATGTGAGATAATGAAACAAAGAGCTCTTTGAAAATGATACAAATGTGGGGTATTATAATTAATCCAATTTAAAACTCATGATGCCATGGAAGAATTACATTAAAATAATAAAAATTTGGAATAAATATTAGGAATAATGTGGTGTTAAGAGATGGAATGTTTTGTTATAAGAAGGAAAAAAATAAATGAATTTCTACCACAAAGCCGGGCAGCATTGTGCTCAACCTCTTTTCCCCTCAAAAGAGCAATTTTAAAATGAAAAAGAGCTATACTTTAGGTATAACATACATTTAAATAAGTTAGGGATCATAAGGAACTAAGTTAGCAAATATTCATGGAGTCATACTTTTCAGGGAACAGAAATGCACCAGAAAAAATGAATGAATAAATAAAGCATATAATAATCTATCAAATGACAGACAGGACACTTAGGCAAACCAGGTGGTTAGCATTATGCCATTAGAAGATGAATAATGGAAATCTTCAAATCGTTCTCTGGTTCTTAAGTTTTATAGATAAATAGAAAAGAAAATATCTGTTCAAGGACAGATTGAAGAAATCTTAAACCTGTTAAATTCAGTCATCTCGTGAACAATAAGAGCCACGTGAAAATGAGGGAGCAAGGGAAAAATATCAGGTATTTTTAAAATTTGCACCTTGGATTCTGTTTACTTAGAATCATGTACATTCATACACATTCAGTGAACATTCACCAAGAAAATAATCTTCCTTCCTTCCTTCCTTCCTTCCTTCCTTCCTTCCTTCCTTCCTTCCTTCCTTCCTACCTTCCTTCCTTCCTTCCTTCCTTCCTTCCTTCCTTCCTTCCTTTCTTTCTTTCTCTCTCTCTCTCTCTCTCTCTCTTTCTTTCTTTCTCTCTCTCTCTTTCTTTCTTTCTTTCTTTCTTTCTTTCTTTCTTTCTTTCTTTCTTTCTCTTTCTTTCTTTCTCTTTCTTTTCTTCCTTTTTTCTTTCTTCTTTCCTTCTTTTATTCATTTATTTATTGACATGATCTCACTCTGTCACACAGACTGGAGTGCAGTGGCACAATCTCAGCTCACTACAACCTCAGCCTCCCTGGCTCAAGTGATCCTCCCACCTCAGCCTCCCAAACAGCTGGGACTACAGACACACTCCACCATGCCTGGCTAATTTTTGTGTTTGCTTGTAGAGATAAGGTTTTGCTATGTTGTACAGGCTGGTTGTGAACTCCTGGGCTCAAAAGCGATCCTCCCACTTCAGCCTCCCAAAATGCTAGGATTATAGGTGTGAGCCACTGTGCCCGGCCTGTTTTCTTTTCCTCAAATAATTTCTCCAAGCTATGCTTTAGCAGAGGAGTTTCATTCTGTGGGCAAAGAAAGAATCACTTGTGCAACAAAGCTCTCAATATGGCCTCTTCTGCCAGCTATTAGTAAAAATTCTCATTGTTAAATATTTTAAAAATCAGAATACAATAAAAGGATACTTTTAAGTTTCCTTTTTCAGTGAGAAAAAGCAGAATGAAAGACTGTTTATGTAGTATACTACCTTCCATGAAACGATGAGGGGAAAATACAAAATAAAAATATGTAATAAATCACTGGAAAGATATATAAGAAGTTTATGAGAAACAGAGTAGGCTGTGACCAGGGTAGAGGCAAGAATTTCATCATGTGAATTTTTTACTTATTAAACAATGTGTGTGTGTGTGTGTGTGTGTGTGTGTGTGTGTGTGTGAGTATCTGCATGCCTGTGAAGTCCAGTATGCATAGGTAAATAAAAACTAAATGTTATTTAGTTGCCTATCTGGTTTAACATTGCTCATGTTCCCCAAGCTTAGGTCTGGCACAGGCATGGATACCTGCAGAGTGGAAGGGGCCTGTTGGGTGTCCTCACCTCCATATTCCCACTCACTGCTGCTTCTGGTTGTCTAGCAATGCGGTGCAAGAGGCAGGAAATTATAGGACCAAAGAGTCTGGCCAGACTGGTGGTTTTGCTGCCATCTATGTGACAAATGCCCAAATGCTGCCTATTTTTTTCTCCTGGGGACCATTTGTGGGTCCTTCAGAGACAACTTGCTAACACCAAGAGAGTACTTTGAATATACATTTTTTACTATTTTATCTGAATTTTTATAATTCCTACCCTGGCTCTTATACCATCACTTACTCTTCGTAGCCTCTTTTTCACTATTTGACTTAAGTACTCTTTGGTACTTTAAGAGACTTCTATTCTACCTGATTTATGGCTGTGAAAAAAAGTAGCACCTTTTCCATGTCAAACGCTGGAAATGCATGCCTCTCTCCCCACAGGTTCCCTCTGACCTCTGAATTCACAGGTAGCCCTGATTAGCCTGTCACTTTTATCCCTTTTGAAAGGAGAATTATGAACCAGATATCTTTGAACACCAAGAGACACTGGTCACATCTCCTGGACTTGCCAAATATCCTCCAGCGGGTGAATGGCCTCTTTCAGGGTCACAGCACTAAGCTGGCAACCCTTTTCAAATAAGTCCCCCTTTCCTAATCTCCTTACCACTGCTAATTATGAGGCTAGGTTTGGATGATCAAAAACACACATTTGGGATGCCCCTTAGCAATCCCTGCATAAAGGGCCTGATAGACACATCTCATGACAATGTGTGGGCATGTAACACCATTTTCCTAAAGGGACTCTGAAATTTGAGATAATAGGGAAAATCCTGACATCAGTGAAAACCAATATAAGCCTACACATAACTCTGACATTTAAAAGTCTGAGCCCAAGGAGAGTGAGGGTGGGGGAAGAGGAGATTTTTTTTTTTCACTTTAGTGTTTGACTATTTTATGACATTCAAACATTTGGATTAAAATGTGTATTAATTTTAGAGAATCACAGTCCAGTTAATTAGCTACATGAAGAAGAACTTTTCAAATTTTAATAAGATTTGATTTTGGTTTCACATGAAGATAAGCTAAATTCCTGTTTGAGATAAAGGAGGGTCAAGAAAGAGGAAAAAAAGGGGAGTGAGTCAAAGAAGATAAAAGAGAGGAAGGCTAAAACTTACCTTGTTTCATCGATATAAACTGCTTCCAGCACAGATGCCGCATATTCAATATTCTTCTTTAAGTCAACGACGTTAACGTCACCTCTTTCCAGCTGCTTCACTAAGCATCTTAATCTATTTCAAAAAAGTAGCCAAAGAGAGAAACAGCAAGAAATTTATGGTAACTATATGGCAAATAGTACAGTATTAAGTACACTAAGTTAAGATTTTTAACAAAGTTGTTTCTAGGTCAACAAATAGCAACATTTTTCAGAGATTTTTTTGATATAATTAAGACCAGTCTTTATTATTTAAGGAATTATTAAGTATTATATTCAGCTCTCAATAATATTAGGAGTATAGGTAATACTCCTCAGCTCTCAATAATATTAGAAGTATAGCTCTCAATAATATTAAGAGTATAGGCTACTTTAAGTACAATATTTCAGAGATAGTCCTCCTGAAAATTCAAGACAATATAGACATTTTCAGAAAAGTATATTCCTATAATTTATTCTATGACTTTCTGTTTTTTCAGCGTTGGCACTAGGAGAATATTCAAAGGATGCTCTTCTTAATTCACAATTGCAAAAGTATGGAACCAACCTAAGTGCCCATTGACCAATGAGTGGATAAAGAAAATGTGATATATATATATATATATGTATATATATAAAATATGATATATATATACATACACACACACACATACATACACACACCATGGAATACTACTTAGCCATAAAAAGGAATAAAATAGTGTCTTTTGCAGCAACTTGGATGGAGCTGGAGGCCATTATTCTAAGTGAAGTAACTCAGGAATGGAAAGCCAAATATCGTATGTTCTCACTTGTAAGTGGGAGCTAAACTGTGAGAATGCAAAGGCATCAGAATAATATAATGAACTTTGAGGACTCACAGAGGAAGAGTGGGAGGGGATGTGGGATAAAATACTATATATTGGGTACAATGTACACTGCTCAGGTGATGGGTGCACAAAAATCCCAGAAATCACCACTAAAGAACTTATCCGTGTAACCAGAAACCACCTGTACCCCCCAACAAAGCTACTAAATAAAAAATTTAAAAATAAAATTAAAAGACTTCAAAAAATAAACAAAAAAATAAAGAATGCTCTTCTGACTGCTAGATTAGCTATTACTCACTGTATGGAGCAATAAAGACAAAGATGAAAGGCAAAAGTTCTGTAAAAAGTTAATTTGAGACAAGAAAAAATACATGTATGTATCCTTAGTGTATTTACTGCACTCGTTTTCCACTTGAGGAAAATTTGAAAATATTTTCTCGTGTTTGAGTCCGTAGGATGATGTGTCCTGAGGCTCTGAGGAATTTTAAAGTATAGAACTCAGCTAGATTCCTGGGTTACAGAAACCATGAGATAATTCATGTTATTGTGTTAAGCCCCAAACCTTGGGATAATTGCTATACAGCAATAGGTAGCTGACAAAGTAAGGTGATACAAATTACCTTAACAAGTTTGTAATAGCTTTGGCAACTTCTATGCATTAAATCGTAAGCTGTGTGTTTCTGAAGATACTGCTCTTTACCAAGTACAAAAGGAAGATATTCCTTACTCTCTCCATACTATAGATAAGCAACATGAAGACTACTTATTTACCTAAGTCATCAGACAGAATTTAATTCCATTCTATTCAGAGGTATTGCAAAAGAGAGAGTAGAGTGCGGCTACTTTTAGGCACTCCCTTAGAGACAATTTAGCAGATTTCCTAGCAATTTATTTTGGATAACTTTCAATGCCAAGGGTGAAGATACAAAGGCAAGTTAAGAATTTCAGCAAATGTATCTGACAATTCTCCACCCAAAAGAAATAGTTCATTCCTCTATGGGAAAAAAAGACACACCTAGATGAAAACTTCTTATTCAGGAAGCTGTAAACAATTACTTTTTTGTGCCATTTACTTTTGCATGATAAAATATCAGCAGGCAATAACATTGAAAAATAAATTGTATGTATCAATAAATATGTCCTATTAATACAGAATAAGCAAAACAAAGCACAACAAGAATACAAGCAAAACAGTTTCCTTAGGAAGGAAAAATGAAGCCTGGCTTTGAGGCTTGTCTGAAACACTGAATGTGATGATAATGGATCAAGATGCAGAGGGTTTTGGGATTTTTGTAATGCTTACGACCCAGGAACATTATTCTTAGTCACACTGTCCTTTATTTACGAAAGGAAAAGAAAGAGGTTTCGTTTTTGTTTTTCCATAGTCCTGCAATGGCTTAGAAATATACTATCATATGTCCTTCTTGTGAAAAGTACTTGAGTTCAGCTTGGTTGTACAATGTGGTTTAAAAATAATAAGTACTTCAAAGGGTTGCCTTTCCTTTTCCCTGAAAAACTGTATTCTATTTTTATTTGTTAGCGATTCTCCCACTAAAAACACTACATTTTCTAAACTCTCTTGAAGAGTATGGTCACATTACTAAATTCTTGTCAGAGATGTGCATGGAGGTTGTTGCTGAGACTCTCAGAACAGTTCTTTGGAGAGAGCTAACTGCACTGGAAGGAGTTCTCTTGCATCCCTTGCCTGTGCCTTATGGCCTGGAATGCAGCGGAACTTTCTAAAGGCCAGCAGCCATCTGGGATCATAAATGACCTGGCAAAAGAAAGCCACACACTAAGAATGGTAGAAAAGAAAAATGGAAGTGGCCTGGATATCATGCTATTCAGATCCACCTGAATGAAATCGCCCGTCTCTGGACTTGTTTTTGATGCAAGAACAACAAAAATTGCATTTAAACCACAATTATTTTGTGGTTTCTTTTATATGCGGATGAACCCAAAACACACTGATAAATGAATAGAGAATGAAGCAAAACAAGGTAGTCAAGAATGGATAAATCTTTATTATCAAACGAGACGATGAGTACCCTGGGAGACCATCAACAAGTGCATTTCCTAACTCACAACAGCCTGTGGTTGTTCCTAGGGGAGTCATCCCGTCTGCAACTATAACTGATAAGACTTGTGATAATCAAGAGGCTCTAATGCTTGCACAATGAACATGCCCTTTCACACAGAGATCTCAATGTGGTTTAAAAACAAAATTTTATGAATTATGTCTTGATAATTCACAATTAGGTATATAAACCTATAACTGGATATAAAACTTCCACTGGGGAAAAACACTTCAGTAAGGTTTTACCACCCAACTAGAAAACATAATTACATATAGTTATAACTCAGTAAACTCATATATCTCCTCATAGACACAAACACACACACACATACACACACGCACACACGCCTATATTCACTATGCCAACCCCAAAGGACTGGATAGAAATATATATTGGGGGGTTACTAGGACTTGTTTTTTCTTTGCTTGTTGCACTAAATTTTCATTAATGAGTGCACATTTCTATTTACATAAAAAGGAAAAGCTTTTATTGTAAAAATATTATTTACAACTAGAACACCAGCTTAATGGAATTATTTATATCATTACTATCCTAATTGTAATCATTTATATCATTACTATCCTAATTGCGAATATGCTTTTGTAATCAAATTATATATACAATAATCCTCAACAATATTATTTCAGCTATTATTTTACTTTCTTCCTAGTTAATACAAGGTCAAACATCTTAATGAATAATTTTCAAATGACCATACATTCAGTATTGGTGGGTTCCAAAGTGTTAAGGCTTTATTGTATATATCTGTACAATTTTTTTTTATTTTTAAGAAGACAATCACATCCTATTTGCCTAATTCTTAAGCCATCCAATAGGCAAATTCTCAGAGTTGAAAATAAACAAGTTCCCTTAATTTAGCATAAAATAAACAAGTTCCTTTAATTTAGCAAAAACTCTTTTTAATAATGATTTTTCTTCTTTCAACAATCAGTGTGGGCAAGCTGAGTAGAAAACAATGTTCTTAATTTCTGGCATAGATAATTGGTCTGGTTCCCAAAGCTTAGGGTGAAGGCATGTTCTTGATGTTCTGATCTGAGCAGTTTCTGACCCAGAAAATTGTGAATGAGGACTCTACCGGCTACTGTGTTTGGTAGTAAAACAAGTAAACTGCTCTTGTATCAACCAGTATAGACAACATTGCTAAAAAGGTATTAAAAACCCAATGCAGTTAGATACATAATTTGGGTATCTATTACTGCACCTGGAGCTGTGTAAAAGAATATATATTTATATATAGATATTAGTACATATATAAGTATATATGTATATGTAAGTGTGTATATATAAGGATACACATAAAACCACACTGATATATATGTATATGCATATATAATGTGTGGATACCTGTGTGTGTACCACAATACCTTCTTCAAGGTATTTGCAATCTCTGAGGGTTGTATGACATGCAAACAATGTGGTCAAATGTCAAACTGCAAGTATTTCCCATTGCTTCTTTTATGCACACCCTAATTCCTAAGCAAACTGGTGTAGTCACTGTTCCTCAAAAACCCTTACATCATCTTAGATTCAAGTGTTTCTCTCTTGCTGAAATCTCTTTCTCCATGTTCCTACCATCTGTTACTGTCTAAATCATGTTTGGTTACCAGGCATATCTGAGATGCTACCTATCTCGTAAGTCCTTTGAAGATGCCTGTTCATTGTGATTGCTCTCTACATAGAAACTAAACCACATTTTATTTGTTTCTCATTGACAACATTTGCATTTCTCTGACTTTCATTATAATTTCAATTTTTTATGTGGTATTTCCCAACTGATCTTTCGTCAAATAAAAAATTTTCAGGCATGCAAACAAGCAGGAAAATTCACCCATGATGAGGATAAAAATAAATGAGTTAAAATTAACTCAATATGACAGAGATGATAAAATTAGTAGACAAAAATGTTGACTGTTATTATAAAAACAAGCTAACAAGTCACAAGCTAAAAGATATAATCAGTAATTTAAGAAAGAAAAAGGCTATGGGCTAAATAGATGCTATTGATATATACCTTCTTTTTTCATAAATTTTATTAAAATATTTCAACTTCTAGGTTATATTATCAAAGACATGAAAAAAAATCCAAAGCATCATTAAGTTCCTAATGATCTTTTCCCAAAGAGAATAACACAAATCTTTGATAATTCATAAGACTTTAAAAATCAGCCTGAAAAAATGTGCTGAGAACACTTTGATATTCTTAGTTTTTAAAGGGACTTCCTTACCTTCTAATGATCAGGACACTTAAAAGAAGATGGAAACAAAAATAGCAATACCATCTTTGAAAGCAATTTATTGGTTCTGTGATTAAATCAAGCAATTGCAGAAGACAAATAACTTCTACTTTTGAACAAAGAGTACTGAGTTGTAGAAAATTATTGAGTATTTTTATTCAAATATAGAACTGCTACATTCCAAATGAAAAGTTACTCAATGTTAAATGATGCAGTTTTTATAACCAAGTACTCTGAATACCTTCTAAGCTATTGTTACATAACTGAATCTTGCAAAATGACCACCTACATAACTAACACTGTTCTCATATGGAGAAATCCTACATGTCTATGCATGCCTTTTTAAATTTTAGGATACAAAATACACAGGATATCCCTCATGTGACACAGCATGAATAACAAATAATAATTAAATAAAATTTATTAAAATAATTTATAATTATTACATTACTATAAATGTTCCCATTTGTAATCTGATTGAAAAACAAAAGTGAAAAGGATATGGTCATAGGAAATCCACACTAAGAATCAGAAGAGGTAAAGTTAAAAGAAATTATATACCTATAATATATATTAATATTAACATTAAAATCTGGCCATAAGCAGAAGTGCATGAAATAGCATAAATAGAAACTATCAGAACAAGAAGCTACTGTGTCATTTTCAGTAAGTCCTGCTTGACTCTAAAACAATAAAAAATTGATAATAAAATCTGTTAAATCATGAAGTCATTTATTCTGCAGGTCGATGCTCAGGAAATTAAACCCTAAACTTAGTCTAAAATGCAGGGTTTATGGACATAAAGACTTTTCCAGTATTTTTTTCATATAGGCAAATAGAAATGTAAAGCTCCATGATACCTTTATTTTATAGGGTAAATAATTCCCCAAACAATTTCTATAATTAAGCAAAATGAAAACAAATGAGATCAATGGCATAAAGTACAGCATGAGGACTACAGTTAATAATATTGCACTGTATGCTAGAAATTTGCTAAGAGAGTAGACCTGTAGGTACTTTTACCTCCAAAAAAAAAAAAGCTACTTAGGTGAAATGATGGATATGTTAATTTGCTTGAGTGTACAAATCATTTCACTGTATAGGTATATAAAACATCATACCTTAAATATATACAAGAAAAAACAGTATGGCAAACAGTATTACTCTTAAAAATGTGTCTACAGTCTACATGTAAAGGAGCAAAATAATCCCATTGAGGCAGAGAATATGTGACTGAAAAAACTCTTTTAAGTACAAAGGAATTTATAACTATTCTCTCTCTTACCCCAAAGTCACAATTTAGGTAAACTATTTCTTTACTTCAAGAGGTATTAACCTTTTCTACAAAAATGGACGTTATGTAATTTCCAGTTTGTTGAAGAGTTCCTCATCAACAAGTACAGTACAGAGATGTAAATATTCAAAGAGTTAGAAGATCTTAGTTTTCTAGATCAATTTGTTTCTCCTTGAAGATGAGAAAACAGTAATATCATATTGAATCTAAACAAGGAACCAATCAAGTGTTTCTGGTCAGTGTTACCCATCTGAAATAACTTACTCATATTATATTATTTAACTGTGGTATAATTTTTATATTTTTCGAAAAGAAATAGACAAAAGAGTATTTATGGTTTGCATTAAATCCTGGTAGATTAAAAAATGTCTTTACTGGTGCTCACCACTGAAACATTAATGACTTAATAAATTGAAATAGAGATTGAAAAGAACCATTAAGAAACAAGCAAAAATTTTGAGAAAAGAGATTGATCCACGATGCAAAAACATGCAACTTTTTAAATGGAACAAATAGTGATGAAAGGGCTTTTGGAAATTAACAGTAGGAATTTACATGAATGCAGAAAAGGCCTTTGACAAAATTCAACAGCCCTGCATGCTAAAAACTCTCAATAAATTCGGTATTGATGAAATGTATCTCAAAATAATAAGAGCTATTTATGACAAACTCACAGCCAATATCATACTGAATGGGCAAAAACTGGAAGCATTCCCTTTGAAAACTGGCACAAGACAGGGATGCCCTCTCTCAACACTCCTACTCAACATAGTGTTGGAAGTACTGGCTAGGGCAATCAGGCAAGAAAAAGAAATAAAGGGCATTCAGTTAGGAAAAGAAGAAGTCAAATTTTCCCTGTTTGCAGATGACATGATGGTATATTTGGAAAACCCTATTGTCTCAGCCCAAAATCTCCTTAAGCTGATAAGCAACTTCAGCAAAGTCTCAGGATATAAAATCAATGTGCAAAAATCACAAGCATTCTTATACACCAGTAACAGACAAACAGAGAGCCAAATCATGAACGAACTCCCATTCACAATAGCTTCAAAGAGAATAAAAAATATCTAGGAATCCAACTTACAAGGGATGTAAAGGACCTCTTCAAGGAGAACTACAAACCACTGCTCAGTGAAATCAAAGAGGACACAAACAAATGGAAGAACATACCATGCTCATGGATAGGAAGAATCAATACTGTGAAAATGGCCATACTGCCCAAGGTAAGTTATAGATTCAATGCCATCCCCATCAAGCTACCAATGACTTTCTTCACAGAATTGGAAAAAAGTGCTTTAAAGTTCATATGGAACCAAAAAAGACCCCGCATTGCCAAGACAATCCTAAGCCACAAGAACAAAGCTGGAGGCATCATGCTACCTGACTTCAAACTATACTACAAGGCTACAGTAACCAAAACAACATGGTACTTGTACCAAAACAGAGATATAGACCAATGGAACAAAACAGAGCCCTCAGAAATAATACCACACATCTACAGCCATCTGATCGTTGACAAACCTGACAAAAGCAAGAAATGGGGAAAGGATTCCCTATTTAATAAATGGTGCTGGGAAAATTGGCTAGCCATACGTAGAAAGCTGAAACTGGATCCTTTACTTACTCCTTATATGAAAATTAATTCAAGATGGATTAGAGATTTAAATGTTAGACCTAAAACCATAAAAACCCTAGAAGAAAACCTACATAATACCATTCAGGACATAGGCATAGGCAAGGACTTCATGTCTAAAACACCAAAAGCAATGGCAAGAAAAGCCAAAATTGACAAATGGGATCTAATTAAACTAAAGAGCTTCTGCACAGCCAAAGCAACTACCATCAGAGTGAACAGGCAACCTACAGAATGGGAGAAAATTTTTGCAATCTACTCAACTGACAAAGGGCTAATATCCAGAACCTATAAAGAACTCAATCAAATTTACAAGAAAAAAACAAACAACCCCATCAAAAAGTGGGCAAAGGATATGAACAGACACTTCTCAAAAGAAGACATTCATACAGCCAACAGACACATGAAAAAATGCTCATCATCACTTGCCATCAGAGAAATGAAAATCAAAACCACAATGAGATACCATCTCACACCAGTTAGAATGGCAATCATTAAAAAATCAGGAAACAACAGGTGCTGGAGAGGATGTGGAGAAATAGGAACACTTTTACACTGTTGGTGGGACTGTAAATTAGTTCAACCATTGTGGAAAACAGTGTGGCGATTCCTCAAGGATCTAGAATTAGAAACACCATTTGACCCAGCCATCCCATTACTGGGGATATACCCAAAGGATTATAAGTCATACTGCTATAAAGACACATGCACATGTATGTTTATTGTGGCACCATTCACAATAACAAAGACTTGGAATCAACCCAAATGTCCATCAGTGACAGACTGGATTAAGAAAATGTGGCACATATACACCATGGAGTACTATGCAGCTATAAAAAAGGATGAGTTCGTGTCCTTTGTAGGGACATGGATGCAGATGGAAACCATCATTCTCAGCAAACTGTCTCAAGAACAGAAAACCAGTTATCACATGTTCTCACTCATAGGTGGGAATTGAACAATGAGATCACTTGGACACAGGAAGGGGAACATCACACACCAGGTCCTATTGTGGGGAGGGGGGAGGGATAGCATTAGGAGATATACCTAATGTAAATGATGAGTTAATGGGTGCAGCACACTAACATGGCACATGTATACATATGTAACAAACCTGCACGTTGTGCACATGTACCCTAGAACTTAAAGTATAATAATGAAAAAAAAAAGAGAGAATTTACTTGAAAATGTCAGCAGAAGGGGTAGAGAGAAAGTCTAATTTCTATCCCAGGAAGTGGACAAAAAGACAGCAAGATGGATACTAGAATAATAAAGAAAAAAATTAGCCTGTTTGGGAGATCTAATATCCAGCTAATTGGGGTTCTACACATAAAGAATACAGAAGAGAATTAGAAAAAATTATTGAAGAGTCACTTTCCCAGAACTTAGAATCTCCATGCTGAAAGGACCTACCAAGGCTAGCTTCATGGGCATGAACCTGTGCAGTCACTCAGGGCCTTGCACTTGGGAGGGCCCCACACTTTCCTTAGTGCTCTGCTGCCGCTATCTTGAAATTCTTCATAATTTTGAGCAAGAAAGTGCATATTTTCATTTTTCATTTTCCACTGGGTCCTGAATGTTATGCAGATGATCCTGGGTCTGACCTAGAATTCTATACTCAGCCAAACTGTCAATCTAGTTTGAGGAAAGAATAAAGGCATTTTCAAATATTCAACAACTTCAAAAATTTGAATTTTCATACACTCTTTTTCAAGAAGCCACTGGGGAGATGCATTTGACCAGTACACGAACACAACAGAAAATCTAAGACAGATAAGTTGGGAAGGGAAGTCTTACAATAAGAGGTATGCGTCCATCCTAGAAACTAACTAGTCCAAATTGAAGTATGAGGACAGAGGAAAGGACGTGTGATAGAAACCTGTAAGGGAAAAAAATGAACTAATGACCAATGGAACTCATAGAATGTTTGGAAATTCATTTTGACAGATCAAACATTTATAAAATTGTAAAATATATGTATGAAAAGATACAATAATTATGAATCTAGGAGTAAGAAAGAAGTTGTATGAGATAGGAAACAGTCACAGTTCACTATCTGATTGACAGATGAATAACATATACAAAGTCATATTACTATAAACACTAGTAAGTTTAAAACAAAATAAGAAACAATATCTCTTTTGAGAAGATTAGAGTAAGTAAGTTGATGAAGTTAATGTACAAGAGTTATTTCCTCTATTATCATTGTGGATGTCCATAAAGTATGAAATTGATAAATCAAAAAGAGTACAGCATTTTATTTGGAAATATAAATCTTCCTCCAAAAGAAGGAAGGACTAAAAGAGCTAAAACATTGTGATTATTTACTTCTGGGGAATTGACTGATCTCTTCTGATAATAATAAAAATAATTTTAATGATGTAATGCCCTATTTAAGTTAAATGTCCAAGTCACAAGGAAAGTGACTTAATTTAGAAGTCAGGTCCTTTACTTGGTAGTTTTGGAATCACTGACCATGACAAATTTAAAAGACTGAAAAACAAGATGTCACAATTCATCTTGAATTTAAAAGATTTTGAAAGGGTATGAAGCATTCAAAGTTGATACTGATGTTGAGATAGAGTTCTAGGCTCTTTTAGGCATATGGTAAAGCCAAGAGTAAAAAAAAATAGATTTAACTTTATATATATATATATCTTTTTGTCACATATATCATGCTTATGTACTTAACTAACTGAAAACAGGCACATATTGCAGGTTTGAGGTAGATATACAGAAGAAAATACATATTAAGTGAAAAGAGAAAGAGAAATATGATGAAACAATGATGGCTGAATTTATCTTTTCTTTTCTCTTTTTGCAAAATCAGAGGAAAGAAAAAAGTGTGTTAAGTACTTTTACAAAAATCAAATTAAATTGTGGCTTAGAAAGAATGAAAGTGAGTAGATAAAAGGTTGGCTGGGTGAAGAACTTTGAGATTTGGGTGCCCCTGAAGCATTAAGGGGGTGAAAACCAGTAAAACCTATTACTTTATTGGCTGAGCAAAGCAATCTCAGCACCAGTTCCACCAAAAATAACAAAGAAATGGTTAAAAGTGGTATATTAGAGCAATTAGGCTGCTATAACAAAATACCGTATACTGGGTGGCTTATAAACAAGAGAAATTTCTTTCTCACAGTCCTGGAGGCCAGAAATCCATGACCTAGGTGTTGGCAGATTCAATGTCTGGTGAAGGCCTTCTTCCCAGTTCATAGATGGCTGTCTTCTCACTGTAACCTCACATGGTAGAAGGAGCAAACCAGCTCTCTGGGGCCTCTTTTATGAAGACACTAATCCCATTCACGAGAGCTCTGTCCTCATGATCTAATCACCTCCCAAACGCCCAACCTCCTACTATCACCTTGGAAGGGTTAGAATTTGAACCTATGAATTTTGGGATGACACAAATATATCAAATGGCTTGGGATATTTATTCTGAATTAATGCAGTACCATGTACCAACACACTTCAAAAGTGCACTAGCAGAGAAGAAAACTTTTAAAAATAGATTTTTACACAAACATGCATACGGAAAAAAAAACACAGAAAGAAAAGTCAACATGATATTTTTCCAATTACAATAGATCATACAACACAAAAATATCTAAAAACAGAAATATTTCCATGGCAGATACTATCAGAGAGCAGAGAAGTCCTTCTGTTACTCTTGATACTCAGTGATAGAAAAATTGGTTCATTTATAAGAAAAGTCTCTTGAAAGACCAATTTTTTGGAGATGCAATTTGTGGCATAAAAAGCAATCAAATCAAGGTCAAAAGAATTGATTGAGAAGATAACTTTTATTGTGAAGGTTGTTATATGTATTATAAAAATATTTTAGACTCTAATTTGACTGATTCTCTCTCTCTCTTTCCCTCCCTGCCTTCTTTCGTGTATGTATTAATACCTAAGTTTCAAGACAAAACTAAAATTGAATGACAAAAAACTCATGTTTGATTTTACAGAATTTCCCTTGCTTCTGTAGAAATGTAGCTTTTATAGCCATAATCTCTCAGAATCACTGTAAATAATTCTTTCTTTATATCTTTGAAGCATTATATTGACATTGACAGAAGTAGTTTTGAGAACGCATTATCACTGTTATAAACTTCTGAGTTGCTTAGCAAGGCTTAACAATAAGAATAAAAAATAAAACACTACTAAATAAATTAGTTAAAGTCTAACTAGGAAAACAACTCTGAACATTTAAAACTTAGTTTAATTCTTGTAATTGATTACTTGGATGATGGGAGATGAGAAAACAACTAGGGAATAGTGAGAATCCCCCAAATAAGCAACTGCAGGAAGCTTTTGGAGGGTCAAAAGAGCGAGACAGTATCACCAGACCCCAGTGGCTTTGGGAGTTCCTGCAGAAAAGAGAAACACCAGTGGGGACTGCCCACAGCAATCTCGAACCACAGAGGAGACACAACTAATATAAGAGAGGCTTCCTCAAGGCAGACAGAGAGGTAGAGGAATACCCTGGCTTTTACCTTCCTCCTCACCTATCCTGACTTTATATGCCATTGGCCAGATCCAAGCACAAGCCAGCTGACAGGAACCTGGAAAATTCAGCTATGATTTTACAGAGCACTTTAGGGCAGGGATAAGGCAGGGCAGGGATAAGGCAATAGATCACAGACTAGCAGGCCCAGAACCACAATACACAGTACCCAGAAGGTGTCAGAAAGTTTCCCTTGAGATTTGCAAATAAGGCAGAAAGGTGGGTGGCATGTTGTTTCAGTCACATAAAGGCAAAGCCAACCAAAAGGTATATAGAATAAGGCATTTAGTTCATTTTACTATTTGATGTTGATTAAAGGGCCAAGGTTTAGCAAGACTGTTTTGTTAACTTGCAGATTTTTGTCTGGTGTGAATAAAAATAATTTTTATTTGGCAGTATAGACACCCTGTAAATTCATAATCTCATTAGACATCAACTAGATTTTCTTCTAACCCAATCATTTTATTGAAACATTGCCTATATATATCTAACTTTCTAAATGCTCTTTCAAGTTTCAATCGTAACTTCTTACTGATTCCCTCATTATTAATGTTTAAATAGAAACATTGGCATATGCTCAATTTATATTTGCATGAGAGTGATACTTTTGCCTTTGGAAAATTATGTATCAACAAGGCATTACAAATTTTGCTACAATTAATTTCAATGCCTTCAACATATAGGATAATAAATAATGCTACTAACTCCAGAAAGGAAGGAGGAGTCTAAGAGATATACAATTAATGACCAGAAAAAACATTTTCTTCCTCTCTCCTTCCTTCCTTCCTTTCTCCCATCCTTCCTTCCTGTTTCCATTTTCTCTCTTTTCTCTGTTTATTTGTTTCTGGTTTTTTTCAAGACAACTAATAAAGACATGGCTCTCATGAGTTCCTAGAATGTAGACAAAAAATCATCAAAAATTGGTCTTAGAAGCTGTGCTCCAAATAGCAACTGTTGCAGGAAGTCAGGGACCCCGAATGGAGGAACTGGCTGGAGCTGCAGCAGAGGAACATAAATTGTGAAGATTTCATTTTAATATGGACATATATCAGTTTCCCAAATTAATACTTTTATAATTTCTTACACCTGTCTTTATTTCAATCTCTGAACATAAATTGTGAAGATTTCATGGACATTTATCAGTTCCCAAATAATACTCTTATAATTTCTTACACCTGTCTTACTTTAATCTCTTAACCCTGTTATCTTTGTAAGCTGAGGATGTATGTCACCTCAGGACCACTATTGTACAAATTGATTGTAAAACATGTGTGTTTGAACAATATGAAATCAGTGCACCTTGAAAAAGAACAGAATAACAGTGATTTTAGGGAACAAGGGAAGACAACCATAAGGTCTAACTGCCTGTGGGGCTGGGCAGAATAGAGCTATATTTTTCTTCTTCCAGAAAGTCTATAAATAGACATGCAAGCAGGGAAGATATCACTGAATTCTTTTCCTAGCAAGGAATATTAATCATTAAGACCCTGGAAAAGGAATGCATTCCTGGGGAGAGATCTATAAACAGCTGCTCTGGGAGTGTCTGTCTTATGCGGTTGAGATAAGGACTGAAATATGTCCTGGTCTCTGGCAGTATCCTCAGGCTTATTAGGGTGGGGAAAAAATCCCACCCTGGTAAATTTGAGATCAGATCAGTTCTCTTCTCTTGAACCCTGTTTTCTGTTATTTAAGATGTTTATCAAGACAATACAGGCACAGCTGAACATAGACCCTCATGAGTAATTCTAATTTTGCCCTTTGCCTTGTGATCTTTGCTTTTGTCCTTGCCGTTTCCTCAGAAGCATGGGGTCTTTGTTCTCCTTTTTTGGCCTTTGAAGCATGTGATCTTTGTGACCTACTCCCTGTTTGTACACCCCCTCCCCTTTTGAAATCCTTAACAAAACTTGCTGTTTTTTTTGGGTCAGGTGGGCATCACAGTCCTACCGATATGTGATGTCACCCCTGGAGGACCAGCTGTAAAATTCCTCTCTTTGTACTCTTTCTCTTTATTTCTCAGACCAGCCGACACTTAGGGAAAATAGAAAGAACCTACATTGAAATATTGGGGGCAGGTTCCCCCGATAAGTAACTCATTTGGGAATGCCATCATCTATTTGAATTTTTGATTTTTAAAAATAAAGATCAAGAGCCAAGCATTTCCCAGGAGACCACCATAGTCTCACTGCACAGGCATGACAGAATTCTTCACCTAGTTGGGCTTCTCTTGTAAGTTCATATCTGCCCCTACATGAGGCAAACAAAGCAAGTAACTCAGCAAGACGAATTTCTGATCTTAAACATAAAATAATGTACTAAATAACAACAACAAAAAATTGTCCTAGGTTGTCTTCAAGGAATTCTTAGTGGTCTAGATCCTTGCTAGAGAGCTACTGGGTGCAAGAGAGACACCTGATTTTTAAGTGAAGTTTTTCTCATTCAACTGAGGTAAGTGCAGTTTCATCTATATTGAGATGCACTGAGGTTCAGCAGGTGTTTGAGATGGAATTAAACTGACCTGTGGAAAAAACAATGTGGTACGTAACACTTTCAGAAAGCTCCTCACCTAGAATGGCTCACAATGTCAATTGGTCTTATCCTACTCTACTGTGTCCCTACCATGATGAGGTTACACTGAATAACTGTCAAGTACCATCCTCCATTACAGTGTATTCAATGTCAATCAATTCACAGTACCAGACAGATAAATTTACCATATGCAGTCTGGCCAAGAGATTTTGATGACTTCTTCTTGGAAGATCAAAATTTCTTCATAAAACATATTTAATATAGTGATTAAACAGAACAATTTCTTAGTAAGTCTTGAATTCTCAACCCTTTCCTGTGTCCCTACAAAAATTCCAACTCACATCAAGACAAGGACTGGTCTGAAAATGGGCACATTTTCACACTTAAGGATCACATTTAAGGATATGATTTAACAAGCTTACACAATTGAGTTGAGTCTTATAATTTCAAAGTCTCTAGTGGATGAAACACACAAAAAAGTGGATATAACACAAACAATCATCAATCTGCAGGAGAAGACGAGCTGGAGCATAAACTTTTGACATTATTTTTGCAAGTATTTAAACATAAACAATGAAAGACTTCAATTCTATGTTTTGGTAGACTAAGATACAGAGAAAGTTTAGCATTAAAATAGAGTCTTCAAAGAAGTATCATCAGTAAAATTTACATTTCTATCATATGAGAGGTTTATAAGTCATTTTGATTGTTTAGCAGTTCATTCATAGTTTTGATCTACTGTATAGTGATAAATAGAGATATTGTTTATATATTATGGACTAGACTTCAAAATTATATAGATACTTATCAACACTAAAAATCTCACTGAAACAGTAATTCATGTTGGTCCAAATGTAAGAGGGGCCTCAGAAGTGAATACCTGTTTGACATTCCAGAAAGAGGCTTCACCCTAGTAAGTTCAACCCTGTTCTCTATAGTAACTCAGCAATGATTAATTTGGAGGGGAAGAATAATCTGGTAGAATTGACTGAAACAAGAATATGTGAAGTTCTTTTTAAAATTTTTAACTTTTTAAAGTAAGCCAAACATAGTTTATACAGATTTGTACAGAGTATTAGGAAGAGAAGCATTAATGTAAAAGCTTAAAGTTTAAATTCCAAGGTTTAAGTTCATTTCTTTACAACTCAGATACCTTAAGTTGGTAAATGACAGAGACATTTATAGTTCCTAATAGACTCTTATAAATTATGTTCTTTTAAACAATAACCAAAATCCTAAACCAAAACAATAACCAAGGTATAATGAAAATAGGACATAGAGGCAGGATTCTTAAAAAGTAAATTATCATTTTTTTAGTTTAGTTTTTAATCTTATGTAGGCAATGAATGTTCACTGTCAAGAGTTGGAAGATGAGCAGATTTTCAACAACAGTCTGTAGTAGGAGAAAAAATGTCACTCTGTAATTCTTAGGCAAGCACAACCTAAATTATTGTAATGTACAGAAACTCCCAAAGCATGCCAGCACCATAGAAAATAGAGGAGTCCCATCAGTCTTCTTTAGGATTTGTTCCCTGGGGAGCCAATGACCATCAAAACAGAATGGCTTTGATTACTGGTAAGAGTAACCTTCCTTGTAGAATATATATTCATTGACCAGATTTTTTAAATACTACTTTCTTTTTCTTTCCACAGTCAATACGCTTCGAAGAATATCAACCCTGAATACCTATCCCATAGGCTTTAGGGCTTCAATGGTATAGGGTCTACATATCTTAAGGAAAATATCTTTGTAAGTCTAAATTTTAAGGTTTTCTTTTGTCTTTCTCATCCTCTGAACTTCACTTTTAAAACAACTTTATTGGAGTAAATTATGGAAAAAAATAAACAGGCATATTTAATTTACAAATACATATAGTTTTAAAATGAAATTAAATATATTTAATTTCTCTTTCTCGCTACCTATCTCTGAAATCTTTTTATAAAAATTAGCAGTTTAGCAATATCTGGGTTCCAAGATGTCCAACTAGGAACATCTCCAGTCTACAGCTCCCAGCATAAGCGACGCAGAAGATGGGTGATTTCTGCATTTCTAACTGAGGTACCAGGTTCATCTCACTGGGGCGTATTGGACGGTGGGTGCAGGACAGTGCGTGCAGCCCACCGAGTGAGAGCCAAAGCAGAGCGAAGCATCGCCTCACCCAGGAAGCATGAGGGGTCAGGGAATTCCCTTTCCTAGCCAAGGGAAGCCATGACAGACAGCACCTGGAAAATCGAGTCACTCCCACCCTAATACCGCACTTTTCCAAGGGTCTTAGCAAACGGTACTCCAGGAGATTATATCCTGTGCCTGGCTCAGAGGGTCCAACACCCATGGAGCCATCTTCATTGCTAGCAAAGCAGTCTGAGATCAAACTGCAAGGCAGCAGTGAGGCTGGGAGAGGGGTGCCCGCCATTGCTGAGGCTTGAGTAGGTAAACAAAGCTGCTGGGAAGCTCAAACCAGGTGGAGCCCACCGCAGTTCAAGGAGGCCTGCCTGCCTCTGAAGACTCCACCTCTGGGGGCAGGGCATAGCCAAACAAAAGGCAGCAGAAAGCTCTGCAGATTTAAATGTCCCTGTCTGACAGCTTTGAAGAGAGTAGTGGTTCTCCCAGCATGGAGTTTGAGATCTGAGAACCGACAGACTGCCTCCTCAAGTGGGTCCCTGACCCCCTAGTAGCCTAACTGTGAGGCACCCCCCAGTAGGAGCAGACTGACACCTCACGTGACCCTCTGAGATGAAGCTTCCAGAGGAATGATCAGGCAGCAACATTTGCTGTTCAGCAATACTTGCTGGTCTGCAGTCTCTGCTGTTGATACTCAGGCAAACAGGGTCTGGCGTGGACCTCCAGCAAACTCCAATAGACCTGCAGCAGAGGGTCCTGACTGTTAGAAGGAAAACTAACAAACAGAAAGAACATCCACACCAAAACCCCATCTGTACGTCACCATCATCAAAGACCAAAGGTAGATAAAACTACAAAGTTGGGGAAATAAACAGAGCAGAAAAGCTGAAAATTCTAAAAATCAGAGTGCCTCTCCCTCTCCAAAGGAATGCAGCTCCTTGCCAGCAATGAAACAAAGCTGGATGGAGATGACTTTGACAAGTTGAGAGAAGAAGACTTCAGATGATCAAACTTCTCCAAGCTAAAGGAGGATCACAAAGAAGCTAAAATCCATGAAAAAAGATTAGACGAATGGCTAACTAGAATAACCAGTGTACAGAAGTCCTTAAATGACCTGATGGAGCTGAAAACCATGGCATGAGAACTACACGATGAATGCACAAGCTTCAGTAACTGATTTGATCAACTGGAAGAAAGGGTATCAGTGATTGAAGATCAAATTAATGAAATGAAGCAAGAAGAGAACTTTAAAGAAAAAAGAGTAAAAAGAAATGAACAAAGCCTCCAAGAAATATGGGATTATGTGAAAAGACCAAATCTATGTCTGATTGGTGTACCTGAAAGAGACAGTGAGAATGGAACCAAGTTGGAAAACATTCTGCAGGATATTATCCAGGAGAACTTACCCAACCTAGCAAGGTAGGCCAACATTCAAATTCAGGAAATACAGAGAATGCCACAAAGATATTCCTCGAGAAGAGCAATTCCAAGACACATAATTGTCAGATTCACCAAAGTTGAAATGAAGGAAAAAATGTTAAGGGCAGCCAGAGAGAAAGGTCGGGTTATCCACAAAGGGAAGTCCATCAGACTAACAGCAGATCTCTCAGCAGAAACTCTACAAGCCAGAAGAGAGTGGGAGCCAATATTCAACACTCTTAAAGAAAAGAATTTCCAACCCAGAATTTCATATCCAGCCAAACTAGGTTTCAAAAGTGAAGGAGAAATAAATTTTTTTACAGGCAAGCAAATGCTGAGAGATTTTGTCACCACCAGGCTTGCCCTACAAGAGCTCCTGAAGGAAGAACTAAACATGGAAAGGAACAACCAGTACCAGCCATTGCAAAAACATGCCAAAATGTAAAGACCATCAATGCTAGAAAGAAACTGCATCAACTAATGAGCAAAATAACCAGCTAACATCATAATGACAGAATCAAATTCACACATAACAATGTTAACCTTAAATGTAAATGGACTAAATGCTCCAATTAAAAGACACAGACTGGCAAATTGGATAAAGAGTCAAGTCCCATCAGTATACTGTATTCAGGAGACCCATCTTACGTTCAGAGACACACGTAGGCTCAAAATAAAGGGATGGAGGAAGATCTACCAAGCAAATGGAAAACATAAAAAGGCAGGGTTTGCAATCCTAGTCTCTGATAAAACAGACTTTAAACCAACAAAGATCAAAAGTGACAAAAAAGGCCTTACATAATGGTAAAGGGATCAATTCAACAAGAAGAGCTAACTATCCTAAACATATATGCACCCAATACAGGAGCAGCCACATTCATAAAGCAAGTCCTTAGAGACTTACAAAGAGACTTAGACTCCCACACAATAATAATGGGAGACTTTAACACCCCACTGTCAACATTAGGCAGATCAATGAGACCAAAAGTTAACATGGATATCCAGGAATTAAACTCAGCTCTGCAGCAAGCAGACCTAATAGACATCTACAGAACTCTCCACCCCAAATCAACAGAATATACATTCTTCTCAGCACCACATCACACTTATTCCAAAATTGACCACATAGTTGGAAGTAAAGCACTCCTCATCAAATGTAAAAGAACAGAAATCATAACAAACTGTCTCTCAGACCACAGTGCAATCAAACTAGAACTCAGGATTAAGAAACTCACTCAAAATCACTCAACTACATGGAAACTGAACAACCTGCTCCTGAATGACTACTGGGTACTTAATGAAATGAAGTCAGAAATAAAGATGCTCTTTGAAACCAATGAGAACAAAGACACAACATACCAGAATCTCTGGGACACATTTAAAGCAGCGTGTAGAGGGAAATTTATAGCACTAAATGCCCACAAGAGAAGGCAGGAAAGATCTAAAATTGACACCCTAACATCACAATTAAAAGAACTAGAGAAGCAAGAGCAAACACATTCAAAAGCTAGCAAAAGGCAAGAAATAACTAAGATCAGAGCAGAACTGAAGGACACAGAGACACAAAAAACCCTTCAAAAAATCAATAAATCCAGGAGCTGATTTTTTGAAAAGATCAACAAAATTCATAGACTGCTAGTAAGACTAATAAAGAAGAAAAGAGAGAAGAATGAAATAGACACAATAAAAAATTATAAAGGGGATATCTCCACGAATCCTCCAGAAATACAAACTACAATCAGAGAATACTATAAACACCTCTACACAAATAAACTAGAAAATCTAGAAGAAACTGATAAATTTCTGGACACATACACCCTCCCAAGACTAAACCAGGAAGAAGTTGAATCTCTGAATAGACCAACAACAGGCTCTGAAATTGGGGCAATAATTAACAGCCTACTAACCAAAAAAAGTCCAGGACCAGATGGATCACAGCCGAATTCTTCCAGAGGTACAAGGAGGAGTTGGTACCATTCCTTCTGAAACTATTCCAATCAATAGAAAAAGAGAGAATCCTCCCTAACTCATTTTATGAAGCCAGCATCATCCTGATACCAAAGTCTGGCAGAGACACAACAAAAAAAGAGAATTTTAGACCAAAATCCCTGATGAACATCGATGCAAAAATCCTCAATAAAATACTGGCAAACCGGATCCAGCAGCACATCAAAAAGTTTATCCACCATGATAAAGTGGGCTTCATCCCTGAGATGCAAGGCTGGTTCAACATATGAAAATCAATACACGTAATCCAGCATATAAACAGAACCAAAGACAAAAACCACATGATTATCTCAATAGATGCAGAAAAGGCCTTTGACACAAATCAACAGCCCTTCATGCTAAAAACTCTCAATAAATTCGGTATTGATGGGACGTATCTCAAAATAATAAGAGCTATTTATGACAAACTCACAGCCAATATCATACCGAATGAGCAAAAACTGAAAGCATTCCATTTGAAAACTGGCATAAGACAGGGATGCCCTCTCTCACCACTCCTATTAAACATAGTGTTGGAAGTTCTGGCTAGGGCAATCAGTCAGGAGAAAGAAATAAAGGGTATTTAATTAGGAAAGGAGGAAGTCAAATTGTCCCTGTTTGCAGATGACATGATTGTATATTTGGAAAACCCCATCGTCTCAGCCCAAAATCTCCTTAAGCTGATAAGCAATTTCAGCAAAGTCTCAGGATACAAAATCAATGTGCGAAAAATCACAAGCATTCTTATACACCAATAACAGACAAACAGAGAGACAAATCATGAGTGAACTCCCATTCACAATTGCTTCAAAGAGAATAAAATACCTAGGAATCCAAGTTACAAGGGATGTGAAAGACCTCTTCTAGGAGAACTACAAACCGCTGCTCAATAAAATAAAAGAGGACACAAACAAATGGAAGAACATTCCATGCTCATGTATAGGAAGAATCAATATGAAAATGGCCATACTGCCCAAGGTAATTTATAGATTCAATGCTATCCCCATCAAGCTACCAATGACTTTCTTCACAGAATTGGAAAAAACCACTTTAAACCACTGGATCCCTTCCTTACACCTTATACAAAAATTAACTCAAGATGGATGAAGACTCAAATTTTAGACCTAAAACCATAAAAACCCTAGAAGAAAACCTAGGCAATACCATTCAGGACATAGGCATGGGTACGGACTTCATGTCTAAAACACCAAAAGCAATGGCAACAAAAGTCAAAATTGAAAAATGGGATCTAATTAAACTAAAGAGCTTCTGCACAGCAAAAGAAACTACCATCAGAGTGAACAGGCAACCTACAGAATGGGAGAAAATTTTTGTAATCTTTTCATCTGACAGAGGGCTAATATCCAAAATCTACAAAGAACTCAAACAAATTTACAAAAAAAAAAAACCATCGAAAAGTGGGCAAAGGATATGAACAGACACTTCTCAAAAGAAGACATTTATGCAGCCAACAGACACATGAAAAAGTGCCATCATCACTCGCCATCAGAGAAATGAAAATCAAAACCACAATTACCATCTCACACCAGTTAGAATGGTGATTATTAAAAAGTCAGGAAACAACAGGTGTTGGAGAGATGTGGAGAAATAGGAACGGTTTTACACTGTTGGTGGGACTGTAAATTAGTTCAACCATTGTGGAAGACATTGTGGTGATTCCTCAAGGATCTAGAACTAGAAATACCATTTGACCCTCCCATCCCATTACTGGGTATATACCCAAAGGATTATAAATCATGTTGCTATAAAGACACATGCACACATATGTTTATTGCAGCACTATTCACAATAGAAAAGACTTGGAACCAACCCAAATGTCCATCAGTGACAGACTGGATCAAGAAAATGTGGCACATATACACCATGGAATACTATGCAGCCATAAAAAGGGATGAGTTCATGTCCTTTGTAGGGACATGGATGAAGCTGGAAACTATCATTCTTAGCAGACACCGCATATTCTCACTCATAGGTGGCAAATGAACAATGAGAACACTTGGACACAGGAAGGAGAACATGATACACCGGGGCCTGCTGTGGGGTGGAGGGAGAGGGGAGGGATAGCATTAGGAGATATACCTAATGTAAATGACAAGCTAATGGGTGCAGCACACCAACATGGCACCTGTATACATATATAACAAACCTGCATGTTGTGCACATGTACCCTAGAACTTAAAGTACATAAAAAAAATAATAATAAAAATTAGCAGTTTCTTCATTTACTTAGTCCCATCCTATGTTCTGCTCACTGGGACATCTCTTTAAAAATACTTTGATTTTTTTCTGGAATTTTACTCTACATTTTAAAATGGTGTGCTTATTCTGCTATCTCTTGGTTTATTGATACTGGATACTACCTATTGACCTCCTGTTATGGTGAATAAGGACTTAGGTGTTTTTTACATATCTGCCCCATTTTACCTTACCCTAAGTTACCAAAAATTCTGTTTTATAATACTCATAACTTTTTAATAATCAAGGTTTACATTTTTTTGATCAGACATGTAATGTTCATTACATAGCTGAATAGTGTATGAAGATTACATTTCCATGCCTGGGTTTGTTGTTGTTGTTGTTGTTACGCAAAGTAATGAATTACTGCATTTTTTACTAACATTATGTTCTGAATGTCTATCCATATTTTCCCCCTAAGCCCCATTTACGTCTTCCAAATATCAATCAGCACTTCCTCTTTTATGCTGGAAACCTATCTTGGACCTCTATCTCTGGCTCACATTCAGATCAATTGCTCTCCAGATCTTACAAAGCTGTCATCTTGAGGCCGCCCTCTACCACATTCCCTGAAGGATCCCCTGTTTCTGGATTCTATGACCTCACTTCTGAATTCTCTTCTGTTTTGCACATTCTCCAGTAGTTTCCAAGAAAGTGTGTATGTGACATAAATCATTGAGTTTCTGAATGCTAAAAGTTTTGCTCTTTCTTCCCACTTGATTGATAGTCTGACAGAATATTCTAGATTGAAAAGAATTTTCTCTCAAAATTTAAAAGCTTTTCTTCATTTCTTCTGTTGGGGGAGTCCTATGCTTAGTGATTTTGCTCTGCCAGTTACCACTATTTCTTCTGTTTACATTTTTCAAAAATTTGCTAAAATATCCTATTCTCTAATGCCTTCACTTTTTTTCCTCTTTGATTTCGTGGGTTTATAAATTTTTATTTTCAATTTTAGGGGGTTTCAAGTTGGAAGGAAAATCAATACATATGACCATCCATCATCTTATTCAAAGGTAAGAATTGTATTTTCTTGCTGCCTGACTAAATTGCCAAAATGATATTAATAAGGTGGCAAAAAGGTAAAAACTTCTTTTTAACGATGTACTTAAATAACTGCACAAACTAACAATGAAAAAACAAGAAAGTTACAGGGCTGGTGCAAATGGACATTACCTATTTGGTATTGGAAAAGTTATAGAGATGTTTTTCACAAATAGAAGATAATCTCTGTGTTTTTTCTGGGGCAGAAAGAATAACTGAGGAAATAAAAAATAAAGAATTGTAACAGAAAGTCCATTTAAATAGTAGGGAGAATCAAGTTTGATCTAGAAACTTAAGGGAGTCTGTGCATTCTAAAATGCATGAGTCATTTTCATGTTTTAATTTTAGCATTAATTTTGTGTTTTCATCAGTTACTTCATTTTCCTTTGAAGGTGTGATATTCTGTCAAGTTGTATAACACAGATGCTGGTTTTCTACTACAATTTTCTTTTGAAATGTCCAATGGAAAAAAATGCTAAAGAATGTTATAATGAGTGCTTTGTCTTAGTGATGTCTAAAAGAACCTTGCTTTTCAAAGAAACTACTTAAAACAAGCCTGTGGAACAAATGGTCATGCAACTTTAAAATGCTGCCAGTAAAATAGCTAAGTAATCTCAAGAAACCCATCTGAATGCTAACTACCTATACCAGAAAACTCAATCCAAACTCCAGTAATCAACTGCTTCGTGAAAGAGCCAGCTGTTGAAAAGATGTTCCTCCTACTGCTGCTAAGAACAAAAAAATAACCATGCATAATCTATGTACACCATATTCGCCACATACTTTTACAGTCAGTGGAGTGTGACAAATATCAGTGTGTCCAAAGAAATCAGTTTGTGAAAATTTCATTTTTTAAAAATTACCCTTCTCAATGGCTGCTTAGATTGTTTTACCCTTACTCTGATTTAGCAAGTGAATATTGACTGGAAGGGAAAATATTTTTTAATGCTGTGAACAAGCAAATGGTCAATTTTGCTTCCAACACTAAATGTCTTAGAGTTTAATATTAAATATAGTTAAGAAATTTTAGAAAAATAAACCTGAGACTAAAATGATAAAAGAAACAAATATATTATTGATACCATTTTGTACACTTATTATTGACCACCCAAATCATTCACTCAATACCTGTGCCTTTCTGTCATCTGGAACAATGTTACCCTCAATGATGTTATTTTAACAGACAGGATGATGACAGTTTAATCTTGATATGGGAGTAGGCCCATCTAGTTAACTCTGGTTTCTCAACTCACCTCTAACTCTCACAGAAGATATTTAACCATAACCCTATTCTTCTACTACTATTCCACTCGCTTATCCTCACTACTTTGTCACTCTTGAGCTCTTTCCTCTCTCCACTATCCATGCTCAAGTAGGTCTTGGCTATCTCTCTGCTCCAAGAAGAGATGATCACTGTCAGGAAAAATCACTGTAGCCTCCTTATATACATGTGATTTTCAAATAAGTGACCTGGATCCTCTGATGTCCTGCCGTAATTTTAGCTATCAAATATCTTCCCTAAGAAAAACTTTCTATGTGAATAAAAGTCATCCTTTTGAATTAATTAAGTTTATAGGTGTCATTGTTACTTAACTCAAGATTATGAAAACCTCAGCACCAAAGCATACATTCTCACCAAATTTCAACTCTCAGCTCTATTGCATGCAACAGACTCAAACATCCCAATATTTATATGTAAGAAGACATCCATATCATATTTCATATCCTAATATTGGAGATACGTGCTAGTTATGTGTGTGTATCTATATATATTTCCAAAACTTGGCATTATTTTCTTACATACACCAATAATTTAATTTGTTTATTTTTCTGCAATTTATAAATGATTGACTTGATATATAAATATATAGTCTATATGCATGTTTTGTGTCTTAATAAATCTTTTAGTCCTTAATTATAATTGGAGCCCAATTTATTCAATAAACTATTAAAACTTACTTAATCTTCACAAAAGCCCTCATGAAATAGTCTCAATTGGAAAATGTGGACACTGAGCCTTAAAATTTTAAAGAACCTGTGCATAGCCGTACTGTTGAATCATAGAAGAGGCATGTCTTAAAAAAGTAGAACTTTCTCAGAATCCATGCTATTTCCGTCTATATAAAGATGGAAATAACACTAAGATTATGAGTAGTACATTTAGTAAATACCTTAAGTATTAATCAATATTAGTAAGCAATAGGAAAGAAATTCTTTCAAATCCTTAAAGTATAAACTGTCAACTCAATGTAATCGTTCCTAAGGACTAGGAAATGTAATGGCAAAGTAAAATCACTGGACACTTGTTGAGTGTCCACATATGTGTGGTCAGGTAAGTTTTACACACAGTAGTAAATGGTCACTTACAGGTTATGACTGAGTGATTCTGATGCAATGTTTTGACTACCAAATCTTTCCCAAAATAATAAAACAAATTGCTTAAACTGGTATATCTCTTTGAATAGTCTACCTTATCAATATGAGAACATGATTTTGGTGTAAAGGGTACCTGAGTTACACACACACACACACAAACACACACACACACTTTATGACTCAGTGGCAGCCTTCATTAAGTGCTATATAACACAAACTATTAGATTTGAGAAAATGACAAAACAATATAGGGCTCTGGACTTTTGATATTATTTATTTATGAAGCTGTTATGAGTTTAAAAAAAACTTTTCAACTTTTAGCTCAGAAAAATATGAGTTAAATAGTGAGTTTTACAAAGATACAACCTGAAGTTTTCCTAGAAGGAAACAAAAGATACATTCACCCAGAAGGAAATTAATCATGCTTAGGAACTGGGGTCTCTATCTGAAAACAAAAGACAAAGAACCATCACTACAACTTGACACATTTTGACAAAGATGTAAAGATTATGAAGTGAAAGTACAAAGGGGATGCTTTTGATTAAATTAGTGGTTAGCTAGGACTCTGAAAAGCGTCATGGCTTGTAAAAGATTATCCATTATCAAACTTCATTTTAACATCTTTTTCTATGGATAGTGAAAAACTTTGATGACACATGAAGCCTATTGCCACTTAGGATTTCTAGGAGGTGGTTTTTTAACAGTAAAAGTTATAAAAATCAAGTACATACCTTCTTTTTCTCTGGGGTACAGCCATATTAGGTCCCAGCTTTCAAGTGGCTAGTGACCAGGCAGCCCTTACCTGGCCTATTGCCAAGAATCAGTTTGAGAGAATAAGTGGCAGTAAGGAACGGAAATGGCATATATGAAAGAACAGAAGGATATAACCTGAGGCTTCATTGTCCATGATTTTAAATTCTAGTTTGAGGAGTCTGTGTCTTACAATACATGAAAGATTTTAAGAAATTGTCAGATAAAAGCAGTTTTTGGTAAATTGACTTAGCTTACTTCTTGGCTAATCAAATCTTAAATGCAAAATAACATTTATACTTATAAATAAATAGCTGCATTAGAGGATTTTTACTGACTGATATATCACCAAGATTTTAATAAGATGACTGATAATTAAAATATAAAATTGGAACATAAAATTAAATTGAGCAAACTCACAAATTTGGAGAAGCATTGGCTAATTTGTTATTTTCACTATCTTTGCTAAAATGCATATAAATATATTTTGGATGGAAATGAGTATAAATTGAAATTTTATATAATATCATTAATTATCAGATACACAACAAATTTATCTTGCTTAAAGGGGGCATGTTGGCTTAAATGATTCAGAAGAAAATAATCAGATTTCTCCCATTTACCTAAGTCTACAGAAAATATAGATGGGTGGTAATTTTTTAATAATAAGGACATAATATAAAATCCCCCTAAATTTTTAATCTTTTCTTTATACAATCCTTTTGTCATCAATATAGGATCATGTTGAATATTTTCCCATTCTGGAAATAAAACAATAATAACTAACATAAGCACTTTACATATAATAATTTCTTTCATCTCACATTGATTTTGTGAAGTAATTTACATTTATCTTCATTTTATGATGAGGAATCTGAGACACCGTGAGATTAAGTAACTTGCCTAAGGTCACACAATTAGTGGGTAGTTTCTTAGATAGTTAGCCATGCAGTCTTAACCACTGCACGAGTTAGCTTAGCTATCTTCACTTTCCTCAAGCCAGCATTCTTATACTCTTGTACTTTCTCTTCATAGCAAACTTGCACGCAGATAATCGTTTTGCCACTTCTGATTCCCTCCCCAGAGGTGGCACTGCAGCCACTCTTGCTTCTGCCATCCTGACTTCTCCATAGCTATATCTAAGGATACACCTTGGTTTTTATGTTTCTCAAAGCTCTGCAGCATCTTTCACTTCTGGACACTCTTTAGAGTGTTTTCCTTTTTTGTTTTCTCTGGCATCATCTTATTTTTGTTTAAGCAATAAAGTTGGTTTTTTCCCTCAATTTCCCTTTCTTCCCTCCCTCTGCTGAGGACACTTAAAATGCATGAACCAACCCTTATTTGTACCAAATTTGCTAACCACTAATTTAATCAAAAGGACTTAGCAGAGGAAAGGAAGCAAGTGGCCAAAAGTCAGATTTACTAAGAAATGATCTGGTCACCTTATGCCTAAGGACACTTAGTAGAGGGAGGGAAGGAAGGGAAATTGAGAAAAAACTCAGTGAGTAGAGTATAACCTTCTTTTCCTAACCATTTCCCATGTAGATGTTGATTTTGACAGTATGAGTTACTTTGGCCAATGGAAAGTCAGCATCTTGAAACAAGTGTCAGCATTAAATGCAGCAGGTTGGCTTGGCATCTCAGGCTTCTGTGACCCACCATAGTAAGAACATATCCCAAGTAGTAGGTGGATGACGACAGTGAGGAAATATGTGGAGCAGACTTGAGTCTAACCTGCAGCCTGGAGCCAGGCCCAGCTGATCTTAGCTGAGTTCATCAGAGAAAGAGCAGATTTGCAGACCCATTAATGATAAATCAAACAAATACTATTATAAATCAGTGGAAAGGTACAGATTCAACTGCAATACTTATCATGAAACTTTAATATGGGCAAGCTATTTATCCTCTGTAAGTCTTAGTGTTTTGATCCGTAAAGTTGGAAAATGAATAGTTTGCTTTACTTGATTTGTAGAGAAAATTAAATGAAGTAATATATGTGAAGTGCTTAGCACAATGGCATAGTATGAGCCCAATTAATGCTAACTTAAGCAAAGAATGTTTTCCTTATTTCCAGACTCAAATATCATGCTAGAAAGCTGCTCTTGGAGGGTACTTCGAGACCTCAAAATCAACAGGTGTCATAATGAATTCATTACATTTCTTTCTCTGATATCTAACATTGTAAATGACAACCTTTTTTACACAGCTCACAAACGAGCAACTTAGGGGTCCTCCTTCCTACCTTCTTCCTTACCACTTTTCTGCAATTTTCAATCAAGATTTTTTTTATTTTATCTCCTGTATATGTTATCTATTCATCACCTTTCCTTCATCATAACAGCCACCATCTAAATCACTTATTTTACTGCATCAATACCTATTTTAGTTAAGGTAAGGCTAAACACTGTAAGAGGTAAAATCCTCAATCCAGTCATTACCTAATCAGTTTGCTTCTCACTCATAAGAAGTCTTAGTTGTGAGTTCCTGATTAGTGAATGATTTTGGACCTAAGCTCTTTCCATCACATGGTGTCACCATTTTCAATACGTGGCTTCTTCCATGGTCCCTGTACTCATGTTAAGCCAGTAGAGAGGGAAAGAACATGGATGGTTGTATGTGGAAAGCTTTATGGTTAAGAGTTGGAAGTAGCGCTCATAGCTTCCACTCATATTACATTGAGGAGAAATCTATCATATGATCACATCTAACTTTAAGGGAGGCTGGAAAAGACAATCTGACTGTATGCCAAAGAAAAAGAGGTCATAGATATGACCAACAACTAGCCATACATTGCCCCAGTTCCCTCAGTGGCCTCCATGCTTTCAGCCTAGTCTTTTTACAATTCAGTTCCTACAAGAAGCCAGAGTTTTGTTTGTTTGTTAAACATAAATTGGATCACCTCACTCTTGTGTTCAACATTTCCAATATCTTTCAGTAGGGCATTGACTAAAACCCAAACTCCTTACCTTGACTTCATAATCTTGCCCCTGCTTTACCTTGCTGAACTTGTCTCATTCCAATCTCTTCATCATGCACTATGGTTTACTCACATGGATTTTCTTTCCGTTCCTTGACCATCTGAAACAAACTCTTCCCCTAGAATCTTTATACCAGCTCTTCTTTCCTTCTAGAACAGTCTTCCATAACCTTCACGTAGCTGGTATCTTCCTCCCACTAAGACTTCATTTTAAATGACACCTCTTCAGAAAAGCCCTCCCTGACAACCCAGTCGAAAATAATTACCCAGTCACTTTCTACCACATTGATGTATTTTAACGTTCTACATACAACTTACGAGAATTTGGTGGGTTTCTTTCTGTCAGGTAGCTATTTACTTTTTTTTCATCTGTCCATCATCTATCTATCAAGTCTATCTACCTATCTATTTATGCCTCCACATGCAGACAGAGATCCTTGAGTGTTTTATTCCCCACTGAACTCTATTACCTAGAATACTAGCCCTGTTTGGCACAGGGCTCGTTGAGTAAAGTTTGACTCACTAATAAAGTTTGCTGAACTTTCTGTGCACTAAGGTAGGCACATTTTCATCCCACCAACCAACTCTACTGAACTGAAAAAGACAAAACAAGTGTGTTTCTTACATTAGCATTACAAAAGACACCTGTGGCTGAAAGTCAGGTTTACTAAGAAACCAACTGGTCAAATTATGCCTAAAGAACTGCTTAGCTGACCAATTTACTTGTAACCTTTTCTCTTTCCACTGAGTCTGAGACTTTGAATGTAAGGTATGATGGTAGACAATACATTTTTTCTCACTTAGGCAGGAACCTGTGTTTTTCCTTTCAAGGAAATTTTATTTTTATGTGTAGTAAACCACTTAATTTTTCAGCCTGGAACAAATATCCTCTTTAATTTAATGAATTGAATTGTGTGTCTTGTTTACATTGATAAATCTCAGTTCAAAGGGAGAACAAGTGTATTACATGGCATTTAAAATTAAAAATTAAAAAGAGTTTTACAAGGAAAGTCAAATTATTGGTACTTAAAACAATGAAAGACATTTATTAATATTTGATAAGTGTTTTAGTACAATTTTAGTTTACAAATGTGGAATGAAGACTTCTATTTTATTTCCTTCCAATAGAATGTTTGTAGTAATAAATTCATAGCAGTTAATAGTTGCTGAGAACTTTTGATATGCCAGTCACTATCCATGCTTACTTTACAAGAACTGTGTGAACTTAGGCAAGTGAGGCCTAAAGAGGTCAAATTACTTTCCCCAAATTAGAAAGCTATCAAAGGTAACCACCATACACAGTGCAAATGCAATTTACAAATCACAGTGCAATCTCTTATGTCCTGGACTACAAGAAACTGCAGTTAACAGGTTCATCTATCAACAGGCATTCTATCTTAAGTTTGAATATTATCATTTTCATAAGGCATACTTTTAAATTCAGTCTATAATAATCATCCAGTTCTCCTGGATGATGTGAGGCATAGTAGATTCTGGCAAATCTACCCAGAATTACCTTCGTGGCCAGCAATTCAATACTTGCAATAAGAATTACCAATAACATTAGTTTCTGCCCGTGGAAGACACCACAGAAAACGCAAGTACAACTAGCATGGGGGAAACTTGAACTCTTAAACAGATCACCAAGGTAGCATCAACCTCAGACGTGTTATCCGAAAGGAGCTGCCAAACCTGCTTGTGGAATTACTGTGGATGACTATGCTTGCTTCCCTCTCTGACTTTGCCACTTCGTCAGTCCCTCAGCCCATTCCTGCTTGAGTACAATCAAATATTAGAAATGGTGCAACATTAAAAGTTAAGAAATCAATATGTTTCAGAATTTCAGACTTTGAAAGACTTTTAAAAATTGTAATCTGGTTTAAGATTTTTCTTTTGACAATGAATCAAATCATTTCAGAGAGATTTGCCATTAAGAGCAGTCAGGACTAGAACTCCAGGCCTCCTGCTCCTGGACACACATTCCCTTTGCTATACCACTCTTCCTCACCTTGCTGCTTCTGGTTGTTCATAATTCTTTGGAGTTCCCTACATAATTCCTGAAGTTAGAATCCCCGCCCATTCCCATTACAACACCAATATTTACCTATTCTGTTTCCTTTATTCTCAGTGTTCTCTTTCTGTTTGTTTAGATATTAGAAAATTACATAAATTAATTCTAATGCCTATATTAATGGAGGCTAAAGATTGAAATACTTCTTTCCCTTTCTAGCTAAAATTTTGTTTATTTAAAAACACACCATTGCAATTACTAAGATTTGTGGTAATATAGCAGAGCAAGAAGAAAGACATTATGGGCAGGCATTTTTTAGAGCCCCTCACATCACTTGAGGGAGAGCCCAGCTTCACATAAAAGACACAGAAGCGGGGAAGCAGTGGTAACAAAGCAGCCAGAATGAGTTAAATAAGGTGGATATAAATATTTTAACTAGGGCTAGACATCACTCCCTGTGTTTTAATATTGTATCTCTCCTTTAATCACAAACTCTTCTTTGTTTAGTTTTCTCTTCTGGTTCAAGAAAAGGCAGATTTCAAGAGGGGCCATTTTATCTTTTAACAGGAAGGACATTTTCTACAGTTATTTTCTCAAATGTAGCAGTTTGTTCAACTTCTTTTTTTTTTTTTTTTTTTTTTTTTTTTTTTTTTTTTTGAGACAGAGTCTTGCTCTGTTGCCCAGGCTGGAGTGCAGTGGCCGGTTCTCAGCTCACTGCAAGCTCCGCCTCCCGGGTTTATGCCATTCTCCTGCCTCAGCCTCCCATTGTTCAACTTCTTTATTGGATTTCCAGGCCTGAAACTTATTATCGCCTTTTGTCTACTAATGGCAAATGTATGTATGTAATTCTAAAATTCTCATCTTCTCTTTTGATTCTGTTATTACTCCTAACTACAAGTTACTTTTTTGGTGTTTTAAATCAATGTAAATAAAATCAGTGATTTTCAAACATTATAAAAAATATTCAAAGAAAAATAACTAGAAATGTAATCTCATCTTGAGACAGACTCAGTTATGTATGGATCAAACATATTCTGTACTGACATAAACCCCATAGTAGGTTTCCAGACAAATTTGTTAAAGTTTACATTAAATTATCCTAATAAAAATGTTCAATTTTGCTAGGAAAAAAATGCATGCCATAGTAACATGAAAAATATAAAAAGTAAATAACTCTCAATTGTGTACTTAAATTAAAAATTAAAAAGTCTCTTTTACTCTAAAGCAATATACTCAGTAATTGAGATCATCAGAAAATTAGCTCTGAAGACAATTTTACGTATTTTATAGCCTTTTTTTGTCCATTAAGGTCAGGAATTACCAAAATTAATTAATGTCAAAACTTGAGAAGAAAAGTATATGAGTATTGAGTATGCATGTATTAGTATGTTTGTATGCATCTTCTGGGTAAGTCATTTTTTTCAAAATAAAATAAAATAAGATAAATATTTAGTAATATCCAAATCTTTGGGTGGAAAAACTAAAAGTCTTCAGGTGTTTACTAATTTCTCTCAACCTTATGGCTATTGTCTAGCAATACTAACTAGGGATAAAATGAAAAAACAAGGGTAGAACTAGTGGTAACCTTGGTTAATCTTAAAACACGAAAACACTATAACAGATGAGTCTGTGCCCTACATACAAAGAATAAAGAATCCAGCCTCTCTCTGCTTGCTAAAGGGGCCTCCCCATGTCCCTTCTTTGAAACTCTGTATTTCTATGGCTTGTATGCCTGTCACTGCACTGATTTCTTGTTTTGCTCCAATCTAGTCTCTCCTTTTCAGAGCCTTTTACTGTTTCCTTTCTCATTCTTCTGCTAAGATGATAGTGTTGTCAAGGGTTCTGTTGTTGATTCTCTTCTCATTTTAGTCTACATGCCCCTGAAACTCTCCTGCCACCTATCAGCACCTCCTACTTGAGTTCTCTATTTAGAACTTTAACCAGTAACTTCACCCTCCACAACCCCAGTTGGAGCTCATGATCTTTCCCCCAAATCTGAATTTTATATAAATGGCACCAGCATTAGCCCAGTCCTGCAAGCTAGAAATGTGGTTTTCATGTGATCTGACTTCACACACTAACTCATCATGTACAGTTATACATTAAGTGCCACTGATTCTCCATCATAGCTCATCCATTTAAACTTTCTTCTTCTTTCCTGCAGCCACTGGTAGCTCTGATCCTGACCATCTCTTGCTTGAACTAGTAATTCAGTCTACTAACTGGCCCACCGTCCTTCTCGACCCTCCAAACCTCTTGCCCTGCCTAGGCAATCCTTCATGTACATTACTACTGATCTTCATAAACCACACATTCAACCAAGATTAAACTCTTCAGGCTTCCTATTGCCTTCAGAGATTTCCAAAGGAAATTTCTCATCATACCTACACCTGGAAACTCTGCTAACTGCTAGTCAGTCTTCAAGAACTAGATCAAATGTTTACTTCTTTGTGAGATCCTTCATGATCTACTGATGCAGAGTTAATCACCCCTTTTGGTAACAGTATTGCACGTAGTGCATATCTCTTTTTTATATTTACCACACTGGTGTGATTATGTGTTTACATGACTGTACTGCCTCTGGATTGTCAACTCTTTGAGGCTCTGGCTGTAACTATTTATCTCTGTGGCTAGACACCTTAAGTTTTCTGCAGAAAAATATGCCAATTCCCTCTGGGAACATGAGAGACAAACAGAATTTGCTTAATTTGGAATATAATCCGGCAACAGTTTAGAGCATAAAGTGGAAGAATGAGTGGAAAATAGGGACAAGGAAACAAGTAGGAAGTAAGTTGCTGCAGTACAAACACAGAAGAATGACAAAGTCCTGGATAAAGACAGTGCTGGGGGTCTGCCGAAAGGGCACTGCTGGATTTTGGAGAAAACTATTTGCCTCTTCATAGGATTTAAATTCTGACATTCAAAGAAAATTTTTAAAATTTTGTTTAATAATATTTGGAGGCAATTTGGAGAATAAATATATTCATTGTGTTTCCCCTCCCCTAAATACCCGTTTGCATCATTGGGAGGTGAAACAGATGCTCAGGAAGCATAATTGTTACTTGTAGTTTACAAAATGACATATTTCTTGGTTTTAAAAAAGACTAGTAGTATAGTATGATCTATAAAACTGGAAATAAATGTCTATGATAAAGGTAAGAGATGTTCTTCTTTTTGAACTGTTCATATAATTGGATATGCTTTGTATGTATAAGGGGCTTCACAAGTGCTCTTTTTATAAGCTTCTGAAAGATTAGAATCTCTCTCTCTAATAATCCTATCATCTGATTAGAATGCAGATATTTTGGAGAAATTTATTTTTTGGTTATTTGTGTTGATCTATATTTTATGCCTAAATTTTAAACAATTAAGCTTCTAAGAACCCAGTGTCTATAGATCTAACACCTTTTATGACATTTATAAACAAAAAACTATTTTACTAGTTTCTCCATTTGTCATGTTTTCATATTTTAAATGATTTTTAATTAAAATAACACTTTAACATGTTTTAGCCCTAATTTCTGCTTAGGTTATCGGTGACACAGAATTTGATAATTATTTCTTTTTAAAATATATGTTCCACAATAGTGAGACTATTCAATATTCAAGGTGTATTCTTATAGTACATTCAGAATCTATTCTCATCAAAATTATGTATTTCTGAATAATAGTACAAAATTTGCAATTTTTATTTTTTATAATATCATAATGCAGAAAACAGAAACAAGAAAGTAGAAACCACACATGCAATTGCAGCATCTTTCAGGAGAAAGTAAATTAGGTAGTAAAACTCTCTCTCTCCTCTCTCTTTCTTACCTTTTAAATTAAAAGTTTGATGTTTCTCATTCCACATTTTTCCAGTGGTTATAATAATATGCGTCTATACAAATATTTGTATATATAGCATAGCTTTTTGTTACAAAAATGAAGTCATATTGTATATTCTATTTTGCAAATTTTAAAAAAATTGTCAGTGTATCATTCTGAGGTTTCCAATTCCGTACATAATACATAAAAATGTAACTCCTTTAATTTTTAAAATTGAGGTATAATTTACCTACAGTGAAATGGATACATCTTGAGTGTACAGTTCAATGAATTTCAACAAATGTATAGACCAGTGTAAACACGTACCCTTTTCAAGATTTAGAATCTTTCCATTTGTTAGCTGATATTTTAAAGGTATACCATAGAACTGACAGTCATATGTTACCCTCTGTAAGAATTCTTTAAGAGGATCCAGTTCTTTGAGAACACTGGATCCTCTAGAAAGAAAGTTGCATCAAATTCTTCCTCAGAAATTTGAAAGTAAAAGGATGGAATTTCCAGATAACAAATAATGTGACAACTCTTGTATCATTAAAACTTATCTTCAAGAAAATAAATTAGGAAAAACAGTAGCACTTTGATTTAAAAAAAAACTTCAGAGAACAGCAATTCTGCAACAACATTATTACTCTGAACATTTTACTTAAGTATTAATGATCTATATTTTTTTCCTCTCACCTGGTACTGAAACTGTGCATTTGCTAACACATATTTGAAGAAGAAAAAAAAACACCTATAACATTTAATGAGCTAATTATCACATACAACTTCCATGTACATGATGGTAGTATGAATAATACAATAGTGTCCCCTCATTCGTGGGGAATGTGTTCCAAAACTCCCAGTGGATGCCTGAAACTACAGAAAGTACCAAATACACAGCCTACGTGTGATGACATTTAATTTATAAATTAGAGACATAAGAGATTAAGAGCAATAATTAATAATAAAATAGAACAATATAACTGTAATAGAAGTTATGTGAATGGTATCTCTCCTTCTCAAAATGCCTTATTGTACTGTGCTTATCCTTCTTATGATAATGCAAGATGATAAAATGCCTACATGATGAGTGAAGTGAGGTGAATGACATAGGCATTATGAGGTAGTGTTAGGCTACTAATGACCCTCTGACAATACTCAGAAGGAGGATCACCTGCTTTTGGGGTTCCTGGATCATCAAGCCATGATGATGTCTACGGTTTGATGTCAGGAGCAGATGATATTGATGACTGATGGGTAAGTAGCATATATAGCACAGGTACGCTGGACAAAAATGATTTATGTCTCTGGCAGGACAAAACGGAACAACAAAAGATTTCATCACACAAATCAGGATGACACACAATATAAAAACTATGAATTGTTTATTTCTAGAATTTTCCATTTAGCATTTTTGGAAAGCAGTTGACCACACTTAACTGAAACCTCAGAAAGTGAAACCGTGGATGAGGGGGGAACTATTGTACAATATAAGTAAACGTGATAAATGTAAATTAATCAGAGAGCAATTAATCTGGGTTCATTAATGAGAAGTTTTCAAAATAACTTTGACTTACAGAAAGTATGTTTTTCACTTAATTTTAGCTTTTTATTTGAATGAAACACTAATATTTTCATGGCATTGTTATGCTTTTAATAATAATGGCATTAATAACTCATATGAGTTTTATAATTCACAGATTGCTTTCATATACAAGATCTCAAGTAAGCATGAAAACACACATATGAGGTAAATGTGCTAGGTAGACATTGACAACGCTGCTCATACATTCTTTTTTAAGAGAAAGTCCAAACTCCCTTCTATAGGATCCCTATAGGCAGCCATATTTAATATTGCATTACTCTGTGTCTTTTAGCATCAGCTAATTGGGCAAAGTTGAACACTGATTCAAGGGTGGGAAGTTTATAGAATATCAAGTACTATATGATGTAGCCTGGCACAAAAGTTAAACTGGGACCAATAGATTCTCTTTTAAGAAATGTGAATTGAGAAAGAGTAATCATCAAGCAGTTAATAGTGGCAGGTAAAGATGAAAGGGCATTTACAGAGGTGAGCCATGAGGGGCAATCAGGGTCATAAGGTGTGATGACAAATCAAAGTTATAAGGGAACAGAGGGAAACAGAAATGCCAGGAAAGAGAAACCTTTGGCCCATGAGAGAGAGAAGGATAGGTAGTGCCCAGAGTTGAGTGTCCCGGTTTTCTGCAAGTAATTTTAGGTAACTTGGTTAAGTCTCTGTTTATTGCAACAACAACAAAAAAATAATCAAAATAAAAGGTAATCTTATCCCTACTTTGTAAATCGAATAACAGAAGTTCAAAAGAATAGAAATCACCTATCTACTATCAGATGGTCCTAAAGTGTTTTCGTTGGTAATGGAAAGCAAACCTCTTAAAGTCAAATAAATGTTTTCTTCACAGATGTTTTCTTAAATCTAAAAGGTTGTCAGAATTATTAGGAGAGTTTTACAACACACCAATTTCCAGGCCCTGATTGGAACCTATGGATTCATAGTCTTCAGGGATATGACAATGGCTTAATTTCAGAATTTTAAATGAGTTCCCTGACATTACTCTGTGATCATTCAGATTGATAGCTAAATTTTCTACTTTTAAAATAACTTAAAACTTTCCAAATTTGTCTCTTTGTAAAATTAGCTAAAGCCCTATTTTTGAATAAAATATATATATACTGAGAGAGAAAGAAAAAAAAATGTTTGATTTAACATTATCGAACAAGAACTATGTTCAAATGTGAAGTCAAGGCACACATTTGCTTACTTATCAACTAGGGTGAACTGAAGAAAGAAAGCACTTTTGGTTTTGCAAATATTTGGATATCTGAGTACATGTGGCTACTACTGGGGAAATCCTACTCATAGATAGATGATATAGATATATAGAGACACAGATACAGATATAGATATAGATACAGATATAGATATAGACCTTTCCCTAAGGGCATAGCAATGAGTGGCCTATGACCTATTACCTAAGAAAAATAAGGCTAACTAATAAAGAGGCCACTGATCTTCAAGTGAGGAACATCTAGCAAAATTGCCTTTGGAGGCTCTAAAATCTATCCCACCAGCCACTGAATGTGTGTGATGATTAATTTTATATCAACTTGACATAGAGTGATCAGATGAAACATTATTTCTGGGTATGCTGTGAGAGTGTTTCCCAATTAGATTAGTATTTAAATTTATGGGCCCAGTAAAATAGATTGCCCTCACTCATGTTGAGTAGACATCATCAATCCATTGAAGGCCTGAATAGAACAAAAAGGTGAAAAAAGAAGGAATTCACCCCTTTTCCCAATTGAGCTGGAACATCAGTCTTCTTCTGCCATTGGTCAAGGATTTATGCCATAGGCTTCTCTGGTTCTCAGGCATTCAGACCTGGACTGGAATCACACCACCTGCTTTCCTGGGTCTCCAACTTCCAGAAAGCAGATCTTGGGACTTCTCAGCCTCCATAATCATGTGAGCTATTCCTTATGGTAAATCTCTTCCTAAATATATCCTCTTGGTTCTGTTCTTTGGAGAACACTGACTAATATGATATATTATGATTTATATTCTGCCACTGAATTGGTTAACTATAAAGTAATTTTTGGCAGTTACAGGGCTATAAAAACTGTTACTTACTACACAAAGCTTCCACTGTCTTTTCTTGGTTTTGATCTTTCCCATTAGTGAAAACAAAATCCTACTAACCTTCTTTTCCTCTTCCTCCTCCCACCCATTTGCTTATTAAACTCCATTTCCTGAGCTCAAAGGAGAAAAAAAAACAAAAGCTATTTTTCAATCTTTGTCCTTGGGCTGGCCACAAAGAGGAGGTTTGATCATTAAATTGGATTGGGGCTCATTTTTATAAAGCCACTTTTAAGTAAGTGAAAACTAGACAACATTCCCTAAGGACAAATGTGAAAGTAACAGTCTAATGTAGGATTACCAAAAAAAATCAAAAAGCCTGTGTTCTTGTTTCCATTCTATTTCACATACACTAAGACATTAGATGTCACTTATAAAAGATGCTATCAGTGCCTTGCCCGTATCTGTTCAGCCTTTACCATTTCATTCCATGTCTCCTCTATTTTCAACATCCAGCACCTAAATCTCTACCTGGGAACTTTCCCTGTATAATAGAGCCCACTCTGCCTATGCATGTGCCTATGCTTCCAGAATCACTCCTTGATTGGTACATGAATACCCTACCCTCTCACTCCCTTTATGGTATAACTCTGAGGTGTGTGTTCCATACTGTTTCCTAGAGTTTCCCAGCAAGCTCCAGCTGCCCAGTGGTAACTTGCTAAGTAACACATTATTTCCTCTATTACTTCCCCCTTCCTTACCAATGATCCTGACCAGCAGCTGGTCTGCTTTGAGGAATCATATGCAAAGACATTATTGTCTTATATTAAGTAGCAGATACTCAGGATGTGTTAGCAGAATTGGGTAACTTGCTAGCCATATGACAACAAGAATTCCATTGCTGGCTGTAACTGCAGTGGTGATAATCCCTGAAGTACTACAGCACCACAATTGTTATCTCATCTGTGAAGAATTGGGATAAAATACAGATGGAAGAAGATACTTACACATAGCATCTGAGAGCTGTAAAGGCAATGGTAGTTATAGGACCTATGAAATTGGGCGGCTATTGATAAGTGCCACTGAAGTGCTTAAAGCAAGAAAATGACAGTGTCAGTTGAGCTCTCTGTAAACTTAGGGCAAGGTGTGAAGACCAAAAAGTCTCTGTGGCTGTATTTAAACACACCTGTCTTCTCCAGCTGGAGTAATATGTTGCCTTATTGTGGGAAAGGCTAAAACACAGAACCAGTAAGTCCTATATGGTGAATAAGGCCTTGAGAAGAAAGAATAAGACCATGATATGTGGGATGGGGACAATGCGGGTGGATGCATTTGGTAACACTGAGCCCTCTAATTTCTTAGAACCCCAACAGAAGTGCCTCACCCCCAGTTGTTAGAGGATAGCAGCCTTTCTTTTACTGGAGACTATGCAAAGACCTCACCTGAAGCAGATGGCTCACAAGCTAATGTTGCCCCACTTTACCTCATTACTTCCAGATCAATAATAGGGTTAAGTCTCAGCATGACCCAGCTGGAGAAACAGTCCCTTCTATAAGAGGAAGGTGATTATTAACCAAATTAACCATAGGATATCAAAATTATATATTATCAAAAGCTGAGAGAATATGCCTGAGAATAAGTCTTGAGGACTCTAGACTTTAAGCACTGAAATATAAGTAATGGAATATAAGGTTGAATATATACACATACACACACACATTTAAAAACAGATCAAGATCAGGGAAGCTGAAAAAGCTAATATTTGACTACAGTGGAAATTTACAATTTCTCAGCCAGTGTTCCAAGCAGAAACAGTGTTAGATTCAAAACCCATTAACTAGGAAAGCTAGGTCCCCTTGTAGAAGAATCCTGCAACACCACAGCAAATGTACAGAGTATCAATTCCCCAGTATTTCTCCCAAAATACCAGGGTCTCTGTACACTGGGGAAAAATACATATTTTAAGGTGTGTTGGATATCAAGAGACCCTGAATACCATCAAGGCCTGACTGTTATAGGGTATATAGGTGCCAGGTAATAAATGGAGGCCTGGCCCAAGTGTGTCTCACAGTGGACCTAATATGTCCGCGAACTCATCTGGTGATTATTTCCCTAGTTCTTGAATATAGAATCTGGATCTATATACTTAGCAACCAGCAGAACCTTTCAGTTGGTTCCCTGATCTTTTCAGTAAGAGCCATTATGGTAGGAAAGACCAAGTACAAGTTCTTAATACTACTTCCTCCTCTCTGGCCAGGAATGTAATTCAAATGCAATGTGGCATCCTAGATGAAGTGGCAGAGATTAGTACCACCACCAATGACTTAAAGGTGCAGCACGGTCATCTCCATCATATCCCCAATTAATTCACCATTCTGGACCTGCAAAAACAGCCTGCAACACGGCACATGGCAGTCAAATACTACAAATTAAATGAAACAACAGCTCCATTTACAGTTTCTGTGCTAGATGTGTTACCTGTTCTACAGCAGAGCAAGAAAGCCTCTGATATACAATGTACCACTAGTGAATTGATAAATATTTTTTCCATACTCATCAGAAAGAAGGATCAGTAGCAGTTCAGATCCACATGGTTGCATAACAATGTGTTCTTGATTATACACCAAGACTGCTAACTTTCTTGCTGTCCAACAATGTAGTCGGAAGAGACCTCCATCATTTGGACATCCTTCAGAAAGTCACACTGGTGCATTATATTGATGACAGCATGCTACTTAAACTTGAGCAGCAGCTAGTAATAAGGACAACCACACTGTGACATATCTCAGACAGACAGTGGGAGGTAAATCTTCCTAATTCAGGGGTGTATCACATTGGTGAAGTTTGTAGTAGTCCAGTTTTCTGGGACACGCTGTTCTAAATGCCCCAAGGTAAAGAACAAGTTATTGTACTTTGCACATCCAGCACTAAGAAAGAAACATGACCCTTAACATTGCCTCTTCAGATTTTCAAGTCAGTTCTGCCCATTTCAGACTATTCACTGATCTGTTCATCAGGTGAGTTGGATGTTAAACAGATAAAGCCTAATATACTAAGTATACTGAGAAAATGTAAATAAGCTTCAAGAATAGGTAGACTAGACTTCTATGTTTCACTGACACGTTTTTTCATACCTATGGCTTCATGGGAGGTTCCATATGACTGGCTGATGGAGCTAGAGTAAAACCTGGACTTGGTTCTTTGATAGGCCATTGTGATAAATTGTTGGGAGTTGAAAATTCTGTAATAGATCCTCGCTCTGTGATAGCCCTGAAAGACAACAGTATGGACAAACCCTCCCTTGGGCACAGCTTTGAGCAGTGTATCTAGCCATCAATTGTGCAGGGGGAGAACATATATTCAAGAGGAGGATATATATGAACTACTGAGCAGTTACAAATGAATGTTTGGTAAGTGGCTTTGGAAAAAGCAAGATTGGAGGACTAAGGATTACAACGTCTAGAGAAGAAATAGTGAAAATAATTATAGAAGCAGGCACAAAATATGTAGATCTTGGCCTCTTGTATAAATGTCCTCTGAATTAGATGCACTGAACAAACAAATGGATAGAATTACGTTTCTAGTAGAACAAGTTGTTTTTGTTTTTCTTGGCTACTACACTTATTGTGTAATGGCCCATGAAATGAATAATTACTGTGACATGGATGTACGCTATGCATGGGCTCTCTCTTACAATGTTGTTCAAGCTACTTCCTCTGTCAAATGACTGATTTCTCATAATCAGAGACGAACTTGCAACTTGATTGCAAGTTGATAATATCTGACCTTTTCCTACCTGGAAAGAGCAGTAATTTTTCACTATTGCGATCAATAAATATTTTAGATATGGGTTTAACTTTTCTGTCTAAATGTCTCATCTAGCAATATTATCCAAGGACTTGGAAAATGGGAGATTTATCATCACAAGATGGTGTATGATACCTCCTTGAACTAAAGAACCCATATTACAGCAAAGGAAAGATGATAAAATATAAATGACTGTGAAATATCACTCATTTTACAATATATTGCATTACCCCAAATCTGCTGGCCTGACAGAATGTTGAATTCGTTTCTTAAAGGCACAAGTAAACAAACCAGTCTGTGGATGGCACTGTTACTCTGTGCAATTTGGATACTATCCTTTAAATGCCAATGGCTACTATGTGGTGTTGTGTCTCTAATAGGTGGAATACATGACTCTGAGAACCAAAAGGTCAAACTATAAGTGCCCTTTTATTATCTGTCCGGGCGACCCAGTTGGGTGATGTGTGCTTCCCATGTTGCACTTTCAACTCAGCTGTAAAAGACACACTTGATTTCCAAGGTGTGGTAGTGGTGCAGGAGTGCTTTTACAAGGGAGGTTAGAGTAAGGGCTCTACTAAACTATGGCTGCCACCTGATCATTTTGTTATCCTGATCCTGATATATTAGAAGGAAAATATAAAAGAGTGAGTATGCTGACACAAATAATAAATCATAATCATAATGACAAGAAAGAAGTACTGATGCAAAATGATAATGAATAATATGTCTTAGAATTCAGGCGACTCACTGGGGAGCTCTTGGTGCCCCCAAGCCTAGTGATAACCGTGGACAAACAATTACTGCGACCTCTGTCTGAAAAGGTCGTAGGAACCAGGGGCTCAAGCCCCTCAGGATGAAAGTCTTTGTTACCCACAGGACAAGCCTACACCTACAGAAATACTGGCCAAGGATGAGAGGAATCTAGAATGAGTGACACAGGAGGTGCATGATGATTATTAATTATAGTTTTAGGATTAATTGCAGTAGTAAGGACTACAAAATCCACCATTAGCTCTCTGGTACTAAGTTGTTGGGTTTTTAAAAGAAATTGTAATCTCCTGCCACCTAGAAGAATATGTAGCAGGATGGGGTGAAATTAATGGAGGCATCAGTGGATATTAATAATGGTAGGTTAGATTATAGCAAACACCCATAATAACAGCCCTTAACATTTCAATACATGCCAGCCCAACTTTCAACTGCAGTTCTTGTGTCTCTTTATCTGACTTTTTTTCTCTGGCTGTTGAAGCCTCTTCTGCCCTTGCACTTGGTAAGACAGACTGCAATAGAATTAATACCCTTATGAGAAACCCTCAATTATGGGCATGCCTCTGAGATACTGTGGGCTTAGTTCCAGACCACTGCAATAGTGCAAATGTTGGAATAAAGTGAGTCACACAAATTTTTTAGTTTCCCAGTACATATAAAAGTTATGTTTATACTACACTGTAGTCTTTTAAGTGTGCAACAGCATTATGTATAAAAATGTATATAACTTAATTTAAAACACTTCACTGCTAAAAAATGCTAACAATCATCTGAGCCTTTCAGCAAGTTGTAATCTTTTTGCTGGTAAAGTGTTCTGCCTCTGTGTTGATGTCTGATGACTGATCAGAGTGGTGGTTGCTGAGGGCTGAAGTGGCTGTGCCAGTTTCTTAAACGTAAGACAACAACCAATTTTGTCACACGGACTGATTCCTTCTTTCATAAAAGATTTATCTGTAGCGTGCAACCCTGTTTGATAGCATTTGACCCACAGTACTTCTTTCAAAATTGAAGTCAGTCCTCTTAAACCCTGCCACTGATTTACCAACTAAGTATATTTTTGCCAACTAGGTTTTTGTAATATTCTAAATTCTTTGCTGTTATTTCAACAATGTTCACAGCATCTTCACCAGGAGTAGATTCCGTTTCAAGAAACCACTTTCTTTGCTCATGCACAAGAAGCAACTCTTTACCCACTTAAGTTTTAACATGAGATTGCAGCAATTCAGCTACATCTTCAGGCTCTACTTCTAATTCTAGTTCTCTTACTATTTCTACAACATCTGCAGTGACTTCCTTTACTGAAGTCATGAACCCCTCAAAGTCATCCCTGAGGGTTGGAATCAATGTCTTCCAATTTCTGTTAATGTTGATGTTTTGACCTCCTTTCAGGAATCATAAATGTCATCTAGAATGGTGAATCTTCTCCAGATGCTTTCAATTTACTTTGCCCAGATCCAACAAAGGGATCACTATCTATGGCAGCGATAGCCTTACAAGATATATTTCTTAGATAGTAAGACTTGAAAGTCAAAATTACTTCTTGATCCATGGGCTGCAGAATGGATGTTTTGTTAGGAGGCATGAAAACAATATTAACTTCATATTTCTCCATTAGAGCTCTTGGGTGACTAGGTGCATTGTCAATGAGTAGTGCCATCTGAAATGAAATCTTTTTTTCCAAGCAATGGGCCTCAACAGTGTGCTTACAATATTTACAAACCATGCTGTAAACTGATGCGCTGTCATCCAGGCTTGATCGTTCCATTTCTAGAGCACAGGCAGAATAGCTCTGTTATTTTATTCTTAAGGGGTCTGGGATTTTCAGAATGGCAAATGAGCATTGGCTCCAAGTGAAAGTCACCAGCTACACTAGCCCGTAACAGTAGAGTCAGCCTGTCCTTTGAGGCTTTGAGAAGTCAATGTCTGGCTTCAAAGCTTGGCATTGACTTCTCCTATTTAGCAATGAAAGTACTAGATGGTATCTTTTCCATTATTAGGCTGATTTATCTTCATTGAAAATCTGCTGTTTAATGAAACCACCTCATCAATGATCTTACCTCTATCTTCTGGATAAATTGCTGCAGCTTTTACATCAGTATTTGCTGCTTCATCTTGCACATTTATGTTATAGAGATGGCTTCTTTTCTGTTTGTTTGTTTGTTGAGATGGAGTCTCTCTGTGTCACCAGGCTGGAGTGCAGTGGCAAGATCTCTGCTCACTGCAACCTCTGCCTCCTGGATTCAGGTGATTCTCCTGTCTCAGCCTCCCCAGTAGCTGGGAATACAGGCATGTGTCACCACGACTGGCTAATTTTTGTATTTTTAGTAAAGACACGATTTCACCATGTTGGCCCTTGACATTGTGATCTGCCTGCCTCAGCCTCCCAAAGTGCTGGGATTACAGGCGTGAGACACTGCACCCGGTCGATGGCTTCTTTTCTTAACCCTCATAAACCAGCCTCTGCTAGCTTCAAAATTCTTCTTCTGCAGCTTTCTCACCTCTCTCTGTCTTCATATAATTGAAGAGAGTCAAGGCCTTGCCCTGGATTAGGCTTTGGCTTAAGGGCATATTGTGACTGGTTTGATCTTCTATCCAGACAACTAAAACTTTCTCCATATCAGCAATAAGGCTGTTTTGCTTTCTTATCATTCACGTTTTCATCTAGAGTAGCACTGTTAATTTCCTTCAAGAACTTTTCCTTTGCATGCACAACTAGGCTAACTGTTTGGCATAAGAGACGTAGCTTTTGTCCTGTCTTGACTTTCAACTTGCCTTCCTCATTAAACTTAATCATTTCTAGCTTATGATTTAAAGGGAAAACACGTGACTTCCTTTTACTTGAAGAGCTAGAGGCCATTCTAGGGTTACCAGCTGTCCTAATTTCAATAATATTGTGTCTCAAAGAATAGGAAGGCCAAAGAGAGGGAGAAAAACACGGGAATGGCTGGTTGGTGGAGCAGCCAGAACGCACACAACATTTATCAATTGAATTTACTATTTTATATGGCATGATTTAGTGGTGCCCCAAAACAATTACAATAGTAACATCAATAATAACAGACACAATATAACAGATACAATAATAACAATATAGTTTGCAAGAATTACCAAAATATGACACAGAGACATGAAATAAGGATATGCTATTAGAAAAAATGGCACTGATAGACTTGCTTGATGCAGGCAGTGTTGCCATAAACCTTCAATAAAAGTAGTATATAAAGACCCCAACTCCATTGTCCGTCAGATGAAATAACTCTAAGGAACATGCATTACATTTTTCCCCAGAGTCCCTCAGTAGGATTGAGTTTCAGTTGTCCACCAAGAAAACACATGAATTAATAACACTTGCCGAATAACACTTACATCATTGGCTTCCTTCCTTTCTTGTCTCTCTTCTCCAATCTTCTATTGATGTTTGTTGGGATTACTTCCACAATAAACTAAATTCAAATCTTTTTTTCAGAGTCTATTTTTTTAGGAAATTCAAAATAAGACAGCAACTAATCTCCAGGTACCTCAACTTCCCCCTTTGTTAAGTAAGTTTTTCCTCTACATCCTGAATTAGCCATTTTTTTTTCCTTAAAGGGCCAAATACAGGCTTTGTAAGGCATACTTTCAGCTTTACCCTTACAGATAATACATAAATAAATGAGCCTATGTTCCAATAAAACTTTATAAAAAGACATTGTTGACCAGATTTAGCTTATGAACTATAGTTTGCTGATCATTGCTCTAAATTAATTCCAAGTTTCTTTCATGGTCTAAAATTCAGTACTGTATGCCTCTGAATTCAGACAACACTTTGGAAATCCTACAAATTGCAAGAGATTATCAGTAGCTCTATAAAGAGATTATGAAGTTTATAAAAATCAAACAATCTAAAATTGTTGCTAAGTATTAGAATTTCAAAATGTATTCTCTAATGATAAAAGTGATATATTTATTATTGTTGTTGTTTTTACTATCTTAAAAGTAGATAATTATTTTTATTATATGGTAATTTGACAAATTATAATTGTATATATTTATGAGGTAAAAGTGTTGTTATGATATAAGTATACAAAGTGGAATGATTAAATCAAGCTAATTAACATATCCATCACCTCAAACATTTACTATTTTTGTCATAAGAACGTCTGAAATTTACTCTCTTAGCAAATTTAAAATACACAATACAACATTTTGAACTATAGACATCATACTGTACAATAGAGTTCAAAAAACGTATTTCTCTTATTTAACTAAAACTTTGTATTCTCTAAACAACATCTCCTCATATCCTCCATCCCCAGCCTCTGGTAACCACCATTCTACTATCTGTTTCTTTGAGTTCAATTGTTTTAAATGCTATACATAAGTGAGAACATGTAGTATTAGTTTTTCCTTGCCTGGCTTATTTTACTTAACATAATGCTCTCCAGGTTCATCTATCTGCCGCAAATGACAGAATTTTCTTCCTTTTCAAGACTGTGTAGTACGCCACTATGTATATGTACATTTTCATTATCCATCCACACAATAATGTACACTTAGATTGATTCCATAACTTAGCTATTGTGAATAATGCTGCAGTGAACGTGGGAGTGCAGTTATCTCTTCAACATACTGATTTCAAATTATTTGGATACATACACGAAAGTGGAATTGCTGGATTCTATGGTAATTCTATTTTTAGTTTTTTGAGGAATCTCCAAATAGTTTTTTGTTATTCCAATGTCATTTTTCACAGAAAAAGGAAAAAATCCTAAAATTCATATGGAAACACACACACACACACACACGCACACAACCAAGGCAATACTGAGCAAAAAGAACAAAGCTGAAGACACCATACTACCTGATTTCAAACTATAATGTAAATCTATAGTAATTAAAACAGCATGGGACTGGCATAAAAATAGGCACATTTGCCAATGGAATAGAAGAAAGAACCAAGAAATGAACTCAAACATTTACAGTCAGTTGATTTTTGATGAAAGTGCAAGAATACAATGGGAAGAAGACAGTCTCTTCAATAAAAAGTATGGAAAAACATGCAGAAAAAGAATGACATTGGATCCTTATCTCACTCTTTATAGAATAAACTCAAAATGGATTAAAGACTTAAGTATATGACCCAAAACAGTGAAACTACTCTGAAAACACAGGGGTAACACTATATAACATGGGTCTGGGTATGGATTATTTAGATATGACCCCAAAAGCTCATACAACAAAAGCAAAAGTAGACAAATGGGATCACATCAAACTAAAAAGTTTCTGCGTAGCAAAGCTACAATTAGCAGAATGAAGAGAGAACCCACGAACTGGGAGAAAATATTTACAAGCATATTATCTGTTAAGTGGTTAACATGTATAATATAAAAGGAAATTAAACAACTCAATAGCAAGAAAACAAATAACCTGATTAAAACATGGGCGAGGGGCCTGAATAGATATTTCTGAAAAGAAGACATATAAATGACCAACAAATATATGAAAAAATGCTCAGTATTGCTGCTATGGTTTGAATGTTTGTCTCCTCCCAAACTCATTTTGAAATGTAATTATCATTATAACAGTATTAGAGGGCAGGACCTTTAAAAGGTGGTTAGGCCAGGAGAGCTCTGCCTTCTACGAATGGATTCATGCTGTTCTCACAGGAATGGGTTTTTGTTGTGGGAGTGAGTTCCTTATAAAGGTGGAATGTGCTTTCACTCACACCCTTTCTTGCCCTTCCACCATGGGATGATGCAGCAAGAGGTTCCTTGACCGATCCCAGCCTCTTGATTTTTGTCTTTTGAGCCTCCAAAGCTGTGAGTCAATGAATTTCTGTTCATTATAAATTACTCAGTCTGTGATATTCTGTTATAGCAGCACAAAACAGAGTAAGAGTATCACCAATCATTAGGAAAATGCAAGTTAAAACCAAAATGAGATATCACCACAAGCCTGTCAGAATGGCTACTATCAAAAATATGGAAACAGCCTGGGCAACATAGCAAGATCCCATCTCTGGAAAAAAAATGCTTTGCTGGGAATCATGGCTTACATTTATAGTCCTTGCTACCTGGGAAACTGAGGTGGGGGGACGGCTTGAGACTAAGAGTCTACGGCTACAGTGAGCCGTGATTATGCCACTGAACTCCAGCATGAACAACAGATACAGACTGTCTCAAGACAAAAACAAAAACTAAAATAACAAAAGAGATGAAAGATGACAAGTAGTTGGTGAGGGTGTGGAGAAAAGAGAACCCTTGTACATTGCTGGTAGGACTGTAAATCAGTACAATCATTATGGAAAACTATATAGAGGTTCCTCAAGAAAACTAAATATAATTGTTTTTTTAACATTTAGCATTAAGACATTGACAGTTATATGAAAATTGAATTTGAAAAATAATGTCCACTGGAGAAATTACTCTTTTTAATATGGCAGGTCTTGTTGACAACATTATTCTGCACAAGTTTAACAATTATAGCCTAAATCAGAACAAAATCACATCCATCTTAGAGTGCTCAGGAAGAAACACTACACATAACATATATAATAACTAAGAAACATAAAAAGGTTGTTCTTTCAAGTGGAATGCTATAATGAAATCAATTATGTAAACAACATAAGAGAAATTGCTTTTATTTAACTTTAATAAAGATGGATGTGGCTTGTGCAAATCATCACTTTTATTAAATATTGAAGTGCCAAATAAAATACATTGCTATAAATCTCTTTTAAAGTCCAAAATGTAATTTAAAGTCATTGAAAAATGTATAAAGTAAATCTTGGTATAATAAGCAACTATAAATTAACAAAATCCATATGTGGATCATATTTTCTTCCCCTTCATTTTTAATCAGGCAGAATATTTTAAAGGATAAAATAAAATAAAATGATCTAGAAATTAGCAAAAATAGCTACAGAAAAAATTAGTAAATTGTAATAAAAAGTGATATTTGGTCAAGCATAGTTTTTTAAACTTTAAACAATAATGATGTAAAAAATTTTTCACTTTCATCCAATTGTATGTTTTTATATCTTTTTTACAGATACAATGTGAGTTATAAAGTATGAAAGTGTTTGAAGAAACCCAAATTTTTTTATATTTAGTTGAAGGCAAAATATATATGTTTCTTTCCTTATAAAGTGCAGCGTGCAACCTATAAATCTCTAACATTGATTAAAATTCAGCTTAGTCAAAGTATATATACGGGCCGAGAAATCTGCTATGTTTATTTTTCTTTTTTAAATTGGAATCGTATTTATGCTCTTATCTTACCTATGTCCTTATTTCTATAACTTATCCTAAATGCCACATAAATATCTATTAGTAAGGTTATAAAATAGCATGAGCCTTGCTTTAAAAAGAAATAAGTGACAAAGAAGTTCACACAGGGAAAAAGTAGAGTTTGGAAATTAACCTAAGAAGGGCTTCATGAAATTCAGGTTTTCCTTTTATATAAAAAGTTGGATATGATTCTTTGTTTATTTAAGAGACTCAATTGCATTAATTCTGAAAGGAGACAAGACTTATTAACTATCCCTTTATTTTGCAGAACCATGTTTTTTCCTTCTAAAGTTGTAACCTTAAGTAAAGAAAAATCAGTGTGTTGTGTTTATATTGAGACAATAAATTGTGACAAAATAGAAAATAACATTGAACATACCATCTTATAATTCCACAATCATGGGTAATCACATACACAAAAATATACTTCATTGCGCTTACATCTAACCAAAACTTAAGGCATCTCCATTTCTGCCAATAAAATGTGGCATCTAGAAAATAAAAATAAAATAAAACAAAACAAATAAGTACCCGAAGTGTTAGAAGAAACTTAGAAGACCAGCCTCCTACTGATGAAGTCACAATTACCTTCTAAGATTATAAAGCATTTACTGTATCCATGATCTCTGATCAAAAAATATCAAAGATGAGAAAGAGTAAGTCTATTCAATTTGCATATCAAATCAGTAATTTCAGTCAAAATCACATGTGCAGTTGTTTGAAGGGTGAGAAGAATGAATAAATGAAGAAAACCTTATTTTTCAGATACATGCAGTCAGGTAAAATATGCATGAAATACAATTAATGGAAAATATCAAAACCACAATTTTACAAATGTTTCTGACATAAAGCCATGGAGAAATGAAAAAACTGCATGTGATTGATGTGAATAGCTCAACTATGGTGGAAAAGTTGACTTGGAACTCAATAAAATAGTTAAAATAGGATTCAAAGTCACCAAGAAGGTAATTTAAAAAGAGAGAGAGAGAGAATGCCAATGCAATAAAAAACATCAAATTGGTTTTAGAAGTGACTAGTTGGCAGACAGCCCTAAGGGAAGAGACAGAGTTATCAGAGTAATTGAGGCAAGACACAAAGGAACATACTAAAGATAAGCAGAAAATATGGATAAGGCAAAAATGAAATCTGCAGAAAGAAGAGAAAAAACTGGGGCTTAATTTCATCTTTTGAAATAAGAGTCTATCATTCACTTCAACATTGCACACATTATTGTTATTTTTATTAGCACAGATGGTAACACTATATGCTTAGCTATAACAGCAGGAATCCAAAGAAGTGTTCTAAGAAATCCTGTGGTTTCCTTTCCTTTATAGTTAATAACTTATTAATATCTTCTCTTTAGAGGGGAACAAGATAGTCAAAGGAAATAACTATTCCTTCGGGGGGCTATGGAGGAAATAGCAAAGGTCAAAAGTTATGGAAAAACTTTGAACTTTGGAGGGAAATCATTGAAAAAGAAAGAAATGCGTTGCAATTGTAGCAACTTTTTTTCAGATTAATACAAAATGTGTCATATACTCATTTAGTGCTTTACAAACCTAGAGAGACAGCTTGACTATATTATACTATTCCATCCTCAGTATATCTTTGAGTGGTAGGCAAATATTATCCTAGTTTACAAACATGTATTTAACGCAAATTTATTCCCCCAAAGACAGTATAATTGGCTTATAATTTAATGTCCTCCTTTAATTTCTGCCACATTCTCTTACAAATTTTACCAGCTTCCTACAGCCACACTGAACTCCTCACTGCTCCATGGCTGCACATCTCACTTTCACATTGCCATACCTGTGGCAGAGACATTGTTATGTGCTCATCAAACTCATTTCCTTCTTCTAGGAACCCAGCTCAAACTGTATCTCCTAGTGCTTTTTGCAGATAAACAAAGCCATATGACTGTGTTCTGGCCAATAGAGTGCAGACAGGAATGACATACTCAACTTCTATGCCTGTGCTCCAAAATCTCCCACTCAATCTGCCACATAAGCACTCTGCTTCCATATCTTTCTTCCCGTCTCAAGGCCAGATATAGAAGACACAGTGGATGATGCCAAGGACCTACACTCTCTAGGTTTGAGATCCTGCCTCACCCGTGGGAAGAATGCCTCCGGAATATTGAAGTGAATTGCCATGTGGGCAAGAAGTATATCTTTCCTCTGTTAAGCCACCAAAATGTTGGATTATTGAATAGCAGTAAGTTTTTCCTAACTCATATTATAACTTCACTCTTCTGCTTTTCACCTATTTAGATAGAAACTCTCTAACCAAACTCAAGTGAACCTACTCCAGAAAAACTTTCCTGACCACTTCAGCATGTCCCGGTTTTCTCTACTATTAATCTGTTCTGTTTACTGTTTCATGTGCATAAATATATTTTTTAAATCAGCTTTATTGATGTATAATTTATGTAACAAAAATAATCTTTCCGAAGTGTAGAGATCAGTAAGTTTTAGCAAATATATAGTCACGTTACCATCACTACACTGAAGACACAGAATATTTCCATCACCCCTAAAAGCTGCATCATTGCCTTTTCCATCAATTCCCTTCCTACTTCTGGTCCTATAGTTTTGCTTTTCTAAAATGTCATATAATGAAAGCACACCATCTGTAGCCTTTTGTGACTGGCTTCTTTCCCTGAGCATAATGCTTTTAGGAATAGCTCAAGTTATGGCCTCTATCCGAAGTTGGTTCCTTTTTATTGCCCAGTACGTTTTTTTGAGTGGATGAACCACAATTGTTTATTCATTCCCCAGGTGATGGGCATTCACATGTAAGTCTACGTACCTTGTATGGTTTCATTTCTCTTGGATAAATACCTAGGAGTGGAAGGGTTGGATTGCATATTAGGTATAAGTTTAACTTTTTAAGAAGCTTCCAAACTTTTCCCCAAAGTGACTGTACTATTTTGTATTTCCAACAGCATTATATAAGCTCTACTACCTCCACATTATTGCCAATGCTTAATATGATCAGAGTGAAATAGAAATTTAGTCATTCTAAAAATGTGTAGTGGTATCTCATTGTGGTTTTAATTTGCATTTCCCTAGTGACAAATGCTTCTGCTGCTATGAGTTATCTTTTTATGTGTTTACTTACTATTCATGTATCTTCTTTGATGGAAGTGTCTTTTAAATTTTTTTCCCATTTTTAGTTGAATTATTTTTATTTTCTTTTTTCCTTTTATAGAATTTTGAGAGTTCTTTATATATTCTTGATATAAGTCCTTTTTCAGATATATGGTTTGCAAATATTTTTCCCTGTCCATGGCATCTTTTCATTCTCTGTACAATGTTTTTCAAAGAGCAAATCTTTCTGGTTTTTAAATAGTTAATGAAGTCCATCATCTTTTTTTAATTTTGTAGATTATATGTTTTGTGTTGTATCTAAACAATATTTGCCTAACTCAAGATCACAAGGCTTTTCTCTTATAATTTCTTCTGGATGTTTTAGAGTTTTAGGCTTTACATTTAGGTCTATCATTCATTTTGAGTTAATATTTTACATATGATGTGAGATACTGCTAGGAGTTTATTTCTGTATATAGACATCCAATTATTGAGAGCACCATTTGTTGAAAAAGCTATCATTTCTCCACTGAATTGCCTTCGTACCTTTGTGTAAAAAAATAGATTGTCCATATATATGTGGGTTAATTTGTGGACTCCACTTTATTACATTTTTCTATTATCTACCAAATACCAATGATGCCACACTCTCTTGATTACAGTAGCTTTTGATCAATCTTGAAATCAGGTAGTGTCAGTCTTCTAACTTCGTTCTTCTTTTACAAATTTATTTTGGCTATTACAGGTTCTTGGCATTTTCATATGGATTTTAGAATAAACTTTTTATGTTTTACCAAAAAAAGAAAACCTGATGGGATTATGACTGGGGTTACATTGAAATTGAACCTATAGAACAATTTAGTGTGAACTGACATCTTGAGTCTTGACCATAAACATAGTATATCTCTCTATTTATTTGTGACTTCTTTAATTTCTTTCTGTAATGCTTTAAAATTTTTAGTACATAGATCTTGCACATCATTTATCAGATTTACTCTAAAATTTTTCAGAATATCTATTGCTATTGTAAATATTAGATATCCTGTTATCTTGCTAAACTTACTTATTAGTTCTAGGAGTTTTAAAAAGTAAATTATGGCCGGGTATATCATAATTTGTTTATATTTTTATTGGTTGATGAAAATTTGGGTTTGCTTTTAGTCTGTTTGGCTAGTAAGAATAAAGCTCTTATGAATGTTAATGTATAAATCTGTGTATAAACATATTGTGTTCATTACTTTTGGGTAGCTATCAAGAAATGGCATTGCTGGACTCTGGAATACTACTCCAGAGAATAAAAATGAATGAATAATTGATACACACAGCATCATGAATGAATCTCAAAATAATTATACTGAGTAAATGAAACCAGAAGCTGCGTAAAGTCAATTCCTGTAGTCCCAGCTACTTTAAGGCTGAGGCAGGGGGATTGCTTGAATCCAGGAATTCTGGGATGCACTATGCCAATAGGGTGACCTCCTGGGAGTGGGAGACCAGCAGGTTGTCTCAGGAGAGATGAACTGGACCAGGTCAGAAACAGGGCAGGTCAAAATTCCTGTGCTGATTAGTAGTAGGATTGCATCTGTGAATAGCCATTGCACTTCAGCCTGGGCAACATAATGAGATCTTCCTTCTCAAAGAAAAAAGCAGCAGCAGAAGAAGACACCACAGCCACTTGACAAAAAGAATGTCATTCATGTAAAATTCTAGAAAATGGAAATGAATTGATAGTGATTAAAAGCAGATAAGTGGTTGCCTGGGACCAGGAGGCCAGGGAAAAAACAAAGGGAGAAATTTTGAAGGAGCATATGGAAACTTTTGGGGGTAATGTCTATTTTTGTGACCTTGATTGGAGTAGTAATTTGATGAATGTATATCAAAGCTTATCAAAATGTATACTTTATGCATGCAATGTATTATATGTTAATTATGCCTCAACAAAGCTGTTATTTAAAAAGAAACCTTGGGGAAAATTGTAATATTTATTCAGTTAGATTAACTTGTCTTAGAACTAAATGTCTTCTGAGACTGTCCCAGTTACAAGCATATGAAAACAAAATTGTGTGTAAAGGTGAGGGTGTAGGGGTCTGGAAGGTATGTTTTCTTAGCTAGACCCTGAATTTTCCGTGAACACTTTAAACTCTTAAAAAATCATCATAGAATGGCTTAGTAAAATATCCTGATTAATACTCCTTGATTAATTATTAAAATTTTACCCTTTAAATTATAAAACTATTAATACACCTTCAGAAAAAAATGGAATGATATCAAGATTTTTAAGGCCAAAATTAAAATGCCTTTATATGCATGTGGTCTCTCCAATCATTTTCATTAATAAGTTTGAAACTATTATTACTTTGAGTATATTTTTCAAGCATTTATTTATCCATTCATTCTTCAAGAATTATTTTTTTACCACCTACTATGTGCCAAGTCCTGAAGCTATGATAATGACAACACTGACACACAGTTTCTCTCTCAGAACTTACTTCTAGAAAGCTAGGAGACAAATATTAGTAAATAAATTAAAAGCAAACTGCATATAATTAAAAGTTAAATTCTATTTTGACTTAGGATTGTCTTGGAGATGCGGGCTCTTTTTTGGTTCCATATGAACTTTAAAGCAGTTTTTTCCAATTCTGTGAAGAAACTCATTGGTAGCTTGATGGGGATGGCATTGAATCTATAAATTACCTTGGGCAGTATGGCCATTTTCACGATATTGATTCTTCCTATCCATGAGCATGGTATGTTCATCCATTTGTTTGTGTCCTCTTTTATTTCACTGAGCAGTGGTTTGTAGTTCTCCTTGAAGAGGTCCTTTACATCCCTTGTAAGTTGGATTCCTAGGTATTTTATTCTCTTTGAAGCAATTGTGAATGGAAGTTCATTCCTGATTTGGCTCTCTGTTTGTCTGTTACTGGTGTATAAGAATGCTTGTGATTTTTGCACATTAATTTTGTATCCTGAGACTTTGCTGAAGTTGCTTATCAGCTTAAGGAGATTTTGGGCTGAGACAATGGGGTTTTCTAAATATACAATCATGTCATCTGCAAACAGGGACAGTTTGACTTCTTCTTTTCCTAACTGAATACCCTTGATTTCTTTCTCTTGCCTAATTGCCCTAGCCAGAACTTCCAGCACTATGTTGAATAGGAGTGGTGAGAGAGGGCATCCCTGTCTTGTGCCAGTTTTCAAAGGGAATTTTTCCAGTTTTTTCCCATTCAGTATGATATTGGCTGTGGGTTTGTCATAAATAGCTCTTATTATTTTGAGGTACGTTCCATCAATACCGAATTTATTGAGCGTTTTTAGCATGAAGGGCTGTTGAATTTTGTCAAAAGCCTTTTCTGCATCTATTGAGATAATCATGTGGTTCTTGTCTTTGGTTCTGTTTATATGCTGGATTATGTTTATTGATTTGCGAATGTTGAACCAGCCTTGCATCCCAGGGATGAAGCCCACTTGATCATGGTGGATAAGCTTTTTGATGTGTTGCTGAATCCGGTTTGCCAGTATTTTATTGAGGATTTTTGCATCGATGTTCATCAGGGATATTGGTCTAAAATTCTCTTTTTTTGTTGTGTCTCTGCCAGGCTTTGGTATCAGGATGATGTTGGCCTCATAAAATGAGTTAGGGAGGATTCCCTCTTTTTCTATTGATTGGAATAGTTTCAGAAGGAATGGTACCAACTCCTCCTTGTATCTCTGGTAGAATTCAGCTGTGAATCCATCTGGTCCTGGACTTTTTTTGGTTGGTAGGCTATTAATTATTGCCTCAATTTCAGAGCCTGCTATTGGTCTATTCAGGGATTCAACTTCTTCCTGGTTTAGTCATGAAAAAATGCTCATCATCACTGGCCATCAGAGAAATGCAAATCAAAACCACAATGAGATACCATCTCACACCAGTTAGAATGGCGATCATTAAAAAGTCAGGAAACAACAGGTGCTGGAGAGGATGTGGAGAAATAGGAACACTTTTACACTGTTGGTGGGATTGTAAACTAGTTCAACCATTATGGAAAACAGTATGGCGATTCCTCAAGGATCTAGAACTAGATGTACCATATGACCCAGCCATCCCATTACTGGGTATATTCCCAAAGGATTATAAATTATGCTGCTATAAAGACACATGCACACATATGTTTATTGCAGCACTATTCACAATAGCAAAGACTTGGAATCAACCCAAATGTCCATCAGTGACAGATTAGATTAAGAAAATGTGGCACATATACACCATGGAATACTATGCAGCCATCAAAAAGGATGAGTTTGTGTCCTTTGTAGGGACATGGATGCAGCTGGAAACCATCATTCTTAGCAAACTATCACAAGAACAGAAAACCAAACACCGCATGTTCTCACTCATAGGTGGGAACTGAACAATGAGATCACTTGGACTCAGGAAGGGGAACATCACACACAGGGGCCTATCATGGGGAGGGGGGAGGGGGGAGGGATTGCATTGGGAGTTATACCTGATGTAAATGACGAGTTGATGGGTGCAGCACACCAACATGGCACAAGTATACATATGTAACAAACCTGCACGTTATGCACATGTACCCTACAACTTAAAGTATAATAATAATAAATAAATTTTAAAAAAAAAGTTAAATTCTATAGCAGAAAAGAAAAGAAAGCAATGTCTGATCATCCATTCAAGGAAGTCACACCAGTTTATTTTACATGTATTGGTTGAATAAAGAAGAGTTACTTCTGGGCTCCTTCTGAGGAGGAGTTAGGATCATGAGGACAAAAAGCACAAGTTGTGTCTGTCTCAGCTAATGGTCCCCATGCTCAACTTCAAGAACTGACTCTATTAGAGAAAAAGATTATGTATCTTGAATATCTATT